>NC_140501.1:49574983-50812483 GCF_964271855.1 Acomys minous | reverse complement strand
GATTTGGTGACATGTCAGTTGTATGCTTTTCTTTACAGTCCAAGAATCTAAGTTTATTTTTTTGTAAAAGTGGATTGGGAAAAGGCCATAGGCCTCCACCCTACACAAAAATATAAAGCTGGGGGTAGGGGAAGTGGCCCTGCCCAAGGAAGACCACATCATTTGGTTGTGCAGGGCCAAACAGTCAGCCATGAAAACATACAGACAAGTAACATAATATGGATTCAGCAGGCCATATAAATTTAGTAATGTATGTGTATATACAAATACACATTTGCATGCAATAACAGTTGATTCAGAAAGGAGACCACAAATCTGAAGAAGAGTGGAGAGGGATATATGGGACAGTTTGGGGGGAGGAAAGAGAAGAGAGAAATGTTGTAATTAAAATACAGCCTCAAAAATAAAAAACCAAAAGGTGTATCTTTCATGATAAAATGTTTTTAACAGGACATTCTCGTTCAGCAAGTTCTTAGGACATAGATTCTAAAACCATATGGGGCTAAGTGTGACTCTTTTGTGAAAATATCCTGTCTTCACTTTGTTTTTTTTTTTTAGTGATTTATTTATTATGTATACAGTGTTGTGTCTGCATGTACAGAGGGCACCAGATCTCATTACAGATGGTTATGAACCACCATGTGGTTGAAGGGAATTGAACTCAGGACCTTTGGACGGGCAGCCTTAACCTCTGAGCCATCTCTCCAGCCCCTGTCTTCACTTTGTAATCTATTGGATGGAATCTGTACAGAGCATCCTACTTTATCCCCTCCCCTGCTGTCCATGTCTACATAGGCTGCAGTAACTGAGGCACATTATTTTTAAGGCAAACAATAGCTAGAATCTCGACTCATATAAATAAGTGTGAAAACATTCCTTCTTAAAAATGACCACACAGAATTCATTGTTTTTACTGCTAGCATAGTTTATTACATCAATCAATGAATGAAGCCTTACCTTTCCAAGCAACACAGACCTCTCAGAATGATTCTTATAGATGACAGTGAGAAAACTGTGTTAGAAACTGCATTTGGGCAAATGAAAAGTGTTGGAGTGTAACCAATATTCCCATGAGACAGAAAAGCAGAGATGCTTACAGGATGTAGGGGAAAATGGGTGCTGAGGAACAGCAAGGCCCTGGGACTCTGCTCTCCTTCCTGGTAGCTCCTTCCCTCAGCGGGTGGCATCTTTTTTTCCTCCACACTCTACACTAAACTCTACGCTAGATTTAGGGTTAAATTTCTTGTCATTTTGCAGTTCGTGATTAACTTAACAATTCCGTGGCTGGCGTGTCCTGAGGAGTTTCAGCGAAAGTTCATTTCTTTTGTCCTCCAAAGAATGAAACTAAAATTTCACAGTCAGGGTTCTCGCATTCTCACTGCAGCTAAGACACGAGTGTATAGAGGGCATCTCATCTCAAAGTGTGTCTACTGGATTGGTAGAAACACAGAAAGCAGAATGGAAAGAGAAAAGCAAAGGTCTTGCTTCAGTGCCCATTGGGGAAGGCTCCGGGACCACCACACAGGTAAGAAAATCTCTGGACGAGAGGTCTTTGTAAGAACTGCAGTGTATTTGCATACAATCTCTAGACCGCTAACACGTAAATGACAAAAATGCTGTGCAAATGGTTGTTACGCTGTATTACTTCGGGGAACCCGGAAGAGAAAGTCTCTATGTGTTCACTACAGGCACAAGCGTATTTTGGGATATCCTTGTTGAGCGGTTGAGTCTGTGGGTTCACACAGCCCGTGGCATGCGGAGGCTTGTCTAGAAGCACCAAGTGAAGCTAGGAAGACTCTTCCCGTAGTCAGGTCCTAGACCCTTGTCCTGGCAAAGCAGCTTCTCCGTGAAGTGGACACGGATCATTGTCTAATCAAAGAAAACCAGAAAACCACAGGCAATGGTTATTCATATGTATTTTATATGTGTGTGTATATATAATGCTACGGAATGACACAGATGGAGATGTGCGGACGTTAAGAAAGACCGGCAGCCTCAATGGGAGAGCACATCAAAAGCTCCACGGAAGGACAGGAATTCAGTCACTTGTCTTAAATCCCACAGTACTTTTGCAGAGTTAAGACCAGAATTGGCATGTCCAGAGTCCAAGCTCAATGTTCCCCCGTCGGTGTTGAACTGACCACTGTACACGGAACAGGGTATAGTTACCCTGTCATTCCAGCCCTCCAAGGAACTAAGGGGTTTTTTCCCCCTGCTTTTCACTTTTTATACACTCTGCTTCTGGTCTGAGCGTGATTTCCAGAATTCTCTGCAAAGTTCACCGAACTGTACAGCACTGCTTAATGAATAGATAACGGAATCTCCTCTCCCCTTTGACCCTGCGCCTTTCCTGAGGAAGCGATACTGAATGGTGTTGGAGTTGATTGTTTTATTTTACTCTCCTTGCAGTTTTAATTCCAGGATACGTCCGAGAAAAGGTCACAGACTAAGTCTTTCCCCATCACATCTCCTGGATCCCAGCTTTCTGACAGATGTTGTTATAGTCTTTATTTACAGAGACTTTTTACATTAAAAAAAAAAACTAGTCCTAAATGCCAAGTTATTGGTTTCCCTACCTCAAATCACATTTGCCTGTAAAGCACCCCCAACTGACACCTAGACCACTGAGAAACTTTAAAGGGAATAAAACTGTATAATTCTTACATTGAGTTTTTAAATGCTATTGATTTTCTGACTACCTTGCAAATGATACCAATCATCTTTATGGGGGAATGAAATGTGCCGATCAATCAAATATTGTAAAAATATACTTTTTTTCATATTAACTTGTTAGTTATAAGAAATCACGGCAATTTTAGCACAAGTCCTAGGAAACATTTATCTTGTAAATGTCAGAACAACCCATTTTTTAATGTGTGTATGATGAGCCACACAGCCTTGGTTTTGTGCATAAATGCATTCTTTCTTCACTACAGCATTCCTAGTTGTTGTTGAATCCATTTGCAAATCTTAAAGGAAGTGAGAAGACATTAGGGGAACATAGAGAAGGTGGTGCTCACGTGAGGTGGTTGGAGGCTTCTTCTGTGCAGTCAGGTTGGGATTTCAGCTGGCATGTCAGAGGCTCACAGCAAAGATTGGTGCATTCCTTCAGAGAACAAACAACACAATCCCTGCACTTAGCACAAGACAGCTGTGAAAGAAAATCTCACTGTTTAAAGTATAGTGTCTTATTAATTACTTGAGAGTTTCATGTGATTTATTTTGGTCGTATTCCCCCCTGCTCCTCTCCATCCCTCCCAACTTTGCATCTTTTTTTTTTTTTTTTGAGACAGGGTTTCTTCATGTATCACTGCCTGACCTAGAGCTTCCTATGTATACTAGGCTGGCCTTGAACTCACAGATCTGCCTGCCTTTGACTCCTGAGTATTGCCACCAACAATCAATTACTTTATTTAACAGCAATTCATGTACTCACACAAAATGTCACACACACACAGGTGTATATGCACAACACAAATGTACTATATAAAACTTCAGTTTATCAATGTAATAACTGCATTTCAATTATGTGAGTTTTCTTAGTAAAAAATGTAAGGGTTTCCTAATCATACAGATACAAGAAACACAATCCATTAAATTAAGGGACTTAAGGGAGAAAGGAGCTCCTGATATTTTGGTAAGTAGCAAAATTAGCAGATAAGTTTGGCAGCCAAAATTGCAGCATTAAAACATGATTTTCCAAAAAAAACCAAAAAACAATAAAAAACCATGATTTCCACATATAAACACTGTTAATAAATGATATATCATCATCATCAATAAATATAGATAATGTATAGTCAAAACCACATTCAATAAAATGAAGGATAGAGCAAAGATTAGTCATAATGTATATTTTATGGGAAATTTAATAAATACCATAAGACATAAAAAAGATATGAAGATATAATAAAAAAGTATAAATCATATTTTCCGTGTGTTTGGGTTATAATTCCTTACATAGAAAGAGTTAAGGTCAACTCTTAAATTTTTTTAAATAAATCACTAAGATAATTGCTCAAGGTAATAACAAAATGACATCAAAGATGATATCAATGAATTATAATCTGCATAAAAAAGAAAATCTTAGATAAGCAAAAAAGAAAATAGGAAAATACTTCCAAATAAGGAATCAATTCTGACAAAAGTACATAAAAATATGATGCATAATTCAAACTTCTGAAGAATTCATGGAGACACAGAAACCTGTCAGAGAGACGTCAAAAAGTAATGGCTAAGTTTCCAGGCCAATTATTAGCCCTGGTTCCTGAACTTAGGCTTCTATTCTTTTCTAAAGAGCCTTACTTTTCTAAATATGGATAATGGCAATCCCTATTCTGTGAGTTTGTTTTGCAAAGTAAATAAGATGCTATCTATGGAGTACTTTGAAGATTGACTCATTTAAATCTCTTCTAAGATGAATGCTGTTTTAGACCCTAAAACTGACAGAAGATCAGACAGTAGAATTTCTCAGAAGTCTCCTATGAGCACGTCCTGTGGTAAAGACTTGTAATTCTAGCACACATGAGGCTGTGACAGGGGGATCATGCTCTGGAGACCATCGTGGACTACTACATAAAACTCTGTCCCAGAAAGAAAATAAACAGGAAATTGTTTGTGAGCATCAGTCTGAGGCATTCATTGATACAGCAGATGCCTTGAAATGACAGAAACATTAGCAAAATCACAATAGCTCTCACACCCTAGCGCAGTGGTTCTCAATCCTTTTAATGCTGAGACCCTATAAGGTTGAGGTGACCCCCCCAACCATAAAATTATTTTTGTTGCTCCTTTAGAACTGTAATTTGCTACTGTTTAATCATAATGTAAATATCTGTGTTTTCCAATGCTCTTAGGTGACCCTATGAAAGGGTGGCTCAACTCCAAAGGGGTCGCAACCCACCAGATGAGAACCACTGTTTTAGGTGGTCTGTGCTAGGAACCTGCAGGCTATATAGGTTCATGTAATTTTTTATTTCCTCTTTTGTATTATCAACTGCTTACTTCACATGCTGATTTTGTGAAAAAAAGAAAATTCCACACGAGGAGGCCTTCCATGTAGATCTGTGAGTCACTGTTTAACACATGACCGACCATGGCCTGAAACTTTGGAATTTCTGAATCCAGTGTCTACAAGGAATGTGGCATGCTCTAGGTAATGACGAACTTCTTTACATTTGGCTTTGTCTTTCGTAGTATGGTTAACTAAAAGCCAAAGCAAAGCCACTAGTAAACCTATGTCACACTTTGATATGATATTGTCTGTGCACACGTGTGTGCACATAAACACACGTGCACGTGCGAGCACACACACACATGTGAAGCATGGCCTAAAATATTTTAAAGAAGAAGATGCAAATTTCAAGTGTATAGTTTTTGCCCCAGCAGCCATGTTTTAAAATTTTTAATAAATACAACTTTAAACCTCATGTATTTTCATACCTCAGGAGAGCCACAGTCGCAGTCTTCTCCCGTTTCCAGAAGATTGTTCCCACATGTTGGCTTTATTATATTTTTAGGATCAAGGGCCAGCATCAGACACCTTGTATTTCTAGCTGAAAGGAATCTTTGAAAATGTGAGCGGCTGATGGTACTGAAATCCTTGGGGAATTTTGAACTGTAACAGAAAACATGGGATAGCATGATGTACAGTGCAGACACCTGTGGGTGATAAGAAGAATCTACTGTATCCCATGGTGATACTCAATTCAGTAGAAACTACCAAAGTGGCCAATATCCAGAGCATCTCTGTGCTACCTGTGAAAGGTGGTGAAGCATATGTAACATTCTAACTGAATGTTTTCTCCTAACACCCCAGAAGCAAAGAAGAAAGAATTTAAATTCATTTTAATTGTTCTAGTTTCATTTCTGAACATGAATATCCTGATCCCCCCGCATCCAAAAGAACACTTGGGAGGGAAAGGAAAGTCAAAATTGCTAGTCATGTCACATCCTGTCAAGAAGGAAGAGAATGGAGGCATGTGTGCTCATTCGCTTGCTTGTTGTACTCAGCTCTATTTCTCTACACTTACATAGGTCATGGCCCTTTTCTTAGGGAGTAATACACCCTCAAAGTTACCCAGGTCTTCGTATATCCATTAACCTGCATAAGACAACCCCCCATAGGACCCATAATACAGACAATGCTTCATTGAGAATCTCCTCCCAGATGATTCTATAGTGTGTAGAGCTAGTCATCACAGGAGCTCAAGACTATCTGAAGTATCAAGAGAGGTTGATGCTATCACTGTGATCATCTCCTCAGGCCACACCAAGGCATGAGCAGTGAGAGACAACGCTCATGGTCTAGTTAAAGGAGATAAGTGAAGACTACTGTGATCCGTGGGCAAACATCTGATTTGTGAGCACCTCAAGGACAAAAGACAATTACACCCATTTTTATATCGCAAGTCTTGGTAAAAAAAAATAACTGGCATTATCAGATAATAAATGACTATGCCAGAAGAGACTGCTCAGTTGATGATGGGACTAAAGACTTGTTTATCTTGTGTATCTTGGGATAAAACTGTCATCTTAACCAATCTTGTGTTTTCAGGAAGCATAATACCACTTTAAATTAAAGCAACCTTAAGTTAAAATAATGAAGTCGCCATGTTAGTAAATTCTATGGTGGGATACTTAGAAATTTTAACTAATGAGTCTTGAATTTGGTTATAATATATATGAAAAAGCTGGAGATTAAATTATTAGATTACTCAGCCCTTGGGAGAAGATAACCCTCCCACATCTGCCCAGTACATTTAATTATGTAGAAATGGGGATTTTCCTCTTTACGTTGGCATGGTACCATCTTACCTCAGGTACTGATTCATCACACAGCTTCCAGAGGGACATTTGGTATAATATGGAACATCCTTCATACCAAGGGCATGGCCCAACTCATGTGCCATCACTGCTACAAGAGACACATTATTCTTTCTTTTAGCCTGGGGGGAAACACAAGCATCTGTTAGTTCTGATTTTATTCAGTTATTTCTCAGTTCTTGTCAAGGTGCTATATGTAATATGAAAAAACCAAGAGAGGAAGACTAGTGTATCCCTAGGCTCATTTTTCTGACATTGCTTTTGTCTAGTGTACCTGCTATGACTGGTGTCTATGAATACAAGCATTAAGTCGGTGCTCAAGCTCAGTCAATGAATATTAATCGTAGACCCTGAATTCTCAGTAAATAAGGCTTGGACTAATTGCATTCTCTATGGAAAGTGCTACTAGGTGCCTTCGTATAAACTCACATCCACAAAACTGTGGTTATAATTCTTAAGCTATTGGTAGCAATGGACACATGATGGCTAACATTGCATTCTTTTTTCCTTGTCTGACCTCTGAGCAGCTATACCAAACAATTCATGTATAATTCTCTGAGGCCATAGAGAGGATCTGGGTCTCCTTTCAGCCTCAACACGTAGTCCTTACTCTTTGCTACACACTGAGGTATGAGGTCTTTGGCAAAGCTAATATTTAACAATTGTAGAACCCATCAGGACAATGGTCAATGATGGTCTTATTTCTACGTTGACTTATCAATTCAGCTGATGGTCATGGTGATTACTTTGGTACAGTGCCATGATGCCCATCTTCACAGAAATGGCATTGCAGAATGTCTTAGCAGAAGTGTACAAACCTCAATAACAGACACTGAAGATGTAGAACACAAGGAGTTTGCAGCTGCCATTCCCACACGTCCAGCGCGAAAGCCAGTTCCACTGTGGGAAAGGTAGAGAGGGACTATAACCATCTGACTCTGGAACCAATAGTGTTTGGTAATGATGTCATAGACCTCGCTTGGTGTCCCCTAGCACAGCTTCCATCATACCACATTCCCACAATTAAAGGTGCATATTTTGCATCCAAGAAATGCTTTATTGATCTTAACGGGACCTTCAAATAATTCAAGGACTGATTGCTGATGATAGGAACATCTGGTCTCTCACCACTTATTGGAGAGATATGACTGAATAGAAGTTATTGTCAAGAAACCCTGGAGATAAACATCCACTTTGCCTACATGTTCCTGCCCTGGCAAGAAAGAGTTCACCTGAGAAGTTGAGCATGGTTATGGGTCCTTTTTCCCAGGTTAGAATAATGCCATCTCATGAAGTTTGTGAATGTGGCGCCAATGTTGGGTTCCACCTTTATCTTGTCACCATCAGACCAGATTTCCATGCGCACCAATGACACTTGAATGTCTATGGTTTTATAAATCTGTGGAAAGAACATTTTTCATAAAAACACCCAGGATTAGTTTTAGCATTCTTGGTGACCACAAGTGATAGATAAAGGGATGCAATACTTGTCATGAATTTCCATTTTGAAAATAGAAATTCTAGACAATACCTTTATTGCTGCCTATGATTTTTGTCTTGATGAGCTCTTGTCCTTAGGTGATTCTTGGCCACTTACAGTGTAAAGACACAGGGAAACCCCAAGCACAGGCATGGAAACACACATACATGACAAATGCCTTACCACATTGAGCAGATTCAGCACCTCGAATACAAAGCTCTTCATCTGAGTCACATTCCCTTTGTACATCTTATACTAAAAATTATAAAACACAAAAATAGAAAATTAAAGTGAGAAGGCTGATGGGTACAGGATTAAATAGAAAATTCACATGTCATAACATAGTTGACTTCTTATCAATCCATGACTTTCTCTCTCTCTCTCTCTCTCTCTCTCTCTCTCTCTATATATATATATATATATATATATATATATATATATATATATGTGTGTGTGTGTGTGTGTGTGTGTGTGTGTGTGTGTGTGTGTGTGTACTCTGTTTCAACAAATTCTACTTCAAATATGGAGGTTTTGATAAGATAAGAATTAGGCACGCATAACAAATCACAATGTCCTTCATCTTCCTCTCTATTTGACTTGGTTTGGTATGAAGTAGAATCTCACTATGGAGTCAGGATGCCATCAAAATTATGATATTTCTGCTTCAGATTTCCAAACTTGGTCTACAGGATTAGAACTGGCTTTTCTTATTCATCTTTAAGTTAGATACATCAATTTAGTAGTTAAAATATTTTGCACTAACTCAATATTAATTCAGGTTTGACCATAAAGCAACATAAGCTGTAGCTTCTCTAAATTTATATTTTTGTAAGTTGTATATAATTTTTGTGTTGATATTTACATAATTCCTATTAAATTTACATTTATGCTTTATGGTAAAATATTAAAGCAATCTAATACTTTATTAAAATACTGCTCTTTAATATTTTATGGTTGATTGCTTACAGGCTTGGGCTGGTTAGTTTTTGCTGACTTGACACAATATAGAGTCCCTAAGAAGACCATCAACTAAGGAATAGCCTTTATCAGACTGACCTGTGGGCATCACTGTGGGACATTTGCTTAACTGCCTATTGGTGTGGGAGGGCCCGGCCACTGTGTCTGGTATCACACTTAGGTGGGTGAACATGGGCTGTATAAGCAATGTAGCTGAGGAAGCCAGGGAGGCAGGCCAATAGCAATGTTGCTGAATGGCCTCTGCTTCAGTTCTTGCCTTGAGTGTCTGCCTTGGCTTCCCTCAGCGAGGAACTGGCAGTTGCAAACCAAATAGACCCTTCCCTCCCCACGTTTCAATGGCCATGGTGTCTACCAGAGCAACAGAAAGCAAGCTAGAACATAGGTATATATCATTAAGCATGTTGCCATTATGTAACTATATGGTGACTGGTAGAAAATATATGGATGGCATGGGTGAAAACTGTTTTTAACCAGGAAACCAAAACATCTAAGAAAACTAGCTGAACAAAAATACATTGTTAACTAAAAAGAATTGTGTCTCCTTTTACTTTTAAGTTAACATATAAGTTGGGAGAGCTAAGTAAAGAGGTACTTATAGGTTGTACTCACGAAGGCGTTATCCAGCACCAAGAAAAGACCAATGTACCTCTGTCCTTGAACTAAGTCTTCCTGTTTTTACAAATAACAAGAGAACTTCATTAGTAATCATCTCTACTCACAATGATTTAGGTACTTACAATTTTTCTTCCAACGCAAATAAAAGAAGTAAGTAGGGACTTTGTAGAGACCAGTAGTTTCTGAACACATCTGTTTTTATTTTTTCTTTCTTTCTTCTTTTTTTTCATTTTTTTTTTACTACGATCTATTTAATTTGCCTATAGCACAGTACTGGGCAGTAATTACTCCATTAAGCTTTCAAACTAGTGTAGCTTCCTCCCACTCTGATTTCCCACTTTACACTTGTTTTTTTTTTTTTACTCATATTCTACGTCCAGCTCATTCCTTCTGGTGCTTCCTGGACATCTCCATGTGCATCCATCCACCTGTTTTTCTTATATCCTTACTTTGACAATCAAACTACAGAGTCTAAAAGCGATACTTACATTTGGGCCGTTGAGTGACCTGGAAGTCCGAAGATGGCCACGTTTCCTGCCAACGTGTTTCTCCCCACGTTGGTCATGAGCCACGTATGGTTCCTCTTGACTGTATGGAATAACAGCGTGTTCTCCTTCATCTGATCTTTGTAGAGGTTTTATTTCATATTTCTGATCGTGATGCGTAAAGAAGCCTCTGTGAGGTATGAGATGGTGTTTTAGGATGCCCTGACTCGCCCATTCATACATCCCACTCAGAATGGACCGATAATCGCCTTCTATCTCAGTTTCACACAGAGATTTGTAGTCATAGATCTTTTAACTAACACCTAATCGTTCAAGGTTCAACCGGTATTTGCCCAATATTGAAAGGAAGGTCAACAATTAACAAATGAGACCTCATGAAACTGAAAACCCTCTGTATAGCAAAGGACACTGACATGTATACAAAGTGGCCGCCTCCAGAGTGGGAAAAGATATTTTTTTACCAACTACATATCTAATAGAGGAGTGCAAAATATATAAAGAACTAAAAAATTCTACATATCAACATCGAACCCCTACCCAGACCTAGGTGATAAACAGGATGTTCTCCACCGTTGAATGGAGAGGGAGATCTGATTCTCACAAGGACTCTGGTGCCCCTTTTCTGACCATGTCCCCTGTAGGGGAAGCCTGGCGGCACTCAGAGGAAGGATAGCAAGTTACCAAGAAGAGACTCGATACTCTAAGAGCATATATATGGGGAGGAGTTCTCCCTCAATTACAGACATAGGGAAAAGGAGAAGGGGGGTAGTGGGAGGGAGGGAGGAATAGAAAGATACAAGGGAAGGGCTAACAATTGAGATGTAATATCAATAAATTAATTAAAAAATAAAGAAAAAATAAAAATAAAACAACAAACAACAACTAAAATGAGGCTACAGATCTAGAGAATTCTCAAAAACAGGAACATCAAATGACTGAGAAGCACTGAAAGACATATTCAACATCATTAGCCATCAGGGAGATGCGAGGCTACTACTTTAAGATTTAATCTTATCCCTTTAAGAATGGTTAAGATCATTAAACCAAATGCCAGTTCACAGTGGTGAGGAGTAAGAGGAGCACTAATCCATTGCTGGTGGGAGCTCAAACGTGTCCAGACACTTGGGTAATCAGTGTGGGGCTCCTCAGAAAGATAGGAATATGTTTAAATTAACCTATACTTCATCCTAACACACAGACACTTTCTTAATTGTGTTCATTGCTGTTCTACACACAGTAGTCAAAACTGAAAATAACCTACATGTCTCTCAACAGATGAATAGATAAAAACGTGTTACATTCACAGAGCAGGATATCAGTCAGCTGTTAAAAATGACGTAATAAAACTCATAGGTAAGCATATAGAACTACAAAAACCACCACCCTGAGTGAGGTATGATATGGTTTTGCTTATCTGTGGATATTATCTGTTAATGATAATCAAGCTTCAATCTGTAGAACCATGAAGGTTAGGTATAGACTATGATACGGGGGGGGGGTGCCAATAGATTTCTCTAGGAAAGAGATATAGAATATATAGTTATAAATAGATGGGAGGGACTGAAATGGGAGATTCAACAGGGAATGGGAAGAGAGGACAAGGGAGTCTATACTAGGAGAGAAAGCTAAAATTAAGAGCCATTTGAGAGGAGGTATGAAAATCTAATACAGTAAGATATATTATACAATATACACATATATGAAGGGGATCTAAATGAAATCATCAAATAATTGAGGAGATAGAGCCCCAACTTGCCATCTCTTGTCACCAAATGACACTTTTCAGGGATTGGCTTGAATGTTCTTTGATATCTGTGTGTGTGTGTGTGTGTGTGTGTGTGTATTTTAAGGCCTCCAGTTTTGTGTTTTCATGGGATTCCTACGTGAGTGAATGAGTGGGCCTCTGTGTCTGTATGTATCCGTTTCCAGTGTCTCTTCTTAGACTTTTTTCTTTCTGCTTGTTTGTTTTATCCTTCCAATATATTATTTTTCATTTTATCATATTATATTATATTTCATATTATCTCCTAGAAGCCTGTTTATTTCTAATAAAATACAAAAAAGGCGTGGCACTGGATGGGAGGAGTAGAGGAATAACTGAGAGGAGAAGTCGGGGGAAGCCATAATCAGGATAGATTATGTGAGAAAAAAAAGGCTAGTTTCAACAAAAGTGATAAAAGAACTAAATGAAGCCTGTGCCTTTCACCCAGAGTAGTCTCAAGAATTGCTAAAATGAAGCAGTTCCAATAAATTAGACCTAACGCCATAAGTCCGTTAGTCTAATAATAATACCATAATTCCATTAGTGTAATAGTTTCCAATAGTTTGTTTATTCATTTATCAAACATTCCTTGTCTGTTTCTATGAAGAGAGTGGAGAACGGAGTAGATGACTGTCTAGTCACCTAGAACCCTAGAGAGAGCAGAAGAGGTTCACTAGAGTTTTTCTATTAAAAGATTTAGTTCAGAACTAGGCAGTCGCTCCATATGTTGAAATATCGTAAAGCCAATGTAAGAGCTAATAAGAAATATGTGCATGGGGGACACGTTTATAATATAGGAAAAGTGATTCCATATTAAATATGAACCATGATAGAATAACAATTACACATTTTATTTGACAGATTAATCACATGCTAGATAAAAACATATTTGTTAAGAAAACATGACACAATATATTCCAGGAGTGAAGTAGATGAGCCTGGTAATGGACACAGATGATGTCACTGGGGTCCAGTGTGTAGCTCTGACCCCACTGGGGCTGACGTCTAGAACAATAGTTAATGAAGTGACTGTATCATGCCAGTTCATTCTTCAGCTTAACACCACATGGCCAGCGATCAGTGAAGAGCAAAAACAAGCCAAGTAGTAAGAAGACATGTGGAAGACTCAAGGCTGTGTGACAAAAGTCACTCAACATTTAATACTTTCTATGACAGTTCTCACCTCAACCCATTGCAGGTACTGATGCTGGCAAGAGAGCCTCTTGCATTCAGGATGTGGCCTTCATAGTAGCAGGGTTTCTGGAGTAGAAAAGATATTGTACTGTAGAAACATAGACATTACACGTACGCACACACATGCATGTGTGCACACATACACACATGCCGGCGTGTTAGACACATACGTCATTGATGAGAGTACACAGGTCACAGTTGTCTTCTGATGTTAGTGAGAAGCCATGACTCTCAGGATTTATGATGATTGGTCGACTTTCCACAATACCAGCATCTCTCTCTCTCTCTCTCTCTCTCTCTCTCTCTCTCTCTCTCTCTCTCTCTCTCTCTCCCTCTCTGTGTGTGTGTGTGTGTGTGTGCGTGCGTGCGTGCGTGTGCACGTGTGGCTGTGTGCATGTGCTTTTGTGTGTCTGCTTCTATCTTTAGAAAGTTCACTGTGATTTCCTTCCTGTTGCCTCTCTGTCCATGGGTAAACACTTCTCTTCCATGTCACCCGATACATTTAAAAGCTGTCCACAGATGGATTTTTACAAGGATACATTTTACAAGGGATGAATTCAGTACCTACCATGTCCTGAAAGCTTCTGGTCACCTCTTCTCCTCCCGGTGAGTAAGATGTTTCAGTGTAGTCTGGTCCCAGAAGATGCCTATGCAGAGTGAAAAGATGTACAACACGCTCATGAAATAAATGATACCAATAAATACTGATTTATCTGACACCATCTTCTGTTCTGTAGCAATAATGATGTATACAGTGAGGCTTTGACCATTGATGATTTTCCAACACTGGGACTTCCTGCTAAAAAGAAATCCAAGCATTTGGTCACATCCGTTAACCCTGAAGGGGGAAATTCACTCAGTTACTTTTCACGTGCAGGCTCTTCATCTTCAAACGTGAATGGCTAGAGCCCTGATGGGATTTTTTGGAGCAAGGACACCGTCTTTCGAAGGTTCTGGGTTACAAGTGTGAGTAAGGGGCCAGTGAATGAGATTTACTAACTGTTGGAAAACTTGTGACGCCCCTTCACACTTCTAGAATTTATTGCTACAACATGTACCCTGATTCAGGCTTAGGGATAAAATTCTTCTGTATGTGTGTGTGGTAGGGAGAAGGAGTCGTGTGTGTGTGTGTGTGTGTGTGTGTGTGTGTGTGTGTGTGTGTGTGTGTGTGTGTGTGTGTCTGTGTGTGTGTCTGTGTGTGTGTGTCTGTGTGTGCAACTGAACATGTTCCAGCACACACATGGAGATCAGGGGACAAGCTCATGTGTGAGTCCTCACCTTCCACCTTGCTTGAGGCAGGGTCTCATGCTTGTGTCTTGTCTCACTGTGTAAGAGAGGCCAACTTCTAGAAGCTCTCCTGCTTCTGCCTCTTACCTTGGCATAGGAGCCTCTGTGGACCTGTTATGGGAGATTGTCCTGGGTGCCTTAATTGATGCTGGAAAACCAAGCCTGACAGTGCACACACGACACCATTCATCCCTGTGTTTGGGGCCTTGGAGTGTGAGGGTTGGCAAAGTTAGCTGAGCAGGAAGCATGCTGGCATTTCTAACTCTGCTTCTAACTGTGGGTGTGATGTGACCAGCTGCTTCGAGATCCTACCACTGTGACTTCCATGTAGGGATGGGCCACCACCTGGAGTTGTAAGTTAAAGCTACCCCTTCCTCCCCTAGCTTGCTTTTTTCACAGCCACAGAAAGGAAGCTACAGTGAGGGAGAAGTTTCCCAACATTCTGATGATACAAGCAGTGGGTGGGCCCCCAGGAAGACACTGTCCTTACCTGGTTCTCTTTAGGTGAAAGGTAATTTCTTCTCCATTTAGTATGATCTGATATTGAACTTCAGGGGCATACGTTTCCTGAAAATATTTAATGATGTGGTTATAGCACATAGTTATAGCACACAGCCAATCTAAAATTTAAAACTATTATAACACCAATTATGTACACTATGCATTGCAATAGAGGAAATACAGAAACTGAAAGCATCTCTCTTACATTTTGTACATTTCTTATATCTAAAATAAATGCAGTCTGCACCCTATATGGACGTTCTGGTCCTAACACTGTGGAGGAGAGAGCGAATGAGTTCTCAGAACTTGGTTATAATTTCACATCAGAGAACCAGCTGCCTCACTTGATAATACAGGCAAAGCTATCTGGATGTGTCCTCAAGTCTGTGGGAGGAGAAGAAGAGAATCACAAACAAGGCAGGTAGTTCCTGAAGAAGACGTTGTTTCTCTCCATCCTTTTCACACTCCTGTCTTCTCTCCGACCACCCCTCCCCCAAGAGGCTGCACTTTTCTACAATGTAGACAGGTGTTCTCTCAGTCTGTAATATTTATCCCTTTGATTCTTAGTGGACTTCAAAAACAATTTTTTAAGTATATTTCAACTTATTTTAAGGGAAAAATAGGTACGCTCCTGCCCTGTTGGTAACTTATTATGGTACACAGGACAATATATTACACACTAAAACAGACACAAATTAGAGCCGCATTAACCAAGTTCTGAGAAGTTATGCACTCTCTCTCCTTCAAGGTGTGAAGACCAGACCACTGCACGGGCCATGGTACTGGGCAGCCCCTCTACGGTCCTGAAGGTGGACAGCCCCCTCCTGAGAGCACTGTTCATGATGTTTTCCCTCATAGACTTCTAGGTGCCCAGATTTCTCACCTAAGGAAGTAAGTTTATGGCCTGGGACACATTAAAAGGCTGCCAATGCCTAGCGTGCTGTTCCCCAGCCTACTTCCATGCTCCCTGGGAATAAAAGAGCCTGGCTGTAGGCTCCTGCTGGGAAAACCCTAACTTCCTCAGAAACCTATAAGGACAGACCTCCAAATTTTCCTCTTAAGCCTGCTTGCATTTCAGATAGCTGCCATACTGTCTATCTCGGGTGCTGGGACACAAACTCTATTCACACGCCTAGCCAGGTTGCTGTCTGCCTATTTGTTTGTCTGTGGGTTTAATAAGCCTTCTAATAAACTTCACAACCCAATAATCCTTCTGTGTCCCCCTTGAGCACCATATCCAAGAATCTTCAAAAACAGAACTAATGGCCGGACTGCAAGATGAAGCTGACGGATGTTGGCTGTGATGTCACACTACTCCCAGGAGGCCTTCGTCCTTTTGTCTTTAGATGATCATGAAACATAACTCACCTTTCTGCCATAGCTCTCTGTCTGGTTGCCCTCGATCCCTCTTCCGTGTGAAATGGGTAGCTTTTTAGGATGGACTACTTGACGGAGCTTTAACTCTGGGCTTGATGTTGTATCTATCACTAGAGGAAGCCAGAAAATACGGATATGAAAGACTGACAGTTGTTTGGTTTGTTTGGCTGGTTGCTATGTTGTATGAGTTACGTTGCCATGTTTTATGGACATGAATTAGCTTCTCAGAACAAACTGCACTGCTGCTTCAACTTTAGTGACAAAGGATCGATCGCTGTCCTCATAACTGCTAGGAAGACGGGGAAAACTGTGTGTCGTCTCATAGAGAAGCTCTCTATCTTGGACCGGGAACACTGGGGTGAGCCGGGACTTTGCCTATAGTAGCTGACTTTATTCTCCTGCACAATCCTCCTCCAAGTGCAATTTCACTGGCCACCCGGAGAGACTCTATTCCCAGTGATTTCATACCTCTGCTAACATTAAGTCAAGATGACGTTCCTTTATGGTTTCATCCTCAAAACTGTAGATCCCACAGGATATAAAGTTCTTATTGACCTTTCTTAAAGAAATTGTTAAAGAAACAGAGAACACTTGAGGAAAGTGTTTGCAGGTAAAAAGTTCTTCTTAATGTACTTTAAATTGTGCCAAAGGAACATTTCTCTTGATCACAAATGGTAAGGAAAAAGAACTGACTCACAGTCAAAAAGATGTGGCTCGTAGTCCCAGCTAAAAGGCCTAAAGAAAGCCGCTCTGCTTCCCGACCATTTGTTTTCTAGCTAGATTAGTGTAAAAGTGCACGCATAAACTATGAAACTGCAGCAGCATCGTTGGAAAACACAAACACATCTTTTCTGTTTTTCGGAGTTTTGCCATTTTTCACACAAGGTCAATCTTACTGTTGAATTCTGTGTTTCCGTGGCTTCAGGACAAATTCTTATTTATTATGGCGATCAGAATGCATTAGGCATGTGACATAATTAAATTATCCTGCAAATCACAGCCACTACCAAGACCGCAGTGTTCACAAGGACTGACTAAATGGACTTGACAAGATTCCACCAGGATGTATCAATGTATGATGCAATTATTATCAGTGTTATCCTACTTTACTATTCTTTGGGGTCCTCACTAGGAATTAACAGTCTAAGAAACATATGAGACATACAAGGGCTATAAAGCCAGCCCTAGATAGGAACATTAGTATATAGTATCATTGAAGAAGTAGTGATTGTTTTGAACTTAGAGAAACCCCTAGAAGTAGTCTTCAGCTGTTTCAGAAGGATATTTACTGTTGCACATGTTTATAAATGGAAATGTGCAGGCTCCCAGCATTTGACATTTTAGCATGATTATGATGTCATCCTATCTAGCAAGATAACCAGTGATGGGGACAATGCACTTAGCTTATCCATGTGCAGTAAGGGAGCAGATAAAAGCTGTCAAGTTGTTCATCCATCTCTCAGTAATCATCTTAAAGGGAGGAGCAGTTACCTTTCTAGGACTTTTCTTTTGACTATGTTCTACTAATGAGAATCTTTCTCAGGGAAATATCCTAAAATACCAATTCTTAATTAGCCTTGAGTAATAAGTATATTAACAATTTTATTTACTAGTAAAATGTAAATATAGCAACTATTTTGAAAAAATATCACATTGTATACAAACATTTTTTAGGGAAGTACATGAAATTTGAAAAAATTATATAGTGAGTTCTAGACTACATGGTTCCCATGTGACCTAACCAAAAAAAAAACATTACACATACATGCGTGTGTATAAACTACTATGCATGTATACAAGACAAATACACAGAAAATATACTGTGTAGGATGTACTAACCTATACCCTGTGAGTGAAGAGGTCATTTTCTCATGGGTACACTCATCAAATAATCTGATTTTATAATAAGATGCCTATACTTACCTTGGGTTTGAATGCTGAGCCACAGGACAGAAAGCAGGACCCAAGACATTCTGGCTTCTGTGGGCAGCTGAGAGGTCTCAGGCAGCATACAGTTACAGTCTCTCCAGTGGCCAGTGTTATCTCCTTCTAGTTCTCTTTAGAAGTTGAGAAGGAACATAAAGTCTCGAGTTTTACTTTGAGTTAAGGGATGTTTCCTAATGGTGGTGTGGCCTGGCCAATGAACTGAGAATGTTCCTCCCTTGAGAACAATGTTTACATCTGTGGGGAGGCTCACTAAGGAGGCACAGCTGGCCAGCTGTTTGCCTTGAGTTTCACCCTGAAGGGAACGTGAAGACTGACACTCAGGGGCCTGTGCATATATGCACGCTTTTTGCAAATGTCTACGATGTCACTATTGTGCCCACATTTTAAGAAACTGACACAGAAAACATGCCATACTTTTTATGAAAGTTTATGTATATGGGTGCTTTGCCTGCATGTATTTCCATGTTCCATATACATGTGTGGTACCTATTGATGCTAAAGACAGTATTGGGTCTCCTGGAACTGAAGTTACAGATGGCTGTGAGCTGCTATGTGTGTGCTGGAAATCATTGAACTCAGATCCTCTGGAAGAGCAACTGATGCTCTTAACCACTGAGACACATCCCCAGCCTTAGGGAGACACATCAGCATCATCTTAAGAACATAACACCAAACAAAGTCTTGCAGACTTGAATAATATAAACCTCTCTGTTTTTAAATGGAATATCAACTACAAAGCTTCTTTCAAAGTTCATATGAGGTTACACAAACATGCAGACATTTGCACACACATACAAAGCTGTGAAGAGTGGAACAGTGTTAGCCTCAACCCAACTGCATGCATATGAATCTACTTCAAGTACACAATGAACTTCACTTCAGCCAAAAATATATATATTCTGATTACCCAATCGCTGCATTTTCAGTCCTTAAAAAGAAGCATACAGGATATACAATTAACCACCTGATGGCCCAAGAGCAGGAGAGGAGCTCTGTTGACATCTGCATGGTTCTTTTTCATTTGTCTTTTATGCAGGACATAAAAGCACTTGATGTTTTTGTATACCATTATAATATAAAAATCTTCACGGCATCGAATAGTAATATGATACTTTAAGAACTTTGGAATATTGTGTGCACATTGTTAAGTGTAGCTATGTGCATGGTTTTGATTCTTAGATTTATTTCTAAAATGGAAATACAAAGTTGAAAAAGACAAATCAATTAGAAGTTAATGTTTCAAAGTGATTCGGTGACTTTCAGGAACTTGGGCCCCACACTAAACTTCCTCTTAGAAGACTTCCCCAGCCTGCCGAGCTATGACTTCCAACTGCCGGCCATGCTTCCTGTTGTCATACTTGGGTCTGTCTGCCCCTGTTCATCTTCATCCTCCTCTTGAACTGACTCTGTGAGGTCCCATATTTCCTTTTACTCATCCAGAAGATGGGCATGCCACTTTTAGCCTTTGCAAGTTGTCATTAAAATAGTAATAATGTGTAAGATTTTGTCTTTCAGCGTAAAATACTAAAAGGTTCCTGGAATGTCTTAACACTTAACAGTTGCCTATCCTGCTCATCATCCTCATGTGTTTTAGCGTCAATGAACTTGACAGAGCAAACAATGGGGTACACGGGAGGGGCTGGATGGAGGGAAAGGAAAGAAGAAAGTGATGTAATTATGTTTTAATTTTAAAATAAATGTAGCTGACTGGCAGCTCAGGCTTCATGTGGGGAGTGGGGGCTGTCTCTGACATGGACTCTGTTGCCTGCTTTTCGATCACTTCCCCTTGATGGGACTGCCTTGTCAGGCCACGGGGGGAGAGAACTTGATTAGCTGGGTGGGTGAGTAAGCGGGGGTTCCCCTTTTCTGAGGAATAGGTGAGGTGAGGGGCAGGAGGAAGAGGGGATGGGACTGGGAGAAGAGAAGGAAGGGGGTTACAACCAGCATGCAAAGTGAGTAAGTTAATTAATAGAGGGGGAAGAAGTCCTCCTCAGTCACAGACATAGGGGAGGGGAATAGAGTGAAAGTGGGAGGGAGAGAGGAACGGGAGGATACAAGGGATAGGATAACAATTGAGATGTAATATGAATAAATTAATAAAAATAATAAAATTAAATTAAATTAAAATACAACAGTAACAAAGATACTTCAAAAAAACAAAAGATAAAAATCTGAGAAACATTTAGCTCATAAAACTGCCAGCCTTGCTGACTGATTGGCTGAATCAGTCAGGGACACAGAAGTCTGGAATGAGTTCTAGCACTCTGCTTCACGAATGCATGTGTCTTTATAGCTGACAATGTCCCGTTTGGTAAGTTGATAAAGACTCTCAGTCTGTCAATCCACCAAAGACAGAAGATGCATCTCTTGGCATGCCCGTGAGAGGCACCCGTTTTGAAGACCAATGTTTGACAGCATTCTGAGAACAGATATTCCATGGAAAGACTTTTTAAAAACAACTGTGTAGATGTTTACTAGATAGCTTAATATCAGTCTATAAATTAAAACTGTGATAATAACAGTGAAGAAATTGTTTACTAAATGCGTCTGCAGGGGAATGAGAAACAGCATATGTACAGGCGTTTTGTTGAATACAATTTTCAAGGATCAACTAAACATAGACCTTAACTTACGACCATAAAATTAAGGAATTTTAGCAAACATCCTGATTACAGAGAACTTTGTTCCCATAAAGCTTGCAGCACTTTCGGATGTTTCATAATAAAACGTTTTGGGTGGTTTGGGGTTGGTGTCTAAATATTGTCTAGCTAGAAATGGGAAGAGAATTTGTAAATTCACAGAAATTACAATGATCCCTTGTACATTTAAACACTTTCACATATTTAAAAAATCTTTTTCATTATAACAGTAGCTATGGAATATAAATTCAAAGACTATCATTCTCATTGTATATATTACTGAAAGAAGTTAAGAGACTTGCTCCAGTTTTCGTGACCTATTAAATATATGTCTCTTATGTCATTATGATTGGGAAAATGGTGCTTCTGTATCAAAGGACGGCAAATATTTGAGATTAGACAATTTTTATAATGGCTTCAATTGCCTCTAGGGCTATGCCTAGGCGGTTTGACGGGAAAGGAGTTGGTAGGGTGGCTGACAAGTTTAAGGTGGGAGATAATGTTATTTCTCTGAAGCAACTGACCAGGAATTTATTTGCTCTTGACTGGTGTTAGGATAAAGACAGACCCATTGCCTTGGTGGATAGATACATCAGGATATTGGAGCTTTTCCGAGCTGAACTTGCCCACACATGTGAGTTGTGCCAATGATGGTCACGGCAAGCCACTGCGCAGCTATATTTTAGCTGCTCTAAATACTACTATAAAACATGAAAATGCATGGATATTGTAAGGATGCTGACTTCCTCTGGATCTACAGAGTGAGACAGTTAGATAACGTAGTGGGCCTACTTTTAGGTTTGTTAGGGGCCTCCAAGGTTTTCTAGCCCAGTGAAGAATGAACATACTGTTGTTCATACGTTCTTACTAATTTACGTCCCCATCAGTCAGCATTAAGGTCCTGCTCCCACACCCTCCAGCTCCTGTTATTTTAGTAATATATATTCTGAATGGAGCAAGATGACAGACATCCCACTATGATAATCTTGGTTTTCATTTCCCTGTGACTGACCATACTGACAGTGTTATGACCTATGTGTGGGCTGTTTGCCTTATTTCTCTTGAGAAGGATCTATCCGGACCATCTGTTTATTTTAATTAGGTTACTTGTTGCTCTTACTTTTGAACTCTCTTTACTAAATCGGTATCACCCTCTTGTTAAGTAGGAGGTAATCAATGCCTCTCATGGTACAAGTTGCTTCTTTGCCTTGCTGATTGTTTCCCACACGGGGGCAGATTTTGAGTCTGATGTAAGCCCATGGGGCTGCTTTTCACTGGGTTTCCTGTGCAATTGGAATAATATTTTTAAAAAGACGAAATTGCTTATTCCAGCATTTTAATGCTTATTAAGCATTTTACCTGTATTTCCTCCTACTAGTTTCAAAGTTTGGGGGTGTTATATTTAGGTCTTTTATCCACTGCAGTTCATTATAGAACAGGATGAGAGATATGGGGTCAAATACTAATATCTGACCATGAATAATTTCCTCAGCACCATTTACTGTAGATGCCATATTTCCTGTGATTTAGTTTTAATTTTACTTTTGACAAGCCAGGTGGTTATGGATGTATGGGTTTGTTCTTTGGGTCTCTATACTGTTTCAATGATCTCAGTGGGAAAAAAATGATCTCAGTGTTCTTATGAAACCATTACCATGTTGCTTTGCTTATGTGGCCCTGTGACATATTTTGATATCACATATTGTGATCTCCTCCTCCTCCTCTTCCTCTTCTTCTTCTCTTCTTCCTCTCCATTCTGCTTCCCCTTCTCCAGTTCCTCCTCCTCCTCCCTCCTCCTCCTCCTTCGTCCTCCTCTGTTTCTGCTTCTGCTTCATGACTTATTTGGGTTTCTCTGTGCTCCTATGTCTATTTTAAGTTTTTCCCCCTTTATTCTTTGAAGAATTTCATTGCTACATTGATGGAGAATATATTGAGTGTGTAAGTTGTTTAGGTAGTACAGACATTTTAATAAAATTGTGTTGCCTAACCTATGCATGTGTGTGTGAGGGGGTGGTGTTCCACTTTTGCTGTTTTGTTGTATTTCATTTTAAGAGATGACAACTCTTCTATGTGCATGCATGAATGTTTGCCTAAAAGTAAGAGCACCCTCTGAGTACAGTGCACGCAGGAGTCCAGAGAGGGCATCAGACTCCCTGGAACTGGAAGGTTTGTTAGCCTCTCTGTGGGTGCTGGGAATTGAAACCTAAAGAGCAGCAAGTGCTCTTAACTGCTGACCTAGCTCTCCAGCCACATCATTTCTACGCATCAGTATAGAACCTTCGTTTCCTCCCCTTTCCTAATTTAAATGACAGATTTTTTTACAATGTTGAACAAGTTGACATCCTTTTCTTATCCTGAATGTTAGAGGAAATGCTTTTTCCCATTCAGTATGATGTTGACGGTGGGTTTGCCATGCATTTTGATTGTATTTAATATAGATAAGTTATAGAATATTGAGATACAATCCTTTTATGCCTAATTCATTTGGAGCTTTAGTCATGAAGGGAATTTCATCTTAAACTTTTCAATGCCTATTTAAAATAATACAGATTTTAACCTTCATTTCTGCTTATATGGTATGCTTCATTTATTTTTTGTATGTGAATTTTTTAGCACAAATCCCACTTGGCCATGACGAATAAGCCTTTAAATGTGCTATGAGATTCAGTTTGTGGGGCTTTTGGGGGGGCTATTTTGTATCTGTTTTATTGTTGATGTTTATCTGTATTTTGTTGTGTCATGTCTGGTTTGGCAAGGGTAGAGAAGTTGTTTAGAAGTTTTATGGAGGGCTGGCTCTCCCTTGCTCTTCTAATCCTTTGGCTAAACTGGCTGAACTTTCACTGGGGAATGTTTTGTTTTGTTTTTTATCAATACTTCTAGGCTATTGGCTTCTTCAAATCTAGTCTGGGCAAACAGAATATTCAGGGAACTCACCACCCTGTCATCCTTGTAGCCTGAGGTTCCAGGCCCTTCATTATTATAGCCTTATATTTGCTTTCTGGATTCTATATGGGTGGGGTTTTGTTGTGCTTTATGGAGTAAAATGATAAAGGACATTTACTCCATCTATCTGATGTAATTGTTACTATGGGACTTTTTCCCTACTTTACTTAAGACTTGCATTTGCAAAGACATGTTCATCAACCTTTTCATGTTTGAAGATCCCTTCCCAGCCCGCCCATTGCCTATGTTGGTATTTTCTTTCCTTTCTCTTCATGGGTGATGTGCTTTGGTAAAGGTGCTTTTTGAATAACCTATGTTTGCTTTTGTCATTCCCATTAATATTTTATTGAAGGCAGCTTTACCTTTTTTCTTTTAAAATCGTATTTCATGTATATAATTTAATTTGTCAATTTATTTTATTTTATTGTTTGAAGTAATTGAGTCTAAACTCATGAGATATAAGCATTGGGGGCTGTATACTTCCCAGGAGTGCTCAGTGTGGTGTTTAGATTATCAATCATTTAACAATAGTTTATAGTAAAAATTTTATCTTGGGGTTCAAACTAGCCATTTTCAACTCTCTGTAAAAGTAGGGTTTTACAATTTAATAAAAACAAAACGTAACAAAAAATATTTTTCTGTTTCGTGTGTGTGTGTGTGTGTGTGTGTGTGTGTGTGTGTGTGTGTGTACACTTGCTTCCTTTGGGGTGTCTAAAAAATTATAATCACTAGGATAATTACATTTATCAAAATTAGAAAGAAAATACCAATTTCTGTTTTTACTACAAACTTATAGAATTATATAACGACTCATAATCCTTGTTGAAAAGCAAAGAGTACGCTTGAGAATTTCATAGTAACTTCCTTATCTATTGCTTGCTCCTCCCAGCTTTAATAGTACTTTCATGCACAAAGTAAATCAATTTGATAATTAAATGCCTATGTTCTTTCTCTTTTACTCTTAGCCTCAGCATGGATTATAGCGTATGTGTGTTATTTGTAAACAATGTGTTTCTGTACTTACTTTCCCCCCACTGTCTGAATTTAATCATTTACTGGTGTATTTATATTTACTATAAATATTACCATCTATGTTTGATTATTTTAATTGTTGTGTCTTTTCTTTTAGACTTAGGTATTTATTCTCTGTATGTGTGTTCTCACATGTGCATGCATGTACCAGCCATAACACACGTATGGAGGTCAAAGAAGAACTTGGACAAAGTCTCTCCTATTGTCATGTGGGCTTGGGAATCACTCCCTGGTCATCATCCTGACAACAAGCCCTTTACCCACTGAGCAATCTCACTGGCCCACACTTCCTACTTCTTATTTTACATTAATGTGCAGCTTTCAAACAAACCTCACCCCACCCTTCATGCCCTTGTTCTCCCCCAGCCCTCTCTTCTTCTTTTTCTTTGTTTTTTTTTTTTCTAGACAGGGTTTCTCTGTGTAGTGTTGCTTGTCCTGCACTCACTTTGTGGACCAGGCTGGTTTTGAACTCACAGCGATCCACCTGCCTCTGCTTCCCGAGTGCTGGGATTTAAGGTGTGAGCCACCACCGCCTGGCTCTCTCTTCTATTACTAACATATAAACTTATGTTTCTCTCACAGTGGTCAATGACCATGTATACCATTAAACAAGGGATTAACATGAAATAGAAATTGCATTCTGCACTTATAGTTTAATGGTCGGGGGCCACCGGTGAGTAGCTAGTGTGGGAAGCACAGTGGAGACAGAGAACGCATAGATGTCTGGAATCATGAGAAATTGTGGTACATACAATGGACGAAGGCCTTGGAAACACTGCAGTTACTAGCATAGTTTCTGTGTTTATTTGGTCTTTGATCGCAGAACCTCATTTTAGGACATATAAAGCTCACCAAGGCATATGATCCCCTGCTTCTTATGCTTTTTACAGTACAATATGGACTTACCCTTACTTGTTAATTTATTTAGAAGACTTCCTGTTGTCTTTATGTAATTTTATCTATAAGGGCTAATACAGTGTAAATATCATGTGAATAAAGTCTTGAAGAATTATAACAAAAGACAAATAAACATGTTCAGTATTGATGCTATTCACCAGCTCTTGGCCCCTCCATCTAGTCCTCTTTCCCCACGGTAGCTTTCCATGGTGTTCCCTGGGTCCTGCTGCCTGCCCCACACTTATTTATCTTTTCCAGCACCCTTTTCCCCATCTCATGGGTATCTCCTAAGTTTTCTGGGTTCACTTTACGCTTGTTTCCACCTAACTAGATATTTTTAACCCTTTGGAGAAAGGGCCTGCATATGAGAGAGAACACTTGGTATTTGTCTTTCTGAGCCTGGGATCCCTCACCTAAAATATAGATGCTTTAAGCTTTGATGAAGTTAAATTTGTGCAGTCTTAGATGCCCCCAAAAATGCTTTTCAAGCAACCCTTATATTCTCATGAGTTTGATTAGATATAAAGTTCTAACTTAAATTTTTTTTCCTCCAAAATTTTAATAAATGTTCTGCTTTGTGGAATAACATTTACTTCTTCATTAATGTTGCAGCTCCGACAGACTATATATTTTGCCAAACACTTATAATATTTTTGTTATTTTACTTCACATTTATACTTACAGAATTTAAATTAAGTTGGTAACAACAGTATCCTACATATTGACACATTCTTTTAATAATATGCCTTTACTTAAAAGCAAAAGTTTATGTCTTTTAAAACTCGTCAATCCTATGTTAAAGAACATTTAGAATGTCTGTCAGACTAATTAGTAGTAGATACGGATTTCTCAGACAAAATGTCACGTGCATTCAGGACTGTAACAAGGATTCTACTTTTGGGAAAACTTTTATGTCAGGCTCCTGAGTATCTCATTGAGCCAGCTCTGAATTGATTCATTTATTTAATATACCTCCTTGGAGGATCTCTCATCATTGATTCTTGGGAAGCAAATGGTCCCACTGTCAGTAATGGCCTTACTGGTTTGGTAAGTGCTGCGCGCCCTGTAGCATTCCCTGAATAAGGCACCGTCTTTGTGCTTGCAACAAGAACCCTGTGGGGCTGATTTAGAGGGAAGCATCTCTATAGATGCTCGTTCACAGGATCATGCCCTTCAGTTGTGTCCTTCACTCTTTCCACCAAGTTCACTGGCTGTATTTTCCCACTTACCCATGCTAAACCCAGAATACAGTTTGATTTATTACTCAAATGATATAGTTATATTATAATATTTCCTATATGCATCACAGAAATTCTGAATAAGGTCTGAGTAACTGTATTTTAATTAGCTTCATCAAATACATTTTATTTTAACAGTTTTCGTGTGTGTGTGTGTGTGTGTGTGTGTGTGTGTGTGTGTGTGTGTGTGTGTGTTTATAGAAAAGGAACTCTTTTGGATATTGTAGACACAGTAAAGAACCTGCACTGAACCTGAAGCCCAACACCACTCAAAATTTTTAGGAGAATCTTTTTCTCTTGGCATTATAGATGTTCAATAATATTTGTAGTAAATCAATTAATTTACTAACACAGAGACACTGAAATAAAATTAGACTTCAAAATGTCTCTTCTGAGAGAGAGAGAGAGAGAGAGAGAGAGAGAGAGAGAGAGAGAGAGAGAGAGAATGAATGCTGCCTGATGATATAGCCCTCCTGTACTTTAGAAAAGCACAGATATTAAATATAGGTGCACAGTGTTTACAAATTTTACCTACATATAATTTATCTAAATATGAAGAGATTAACTGTGAATATATGGCTATAGACTCTATTTCCTCCTTGAATTGATTGCTTTTACACATAGGTCCTGGATTTTTCTCTGTGTAGTATACTTCAACTCTTAGACTCTCACGTAGTTTTTTCCCCTCTAAGTCTATTCTAAATTTGTCTTAATATTTCTTAAAGGGGTAATATTTTGTTTCATGCCTTGTTTTCTCATTCCATTAGTTTTCCATGGTATTTTTTTCTTCCCATTTGTATTTCTTTTTAAGTGTATACAAGTCATCTGTCGCGTTTCCTTTTGTTCACTTTTTAAATCTCTTTTTTCCCTGGGGTTAGTATCACTTTAATTTTAGCATTTTCATCCTCTATAACCTCTGCTCTTGCTTTTTTTTTTTTTTTTTGCATTTTTGTTTCCTTCTGAAACTTTTCTACATTTTCTGACTTGTTCCTCAATTTTATCTACCTCCCTGTGCATTCCACATACTTTATCATGCATTCCTGCCATTCAAATTTCAAGAATTAACATATTTTCACTTTTAAACTTTTTGTTACTGTTTCATATTTTGAACACATTCCTTTGTGAATGTAATGTTCTGTTTCTACAACTTTTACCATCGGTGCAGATGATGGAACCTCTCACTCAGTGTGTTATCTTTCAGTATTGGTTTTGTTTGTTTGTTTGTTTGTTTTTGTTGTTGTTATATGTTGCTGTTCTAGCACGATATCTCATTTTTAATGAAATTGTTTCTACTTCAATTTAGCAGTGCATGCAGAGAAAGGCGGGCCATGGATCATAGCTAGAGAATCTTAGTCTAGAAGATAAATCCTCTGCAGTGTGTATGGACACTCAAGAATTCTATCACCATTTTCCACCACAGAGCCCTCAAGTCCGCTCCTCAACTCTTGGTCTCTGAGGTGTGGCCTTAGCAACATAAACTCTCAAGTGTGACTTGTATTATTGGCTTTAGAGAAGTTGGGTGCCAAGCCACCTGGTGTGGACCTGTTAGACACATTCCCCTAGCCATCAAACTGTGGCTGTTTTTCTATCACACTGAATTCACTCCTGAGTCAACAGGAAGAGCCCTGGTTTCAGGGGAGTATGTAGTCAAGGCTGAGCCAGCAAACCTCCAGGGAAGCATCTGGGTGATTTCCATTTCTCCTGTGTCATCCCATAGAGTTGTCAAGCTGCTCATGTTCTAAGCCAAAGCCCAGAAAGGTCCAAAACAGCCTACCCTATAATCTCCAACCTGAACTCTGTCACATTAGTAATCTGCTGGTGACCACTGAGTGTTTTTCCAATGGTGCAGATGCACGTGTGTTCTTCATAGCCAACTTCTATGGCGTGGATCCTTAAAACAACCCTTTTTGGTAGAAGCCTACTTATGCCGTCCCCGCTAGACTTCTTCCTTTTTATTTCTCCATTTACGTTCTAAGAAGAAACTCTAGGCCACACAACTCATGTGGCTTCTGTGGTGAAACCTTGTTGCATGCAACCTCAAAGATTGCTGAAACTGCGTAATTCTGAGATCATCTGAGTCAGTCCTCAGGGAAAGATGCACTGTCTGTAGAGACACTGAAGAACTCAGAATTTCTATTTCTGTATTATCTCCAGTTGCAACAAAACAAAAAGTTCCTGGATCAGTTCAATAGGCCATGTCTGGCAAGTGTTCACATGAGTAATGCTTTGCAGCCGTGTCCTTAGGGATTCCACAGTGAAAGCACACACCTTCTCAACGTGGTCTGGAACCCTAACAATGTAAAATGCTGATGATGTACCAATATACAGAAACATTTGGTGCCTACATTTGGTCAGGAACTGTCATCACATGACAAATATTTTCAAAGTTGACTGTTTTGCGCACATGAAGGAGTTTCTATATTATTGCCTTATTTAGTATCACTCCGAACAGAATTAATGACAAATAAAATCATTATTTAGGTAGGAGTAAAGATATTTTCATACCCTCAATAAGTGTAAATTATCAAAAAAGTACAATAAGTCTAAGGAAGAATAAACAGAAAGTAATTATATGTATGTCTTTCAAGTATTTCTTTACATTTAATTTTTTGGAGAGGGGGAAATGTCATGATATTTTTACATTTGTATTCTCTGGATTTCAGAATTTGTACTTCTAATGTTCATAATTTCTGAAACCAAAATATCTATTCAACAGAAGATACAAAATGTAGCCACAGTCACTAAAATTGGTATGACTAAACTTTACAGATGAGAGAAAACAACTCTTTATGTTTACTCAGTGCTATAAATATCAAAGCTGCTTTTTCAGTTCTCAATTCCTGGAATTCAGCTCAACTGGAAACGTTTACTCACATGCCTGTAATGTCAGCACTGAGCCTGAGGCAGGGAGAGCATGAATTACTGCATTCTGGACTATGCTATGAAACACTAACTCAACAAAGACAGAAGACACAGGAAGGGGAGATGAACAGCAGGGATCTTTACTGCCTCCCTTACTCTTATCAGTGGATACTTAATGATGAAAGGGAGGGATCATGGATGTTCTATTCTAAACTCTGTCAGGATGCCTTTCCAAATGGGTGTGATACAAGGGTGGATCATGAACAAAGCCATTGAGTGCATTTTTACAGAACGTCCATAGCCACCAGCATGAGAATCTAGGCAAAAGATATATAGACAAGTCTTCTAGCATTATCAAACAGCAAGGACATCCTGGAAAGTTTCAGGTCTCAGAGCAGGAAGAGCCAAGTTCCTTTTGATGCTCTGTATGCTCTGGTCCTTCTTTGTTTCTGTGGTTTTCCTGCCTTTCATCACAGCTTTTTTTTTTCTTTTGCTTTATGCAGCACTGTGACTCTTACATTGGCTGCCTTTACTTGTCTTTCCTGCTTAACTAATATTTATTTCTAGGCAATGAGTGTTGCTCATAAACATGTAACATTGTGTGTTTGATACTTTAAGCATCTCATCTGGCCTGGCTGCTACAATTTCTGAAGTTTCTCATTAAAAAAAAAAAAACTTTTCCTTTTTCTTTGTGTTCTAAAGGTTTTTTTTAACCTATGTACATATAATATGTTGTGCATTTAAAAAAGAGTGCAAAATACAAATACAGAAAAGCTGTGCAAAATAAAACTGAGCATGCTCTACAGTTGCAGGGAGTGTGGCTCTTACTCATCCCAGCGTCTCTCTGGACAACCATTTTCCTTTATAAGCATATGGTAAAATGTAACTCAAGATTTATACGATAGCTCTACTGACAGGTTTCTTCTGCCCTTTCCTGGTAAACATCCCCTCTGTGCATCCTTGTCATCATGGATCTCTAGTCCAGCAAGTATTTTATCTTTATTTTTATTCACATAAAGCTCCACAACCAGGCTAGACATCATGAAAAGAGGGTCAACAATCTGCCCACTAATATCAACATGTTAAATGGAGGCTTTGTAAAATATTTGTGTTGGAGAACCAAGGAAGTAACCAACCAGATAAGCAGGACTGCACAGCACGTTAAGCTTTAAAGAAAAAGCCTGTTGTTAGTTGGCGCAGTGAATATTCGTCATCTCAGTAATGAAGTAGGTAGGGTGAGAAGTAATCTTAGAAGTTAATCTTAAATCAGAACAATTTTACTTCAGCAACAAAAGCTTCATGGATGCCTATAAACGTTGTTACAGATAAAATAGTAAATATGTGTATTCAACATTAAAATACTATATGTGTTTTCTATGCAAAATAATTTCGCAGTTGGTCACATAATGGTGCAGGTGGCGCTTTTGGATTGAGGTGAGGAGGGTGTGTCCTAGTGGTAGGGTTCTGGACTAGCACGCATGACTTTCTGGCTTTGCTTTTTGGTTCTGAAAGAAGAAGTAGGAATAAAAGGTAGGTAAGCTTGTGTAGCTCAGTAGCTATGTGATGTGGGAGAAAAACCACCCATTTTCATCTTTATCTCAACTTTCTCATTTGAAATATGTGACAATACTTTTCTATAATACTGTTATAAAGTTATATGAACATGCCACACGAAACAACGTGGCACATTTGTGTGCTTGTGTTACTACATTATGTTACTCTGTATAAATGAACAAATCTACAGTTGGCTGATTTTTTTTCCTAAATACTTGGCAAGTTTGCTGTTGTTGATTTCCATATATAAACCCAAAGTCATTGCTCCACATGGCCTCAAAGCAAGGAGAAACTTTAGTCCAATATACAAGTTCTAATTGAGATTTAGGCTTGAAAAAAAGGGAAGGAAGCTGACTAGAGGTATAAATAAAAATTCTAAACACATACCCAAGTGGAAATGAAGGAACAACCAAAGAAGACTTGCCAATGTGAAATATACAATCACCAATTATTCCAAGCCCACATCCTTCTCAAGTGTCTGTGACGTAAGATGCTGTACAGAGTGCCTCTGTGACTGACATTTAACAGCAGTTTTCTTACTGAGAAGCCGTTAGCGTATATATACCATCTATCTTCCCAAATTATCATCATGTCTCTTTATTTTGCTTTATAGTTATTTTACATGCTTCTTAGAAAGCCCTCAGTGTTAATAAGAGGCAGCTATAACAGCGCACCAGGAAGAGCCACTAGCAAAGAGGAAATGTCTGTAAGATGGAGGTTTCAGTTCGTGGTCAGCTGGCCATATGGCTTTGAACCCATAATTTCTTGTGGCAACAACAAAGCCGTTCAGCTCGTGGCTGAGATCCAAAGGAGAGAACAAATAGGGTGCCAGGACCTCTCAGTGCCTTTTAATAGGACTTCAGTGACCTGGCTGCCTCTATCTCGGGCTCCACTTCTTAAAAGTCACACCCTCTTCCCCAGAGCACCAAAGCCTTTACTCCATAGACCTTTGGGAAGATTCAGCATTCCCTCCTTGACAGTGGGAAAAGAATGAGTTTTAGCTCATGTTATATGTAAATAAATCTGAAGATGGCCGGACTGCTTAAATGATTTGAATCAGGCTGAAAGTCAGATGCAGGCAGTAGCAGGAGGACCGCTGTTCCTTCGGACATGAACGTTTCCTTTTTCTATTTCTTCCTAGTTTTTTGCATGATGCTTGTAGCATGTTTTCCTCTCAAGTTTCTTTTTCTGCCCATTTGCCTCTTCAGCTTTTTGGTGGATCTGTTCAGTCTTGCTAGCAGCATGAAATATTAAAGAAGTCTTGATGAAGCTGGATCCTGAAGGCGCCGTGCCAATTATAGGCGCAAACAACACACATGTCCCATCAAGTTACCATGGCAGCCAAAAAAGTTTACAAGGTCAGTTTAGTGGCATGCATGGACTTCCATGGGACCGGAAGGCTCTCTGTTGGGTCAAAAGCACTTGCATTACAATTACATGACTTCTGCAGGTCACTGGCTGGCACTTCCTTTCATAAAAGTTATTGAGACATCAAGGCGACACCGATAACCACAATATTTTTTTCTGTTTCTTTTTTTCACTTAGCTGAATGTGTGAACTTCCTTAAAATGTATTTCCCATGATGGTTACAGAACTTAGAAGTCAAGATAGGACTGAAGACAGATGCCTGCTCATCGCTCCCCACACAACCTTGGAGATAGATCTCGTTAAGGAGCAGATGCCAGAAATTCAGATTTAAAAGAAAAATGAGGTTTGTAAAATACTGGGGACAGAGTATAAAACCATCAACTTAAGTTTCTCTTCAAAGAAGCACAAGTCAAAATGAAAAGTAGAAAACACTATTTCAGCTGGAAAATGACCAAGTACAAAAGTGGTGTTGATGTGTATGAGCTCACGGAGGTCTACCCATCATCTGCCTGCGGCAGACAGATGCAGGAAATAGATGTAATTGGAGAGATTATTATGTTGATTAATCTTTAAAGTATGATGTTGTCTAAATAAATGCTGCAGTAGCAGATGAAGCTTGAAAGCATTGTCCTAAGAGAAATGTTTCAGGCATACATATATACATGCACACACACACATACAAATATATATATATATATATGCAAACATACATATATATATATATGCTCTGCATATGAAACCTTCCAGACATAAAGCATCAAACAAAATTACACACACATACCAGAATATCTATATCTATCTATCTATCTATATATATACACATATACATATATATATATGTATATATATATACATACACACACACACACTTATACAAATTATTTGGTGTGGCAAATCCACAGAAATGGAAATTAAAGTAAAAGGTTTTTGGGAACTGGGACAGTGAGTAATTACTATTTAATGGATAAAAACACTCTGAGAAGATTGGCAAGGACTAGACACCGATAGAGACCACAGTGTCACGGTGCTGTGAATGTAGGTAAAGCCACTGAATCACAGAGCATATATTATATGCTATTCGTATTTTACAACCTTACAAAATGGAAGGAAACCAGCGTAGCTTGCTGAAGCAGGAGTGTAGAGCAGGAGGCTCGATGGCTGTGCCATCAGCTCTTCCAGCTCACCTCGTATAAGGCGGCCAGAACTCTACCCATCTCATCACCGTCTCTGTCATGAAGCTTTCACTGCTGATACCATTCACACTAGACCAAACTTGAGCCAGCATCCAGCCCGAGAGCCATGGCTTCCTGAAACACTCAAAACTCAGCACCCTGTTCACCACCACTGACAACTCTGCTTGCCGCTTTATTTGAAGGTTGCATCTGGAGAGCAGATCCTCAGAAACAACTGTGATTATTACAATGAAGCTGGGAAAGAGCATAGGGAGGACATTCTAAGTACTGTAATAGCAAAGGCACTTTACCTCCACCAAGATGTTCATTGTGTGCCTCTTACAAGCATGGGGATGTGTGAGAGATAAATATTAAGAAGGGAAATAGTTGCTGCTATGATGTATTTTTTTTTTTTGCAGTGTTATGACTCTTCTGAATCTTCATGGTTTTTGGTGAACTGTGCTTAGGTGGCACTAACCCCACTTGGGGCTTGCTCTTGTGGCATAAGCTGAGACTGAGCCAAGTGGCCATCAGAAAGTCATCCCTCGTTACTTTCCGAAAGGCAGCCACATTGAAAAGTGTTCATTGAAATGAAGATGGGACCATATCCATGAAGTTCATTTATAAAACTGATTTGTGGAGCTGAGATAATTAATCTCTCAGGACACAAAATATTAGGCCCTTCAGGCTGGGCAATTGACCCTGACTTTCATGTGACCTTATTTTGAAAGGTGTCACTTCTAGGAGCCCTGTTCAAGTGAACAGTCCTTTGACTTGTCATTGACATCTGGGTGGCATTCTGGATCGAGGTGAGAACTACCATGTTCCAAGCCACTCAAGTAATTTCTCTTACAGTGCACTGGTTCATCTGTCATTAGCATTTTTCAGTCAACCAGTTTTCACCAACTTATATCTTCACTTATTCTATTTTTTTCCTGTTCCTGTTTTTCTTCTTTTGTGTGAGTTGTGATAATCTGGATCATTTGCTTTACTTGTCATTTTATTAGCTTTTAAGTAAGGCAAATTTTAGATAAAAACTTCTATATTAACTCAACTTAAATAACTATTCTTGTCTTTTTTTTTTCAGCTAAAACTTTGGAGAAAATGAGAGCACAAAGAGACATTTGCCCATCATCTTTTTCATATTAGCTGAATATGCTTAGAATATTTTTATATGCTGTGATTATAAGCTAAACTGAACATGCTCAGAGTCTCTCCTTGACTTTGGACCTTTTTGAACATAGTTCTATTAACTTGATCTAAGCTTTGACTAAAAATGTGTCTGGCATCTTTCTTTATATAAAGATGACATTAAGCTGAGCATGTTCAGGGAGATAGTCACACTCAACTACTTTTCTATATCATTATGTATAGAAATTATAAATGAAAAGTCTCTTACTTTCTTTTGGGGGTGTGGAGTTATTGCTTTAGATATACCTGCTGTAGGAGTAAGTGTTTATTGTTTTGTTTCTTGGATGTACTTGTCTTGGGCTTTGTGTTCACCAAGATGCAAACTGCTTGAGTTAGAGTACTATTTGATTAAAGACTAAAAGGACTTATCCTTCCTGGAAAAAGCATAATTCTTGGAGTTAAAATTGTCCTGAGAGAGATCGCTTTTCGGCCTTTTGGCTAAGATCATGTGTAGTATCTGTTCTTATGAGCTTAATATCTGATATGTCCTCTATCCGAGGACAATATATTAAATGGGCTTTTGGAAGTAGGAGTTGGAACCTATTCCAGCTTGCTTGCTCCATCCACTCCATGCATCAACCTGCTATTGCAGAACCACCAAAAATGGTGCACTCCATTGGGGGCCTAAAAAAATTGTCCTGAGAGAAACTTGTGGTTCAGTGTGACACCCATGTAGGGAGCCTGTCATAAGTTCAAGTAAACTATTTAGAGAAAAATCCTCAATATATGCCAAGGCCCTCAGACTTAAGAAAAACTCTAGTCAATAGATAAGTAATACACAAAGTGAATAAATAGAAATAATAGCTAGGGTATATGCCATGATACCCACCCAATGTCAAAAAATCTCCCAGTGGTTGCCAGTTTTGCCTGCAAAGAACCATCAGCCTTCCTTGGAAATTACTCCCCCTTACAAAAGCAATCCTGCCCGAGACTTCATCTCTTTGGGGGCAACTTGTATTTGTGTTTGATTGACATTAGAGAATAAAGGCTTTTATTTTTCTTCTAAAAACTCCAACCTTCCTTTCCAACTCCAGGCTCTTCTTACCTGCTATAGGAACAAATATTTATTGTGTTATTTTTGGGTTTTCTTGTCTTTGGCTTTGTATTCACCAAAATGCAAACTCCTTAAATTAGGTTATAATTTTATGAAAGACTAAAAGGACTTATCTCTCCCTGGAAAAACATAAATCTTGGGGTTACAATTGTCCTAAGACAGTAGAGGACCTTGTGGTCTAGTGTGCCACCTGTGTCAGTTTTGCTCCATTCTAAGAGTCACTCCATAGTCAAACATGGACTGTAGCTAGTTAAAGCTTTCACTGAGAGTTACCAAGCCCTCTTTTTCATGCTGCCCAATCTTGCTTCCTCATCTCCCATCACACCAATGGTAGCATGCACACACTTCATAATCAGTTTGCTAGAAATGCTTCTCAGAGTCTGCCCCTTCAGTAACCCAGACTTCAACACAAGGAGCTTCTGGAAGACTGTGTCTGTATGATCGTCCATCACTGCATGAACTTTGCCCTTTGAGCCGAAGGCTGAGAAGGGAGGCTGCATTAATTTTGGCACTAAATAGTTTATGAAAAGGATTATCACTGCCAAACAAGCAAATGTGATGAACAGCTGTGAGAGAGTGTGTGTTTGTGAGAGATAAATGAAAGGTAATCTCAAGTAGATTGGCTCTGCTACTAACTTTTTAAAAAGAGAGCAATAAAGAACAGAGAGAGAGAGAGAGAGAGAGAGAGAGAGAGAGAGAGAGAGAGAGAGAGAGAATGAGAAAGTAAGAGGCCACATGATTTAGAGCCTTTGAGATGTATTACAAACTTTTTAACTATTTGGTTGATCAAGGACAAAGTAACATCATTCATCAAACCATAACTTTTTCAAACATTACTCTTTGTGTGTATAAACTTATCTCTACCTCCAGGCATAAAAAGTGGCCACTTGAGAGTCCTAGATTCAAGATTTTTCATCATTCCACAAGATAAAAGATAAAGTGATGGCCACAGTTTCTTTATCCATTCTTCTTCTACTGAGGGACACTTAGGCTGTTTCCATGTTCTGGCTATTATGAATAAGGCTGCTATGAACATGGTTGAGCAAAGTTTCTTGTTGTGTGCTGGAGCATCTTCTGGGTATACTCCTAGGAGTGGAATAGCTGGGTCTTGAAGAAGCCCTATTCCCATTTTTCTGAGATAGCACCAGATAGATTTCTAAAGTGGTTGTACTAGTTTGCATTCCCACCAGCAATGAAGGAGTGTGCCTCTCTCCCCACATCCTCGCCAGCATGTGGTGTTGCTTGAATTTTTGATCTTAGCCATTCTGATGAGTGTAAGATGGAATCTCAGAGTTGTTTTGATTTGCATTTCCCTGATGACTAAGGAGGTTGAGCATTTCTTTAAGTGTTTCTCAGCCACTTGATGTTCCTATTGGGACTCTAGATGAGAGAAGCATGGGAGAATAGCAAAGTAGAAGGATCCAGAGGGTCCTAGAAACCTACAAGAACATTATGATAGGCAGATTTGGGCCCAGGGGTCCTGCTCAAACCAAGGCACCAGCTGAGGACAATACAGGCCGTAAACTTCAAACCCCTACCCAGATCTGGCCAATCGACAGGACATTCTCCACAGTTGAATGGAGAGTGGGGTATGACTTTCACACGTACTCTGCTACCTCATATTTGACCATGTCTTTTGGAGGGGGAGACCTGGTGGCACTCAGAGGAAGGATAGAAAGCTACCAAGAAGAGACTTGATACCCTATGAGCATATAAAGGGGGAGGAAGTCCCCCTCAGGCATAGTCATAGGGGAGGGGAGTAAGGGGAAAATGGGAGGGAGGGAAGAATGGGAGGATACTAGGAATGGGATAAGCATTGAGATGTAACAAGAATAAATTAATTAAAAAATACAAAAAAGAAAAAGAAAAAGATAAAGTGATAGATGGTGAGATGGTTCAGAAAGTAAAGGTGCTTGTAGAGTAAGCCTGGTGACCTGAATTCAGTCCCTTGGGCTTATATAAATTGGATAGGAAGAGCTGACCTCACTAATTTTTCCTCTAAGCTCCATACACATGCATGCAATGGTGTAGGAACACACACACAACACACACACACAGAGAGAGAGGCAGGCACCCATACATCACATATACATATTGCCTGTGCATGCTTTACTTCCTGTGGAGTTAAGTGAGATGACTCAGTGGGTTAAGGACTCTGTAGATGGAAACAACTAATCCCTGCAAGTTCTCTTCTGATCACCACACACATACATAGCAAATAAGTGTAGCTGTCTTAAAAGCACAAAGTAAATCTTTGCCTGGGAAGAGTTAGTAACACAAGGGGAGGAAAAAAAAAAACCAAACAAGCAAACAAAACCAACAGGGGCTTAAGGTTATTCATAAGCAGATTAAGACTTCATAGGAGACAGGGATGTATTCCCATGTCAGAAGAGTGTGTCTGAGTTTCTAGTCTTATCCTAGAGACTCAACCATACTACAGTAGCTCTGTACTTAGGAAACCTCCACGTGGAAAGAAAGGCTCCCACAATGAGAAGTGATAGACAGGGTCTAGAATTATTGGATAGGCATTCTGCTCGAGGTACAGAGTGAAAAGACTGTCAGGGGGCAATTGATGTTGGCAATGGATGCAACAACACAGGTATAATAAAGGGAAATGCTCCCATGATAACAGGAGAGCATGCACCTTGGCCATGGCGAAACGACTTCACTCATTAGACTGACTGCCATTTCACGTGAGAGAAAACCCAACTCGACAGGGTTTGAACAACAAGGAAAATTTATTGATTGTACAAGAAGTCCCAGCAAAACATGGAACCAGTTCAACAACTGTTAATCTACCAGTTCAAAAACAACTTAGGAAGTTCAGTTGAATTCTGTTTATCTTTCTGCTCCATCTTGTCCACCTCATCCTTGTCTTCAGATCACAGCACAGCTGCAGCAGGACCAGATGTCAACAACCAGAGGAAAGGATGAATGGGGAAATATTCCTCAGAAATTTCCCAACATACCTCCTCCCTCATCTCACAGGGACAAAATGGGGAGTTACCCACTCACAACTTGCTGGCAAGGACATTGTGGTTGTTTTGTGTAGTTATGCTAATAACAGGTATGGAGTTGTGCCATTGCCCTAAAACTGAACAGCTAGATGACTCAGAGTTATGGCAAGGCAGGCATGTTTGGTACCCAGCCAACAATGTTTGTTCTAGCATCTGTTGATGAAGCTGAAGATGTTATGTGACTCAATTGTTGACAGACCATCTGATTGGTTTTTTTATCCAGGAATCTAGATGCCCATACAAGATCTCACAATTTAAAATTTATTTCTAATAAAAAAAAAGTTTTTAAAAACCTGTCTGGTCAACATCTTTGACTTATACCAAATGAAACACATCTGCAATCCAAACCCAGCCAACAAGTCACCAGTTTGTAACTTCTGGTTTATGTTCATTTCTTTAACTGAAACATTCTCTATTTAGAAAGGGAGGCTAAAATATGCCAGTAGTAGGAATACAAATATCTGTGACTAAAATTTTTTAAAGAAACCCATTTTACTGGATTGTAGAAAACTCCCCCAAATAGCAAAGTTAATAAAAACTTCAAAAGAAAAAGTGGCAAAGACATATAGAACAAGAGGGGCGTACATAGTATTTTTCCTAGCTGTATGTTCTAATTTGACAAGTTAGAAGAGTCAAGACCTTGCTAATTATTTAATAATTTAATAATTTATGTATCTAATTATTTAATAATGAATGTATTTTTCCCCAGTGTCTTATGATTTTGTTTTGTTCCGTTCTGTTTGGTTTTAATTAGAGGCTCTATCAATCCCTTCCAAATGAGAAATGGAAGGTCTTCAAAATGTTTGAGCAGTCAGGCAACATCACAGTAAAAACAAAGAGGCTGAATCAACTAATTACAGTTTACAGTTTATGTGGTCCTCTAGCCATCTTTCTATGAGTATGGACAGGAGCTCATTTAAGTTAGCACAAGGATTCTCAAAAGTGTATCTTTCTTGAAAGTTTTAATCTTTCACAAAAGAGCATGAACCAGGAAATGTTAACCTCTGAATGTCAAGAGAAATAGCAATAAGGAAGTAATCACATCTCCTTTCTATCCGAAACATCGAGGCTTCCACTCTGATCATCTGATCATAGACCCTGGCTTAGCTGGCGCTTCAGACTTTTGCATTTGAGACTCATAAAGAAAGAAAAACCTCTCAAATGATCAAAGCATCCAAAGAAATTTGTTAAGTAGGTAGAAAGATGTAAGATGATGCTAATAAGAAAATTGAAAGAATTCCATGAAACTCTACTCTCTCTAGGTTATTTAACGCATCAGCAATGGAGAACTAGAAACAGCAGAAGGCCAGGGTAAAGGGTGAGACAGCTCTTTCTCTGGGATTCAAATGCCAGTGTGAGTAATTAGCAGACCAAGGACAGAGGCAGGAGGAGTCATGGGAATAGGGATGTAGTCATGGCAACTAGCCTACTAAGAGGATGAGGTGCAGAGGGAGTTATGAGTGTAGGGAAGCTGTCCATGGGATCTTGCATTTACTCCCACCATTCTTGTGCACTTCTGTGAGAAAATGGGGAGCTGGGGTCGCCACAACTTTGAAGCAGAGATTTTGTTCAGTCGCCCTTTTCTTCATTATTGAGAAAACATGAATCAAGGTACTTATGCCAGTCCCTGTCCCACAACAAACACCTTAGATGACGTGACTGGGACTGTTCTCCTTGCCAGTGGTGGTGAAAAAAAGACAATAATAATTTCATTATAGATCTTTTATGTGGGTGCAGAAGTAGGCTTCTTTTTAAAATAGGAAAAGGAAGTGCTTTTGTGTTACTAAGATAAAACAGAAAAATAAATCAGCCAGTAGTAATGACAGATTCCCGCCCCCCCCCCATTTTAGCCAAGCTTACTTCAGGAAATTACTGCCCACCTCCCCACCACTCACTTAAGTGCTTTCCAATTTCTAAGGCCCAATTCTCATTCTTCTCCACCAACTCCGTTCATGTTGACATCACAGTGTTTTCTCACTAACATCTAACACTTTTGGCACAAATAATATTTGAGCATCTAGGTACACCAGGCATATGTGACTTGTTTGCTCACTTAAACTCTGAAACATCTTGACAAAAGGGACTTCGGCTCTTCCTAGTCTACATACAACACAGGGCTGGGCACAAAGAACTACTCAGTCTTCCTTTTACTTAAAAAAACAAAAACAAAACACCTGAATTTTATTCTAGCTTCCCTTTGTGTGTTGACTTTTCATATTTTACCTCTTATAACCTCTTAGAAAAATAACAATAATTTCATAATGATCTAATCTTATGTCCTCTAGAATGAGCATCCAGAAACAATTCTTTGAAAGATTTTAACCTTATACAAGAGATATATTAGTTATTTCTCAATAGTCATACAATAAAAGAACTAATTGTTTTTCATAATAAAGATTCAGTAGCCACGTGCAATCACTACAGAAAGTGGGTCCTCAGAGCGAATGTGCGATGATGAGGTTAAATTAGCCTCAGGAGCATTGACAGAGAGGCTGTGGATTAGAACCAGTTGACAGAAAATCCACCAGTGACCATCTGATACTTACGAGGAGGCAGGAATTGGCGGTGGTGGGAAATTTGGCTTTGTGATTAGCTAGTAAGAAGATAAAGAGTGAAAATCAGCTTGGAGTCCATTTCTCAAAATGTGTATGCATACTGAAATTGTCTAACTCATTTTCAGGGAAGTGACTTTATAAATTCACGCACAGGAACTTTTCTAAACCCGTGAGTTTGACACTTTCAGTTAGTTCCATACATATGATCCAGACATGAGCACCGTACCAACAGCTGTGTTGATGAAAACATTTACTGCAGACTTAAATTTTGTGCAACCACACAAATCAGCTGTTAAAGCCCTAGACTCTGGGGTGATGTTAGGTTAGAGGCATTCACACCTTGAGGGTGGAGTTGTCAGAACTGAATCAACATCCTTAAGCGAAAAGGTGCAAAGAGGTTGTTGTATCCCTCCTCTCTCTAATCCTTCTCCCCTCCCCTCCTTTCTTCTCTTTCTCTTCCTTCCCCTCAATTAACAAACCAGGAGGCAGCCCTGGCCCTCACCAAACACCTGGAACTCCCAGCTCCCCAATCTTAGGCTTCCCAGTCTCAAGAAGTGGCAGATATAAATGTTGTTTTTTAATCTATACAGCCTATCCCATGTTTGCTACATTAACCTAAATCAAAAATGAATTCTATATAGCAGATGATTTCTACTGGTTGGTATTTGCCAACTTAATACAAACCTAGATCTATGTGGGGAGAGAAAATCCCAATAAAGGAAATATCTCAATAGGTTGGCCTGCAGGCAAGTCTGTGGAGTATCATCTTTGATTAATGATTGATGTGGGAGAGTTCAGCCCACTACGGGTGGCGATACCCTTTGTACTGAGTTGTATAAGAAAACAGGCTGAGCAAGGCAGGAAAAGGAATCCAGTTAGCAGCCTAATCTATGGCTTCTGCTCCAGTTCCTGCAGTGACTTTCTCTCAGTGATGGGCTGGAATTAACCCTTTCCTCCCCGAGTTGATGTTGGTCATGGTGTTTTAACTCAGCAACAGAAACCCCAACTGAGACATGACTATTCCACATTACTAACTTTCAGCTCTAGGTTCTTAATTTAGGGAGTAAGTTCGGAAGTAAAATTATAGAGAGGTATATTCCCACATGTATCATTTTAAAGAAGTTTGCAGCAGAGTTTAGAGTTTATGTTAATGTGCGTGCAAGTCTTTAACACTCTTAGGAATCAACAGTCGAGCACTGTGGCTCGTGTCTCTGAGAGCGTTTCCTTGAGATTGGATTGGACGGAAGAGAAGGGAAGTTGCTAACTCACGACATCAGGTGGAGGCTCATTCTCCTCAGTGGGTAAGTCATACGTGTGGAGCTTCTTCATCTGACTCATCTAAAATGAAGAAGTCAAACTTTACAGTGAAACCGCCAGGCTCCTAAGTACAGCCTGCAGGTGAGTAACCATCTCCCCACCTATATGCCAAGGGTGAAGCTGACACTGTGAGGGGAAGACCTAACCCTCACCCTAGTAACCCAGTTGAACTATTTACAGGGGGATTTCCCAAGGGCTACCAGGGATAACTTATGTCACAACCATCACTGCGGATGCTATGATATTGGTCCACATCAGCTAAAAGCCCTAAATACGTAAGACATAATAAAAGCCATAAGTGTCACACATGTTACGTATTACACGGTTGAACATACAAATATACACATCACTTTATTATAGAGGAATTTATCAGGAGTAAGAATAAACTTAGAGTCAAGGTGGACAGAATGAGAGTGGGAAGGGAGGGGAGAAAGAAGATGGAGAGAGGAAAGGAGAGAGCGAGCTTGCCAGCATTTCCCTCTTATTCTCATTGTATTTTATGAGTCTTTTCTATAAGGCTTTGTTTTGTTTTGTTTTGTTTTTTGAGATTCCTTTTTATGTTAACAAAAAACACTATGGGAAGTCGACTGAATGCGTAGGCACAGAGCTCACAAGCCTTCCTATTTGCTGGTGTGTGGTAGATTTCTAGGTGGCTGTTGTGCGCAAATGACTGACGTACACATGGTCAGAATGTAAGAAGGGGGTAAATCATAAACTCAGGCCTTCACAAAAACAGTTCAAACTAGAATTCACCTCCTGGGGCTGAACCGCCTTCACCTTTTGGGGTTTACACTTCTGCTTGTGTAGTTTGGCATCCGTGGTGGATGGTGGCCTGTAAGGAAAAACATAAGTGAACTGAACAGTACCTTCACCGTGCCAGGGACACTCAACAGAGGATGGACAACATCTTTTGTCCCCTGTGCCATGCTCTTCTACTAGGGTTCCTTCTTCCAGATCATTTCTCAGCATTTAGTTGCAATTTAGCCACCATTACTATCCTGTGATTAATAACCATTACTAGACATTTTCGTTTTGTTTCTTGGCAAAACCCTGATCCCTAAAAATAGTGGTGTTGAGTTATCTTTTATCTAAATCATGACATTCAATTAATTTTGACTCATTAAGTATTTACCTAAGAGTTATTTTGTATGAGTAAGTCCGTCTTGGAAAGTGATGAAAAATGATCTTGTTGTGCTAAAATGGTGTGTGCAAAAGAAAGGTTCTGCCTGCTAATCAAGCCTCAGCACTTCACTTCAGAATAAAGCAAGGCCTTTGTTAACCTGTTTCCTCCACACTCATTAAAAGTGAATTCCATAACCTTAGGAGACATAGAAGTCACATTTCATCCAAAAAGTGGGAATACTGCAGCCGCTTCATGAAGTCCCCTCAAAGATTCAATGAGCTAATGATAGAAAACCTTCTGCACAATGTCGACTAGATGTCACCCCTCCAGTGGAGTCTGTGTGACAAATACTACACAGGCCTGAAGCTACCCCCGAAAAGGGGAGTCTCCTGGACTGGAGCTGATGCTTCTGCCAGGAGAGAAACTGCAGTTCTTTTCTTTCTTTGTGCTGGAATCTATTCTTTCTTTTTAACTGTACTTCACTCCCAAATCAGGACTTCTCAGGTGTAACCACAGTCTCTAGGAGACGACCCTGACTCGGGACTGCAGCCAGGCACTGTCCAGGTCCAGAGTAGTTCTGCTTTACTTCCACTTACTAAAAGAGACATGGCTAGAAATTAATCATTAGTTAATAAGTTATACTATGGTCTACAAAGAAATGGAGTATTTCAAAAGACTCCAGATAGTGGCACTCAGATATCAGAAGAGTGAGCTAAAGAAAAGGAAAAAAAAACCTGTCTTTGCACACAGGTGCTGGGCACAAGTTTCGTTAGGGAGAGAACATTGACCCTGGACAAAGGGAGCACATACGTATTGATGCCAAGCCAGTAACTTAGAAGCGATGACATCTTTGCTGTGTGTTCCGTACCCTGCATTGTTTCATTCAAAGTTGTAACTCAAAATATGACAATACAATAACTTCACATTCTGTACCTGTACTGTGTATGCCTGATCGCTCACTGACTTCCTTGAATCTACTCTGTGGGAAAATGTAACCACGAGCCCCCCTGCTTTTGAATTGTATGTTTAAAAACTTAGACTGCTTAGCTGCAAAATACACTCGGACGCAAAACTCAATCTGGAGTCTCTCTATTTGTCACAAGCCTAATCTCTGTTCACCGATGATTCGAGAACCCCTGTTTCCAGGGTCCTATCCCTGGCTGAGCCAGTCTGTGGCAACTAGATAGCTGTCATGTGTTCTCTTCTATTCTTAAAATAGATGTAAAAATACTTAATAAGGGCCAATGTCACTCTTGTCATTAATTACATCCACTCACAGGAGAAAACAATGCATATCTTGCTGTGAAGAATCGCCCAGTCAAAGGGACACCTAGTCTGTACTCTGTGAAAAACAGACCTGTATGGTTTTCTCAGTGTTTGAAGTAAAAACAAAATTAAACCTGAAGAATTAAGTCATAGGCTTCAATGTCAAACTAAAGGTTAAAGGGCTCGCAAAGCACAAAGGCTTACCTCTGAACTCTCGTCTGCTTTCTGGCACTTTGGTGCCGGAGCACCATAGCAACCACCACAAATATAACTGCCAGGGGAAAGAGCACACCAACCACGATGGAGAAGTCTGCAACAGAGAGCACAGGGACCCTGGTGAGGACCAAGGAGCGTGCCTCGCTCTAGTCTGTCTCCTTTCTTCCTCAGTTCCTCCCTTCCCTTCATTCCCCCCTCGCCCTCCATTCTTCCTTCTTTCTCTTTCTTCCTCGTTCCTTTCCATCCATGCCTTCCTTCTTTCCTTTCCTTTTCAGAAAGGATCCAGCCGGGTAGCACAGGCTGGCCTTTTACTTACTATGTAGCCTTGGTTAGTCTCAAACTTGTTGTGATCCTCCTGCCTTGAACTCCCATGTAACAGAATTACAATGGATTGACACTGCACCTGGTCTGACCTTTTTTTTTTTTTTTTCATAAATTTTAGCTAGCTTTTACCAAACGAAGCTGTCTCCCTGGAAAGTCTCCCACAACTAATATAATGGTTAACCTTTACCATTATCTAGTCTGTTGAGGGAGAGGAGGGACGACCCACCTTGCATGTGGGCTGGATCCCCAGGTTGAATTGAAGAGGGAGAATGAGCAGAAAACCCTCTGGGCACTGCACTCATCTCTATGCTTCCTGACAGTACGTAACATGTGACCTGCCACCTCATTCTCCCACTCCCACTTCCCCACCATGGTGGACCACATCCTCAAAACTGTAAGCCAAAGCAAGGCATTCCTTCCTTAAGATACTTATTAAATATTTTTTTTGTCAAAGGAACAAGAAAACTAGCAAAGTTGTCAAAATGTAAGCAGCGTTGTTCCTAACTGCAGTGCTAATGTTTATACTGAGCAAGTAAAAGAAAAATTCACAGGAAACCTTCCATAGGAGGTTGGTTACGTGTCATCTTCCTGAGAATTCTTTGAGGGGAAGAAGAGTGGTTGCAGTAATAGGATAGTGAACGCTGGGAGACTACAGAAGGATAAGGGATAAGGAGGGAAACGGAACAGGAACAAACAGATTTAAATCTAGTCTTGGAATGAAACAAGAAAGAAATTAAAGCCCTTGAGATGGTATTGCTCCTATTGATAAATAAAGAGCTGAGGCACGAGTTAAAAAAAAAAACAGATAGAAGCATAATTAATGCTTTGTCTTTGTTGTTTACCCATTAGTCTAAGTAATAAATTCAATCTGGATCCTTTGCAATTGCACGTGTTCATTTCTCTTATAATCATCTGAAACCACCAGAGGGCAGAAAGCACATGTATCTGAAAAACAGAGTAACCACTGCTCTAGGACATGGTTTAGCAATCCAGTAACAAGATTAACAGTAACAAAAATGCAAGAAATGCTTACAAGTATGAACACAAAATACACAGGCAGATGTAGACAACCCAGAAAGCAGAACTTAAGATAAGAGAATGGTGTCCTTTCAAATATCTAATTATCTTCAACTTCCATAAAATTATTGTTCAATGAAGTCAAAGGGGAATAAAACTCTGTGTCATTTCTGATAGATCCAACTGAGCTTCAGAATGAGGGTGAGTGGGTGCATTTGAACTAACACTAAAATATTAAGTATTTTAAGAACACCATATCAAAGGACATAAATGGAGTAGTTGTCCCGGCCCACTGGACAAATCAAACCAGAGTTCACCTGAAAGGGGGAGTGGGGATTAAAAGTGGGGGACAGAGATATGAGACATATTGAGTCAAGTCTGGAAATTTCTGATCAAGACTTTCTTTAATGCAGACGAGTGAGACTTTATAGAGCAAGGTCAACAGGACCTCTTTTAATGCCACTTTGTCTAGCCTGCAGGTAAGAACAAAATAGCTTAGAAAGCTCCCTATAAGAACTTCCTTAATCCTTTGGGTGGCTCCCTGTAAGGACTTCCCTATTTCTTTCAAAGGTAAAAAACCCAAAGATAGCCTAGAACACAAGACCTCTTTCGGCAAGGGTCAGCAACTCGAAGGTCACAGCTTGCAGCCTAAGCGCGGGATTTCTAACATGGCTGAATTTAGCATGGCTCCCCACAAGTAGTGTTTACAAACACTCCAAATCTGAGAGAACAAATTTGTGGCTTTGGGTTTAAAAAAAACAACAACAACAACTTAGAGTAAGTGTGCAGTTTAAGACAGAAAAAATTAAACAGCAAATCTAGCTCCTTCTATTGCTAACTAATAATGGTGACCTTAAAGCGCATACATCATGCTTTTACAAAACAAACAACTTCCTCAATCCATGAAAGTACTAAAGAATAAGAAATTTTTCTTTGTAGACATCAATGAGGTAGCAAGCAATTGGAAAAACATAAAGGAAGAAGAGTCAGTTTTCTTTAATGGTGTGACCCCCTAGTAGGTCAACACACTCCAGGGAGGACCCAACCTCCATTCACAGGAGAGGACAAGATGGGGAAGCAGAGAAGAAGATGACAATGTCTGGAAGTCCAGGTGGGAGGGCGAGACGAGGAGGAGTTGGGAGAAAGAGGCAAATAGACCCAAAATACACTGTATGGGATCCTCAACACACTGATACAAATATAATTTAACAAAAAGACAGAGAGGAAAGTGATCCCAGAAAGAGAAGGTTCAGAGGTAGGTTGGTGGGAGACGACTTGCCTAGCATGCACAAGGTCTCGGGTATAATCTCCAGCGACAATGAAAACTGAGAAGCATGGGAAGAGGAGGAGGAACGGTTTAGAAACACGGAAAAGCAGAGAGAGAGAGCGAGCAAAGACCTGAGAGCAAGCCTAAGAGGGACTGTGCTTTGGGTAATAATGATGTCTCCATAAGGCTGTAAACTGTACGGACTGTAAGCTGCACCCACTCTTCACCGGGGGTGCAGGGTTGCAAGGGAAAAACCCAGTACATTGTGCTCAATGTTGTTGCTGTGTTTCCAAACCTACTCCAAAAGCAAAATCTACTTAGACCAATAAACAGAAGTGGAATATTTTAGGACAACTAATAAAAGAATAAAAGATGCACACCCTCAAAAATAATAAAAAGAAAAAGGCTAAGAAAGTGGACAACTGGTTTATAATATGGCACAAAACAAAACAAAATGGAAAAGGAGTAATAAGAAGCCTAGGTGAGGCAAGACACACAGAAACTGCCCAATATCATTAAGGCTTTGGGCCCCAGCACATCAGTAATTTGTTCTCCAGCCTATTTTGAAAGCTTAAGCTAAACCCAAAGGTATGTGAGATACGAATCATTTTAAACCTGCGTGTTTTTTTTTTAAAGATGCAAGTTTCAAGAGCGTTCAGAAACGGTGAATGTAAGTGTTAAGATGTTATAGCAATGCAGACATATGAAGGAGTATGGTTTAGCCATCTTGGTCTCCAGGAACTGTAGACTTTGAAAGGCAAGAAGCAATAGAGATAGACAGCATCAGTATACAGTGATGGCCATGTAAATCCACCAAGAAGACATGTGTTCTATCCGTGTATACAAATGACCAAGCAGAAAGTCTCTCACAGTCCAAGTCATAATATAAAAATTCAGTCAAAGGTTTATTCATTTTACTTTATTTGTGTGTGAGTGTTTGGTGGCATGCATGCATGTGCACCATGTGACTGCATGGCCTGAAGAGGCCAGAAGAGGGTGCCCCACAACTGGCAAATGTTTGTGAGCTATCTTATGAGTGCTGGGAATCAAGGCAGCATCCTCTGTAAAAGCAGCAAGTGCTCTGAACTGCTGAATCATCTCGGCAAATCCACCTGTAGAGTGGCTATTTTTAAAATATTCTACCAGTAACTCATGGAATAAAATAATAAATTTTAGTTGTGATTATATATGAGCAATGGTACTGACTGACCTAGCCCACAGAAAACATGGACACACAGGATGACACAGTGCAAAGTTTATGTTCATACTTTTTTCTGTTCATACACAGAATACATGCACACATGATTATGTGCTAAGCCATAAAATAAACAATAATGACTTTTACCATATGCTCCATATAATATATTCTTACCGTGTAATTATTCTAAGTATTAACTAGAAAAATCCCCATTTTTTGCATTTTAGGAAGCAGAAGGTAGTAAGATGCTGGTGGGGAGAGCCAGGGGGGCAGTGGAATATATTATGTTGTCAGCTACAAATGAGATCTGGTGTATTACACACTATGGGCAGCGTAAATAGAAATGTACTGTACAGGTGAAACTCTGGCTGAGGGATTTATGGGTTCCTTTTACTATACAGAAATTATAAATGTTTGTCACTGTACTTTGTCTGATAATGTATGCATGCAGCATGTTTACTTTTTTGCACATATTTTTGGCTCATTTAATGTGTATAAGAAGTTAGTTTTACTTATGCTTTTAGAGTCTTTGGCCAAGTCACTGGATAATGAAGTTGAAATGTAACAGCCATGTTTATAAGAACTAGAGTCTGTTCAGAGACTTTCGATAAGATGAGAGTCCAATTAGAAACAGTGATTTGTATATTATATATCTAACTATTTAAAGGCTATATGTCAACCTGGAAAATAATTATACATTTGTGTCTCCAAATCACATTGTTTTCTACCTGTGGACACAATATGACTTAGTAGAAAACAATTCATGCAGTGTGGCCTTAAAAGCTTCACTAAGTAAATTTGACTTTCAATAGAAACCAGGAAAAGTAACAGCAGACTATAAAACAAAATAGAAGTTTCTCAGCCAAAAATATTATAAATGGTTGAAGGAGCTGTTGTCTTTAAACAAAGTTACAAAATGTAAACATGTTCCAAAATATTTCATACAGACACTCATCATATGCTTTTAGGTTTCCCCCTGTCAATTAACTAAAGAACAAATAAAACTGCATATTCCAATATAGTTATGAAGCAGAACCAATTTTAAAAACTTAATACTACTTGTATGGATTCCTTGCTAACAGAATATAAATAGTACTATTTGAGGCATAAATAAATGCTCCTAAATGTAACTGAGAAAGTTGGGTGAAGACAATCTTCTTGAAAGACTACTCACACTCTTAGTAAATTTTACTGTCCTAAATTGTTTATTGGACATGAATTTCACTACAAACATCGCTTGTTTCAACGGTGACAGTGGGGCCAGAGACTGCTGTTTCTTCTCCCAGCTGAACGATAAGAACCACCCACTGAACGAAGGAGCTGGTGGCCTCTTCCCAAGGCCATAGCTCTTGCAGCCTGCAGGTGCCAGCCCACCATCCTCTGTGCTTGCGGACTGGTTTTAGTGATCCACTTGGAGTCAGTATTTCTTCTGATCTTTATGGAATGGATCAATTAGGATAATGTCAAATTTGTATGTGGAATCTTCACCAGCCCCATAAGAATTCAGAACTCCCATAGTTTAATATATATATATATATATATATATATATATATATATATATATATATATATATATATATATATATATAAAATCAAGGTCTCAAGAAGAGCAATGTCACAGTTTAAGGTTATTTTAGTGAAAATCAGAATCATCCAAGAGTTTTCTAATTTAATAGTTGATTCTGTTCTGAATGTAGCCTGGAACCTACTCCAAGCATGATAAATCATGATAATAATATTATATAACCTTGAAAAGTAATGAAGTTTACAATCTCCAGAGAGATAGGAAGTAAAGAAATTTGGGTAAACAGAAAGTAAGTTGAAGCCTGAACATTAAAAAGTAAATGTTATTCTTCTGTTTGAAACATCTAAGAGTATTTGAATGTGGGAAAAACAGTTCACTCAGGCCTATTCCTAACCACATCTTCAGTCCTATCCTCTGTGAACAATATTGATTCATGACAAAGATCCAGAAATCTCTCCCTAGACACACTGGGGCTTGGCACAGGAGTACCCAGAGCTGGTCAAATCTGGCTCCAGGCAATCATCCAGAACCATGCAGAGAAAAGAGTTCAAGGAGGAAAGTAAGAAGGGAATACTTAAAGAACTTTCTCCTCTACTTGGCATATTCTTCATGATGGCAACTAGTTGCAAAAGTTCCGGCTCTGGCTCATTCGCCTCCTTTACAACCAAGAGGGAGGCCTGCCTCCTCCTCACAGCCTTATCCTCTATCCAAAGACATGTCAGTAGGGGCCACAAGCACTCCAGAATGCAAGGAAAACCCATGTGGGCCAGTTTGAGTTAGCCTACTTCCCGGTCTAATGAAGATGACACACCACAAAGAAAGCGAGTCCAGTGAAATGGAGGCATCATGTGAGTGAACAGGACAACACACTTCAAAATAAAAACAAATAACTCAGCGAACAGAACAAAGAACAAGACCTACCAACAAAATCCAAGTCATGTTTTCAGAGTCTCTTAAGTTCATATGACCTAACAGTGTGTCTACTGTGGAAATGGAAAAAAACAGAAAGCAAGAAAATATGATATAAAAGTAATATTACAAATGAAAAGCTTGAAAGTGTCTTTTTGTATGAAGATTGACAAATGAAAGACTGTTGAAATTATGATTTGAATGTTGCTTGCTAAAGAGACTTTGGGAGTAAGTACCACATGACCAATAGCTGAAGAACAGGAATTTGATGAGGATAGAAAAGAGATGGTGAACTCTATATGCCACAGTAAATGTTAGTCCTGTTAAGCTTAGGGATCTGGAATCTTCTAGAAAACAAATCTCTGGGGTGTCAGTGAAGAAGTGTCTAGATTAAATTAAATGAGGTGGGAAGACCTACCCTAAATGTAGGTACAGCCATTCCTTGGGCCAGGGACAGAGATAAGTCCTAAACAGATGTTTTTATCAAATCTCTCAAGGCTGGGGATCTATGCAGAAGAGGAGGCAAAAGACTGTAAGGTCCAGAGGTAATGGATGACACAAGAGGACCGACACAAATGAACTAACAGAGACTGTGATGACATGCACAAAACCTGCATACATTCAAGACAAAGTCTCAGTAGGGACAAGAGAAAGTAGACACAATATCCCACCCCTAACCAAGAAGCCATTTGTAATTGATATCTGCCAGGAAGGAAAATTCCATTTTCTCAAGTGGAGTTGTGCTGGGCTTGTAAGTCATCCTCAGGACAGACCTCATGTCCAGGGGGAGCTGGCCAACACAAGATAGATTCCATGAGGGTCTGTGAAGGTTTTGTTTTGGCAGTTTTTGAATTATTTATGTTTTGCTCTATTCTTGAGTTTTGAGTGAGAGAGAGAGAGAGAGAGAGAGAGAGAGAGAGAGAGAGAGAGAGAGAGAGATGAACTAGGGTGTAGTGTGGGTAGGGAGGATCAGAGAATCTAGGTGGAGTTCAGGAAAGGAAAGGATACAATCGAGTACAGTCAAGAAAACAAATTGTAATAAAATTATATATATTTTTAAAAAGAGGCAGAAAGGTAAGAACCAGAATTCATTTTCCTGTTTCTTGACTATGGATTCAACGTGAACAGCTGTCTCATGCTCTCTCCACTGCCATGGCTTCCCCAACATAATAGGTGACACCCTTAAGCTATGATACCAAATAAGCCTGGCATTTCTTATCTCACTTTTGTTGCACATTTTTATCAGAGCAGCAGGAAAGTAACTAACACAAACACATAGGAAGAGCTTGGCATAAGAAGACAATTTATCAGACCAGATATGAAGACTGTGGTAGGATCCGTGCAGTCAGGGGGGGCCCATCCTTCCTTGCACTGACACTGCAGCTCATGATCACACACCTAGTGGAAGAAGGATGCTGTGAGCGCCACCATGTGACTTGGTGAACCCTTCAAGGCCCCATTCTTCCACATTGAAGTTGATTTTGACATGAGAAAGACCCCTGCTCTTCTGGATTTCACCTATCCAGATGAGGTATGAAATGACACACAAGGGTTTCAGTAATGGGTTCTCAGAGGTAGTTTCCCACACTATCTGCTCCTGAGTGTCAGATAAGCATAGTAGCTGTGATACCTGACACATTCTTTCAGCTTGATCACAGCAGAACTAGAATTGCATTAGGCTCAGCAAACCAGGGATACAGGTTTTTCAAACTTACTGCATGCCCCTTGCACTTCAAGGAGCAGTTGGCTGACTTGTATATCTTCTCCATGTCCACACACTTGGCGTTAATGCACACCTGAAATGATGTGTAAACATGAACTCCACAAAGCATTTCCAATGGTTCCATCTCTGTCAACAACTAGCTGGAACTGAGTCTTCATCAATTCTGTCCTCAAACTCACTTTTTAAAAGAACTTTTTGTTAGTTCCTTGAGAATTGTTCCCCTAACTCTTCCCAAGTCCAGCCTCTTTCCTAGCCACCCAACTTTGCGTCTTTAAAACAACAACAACAAAAAAATCAGGACTAATTTGCGCTGTGCAGATACTCTTGAATCCACTGGAGTGTGGTCAACAGCCAGGGAGTATGCTTTTAGAGAGAATTGGCACTCTTTCACCCAGTAGATAGCAAATTCTAATGGTACCTCAAGTAGGCGTGGGGCTTTGTGCCTCTTATCTATTGGGATTTTGCCTGGCTTGAGCTCACACAGGTCTTGTTCATGCGGTTGCCATAGCATTGAGTTCATATCTACAAATGTCCTGCTGTATTTAAGATTTGTTATTGTTAGTTTTTCTATGTGTCTGCGAGTGACTGTCATGCATATTCTGGAGCTCGCAGAGGCCAGAAGGGAGTTTGAGGTCTCCTAGAAATGAAGTTACATGCAGTTGTGAGCCATATGGATGCAGTGAACCAAACTTGGGTCCTGCGGAATGCCAGCAAGTGCTCTTAACCACTGATTCATCTGTCAGTGACCAAACTCTCAACACGTTATTAGGAAAACATTAGCAGGTTTTGAAAGAGACAAATCGGACTCTGGATCCAGGGAGCCCTCTCTATGATGCCTTTGCTTCTCTCTTGATGGGTATTTCATTTACTCTAACAGTTCCTCACATTGTGGATCAGAGATTCAAGCATAGCTATAATTAACATCTGGAAGTAAGTGATGAAATCATGTCACAGCTGGTGCTACTACAGTAAATACCGTGAGTGGAAAGCAAATGATATTCTTCTTTTCCTCTTTAGCATTACCAGAGGACCTGCCATTGATTGACCACCCACCAGTTTTGAAGCACTGGAATTGACAAAGTTTGCCTTTCCGATCCTGAGTTACCTCACCTGGGATAATTTGTTTTAGTTATATCCACTTACCAGCAAATTTTGTACTTTTCTTTTTCTTTACAGCTACTAATCCAAAGATACCATATCTTTCTTACCCATTTATTTGTTGATAGCCATATAGGTTTATTCCATTTCCTACCTATTGTGCACAGAGTGGCAATTGCCATAGGTATATAAGTGTCTTTGTAGTAGAATATTAATTTCTTTTCAGTTTGTGTAGGAGTGGTATAGTTGGTTCAATTTCCTTAACAAGACCCACATGATAACATCAAACTACCCACACTTTTTGCATAGGTGTCGCAGATGATCTTCAGGACCTACCTTTTAGTAAGGATCTATTGGCAGTTGATACCTGCTAGAGTAGAGGTTATTGTTCTTCTCTGAGTGTGTGACAACTCAACTGGTAGGTTTCATGCTCCAGGGTATGTTCCTACACCCTGACACATATGAGCAGGAGGAGGATGAGGGTGGGGGATGATAATAAATGAAGTTATAAAGAGGAAGTGGTGGAGAGGGTGCTAGGAGAGTAGAAGGGAGAAATAGGGATGTATCTGATCACATTTTACTGAAAGACTCAATGAATAAAAGAGAAAGAATGCCCTACCCAAATATTTATGAAGTTGGATAGCATGATCCAAAAAACATGGTGGGCATTTAGTAAGTGCTATCAGAGGGATGGGTGTAGGAATGCATAAATCAATGGCCAAAAGATATTGTGAACATGGTGCTCCAAGGAAGACAGGAGGTGGTCACGGGTGTGGAGTGTGGCACTGTTCTTATTCTTTCCTTACACTTGAGTTTCCTTGTATGATTGCACTTGAATAAAATTCTCCATGGAACAGAGACAGAAGCAAAAAACCAAAGAACATGGATGGACTGGACCTAGGCCCCCTACACGTATGCAACTAATGGGCAGTTTGATCTTCATGTGGGTCCCCTAGTGAGTTGAGCAGGTGCTGTCTATGACATGGACTCTGTCACCTGCTTTTGATCATTTTGCCCTAACTGGGAAGCCTTGTTTGGCATCAGTGGATGAAGAGGAGCTCAGTCCTCATACAACTTAATATGCTTGGGTGGCTTGGTGGGGCGTCTACCCTTTTCTGAAGACAATGGGGGAGGGATAAGAGGAAGAGGGTGGGAGGGAGGGACCGGAAGGAAAGGAGGAAAGGTGCTATGATTGGGTTATAAAGCGAATATATAAATTTAAAAATAAAATTTAAAAAATACCAAGAGGGAAACTTTCAACAGTAAAGATCTAAGTGTATTGAAGTAGAGTTCAGGGATTGTTGCTAATTTGAACTGTTTGACATACGTGGAAGGTGGCTATAGACATCTGAGTATATTAATGGGGTAGGTATTTCTGTGCCCCCTGGGCTGACCAAGTCCTTCCTTAGACCTGTGAGTGAACTTAAAGAAGCATAGGTCAACTGTGGTACTTCCCAGACCTTGGTCAGGTGCACTATGAGAGACTGGGTGAAAAAACTCTGCGCAATGAAAATGCATGTTATGTTGATAGCTATATAATGCTTCAGAGCAAACTGCCTTCTTGTTAAGAAAAGGCACACAAAGGACAGCCTGTGTTTCCTGCTTCAGCAAAGTTTAATGGTGAACAATGGGCATAAATAGTACAGCAGCATGCTCGACATGGCAGGAGGCAAGGAAAAACAACTTTGGTCCTTGATGGTGGTATTGCATCACCAAGTTTTTGGTGAAAGTTGTTGCATCTCTGAACTTACCACTTTGTGAGTTACTAATTGTCTAATTGTTTCAGACCTTTTAGTTTTTCCTCTGTTCTTCTACAGGCTGTATCATCCTGGCATGTGGACTATGCTTACATAAATCATAATCAACAGCATTGAGTTGAGGTACATATGTGGGATAATGAATTTTGGAAGCACAATTTCAACTTGCCTTGTTATTTCCACACTTGGTTCCATTAGTCACCATGTCTGTGCCTAGATTGGTGTCTTCAGGGTCAAATAATTTACATGTCAGGAAAGATATTGTAAGCCCTCTCCAGGCCAGATCGTTTGCCCCACCTTCACAGAACAGCTTCCCACACATGACATCTCTACAAACAAGAAATTACAAATGTTATCCTAGGATCAAATTTCAGTTTTATACAAACATGAGCCAGACTTTGCTATCAATATTTACTAAATAATATTTCCCTTTTAGAAGTGACTTCTGGTTGTACCTATGTACAGTGTCTTTATTCTGCATCAATGGGACCCTCAGTTTTAGCAAAATATGTTGTTTCTCAAATGCAGATCTCTTTACAACCAATGTTTGCCTGTTGTCTTAAGTTTTCCCTAATGGAGGAGGGCAGAACCCTAAGCCTAAATTGTGGACTGTAGTCTTGAATAAGGAAGCATGCCCTATTTCTGGGCATCCTTCCTCCTCCCCCAATTTTGATGATGGATTGTGTGCCTGTTAGTTTTTGTCAACTTGACCCAAACTGGAGTCACTGAAAGAGAGAGAACATTAATTGAGAGATTGCCCCCTAGTCAGGCTGGTTTGTTGGCATTTCTTCAGGGTAGTTTCTTGATTAATAATTGATGTAGGAGGGCCTCACTTCACTATAGACAGTACCATCCCTGGGCAGGTGGTACTAGGGTGTATAAGAAAGTAGACTGAGCAAGTCATGGGGCATAGGGCAGTAATTAATACTCCTCCCTTTCCTCTGCATCAGTTGCTGCCTTCAGCTCCTGCCCTGGCTTTCTTCAGTGATCAGCTGCCACATAGAAGATTAAGCCATATAAATCCTTTCCTCCAAACGTTGCTTTTGGTCAGGGAGCTTCATCACAGAGATAGAAAGCAAACTGGGACCGGACATGACATGTGGAGCTAGCAAAGCCATCGCTGACTGAGAAAAGTAGGTGGGGGTGGAGATCGAAGATACACTAAGGCCAGGCCCCTGACCTCCCTAAGGTACCTAGACACCCACTTATTTTCATTTTTGTTATTTTTGCCTTCCTAGATAAACTCTAAAAGGTAAAAGGCTCAGTTTTCCACAACAGAATGGCCTGCACAAAGCCAGAGATCTCTTGACATTTAAAAGTATTAAGTGTGGCCCTCAGAGTTCTCCTTCCACATCCGCAGATGAAGCTGCTCAACTCAGGGAAGCCATTAACCAACCACCACCAGAAAATGTAAGGAAGGCCAAAGCCGATACATCCATAGTCAATTGCTTTATGCAAAAGTCAGAGGAAGCTGGTGAACATGGAACCTAGAAAGGAGAGAATGAGACTTTTCTGTTGTTGCTCATGGTTGGAGAACATATGGATGGGAAACTTAGCAAGGCACAGCTATTCCAAGCTTTGATAGGACGGATGCTTTTCAAGAATCAGGCAATGATGCAGAATGAATCTGTAAGGATGGTGCTGGCTGGGCACAGGAAATGTGGGGATAACTGCCCAGGACAAGCAGTGACTACTAAGTGACTAGGTGGTGTCTGATGGAGGATGAAATGTCTGAGTATCGTGTTACAGTCATCATCAACTGGTAACACAGTTATGAAGGCTAACAGGACACCCACAGCCTATAGAGAGGAAGGATGGAATGGCCCTATTCACACCCCATGTAGTGCTTTGCTGAATCGTGTGTTTTGCCTTTCCCATAACTGTTTCATCTTTGCATCTGCTCTGAGTCCCTATATTGGAAAGGTCACACTATATGGTTTGTCCTTAAGCCTAGATCCCTTCAATGGGTCTCTACATCCAAACTAATTTTTGGGTTTCTTTGTTTGGTTTGTTTTGGTTTTTTTTTTTTTTTTGAGACATTGTTTCTCTGTGTAACAGAGCCCTGGCTGTCCTGGACTCACTTTGTAGACCAGGCTGGCTTCAAATTCATGGAGATCCACTCCACTTGTCTCTGCCTCACCAGGGCTGGAATTAATAGAATGTGTCACCAAGCCTGGCCTCAAATAGTTTAATATTGATTGTCCAACAATATCATTGTTTAATAGAAAAACTTTGAGAAATGCTCTTATCATTCAACCTTTTGTTATATATTATATCTACAAAATTTGGAGCAGATGGAAAACGTTTGATCCACTATTATACAGGTGTGGGTGGTCAGGAGAGATGCTTATGTGCTAGGTGCACTTGCTGTTCCTTTCACAGTATCAGAGTTATGTTTCCAGCAACCTTGTATCTCCAGTGGCAGGGCATCTGATGCCCTCATATGGCCTCTGTGTGTACCTGCCATACCTGATATGTATAAATAAAAATGAATAAATAAAATAACATATTTAGGTTGAATTTAAAGTTGCAGAATAAAAAATGTATTAAAAAGTCTCAAGTTCATCTGGTGTGGTTTTTATTATTTTTTCAGGAATTCAATACTAATATTAAAATGAGTTTTTTGGGTGATTTGCTGATTTGGGTGATTTTCATAGTATAGTCTTTCCCATGCATATATATACATACACATGCATACATCTATAGTGATTGTCTGGGTAGATAAAATTTTCTACCCAGAAACTCATAAAGAAAAACACTAGACTGTAAAAACACCTAAGGTATATGCAAATTCTGTTTACATGTTTTAGATACATTAATTTTAATTTTTGTGTGTGTGACTGTTTTGCCTGTGTGTGTATGTGTACCACTTGCACCCTGGGTGCTCAAGGGAGTCAGGAGAGGCTTAAGTTCCCCCTGGAACTGTAGCTACAGATGGTTAAAAGCCTTCACGTGGGAGCTGGCAGCTGAACCCGTGTCATTGGTGATAGCAGCCTGTGCTCTTAACTTCTGAACTATTGCTCTAGCCTGGGAGTCACTTTCTCTTGAACTAGACTATGTCAACCTATGTGAGAGGAAGTGTGCCATCGTTGTTGGGGTGGGGGAGTTGTGGAGAGAAGATTCCAACAGTATGCCCACTTACTTTGCTTTGCAGGGTATGTGTGTGCCGTTCTCTACGTAACAGTATCCGTACTTTGACCCACTTTCGTTCTGCTTGTAACATGACTCATTTGCCACCTTGGTTTCTGGGATCAGGCACAGATGAAAGTGGAATATTTGAAGACAAAAATAGGTAAGGAAAGTAATACTATGGAGCATTAACAAAATATAAATTTAGCATATGAAGTACAAATGTAATAATAACCCTTGTCTAAAATCCTCGAGAATGGAAATGTTTTTACTGCAATTTTTTTATATTTTGAGGTATTTTCTTTTTCTTTTTCTTTTTTTTTTTTTTTGTTATGGTTTTGGAATTTTATTTTATTTTATTTTATTTTTATTTTTTTCTCCTTTATTAATTTATTTTTGTTACATCTCAATGGTTATCCCATCCCTTGTATCCTCCCATTCTTCCCTCCCTCCTCTTTTCCCCTTATTCCCCTCCCCTATGACTGTTCCTGAGGGGGATTACCTCCCCCTGCATATGCTCATAGGGTATCAAGTCTCTTCTTGGTAACCTGCTGTCCTTCCTCTGAGTGCCACCAACAGAGGAGAGGACATTCTAGTGGGACTCTAGATGAGAGAATCATGGGAGAAAGGCAAAGTAGAAGGACCCAGAGGGTCCTAGAAGCCTACAAGTAGAACATTATGATAGGCAGATTTGGGCACAGGGGTCCCGCTCAAACTAAGGCACCAGCCAAGGACAATACAGGCGGTAAACCTTAAGCCCCTACCCAGATCTAGCCAATGGACAGAACACTCTCCACAGTAGAGTGGAGAGTGGGATATTACTTTCTCACATACTCTGGTGCCTCACCTTTGACCATGTCCCCTGGACGGGGAGACCTGGTGACATTAGATTAACGCACAATTATTATTGTTTGATCCATATTTAGTCTTGAATTTTAAATTCCTCTTCAATTATTCACTGTCATAAAAAATGTCAGAAGAAAACCTCTCGTTGGTAAATATTTCTGAACTCAGTGGCTAGGGCAAGTGAGAGCAAAGCAGTGTCGTTGGCTGTGTGTCTAGTTTTCCAAATCTTCGTCTCTGCCAACATTTCACTAATCCATATTTTCCAGCAGTGTGCAGTGTTAAGTGAACAACCAGTCTTGTATTTCCTAATGCTTGGCTCATAAAGGCATAAGTTTAAATGCCAATTTATGCTTTTTTTAAATTCAAATTTATTTTTAAAAATTTATTCACTTTATATCCCAAGCATAGCCCCCTCCCTAGTCTTTTCCTGGTCCCACTATTATTGGGATGTAAAATGTATAAATTTTAGAAAATTAATTTTTAAAAAAGCCGTGGACTCTGTCGTCTGCTCTTTGGTCACTACCCCCTGGCGGGGCTCCTTACCAGGCAAGAGATGAAGAGGATGCAGGCAGTCCCCATGAGACTTGGCAGGCTGGGGTCAGTGGATAACCCTCCTTTTGTTAAGTTTCCTTCTTTAGGGTTCTTTTGTCACAGCAGCAAGAAAAGTAACTAGCACAGCTCCTTACCTGGGCCCCACATGTCTTTGCACTGCTGATGCAGGGTAGGACAGGTGCCCTGCAGGCAGTAGCCCCTCCCGTTTTGGCAAGGGAAGCCGTTGACTCTGAACCTGTCCGCTGGGCAGTGGTTGGATTTACCATCACACATTTCAGGCAGATCACAATCATCCTCTGCCATTCTGCACACAACCCCAGGCTTTTTAAACTACAAAGAAACAAAAATAGAAGGTGTGCATCACCGTGCCCCCTCTGTTCTGACACCTTAGATTAGCGTATTAAACAATTGTCTTCTGGGACATGTCATAATTTTACTATGATTGTTTTTGTTTTGCACTACATCCATGCGCTGCCACTTGTGTTGATGTTGGTTAATACTCTGTGAGTCTTAAAACAGTTAATGTTTTGAATTTGCAACACAATCAGTAAAGAAATATACAGTAAAGTAAGAGGCATGCCGGCTGGTCAGCTTCTCAGATGGAAAGCAGGGAGCTGTACCTCTCCTTTTGTTGAATGCTTTTTTGTCATGATTTACAAGATTTAAGTCTGCGACTTCAGGGTTTGCTAGTGGAGTGAAAGAGAGGCAGCTTTGCAGACACCAGATCCGCATACCTCAAGGGTTTCCCAGGCATCGCGTTTCTTCAGTTCTTTTCCTTGCAGATTCTGGCATTTCTTGTCAGCTTTGTCATGGAATGTTGTATTGTGAAGAAAGAAACAACCAAGCACCCCCTTGTTATGAGAAATCTGCTACAAAAGTCCGGTAAATTCTGCCCTTGCTTCCTTAGAGAAACTTTGATAGAACAAACTCCTCTGACACTTCGGCAAATCAGAGGAGTCCCGTTCTTTGGTAGACGCGTGAGTGGGCACAGGCCTTCTTGTGCACTGAACAACCTCCACTGTTTTAATCCCAGTTACAGGATCAGACCAAACGGTAGCCAGAGCTTACTGTGCCCCCAAGTGTGGTTCCTACAGCTCCAGCCACACGGGGTCCCTTCTTTGCTCTCCTCCCTTATCATTTAGACATCCTTTCTTTCAATGTCTAAATCTAAATCTAAAATGAATTTATTCTATTTCCCTGTAAGCAAAAATGCTCCTTTCACGTGATGTACTCTGATCTCTCCAATGTAGATTTCTGCTCTTTTTTTTTTCCTTCATCTAGTGAGAGTGAGCCCTTGAATTTAGATTTAAATAATGCGATTTTGAGTTTGTGGTCTGACTGAAGATGAGAGAAGCCCCATTCAGTTGAAAATATTTTAATAACAATCCATTAATACAGATAGATGCCATCAGTTCACCTGATGTGGTCTAGGGAGAGTCTGCAGCAAAAAAGATGCAGCGGAAGGGAGAAACTACCAATGGCGTTGGAATCAGTCATGTTTGCTTATGTTGGCTTGCCTACTAAATAGTGACCATATTTTTTGTTTCTCAGAAATTATAATATATTAATTTAAGGTGAACAATGTGGCATTGTGGTGTGTGTGTGTGTGTATGTGTACACATCTATATAGTGAAACGATTATTACGGTCAGCGAATTAGCATTGATTTTAGATAGTTACCCTTGTGTACATACATGTATGTTTATAGAGGGAACATTTGAAATCTACTCTCAGCAAACTTCCGCTATAGTATCCACTGGTTGCTACATTGTATACAGGACCATGCTCCTGCTGCCCACTACACCTCCGTCTCCATGTATCCCACACAACTGCCAGTTGGTATTCCTTAGCTGACAACCTTTCATTTTCCCACTGCCGATCATTCGTGGCTTTCCTCTGTGTCTGCACAGTCAGCTTTTCTTTTTTTTTAAATGGAGCCCCATGTATTCCAGGCTGGCCTTGAACTCTTTACACAACCAGAGATAATTTTGAACTCCTGATTCTCCCACCTCCATCTCCTGAATGCCAAGATTAAAGGCGTGAGCCGCCAGGCTGAGTCACATGCCCAGCCCTAAGGTCAACTCTTTTACAGTCTGTGTTTACAAGGGGTTTGTCTCTTGTGTCTTTCTGAGTCTGTTTTCCTTCGCTTGACATAATGTTCTCGTAGATTATCCTGGTTGTCACTAATAGGAGGCACGGCTGCTTTCACATTTTCTGCTCTAAAACTCCATTCACTCAAAAGAGAAAGGAGATGATATCTTTTTGGCATTGTTGGGAGATTGGTTGAATTTTTAAAGTACCCAGTAAGTAATCGAGTCATTATTTTCTAGGAAAAAAACACTGCTTTAACTGTATAATGTAACACATTCACTAAAACATTATATAGAAAATAATCAAAATTATTAAAAAATGGAAGGAATGAATCTTACTTGGCATTTCTCACAGCATTCTCCCAGAGCACACTGGAAACCTGCTTTAACTTTACAGGTCTTTGCATCACAGCATTGGTTGGTACATTCCTAGGAAATATCAGCCACAGATTAAAGTGGTATATTATTTTAGTACAATTCATAAAATAGTTTATTTGTCATATATACACATTACTGTGTATTATTTAAAATTCTCCTTCAGTACAGTTAAGATAAACCAAGACATTAGAAGGAGTTTGAACAGCTGGGGGATAGTTTTTATCTGACTTCTTCTTATATATTTTTAATGGACATATTCTTTCTATCATTTTAAACAAATATATTTTCCCAAGCCCTTCATGTGAACAGTAATTAGCTTCTATTTTTCTTGGTAAAATATGAATAAAACAAAATGAAAAGCATAGTTTTCAGGAAAATGTAACTTAATTAATACAATGCTTCAGTTATGCTTCTATCTCATATTCAATTCAATTCCATCCTCAACAGAGATACCAAATATTACTAAATTAGTCTTTGACATACATACTTTGGCCTCTAATTCAAATCTAACAGATATCCTAGAATAGCTACTGAGGTGATCCATCACATTTGTAAGCGATTTCATATTACAATGTCAAATGGTTAGACTCCCATGAAAGCAATATAATTTCTTTTGATATTGGTGTTTTGTTTTTGAGAGATTCAAGCCCTTTCTTCATAGGTGCTGGAGAAGCTAGGACCTCAGGAAACTTCCATTGCACTTGTCAAGATTCCTATTGAAAAGAGGGACTTCAAGAGTTGCAATATTTCACCTAGAACCTAAGGCAACTTCCATTGCACCTATCAAGATTTTTATTGAAAAGCAAGACTACAAGTTACAGTACTTTCAGAGTTAAAACTACTTCTCTTCATTTAAATAAGCACCATCAGGGAAAGAGAGTCTCTGCAGATAGATCAAATACAGCTTTAATCTTATTCCAAAATCATTGCAAAGCCATCCACAGAAGAAATCATGCTTCACTCCTGTTAAATGTAATAAGATGGGTTAGAACAGAACCCTTCTTAGAAATTTGGCTGGCCTGTGAATAGGATGAGGTCAAGACAGGGACTGTGATGTCAACAACTTGTGAGTCTTGACAGATATGGGATATGTGACGTGGCAGTGCATTCTGAAAGTGGGTGTGAAAGTCAATAAACAAGACCTGTGTCTAGATCTTGACTCTTGCTCTGATCACGTCTATGAGCTCGGGGAAGCCAATTACTACTGCCTCTTCTAAGTGCTACACCTAAAGAGATGCTTACTAACCCACTGATGCTTGGGCTACCTGGATAATTTCAACCAGAATGCTAGGGATAAAGACACAGAGTCTGTATTGATGAGGGGCTCCACAAAGTCAGGAAGGAAGTGGATCTAATGAGGAAGTTAAAGACACATTAAGTTCTGTACACTCTGTCATACTAGCCTGAGAAATGCCTACCTAGCCAAAGCCCCAAGAATCGTTCAGTTTTATGATGAGCCACATACTCTTGTATACTTTATGTTCTTAGCAACTGATAAATGAGTTATCTTGTTGTAGAAAGGGCTAGGATTACCTCGGGTGTGCCGCAGTCACAGTCCTCATTCATTTCTACTACCTGGTTCCCACAGACTGGGGGAGACAAGATGTCTGAAGGCAACGGGGTATTCAAGAGGCACCGGGATAATTTGTCTTCAAGAAAATGCCTGTAGTTTACATGGCTGCAGGAGCTGAAGTCTGTAGGTATATGGAACCTATGTAGAGAGAGAAAAACCAGTACATTTGTGCTTTCCATATGGGAAGCAATGGCTAATACCAACTACAACGATTCTTACAAACTACCCCAGAGATCAAAGCCAACATGCTGACCAGGTGCCAAGATGTGAGCGGACTGACATTTCTAAATTCACCCACTTGTGTGGATATAACTATCTCAGCTTCGTGTGGAAACAAGAGCATACTAAAGGATAGCATGCCAACCACTTCTCTTGAGAACACAAGTGCTTTTTGGCCTGTTTCTGTCATTCCCAACCCTGGATCATTTTGGAATGACAGATTCATATCTATACATGCACATAATAATTCATATTTCCCTAGATATGTATCAACTGACATTGTTTCCATCTTATAAATGAAGGTGAGGGTTAAACAAGCAATGGTATCTGGGAGAAATGACACAAGATGTGCAACTGGAGAGATGTCAGATCCTTTGGGTGGAAGGAACATAGAAAAATAACTGAACAGAGCAGGCAAAAAGGTGAGAACAAGAACAAAAAAGAGGATGTGTGTGTGTGTGAGAGAGAGAGAGAGAGAGAGAGAGAGAGAGAGAGAGAGAGAGAGAGAGAGAATGTGATTCATTCGCGATAAGATTGCCTAGAAATTTTTCCAGCAAGACAAGTATATAAATATCTTTTTCTCTTTTCTTTTTCCTGTGAGAACTTCCTTCTTCTTTCCCCTTTTTATTGAAAATAGATTTTTCCCTCACATAATCTATTCTGATTATGATTTCCCCTGCATCAACTCCTGTGAATTTCTCCCCACCTCCCTCCCATCCAGATCCCTTTCTGTCTCTTATTGGAAAAGAACAGGCTTCTAAGAGAAAAATACCAAAATATTCCAAAATATAATACGATAAAACAAAAACTATCACACCAAAATTGGACAGACAAACCAACAGATAGAAAAGAGCCCAAGAGAAGGCACAAGAATCAGAGACCCACTAGTTTGCGCACTCGGGAATCCCATAAAAACACTATATTGGAAGCCAGAACATATAGGCAGAGGGCTTGGTGTAGACCCCCACAGGCTCTGCGCATGCTGCTTCAGTCTGTGAGTTCATAGGGGCTTTGCTTCTTTGGCATCCTTTATCTCCTCTGACTCTAACGCCCAGTCCACCTCATCTTTCATGGGTTCCTTGAGCTCTGAGAGGAGGAACTGGATCTGGTTTAGGGCTGAGCGTGCCAAGGTCTTCACTCTATGTCTGGCCATAAGGTCTCTTTATACATCCCCCTCTGCAGCAGAAAGAAGCTTCTCTGATGACAGCTGATCATATTTGTATTTCTAGATCGGAGTTACCTCATTCAAGGTGATTTTTTTTCTAGTTCTATCCCTTTGACGGCAAATTTCATTATGTCTTTTTATTTTTTTAACAACTAAGAGAAACCTTATTGTGTAAATGTACCACATCTTCTCAATTTGTTCTTCTGATGAGGGACAGCATTAAATTTTTCCTCAAAAACCCTTTCTCTGTAATCACCTATTCTGAGTGTATGGAAAGTGTGACAAAAATCTAAGGATATTTTGGTGCCATGTACCATGTAGACAATACAAGGATAAAATGATGACCTGTCCCAACCCCAATGAGAGAGCATATTTCTCATATGACAGTATTTTTAAAATTCTGTATAGGGAAAGAAAGATGGTTCAGTAGTTTAAATTACCCACTGGCTGCTCCTCCAGAGTACCCTGTTTTGACTGTAAACACTCACATGTCAGCTCACAACGCTCTGTAACTCCAGTCTTGGGGAATATGAGACTCTCTTCAGGTCTCTAAGGGCACAATATGCAACTGGTGCACAGACATATACACAGGTGACAACCATCCACGTGTAAATAAATAATTTAAAAAATGTATATAGGTGCAAGTAAGCTGCTATGGCACAGGTCCACCATTGGAAAATGTTAAATATTAAATTACTTATGAATTAAATGGAGTTAAACGAAAACAATGAATTTTTTAAAGGCACAGTAATGTTTGGTGGTCAATGTCACTTAGCTTTATGAAAGGTTTGTCTGCTGTTGCCTTCCCAACATTCAAATGGAAGTGCCAATGAGGCTGTGGGCACTGTGTCTGAGTCCAGAGCTGAGAGGCTGTATGAGCTGTTTGCTAATTCAGGAGCACCACTGTTTCATGGTGGCTCCTGAAAGTCTGGGTTATCCCTTGTTTTATATTTGCTCTCCCATACAAACCTTTGTCCCTGTGACATTTTCCTTTGCTTGTTATTGGGATATATATATATATATATATATATATATATATATATATATATATATATATACACACACACACACAAATATATATACACATACATACATATATACACATATATACATAAAAATGTAAGCTTGCTGATTTTACTGAAACTCGTCTAATTCTAAGATGTAAGTTACTGAAATGTTGTTGGGAATGACCAATCACAGTCCATCAAAGCCAGGGACACAAAGCATGCCCCGAACACCCTCACCTTAGTGACTGCTCCATTACACAGACTTCAGACGGACACCTGCAACTCAAGTAGTCGTGGATCATGCCAAGGTTATGGCCCATTTCATGGGCCATCGTCCCAGCGACTCGAAGATGGTGGCTACTGTGGTCCTAAGGGTAATAACATAGAAAATGGCATGTGCTTCTCATAGTGACATACTGTTCCTGGTGTTGAGTTCAGCTGACGATCTCTCTCTCTCTCTCTCTCTCTCTCTCTCTCTCTCTCTCTCTCTCTCTCTCTCTCTCTCTCTGTGTGTGTGTGTGTGTGTGTGTGCATGTGTGTGCATGTGTGTGCATGTGTGTGCAAGCATTCCAACATTAGACAGCATTAGACAGAGTGGGCTCCAGAACAATCAGTACTTCAGCAGTGAACATTTGTGAGGATGACATAAAGGGTCAGTTCTTCAGGGAGACAATGACTATGCTTATGTAAACACCTAACAAGAGAGCTTCAAAACCCGTGAAACAAAAAGATGTAGTTGAAAGATAAAAATGAACAAACCAGTAACTGTTTTTATATATTTCAATGCCTACTTTTCATTAAGACTGAACAGACCCAACAGCACCATAACTTGCCTTGGTATTATTAACAATTGTAGAACACTAACAGAAGACACTTATATGTCACTGTATATGGCACTATTAACTAAAGACAAAAATCAAAGCAGTACAGAGTATACGCCAGTGCATAAAAATAATAGGAACATTTTACATAACCCTTAAAATGCATAAATTAAATCTCAAAAGAAAACTTATTAAGTATTTAAAGTGAAAAATACAACATCTATTTAATGGGTTGGTGGAGCTAAGGATTAGGTCTACATTTGCCATTTAGTTACCATATTTACCAAGAAACAGACAGTGGGACAGCCCTAATGATCTTCTCTATATATGGACAAGGAAAATTTGGCAGATGCATGGAACCAACAGACCTGAATGATGCCAACAGAATGATAAGGGGAACACATGGAAGACATGAAAGCTAGGCCCACGGTTGATCCAGAAAAATCCATAGAGCTATAAGGAAGAAAGGAAAAGATATAAAAATGAAAAAACCGACCTTTTAAAAAACACATAAGCAATTCATCTAGAACTCTAAGCGCGGGCCGTGTGCTCCACCATCCTTCTATTGGGTACCCGGCTGCTCGCCCTCGACTGGTTCCAGAGGCCCTAGGTTCCTTTCAATAGAGAAATCAAAAACCGCTGCATTCCTAAGTTGTAAAATAGTTTGCTCCAGTGCCGGTCCTTGCGACCACCGCGTGGCCAGTGGCCAGGGCAGGCAGAATCAGACCAGTTCAGACGTTCTTTCTGCTCCCCTTTCCTAAAGAAGGACACACAGTTTAGGTGTGGTTTGTGGCAGTACGGGCTTTGCTGTTTGGTTTGGTTTGGGCTTGGGGATTTTTTTGGGGAGGGGAGCGGAGGGTTTGTGCATCACGACTGAATTTATCGAAGTAGAAATTTTAAATAAATGGCTGTTGAGGTCCAGGGAGGGTTGAGAAGACACTTGCAGAGCACTGGGAGGATTCGTGTTCTACCGTGTTAATTTACATTCACAGGACGTGATAGGTGTCCCGAGTTCACGGTTCAGGTCTCTCAGTGACAGTTTGGTGCTCAGGTTACAAGTGTGTTTTCCTTCAGGAACTTTCGCTTTTGTTTCTCTTTTGAGTGCCTCTCTTAGGATTGAAAGCAGAAGTGGACGATGGCGTTGACTAGGATGCACCTTACAGGTGACGAGCACAGCCTAGCTCTTCACCAAATACCGTATTAGACCCCAGTTTGGATCGAGGCTTACTTGACGTCTTAAGGGGAGCATAATGTACGTGCAGCTGTAGTTGAGCTTTTGTAACGTTCATGTGCCTAAAACTTAGAGATGGAGACCTCTCAGAAGTGCTAACCCTCAGTACTGTGACCTCTTTCTGACCTCCTTTCTTGAGTTTTGACTCAGATCTCTGTGTGTGAAGTTCTCTTCCCCTGTTCCTGGGTAGTGTGCCTTGTCGTTGAACATGGCAACATGTTGGCTGTGAAGTGTTTGCTGTGTCCACAGAGTTGAAAGCTCTCCTTGTGCCACTGTGTCCTTGTAATATGTATTTCATGGTGCCTTTCAACATCGGTATTCAGGACAACGACTGCATTTTCTGCTACTGGGGACAAGCTTTGAGGACCACAAGTGTCTACAGTCATCACTATTTTCTTGTCATGAAAGCCAAGGGAGGCTTGAAGCCGACTTCTCCCACAATCGCATCCTTGCTCGTTTCCGGAAGGACTTGGGAGACTTTTCATGGATCTCACACCCTTTGCCTACCATCCTTGGCAGGCTCCTTCAGTTACACATCCAAGCAAAACATACTTTGTTCTCTCAGCTTTTTAACTAACTGCTTTCCGCCATCTTAGGTTTTACTATATTTGGCTCCCCTTCTCTGAATTCTTTCAGATTCAAATAGATACATTAGTTACACTAACTCTTGCTGTTTTGCTTTCATATACCATACTACAAATGCTTGATGAAGTTTGAGCTGCGATTTAATCTTGTTGTGCCTGGAGTCAAATCATAGGCTCCATGTTTTCCTTGGAAAGTGGGAACTGAACGCAGGGCCTCGTGAATGCTAGGGACACCTGCCCCTGATGTGGACCCTGACTCCTAGATCCTCTAGATCTGGGGTCCTGTGAATTAGCTCCCAATGCTGGTGGTGAACAGACCAAAGGGGGATGTTGAAAAGATGGATGTTAACACTAAGAATGTAACATTTATAAAATTCCTGATTGTGTCATGGTTATTCTTGCTATAGGTGGTTTATTGCATATATGTGGAATAATATAAGTGTGTATGTAAAAAATAAAAATAAATAAATATTTTTTAAAAGATGGAAAAAAAAGAACTCTAAGCAAGCACTGGAAAAAAATAAATTGCCAACCATCACTTAAGAATTTCCTTGGGTTTTGAAATATGAAGTCTGAATTTTCCTATATTGGCTTCCACAGAACTTATAGTCCAAGCATTTGGATTTGAGAAGGTCCACTGTTTACCAGGTGTTAGTGACTATTATAATTTCCCTTTTAAATTTATCCCTTATCCCTTGTCATGAAATGAAACTGTTTTTCTCTTTGGGTCCTAACAAATGTTTCCTGGTATATAATTGCTTGGTTATAAGCTAAATTTTATGTTTTGTTTTAAATTATATCTTTATCATACTTTATTAAAACTGCTTATTCTTACGTTCTTTTCTATTAATCAAGTTTTTTCTTGTTTATTTATTTATCATCCTGGTCTTTTCATAATGTTTTTGTTAGACTAAAATTTTAAAAGCATTCATGTTATTCAATATTTTGCTAATGAGCACAAATAGGTTTAGCCCAATTGCATTTATTTGCTAGTCAATTTAACTTTTCTTTTGGACTTTATTTCTAATTAGCAGTGGCAACAGTGCCTTCCTTTGCTGGTATTCTTTTGCTATCTGCTGCAGGCTTTGACCTTTGTTCACTTAAAGAAATTTTAAGCATTTGCCAAAATTTTAATTTTCCCAGTTGATTCAACTTGTGTTTTCCCAGTAAAAACATCAAAAACTTTTTGGAATTCAATGAAACTAAAGGCACAAAATACCCAAACTTATGAAACACACTGAAAGTTCATAGCACTAAGCACGGCTGTAAAGAAATTGGAGAGATAACACACTAGCAACTTAACAGCACACCTGAAAACTCCAGAACAAAAAGAAGTAGAGGAGTAGATAGCTGAACATCATCAAATTCAGGGCTGAAATTAATAAATTAGAAACAAAGAGAACAATTCAAAGAATCAACAAAACCAAGAGCTGGTTCTTTGAGAAAGTCAACAAGATAGACAAAACTTTAGTCAACTTAACTAGAAGGCAGAGGAAGAGTATTCAAATCAACAAAATCAGAAATGAAAAGGGAGGCATAAGGACAGACATCGAGGAAATCCAAAGAAGAATTAGGTCTTACTTCAAAGGCCTATAAGCCACAGAATTTGAAAACCTAAATGATATGGGCAATTTTCTTGATAGCTTTGAATAATTCTTTATTTCTTAAGGAAATAGAGGCACTCATCAAAAGTCTCCCAATCAAAAAAGCCCAAGATCAGCTGGATTCAGTGCAGAATTCTACCAGACTTTCAGAGAAGAGCAGATACTAATTCTCTTCAAACTGTTCCACAAAATAGAATCAAAAAGAACATTGCCAAACTCATTCTATGAGGCCACAGTCATCTTGATACATAAACCACAGAAAGAATCAACAAAGAAAGAAAATTTCAGGCCAAATTCTCTTATTGTGGCTTCTTTTTTCCATGGATAGAGTATATTTGGACTTTAATACTTTCATCTGGTTATCTCTGCACATAACTACCTTGTTAATTTGTCTAGTAAATTGTAAGACCTACAGTTCATAAATGAAACAATAAATCTTACATCTAGGGAATTAGTGGGGTTTTCTTCTTCTCTTCTCTGAACTCCTCAAGAAACCTCTCCTTAGTATTCCACCAACATTAGCTACACATTTAAATATTGTCTATGATTTTTATCTTTCTGTGCCTTTGATCTGTAGTGTATGAGTATATAGCAATGTGACTGACTGGGAAGCCAGTCTGGAAGAATTCAAATCATTTAGGTTTTCTAGCTACTAAGTTCATAGCTCAAGAACTCACTAAGTTTCTCCTCAAAGAAAAGACTCCACCCCAAAGTGTGTCTTGATTTAAGAGACATTTATCCAAGCTAGGGAGTTGTGTCTGCTAGTCTCTGGCCATGTCTTTCAATGAGTAATCCCTTTAGTGCTCACTGCCCAATGAGCACATTTACCTTGGAAATGGGTGGGCCCTGTGGTATGGAATTCTAGTTAAGATCATAAAATCATTGTGGTTAAGATTATATAGTCATTGTGGTCAAGAGCATACATCCATTGTGGTCAAGATCATACTTCCATTGCGGTCAAGAGCATGCATCCATTGTGGTGCTATGTAAATTTTAAGGCTTTATCACAATGAGCCAGGTTTCTCCTGAGATTAATGGAATGCTGGTATGAGAGAAGCCAAACCTTTTTAAAGATCCTGTTTTGCTGAGATGCCCATGCTGGAAGAAGCTTATGTTGGTCACATGAAAGATTGCATATAGAGTAATATGGCCTGGCCTGTTCCAGCCACACTACCCCAGATGTCATGCTCGCACATACACACACACACACACACACACACACACACACACACACACATGTGTATATTTATGTCTATATATTTGTGTCTATATATGTGTATATATATATATATATATATATATATATATATATATATATATATATATATATATATATAAGTTTTGGACTGATTTGTTATGATCAATTAAAAAATACAAATCCTACAGAGTGTAGGCCACCCATTTCCATGGCATGCACTGATCCCTGAGGAAGCCAACTCTAGCCATTTCAAGTCCACACTGGCAGCTTTCTGTTGTCTGATGCCCACTAAAATAATGATTTAGATCATATGAGATCCTCATCAACATTCTTGATCTCATACACTAAAGTCCATGGCTTCTTTCACTCATCGTATTTATTTCAGCTCTTTTTATTAAATTTCCTTTCAACAGAATAGTCTTAAGTATGGAGTTTTAATATAATCTGAATCTTACTTTGATTCTAGAAGTTTCCCTTAACTCAAGGCTAAAGTCAGTCAGGTTTCCTAAACATAGAGTCTCAGTTCCTTTTTTATGATCTAAATTTGTCCTTCCTTTGTGTAGACCCAATAAAACAAAATTCTGATCAAAAGAGTGCCTCATCTGTATTGTTTAAGCCAATACTTGGATTGATTCCCTGTGTGTAGCTCCTTACATCTTACTTGTGTCCCAAGACCTCACTCTCATTGTGCAAAGAGACAGCTATACATACGAAATTAACTGGGCAATGTCGTGGTGCTTTCGTTTCAGCAGGTCATTTCTCCTCCATTTAGAGAAGTTATTCAGGGTGATGTTGGCATCTTTTTCTATCTTTATCTTATCCTTGTCAGTCCAGATTTCTAGTCCAACTAAGACCACATGGGCGTCAAGCTTCTTATAAAGCTGTCCAAAGAGAATACATCACAAAGCCACAAGTTATAAGAGTGAGATTATCTATTAATATCTCCACTGAACTTTATGTTTCAAAAGCAATAATGTGTGACATTTCCTTTATCACCTTGAGCATTAATGCACTTCTCCAGATAAAATGCTCCCCTGAACATTACATTTTAAGTAACTTCTTCTTGAGGATGTTTTTAAGATTGAATGAGACACTGTGGGTAAGAGAGGTGCCAGGGCTCCAGAGAAAATAGGCCTATTTTATTTCTTGTTTTCTTTAAGTCTCTGAAATGATTTTCTACTAGAATTTGGTTATCAGTATTTTCTTAAATGGATTTTGGGACACAAAATCCTTCCAAATAAAACTTGATTTGTTATCTTTTGGGCCTAAGAACACATGGTATTAATATCCAAGTAAATAGCAAAATTCATGGTCATTCCTTAGAAATTCTGGAAGTCTTAGCCTCAAGAGGCTTGCTTCCCTTCCTGGATTCATGTTTATCCATATAAACTCAAGGATATCTCATCGCAAAGGGTCTGAAATTACATTTAATAAAACATATCCTACCATGTTGACGAAATTGGCCATCTCAAGCACTCTCTTTCTTATTTCAGCAAGATTTTTATCATACTTCTCAAACTAAAAGACAATGAAAAAACAGAAATAGGGGCTGACAGAAACTAACATAATCAGAAGATAAAAAGACAGTTTTACAGTGATTATAATTATTAGTTGTTAATATTTAAAAAATAAAAACAAATTTAGTCATTATTTCATATAAATTAAATAATTTTGGGAAAAGCATTCTGTTTTCACCCTTGAAGTAGCACCCAGCATCCAGCTCTTAGGAATTTAGCCACGCATGGCGGCACACCTGTAATGCAAGCAGTGGAAGGCCAAGGCAAGAGGACCATGAGTAAGGACAGCCTTGGCTACAGAGCAAGACTCTGTCCCAAGCAAAACCACACTAAAATAAAGTGAGGGATCATTATAAATGTGTTTTACTTTAATTTCCATGGTTTCCTAATCATTAGAAAGCACAGTCTACCATTTTAAAATACATGTATAGTAGATGAGCCCAAAACAACAAGACCAGAGATTTAAGTCCTGAGACAATTAATTTCCCAGCAGTTTTGACATCTAAATCATTTTGTTATTGTTGTTGTTGTTGTTGTTGTTGTTGTTGTTGCTGTTGTTTTTGGCATTAAACACATAGAGAACTTTTTTAGAAACCACAATCAAAAAATGTGTTCCATGACAAGAAAGTAAATGGTTTCTACTATCAAGAGTTGTGTTTCTCCAAAGAGCCCATCCATGGGCTTTTGTCTATATGATGCTCCCTGCAGAGTATAAATCCTACATTTCAAATAAACTACTTTTCCAAGGACAGCATGACAAACAAGTTTAAATAGAAACTAAATTTGGATCTCTAAAGATAGTAAGAAAAGACATTTATAGGATGTGTACTTGTCAGTTGCTTATTTCTGAGAAGAAACATCTGGCAGTTTCATTATAAATATCAAATTTCATAGACTTAGAATAATTTCTCCATATGGTTCATAGTCTTGATATTTCTAAACGTATCTACATATTTCTATTTCACACAATAAGCTATAGACAAGAGAAATCTGTGGGATGTATTTATCTGATGTAATTACCTCACCATTGTCCAGGACCAAATAATATTCTATGTATTTCTTGGGTTCTTGAGCCACCTCATCATTCAGCTTCTGAAATAGAATGGAGACCATGACTAAGACAGTATCTCTCACTGTTGATCTTTTATTTAGCACGTATGATCTTAGGAGAGGCTGGATTGCATCTGAGAATCAAGACAGACAATATTACTATTTTTAACTCTACCTCAATATCCAGGCATGTATACACACAAGGCTCAGAATGTTAGAAGGTGAAGGCAAGCGATGGTCTTTTATGATTCCATCGTCAGGAACAAATAACTGGAGGGAGACTCATATATGATCTAGTGGGGTGTATGCTTGCCTCTCATTTTCCATAGGAACAGAATATGTACTAGCACTTTCTATGCACTCACAGCACTCTGGAGATTGGAGTAGATAAGTCAGTGTGGTCCATTAACCTAGCAACTCACAGGAATCATCAAATACGCACAAGTATCAAGTGTGATTAGTCCTACAGGGTGGATCCAAAGAGTGAAGCTGAGTGATTAGATAGTGATTTCAAATAGACAGTTAGAAAAGGCCTTTTTAAAGTCTTGGATAACGCAGCACAAAACATAAAAACAGGAAGCCAAAAAATGAAAATACTTGGAATATAATCCAGAAAAAAATGTAAACCACTAATATCTACAATTAATTGACAATGATGTGTTTAAAAAAGAACAAAAGATGGGCTTTTTTTTCAGAATAAATGAAATGTAAACTTCATAGGTTGAGGGGACATAAAAAGTAATGTATGCTGGGCAGAATCAAATAGACATCTGTAACTCATGGCAGTGGTTTGAATTTTATGCAACATGCAATGAATGGGAAAACATTCTTCCCAGGTAATCTCATCTTTTCCCACACATTCTTTCCTTCAATGGGACTCTCTGGGGGCTGGGATGTAGCTCAGAGTAGCAAAGGTTTATAATGAAGGAACACTCAACCTAGTGCACAGAGAATGGCATCTGTTAATGTGAGAACAGACATAAGAAGGACCGATACAATTTGTTGTCGTGATGATCTTGGAACCCTCACTGAGATCAGTGAGGAGCTGAAATATGTGACGGGATGGTCACCATTAAGGAAAGAAAAGAAAAATCAACAATAATTCTAATACATGGGCCACAACAAATAATGAACAGTGGTAATGTTTAACCGGGGTTGACGATACAGAAAAGAAGCATAATGCTTTTGGCACTTAAAATAAGTGGTTCTTTTTTATCGTCTGATTATTGTGTTATCAAATATTTAAGTGGCTAAATGACTGAAAATACATTTGCAATAATAGTCTCTCTTCTCCCCTCCCCTGCTTTTTTTTTTTTTACAAGCAAGAATTCATGTATCCCAGGCTGGCTTTGCATTCATTACACATGAGCCTCCTGCCTCCACCTGGAATTACAGGCATATACCATTGGACGTGGCTTATAAAGTGCCTAGCATGAACACTACGGTTTCATACACCCTAACATGGCACGCAACATCCCAGCCCTAGAGTCCCACTGAAGGAAAGAATGTGTGGGATAAGATGAGATTATCTGGGAAGAATTCCAAAGCAAAAACCAGTTCAACAGTTTGCCCAGACTTCTAATATCAAGTGAGCAACCAGAAGAGGGGGGATGAAAAGGGCTTCCAGCAAGCCAACACAATCGCATGTTAGGAAAGCGTGGCCATTTCTACATGGTTCCCAAAGAACCCAGATGGCTGCTGCCAACCAGAGCCGTGGTGATATTGAGAGAAACATGTAGCCAAGGTCAGTGATGCCGGCTTCCGAGGAAAGGCTGGTGAAATGCAAATGCACAGCAAAGAGAACAAGCTCAGATTTTTCTTAGAACCAGGCCACCTGGTGCTTACAGATTCTGAGAACACTTGGAAAACATAATCAAGCAGTGAAAATAAAAGGACAGAAACATTTTAGTGCACACCACACAGCTGGAAACAGCTGGCTTTGTCTTTTCTTCTGTGGTCATAACAGAATTCCGTAACAGAAAGAATGTTCTATGTTCCTACAGGTAGGCCCTGTGTCTATGTTGCTTGCCTACTCCATTGCTAGTACACTGGACATTTGGGGGGGAGAAATTTGTCATATTTCCACATCACAAGCAGAATCTCATCATGCGGTCATTACTGTGAGAACTAGAGGGTGCTATGAGTGTTGTCTACTCCTAGCGGTCATATATTATAGTTCTGGCTTCCTTTTAGCCCTTGCACATTGTCACTGATAACAATTTCTGCACAGATTCTTATTCGGCAAATTACTAATGTACAGCAACGTCGTACTGTTAATAAAACTATAAACAATTAGTTTGGGCCGTGGTTATACAATGTGAATTGAGGACACTGCTAAGATTAGAGCCAAGGGCTGGAAAGGTGCCTAAGCACATGAAGCCCTCCCTGCGAAACCGTGAGTGTGGAATTCAGATCCCCAAACGTGCTGTAAAAGACTGGTGGATGTAGTGGCCTGCCCCAGATGCCAGTACAGAAAAGCCAGGGACAGGGAATTCCCAGAGCAAGCTGGCTAACCAGGCTATCCAAAATGGCAAGTTCTGGGTTCCTCCAGAAGCAATGCCTCAATATATAATGTGGGGATCATTTGAGGAAAGCACTTGGCGTCAGTCTGGGGTCTCCCTCTACACACATAGGATCATGTATACATGCATGCATATACAATGCACACACATACAAAAAAGAAGAAAAGTAAAAAAAAAAGAATTAGGACCCAGGTTAGGACACAAAAGAATAGGTAGTAACAAAACTGCACCTACAAAGAGTCTGGTGGCCGACAGGACCACATCATGGCGCAACCCGCGTAGCCATGGCACACCGTCCACTCCACAGCTGCCGTTCTCTTGGACTTCATTGGGGTCGTCCTTGAAGAGTGCATGTGCCTGCTCATCCAGGCTCTCAGAGCTCAAAGGTTCGATAAAATACGTTTCATCGCCTTGACTGAAGTAGCCTCTGGGGGACATGAACATAACAACATGGTATTCCTTTGGAGTTGTCCACAGAGAGTCCTCAGAGTCCTTATGGCCAGCTAATGTTATGGTAAGAAAAGAAGGCAGCTTATCTGCTTCTGACACTAGACATGTTCGTCCTCTTCCTACACTACCCTGGCCTTGAAGGTGAGGGATGCTTTGGAATCTAATAAGGAATTAAAAGTCTAGGCCTGCCTCTGATTAACTGTGAATCCAAAGAAATGGTGTTTAATTAAGTAGCCCATTTTTTTTTAGTCTATATGATACAAAAATATAATGCCAAATAAGTGGATGGTATGGGGTGGAAAGAGGGCGGGTGAAGCATGGGGTCAGCAAAGATTTCCAACTTCGTCACAAGCCCTGGTACTAAAGTCTGAGCTGACTCACTGGCCACCCCACTCCCTTCTCCCTGTTAGTGGCTGATTGCTTCTGTGCAAAAGATAAGTAATCCCAGTTGCATTTTCATTAACTAATCTAGAGTTCCAATGGTTTAAAAATCTGTGTTATATTTAATGTACTAAGCTAAGCACTGTGTTAAAAGCAGAGGGTAAAAGAAACCGTCTCTTCCTTCACGAAATGAGGAAAATGGATGTGTAGAAATAATAAAAGTGTATATGGGATTATTAGCGAATTCACATGTATGCAATTAAATCTAATTAGTATGAAGTGGGAAGGCGTGAGAATACAGTGTATAGCACCGGAAGGCAGCAGGTGTGGGTGTTTGTTTCAAATGGTTTGGGTTGAAGTACGTGGTGGTTGAAACAGGACATTCCAGTAGAGGCAGATGTAGTGAGCGAACAGGAAAGAAATGGAAGATACAGTCACTGGGGATTGATAGGAAACGGAGGCTGGAGGTATGAGGCGGGGAGTCTTCAAAGACTTCGTGATGCCTGACTGGGTAAGTTACTACTTGATTATTCCACCACTGAGCTCAAGGACGCAGGGAAAGCAATGGATTTACGAGACAATCGATTTACTTGGTCTAGAACAGATAGGCATTTTAGATCAGTTAAGTTGCTCAACTAGAAACACAGAACAGGAAATCAATCAGTTGTTGGTATTGATAAGATACCATAAGGTAGACAGACAGACACGGGGAGTCACTAATAGGCAGAAAGATGTGGGCGTTCTTAGGAATAAAAACTAGAGATAAACAAGAGCGAGGAGACAAAGAAGAGAAGCCCTACTCCCTCAAAGAGTCTGACTATAAAATTGAGCCTCAAAAAAATCTTCATTTTTAAACAAGGAGAAGAATAAAAATAAAACTGATGGCAGTTCAGTTGTATAATTCCCATGCTTTAAAGAGAAATGGTGGTTTGATGCAAAATTTCAAAATGGTGTACCCTTGAGGAATCACACCTGATTATACCATATAACTAATTATACTTGAGGGTCTCCAGGCTTATCAAGCCTGAACTCTGTTTCGGTGGGATGTAGAATCCCGAAAGCTCACCGGAGACCTTGGCACGCGCTGATGCTGGCTACAGAGGCCTTCTCGTTTACGATGTGTCCTTGATAGTAACAGCTATCCTAAGGGAAACAAAAAGCTCTTTGTAAAGGAAGTTCTTCAGAGTTTTTAGACTCCATGGCCAATTAGAATTTGAAATCCTGGAATGGGAACAATTTTCTGCTACACAGTGGTTAAGTTAGAGGCTTTTAAAGACTTAAATATAAGCATTTTTGTCTTAAAACTTAATGATTGTTAATAAACCCTCAAATACCTATATTATGCAGCCTGAATATTATATATAGTGCCATAAATACAGTATACTATGTAACATTATACACTATATAATGTATTCTATATATTGTTACAATAGATTAGCATTGCTGAAACAGTACAAAATAGTTAACCACTATTTACAAAAATCTGTTTAACTATCGAAGTTTAAAATCTGACTCTCCAAACATATGTCTTATATTTTTCCTCTTCAAAAATTATTCTTTCTTCAATATGACTGGCCACCTTTCCTCCGCCTTTTAAGCTTATGGGTGATTTGGGTTGTTTGTCCAAGGAATCAAACTTGATTTAGTGAACCTGCACAATATACCATGATTCTTTTGGAGAAGAATACCAGAGTTGTTTCTCTATGTGGCTGTCCCATGTTAGGCCCTTCTGTGTTGGAAGACATGAGGCATTGGCTTGCAGAACCCCAGGAGGGTTAAAGGCTTGCAACAGATAAGGGGGCCCTGAGGAGGATGCCCACCCATGCAGTAACAGGCTCCATGGGATTAAGAGGAAGTTCAGAGGACAGTTCAAGAGTGGATTTACTTAGGGCAATATGGGATTTTTACAATTGCTGTTGAAGAGGTAGTCGTGAGTGTGACAGACCTGTGGACTTTGGAAGTGTGAAAGCAAATAGCTAAAAATAACAGACGTGCTTAGTTAGCTTTTCCCATTACAGGGTCTGTACACAGAAAGCAAATCTAAAGAAAATGTATGTTCCTTCTGCCTGTTTCCTGTGAGAGCTGGAAAAGGTCACTGGGGTCATCCCTTATCATTCTTAGAAAAATATAATAATTTGAGAAGACCAGTTAAGCAGTTACTGGTGCTAGGGAAAACAAAACAAAACAGCACGGAGGCTGTAAAAGCAGTTTCAGTCCTATTTGCCTGCCAAGGACACTGTGTTTAGGTCTTCAGGCACGAATCCGTTATGAAGGGACTGGTGAGGCTGTCATACCATGATCTGTGGGCTTGTGGTGACCTCTTTTCCACTGGAATTATAGTATGTTTCCGAGTAGCCTGGTGCAAGGAGCTTGCTAGAGAAAGAAAAGGAAAGAGCAGGGTTACATGTGTCAACTGCAAAGTCCGAAAACAAAGACTTCTCAGGCTGCGCAGACAAGGTGCAGCTCCTCAGCTTCTCCCATGCCCAGACACATGTACACAGGAAACTGTTGCTCACACTGGCCTGGCAGCAGGGGGAGGGGGTGCCAGGGACATTCCTAAGATCCGTGGAACAAGCCCTTCTTCACGTGGGACTTGGTTGCTATTTCTAGGAGAAACTTGAGAAGCAGACCTGAGGTCAAAGGTGACAGAGGTGAGCACCTGGAAGCAGTTTGGCACAAAGGCGTAGCATTAATCATGTCTCAGTACTTTCCAGGGGACAGTCCTATGAGGCTCTCTCTCAAGACACATACAAGCAAACAAAACCCAAAGTAAATTATATTGGAACCACCCATCATTTGGTAAAAGAATCACACGTGTCTACTAGCATCTCATTGTTTTTCTTTATAAAGTGTCAAACGCCTAGTAAGCTATTATTTTGCCTGATATGTTTCTACCACTTTGAGAGAAAATAATATTTACTGACTCCTTGGATCGATTAGTAGTAAAGACTGGTGGGTCAAGTTTTGGAAGCACTAAAACTAGGGGCAGCATCGCCAGCCACTTTCTACTTTTTAACTTGTTGAGGAGGGAAGTCGCAGACGGACTCATACTCACTCGTTCTTTTTCAAATACAGCACTGCAACCTTCCCATTAACTGTCATTTTGTACTTTAGCTCAGTTTCAAATGCTTCCTGCAAAAATACACAAAGGCTTACTGTTAATCAAAAGGTGGCCATTTCTATCAATTTAATCCTTAGCAAGTAATGCTTGCTTTTTTTCTAGCAGTGAGACCAACTCTCTGTCTAGACACTGTGCAACAGACTACTCTGCCAACTAAAGAGACAAATTAACTGTGTGTGTGCTTGTGTATGTATATGTGCATGTGTGTACATGTGTATATGAGTGTTATGTATGTATTTGTATATATGTGTGTGTGTGTGCCTGTGTGTATAGGTGTTTGTGTGTGTGTGTGTGTGTGTGTGTGTGTGTGTGTGTGTGTATTTGTTCTGGGAATAGATCCCATAATTTTGCAAATGCTGGCTAAGAACATTCCCACTGAGCCATATTCTAGGCCCCTTATCTGACATATTTCTATACAGCCTTGATAATTTTGGCAGGGTTTTATTTGGATCAGCAATTGTTTATGGAAAGAAATATTAATATTAGCAAACATAGGTTAGGAAATGGAGCAAATGGGAGTGGGGAGTAGAGATATGGCAAAGACATAGAAAGTCCCTTTAGCCTGGGCCAGCCTAGGGGGTGAAGGCCCTTGCCTGACAACTGGAGTATCCATGTGGTTGAAGGTGAGAAACAACACCTGCCTTTCAGCTGAGTTCCAAATAAGCCTGAGGACCCACACACATCTGTACTAACACACAGAGACACAAACACACACTACATTAAATAAATAAATAATAAGTGATAAATAAAAAATAAATGAAATAAAAAAATTTAAATTCTTGAGTGGGCATCTTCAAAGTACAAAGGAAGGTTGCATTTAATCTAATGGACACACACACACACACACACACACACACACACACACACACACACATGATTTAGGGAATGATTCTGTTAAGCTGCCCATAAATATGCCATTCATCGAAATCATAAGATGAAGTGTGAAGCACGCAATGTGTGTGTGTGTGTGTGTGTGTGTGTGTGTGTGTGTGTGTGTGAGTATGTGAACATTTAAAGAAGCAGAGAATCCATAAGTGTAGAGGGGCAGAAATGAACATTGGTGAGGAGAGGAAAAACACCACTATCAAGTTTCTGGTGTTGCACTGGAAAAAAGCCCATTCCCAGAAACCAATTAAAACCTTGAAAATGAGTCATAAGTCTTGTGACACAATGAGTACCACAGGCAGAGAAAGTATAACCGTGAACACGGGGTACTCATTTGCACCCTACTTCACTTTGCATACATTAAACCTTCCATCTTCCATACTGTATAAGCATCACCATTATTGTGTACACTTGAAAGCAAAGGATTATTTAAAGCCTGAGTTTCCAACAGGAGAATCAGCCTAGCCAAGATGTGAGCACGCACTCACCCTTAACCATGCATGAGACTAACAAAAGACCTCCGGTTTAGAAGTCAGTTAGACACTCAGTATGTCTACAGGAAAACCAAGTACACCACATCAAACACAGCCCTCTGCAAAATCTCTGAAAATCAGCCCTATGAGGCTGGATACAGGGATCATTCACTAAGAGCACGTGCTGCTCTTTCAGAGGACTGAGTTGGATTCCTACCACCTAGGAAGGGAGGCTCACAAGTACCTGGAACTCCATCTCCAAAGGATCCGATGGCCCATTTGGTCTTTACAGGTACATACCTGCACATTCTCATGTGTGCACGCAGACTCATGGCACATGCACATGAATAATTCTAAAAATTAATTCACCATCTACCATGGCCAGTAACTAATGTATGGTTTCATACCAAAATAAAAATTTCCAATTCCCACCTTCATTTGTGAGGAAATAACTTCATAGCTGTGATAGAATCTTCAAGTGTATTCAGTTTTTCCTCAAAACACTCAGGGAAAAAAATGTAGCTGACATTTTTGTTACTGCAAGAAATTTTCTAAGGAAAATTTCCTCGAAGAAGACTCTGGTGCTGATGGAGTCCATCAGGGTTAGGAGGATCCTTTCCTAGTGAAGATATTTTGAGGAGCAGATTCCACTAAGGGTCCCGCTAGCACCAACTGATGTTGGGAGAAGTTCCATGAAGAAGTCTTCTGGTAGGGGCATCTGTACTCCTGGCTAACTGCATTGCAGATCATCTTAGTTATCAGTTATGTCTCATTTATCTCGGTATTGCTGACGCCCATCAAATGTTGCAGGTGCAGGTAATTAGAATATGGTTCTTGAATGGAACACCATGTTCTACTATGCAGATAGGCCTTCTAACTATAGACCAGGATGGCCTAGAACTCACTATATATTCCAAGTTGGCATCCACATCACAAACATAGACAAACCCTCGGGAATTACCAGTGTGCATCACTATGCCGAGATCAGGATATCATGTTTTATATCTTTACCCTCACAACTTAAAAATGTAAGCCAGTGTTGGCTGACAACGTGTTGTTTCATTACAATGTAAGAATTATATGAAATTTCATGCAGTCTACATAGAAAAGATACAAATTCCAGATAAAAATGCCAATTCGCATTCATCGGCAACGTTTATTTTACTTTCTGGTTCTAATTTAAGGCAACAATTGTGTGTGTGTGTGTTTGTGTGTGTGTGTGTGTGTAGATGGCAGCTAGGTAAATAATAGGTAAGGCAATTTATATATGATTATTTGGAAGCATATAGCATAAATTATAAAATATCAACGTCTTTACTCTGTGACCAGGGACTAGGTTCTTCACTTCTCAGGATCTTAATGTATAAATGGAGCTAGGAGAATTTTGGGTTGTGGTGAAGAATAAAAGCTTGGAGAAAACAAGCTAATATAATCATTAATACTCTTTGTCTCCAAATTATATATAATTTGAAAAACCAGAGGAGTTTACCAAGGGGGAGTCATTGGTAAACTAGAAGAGTTACCTGTGGAGATGCCTCAGCTGGTAGGAAGTCTGAGGATCTGAGTTCTCCACCCAGATCACGCCTATTCTAAAACTCTGGCATGACTGCCCATGCTTCTAATCTCAGCCAAGAGGACACAGAGCCCGGAAGCTCTTGGGACACACTGGTTAACCTAGTTGCGAATGAGTGTGTTCCGGTCCATTGAGAGACTAGGTCTCCACAAACAAAGTGGATAGCATAACAAACAATGTAAAAATAACCTATGACCCCCCTCATTGTCACATGTAAACACCTGGACACAAACATACACATAGGATGCATGTACAAAAAATAAGAAAGTGGGACAGAGGGGAGGACATCCTATTGGGACTCTAGGTAAGAGAAGCATGGGAGAATGGGGAAATAGAAGGATCCAGAGGGTCCTAGAAACCTACAAGAAGAACATTATGATGGGCAGATCTGGGCCCATGGGTCCCACTCAAACTATGGCACCAGCCAAGGACAAAACAGGCAGTAAACTTTGAACCCCTACCCAGATCTACCCAATGGACACTACACTCTCCACAGTTGAGTGGAGAGTGGGGTCTGACTTTCACACGAACTCTGGTGCCTCATATTTGACCATGTCCCCTGGATGGGGAGGCCTGGTGGCACTCAGAGGAAGGATAGCAGGCTACCAAGAGGAGACTTGATACCCTATGAGCATATACAGGGGGAGGTAATCCCCCTCAGTCACAGTCATAGGGGAGGGGAGTAAGGGGAAAATGGGAGGGAGGGAAGAATGGGAGGATACAAGGGATGGGATAACAATTGAGATGTAATATGAATAAATTAATAAAATATATTTTTAAAAAGAAAGAAAGAAGACAATCATAGATGCACTAACCTTTTGCTCTGGCTCTTTAGTCTCTCTTTTATGCAACGGATGAAGCCTTATGGGATAAACCACTTCATATTTCTTGGCCTTAGGGAATTCTTTTACTGTGTTTGCTGAGGGAGAAAGAAGGAAGAGAAGACATAGCTATTCAGTAATGGCCGTCACGATCACGCCTATGGTTGATGCCCCACAGAGGCCTTTAGTGATTTATGTCAGTGGTTCCAGACACGAGGAGAACTGGGCAATACTGGAAGCCTATTCCCTGCTCTCCCCAATCTTTAATCTCTGACGTTTACTATTTCTCAGGGAGATATTTCCAAGTGCCTCTCTGATGTCCATTTGCCCTTTTCTCTTTACTCACTTGGATCTGGGCAGCAGCGCCCCCTGCAGGAGAATGAAACAAGGTTAAAACTAGGCAGAATCCAGTTCTCCTGGGAGCTGATCACCCCCATAATCAAACAGAAGCACTGCAGACCATACTGCTATGAAAATGAAAGCACACACACACACCATTTCTGATTGAGCACATACTCCTTGGAATTTTCAACAGCAAATTTTGCAACTACAGTTCCAAGTAAGAAAAGGCTCTGACGCTAAGCTCATAGAAGGAGCTGGCATGAGCAATATTGACAAGCATTCATATGGGGCATAAGAAATAAAAAAAAAAACAACATGAAAATGAAAGAAGTAGAGGATTGTAGCACAGTCACTGCCCAGGGAAGGGCTGCTTGGAGGCTGAGGTCCCACACGAAGTGGAAAATGGAAATTCACCTCAGACAACCAATTCACACCTGAGGAGGCTCATGTCTAAGATTTGTCTAGAAACTAGGCTAAAGACAAACCCAGGGCCTTCCAATATTTATAATTAGATTTTTAATTTTTCTTTTTGTTGTCCACATGGTCTGGCCCCATCTCTCTGTGGGTAGCCCTAGAAGGAATGTGGGTGGAGCCACTCTGCCTGCCACAGGTACTTAACGGCCCACGTGGGATGAAGACCTAGTGAAGCTTAGAGGGCGGAGACAGGGTGCAGGCAGCGAGTCTAGAGAAGCTTCTTTTTCCTCTTTGTGTTGTGATTTGGAGCTTCTCTAGGTAACTCTGGCTCACTGAAATACTCAAACGAAGCACATAATGGTGATATGAACCTATACCACTGTGGAACGCCCAATAGCAGATGACACAACTGAAGGGATCCACTAAGCGTAATTGCCATGGGTCACTTGGACAGCGTAGCCTAGTGACTTCCTAGAGCATGAAGTACATACTTGTTTTTATTTTATTTTTCTGAGAACTGAAGCAAAAAAAAAAAATTCTAGTGACGTCATTTTTTTTGGTCCGTTTGGAATGGTTCTAATTTATTTGATCACACAAGAATAATTTAACCCGGGAGATTGTTCGGCTTGAAGGGCACGCTCAGGCCAAAATGGCAATTAAGGTGGTGAAGGGAAACACCTCCCTTGCCGTGGCTTGGCGTTTATTCTTAGAAAACATTTTTACAAACAAAGCTAGAGCTGAAGAGATGGCTCAGCAGCTACGAGCCCAGGTTGCTTTTGCAGAAGACTGTGCTTCTACGCTCAGCACCCACATCCCGCATCACTACTGCATCTCGCGTCACTACTGCATCCCGCATCACTACTGCATCCCGCATCACTGCTGTGGGTAACTCCAGTTCAGGGAATCTAATGCTCTCTTCTGGCCTTCCTTGGCCACCAGATATGCATGTGGATTACAAACATACGCATATAGGCAAAATATTCATAGACCAAAAAAAAAACCCTTAAAATGTATATAAATAAATAGTATTTAAAGATACAGTACAGATCTTATAATATCTTGAGTTTAGACTTGGAAATTTTTAACTGCTTGAAAACTGGTAGCAAATCAAGCTGTGTTTAAGATGTATCACGTAGTCTATACTATTAGACAAATAAACACAAACCAGTGCAGGATCTTCAAAAGGGCCATGCGCATTAACATACATTCTCATCAGATGTACGACGAAAAGTCGTCGTAACGCGTTTGTAACAATTGTACAAAGTTTTTCTTTTATTTTTTCCTTTATCCTTTTTTTTTTTCTTCTTTTTGTTTATCTCTTCTTTGTTTTGTCGGGGCCTCACTAGGCTAGCCTCAAATTCAAATACTTCCCAATTCCAAATGTTGGGCTTACAGGCACACACCACTAAGCCAGTTCATAAAGTTCTTGAGTTGCTCTTTTCTTGAAGTCATGAGGTAACCACTGTGCTCTTTATTTTTATAAAGTGTTGTATAATTCTTTTTAAAAGGCTTATAAAGAATCTTTTTTTCAACATGTGCACTAGAAGAAACAAAAGAATCTAAGAACTAAGTCACCCAGTCACAAGCAGCTCGGCTGGTGTGTCCTTGTAGATTCTGCAACTTGTACATACACTTAGGTAATTGAGATTATACAGCATGTTCCATGCTTTCCCCCACATCATGGACAGTCACCAACTAAAAACTCCACATTACACGAGCACTTTGAATCCCAAGAATACACCTGAAATATAAATCTTTATTAAATATATAGGCAATTAATTCTAATGTCGGTGAAGAAAAGTAGTAGTATAATTTACGAAAATGTTTTTAAAGTTCTAAAATGTGGGATGGTCATTCCCTCCTGTTAAAATTTCATGATTACCTTCACAGCAGCGAGGTGCCAAGAGGTAAGAAACAGCTCTTGCCAGAAATGAGCTAGTGGCATGGGCACAATTCCCTGCTGCCTCCTTTAATTCACTGACAAAGAACAAACACAGCATATGGTGCCAGCAAGCTACCTGGTGTATTATGGTGCCTAATCAGCGCAATTAGCCCCATAGACATTGCTTCATGAAGTCACATCTCACTTATGCGGCCTTTCTTTCTTTCTTTCTTTCTTCCTTCCTTCCTTTCTTTCTTTCTTTTTTTAATGTTGTACTAGGGAGGAGTAGGCCTGGAGAGATGGCTTAATGGTTAAAAATACTTCTTGCTCTTCCAGAAGAACCAAAGTTCACTTCCTATCACACATCTTAGGTAGCTCACAACTGAATGAAACTCCATCTCTGGGACACTTGGCACCTTCTTCTGGTCTGCGTAAGTACCTACACTCTATGAACACACACACACACACACACACACACACACACACATTTTAATGGCATATTGGAGGGATGGAGAAATGGTTCAATTAAATTACTCTTCAAAGGGCCCAGGTTTAATTCCCAGCACCCACCTGGAGACTCTAAGATCCAAGACCTTCTTCTGGCCTCTGAAGGCAGATATACATGCAAATAAAACACCCATACACATATGTTTTTAGTTTTATTTAAAAAAAAACAAAACCATGTCAGTGGGGTTCGTACACAACATGTGTGATTCTAGCAGGAAGTCAGCTGAAATTTTCTTTGAGTCATAAGGTGATAGCAACACTCCCCTGGTCCTCCCTATAAAAACAGAACATGCTATCAGTCCCATTCCTCTTTGAGGAGAAACGTGAACAGGAAACTAGGTCACCTTATCCAACAGCAAGGCGTGGTCTGTGTTGTACATGTCGAACCCACAGTTCAGTTAGTCTGAGGCCTAATATTTCCTGAAACCAGTCATCACTAACTAGTTCTTTTTTATTTTATTAATTTATTCATATTACATCTCAATTGTCATCCCATCTCTTGTATCCTCCCATTCCTCCCTCCCTCCCATTTTCACCTTACTCCCCTCCCCTATGACTGTGACTGAGGGGGACCTCCTCCCCCTGTATATGCTCATAGGGTATCAAGTCTCTTCTTGGTAGCCTGTTATCCCTCCTCTGAGTGCCACCAGGTCTCCCCATCTAGGGGAGGCACCAACTAGTTCTTAATTAAGGAGTCAAAAACCTATAAGCTACAAAATGTATCCCCAACTCACTCTTTGGTGGGGGAAACACTTCCAAATAGAAATCAAAACAAGCAAACAATGTTTCCTCTTGAAGCGTTCAGCAACTCCTCTTAGCTGTATCAACAGGTAAGTTTCCAGTTCGCTCCAAAGTCTTACAACACAGTCGGTTCTCTAGAGAACACAGGTAGGATTTCTCTGAGAAGGCTCTGATTCTCCTGAAAGCTAGAATGCCCTTGAACTAAGACATTTGAGATGGAGGGATTTCCACAGCACAGAAAGGAGTAGAGCAGACACAGATATTGTTTGCCTCACAGGTACTCCCATTTGACGGAGCTGGGGCAACCTCCTCCCGGGTGAATAAAATCAAGTTAATTATTTAGAAGCCAGTGGCACAAACAGAGCTAACTGCCATCCAGGGATTACACAAATCCAAGGCGAAACACAATATGTTTCTACTAATTTGTCTTAATGCTTGCTTGCTTTCTCTCTCCCACAAAACTCATGTGCTGGGTTAGTTGTGACTGGCAAAACTGGATCAAGAGAGAAGACAGCCATTCCGGTTTGAGCTAGAGATGTGACTGAGTGTGTCGTTTGTTGATTAGATTATTTTTAACTGTTCATTAGTTTAAGATGAAGCAAAGCTCATTGATAAGGTTGACGAAGCTGACCTCAGTCTAGATGGCTGTTCTAGCTGGGGACATTTGTGCATAATATTGGCATCTTCATTTCCTTCCATATCTGTTTAAAATTGTTTCAGGGCTGTCTTTTCAAATGAGACTCTCTGTCCCTCTTGGATGTTTATACTTCCAAATGTTATTCAGTAAAGACGAGCATGGGGGAGATGAGAACCCATATTCTCATGAAGTTATTATTTGTCTACATAGGTTAAATTGTGCACACTGGCTTACTCTTTACAGTAACTTTATGAAGGCCAGAAGTAATTGCTACTTTGAAATAAAATTATTTTGAAAGGCACCGGTTCCCTGGACATACTCATGAAACAGGATGGAGACTTGCCTTTGTCAGTGCATTCATTTATTTTTCTCTCCCCCAAACACCTGCCATGTCCTTTGGAATACTTGCTTTTACCTTTCCTATGATGAAATCCTGTGTCACTTTTCTCAGGGGAGGGTGAAGCTCATTATAAACATCTGGCCCTATTTTACATATTCATCCTGTATTTCTAGTGTAACCAGATAAAAGTTATCGCCGGAAGGCATGTGCATAGAGGACCAGTGATGGGGAGGGAGAAATAAAGAGAAAGAGATTTTTTTTTAAATGTTACTTGCATTCTGTCTTGGAAACTAAGCACCCATGGGGTGTCTATCAAGGGTACTTCAACTGCAGTGGACAGGTGGATGCTTTAAAAGTGCAACTTGGATAGTAAAGAAAGGCAAAGGGTGGTATCCTGTTCAAGATGCATGCCTCCTTACTGGAGAGCAATCAGAATGCCTATTAGTGCCTGATTGGAATGATTTCACAGTTTTAGGCATGACTTGAAGGCTTTACATGAAGGCATGACTTGCCATGACTTGAAGGCTGTCATGTTGCTGATGCAGAGTGGAAGGAAAAGAAACAGTTTGGTGCATGATTTCAGTGAAAAGATAGTAGCACAGTAGGACCCACCATTTTCCATGAGACTCTGTAACTCGATGTGCCTGATTTGTTACTTTCTCTCCTTGAACAGAGCTGGGCCCCAAGTACTCCTTCTGTTTCTACTGAGAGTGGTGTCCCTAACAGTCCTGGGGATTGTGTCTTTAGAAAATGTGAAGAAAGAATTCCTATTTTTTAAAAAAAAGAAGTCCTACTCTTTGATTCTTATAAATCTAGAAATTTGAAGTCACAGGCTTATTTATTTAAGGACATATTGGTATCCTAAATTTTTAAGGATATTAAGAACAATTCTTACAAGAGTAGAAAACAAAAGAGAAGTCATTTTTTGAAAGAAAGTGCAGAGGGGATTGTGGAGGAAGACAACCCTTTTCGTGGCTGATGTCTTCACTTTTGTTTCTAATTTGTTCATTCTTGAGTCCCAGGAAACAGTCTATGGTTCAAGAAAACATTTGCCAGCTCGGGTGAAGATTCCAGCTCCAGACACAGAACAAGCCTGAGAAATGTGTCATCTGATCCCAGGCATGCGAAACTGAGCTGAGAATTTATAAAATGGGGAGACTTGCTTGCTATAACACGCTGTTAGGAAGTAGTGTTCCACACATGCAAATTCTTAGATTTTGCTATAAGCAGTGAAACAGAAATGGATTATCAAGCCACACCAAACTGAAACTCCTCCTCTCCAGTAATATCACAATGCTTTAGAATTGCAAGCCTGGGCATGAAATCCTACCAATGAACTCTATTATCTTTAAGCATGAAAATATGTCATCCAAAGTAATATAAGCTGCTGAACTGACCCCAATTATGAGAGCAGATACTTTCCACCAAGTCTTGGTGTTCATAACCAATCCCGTCTGCTGTTTTATTGAACTAAAAATTGACACAATCAGTTTTGATAGGTTTTGTGTTTGGACTGGAAGATTGCATTAATGGTTTAAATGTGTAAGAGCTTCCCTTTTTCTTTTAAAGATATCCGAGCAGACATGTAAATGTTTCAAAAAAAAAAACTCTCTAATTGTTCTCTTTCACATCCACCACAGCTCCCAGACCACAGATTAATACCAGTCTAAATGGTTAGAAAAACTAGTTAAAGAGGAAAAACTCAGCTAGCCAACATATTATATACCACGAGACAAGGAGCCGATGGATAGCTTGAAGTCCTGTGACATGCTGAACAGGACCCAGAGAAACATTAACACCTACCTGGAGCTGGAGAAAGGAGGAAAGAGAGGAGCAGAAGACTCCACTGTAGCATGCTGTGATCCCAGGAGCAGCGCCTGCCTCTGCTCACGCCTGGGAGGCTGCTTCTGCCCCAGGTTCCTCTTAAGGGAGACAGAATGAAACTCCCTGCTTCATTGTGCATGCTTCACCAAGTGTTTACTGAAGGTGTTGCACAGTGTGGGAGCTGTGGTCTTGGCGCAATGGCATGCCAGGCGGAAGTCCGGGCCACCTCCTGTCTGGCTCTAGAATTTCCTGTATTAGGAGCTACTGTTTCCCTCTCTTTCTTCTCTGCATTGCCCTTTGAAAAGTAAAATAGCTCTGAGTAGGAGTTCAGTGTTTACTGCATGTATTGTCCTTGGTTGGTGCAGTAGTTTGTGCAGACCTCCCTGGCTCCAGATCTGCCTGTCATGATGTTCTTCTTGTAGGTTTCTAGGACCCTCTGGATCCTTCTATTTCCCCATTCTGCCCTACTCAGATCTAGGCAATGGACAAGATATTCTCCACAGTTATGTGGAGAGAGGGGACTGACTCTGACATGAACTCTAGTGCCCCATATTTGACCACTTCCCCTTGGTGGGGAGGCCTGGTGGCACTCAGAGAAAGGTTAAGCAGGCTACCAAGATGAGACTTGATAGGCTGTGACCGTATGGTGGGGGAGGAGGTCTCCTTCAGTCACAGACCTAGGGGAGGGGAATAGGGTGAAAGAGGGAGGGAGGGAGGAACGGGAGGAAACAAGTGCGGGGGGAAAACAATTTATTTGTAATCTGAATAAATTAATTAATTATTTAAAAAAGGAAAATAGCAACTTTTCAATGTATTATTATTATTATAGCTCTATAGGTCACAATGAGGTAACTGCCTTGACATATCTTGATATATGTGCCAGGTTGTACATCATATACATAATAATATTTAGAATATAGCATAAACATGTGCATATTATGTGTACATGTGCTATATGTAATATATTTTAAAATGTAGATTTATCATTTTCAGCTAAATCAATAAAAAGTTATGGAGACTATTATTCTCCTACACATATGTATTTGTTTTATGGAGGAATTTCTAATTACATCTACTATCCATATGAAATTGTTATTTTGGTTTATCTTGCACTGTATTCTTACACAACCATGTTCACAAGAAGCTTAGACTATCCTGAACTAAGATGCTTTTAAAGATAGAATTTTACAAATCCTAGGCTAACCTCCAACATACTACATACCTCAAGGTGAATTTTGAACTCTTGGTCCACCTGCCTCTTACCCTGAGTGCTGGGATCACATGTCAGACCTTCACACTCACTTTTTATGCAGTGTGATGCACTTGATGCAGATCAAGCATGGAGTTTCAGACATGTCTGACAAGCATTTGCCAACTGGACTACATGCCATCCCCTGAAATAATAATTTTTTTATAAGTACAAGGCTTTTCAGACCACCACAGTATTTGAATTCTAACTGATGGCCTGGGTAAAATGGAAGAAGATCACCAATAAGGATGGAGCAGGACCCATCTCTGAGCCTGTCACTGTCATTTTGAGGCTAACCTGGATAGGTACAGAAATCATACTCTATAACTAAAAATTGTATTGTTTGCTTATTAAATTTAGGTACCCTTCTAATCTATTGTTCTTGTTATATTAGTCCTAATGACACATTTATCTTTTAAATACTATTCTACCTTGATTTTGTATGTGAAAATGGAGTTTAAAAACATTAAGGTGCCCTTAAAAAGATTAAGATTTATTGTCTTCATTGTATAGATTAAGAGGATTGGGCTACTCATGCAGAACATAGAAGGGGTGGAATTCGAACTCAGTGCTGTCTGAGGTCTTGGTCACACACATTCACAGTTCTTACTTGATTATCTGACTCTCATACACAGTATTATTTCTGATGGTAAGATGCCTATGGAGTAGAAATATCCCTGAGAGCAAATTGTTACTACAAAATCCATAGCTAGGACACATGAGTTATGCATCATTTTTAGTACAAAGCACATTTTGGGGCTGGAAAGATGTTAGTAAAAAGGACTGCCTTCCTGTGGTCACACCACACACCCGCCCCAAGGGGATTTAGATCTAATTGCAGAGCATTTCAACATGGAGATTGGGTGGTCTACTAGTAGACAGCTCATCTCTTCAATCCACATTCTACAGCTTTCTCTTGACCAGGCAACAGAAAGTGTATATTCACTTTTGAAATTAGTTCTCTGAGAATAGTATACAGTGAGATTTGACCATATTCACTATCTCCCCCAACTCCTCCCAGATCCACTCACTTCTTACACATCCACCTTTATATCCTCTTTTAAAAAAAAGAACCATCAACTGTGACCATATCGTCTTGAATGGGTGGCCTTCCAGTAGAGTGTGCTTGAGTTACCATGAGCTACACTCTCAAAGAACACTGACTCGCCATCTCCCAACAGCTGTCAGTTCCCAATGACTGATCAGATCTACTCTTTATGCTGGGGTTTGGCTTGGCTTGAATTCACACTGATCTTGTGCATGTTGTCACAATCACATGAGTCCATACATTCCCTGCTCTGTCTGGAAGACACTATTTCATTGCAGTCGTCGATCATGCCCTCCACCATCTCTGCTCTTATACTCTCCTCCTCCTCTTCTAAACTGATCCCTGAGCCTGGAAGTAGGGCATGTGATACCTATGTTCCATTTAGAGCTGAGAGTTCTTCAGTCTCTTATTCTGCACACCGTAGTCAGTTTTAGGTCTCTGCTAATCTACGACAATCTACTGAAAACAGAAACTTGTGTGATGAGAGTTGAGTGACACGTTAATCTATGGGTATGATGATAAATCATTAGGAGTTACTATGTTCATTTTATTTTTCTCTCCATTAGTTTTACCACATACTAATTAATTATACTAATCAATTACATTCACATTAGTGTGTGTCACATGTTGAGGTCACAATTAAATGACCTAAACACTGTTTTGAGATACTTCCAGTCTGGTAAAAGAGATAAGGAAGACCACTGCCGTGGAATTATAGAAAGTGAATATAATGGGGTACCCTGTGTCATAATTCCTCTTTTTTAGTTCTATGACATAGGTATGGACAGAGGTCAGAGTTCTTCATCTGCTGTGCAAAGAGAACTTCCTGGAGGAAAGAGCAATGTCGTCAACCAAGAGCTGACTGTGAGAAACTATGAAAGGGCCATATTACAATGTATTATTTTAGGACTGGTCATATTTTGGCATTATCGGAGAACCTGGGACAGTGGGTCCTGCCAAGAATAAAATGGCTCATGTTGGACCTTGGCACTGTATGAAATAAATGCTGTGGCTGCATTATCTTTGGGCATCTGCCCAGCTATGAGGGAAGAACGCCCTGGAGAAGTGTGGTGGTGGGTGACTACAGCTTGCATGGTAATGTGGGAGCCATTTAAACTGTTGATTGCTTTTCAGTAGCCTTGGGATTCTCTGTGGTCATTCATGATTTTGACCAGACTAGTGTCCACTTATAATTTTCATAGTTTGGGGTCAATCTTCAGAGCTTACTTTTATATTTGTAAAGTACTTTAGTAGAAAACCCAAATGAGTTGTATTCTCTACCTTCCCAGTACTTGCTAGAAGATGCACCATGTAAGCATATCGAATGACAAGTGGCTAAGTTTTAATGGCCATCTTGCTTTTGTCCTTCTCCTTTTGTTAATGTAAACAATATTATTACTCATATATCTTGTCATCATTTTTGGCTACATTTTGGGAGGACATAAAATAAATGGGATGGTGAAGAGTGTGTTAAGAGCAGGGACATATCATTATACCATAGACAAAAAAAAACCCCACCACAGTACAATAAGGAACAACATAGGTTGTGTCCATGCTTTGAACATAAAAGCAATCAGTTGAAATCACTATAGAATGCCTGAGGCTAGACTACAGCAAAGAAATGGAGGTAGCTACAAACCAAAAAGAAAGAAGAGTCTAAACAAGGGCAGAAGCAAAAAGGATAGAAGGAAGGGAATGTATTTACTAAGCATTTAAAGATCAAAAGTAGTAAGACTTGGCAACTTGATGTGGTAGAGCTGAAATTTAAGAGACTTGGTTTTGTCACTCAATGCTTATTTAGAGTTGCTTCGAACCAATGACAGCAATCAGCCTTAATGATCACATTTTGAGCAGTAGAGACGAAACCTCTGAAATCCTCAAAGCTTAGAATCTAGTTGGAACAAGACAACAGGTAGAAGAAATACTCCAAAGAAAGCAAGATAAGGTGATATACTCAGGGACCGTTCTTGATGTTCTTTTCGTGGGCAGGATATTCAGTATACGTCTTCCTTGGCTCTTTCTGCCTTCTGTAGCAGCAAGGAAAATGGAAGCCAGATGTTTCCACCCTTCTCTGTCACTCATCTTTGTTCTCTTAGATACTTTGGCTCTACATTCATGCCGTATTGAATGGACTGTCTTGAACTATTCTTTTATACATAAGGAAGTGTTACTTCAAGGTTTCAATATCATTGGCTGGGATCAAAGCCCATTATCTCTTGTGGGCTGGGCAATGCCTTCTTTACCAAAAGTTTCAAGAACTTTCAATCTACATATAACACCAGCACTTGGGAACTTAAGGCAGGAGGATTGCTGCAAGTTTGAAGCCAGTTTGGATTCCATGGTGAGTTCTTGGCCAGCCTGAGCTAAAGAATGCTGTTGGTGCTACTGGTGCAGCTGCTGTGCTGCTGCTCATGCTGCTGCTGCTGCTGCTGCTGGTGATGATGATGATGATGATGATGATAAGAGGAAAAGGAAGAGGAAAGAAGAGGAGGAAGAAGAGAAACAAAAATTTTAAACATATTTTTATAAAATTTCTTCCCTACAACTACTTCAGGGACCATAACTCTTATGTAACATATGACTTGGGAGCCTGATCACCGATTTTTCTGAACAAGAATATGTAGTCATCTGTAAGTATGGGAGATTGGGCACCATTGCTTTCTTGGCTCAGTACACAGGCCTCGGACAGGAGATCACAATCGTGTTCTGGCCAAGGCATCCTCAGAAATTAACGTTCCCCACCTTTCTCTGACATAGGACAACCTAGCTGTACACAGAGCAATGAATAAATGTTCCCCAGTCACAGTGTAAGATATTGTCATAACAGAGCTCCAGACCAAGCTAAACTTGGAATTTAATAAGAAAACAGTGGTGAGTAGAAGCGACGGGCAAGAATAATGACAGAAATCTTCAAAGTGGATCCTTCAGAGAGTGAAGAAGTGTCAGAACCCTGCGTGATGCTGCGAACACATCTTCTTCACACCCCTCCAGAAGCCAGAATGTTCCAGGAGCAGCTGCTACAGAAGGGGTGGATAACAGGCTCTTGAACAGAATACACAAGTTCGATCCCTCCTCACTGGATCACTTCTCATGCTTCACTGAATTGCTTGTCTTAGCTCTCATCTAGAAAAATAGGAAGTTCCAGTATCACACAATAAGCAACAGCCAGAAGTTGATTTTTACAAAAAAAAAAAAAAAACGTGGGGGGGGGGCTTTATGGGGAACAATAACAGTGTGCATTGGACAAGTATTTGTAAAGTGCCTACAGTGTTTCCTACAGGCTCAGCTTCTCTGAGTTACAGGTCATCTGAACAAAGATCCCTGCAAGATGATCTGTTTTCAAGAATCACAGTAAAAACAGTGGGGATGAAACTGGACCTGGATGCAAAGGCCGTCAATGCTTTAAATCCTGAATGCAACTGTGCAGCTCCTGTCTGGTGTGATTTAATTAAAGGATGCTGGGAAATCCACCTCCTGCAATACATGCCGAATAGCATTTTGAGTACATTTTTGTAATTTCACTACTTTTTTCTTTAATTTTAATTTTAATTTTAATTTTAATTATATGGATGCATGCTCACGGAGGCCAGAAGGGGGCATTAGATGCCTTGGGGATTGAGTTAAAGGAGGTTATGAGTTTCCAGGTGCAGGTGTTGGGAATTCAACTCAGGTCCTCTTGCAAGAACATCAAGCACTCTTAACTGTTGGGCTATCTCTCCAGTCTCATATGAAGATGCTCATGAAAGCTTTATGATACTGGAAATGCTGGTGATATATGAAGAAATAGAGGCCCATTGGCACTGTGGGGGTTGAGGCACTTACCTGGTTTTTGGCCCCCTAACTGAGGAGACACAGTTCACTAGGAGGTCACAGTGAAACTGTCCTTCAAGGATGCTAACTGGGATGTTCTTGCTAGAGAAAGCACTCTACTAAACAGCAACCAGAAGAGAGAGATTGAGGCTGTAGATTCAATCTGCCACATATCTAACCTGAGAAAGTACATTTAGCTGTGTTTTGAAAGGCAGGCTTGGAACAGAATGTCTGCAGTAGGACACAATATCCCTTTGCCTCACTTTTTTTCCTACCCGGTGCCCATCTCAAGAAATAAATTGTTAGAGAAAGACCCAGAAAAGTGGAGGGAAGGGGGGTATTCAAGGTCTTTGTTGTTTACTTTTCTTATTGCAGTGACAAAACCCCCTATAGAAACAATCTAGGAGAAGGGCATTTATTGTGGTTCATAGAGTGTCTGGTTCATCCTAGTGAGAAAGGCATGGTAACTGGAGTAGCCGTGGCAACGAGAGATGGTAGTATAGTTGGCTCATCTTATCAGATCACTTGGTAGAGGAAACCCAAGATGGAAGTGGGACTAGACTATCCCTCTCTAGCATCCACTTTGGAGCCCTAAGTCCTAAAGGTCCCTCAAACTTCCATAGCAAAGGCGCAAGCTTGTGACCTTGCACTAAAACACATGAGCCCCTAGTTGAATGCATTTTATCTGTGATTGTCCTAAAAATCTGGAAGTGGGAAAGTAACAGAAAAGGAAAGACTGATCCAGTTTTGGTTGACTTTTCAAGACTTAGAGATTACCTATGATTAAATAAATACATATACTCTGTATGTTTACCTTATTTAAGAGCTTAAAGACACTTTTCAAAATTAATCATTTACAACTGCTTCACGTCCTGAACCAGAAGACCTGAGCCGCCATCTTTTCACTAAGGCAGATGACAGGTGAAGGGGTCCACAGTGCAGGATAGTCCCTCACCTTCATATGTGGTCCCCTGTGTCCTGCTGGTGGGGAGGAGATTAAGAAGGCAATTGAACACATGACATTCTAGAAATGGGCAGATGAGAATGATGCAGAACATGTCCCATATTCTCCATTCTAGGGAAGAGGACAGCCGTATGCCTTACCAGGCCACTCAGCCGACTTGGCCATGCTGAACAACCAGGGTTGTGGGAAGAAGACTTCTGACGTCAGAAAGGGAGGTAAAGGCCAGTTCCCGTGACTGATGTACCTGAGTGGTTCTGCAGCTGGCATGGAACTGAATCCCAGCACTCATAAATGGACAGGAACTGACAAAGAGGGCTCTTTGATCAAAGAGCCATATCTGTGGGAAAAGAGTGGGCAGGGAATGCAGCTTGTGGTTAGGCTGTCTCATACCTCCGGATGCAAAGGCACCAAGAAACTCGTACAATTGGCTCCGTTGTGTCTTTCTACCACCTAAGAGTGGAGGGAAAGGACACAAATGTATCACAGGTCTGTGTATGGGCAACATCTGCCCTCACTCTAGGTAGCAGTGTTCTGCCAAGATGTGAATAATGTGACAGCTTGATCACACACAGAAAGAACAGCCCTGCCGATCAGGTACCACAATTTAGCCAGCATAAAGCACAATGAGAGAAGTCACGTTCTGCTACAGGGGACCCAAGGGAGCATGGCACGGTTAAATACTTACCTAACTAATCCAGACTTTGAGGACTTTTTGGCTGATCACGAATTAGACTCTAAGCAAGAGAGCATCTTGTGCAAATATAAATGAGTGAAAGCTGAAAACAACGTCTCATGGCTTCCCTTTTTAAAAAATATATTTACTAAGCTGAAAATCAAACAGTTTTAGCTTACCACAGGTGGAATCTATATTTGAACAAGAAACTGCAGGGCTCTAAATTGTTTTTGCTAATAAAAGGCTCACAACCCTTTCCTTGCATTTCTTTTGAGACTCAGTAGCTTGTGACTTGTGACCTTTTGTTCCACTTTTCTTTTCAAGTCTCCTTCTTTTAATCATAAACTCAGTGCGTAAACATTTGCTCCACGTGTACTGCATCCTATTCTGACCTGCTTATGTGGCCCGTGTGTCTAGGTGGTACAGGGCTGTCAGTAAAGCTGACAGGATTCACATACAAGGGAGGGGGGTGGGTCATCCCTTCCCATTTGTTCTTCTACTTTCTCCAAAGCTGTTAGCAGTCACTCCTGACTGTGTATGACATTAATGCAAGTATTGTGCACGGATGATAGACATCTACATATTCATTCATAAACTCTACTCATTTTGTTTTGAGCAAAATAAAGCCATTTTTTGAAAGTGGTTCAATAACAGAGAACATAAATGCAGCCAAATATCAAGAATTGAGGGAAGAGTTTAAAAAATTAAAGTTTAGAGAATTAGGCACGTGAAACCGTGGTGTTGATCTCACATGACAACTTGACTGAGCCTTGATGTTCAGATATTTGTTCAAATGTTCTTCTGTACAGTTCTGTAAAGATCTCTCTGTCTCTCTCTGTCTCTGTCTCTCTCTGTCTCTCTCTGTCTCTCTCTCTGTTTCTCTCTCTGTCTCTCTCTCTGTCTCTCTCTCTCCCTCCCTCTCTCAAAATTTGTTTATTATTTTTTCACTTTACATCCTGGTCACAGGTCCATTCCTCCTTACCTCCCAGTCCCACCCTCTTTCCTGTTCCCTCTTCCCCTTGTCATAGTCCTCAGAAAAGGGGAGACCCCCTTCCTATTCACCCCAGCTCATCAAGTCCTAGCAGGGCTAAATGTGTCCTCTTCCCTGTGGCCTGTCGAGGCAGTCCCAACAGGGGGAAGTAATTAAAAAGCTGGCAAGAGAATCCACATCAGAGTTAGCCCCTGTTCCCCTTACCAGGGGACCCATGTGATGTCTGAGCTGCTAATCAGCTACATCTTTGTAGGGGGCCTAGGTCCAGTCCATGCATTGTCCATGGCTGGTGCTTCTGTCTTAGCAGGTGAAAGTGTCTCAGCATGATGCTAAGACTTAACTTGTGGCCTATGAGCACACCAGATTGCTGTCCTCATTGTGAGTGAGCCTTGCCTAGTTAGCTGATGGCCTTAACACAACAAAACTGGCTGACTCCCTGAGTCAGGACCTCCTGCAGACCCGACCTTCTTTCAGCCTTTCTTGAGTTTGCAGTCTTCTGCTAACTGTGAAGAGTTTGTATTTAAGTATCTTAATCACCACATATGTAGAGATCCATGCCCCTCACTATGGGTTTTGTCTTTTTGAAGTATAGAGTATATCTTGAATATAATCCTCTCTTTATAAGTTGACAAGCTCTCTTTTCAACACGAGGTGAAAGACAGAAAAGGTGTGCATAATATTTTCACCAATATTCTCCCACCAGCCACATTCAGCACTCTGTAGCGTGTGAGAAGGAACACGCTGCTGCAGCAACACTCACAACAGCATGCCACAGCTGCAGTCACTCAAATACAGTGGGGGAAACTGAGCCTTGTTATGTATGTGGAATCTTTCTCTAGTCCTCTGAAGAAATTCCAAATTCTTGCTTTATAGAAAAGTTTTTAATAATGTGTACATGTGGTATAAAACACTTTATTCTGAAAGTAACACTCTAACTCTTGCCTACTAGCTCATTGAGAATTACTCTTGAGAATGATTACAGCTTGCCTTCTTAAAGACTGTTTCAGAGACTATTCATACAAAATAAGAAAATTAAAATATATTTAACTGAATTCCTTACAAATAATCACAGTCTTAGATTTGGCCACAGTATTTAATCCATATTAAATTTATTACATTGTTCTTTTCTTTTTGTCTTCTTATTTTTTTATTTTATTAATTTATTCATATTACATCTCAATGGTTATCCCATCCCTTGTATCCTCCCATTCCTCCCTCCCTCCTATTTTCCCCTTACTCCCCTCCCCTATGACTGTGACTGAGGGGAATTTCCCTGGCACGGAAGTTCTTTTCTTTTTATTATATTGTTCTTAACATCATGATTTAAGTCTGCCAAGATATTTCTCTAGCTTTTCAGGCAGATTTTCAGCTGGACAAATAAATGGCTAGAAGAATTTGACCTGTCCATTTCAGAGATTTGACCACTAAACTTTCTCTATAAACACCTGAGCATACATATCCCCATCTTTCCATCACCAAAATGACCAAATTAAGAAACTTGATACCCTATGATCATATAGAGGGGGAGGAGGTCCCCCTCAGTCCCAGTCATAGGGGAAGGGAATAGGGTGAAAGTGGGAGGGAGGGAGGAATGGGGGGAGGGGATACAAGGGATGAGATAACAATTGAGATGTAATAGGAATAAATTAATAAGAAAAGACCAAAGGTGCTTCCATCATTGACCAAATATTGGCAATCAATTTTGTATTACACACAGTTTAAGGTATTATAAAGTCATTGAGAAAACTTTTGCTGAATAGACTTTCTGAACAATGCGGGAGAAATTGTCCTCCCACAGGAAAAGTGTGAAAATGGCCATTGACTTCAAGAGGAGCTGACCACTGGAGAAAAGTGAAGGCTGCCGGTGTTGTCCCACACCTGCGCTTTCTCTTGCCTCCTTGGGAGGACCCTCCATCACCGCTGCTGCTGTGTGACTGATGAAGGCCCTCCTCACTATCACAGTGCTTACCAGGAAGTTTCTCTGAGACTGGACTTTCCCTTTCTGCAGTCTACTCCCACTCCCTGGCGCTGAGGTCCTGGTCTGTCTCCTTAGTTCCTGTTAATAGGATATCACTAGCCCGTTGTTGTTGTTGTTGTTGTTGTTGTTGTTGTTGTTATTGTTTTCTATTCCTGAAGCTCCTGATGACTCCAGAGAGTGAGATTATTTTTATATATTCACAATGCCCTCTAGACTGTGGATCTTGTTTGTTCAGATCCATTGAATGACTGGCTCCATCCTGCTCTTTCCTACTGAGCTGACCCAGGTGGCCTGCAGAGATGGACTTTGCTCCTGGATTAAAGGGTTGGCCAAGGGAGGCACAGTTGGAGGGTAGGGAGATGGTGTGAGAGGGTAGCTAGGGGAACTTCCGGTTGCATTTTCCATGCAAGGTATCTATGAGCTGACTACATTTTCACCCTGGTGATTCTACCTCTATGGGCGTCTTTCCCAGACAGCAGCCATCTCAGTGGATTCCTGCAGTGAACCTTTCCCTTCCCCTTCCCCACTGAGCTCATTGCTGATGGAGCTTCCCGACTTTTACCAAACTCATAAACAGACTTTTGTTCCCTTAAGCTCTGTCCCCGCTTTTGCCTATAGTCTCTTGCTAAACACTTTAACTTACCAAGCGCCATCTTTTGCTTCTTCCTCTAGAACTTTGACAGACATAAACATGTCCTCTGGGTTGTCTTTATTTGCATGACTGTTTTCATGCATGTAAAACAAATACCAAACTTCTCTCTTAGCTCACAATCTAATATTTGAGTTCCAGCAACAACCATCCTTCCAATGGCCATTAGGTTACCCCACACGTGTAACACTGAAGGGCAAACCTTTTCTCTATGTCTGTTTCCCATAGACACTGTGTAGGACTTTTTTTTGTTTTTGTTTTTGTTTTTGTTTTGTTTTGAAACAAGGTTTCTCTGTGTATCCTTGGCTGACCTGGACTCACTTTGTAGACTAGGCTGGCCTCGAACTTACAGAAATCTGCCTGCCTCTGCTGCCTGCTCCTGCTGGAATTGAAGAAGTGTGCCACCACCACCTAGATGGACATTTTCCTGTTACCGAAGTATGAAGTGGTTGATCTGTCTCTGAGCGCCAGCTTAACTCTGCAAGAAAGGGTAGGGAGGCATACACCTTAGGGGACACCTTTATCTCAGCTGGGAATGCATTTTTAAAGAGCTTTCTTCTTCTTCTTCTTCTTCTTCTTCTTCTTCTTCTTCTTCTTCTTCTTCTTCTTCTTCTTCTTCTTCTTCTTCGGATGAATTTGAAGTGAAACAAACTATGATAATACTGAAGATCAGAACTTGAATGGGGCTAAGCAAGAGGGTACTATGGACAAAGATAAAATATTATTGAGACCAGGAAATCCGAAGATGAAAATATGAACTTCAGCGTTATGACATGACTCAGTTTCCCTTAGTGTCTGGGTAAGTAAGCAACAGTGAAGTTTCCTTTAGTTCATAAAACACTTTTTAAAATGAGACAAATGCTATGTACTTTGTCTCATATAAATGAAAAAAAAAAAGACTTTTATGTGGGGAGTGCTTCTCTGAAGTCATTCTGTAGGCCCATCACAAAATCACTGTTCTGGAACACACACTGAGTCTGTGTATCAAGGACAAGCTGTAACACAGCATGCCAACTGTAACCAGGACTTAAGTATTATCCTCATCACCCCTGCAAACCAGCCAGGCAGGACAGAGTGAGGGCCAGCTTCCAGCAAGACTGCCACTGTTTCCTCTGGCAGGAAGGACCACGTAGGCCAGGGGACAGGTCTTGCATCATTTCACCCATTTCCTAGAATGCCCTCTTTCTCAACTCCAGTTATTTAGTAATTTTAAAAAAAAACTGGATGGCTCTATATAGACAGGAATGTGGGGTCAATTTTGACTTGAGGTTTTGGGGCTCTGCTTCAGGGTGGTGACCGTAGAGCTTTAGATGCTTTACTTTACCTGTTTGTCACACATTCTCTCTGGACATCAATGCAGCCAGATAAAAATACTTTAAATCGGGGTCTTTCTTAGATGTATTTATGTGTATGATTGTTGTGTCTGCTTGTAGGTGTGTATGTCACATGTACGCTTGATGCCTACTAATGTCAGGTGAGAGTATAAGACCCTTGGAAACTACAGTTACAGGCAATTGTGAGTCAGCATGTCGGTGTTAGGAATTGAACCCAGATCCTCTGCAAGAACAAGGGAATTTAAGTGCTGAGCTGTCTCCAGCCTCATGATGATTTAAGTTTTCCATTTTAGAACTGTGGATGATTCCAGAAGTGGCCAGTCCTAAATCTGGAGGGTTTGATAGGATTAACCAACAAGAGAGATAGCCAAGAGCGCATTTTTCTGAGCATCTGTAATGGCAAATGTGAGTTAGAAGTTGTTGACCATTTTCCAAAATATGAAGAGCAATAGGCACACTTACCTGTCACTCTAAGGTGATAACAAACTTAATGGCAGTTCTTCTTCTTATAGGATACACACACACACACACACACACACACATGCATGTGCACACATGCGCACATGAACACACATATATACACTTATATACACATGTTATATGCACATATTTATGTACCTAGTACATATGTACATATACACATACATGCATACACAAAAACACACTTGAAGTATGTTACCTCCATGTCTTGGAGCCAGTGTCACAGAATAAAATATGTTATCTCCTGAAGATGAAATGAAACATCTCTCCTGGCACTAAGAAGGTAGCTGTCTGTATTAGAATTAACTTACATCCTGAGCTTACCCATATCACTTAATATTTCTACAAATTACAGATGGCATAAGAATTCTAAGATTTACATTGCCACATGCGAACTTAAAAAGATTTATCACTGGCAGTTCATCACATAATTTGACTGAAGTTTGTAGAATACACCCTTGATAGTAAATTCTAAATTTTGCTCTCCCTGTGTAAGGTAAAAAGATCATGAAAATCTGTGATCCTCAGACCTGATCACTTTGTTTCTTTTGCTGCTCATTTCTTTTGACATTTATTTCTTGCCTAGTAAAGTATTTCGTGTGTCATACGCAAGTCTAAGGAATAAAAATTCAAAGTACCAATTCAAGACTTCTATGAGATTTACATCAAAGTGATTGCATTTAATTTTTCACATTTATTTAATGTGTGTATGCATGTATATATGTGTATGTATGTGTATATATGTGTATTTATTTGTGTATGTGTGTATGGTGTGTGTGTTTGTGTGCGTGTGTGTGTATAATTGTGTGTGTGTGCATGAGTGCACATGCTCTGCTGTCAACAGACTGATTTCCCAATGTCTTGCAGCCACAACTGGCCCCTGCTACTTTAAGCTATAGCGCTTTCCCAGTGGGGAAAGCTGATGGGAGCATGCACTTCACCTCACTTATTTACTTTCATTTATCAGGTAACCACCTCAGCTTCAAGAGGCAGGAGTAACAGGACACTGGCAGCCTTGCTAAAACAATTGCCAACTCCTACCTATAGCCTACTGGACAAGAGCTTGAGCTTCCATCTGATTTTAGAAGAATATCCATGCAACCTTATGTTTATCAAACCAGTGGTTATTATTGAAATAACGGCTCCCACATGAAGAATTTGAGCAGCGGCCTTTCAAAGGCCTTGCTAAGGGTCAAACCCTCTGCATTTATCTAGAGGCCAGAATCATCCCAGAGTTTTACTGTGTTTGTGTATTTAAGGATATCATTTACTGGAAATGAAGGAAGTTAAGGAGCAGCTAAACTGAATTTTCAGTAAACACAGAAATAAAGGGCAGTGGGAATACATCACATGGTTATTTCACATGAACAACTGAGACAATTAGCAAGGCATGTTCTACTTGTCTGGAGAGCTCTTAAAAATACCACTGCCCAGTCATCACCCATGTCAACTGGACTGAAAAAATCCAGAGGTGAAGGCCAGATTTTTGTATGGATTTAGGACTCCCCAAGTGTGTACAATACTCAGCCTAATTTTGAGGAGTTTTAATCTCAGCCGTTTGGCCCATAAGACAACTTGACCAAAGTATCCAGTTTTGGAAAATGTAGGATGATGGCTTTGCTTCTTTGCTTCTTCACCTCACCTTGTAAACACCCAGTTATGATGGAACCCATTGCTCTTGCTTCCCTGTTCCATGCTGTCATTCTTTCCCAGGGTGTGCTGTGGAATCGTGCAGAGACGTGACTCAGAGGGGGTGAAATACAATGAAAGGCTGCTCTTCAAACTTCCCTGGGAAACTGAAAACCAGTGTGGAACGACATCTGTCCTCAGCTGGACAAAGAGAAGCCTCTTTTATGGGAACTTTTATAATATTTTGAGGATTTAAAAAGCCCCAAGAGCTGCCTTCTGTCACCTAAGTGACTATCGAGGTCACCAGGCTTAAGGCTATGGCACCAAAAGAAAACAGTACACATAAGCCAGTAAGATAAAGATTTCCTCCTACCTGCAGTGCACAGCTCACCATGCCCTTTCCCACTTTGAGAAATGCTAACCCTTCTTTTTTCTTTTTTCTTTTCTTTTAATTTGTTTTGGTTTTGGTTTTTCAAAACAGGGTTTCACTGTGTAGCCTTGGTTGTCCTGGACTCACTTTGGAGATTAGACTGGCCTTGAACTCACAGCGACCCACCTACTTCTGCCCCTCTGAATGATGGGTTTAAAGACTTGTGCCACCATGCCCAGCTATTCCAGCCCTTCTTAAAGAACTGGAAACGATTTGAGATTTGTGTATAATTTTACTGAAAGTGAAAGAAACAAAACTAATTTGATTTATAAACAGCAGTCTCTCATATTTATTTCTAGTCTACTTTACTTCCTGTTTAATGCTTTCTGTTTTCCTTCAAGTCCACAAAACAGATATTTAAGCATTATTTATTTACTTCACATGTTTACAACATATTTTGACCATATTTATACCTCACACTCCTGAATTCCTCCTGGATACTCATATCATGTTTTCCTCCCAAATTCGCAACCCTGTTTTTGTTATTGTTATTGTCGTTGTTGTTGTTGTTGTTGTTGTTGTTGTTGTTGTTGTTGTTTAACCCACTGATTCTACCTAGTGTTGCCACTATGCATGTGCTCATTGAGACAAACACTGGAGCATGGACAACCTGCCAGCAGCCATATCATCAAAGCATAGTAATCCTCTGCCCCCTTGCAGCACTGATTGATTGACAATAGCTCTTCAGCTCATGTTGAGGTCTTGTGGGCCCCTCCCCAATGCTGAAATTTTCACTGCATTGAGGTTACACGGACCATTTTTAGATGCCACAAATACCATGAGCTCATAGGTAGAGTGGCCATGCCATACCCAGAAGACAGTATTTCATATCTCTCTTCCACATCCTCTGGCTCCTTTCCCACCCCCTCCTCTTCAATGTTCTATGAGCACTGAATAAAATAGATGTCCCATTTAGAGTTGAGTATGGAACAGCTCCTTATTCTGTGAATTTTAACCAGTTACAAGTCTCTACATTAATCATTGCTCACTACACAAAGGAGCTTTACTGATGACGGTTGAGAGTAGCAAAGGCTTTATAGATATAAACATAAATATTTAGGTGTCAATCTGACAATATAACCATTTAGTAAAACAATAGCAGGTGTTCCCCTAAGACCAATGACCTCCCAACCATCACCTTTTCACTAAGTTTATAGTAGTAAACACGAATTCTCTCCCAAGAAGAATGTCTCAAATCTATCCAAAATGTGGTGGTTTACCCCCATAACAATCAGGCCACCACCTGGCCAATCAGTATTATAGTATGTGGAGTTCAGAACTGCATACGAACACTGATGGGTTTCTTTGCCTACATAACACCCTCTGGCACTATGAAAGCCAACCACAAGGGAGGAAGATTTCAGGCTGGTTCTACTTTGATTTCTTTATCATCTATAACCTAAGTTTGTAGACTCCTCAGCAATAGAGTCTTGACCATCTACTAAAGGTAGGCAACCAAGAGCAACAGGGTTAGCCTATACTGTCTGGGAGGCTTCTGGGGCCACCCTACAGAATAGATGAAAAGTATAAGTTCTGGTCAGAAGACCCCTGGATTTCTTCCCACCAAGATCCCCACCTCTATTCTGTTATAACTGAACTCATCCTGCAGATAGCTGGTTAGGAAAAGATGCAGAGGCTCCCATAGTTTCATTCAACCGTGCTTCAGCAAACTTTGTGATGCCTGAAAAACACTGTCTTGCCTTCCGAGACCCAAAGAACATTGTCTAACCAGAAAGGCCCATCTGGCTCTTTAGTTTTGTGGTACTCTGTGGTAGTCATTACCTCCTTAGTGACAATTTGGCAACATTTCTAACATCAGTAGTCTTTGCTTGACTGTCTGCCATTGCAGATCCACTGCACATGAACTGTCATGCACGACTTCTGTCTGCCTCACAGAGATGGCACTGTACTTGTCTCATTAATTTAGTGGGAGGATTCAATGAGTTAATTCAACCCATTTGAACAACGCATTTAGTTAGTGAATCATTAAAAACACACAAAAAATGTGAGTGTCTTATTTGGGAAGTAATATGTAAATTATGTGTTTTTCCAGTGAATTTTGATGATTTTTTTTGGTGTGGTTGCTAGCACACACACTCTGCCCTCCCAGAGTGTTATACATTGACAGTACCCACTGATGCATTGCTCTTTGCACTCTTTTCTTCACTTGATTTTAAATGCTACCATTCCTCATGATGTCAGAATAAAGTATGTCTACCATTTATTTCTCTTGACAACTTCCTCTGTTTTATCCCAACCCATGTCTCCCACAAGTATGAGAGAACACACCCACTCACACAAGCATATCCTAGACTTTGGGGTAGCCCAAAAATAAAAAGGAAAACAAGAAAACCCTCTAAGAATTTGCAGTAATAATTATTCATTAGCATATTTCCTAAGTATTTATGTAAAGTTAGAAATCTTTTAAAAATCAACTGGATGTCTTGGGATCAAAACAAGGTCTAACTCAGCGTTTCTTAACTTGAGAGTCATGATCCCTTTGGGAGTCCCATATCAGACATTTATATTATGACTCATAACATCAAAATTACAGTTATGAACTAGCAATGAAAATATTTTTATGGTTGGGGGGTCACCACAACACTAGAAACTGCATTAAAGGGCCACAGTACTAAGAAGGTTGAGACCCGTTGCTCTGAAACTGAACAACAACAACAACAACAAAAAGCTTCTACCAGAGTGGCATACAATCCTTGATTTCTTCTCTAAGAAGCGTTTATCAAAACATATGTGCATGTGTCTGTGAAGGTCAGAAGACATCCTTGCCAGTCAGAGTCTGGAGTCTGAAGTCTGACAATTCAGCTAAGCTGGCTGGCCAGTAAGGCCGGAAATCCTCCTGTCTCTGCCTCCTAGAGCTCGGATTACAGGTGAATGCCTCCACATCTGGCTTTTTACGTGCACACTGAAGACTGAACTCAGGTCCTTGTATTTGAACTGCAGGTGTTCTTACTGACAGAACTGTTGGCCCAGAGCCACACAAACTGTGTTTTAATAGAGATTCATTAACAGAAAATAAAAGTAGGGAGATACGTCTCATTTTTTGCTTTGCTTTAGGAACTATGGATCCCACTTGGAACTTCACGTCAGCCAGGCAAACGCTCCAACACTAAGCAAAGGTGTCAGCTAAGTCTTTACTTCAGAGTCCATTCTTTCTTTTGATTCCAGGTGATCTCTTATGAATTTGTGTTTGCGATTTTTAGTAAAATAAGAAAGTCTCTGTTTTTTTTTTCTTTCTGTATTTAAGAATAAAATTTTGAGGAGGCTAGAGAGAAGGTTCAGGGGTTAAGAGTACTGGCTGCTCTTCCAGAGGTCCTGAGTTCGATTCTCAGCAGCCACATGGTGGATCACAACCATCTGTAATGAAACCTGGTGCCTTCTTCTGGTGTGCAGACATATGTGCAGGCAGAACACTGTATACATAATAAGTAAATAAATCTTTTTTTAAAATAAAGTTTTGAGAGGGAAACAGCTTAAATACATGTCCAGTTGCTTGCTGACAACTCTGAACAGGAAAGCTACCTTTGTGATACTTAGAAAAAGCACAAAGAGTTGGAAAGGACCACCTTTGTGATTGCCAGGGGATAGAGAGAAGTGAGTAGTGGCTTGGTGACTATTGGCTCACAAGGCAGAATGCCTAGGGTCATAGGCTCTGACACCTTATGCTATAACAATTTTGGGAATGCATGCTGGATTTCTTTACAGCTTGGAAATGCAATGCTACAGAATAGATATCTGCTTAGGATGGGAGGCAGAGCATAGCGATGAGTGTAGAGAAATGTGGACGAAACCAACACAGAGACAGGCTCTGATCTCTCTTCCCTGATCCCACTTGGAACACTCAACTGATTGCTCCTTGGCCACCTCAACCTCGTATCCTATCAACTTGACAAACAAGTTTCTTTTACCTTTTTGGCTGCTGGGAAAACAAGCATGCCTATGCTGTGCTTCATCGCAACTGTGAAAGTGCTCACTTCTTACGCCTTTATCAAGAAAGTCCAAGAAAAAAAAAGTGATTTTTTTCCCCTTGCGTTCCTAAATTGACACAGACATTGAAATCTATTTTTAGCCTGGACTACCATGTAACACCTTGAAGACCATAACTTGAATAAAAGTCCTTTCTGCATTTTTACCACATGTTTTCTTTTACTTTAGAGATTATAATAGTATCATTTCCCCTTCCAATCCTTCACTCCAAACCCTGCCCTATACCCCTACTTGCTCTCTTTCAAATTCATGGCCTTTTATTCATCAATTGTTGTAACACGTATTGGATAATCAACTGTTGTTTTCTTCACTGGGCAAAATTATTTCTTCTGTCCTCAGTTTTTCTTAATAGCCTGTAGTTCTTTGAGTAGGGTTCAGACCTTGTGGGGTTTCCCAGCCCACCTTGGCATGTCTATGGTTGTTGTCCTAGGCCATCTCATGTGTAGGTATTTATGTTAGTGAGACTTTACTGGTGTAGGTTCTGATATCACTAAGAGACACAATCTCACAGAAAACCCCTGGATCCTCTGGCTCTTACCATCTTTCTGCCCTCTCCTTGGCTACATTTCCTAAGCCTGAGGTACAGAAATTGTTTTGTATCTTTCAGGACGGAGTTCCACAACTCTGCATTATGATTGGTTGTAGGTTTCGGCAATTGTCTCCATCTGTTATAAAGATCAGTTTCTTTGACAAGGGGTCCACAGTTTCTTTATCAGTCCATGTGTTGATGAACACCTAGACTGATTACATATCTTGGATATTATGAATACACAGTAGTAAACATAGATGTGCAAATACCACTGTAGTTTGTAGACTTAGAGTCCTTCAGGTGTGTATCCTGGAGTAGGATAGCTGAACTGTATGGAAGTTCAACTTTTAGACTTTCTGAGGAACCTACATACTAATTCCATAGTGGTTGGACTAATTCATGTTCCCACTAGAAGTGTATAACGGTTTCCTTTACCCCAATTCCCCACTAGCATGTTCTGTTACATGTTGACTTTATGATAGCCATTCAAAGTATAGTGAGCTGGAATATCAATGTGGTTTTTGTTTCATATAGATATGTTAAAGGCTCTGGTGTATGTGTGTGTGTGTGTGTGTGTGTGTGTGAGAGAGAGAGAGAGAGAGAGAGAGAGAGAGAGACAGAGAGAGAGAGAGAAGAACAAGAAGAACAAGAAGAAGAGGACTAGTGGAAGAGGACACATCTTAGGAGGCTGGAAGGAGATAGAAGAAGAAAGGGAGGTTAAAGAAGAGAAAGTTGAACATGGTCAAAGTATGTGATTTACTCACAGTAATTGTCACAGTAATCACTATTGCTTTGAGCCAATGAAAAGGATTAGCTGTCACAAATAGAAAAAATAATAAAAATAACAGAATCCTGAATGAATTTTATTTGTGATAAGAAAGTGAGAAAATTGAGATTAACTGGAAAAGTAACTAATTTTATCCAAAATTTGCATAAGTCAAAATTATGCAAATTAAAAGACTGAGATAAATATAAACCTGTTTTACTTCATATACAAAGAAAAAGAGATGTTAGAAATAAAAATAAATGCAGTTGTATGAATATACTCCATCTGTGCATCTGGGTGTGGTCATCTGTCACAGACATTATTTCCTTTTCTTTCATGTTGTTTGTTTGCTTTGTGAAAGGTTCTTGTGATGTAGCCCAGGTTGGTTTCAAACTCAACATCCTCCTGCCTCTGTTTCCCAAGTGCTGAGACAGGCACATGACATCTCCCTTAGTAAAATTAAACACTTGCAAGTGTACACACACACACACACACACACACACACACACACACACACACACACATACACACACACACACTTTTCTGTTTTCAGTGATAAGTACTAAATCTAGAGCCTGTGCACACTAGGCATGCACTCACCATGAACTCTATCTCATGCCCGTTTAATGATCTATGAATAAGTAGAAAAAGAGATACTGGTTTGGTACTGTGGAAGAAAATAAAACTCAACATACAATTTTGGTTTCGTTTCTTGCATTTGGGGAGTGGTGTTGTTTGGTTGTTTGGTTTGGTCTGGTTTGGTTTTGAGACAGTCTCACTGTGTAGCATTGGCTGTCTTGGAACTCACTTTGTAGACCAAGCTGGCCTCAAACTCACAGAGATCCTCCTGTCTTTGCTTTCCAAGTGGGGCTAAAAAGGGTGCACCACCATGCCCAACACAAATTTTTTACTTATATTTATTAATTTGTATGTGTGTGTGAGGATACACGTATATATGCATACACATGTGCATGTACACTCACTTATGGGTGCTCATAAATATAGAATCCAGAGGACAACTTTTGAGCAGAATCCATCAGTCCTTCCAACACATGGAACTTGGGGATCAAACTTAGATCTTCAGGCTTGGCAGCAAATAACTCAACCTGCTGAGCATCTCACTGGCCCAGAACCCAATTTTCAGCATCTCAAACTTAGCTACAATAATCATAGACAGACAGAGCATAGAAATGAGAGTGTCTGAAAATGCTGGTGACATGTGTCAATGGAAGTGGCCTGCAATGCGAAGCAAAGTCCTGGAAAGAATATTCCATTATTTTCAGTGTTAATTGGGGCCAGAAGATAGTAGAAATAGAAAGAAGAGCTTAGTTCCCCTTACTAAACAATGGAGAGTCTTGAGCAAAGGGGCTTCCCTAGGGAATAAGAAATCTACCCATCGGATTCCCATCTCTCTCCCAGCCCTACCGCCTCCCACCCCCACTTTCCCATACCTGGTCCTCAACCTTGTTCCCCTCACTCACTCTCCCACTCAGTTACCTCTCTTCATCTACTTCTAATGTCTATTTTATTTCCCCTGCTCAGTGAGATTCAAGCTTCCTCCTTTGGGCTGTCTTTGTTACTTAGCTTCTTTGGGTCTGTGGATTGTGGTATGATTATTCTGAGAAAGTGCCAGATTGACTTCCAAAGTGATTATACAAGTTAGCACTCCCACCAGCAATGAAGGAGTGTCTACCTGTAGAAAGATGCAAGTAGATCCATACATATCACCATGCACAAAACTCAAGTTCAAGTGGATTAAAGACCTCAACATAAAATCAGACACACTAACTCTGTTGGAAGAAAAAAAGGGGAAGAACCTGGAACTCATTGGCACAGGAGACAACTTCCTGAACAGAACACCAACAGCCCAGGCCCTAAGGACAACAATTAATAAATGGGACCTCATGAGGCCGAGAAGCTTCTGTAAGTCAAGAGACACTGTCAACAGAACAAAGCAGCAGTCCACAGACTGGGAAAAGATCTTCCCCAACCCTACATCTCACAAAAGTCTAATGTCTAAAATATATAAAAAGCTCAAGATATTAAACTTCACCAAACCAAATAACCCCATTAAGAAATGGGGCTCAGAACTAAACAGAGTATTCTCAGCAGAGGAATATCGAATGGCTGAGAAACACTTAAAGAAATGCTCAACATCATTAGTCATCAGAGAATGCAAATGAAAATGACTCTGAGATTCCATCTTACACCCATCAGAATAGCTAAGATCAAAAACTCAAGTGACAGCATATGCTGGTGAGGATGTGGAGAAAGGGAAACACTCCTTCATTGCTGGTGGGAATGCAAACTTGTACAGCCTCTTTGGAAAGCAATCTGGCGCTTTCTCAGAAAACTGGGAATAGAGATACCTCAAGACCCAGCTATTCCACTCCTTGTGGAACATCCAAAAGATGTTCCACCGTACAACAAGGACATATGCTCAACAATGTTCATAACAGCCTTATTCATAATAGCCAGATCATGGAAACTACCTAGATGTCCCTCAGTTGAAGAATGGATAAAGAAACTGTGATACATTTACACTATGAAATACTACTTAGCTATTAAAAACAAGGAAATCCTGAAATTTGCAGGCAAATGGATCAAACTAGAAGTGATCATCCTGAGTGAATTAACCCAGGTCCAGGAAGATACACATGGCATATACTCTCTTATAATTGGACACTAGCCCAACAGAGATGTCCCCTGAAAGTCTTGACTTAGCCTGAGGTTAAGATAGATACTGGGACTTCCTATTGAGACCCTAGGTGAGAGAGGTAAGGAAAAATGAGGAAATAGAGGGATCCAGAGGGTCCTAGAAACCTACAAAAAGACCATTAAGGCTGGCAGATCTGGACCCAGGTGGGGCAGCTCAAACTACTATACCAACCAAGGACAATGTGTGCAGTAAACCTAGAACCCCTATCCAGATGTAGCCAATGGTCACCACATTCTCCACAATTGTGTAGAGAGCAGGGACTGACTCAGACATGAACTCTGGTGCCTCCTATTTGACCACTTCCCCTTGGTTGGGAGACCTGGTGACACTCAGAGAAAGTGTAAACAGGCTACCAGGAAGAGACCTGATATGCTGTGTTCTTATAGTGGGGGAATGAGGTCCCCTTCTGTCACAGGCCTAGGGAAGGGGAATAGGATGAAAAGGGGAGGGAGGGGGAATGGGAAGATATAAGTGATGGGACAACAAGTGAGATGTAATCTGAGTGAATTACTTAAACATTTTTAAAAGAAAAAAAATATTCTGGATTCCTATTTGATCATGTATACTTAATTTTTTTTTTTGAAGCTGTAGTTGAGAGAGTGTCTCACCATGTAGCCCTGGCCTCTGCCTTCTTAGGGTTGGGATTAAAAACCTATGCCACCATGGCTGATCTTGGATTTATATATTTTTCATATCAAACCCTGAAGAGAATCCTGACTTGCCTATGGGAAAATTCATATTTCTTAACAATCACTCATAATTAATAACCTGTGTATGTTGTTAATAACTGATGCACATTTCAGGCATGTGTTGAACCAAATTTTAAATTAGCTTATATTTTTTAGCTTCTCAAATTATCAACTCTGCAAATTTATATTTACATATATGTGTGTTTTTAACAAATATAATGTATATTTAATACACAGTGAGGTCCTGGAGGATACTAAAGGAAAATACTAAATTTACCTAAATGAGATGGGACTGTGAGGAAACTGTATCTCAATGTCAGAAAATACTGCCATTATTCTTTTTAGTTCTTTTTGTTGTTGTTGTCCTGTTTTGTTTTCTTTCTCAAAACAGGGTTTTTCTATGTGCCTTAGGCTGTCCTGAGCTTGTTTTGTAGACCAAGCTGGCCTCAAACTCACAGAGATCTGCCTGCCTCTGCCTCCCTGAGGCTGGGATTAAAGGTGTGCTCTACCATGCCTGACAATAATTTAATTTTATAGTATACTGTAGACTTTTTAGAATGCCAAGTATGATAACCAGAAAAAAAAAATAAAGGGTTTAACACTTTTAGGAAAGTTATGGCGTAAACACCATAGGATTGAAGAGATGGCTCAGGGATTAAGAGCACCTGCTGCTCTACCAAGGGGTTAGGTTTGATTCCCAGCACCCACACTGCAGTTCACAATCATCTGCAACTTCAGTTCAGGAGATTTGATGTTCTCTTCTGGCCGCTACAAGCACCACACACGCATGAAAAATACAGATTTGTATTTGAGGATAACACATATGTGCATAAAATAAAATAACTTTTAAAAGGGTTTTAAAAGAAAAGGCTGTAAGACAAGCCGTGCATGGACTGTGGGCAGTAGCCCTTTTGAGTGCTCAACTCCTGTTGTGTATATTTCAGCCAACCTCTGAGGATCATACTACGAATACCTCACAGCTTTAAAGCCTCCAGCAGCCAATAGCGTTAGCAGGGAAACCACTTACTCAGTTCCAAGAGCACAGATGCCAACAATTAGAAGCTTTACAGGCTGGAAACCCTTGGATGGTGGCATAGGTTTTTATGGGGGAAACATATGTATATATGTTATTGTGTCAAATTTAAAAGATTAATCTCTTCCTTTGTTTTGGCTTTGGAATAATCCAAGGGAAATATAATAAGGGGTGTGGAAACTGAAACTCTAAGAGTGCACTCTACTCAGAGCCAGCAGCGGGAGCAATGAAGAGCTGGCCCCAGGCTGCAGAGCAGAGGGAAATGGATGTAAATTGCCCTGAACCTTGCAGAACTCAATGGCCAACAATGTGTCTCAAGTCTCTTGGGCTCTGTAAGTCTATCCTCGGGGGTTGGCAGGACCCATCAGCACATTGCATATAAGTCAGATATTCACCAACTCCCCTCCTTCAGGTCCCAGCCTCTCAAACATGAATGAGTAACAGAACCTCTGGACACTTGGAAAAGATGTCTTCTTGCTCTCTATATGGTCTCTACTAAAGCCCTGTATAAACCTCCCCACGAGATCTGGTGCCAGGTAGAAGGACCTAGCTTACTCCACATACGTTCGTTATTTGGACTCACGTGTTTCCCATCACCTCTCTGATAACACCTGCTGGACTTGCATCAAACACCTTTTTCCTGCTAAACTCCATCCTCAGCTCTACTCCTCAGATCTCAGACTGTTGATTGCTTTTCTTACATAGCATCCTACTAAGACTGTGCAAGGCTCTTCCTTTGTTTTTTTCCTATCTATGTACCAAGGAGGAAAATGAGTAACTGGGTGAATAACGTGAAGTAGCTTCCACAAGATTAAAGTGGAAAGCTACATAAAGAGCAAATGAGGGACTGGGAAGGTCACTCCGCCAGGAATGTGCTTGACACTCAAGCATGAGGACCTGAGGTCAAGTCTCAGCGTAACACACGAGAAGCCAGGTGTGGTGGTGCTCGCCTTGTAATCTCAAGAGTGTGTGACTTTTCCTCGTTAGATATGAACACATACCTACTCATTGAAAATAGAGCAAAGTCCACCAAAGTCGGTCCTTTCTGAGTAATCAGTTTCTCAGGTTACATTCAGGGTGTGGGTGAAGTTTTACTTACAAGAGCACAGACAGCTCAAAGGCTGTCCTAAGAAAGGGCCACGATGTTTTCTGTCTCATAGTCTACAGCTATGAATGTATTCTCTGTTGGAGATGCCTATGCCTATGTTTTGTGTGCTATTTAGCTGCACCTCTTGCCTTCAACCTCCAAATGTCAGCACTTACCATTTTTCTTCACTTGTGAGTATCAACATAGACTCTATACATTGCGCATACGGGAGCATGCTTTCACTTGGGAAGAGTTGCTGTTAGTGTTAGGGCCTTATCTTACTTTGAGCAGTGGTTTTGGCTGTTAGCTTTCATATCTTAGGTTTCAGAAATCGCCTCTTTCAGACTGGAAAACACCAAGTGATAAGAACCAATGGTGAGCCGTAAGGCTCTTAGTAGATGCTCTTTTAGTACCAAGGCTACTATGAATTTTCTCTTCCTAAGGGCTTAGGTGATGTCCTGGACATTGTGATTGGTCTGGAGAGAAAACAAGGAGTGACTCTATTCCTAGTTATTGGATGTCTACATAGGATATCTACATAGGCTGTCTATGTGTGGCTAAGGCAGAACTCTCACGGGGCCATTTCAAGTGGAGAAAGTCATTGAGGACAGCAGGCTGAAGTGGAATGCAGTGCTTTCAGGGAAGAAATGTGGGCCCCAGATCCATTAAAACTCACAGCATAGTTTCTACTGGAACAGCACTGACCAGTCCATCCTGTTCAGTTCCCTGAACAGATTGGGAATTAATAACCTACAAGGTCTTTTACTCTGTTGACCTGGTTCTTCACAATTCAAGTAACTTAAGATCCATTATTTGTGTGGTGAAAACTCTTCTATTCAGCAATCACGTGCTTAGTGAACGTGCTTAGTTCCTGGTTAGTAAGATCCAGGAAGCACATTAGATACGATTCTTTATGATAAAGGTTCTGATACTAAGGCATATTTTTTTGGATTCTGCTGAAAATGTAAAGGGGAAAGGTTGACTGTGAGTGAGCAAACATGAAAAAGAAATAACTGGCAGGAAGTAGGCCGAGTAACTCTGAAACTGAAGGCACAGTGGAGAGGAGGCCTGTTAACCGACTGACCTCAGCATCCCGCTCTCCATTTCCTCTCCTTTTGCATAAAGTATCCAGAGACTCCCCGGGGCCATTATTCTAGCTTGTGGCATGGAAGGGATCAGTAGCTCAAAGTCAGTCAGCAAACCCCACATCCTGCTTCTGGATGCTTTCAGGAACAGTTGTAATATTTAGTTTAAAATAAAGAAGGGAACAAAAACAAATCCCAAAATTTCTTATACCCCCTCCCTGGAAGGGAACTCTGTCTAAGCCCCGAATGGTGCGGTGGCTACTGGGAGCATCCGGAGACACGCAGGCCACGGATGTGATGAAATACGAGATTATAACTGTGTTAAAGCAAAGACGTTACGGCAGGAAGAACTTTATCTGGAACAGAGGAAGATGTCTACACTGAAGGTGATAGCAGAGACCATCCAGACTGGGCCTCTTCTAAAGACAAATCTTGTTTGAAATTTTGTTTAGGAGCCACCACAGCTTCATTAACATGAAAGGCAGAAGTGGCCTGGATTTTCAGTGCAACATTTTGTGAGCAAGAGTATGACAAGGGTATGGCATGAATGTCAGGTGAAGAAACATTCATCTGTGGAAACTCTACAAGTTTCTTTTAGTAAAGGATGACAGAACAATTGGAGCCATTTTACTCACAACAGAAAAAGACACTGCAATCCAACACATGGGAGGTGGAGTTGGAAAGACTGTGCGTTGAATTTATGGAGTTCACAGAAGACACTGTCTCACACACACACACACACAAATTCAAAGCATATAAGACACATCATCACCAACAGCTCATGATATAGCTATGAAAATAAATCAACAAAGGACAAGTGTGCTATGTTAGATATAAGTCTCCCATGTGGTAAAATGTGCCACTAAAACCACCTGAAATTCCCAGTGGCACGCTGACAGAACTGATGAGGTGTTAGAGCAACTCTGAGGGAAGTGATTCCTCACTGACAGGAAGTACTGGGGACAATAGCAGGAACAGGAGGGTGACAACCTGACAGGGGAGAAGCAGCACCAGTCAGATCCTCTATACATTGCTGCCACCTAGTGTGCAAAGATCTAAGCACTGGTAAATTATCTTATACTTTTATGCTTCTATGAACACACCAAGTGGTGAAGAGGTATAATATGTTGAATAACTGTTTAAATTAAATACATCTGGGTTCTTTGGAACATGCATAGATGAGACCCAAATAAAGCTTGCAATTTATTGATGCAAAAAAAGTAAAAGTATTTAAAGGCCACAACATTGTTCTTCTGGAACTCTCTGAAGACAACACAGGACTGACACACACAGGATACAGACTCAAGTAGCTGTGTTCAAATCTGTAATATTTTGAACAATACTAATGTCTAAGTTAGGGTTATTATTGCTGTGATGAAACACGGTGACCAAAGCAACTTGGACAGTATTATTTGGCTTACACTTCCACATCACTGTTTGTTATTGAAGGAATTCAAGACAGGCAGTCAAAAAGGCCAGGAACCTGGAGGCAGGAGCTGATGAAGAATCCATGGAGGGGTCTACTTACTTGGCTTGCTCCCTGTGACTTTATCAGTCTGCTTTCTTATAGGACCCAGGACCACCACCCCAGGGATAGCACCACCCACAATGGTCTGAGCCTTCCCCCATGAATCACTAATTAAGAAAATACCCTACCACTGGGTCTTATGGAGGCATTTTCTCAATTGATGTTGCCTCCTTTACCTTAACTCTAGCTTGTGTCAAGTTTATGTAAAACTGTCACAACTATAGTGACAACTGTTTTAATAATCACAGGTACTTTAATCTAAAACCACTATATCTTCAACTTTAAGTAAGCTCATACTCCTCTCTTCACAGAACTGCAAATTTTCATGCCTTCCCTTTATACTTCATCTATATCTCATCTTAAATCCAGGAAAGCACAGTGAGAATGTCGTGGTCTGAATGTTATGCTGTCTTGAAATTTCCTTCACCAAAGACCTTAGCCCATTGCTTTCTAGTTTATCCTTTCTTCCATTCTCAGAATAGAGACAAAGAACAGGCTGAAGAAGACACGAACGGGCTCTAGCCCAGTCCTTCAACCCTTCTGTGCACAGTTGGATTAACATTCTGGCTTTCAACATGGGGCCCATCAGAAAGACCCATTCACCTCTGTGACTTTGACTTTAGTTGAATTTTTAGGGTTCGTTGGTCTCTCCATTATAAGTTAACCAACAGAATAATAAGACGTAAGGGTCCAAGCTCCAAAAACTTGACAAAAATCATGAATGCAACAATCCAAAAATCTCAGTCATTTCTCAAGAGCAAACTTTGAAATATCATAAAGTTTCAACCCAAGACAAAGGCTGAACTTGAATGAAAAGTTATTTTTAAGTCACCATGTGCAAGGACTTATTCATGAAATTACCGTTCTTGTCTTTTTTTTTTTTTCATCTAAACCTAGGAGGCTAGGAGATGAGGTTAGCATATCCAAAGTATTGAAAGAAAAACTAAAAACACCAACCTCAACAACAAAGCAAATAGACTACAAATCAAGAATTCTGCACCTGAGAAACCCATCCAAAATGTACGAGAAACCAAAACATTCACAAATAAGCAAAACCAGAATGTTTGCAGGTGCTGAAGCGATCTATAAGAAACAAGAAAGAGGAACCCTGGGAAGACGGCTCAAGTGATAAGGGAAGAACATATTGCCAAGACTGAGGACCTGAGTTTAATACCTGAGACCTGTGGTGAAAGGAGAGAACTGGGTCCTGCAAGTTGTTCTCTGGCTCACACACATACTCTGGCTTATACACTCACACACACACATACACACACACACACACACACGCTTACACACACACACACACACACACACACACACACACACACACGCACACGCATGCGCGCACACACACTATAAATGAAAGACAATCCTAAAGTTGAAGAGAACCAAGTAATCGTTTACAAATAAGTAAAGGACATCAATAAAATGATATATAAAAGCAAATAGAGAAATAGAACAGATGAGTGTGGTCCACCATGTTTGTTCCCTCATGGCAGATATTCCCTGGACCAACATGGAGTTGAAAAAGATAATAATAAAAAAAAAAAACAGATTCTAATTGCCAGGACTACTTACATTATCATATCCCTTAACTGTCCTTTTTATGACATAAACTCCTTAGTGTTTTGCTTAAAATATTGTTTTCTTGAATATTCAGTGTTATAAGTCAGATCTGCGGATGGAAAGCTATGCAACCCAGGGAGCTGGTCCAGAGCAAGAGTGAAGTGAAACTGAGACATCTCTGAACCCTGAAACCAACAGGAGTAGGTTTGTCTGCCTCCTCCCCGCTCTGGGCCTGCATGTCCCAGCAAACATAGCCTTGCTGCTCCCACCTCTGCTAGCCTTGAGGTGGTCACATAGCCCAGTGGCCAGGTTACAGGTTAAACTTCCTCTCTCCTTATAAGGCCGTGTCCAGCATGCACCTGGAAGTCTTATTCATGGAAATAAGGCATTCCTAGCACTTTGGCCTCAGCCAATGATGTACACTCACCCTGAGAACCTCTACCCACTCCCCAAAGGTTAAAATGGGTTTTGTTCCCCCCAAATAGAGATTTTTTTTCATTGAAAACTGTCTCCTGTCCATTGGCTAGATCTGGGTAGGGGTTTGGCACTCAGAAGAAGGATAGCAGGCTACCAAGAAGAGATTTGATACCCTATGAGCATATACAGGAAGAGGAAGTCCCCCTCAGTCACAGTCATAGGGGAGGGGAGTAAGGGGAAAATGGGAGGGAGGGAGGAATGGGAGGATACAAGGGAGGGGATAACCATTGATATGTAATATGAATAAATTAATAAAATTAAATTTAAAAAAAAAAGAAAATTGTCTCCTGAGAAGGCTATTTCTCCTTCACTCATGTCTACTGAGATCCTGCTTGCACCCACCTGGCCAGGTTAAGCTTCATTCCCCCCAGTCCAACCCAGTGCAATGAGCCTGGATACCCCCAAGGAAAAAAGCAAACCCTGGGGTGGCAATTCAAGATTACAACTAACACATCGATTACCACTAGAAATGACCACAACCGACAAACTTTCCCACCAAGGAAGTTGGCAAAGTTTAAGATTTATTGCATGGCAATCTCATTACTACTGATTTTTTTTCTTTAAATGAATGCATTCATATAGTTAAGGCCTGGATGCTATGCATGGTTTGCTAAGGTCCCCAGTGACAGAGGACCACTGAATATTAAGGTTAGAGGGGAGCACTTGAGGATTTGAGAAATTAAAAGCTAGAAATTCTTATTGTTTTCTGTTAGTGGGCAATATAAACAGAGGGTAATGATGGAAAAGCTTCAAATTCAGCTCAAAGCACAAACAGAAAAGTGGGGAATTTTGATACTATTAAAATATTTTATCACTTGCACCTCCAAAGGCGAGGAAACAAGTTTTCCAGGTTCCATAAAGACTTGGCCCCATGAGGGAAGTTTCCTAGCAATTTGTCTTTCAAAACTATTTTTCCTAAGATAGATTCCAATTATTAAATAGCTTCCCAAAATAGATTTCACAGGATATGCTCTTCATTTGCATTATGAGCTGTTATTGCTTTCATAAAGAATATTTACCAGCCAGGTGTGGTGGAACACACCTTTAATTCCAGCACTCAGGAGGCAGAGGCAGGTGATTTCTGTGAGTGCAAAGCCAGCATGGTCTACAGAGAAACTCCAGGACAGCCAAGCCTCCACAGAGAAAGAAACCCTGTCTTGAAAAACCAAAATAAAAATTTAAAAAAAAAGAAAAGATGGAGTAGAGCCCCACAAAAAAGAATATTTATCATTTTTCATGTACAAGTATTATAATCAAATAAGTCATAAATTTTCTTTTTTTGTTGTTGCTATTGTTTGTGTTTTTAGTTAATTCTTCTGTTTCTTGCTTGTGACAACCATACTCTGTAACCCAGGCTAGCCTAGGTTTTGAATTTTGTAGCCCAGGCTGGCCTTGAGCTACTGGCAATCCTCCTGTGTCAGCTGCCACCTGAGTATTGAGATTGCAGGCATGAGCTACCGTATTAGACTCCAGCAGTTTCTTGGATTTTTTCCTGCTAGGCATTTAATCTGTATGGAATACTAACTTACTCTTCTCCTTTTAAATATTTATATATCCTTTTCTCCTAGAAAAAAAAGTTTATTTGAATATATTTTAATCTCAAGTGTACTAAAGTACTTTTCATCTGTGGACACTGAAAATTTTTTCAAATGTCTTTCTAGCTTCTTTGGGATTCCTCTATTTATATTTCCTTTGGCCTAGCTACAGTGATATATGTGAGCTAACGACCTTCTAGGGTTTGTTGCTTGTTTGTTTTCCCATTTTGGGGAGCACAGTATTTTGCCAAGGAAGTCAGGGAGCTGACTTCCCTGGGGTAGGCAAAGATCAGGAGCTGATGTGAACTGACACCTTCATGGCCTCAGTGCTTCCTAGTGCTGAGCTGGGAGGAAACAGGGTGGGCAGAGAAGTGTTTCCTGTCCACTCCCATCCAGAGGCCTGAGAGCAGGGCATGAAATGAAAAATGTAACCATGGCAACTTAAGCTGAGCAAGCCATTTAAACTAACCATGTTATCTGGGTGAGGAGCAGAATTTTTAATATTCCCTCACTACATAAAATAGATCTATGGTTCTGTCACGTCCATCTTGCCTCCTACATGCCTAGGTGAGCTTTGTCCCTGAAGGTGGCACATGAACAGGAATAAGGGGTAGACTTTAAAAAACAAACAAACAAACAAACAAACAAACAAACTGCTTTTACATCTTATACTTGAAAAGTTTGGGTTTCACTTCTTGGGTAGTTAGTACCTGGTAACAGGTGCTGTCTCTCCAGAGTGGTGCAAACCTAGAATTCACAGCGGCTTAGGCGTGTGTACTTGACAGGGAGAAAATGTTCATGAAATAAACTTGCTAACATTTGAATATATTGTACCCACTCTTCACTTACATAGCTACAGATAAAACGAAGCTATCTTCCACAAGTGTATGAGCATAGTAAAGACTGAAACTTGAGTGATGCCAAGTGGCCAAGTGTAACCTTCCATCTTTCATCCGCTAAAAACGGTGAATGGATCTGTTTTTTGTTATTGTTGTTGTTGTTGTTGTTTTTTAAAGTCATCATTTATGGGAAGAGACGAATGAGTTTGGGCACCAGATGGTCTGTGCACACTCTTTCTTTGATTCATCAGTAGAGTATATACTTCCAAAGCTGCTGTCCCTCCTCTGTCCACACAGGCCCACACCACCAGGCCCAGGCCCTCTCTAGGCTTATTAAATGGCCTTATCAGCCTCTGGCCCTTGCTGTCCACTCAATACCTTCAAGGCTCAGGTCATGCCATTTTGTCCTTCCTCTGTCTTGTGTGCAGCCTGCCATTCTCTGCCCTCTAAACAGCTGTAAGATCCCAACTGGCTGCATCTCAGGTCTCAGGTACCCTCCAGCATCATCTCGGGAGCCGTGTGTTACTGCGATGTACCGTGCGGCCATGCTTCAACCACCTGGTTTGTCGCGCCTGCGTACAGCATCAAGTTAACTATCAGCGCAAGTGTCTGTGCGGTCACGAAGGATCAGAAGGATGAATAAAGGGCGGATTTTGAGGGTTTCTTTTTCTGCTTCATTGTATGTTCCTCCACTGATGAGTGAAGTAAAACCAGTGTACTAAAGAATAATAGGGAAAAATACAATTTAAGTGCTGGCAGGTAAATTTATATGAAGCATTTTAATTGGGAATTAAGGGGGGGGATAACTAGGGTAGCGATCTTTAAGCTTTCCAGTGCACTCTAGTGTTCTCCAAAGGATCTTTGGGGGACAGCAATGTAAACAAACAGGGCAAAGTTCAACCTTCTGAGGCCCAAGCCACAATGGCTGTACTGTCCTTTATGGGGGGGGGGAGGGGGGAGAAGAGCCTCCCCTGGTGAAATCAATGGATAGATTTAAAGACCATTCATTCCGGTGCTTGCCTTTTAAGAGTTAATGATCTCTGGGTCAGGGGAGCAGATAGCTTTTCTTGTTAAGAGCTCTGCTCTCACCCAGCTGGATCATGGTGGATTAGAGAAAAGATGAAACTACAGAGCGCATCATCATCATCCCTCTGACAAGCACCCCGCATCTTCTAAAACTATGTGTAACGTGGATTCTCAGTTAAGGATAGAAACATTAGCATTGACAAAGAACTGTCTGCCTTCACTACCCAGAAGGCAGGCGTTCTGTTTAAATGATTGTGAAAATTGCACAGCGTTTTCACAGAAGAATAATTTTTAAAAACGTTAATCTAATGGATTGAAGAGATAGCTCAGAGGTTAAAAGTGCATGGAGCTTTTGCAGGGCCCGGAGTTTTGAGAACTGAAGTCAAGGGGCTCACAGCTGACTCCAGCTCTGCGAGTGGACTTCTTCTGACCTAATCGGGCACCTATACTCACGTGCGCATACCTTAAACATCGACTCAGAGAAATACATACAAGTAAAGTTAGAAACTGAACCTTAAAAAATAGAAATATCGTTCTAGGACTAAGGATTTAACTCAGTAGGTGACGCACTGGCTGTCACGTGTGATGCACTGGCTTCAATCTTCAGGGTCACATTAAGCTGGTGTGGCAGCATGCTCCTGTATGTCTCTGGTACCCTGGATATGGAAGGAGGAGAAGGCAGGAACTGGAGGCCTAGAAACGATTTAGACAGCTTTTGTGTATCACTCTTCTCTCAAAACTAGCGTGTTTTAGAATAATCTGTCAGGCTCCAGCACTCCGGTGATTACAGAAAGGAAACCACTAGGGGGCAGCAGAGGTAATGCTCTCAATCAGCACCCTCACGGAAGAGGCCGCGGTTGCCGGGTCATTTTAGAGGAAGTGGGTGGGAAGCCCAAGGTCTGGGAAAATGACCATAATAACAGTACCTCGTGTTTACATAGCACCTTTCTTCAATTAGCTCAGCGTGTTTGGAGATGATTATTCAGCTGGGAGCTTCCAGTTGTGGGAAATGAGGCACAAGGCAAACACGTGGCCTAGGTGGGACAGAGTGGAAGGCTAACTCTTACCGGTTCCAAGGGCCCAATTCATTATTCGTACTCAGAAACGCTGATGTGTGGTCCTTCCTGGCTTCCTTAGAGACAATAAGCGGAGAGGTCAAGAGAGGTCAAGAGACCCAGACTGAAATGAGTTAAAATAAGAGATTCACAAATTCTATCAATTGGAGTAGGGAATGGCACGGCTCAGAGCCAAGAGAAAACTGAAATAGAACTGTGTAAATTTTGTGTCTGGCTATACGGTGTCAAGCTGAACATACCACTTTCCAACAAACATCGTTCTTTAAAAATGTAGATAACCCTTGTATTTTTTTAAGTAAGTTTGGTTTATGTAAAGCCATTCTAAGTTTAACGTAGATTATTCATTCCTCGTTCATGTACACTGCCAAAGCTGGCTCCTCCCCCCCCCCCCAAAAATTAACAAAAACCTAACTTGTATTTTAGAAGTTAGATTGGGCCTCAACCCAATCTAGAAACTCACTTGCTGTTCTACTCCAAGTCTTCTCTCCCTGGACTCTCTAGGTGCTGCCAGGTGCTAGCATTAGCCATCACCCCTGCTAACAGAAAGTCTACAGTCCTTTTGTTGGTGTCGTCCTCCAGTTCACTATGTTTCTTCTGCCTCGCGACTGGGATGTCCGAAGACGGCTGCCTTTTTATACACTTAACCCTAGTAAATTCGCCCTCTGATGTCGCCAAATACCTCCTTTTTTTAAAGCTTCAGAAGGTAACTTTAATACAGTTTCTAAGTAGTTTGTAGGCTCCCATATAGGTCTGTCCTAGAGGAATTGTCCAAAAGTGGTAGACAGCCTAGGCGTCCTAGGCGAAACGTGCTGTTCCGTGAAGAAAACACGCTTCAGAGACTCCGTGTGTGTGGTTCTTTATGAGTTACCTTTTCTCTTCCTTCACGTTCACTGAATTTCAGAAATACCAACATTTTATTGGGTCTTATATTATTTATCTGGGTATTTGTCTTGGATATCTAGTCTCATTTCCTAGAAAAAGTAAGGACTGACTCTAACTTAAATTGACTGCAATAATTGCTCCTTCCCTTCTTCTCTCTCCCTCTCCCATCCTCCCTCCCTTGCTTCCTTCTTCCTTTTGTGTCCTTCCTTCTTTTCTGCACACAGGTGTATATGAAGGATTTGACTTGAAAGAATAGAACTGTTACGAATGTGAGACCCTGACGACTGAAGAGCAGAGTGCTGCTATATAGGCATCTCATTACCACGCAAACATGACTTAACATCACCAATTCACAAAACTTAATGCTAGAAAACCAAGCTGCAGCAGGATAAAGTTGTCCATACACAGCCAGTAACACATACAAATCTCTCATTTATTTCTCTTTTCCTTTTAAAGAATTTCAAATTATGTGTATGACTGTGTGAGTGCATTAATATATGTGCATGTGAGTGCAGTTACCCATGGTGGCCAGAAGAGGGCACTAAAGGTCCTGGAACTGGAGTTACCAGGTTGTTGGGAATCCCCTCCCACTGGACTTTTGTTTCTGGACACCAAACTAGAGTCTTCTCCAAGAGCAGTAATAGCTCTCACATGTCTACTGGGGTGCCTTCCTGGCCTGCAAGCCTCTTTAGATAACCTTCATTCTTCTTATTTATATTCTATGTATACTTCATTTAAAAACTTTTTTTTTTTTTGAGATAGGGTCTCAGTCACTATTTAGCCTTGGCTGGCCTAGAACTTGCTATGTAGACCAGAGTGGCCTCAAACTCATAACAATCCTCCCTACTCTTCCTATGTTCTGGCATCACTGGCCATGTACCACCATGCGTGGCTTCCATATAGACTTTTCTTAATTTGTAGCAGATATATAACAAAGTATATGTCAGATGTTTTAATAAGAACTATGAAATGGACTGATACACATGAACATGTGAAACATTTCAATCAGGTTCAGCACAGCTACCTTCTCAAAAAAAAATAATTATCGTCAAAATGAATTGAGTTTTTCCTTTTACTTTTCATGTATTTTTCTCTCATCCTGTGTATCCCAACCATATAAACCCTCCCCTCCCTCCACTTCTTCCTGTTCCCCTACACACACCTCCCCTTACCCGCAGACCCACTGCTCCAAACTGAGAGAACTCAGAACAAATTGTTACAGTTTTAATCAAATCAGAGAAAAAAATCAAGAAAAACTAAACCTTGACATCTGTCATTTCAGATTTTCAGATCTGAATTTTTTTCTCATCTGGGAAATATCCATGTCCTACTTAAGCCAAAATTAAAAATGTCCATCCCCTCGGTCTTTCTTCTTTATGATGGTTCCCCCCTTCCCCCACCCCCACCCCGCCCCCCAGAGATCTGAGGCACAAACATCTGTAGAACAAATTTCACCAGAAAGTGACCACACAAAAGAGATCATCCAACTTTTGGGAGCTAACATTATTTCATTTTATATTTTCAGTAGAGTATTATAAAAAAAAATAATAAGTTTGAATTGGCCAGATTAGAAAGCCTTTGCTTATTTTACACATTAGGTTTTGTGGGGGGGGGGGGGAGGGGAAGGCAGGGTCTCACTCCATAGCTCAGCTTGGCCGTGGATCCCCACTGATGTTCTCACCCCAGCTTCCTGAGCATTATAGGACTGTCTACCATCTACCACACAAGTTAGAACATGCACCTCATTTCCAAGAAATGTCTGGCCTTTGTCTTTCCAGCTAATCTGGGACTTCCCTGAAGGTAGGAATGTTCCTATCCACATGTCCTCTTAAGCAAGTTAAACAGAGGGTGCACAGTAAGCCAAGGACAGCTGGGAGGACATGTCAATACCTCAGCGAAGCCATACGGTCACTCAAGGGCAAAGAGAAAAGATGACATGAAATATGAGCCAGGATGGGAATTTAGGAACCGACTGTGCTTAAGTCATGGCGTAAAGAAAGAGCTTGGAGGAAAACACAATAAACAATCATTGAGCGAGAAGGAGAAGCCATTGGCGTTTTCTGTTGTGGAAAAGAAAGAAAATATTTAGAGGTTTGGGTTGGCGTGACTGCAAAGGTTAAGAACAATAGGAAATGTGGTAGCTATTAGAATGCTCCGCAAATGCTCACACTCACTCCTTCTGCTTTGTGGCACATTAAAGATCATGTCTCCCTGACTTGGTTAGCATGATGAAATTCAACTGAAAGTCATGTGTGTCACTGCCTGACAAGACCTTTGAGGGCCAGTGAAAATGTCCCCCTTCAAAATCCCTTTGCCCCACCGACTGAAGGTTTGGCCCGTCGGTTAGGACTACGCGTGAGACCCTGTGTGATGGTCTCTGCTGTCACTCACATGAGGGCAGGTACAGCATATAAAAAGCATGCTGCAGCTACCTCACTCCACTGACTGTGTTGTTAATGACTACAACATGAACTCACTTGCTCTGACATCAGGCCTAAGTGAAAGACTTTGTTGTTAAACTGGAATTGGGGGAAAAAAACACAAACCAGAAATTCAATTTTTAAATTGTACAATCAGTTCTTAGAAATTAAGGAAAAGACCATCGGTGCATGACATTTGAAAATATTACAATGGAAAGATTCATATCTTACCTATCGTTATCAAAATCCTTTGGGGGGAAAAAAAGATCCCAGTGAATAAAATTAAGTGGAAATCTGTGCTGACACTTAAAACAAGGGAGTCGCTCCACTCAGGCGCTACAGTGAGTGTCACTGAAGGAGACCAGAACTAAACCCACTGCTGAGTGTAAAGGATGGAAGGATCTAGTCTGGCTGCTCTTCTTTTCGTAACAGAAAAAGTGACAAAGGCAACACTGGCTACCTAGCAACTACAGTAATGTCTCCTACTGCTGAAAACCAAGCATCCGTGGGGAGAGAGCTGGGAGAGCAACTGTTGAAAGCTGACTTTCTGTCTCACTTGGGGGAACAGACAGAGACTCCCATGTTACTGAAGTGGTTCAATAAAATCGATGTGATTTTTTTTTCCAGCAGGCTGCTAATGAGGTTAGTCTGAGAAGAATAGAGCAGTTAGGTTATAATCAGGGTGCCATAATAGCTACATTTAAATAAAATAAAATAAAAGATTTTCAGCATGGGAGAAAACATGCCTCCTGAGAATTCTCCTCTCTCTCCCCACCAAAAGTTTTGGATGATGCATGACCTGGCAAAGTTATAGTGCGATAATTTAAATTTCCCCCCACTTGCTGTAGAGATGTGATAACTTAAATCGGGACCTAAATGATATCTGAAAGCCTTCACTCTGGGTCTAATGGGGGAAAACATGATCTCAGTGAAATATTACAAAAGGGAGCACTCACTAGGTTCATGTGTCTGTTGAAAACAGATCTCCTTAGACAATCTGTAAACCGCCAAACAGCTTTCACCTGGTATTCCATCTGTGAACTCAGGAAAGACATTGACAACAGAACTTAAGTCCTAGGCATAAGTACCAAATAAAAATCCTTCCGCACCTCCTGTCACCCAGAAAGGAGGGGAAGAGCAAGCACAAGATAGCACCCGACAGCACCAATATTTGCGTCATGTCTTAGACTCTTCCTTCCTCTAGACTCCCTCTTCCAGTGGTCCGGCCACCTCCGGGAGCACCACAAGCTGGGAGCCAAGCCTACTGAGCTCATGGGCCTCTGGAAGACACTCAAGCTCCAAACTGTAGCACAAACTGAGCCTTCTTGTCATGGTGCCCTGAACGCTTCTACATCTCCTTAACTGGAGGCTTCAGTTTCTTGCTAAAGCAGATATAATCAAGCCAACCACATTGTTCCCATAAGAACCTGGAGCCACTTATCTCTCTGTTGCTGCAAGGGCTGCCCCCCCCAACCCCTACTTGTTCAGCTATGCTCCGCACGCTGGCTGTGCCCCTCATGCACCCCAAAACCTAATGAAAATGTATATGAGCAATAGCTACGAAAGAAAGTGGAGGAGCCTCACAAATTGGCTTGCCTCAGTTGTAGTGTTCACTCTGGGACTGAACATCTTGCTGCATGAATAAAAAGGGTCTCTGTGAGCAGAGAACTAAAGAGAAATTGTTCAAGGCAAGTAGTCTAAAGATTGGTCAAGAGAGAGTACAAGTAAGTCTTGGAACAATGCTTGGGAATAATACCTGGAGAGCCATAAGACAGGAGTGAAATCATCACTGGCCATCGTCAGTGCAACAGTGAAAGGCAAAGCGTGTATAAAAACATAGTAGCCTGCAGGGGAAACTATCTTTGACCAACGAAACCTATAGAAATCATAATTCAACTGCATGCAGAGTGTCAAAGGGGGAAAAAAAAAAGAATGTGAACACATTCAAGGCTGTGGAGGGGCCCACCTTAGGATCCAGATACTAGCACAGATCTGTGAGAGAGCTGGTGTGCATGTAAACAACTCTGAATGAGCGAGTCATGGGTTAACCTCAGAAACTAAGCAGGGTCGAGCATGGCTAGTATTCACACAGCACAAGGTTATAATAGTGTGAGTAGCAACTGACTACAGGTGACAAAATTATGAGAATTCCACAGTATGGGTGCTGAAATGATGACAGCGTTTAAGAGAGTTTACTGCTCTTGTAGAGGGCCTGAGATAGATTCGTAGCACTCACTCTGGGAGGCTAACATCCACCTGTAACTCCATCTCCAAGAGGTCTGGCATTCTCTCAAGGCCTCTTCTGGCATCTACACTCAAATGCACATGCCCCCCCCCACACACATGTACATCTAATTTAAAATGTATCATTAAGACACATGACTGCATTCTGAGAATTAGGAAGTCAAAAACAATGTAACATGCAGGTGACAAAGAGGAAATTGATTATAGCAAACAGAGCAGGGCCTGAGTCACTGGCATGTGACACCATTTTACCTTGACATTGGGTGTGGCACAGAGTCTTTAAAGATGGAATCTAAGAGTTGAGAAGAGGTTGTGACTATGAGAAGGCTGGCTCTGTGTGCAGGAAGATTGCAGGAATAATCCTCCCTCCCTCCCGTCTTCCTATCACATCCCACTTCCTGCTCCCTCTCCCTCCTCCCTCCCCTCCCCCACCCCTTTCTGGCTTCCTTCCTCCTTTCCCTCTCCCTGTCTCTCTTCCTTATATCTTCATTTTCAGCTTAAGATTTAGAGTTCTAACTCACAATTCGATTGAGCCAGGATGTCATGTGAAGCTCACCCCAATCTCTTCCTAGGCTCTGTTCTTTGCCCTTCAAGAGCCCTATGCTTCCAGACCCTCAGTTTTCCTCCATGTCTTCTGGATTATCTAATAAAATGCTCTGTTTCGGGTCAAGATGACTGTGATTTCCAAAGGCTGCTGATACTAAACCAGCCCAGTCAATGACAGTTATAGGTTGCTGGTTTTTGTAGAGGACTCTGGAAAGCAGACACAAAACCTAAGGAGTTTGGGGGGTCATTGAAAGCAGGAGAGGCGTTTGAATGCCTGAAGCCGTTGTGTGGACTCTCCACTGTGGCTGCACTCTCAGCTGCTCAGAATAGCTGGGCAGGTGGGAAGTATCATCCATGGCACCAGCAGAAGCCACAGAAGGTTCCATCCCAAGATGGAGATGTGAGCAATGGCAGGCTGCTCATGCCATGCAGATGGCTCCATAGCCATGTATCTATGGTAAGTATTGATGGGACTCAGGGAGTTATCACCACTAATGCAATGAGGACGTGGGGTTGGGAAGGAGTTGCATTGGGTGTTCTGAGAAGAGTTGGACAGAGGAGACTGGGGGATGGATATGATCGAAATATATTGTATAAAGGTGGGGAATTTCCAAAGAAAATACTGAAAATATTATTGTTAAAATACAGCCACGCCTGGCTTCCTTGGGTGGGGATTTTCAGCCATGTCCTCATGTTTGCTAAATAAGCACTCTGACCCACTGGACCAGCTGCTTAGCAGAATGGATGCTCTGTAATTGAAGAATTTGCTTTTTTAGATCCAGTTTTAATTGCACTGAGACTATTAGAATCATGTAATTGAATATCAATTGACAGATCTTTTTATCTTCTTAGAAACGTACTCTAATCCTGTCACCATGGTGATGCTTTTGTACTGCTTTTTTTTTTTTTAATTCTGCCATTCTTTCTTTGTACAGGTTGAAGTTTTATTCTTTGTTGCAAATAAATTTGCATCTTGCTAAGTTGTCCTTTCTATGATGTCTGGACCTTTTCTGGGGGTCTGAAAAAATTAGCTATACACCTTATAGAGTGTACATACAACAGAAACAAACAAATGCTTCCACACAAGTGCAGCTTGGAGAACCAATGAGTTCAACTGGGGTTACCTACGGGGCATGGACTACACACAGGCAGTGATACCACTGAAGAAAAAAGCCTAGGTGCATATAACCCCAGGGGGTCCTCTCTGCTCCATGATAAAATGTTAATGGTCCAATCTTGCGCAGGTCTACTGCACAGTAATCAAAAAGGACAAAGGCCACATTACCCCCTGGAGGGTGACACATGGTTCTAAGGTGAGTTTTACAGTCTGAAGATATTGTTCCTAACAGTGCTATAACTTTCCTACTTTCCTTGTGAATTTTTTCAGGGTGGATCTTTGTCTTTTTTATATGTACTCTTTAACAGACATTCTCTCTTTTCTTTCTATCAAATTTGCCAAGTATTCAGCTAACATTATATTGTGTTTATGCTTGTGATGATGTTTCCAGGAGAGTTTTGTATTTATTACTTCTTCTTAGTCACTAAATTTGACATTTTATGCGTTCCATTTCTGTTGCTAACTGACCCAAATTTGTAGCACATATATCTTATCGAGGGACTAATGTCAATTATACTTTCTACTCTTCTCCACAAATCTAAGAGTCTTACATGGTTTTCCTCACAATTATCTACTTTAATTCCTTACAGTATCTGTTAAAATTACTACTCTATAGCCAGTGCTCATTTATATTTCTTATGTTTACCTATTCACGTGGCCACCATAGTGACTGGCATATTCAAATCTTCCCACAAAGAATTGTCCTCATTTCTTGTCAGAAGTATAATACCTCTCAGAAGTATACATAGTACCAAGTATATGCTGATGCTGAATATATTCTTTTGGGGAAATTTATTTTTCCTTTCTGGTTGTTTAGAAAACATTTTTCTTCCGATGTCTTGAAGTTCAGTTTAATATATGGACCTAAATATAGTTTTATCAGCCCTTTGCTGGGCTCCAAAGGCTTCCTGAATCCGATAGGTTCATATCTTCTTTTATTTCTGAGAAGAGCCCACGCTTTTAATAGAGCATCTTTCCATTCTCTTTATACTGCTCTTCCATAATTCTAGTCATTAGCCTACACACACACACACACACACACACACACACACACACAGAGGGAGGGAGGAGAGAGAGAGAGAGAGAGAGAGAGAGAGAGAGAGAGAGAGAGAGAGAGAGAGAGATTTAAGAATAATTGCCACTAAGGATTCCATAGTCAATGTCATTATGGTATAACTATAACTAAATAACAAATCTTAACATTATTTGGTTGTCAAGAAACCTTTATCATTAGGAAAAAACAATGAGGTTGAATTGTTGTCATGGGTATGTGAGTTGCCGAGCAGCCATCATCAACATTATGTGGTACTGGCTAGTACAGAGGGCCTGACCGTAGAAGACAGGTGACAGAAAACTTACGCAAGTTTTCAAGCCCATTTTCTGCATGAGCGGATTTAAAAGCCTCTTGTACTGCTCAGCACATTAACACCTCGAGACTATTTTCCCTTCTCTTGTTCTGGGCATGGTTTCTGGGTACCTAGTAATGCCTGGTTAACACCATTTACACGCACACATTTTTGTGTGTGGATGTAAATTTTTTTTGTAGTGTCATGACTGAAATAAGGGATGTTCAAATAACAGGTCAAGCTGTACTTCGGTGTGTATCTGTGAGAGTTTTTTTTCTTTTTTAAATTAAATTTATTCATTTTACATCCCGATCACAGCCCCCTCCCTTCTCCTCTCCCAGTCCCCTCCTTTCCATCCTCTTCCCCCTAAAGGGGAGTCCACCACCCCTACAAACCCACCCCAGCACATCAAGCCGCATCAGGACTAAGCACAACCTCTTCTACTGATGCCAGACAAGGCAGTCCAGCTAGGGGAAAGTGATCCAAAAGCGGGCAACTGAGACCATGTCAGATACGATCCGGCCCCACTTGCTGCTAGGGGACGGATATGAACACAAAGCAGCCCTGTTAGCGACATATGTGTCTTCAGTCTCTGTAAGCCCCTACGGGTCCAGGTTAATTAATATTGTTGACCTTCTTGAGGAGTTCATGTCCCCTCCAGGACCTTCTGTTCTTCCCCTCACTCCTCCACAAGACTCTCTGAGCTCACCTGATGTTTGGCAGTGGGTCTCAGCATATGTTTTGATCTACTGCTGCATGGAGAGTCCCAGAGAACAGCCATGTTAAGATCCTGCCTACAAGCATAGCAAAGCATCATTACTAGCGTCAGGGGATGACTTTCTCCCATGGAGTGTGTCCCAGGTTGGGCCAGTCATTGGTTGGCCATTCCCTCATTCTCTGTTCCATGTTTATCCCTGCACACCCTATAGGCAGGGTACATTTTGGGTTAAAAGTGTGGTAGGTGAGTTGGTGTCCCCCTCCCTCTGCTGGAAGTCCTGGCTAGGAGGTGGCTACTTCAGTCTCTCAATTTTATGAGAAAGTGCCAGATCGATTTCCAAAGTGGCTGTACAAGTTTGCACTCTCACCAGCAATGGGGAAGTGTTCCCCTTTCTCCACATCCTTGCCAACATGTGCTATCACTTGAGTTTTTTTATCTTAGCCATTCTGATGTGTGTAAGATGGAATCTCAGAGTCGTTTTTATTTCCATTTTTCCATTATAAAGACATTGAACATGTCTTTAGTGCTGCTCAGCCATTAGAATTTCCTCTGTTGAGAATTCTATGTTTAGCTCTGTGCTCCATTTTTAATTGGGTGATTTGTTTTTATTGATGTTTGATTTCTTGAGTTCTTTATATATTTTGGATATTAGCCCTTTGTCAGAGGTAGGGTTGGTGAAAATCTTTTCCCATTCAGTAGGCTGCTGTTTTGTCCTATTGACAATGCCCTTTGTCTTACTGAAGATTTTCAGTTTCATGAGGGCCTTTTTATTAATTGGTGCTCTTAGTGCCTGAGTTGCTGGTGTTTTGTTCAGGAAGTTGTCACCTATGCCAATGAATTCAATGCTCTTCCCCACTTTCTCTCCTAATAGATTTAGTGTGTCTGATTTTATGTTGAGGTCTTTGATCCACTTGAACTTGACTTTTGTTCAGGGTGATAAATATGTATCTATTTGCATTCTTCTGCATCCAGTTAGACCAGCATTCAACCATTTGTTGAAGATATTTTCCTTTTTTCCATTGTATGGTTTTGGTTCCTTTGTGAAAAATGAAGTCTCCATAGGTGTGTGGGTTTATTTCCGGGTCTTTGGTTTGATTCCATTGATCAACCTGTCTTTTTATGCCAATAACATGCAGTTTTTATTCCTATTTCCTGTAGTACAGCTTGAAACCCGGGGTAGTGATATTTCCAGTTCTTTTAGTGTACAGAATTGTTTTCTAGAAAACATTAGCATCACAATCAGTAGGTTGAGTAAATGAGATGCCACTCCTTTGATGCTAGTGGACACCAAGGGACAGAGGAAGGACAAACTTACCCTCCTGACCTAGGATATCCACTTTCTCATGTTCTCCGATGTTGGTGATTTGTTTTTCAAAATTACACCAGCTCCCTCTGCCCCAGCTCATGGAGGCCAAGGTTCTCAGGCCTCTAGCCTTGGACAAATTGTACTGTTGGTTTTTCTTGTTCTTTAACTAATAGACCTTTGGGGTTTTCATAACCACAGTTAAAGTACTTAGTGAACCTCCTCTCCTATCTATGCTTATGTTGAGGAGTCTATAACTTCCTGCTGGTTATTGTTCTGTTGAGAACTCTGACTAGCCATTATGTTATTCTTTTTTTTTTTAGATTTGTATTTTATTTTATTTGGATTACAACTCAGTTGTTATCACATCCCTTGTATCCTCCCATTCCTCCCTCCCTCCCGCTTTCACTCAATTCCCCTTCCCTAGGTCTATGACCGAGCGGGACCTCCTCCCCCACTATATGTTCATAGGCTATTAAGTCTCATCTTGGAATCCTGCTTATTCTTTCTTTGAGTGCCACCAGGCCTCCTCACCAAGGGGAGATGGGCAAATATGGGGCACCAGAGTTCATGTCAGAGTCAGTGCCCACTCTCCACATAACTGTGGAGAATGTCCTGTCCTTTGGGTAGATCAGAGCAGGGCTTTGATATTTACTACTTGTATTGTCCTTTGTTAGTGCAATAGTTTGAGCAGAGCCTCCTGGGCCCCGATCCATACATCATGATGTTCTTCTTGTAGGTTTCTTAAATTTATACTCATGTATGGAGATAGAGCAAACATTTATGTGATTGTACAGCTTTAGAAGTCACTCTAAGATATAGTCATTAATAGTGAAAGAAATTTATCAAACAATTGAAATGTTCAAACATTATTTATAATAACAGTTAATAATCACATATGACCATATTGACATGTCTAAATATACTGTAAACTTAATAACTTATCAATATTTATCGATTTCCAAACTTTATATTTCTAAACCTAATATTTTTAAAGATGGGAAATTGACTAAGGAACAAACTCTTATGTCTTATTTTATTAATAAACTAGTAAAATTTCTAAATAAATAAACTAAAATAATTTGTGGAACTATTATAAATTACAAAGTATGTATACATTTTATATCATATATCCAAAGTATTTCACTCATAAATAAACAATCAAGACAAAATAATACATTTTAATCATGCTTGATAATCTGCCAATGTTTAGTCCTATGAAACTTATAACTTCACATATTTTATATTGTTATAAAGGTTATCTGTGCAGAAATAAAGTCATAAATTGTTTAATAATTAGCCTGTTAGTTTGCTTAATAACTTTAAGTTATTTAGAGATTCATCATATTGACTTATATTATTTCTTGGGCAGCACAAACGTATGCTAGACAAGATAATTATTTGGTGCTTTTCCAAAGCAGCAGTTTTGAACTTCTTCAGATGACATAAGGGAAAAAGATTTTCTGAAGTGGTAATAAGTACATTCGTGACCTCCATGGCTCCAGCATCCCTCCTTGTATTAACTGCAGACTCTCCTTTTAGTCTAGAAGATCTATTTGGTTTCAAGTCTGTTTTGCATTTTTTTTTATCCTGATTTTGACTAGGTAGGAGAATTCTCCTTGCCAAAAAGTAAGATTAAAAACAAAATGGAGTAATGTCATTTTGGTGGCACCTGGTAGCATCGAGAGCAAAGCACACTAGTGCTACACAGCCTTAGTCTGCATCGTGGTGTTGATAGTCTTACCTTGCTGTGATCAAAATAACCAAGAGGAACAATCAAAGAAGGAGGGGCTAACTTGTGGTTTCAGAGGGCTTCAGTCTGTCCTGGGGAAGGGATAGCAAAGCAGCACAGCTTGGGAGGATGTGAGCAAGTGCTCACCCCATTGGAGACTGGGAATCAGCAACATAAGAACAAGGGGCTGACATAACCTTCAAAAGCCAACCCCTGCTGACCTACTTCCATCTACTAGGACTCATTCCTTCCGGAGTTACCATAACTTCTCAAAATAGTGGCACCAGCCGAGGAAGAAGTGTTCAAATCATGGAGCTGTTGGGCCATGTCATACTCAAATTGTAACAGTCACCTTTTGAAAAAGTGTCCTGATTGACTGTCTGTCTTATATGATATTGAAAACCTTATTTTATTATTGTCTTTCAACCAAGGCTATTTGTTCTCCCATATACCCAGGAGAGGTACAGTTGGAATATATTGTGATTGTACTTTCATTTTATGAGGCACTTCCATAGCGGTTTCCATACTTTGTACTTCCAATGCCAGTGTGTAAGGGGTTCTCCCTGCACCCCACATACGCGCTAGCACTTGTCATTTGTTTTCTCGACGTTAGCTTTTCAGCCTACAGTAAGATGAAACAACAATGTGGCTTACCTTTGCGTTTCCCTGATGACTAGCGACGTTCGATACTTCCATTTATTAACTATGTGTATTTAATTTTTAGAATTTTACGTATAACTTAGTTTGGATGACTTGGCTTTTTGTTGTTAAATCATTTCAGTTCTTCATTTTAGATGCACGTGCACTGTCATATGTAGACTTGGCAAAGATGTCTTTCATTCTGTAGGCTGACTTCAGTCTTCTGGCTTTGGTTGTTTGTCTGTCTGTTTCCCATTTGTCAATTCTTTCAGAAAGCCCTTCTCTGTCCATGCCCACATCTCTAAGTTCATTCCCACAGGTTTAGAGTATCATAGATTAAGCTCCTTGATACGTTTTCAATTGAGTTAGCCAGTTTTCCCAGTATCACGTGTTAAAGAGGCTGTCTTTAATTTTTTTTGGTCAACCTTGCTAATCGCTATAAATGTCTATGAATAATTGTATAGTAGTCCAACACTGCTCTTTTTTTTTTTAATTGGAATTGGTTTAGCTCTTTGGGAGGTCATTCTGTGTTTCCATATAAATTTTAGGATTATTTTTTTTTCCTATTTCTGTGAAGAATGCCATTTGAGCCTTTGTGGTAATAGCATTGAATTTGTATTGCTTTGGGTCATCTAGCCATTTTCATGTTAATTTTGTCAATTTAAAGGGCATAGGAAATCTTCCAGTCTTCTAGGATCCCCTTCTATTTCTTTCTTCCATTTTTTTAAGTTTTTATTGCTCAGATCTTTCACTTCTTGGTTCCGTTTACAGGTAGGCACTTTAGTAGCATTTAGTAGGCATATTAGGAATGAAAATTTTTCCCTGACATTTTCCACAGCAATGTAACTATTGAGTATAGGAAGGTACTAAGTTTTATGCTAATTTTTTGTCATGTGATTGCTGTCCTTGAGTTTCTGCTTTTATTGCATTTATTGGTTTGTATGTTGAACTGTCCTTGCATTTCTGATATGAAAGCAACCTAATTGTGGCATTGGAGGCATGCATTGTTACTGGTTTATCTGCCGCTTTATGCTAAGTGGTGTTTATTTGAAACTAGATCCAACATTTGGTGCATATATAGTTACAGTTCTTACCTCTACTTTCCAGACTGTTATTTTGGGTAATATATAGTGACCTTCCTTATCTCTTCTGACTAATTTTAGCTTGAAGTCTACTTTATGAGATATAAATAAAAGCTATTCACGCTTGTTTGGGGCTTTTATTTGCTCACTATATTAACTTTTGTCCTTTCACTCTTAGTGAGCATATGCTTTTAGCAGTGAAGTGTGTTATAGGTAATAGGTAGTTGGGCATTATTTTTATATAACCATCTATCACTTGTCCTTTTCTTTATTTTTATTTTATGTGTGATGGATTTAAATATATGTGCACCTGTATATGAGTGGAGGCCAGAGAAGGACATTGGCTATACTTCTACCTTTATTCTTTTAAGATAGAATCTCTAACTGGACCTGTAGCTAGACCAACAGAGAACAATCTCAAGTGATTCTCTAGTTTCCAGTCCCCACTGCACTGAGATTAACAGTGCAGGAAACCACATCTGCCTTCTTCTGGGCGTGTTGGGGATTTGAACTCAGACCTTTACACTAGTACTGCAAACATTCTTACCCACGGAGTCATCCCTACAGTCCTCATGTTTAAAATGCTGTTAGAAGTGTCACCTTCATAACCAAGCTGCTCCATACTTGTCCCTCATTTGTGTCACCCTATTTCATATATCCTGTGTATTCTTCCAAAAATATTACATATACTTATGTACTCATGCACATAATTCATTGGTACAGTGGCAAGTAAAGCATATTCTAGAATACTTTTCTTATAAAAATATCTTTTTGGAGGTAATTCTTTTTCCCTTTCCAATAAATAGCTTTTAATTTCTTTTTAATGAGATATACTATTCCATTACTTACATATGGTGTCTGCTATTCACTATATTTTTCATAAGTTTTGATCTTTTTGATCATTAATAAATCCTTAATTGGAATTGTTATAAAATCTTCTTTCACATGGAAGTACACTATAAATTAGTTTCTAGAAGTGAAATCATGGTTCAAAAAAGATATGTAATTCAAATACCTAGACTGATACGTTTACTTTACCCATGTAAAACTTTGTCACAAATACAAGTTGACTATTTTCTTTCTATCAAAGAATGACCATAATATTAGAATCTCTAGCAATAAGTCAAATTAATGATTCCCTGACATTTTTACTTTCTTTTCTTTTCTTTTTATGAACGAGATTAAATTTTAATACACAAGAGGGAGGTTAATTCTTTTTCTTTTCCTGAGAACGTTGGGTTTATATACATTGGCTATTTTCACAACAATCACTGGCCCTCTACAAAACTGGAGAAGATAAACCCAACCTGTATGCACAAGTGGAGTTCTGACATCTTTCTCAGATCCACCTTGTATATGACTTCACATCCACTGATCTAAATAGCAAATCTGTTCATGGTACTGATCTGTGTAAGTCCCTTTAGCTGTTGTCTATCAACATCAAGGACCAAAGCATCCAGATATTATGAAATGGCACATGAGCTTTCCATCCCCTATGCCTTCTTGGGCATCAGCTATTTCACATTTACCATTTCTTTAAACACCATGGGGCCACTGGATGTATCATACCCCTTCGCCTGCTGTGTCCTAACTCTAAATGACACACGTCAGCCCCATTCCCCTTCCAGTACCCACCTCCTCTTACTGTATTCACCTTCCTTCTATTTTCACAGTCTTGTCATCACTAATTGCACGTAATCTGTCATTGCAGTTAAGCCATCATTTTTTCTGGCACGCGTACTCTGACTATACCAGAATTGGAGATGCCTTGCTGTGCACTCAAGACAGAATGGAACTGTTGAAGGTCTGTAGTCATGTGGCAAACTCTCCACCAAAACTAAGAAGTTATTCTCAAGCACTCTGTTAACTCCTGAGTTGCTGGAGGATAGACCAGCAACTAACATAAAACAAACATTTTAGAGTTCTTTTTAAAAAGTTCTTTCTAATTTTCATTACTGCTTTCTAAAGTGAGCTTTATTGCATAAGCTGAGATATTATGTCAAATTATGCATTTCAGGGTCATCAAGATAGATACATGAACTTGCGTTAGATCTCCAGAATTCTTTTTAAATAAGTCTTTATGTCAAAGAAATCAAATCATTCCATGGATAGAGAATCAGAACAGCAATAAAACTATGTTTTTTTCCTCCTATGGTTACACTAAGAAACATGGAGACTGGTTCAAAAATGGAAGAAGTATACACACGTGTATGACTCATACAACATAAACACTTGTAGTTAAAATTATCATATGGGTTATTTTAGAATGTGACAAATGTCTTAGGAGCTTGGAGAATGCACAATCTCAAAGAATGATGAACGCCCTCTTCCAAGATGCAGTAATTTAATAAAAGTTGATTAGACACTCACTACCACCCTTACCACAAAGTAATTGCAATTTTGAGCAATATTTTTTAAAAAATGTTTCCAGCATTGAGATGACTCAGATGTTAAGAAACAGAAAAGTACAAATGAGTGAATATGCCCTGAGAGACCTCAGCAGCCAGCGACAGCGGCAGCCACTTCAGTCATTTGCACAACTCCACATGTCTCACGCATGCTGTGCTGTGAATAACCTGCCAGACGGACACACTGAAGGTCTTTGCGGGCCCTTTACTTGAGCTGAGAGTCCCAAAGGAGAGAAGCACCATGGGCCTGGATACTCCTATCTCAAGAAATGGTTAATATTACAGTTATAGTAACAGAGAGAGCGATGGGTCGCAGGCCTGGCCTGAGCATCTTCTTAACCACCTCTGATGTTGTTAAACTCGAGTCCTAGTGGTTAGCTTTCTTATACTGTGTACAAGGTGGGCTTCTCAGCGTTAGCCTATGCAATTACTACAAGCCAAACAAGTGTTCCCTAGTAAGAGCTTAAAAGGAAGAAATACCATGAAAATTGACTTTAGAAAAAAAATAGAGAGAGGGAGATAGGTTTGGTTTGGTTTTGAGACAGTCTAGGCTTCTGTGATGAAAGAGTTAATTAACAGTGAACATTTCAAAACAGGATTCAACACTGCTCTGGTCCTCCTCGGGCATGAGAACCCTGAGTCCAGTGTAGCCGCACACTCCCTGCCCTTCCTCTCTTATCTGTGTTGCTCTTGGCCTACTGGTCTTATTCTTGCTTGTGATAAGCCAGTGTCTTCATACAGAAGCCTCTGACAGCAAAGGGTTCACAGCTTCACAGCTTCACACTGGAGAAGGTGGGTTTATCCCTCCAACTGCTCCAAGTCCCTGTAGCTTAATCTACCTGCTCAGCACTTAATAAATCATTGTCATCACCAAGGAAGAGCTATCATGATTTCACCGAGTCCATTCCTTTGCCCCGTCACTGAACTTCGGTGAAACGGCTGAGGTCAGGGATCCAGAGGCAAGCTGGGAAACACAGGATGGGAGGCAGAGGAGTGCGCATAGCCTGCTGCCGAAAAAGGGAGGGGCTGAGGCAGAAGAAAAGGTCATCATCAACCTTAGTAACCACTGGCACAACACTGATTTCATGGGACGTTATGTTCTGAGTTCTTGATAAACGAACTTGGTGAACTTACAAATTGGGGGCCGCCTATATCTGAATAATGCACAAGGGAGAAAAAGACAGACAATAGCCATGGGTCCATCCAGCCAGAAGGTCCATCGTGTCATTCATCATCTGTTTTTCCCATGGAGAACAGGCGTGCCTTTCCTCTAGGTTTCCGGTCTTCCCAACTATGGTTGCTTCCTTAGTTGATAGGCCAAAGCTACTGCCCTTTTCGCTCAAACCCCGAAGTCAATGTGAGCATCCGCAGTGCTGGAGGGTGGGTTAGCGCAAAGCCTCCAATGGCCAGAGAGCGGAAGGAAGAGAAGATTTACTTTTTAACAGAACACAAGATGTTTGTCTTATCTTATTCACAACTCAAAGATTACCACACACAATATCAAGGCTTAAATTAATGCTGTGTCCATGTGTATATGATATGCATATCATACATATTAATCGATTAGTTTACTTATTTACTAATTTACTTATTAAGATCATTGACTCCAAGCTTATAGAGTCTTCTCTATGATGAAATTTTTGTGTGTAGTCCTCTCTATTTTTTAAAAGATTTATTTATTTATTATTTATTGCATATGAGCACTTTATCTGCAGAAGAGGGCATCAGATCACATTACAGAGGTTGTGAGCCACCATGTGGTTGCTGGGAACTGAACTCAGGACCTCTGGAAGAGCAGGCAGTACTCTAACCCACTGAGCCATCTCTCCAGCCCTTGTTATCCCTATCTTAAATAGATATCTTTTGTAGGACAGTAACTATACATAAACAATGTAGCATATTGTTTATTTATGTTTAGGTCAATGCCAAAGGCATATAACTCAATGCATCTCAAAAGTCTCATGTGCGCCTGAACACATAGCCCCGCCGTGGGGCAACTGAGGAAGTTCGTCAGCCCTGAAGAGAGACCTTTAGAACAACAGTGGGAAAAGTTGCTCCGAGATTCTTGGCAGAGACGCCTGGAAATATTTTTAAAGCCATTTTGTGCAATTATTTTACAAATGTTAAACAAGAGAAATCAAGCACCGAACAAGGACCGTTTCTTAAAATGCACACACACACACACCCCAAACCGAATATCACAACCAAAATATAGTTCCTAACAGCTGCAGAGTCCCAGCCACTTCTTAAGGGAAACGTTTGCAGAAAGGAAAGGAAAAAAAAATGTTTGTTTATAAAATTGTAAAATGTCCTTTCTTTTTGCTTTATTTTCATTTGTTCTCCCACTGTGGAAGAATGTCAGGATTTCATAACAACAGGCAATCAGCTCGCTTTCGATTGAGTCATTTTATGCAGATATTTCAATCTGCAGGAAAAGAGAGTTGGGTAAGAGAATTACTCTTTCTACCCCTGGCAGTGTTCAGATGCTCACTGGAGCATCCGAGGTGACAGCGTGGCTGACACAGACTGGCATGTTCTTTGAGTCACACGCAGCTGTATACTTTCTTGAAGCAAAACGGAAGAGCTTAGCTTGAGAACACTTTTTGCACCGGTGTTAAACAAGTCAGATTTCTTCAAGAAACAGTCAGCATTTACTGGAACCGGTCTCAGCCTTTCGCTGAGAGGAAACAGGTCACAAGCCTCACCCTGTCTTCAACCTTTCTGAATGTTGCTGTGGGATGCAGATGTTTTGTTATTTTCTTAGCTGCCCGGTGAGAACCCCAGTCAGATTTACATCTGCTTTGTTGCAAATCTAAATTTAGCCTCATTTTGACAGTTTACTTTGGCCCAGAGTCATTTCCGTTAGTCAGATACCTTTAACTGCCCATCTCATCTCATTGGCATGGGTGGGGGCTGTAGATGGAACTAAAAAGACTCACAGACCCATATGACTACCACCCGAATCCAAATGAAGATGTGACCTCTGGGCATCCCAAATGGACTGAGTCTGTAAACAGAGTAGGGGATAACATTTTATGTTTTCAAAAATTGCCTACTGTCTGTATATGTCTTCCCTTTTTAGAAGTAAGTGTCTCTTCAAATCGTCAATCAGAGAACATATTGAGATGATCAGCATCAAGTGCCCAAAGGAATTCCTGCCTTGAAATTCAGAAATTATGAAATTCAGAGAGACAGTTATTGAGTGGATTACTTTATATCAAAAAGCTCAGTAGTAGCTTCATACATTGAAACACATTGTTTTACCTTAGCTAGGTGAGACCGAAGACTGGGGAATATTAAAGTCGTTAAATCAAGGACCATCTGCTTGTAGCTTCAGTCTTGGTGTGTGGTCACAGTTCAGAATAGGTTATCTCAGTGAGCTGAGATTTCTTTGTCTACCATCTGCATGTAAATGTAATAATAGTTCAGCGACAGCCTTAACACCTAGAGATTTCAACGAATAACAATTATTTTGGGATACACCAAGTCCTGGGGAATTTTCTGACTAGTGGTCCATAAATTTGCACTCTACCAGGAAATCACCCAGGAGCCAGTCTCTTGCATTGTGACAATGGCTTCTCCACAGTCTTGTGGCTTTAGTTTCACAGGCCAAAAGAGGAAGAGCATGGAAGATCTTCCAGAATGATCTAGAAGCTGGATCTAGAAATAATCTGCGGCAACTGTTGTTCTTTTGAGACAGAATGGCTCCTGATCCCTCACATAGCCAAAGCTAGCCCTGAAATACAGTGCCTCTCCAACCACCTCCCTACTGCTGGAAGGAAATGATTCTTTCTTCTTTTATTTGAGCTCTACAAGCATGGTTCTCAACCTTCTGGATGCTGTGGCCCTTTCATACAGTTCCTCATATTGTGGTGACCCTGCAAACCATAATATTATTTTCATTGCTACTTTATAACTGTTATATTGTTATTGTTGCTACTTTATAACTGTCATTTTGCTACTTTTATGAATTATAATGTAAATACTTTTGGAGAAAGAGGTTAGCCAACAGGGTCACAACCTACATGCTAGGAGCCATTGCTCTACAGACAAGCGTGAATAACTTGAGTGGATAACTTCCTGTTTTAGCCAGACTGTTCACTACTGTGATCAAATACATTTAAAAAAAGAAAAGAAAAGAAAGCTTAACTGGACTCACAGTTTTAGTGGCCACAGTTCACTGCCTTTATTCCTGTGGACTTGAGGTAAGCCAGAACATGGGACAAAAAAAAGGTGACAAGAGAGGCCAGTGTTAATATACTCCTCTCTAGGGCATGTGGACAGCAATCACCTTCCTTCAATGATCCCCCACTTGCCACCAGTCCCCAACTTCCAACAGCCTTTATAATTTGAACATATCATGACATGAAATTATTGATTAGGTCAAAGCCCGTACACTGTTGTCCCTGGAGACACAGCGTGTCCCTCACAGACACCCTCGGGGGTGCACTTTATTAATGTGCTAAGTGGGCTCCTAATGTGACCAATTCGACAGCAAATATTAACCGTGGCATATCTCCATTTACTCTGCACGTTAGCCCAAAAGTATACTTTATAGAGGTAACACAAATCTTACACAGTTACCCACAGAACTATGGCCACTTTTAAGTATTTGTTAGTGTGCTGGCTAGCCGCTATAGAATTAAAGACTGAACAGAACCACCGGAGAAAACACTGAAGCTCAGGCTCCGATGAACATAAACTCTTCAGTCTCCTGTTTGATTTTAGGCAGCCCTGGAATGGACAAATGGTCAATATGGAACCAGTCAGTTTGCACCCCTGCACTCTCCAACCTTTCTTCACAGGCCATCGTCATTGCTTCTCAAGGACCTAGCCACAATCTCCAGCCACAGCGACGTGGTTGTGTTTAATCACAACAATGAGGAGAATGGGCCTGCAAAGCGCCTCAATTTTTTTACTTTGCAGTTCTGTGTTTTGTTTTAATGTTGGTGATCATTTTTTTCTTTGCTTTGTTTTTTAAATGAAAAACAAAACACTTGTGGATCAAAGTCTTATTTTTTATGGGGAGTTTTCCAGAATCTATAAACTGCCTATGAAGATAATTCTTCAAACACAAAATAATTCCAACAGAATAAAGCAAAGCTTTGGACTTTTGCCCATGTTGTCAGAGACAAAGGCGTATCCCTTAAAAAAAAAATCTCATTTCTATAGCCTGGCCTCGTGGCTTGGGAGTGCCTGTGGCTGCCAATCTTCCTGAACTCTAAATTTTAAAGAAGTAACAATTGTTTAAAAAAAAAACCAAAACTAACTAACTAACTAACTAACATATTAATACTCTCACACCAAGAAAGAGACACACTCAAATCTCTGGAAAATTAATAACAAACAATATTCATTAAGTATTTCTTTTTATGAAGCAATGCTATATTTATATGTAGTGCATGTAACTGATTACATCTATATGTGTATATATAACCCTCCCTTTGAAATAAAAGTTACCTTATTTTCAGATGGAGACACTAAAGAAAATCCAGGTGAAGCACTGTATCACACATATCTAGAAAAAGGAACCATTCTTCAAACTGTCCTGTTTTGGCTATCGAGCTGAATGGTAGCATAGACAACACTCCTGGCTACCTGCACACAAAAGAAAAATGGTGAGGAAAAACATTTGTAAAGAGAATAAGGCATTTATCCTAGACATTGGAGAATACAGAGCCACATCACAATCGTCCACACATTAAGAGGATTTTCCAGATCTTCTCACATGAAGTCAACATTTTATGTTTATAATAAGAAAAGACTGGCCTAAAACTTGACAGTTTTTCTTAGAACCATCAGAAAATTGAAAGCCATGGTTGGTGCAAGTGTCTCTCAGAGGTTAGGGCTCATTGCCCTGACTGTAAAATTAGGAAGTCATAGTCTTCAGGAAGTGAGGTCTAGTTGGGAGGCCAATCACTGGAGGCATGCCCTCAAGGGGGTTGTGGGATTCTGATATTTTATGCTTCTTTTGCTTTGCTTCTTGGCTCATGAGGCCAACACTTTTCTTCTATCGTGATGTGCTGCCTTGTAGATGTCAAAATCAATGACACCACTCCATTGTGGACCAGAACCTAAAATGTGAGGCAAAATAAACCTTTCCCTTTTAGAAGCCAATTACCCTGGTATTGCATTATACTGATGGGAAGCTGACTGATACAGAGAGGTCGCAGAGGAAATCATCAACTGTAAAACCAATCAAGTAAGTGGTTTCCAAGAGAGACAGCGGAGATCTGCTTATGACTGGAATTATAAACTGTAGTGATCTGTGAAAAACAGTTTTTGATAAACTGGTACCGTCTGATTTGCACAGACTGTAAGATGGTGGTTCTAACCCTGTGGGTTGTGACTCTTTTGGGAGTCCAGTGATCTTTTCACAGAGGTCACCTAAGGTTATAAGAGAGATTTTCTTTATGATTCATAATAATTGCAACATTACAATTGTACAATAACAATGAAAATAATTGTGTGGTCGGGGTTCCCCACAAGATGAGGAACTGTAGTAAAGGGTTGCAGCATTAGGAAGGTTGAGGACCACTGCTCCAGAGAAGAGGTGTTAGTGGCACTATCCTGCAACCCTTCCATGGGCTTCGTTTCCTAGCAACTCACATTGTTCCAATGGTAAAGAGCTAAGAAAGCTCTTTTTCTGGCATTTGTAAAGAAAGAGCAAGGCTAGGAGCTAGGAAGATGGCTCAGTTTGTAAGGCGCTTGACCCAGAAACATGACCATTAGAATTTTAATGCCTGTAAACTACATAAAAAGATGAGCACAGCATGCTCTTATAATTCCATCACCAGAGTACTAAGTAGAGATTTCTGTACTAAGTTGGATTTCTGAGGCTTCCTGAAAATCAGTCAGCTCCAGGTTCAGTGAAAAACTCTATTTCAGAAAAATAAAGGGGACAGTGATAGAGAGAGGGAACTGAAGACATTCAGACTCTGACCTCCACATGGATGCACACACACACATAAACACAGACAGACACACATGCACACAATGCACACTCATGCACACACCAAAAACAGAAGATCAAGACTAGAGATGATTAATTATGCTTAAATGATTCTCCACAAAATCTTCTCTGAGCCTTATCCCCTATGAGAGAAGTGCATTTCTCCTGCCCTGCCACTCTCTAGATTTCATTTCACTTAGAGAACAAATACAGGTAATAAACAACAATGAAAATCATAGCCCAGAAATACAGGCCTATCAAAGAACGAAACTGTGCTATTATAATTCTGGTGAGTATGTGGGAATGCACGTTCCTTCACAGGCATACTGAGGCCAGAGCAGGATATCTGGTATCTTTCTACACTGTTTTCCACAGTAGTAAGGAATTATTTCCCCAAACCATGTGTAGCAATGCCCAACACTATATAAGCAAAGGTTTGTAAATCCCAGTCTAGCCTGGTCTATATAGCTAGTTCTAGGCTAGCCAGTGTTAGATTTAGGTCAACAAAGGAACTAAAGAAATGGTAAGCCTGGCCTGTGGGGCTGCAACAAACCTTAATCACAACCCTCGCTCTATCCAAATTAACATAGCGTGCACACTGAAGACCCGTTGAGCTCGGCTTCTCCTTTTTAATACTTAATGTCAGACTTTCAACAACAAACTCCAAAGCATTCTAAAAGGGTAGTAAAACTCCAGTCCAAAGGGGCAAAAATAATGATCAGAACTCAACTCAAATACTGCTGAGATTTTGAAATTATCAGACAGGGCTGTAAAAATAACTATGATTAATATGCAAAGCGCCTTAATGGAAAAAAAAAGAAGTGGATAGCATGCAAGAAGAAATGAGTAATACAATCAGAGAGATGGAAACTCTAAGGAGGAAATAAAAACCAAGAGGAAATATTCAAAATCTAGAGCACTGTTGGCGGAGGAAGGAATGCTTTTGATGGACTCACCAGAGCAGAGGCATGGCTGGAAAAGGAAGCAGTGAGATTACACATAGGTCAAACAAAACAAAACAAAACAAAACAAAAAAACAAAACAAAACAAAAAACCCAGCCTTTCCAGACTGAAATGCAGGCCGAATGGGGGAAGGGAAGGAGAGGACAAAACACCCAAAGATGACATTTTGAGGAACCCAGTGACTATACCTCTATGCCCTCACTCACACATACAAATCATCTTCAGCAAACTGTTTTTAAAGAGACATATAAAAGTTATCTTGAGATTCTTTTTTATAGGCATACAGTGGATGCAGATCTACCAGGATATTGTAACAATGAAAGCGTGTTATTCAAGATAATCTACCAGGATATTGTAAGAATGAAAGCGTGTTATATTTGTGTTATAGCCTGCTCCTGTCTTCCACTCCCAAGCACAGCTTAATGGGTCCTCTACTCCAGACAGAGAGGTCAAACTGACAGGGCTCCCTCTCTTCCTTTCCCCATCAAGGCTTACCCTGTTCTAACCAGACATGGCCCACCAACAGGGAGTCTTGTCTTTTGCAATGTCTCCCCCTCCCCCAAGGTGAAGAGGATGCATTTTTTTTTTTTTGCTGAGTTTAATAAAGACTTCCACAGCTGCCTACCCACACTCCAGTTCAAAACCACAGGCACCAGAGGTGTAGACAGGACTTCAAAGGGCTCTCCACACCCCATCCGTAGAGGTGGTTTCCATTACAGGGAAAGTGACAGGCAAGCCAAAAGGCTGAAGGCTTCCTACAGCAGCACCCAGGACAGCTGCTGGCCAACAGACCAGGTAGAGAGGGGGCTTCTGAGGAAAATGTTCTGTAGTTCTCTGCAGAGATGACGGCTTTGTTTGTTCTTGTTTGAAACAATATGGGAAGTTCAAGTGTAAGGGGACAATTGAAAGGAGCAGGACTGTCAACGACATGCCAAGTCTGCACAGACAGAGAGAAACACAGCTAAGAATGTGTCACGGGGACACACAGACAGATGGGTACACACACATGTACACACATGGACTGATTGGGGGAAAATAAGAGAGAAGAAGTTACCAACAAACAAGGGAAGGTGAATATGATCAAAATACATTATATACAATGCACACATAACAATGAAACATGTTGATTTTACGAAAATGGTTTGTTTTAAACTGTGTGGGGGGGAGCTCATGTGTTCATGCATGCATGCATATGTGCACCTGAGTGTGAGTGTGAGTGTGAGTGTGAGTATCCAAGAAGACCACAGGCATTACATTCTTATGACGTTGGAGCTACAGGTGTTTTGGAGTCAGTTGATGCAGGTGCTGGGAACTGAACTTGTGTTTTCCAGAACAGTATCATGTGTGATCTTAACTGTTGAGCCCATCTCTCCAACCCACTGGTATTTTATGTTAATGTATATTCATATATTCTTGAAACACAGTGTGGCTTCATAGGATACACAACCAACTTCAATCATCATCCCAGAAATCTATCCTTGCCAAATGTATTTGGTCCAGACCGTTGAACAATTATTTCCTTGAGAAATCTTTTAAACACCTAGGAAAGCCCACCTGTTATCCCTGAAGACTAATAGATTCAAGGTGATATCCAATAAAGGAGACAGCTCGACAACGAGAATAGAAGAAGAGGCACAGTCAAATAAAGCCATTGCTGAAACTGTTATCCTCACAGAGACCTATACAAAGGCAAGACTTGGCTTTTCCAGTGAAAATATCAATGTCTTCACTTTGTGGGAGGAAACAGAGCTCACTAAGATGGCCTAGACGCAGCTCAAGACAAATAAGCAAGCAAACAAATAAACAAAAACAAAACAAAAATAAGCTCCAGAGAATAGAAAGTTAAGTCATATCCACAGGTACCATATTAACTACACTATTCAGTCTTTTAACAAAAAATATGACACAATAAAGCAGTGGTTCTCAACCTCCCTAATGCTGAGATCCTTTAATACAGTTCCCCATGTGATGACCTACAGCCCTAAAATTATCTTATTGCCACTTCAATAACTGTTATGAGTCATAAGGTAAAAATATCTGATAGACAGAATATCAATATGCAACCCCCAAAGGAGTCGAGACCCACAGGTTGAGAATCACTGAAATAAAGGACCAGCTATGTGTTAACCACACGGAGCTATGAGCAGAGGTAGGTAACAGAAAGACTGACATCTGAGAAGGTGCAGATATCAGAGTTACCAAAGACTTCCAGACAACCAATATGTTTAAGAACTCTATGGTTCATAGAACACATAATGAGATGATCTGGGTGTTTGTTTCTTACAAACTCCATGATAAAATTGAATTCCTAAAGTCCAGTGTTAGTGCTGTTTTCAGGTGGAATACTGAAGAGGCAATTAAGTGAGCCCTGTTATGTGGCCTCAGAGCATTAGGGCCCTTAGTAAAGGGAAGAATACAGCCCTAAGTTAGCAAGCTAGTTCACCCTATGCGTGACTTACAACCCAACAGAGAGGGCATCACCAGATGTCAATGCTATGCTCTTGGGCATCTACATCAATAAGCTAAATAATGCTTCTTTTTTTCTTTATAAGTTTACCTACACTGGCATTCACTTACAGCAACAGAAAATGTATTTAGGTGAATGTATCAAAGGCGGGGGGGGGGGGGAAAGAGAGAGAGAGAGAGAGAGAGAGAGAGAGAGAGAGAGAGAGAGAGAGAGGGAGGGAGGGAGGGAGAGAGAGAGTTACAAGAAAGAACAAAATGGAAACCTCAGAGTTAGAGGACATAAAATAAAAATGCATTAGTGGGGCTCAGTAATAGATTTGAAACGGCAACAGAAACAATTAGCCACATGAAATTCAAAAGGCATAGAGAAAAGTGGAGAAAAATGGAGAGCCTCAGAGAAACAGACACCACTTAGGATTTGTACCAGCAAATGTTTTTTATGAAAACAATAAAATAACAGAAATGATAAAATATACGAAATACAAAATATTTAGAAAAACTTGTACATCGATGTCTAAACATACAGAAAAAATACTGAAAGAAGAAAATATTTCAAAAAGAAAAAGTTAAAGGCCCCCCATAAAATGGGGCCCCCCTCCCCCACGTAAAGACTCCAGACTGAGCTCCCATCAGAAACAACAGAGGTCAGAAGAAGTGTAGTAATATACTAAGTAAATGTAGTTGGGTGGGGGTGGGACTTATACCTAAGCAAAATATTGAAAGCATGATGTAGTTGCTTCTGGTAGAAAAATATATAAGGAAAATGAGAATTAGATGTAAAGATTTGGAAGTTCTTAACTTGTTCTTACTGCACAAAACGAAAGGGTTTGCACAGGTCAAATGCAAGTGCACAGATGAAAGACAGCCACAGTGTCCACAGCACTTAGCAGAGATGGTGCCTGGAACCTTTGTCATATTGTCATTTTCTTCTAGACATAAATGCAAGAATGGGTTGGAAAAGAGATGAGTGAGAGGTGTTTAAGAAGTCCTTTAAAGACCAGAAAAGAATCTGGAATACAGAGTCAACAAACAGAAAAGTAATGGGTCTTACTAGCAAAAGATGACCTTCATATCACACTCACCGAGGAGGACAGCCTGACCTGAGTAGGGAGATGGCTTTCTTCTAACTTGCAGGAGAGGGAAACCAAACAGGCTCAGTGCCTTCTAGAATCATGTGGTTACGTTCATGACCTACACCTGAGTTCCAAGGTAACCCTGCAAAGCATTTTACAAAATAGGGGCCATTTTAAGTTCTGCCCCAATACTGAATGGAAAGGAAGATTTCTATTTCTTTAAAATCTATATTTGTACCTATATGTTGGAGACTGAAAGAAATTCTTCATCGAGAAAGCCAGTAGTCTTAGTTTGCAGTGTGCTATCTTCATTGGTTTGAAAGATGCTCACTGATCTTCTGGCTTTGTTTTTGAATCACTCCTCCGTCCGTTCTATATTTGTGTATTCACTCATTTTTACCATATCTTTCTTTATCTTGTTTCAAATCACAACTTTTTTAAAATGATGAGTTGATTTTATAAAATGCTTACAGCTATTTTCTAGGTAGGTATTTTTAAATTTCCACCTTATGCAAATGGCATCTTATTTTATATAGTATGCTTTTTAGTTTTATATCCACTCATTATTTCTAAGCTCTACTATTGTTATTTTCAACTCTGTTCACTCACCACATCACTGCTTCCCTAGTGATAAACATCAATTATCATTTTTAATATCTGTCCCTTTATTTCCATGTTCCATGTGCACACACACATATACACACATATGCATGTGCAAACACACTTAAATTTTAATTACACATATGACAGAAAACATGCAATATCTGTCTGTCTGAGCTTCATTTAATTTAACATGATAATTTCCACCCTTTTTTTCTTTTGCAAATGTCATCATTTCTTTTTTTCTTTATGGCTGAATAAAACTCTGCTGTGTCTGGATGTCACATTTTCTGCCTCTGTTCTTCTGTTAATAGACATCTCAGTGGGATTCTTATCTTGCCTATTGTGACTGGTACAGCAGTAAACATGGATTTGCAATTGTTTCTGTACTGTGTTGACTGTCAGACCATCAGGGACACACCTGGGAGTTGCACAGTAGAGCCTATGGTAGTTCAATTTGTGCTTTGTTGATGAATCTTCATACTGAATTTCATGTTGGATTTAACAGTCTATATTCATACTATATATTTTTTAAAAGTGTGTTAGCTTCAATTTCCCTAACCTAGTTCTCTGCTTGGCTAAGGCTCTCTAGCAGTCCTGTCCCAGAACCCATCTGGTCGTGAGCATCCTTGGCTCTGATCAGCGGATAATCCTCATATGTGTGCTTTCAAAGGATATGTGTGGCAACCTTTGCCTTCTTCCAACAAGACATCTTTTATACATCCATACCTAGTTTGGATATTTAAGATCTACAAACTCTACATACTACACTCAGGTGAGGCTTTTACTGCAAGACAAATGCATCACAGAAAGAAAAGATAAAACAAATACACCAGAACTCCAAGGTTATTGGCAGATGAAACACCGCTGGGCCCTGGCTGCACAAAAGACCAGGTTGTGTGTATGGTCAAACTACAAAGATCTATGCAAGGGATTGTGACTTTAAGTAGTGCCTTAACAAACTTAAACTGGCTCTTTCAGAGAGACCAGGCTTATCAAAGCTGTTTCTTAACCACTAATAAAGAAAGGAAAAGTGTGTGTGTGGTGGTGGTGGGGGTTGGGGGGGGTATAAAAGGACCTAGAGGTAACAAGAGCTCCACAAGCCAACATAGCCAATGAACCATGGTCCAGAGGGGCTGATGGAGACTGAAGCTCCAGCCAAGGACCATGTGTAGACTGGACCTAGGTCCTCTGCATAGATGTAGCCAATGGGAAGCACAGGCTTCATGTGGGTCCACTAGTAAGGGGAGCAGGGGTTGTCTCTGGCATGGACTCTGTTGTCTGTGTTTTTTATCACTTCCTCTTGACAAGGCTGCTTTGCCATAGGGGAAGAAAACAAACAGGGTCCTGAGGCAACTTGATGAGCTAGAGTGGGTGGGTAGTGGGGGCTCTCTTTTTTGGAGCAAAGAGGAGGGGGAGGGGGAGAGGGGAAGGAGGGGAGGGTTGGGAGGAAAGAAGGAAGGGGGACCTACAACCAGATATAAAGGGAATAAATAAATTAATTTAAAATAACAAAGAAGGGAATGTTGGGGTTTTCTGGGGATAGTTTAGAGGTTAAATTGCACTCCATAAATGTCACTGATCTTGTCTTAGTCGAGAATCAAAAGCATCCAAACCTCTACATAGCCTCAAAGGTTAAAGCAGGGTGCTTACCTTCTAGCTTTGACAAACTCCAATCCAGTGCTTGCCTTCAAACCAGGCTAAGGCTAAGCTGCTCAAGTGTGTGCCTTTTCTTACCCCTTTTACAAATTTACAAAATAAAAGAAAGCACAACTATTCAGGTTATCTGTATCACCAAAGAGACGTCTATATACTTTTGGAGGAACAGTCAGTTGATCAGCAATTCCAGAAGATTCTATTGCAAGCTCGTCCATAACTTCACCATCTTAGCCAGTATGTTATCTCCTTCTGCCAAGGCCCTTCAGGGATGGTGCCTATGGACTGACTCAGCAGAGCAATCATGTCACAGTTAACTAAATGCAGAGCCTCCTCTGCCCTATCATCTTCAGTTGAAAAGCCATCCTATAGAAGTTATAATTTAAGCCCCTATGTTTGATGATTATCTGTATTGTCATGAGTTTAGTTTTAAAAAAAACTCACTGAAGTAACTTCATCAATTAGGGATGGTGGAGCTGGGAAGAGATGAGGGAGGGGGCTACAATCAGGATGTAAAGTGAATAAACTAAAAATAAAAGCAATTCAATGACTCGTGTGTGAGTCAAATGGAGCTGAAGTCAAGAACAGAGGATAAGCTCAGGATCTAGCAAGATGACTGAGCAGCCCTGCAGGAAATCTAGCACTTGCTGGCAGAACCAGTTCCTGGCATTAAAGCAGGATTTCTCCTTTGAGGGAGAGACTTTAAAACTTGAGCCATTCCTCGAGGGTCTGGAAAGATGGCTCAATGAATAAGAGCACTGGTTACTCTGTCAGAGGACTTGGGTTCACTTCCTAAACTTGAACTATTCCTTCCAGAAAAAGAAAACCCAATGGATTCACCTAAAGTATATTTCATGGCCAAAATTTATCATCCTAATGTAGACAAGTTGGTAAGAATATGCTCAGATAGTTTGAAAGGTAAACGATCTCCAGCACTGCAGATCCACACAATTTGGTTATCAATCCGGGCTTTGTTAATCACTCCCAATCCAGATAATCCATTAGCAAATGAACAGCTGAGCTGGGGAAGACCAAGGAAGCCAAAGCCGCAGAAACAGTGAGAACATGGACTAGGCTGTACGCCATGAGCATTATTTAAGTTGGTCACTCGTACATCTCTTCTCCCATTCCACTAGGACGTCTTCCGTTTGTTTTTGCATTTCATGGACATAGTCTTAGAAACATTAAAAGCCCAGGCATCTTCATCTTTGGTGATTACATGCACATTAGCAAATCTCTGTCTTGCTCTGGTTCACCATTGTAAAGCATGAGCAGAGGCTGCAAGTATCACCCGGGTTGTTGTGAGATGTTGTAAAGCGGTGACTCTCTGCTTTGATTCATTTCCCTATCATGCACATGGTTTAAGTACAAAATGCCACGAATGAGGGTAGTTGTCAGGGTTATATGCCAGGGGTATGGATGTTTTATTTTATTTTTTAGGGGGAAAGTAGTTTTATTTTAATCTTATGGTCTCTTTCCTCTCTCCACCTCCTGCTTATACTATCTAATTGCAATGGAAAAATGCAGCTAACCAGTTTTTAAAGAATATGCTCTTTACCGTGATCTAACTTTAGGTGCTGTAGAAGAACAGGTTTGATTGTCTGAACAAAAATGGGAATATTAAATTAACATCACAGTGCTCACTAATAACACTGTGTCTTTGCTATCAAGTGCCTCCACACAGGAAGAAAGAAAGAAAAAAAGAAAGAAAGAAAGAAAGAAAGAAAGAAAGAAAGAAAAAAGAAAGAAAAGAAGAAGAGGAAGAAGAAGGCTTGTGAACATTTTCTATGCCTTGTCTTGAAATGTCTGTAAATTTTATATTTTAGTAAAATATTTTTGTTAATCTAAAAAGAGCAATTCAACTACAAGTTCTGTTAATATTACAAAAGAATCCAGGATTACAATAGTATTCCTTGATCTTTCCAGACACAGTGACCCTACATGCATACCTCAAAGGCCAAGCCTCTGTCATTTGTCCAAGACATTTGTGAAAGTAGCTATCCATTGTGTGTTACACCACAAGGCTTTATTGGCATAGTCCTTGGTGAGTCTTATTTTAATGAAATGCCCATTTTTTCCTTCCACTGTGGAAACAAATAGAGCTTAATAGGCTTCTTTATTTAAATAGCTTCCCAGTCAAACACACATCTATTTTTATTTATGCATCAGGCCTTGATGGCCAAGAAGTACATAGATAAGTTGGGGGGATCTTCCAAGGAGTGGAATAGCTGGGTCTTGAGGAAGCCCTATTCCCATTTTTCTGAGATAGCACCAGATAGATTTCCAAAGTGGTTGTACTAGTTTGCATTCCCACCAGCAATAAAGGAGTGTTCCTCTCTCCCCACATCCTCGCCAGCATGTGGTGTCGCTTGAATTTTTGATCTTAGCCATCCTGATGGGTGTAAGATGGAATCTCAGCGTTGTTTTGATTTGCATTTCCCTGATGATTAAGGAGGTTGAGCATTTCTTTAAGTGTTTCTCAGCCATTTGATATTCCTCTGTTGAGAATTCTCTGTTTAGTTCCATGCCCCATTTCTCGATTGGGTTATTTGGTTTGGTGGTATTTAATTTCTTGAGTTCTTTATATATTTTGGATATTAGACCTTTGTCCGATGTGGGGTTGGTGAAGATCTTTTCCCAGTCTGTAGGCTGTCGCTTTGTTCTCTTTACCGTGTCACCTGCCTTACAGAAGCTTCTCAGCCTACCCAGATCTAGCCAATGGACAGAACACTCCCCACAGTAGAGTGGAGAGTGGGATATGACTTTCTCACATACTCTGGTGCCTCACCTTTGACCATGTCCCCTGGAGGGGGAGACCTGGTGGCACTCAGAGGAAGGACAGCAAGTTACCAAGAAAAGACTTGATACCCTATGATCATATAGAGGGGGAGGTAATCCCCCTCAGGAACAGTCATAGGGGAGGGGAATAAGGGGAAATTGGGAGGGAGGGAAGAATGGGAGGATATAAGGGATGGGATAACCATTGAGATGTAACAAGAATAAATTAATAAAGGAGGAAAAAAAAGAAAAAAAAAGTTGGGGGGATCTGGGAGGAGTGGGTTTCCATTCATTAAAGGCGATCTTAAGTAGTCAATAAGCCATCTCTGTGCTTTTGATATTAGATCCAGGCCATGTTCTGTAGCTTTCACTGTCTCCATCTAAAGGTGCATACTGCATTTTCCTGCCTGTTTAGTAGCATGCCCTTTCCCGTCTGTGTCCCCTACGGGAGTGACCTACTGAGTATAGGGCATACTTGTCTACTTTTCCAAGGCTTATCATCTATCTGGGCTTTTAAATTATCTTTCCCTTCATTCATAAATAAAGTCCAGGTTAATGGTCCAATAATGATGTCTTTAGAATGTTTTTCTGTAGCTTAATGAGAAATTTTATTTGTTCTAAAAATGATCAAGCTAATTTTACTCAGGGATCTTACTGACTGGTTTGTCAATGTTGGTTTGTACACTAAATGTGCTGTTGAGATAAAGTCATTGTTGACTAAAATTGAGTTCCTATCTTGGGCACAAATGGTGGATTTCTGGGGACAAAAATACAGTTAGTAGGATCAATAGTAAACCCAAAATTTAGTTTAGTTTAAGTATCTTCAGGATAGATTTAAACTTCCCAGGATATGGTGTTTTTGACCCCAGTTAAAATAGATTTTTTGGTTAAATATATATAAATGTATAAACAGAAATTGTAAGCTGAAATGATTTCCTGTTCTAGGTCTCTAAGGTGTTAAACAAATTCAAATCCAAAAAGAAAATCTAAACAGTGAAAAAAACATTGGTTGTAAATCCACTTGCTACTTATAGGTGGGTCCAGATCAGATCAGCCTAGAAGGTCCTACAGTTCTGTTTCGTCTCTGACATTTCTGTGATGCATGGGATGGTTTTAAGCCATAGTTCAACCCTCCGAGGAAGACAGTTGTGTCCATCTTTTTTCTCTCTCTAATCCCATTGAGTGAAGCTTTGATGGCTGTTCTTGGTTCACTTTATGAAGCCTGAAATCCAACCACAAAGTGAAGTGAAGATGAATCCAATTCCCCCTCTCTAACCAGAAGATCTTAATGGGCATGAGCGCTTTATATTCTTCAGCCCTCTTGGGGTTCACAAAGTTTTTCATAACAGCATAGTTCATAATAGCCAAGTTCCTTTCTTTATTTTAATTTTTAATTTGTTCACTTTACGTCTGGATTGTAGCCCCTTCCTCCATCACTTCCAGATCCCACCCTCCCTCCCTTTTACTCTCCCCCCACCCCCCCCCCCCAGTCCTCAAAGGGGATTCCTCCTCCTCTAACATCTGACCTCAGCCTATCAAGTCTCATCTGGACTGCCTGTATCCCTGTATCCTCTTCTTCTGTGGCCTGGCAAGGCCACACCACCAGGGGAAAGTGATGGTATATACTCACTTATAAGTGGATATTAGCCACATAATACAGGATAACCACACTAAAATACACAGACCTAAAGAAACTAAATAACAAGGAGGACTCTAGGGAGAATGCTTAGGTCTCATTCAGAAGGACAAATTGAATAGACACTGGAAGCAATTGAAAAGAAAGAAGGAAACCTACCATAGAGGTTCTCTGAAACAGTCCACCCAGCAGGAGATCCAAGAAGATGCTGAGACACACAGCCAGACTGCAGGATGGAGCACAGGGAAGGAGTCTTATGGAACAGAAGGACCTGGAGGGATCAGGAACTCCACAAGGAGACCAATAGAGTCAACAGAGGAGGGTGCTGCAGAGACTGATGCACCAACCAAGGACCATGCGTGGTGAGGACCTAGACCCTCTGTTCAGATGTAGTTGACAGACCGCACAGTCTCCCTGTGGGTCCCATAATATTGGGAATAGGTGCTACTTCTGACATGGACTCTGGCTGCCAAGTTTCTTTCACTTTGCTGTTATCTAAAGCCTATTTTGCAAACCAGTCACCGAGTTCCCACTCCAAAATCTTAGCTGTGGCCACTGGGTGGCAGTAACAGACTTCTGTCAGAAACTCGGGTCAGCTTTAGCAGCAAGTACCAACAAAATCTCCCCAGATCACACCACCAGTCAGTTTAGTCAGGGTTCATCAGCATCCAGGATAGATCAGCTCAGCCCAGAGGCTATATAGGGCCTTATGTGATAACATATGGACCTGTAGCTTAGAGCTACAATTAAAGAGATTTTTCTAGATGCTTTCCAGTGTATCTAACATGGTTGCATATTAACCATGTGGGGCCAAAGACATCTATGAATTTTCTCTCCAGTAACTTTAGTCAAATAGGGGAGAAAGAGCCTTCTTCCTATGCCAATGGGTTTCAATGAGGGAAGTCTCGCCACTTGGGCATCACTGAGACTGTAGAGTTAAAAGAAGGAATGAAGCAATGGCTACACACAATTTGCATTCAGAAGTTTCCCCCTTTGAAGCCTCCTGTCATTTGTGACTGAAGTCATCACATCCTGATAATGTAATTACAATGCCCATTACCAGTTAGTTTGTAAGTTTAAGTAAGGGTGCTTGGCAATCTGAGAAAGCATAGATCCCACAGGCCATTCCACCTTACCAATGCAAATGGCCCCATTCTTGGCAGAGGACTGTGAAGGGAAGAATTCCAAGAGGCTCTCAAACCCATTAGAGTCGGAATCCAAACACTGAATATTTTGGCTTGACGTGCGTGCGTGCTAAAGATATGTTAGTCTCTTCTTTTGTGTAAAATATGCAGATGTTTTGTGTGTGAAGTCCAAGAGTCATTCAGTGAGACTGTTTCAGTCATTTTATAATCACAAGTTAACATGAGCTTTCAATAATATTTTAAATAGCATGTTATAATCTCCCCCCTCTCTTTTTTTCCTATCTTTTCTAATTAGTCCTAAAAATGCATTTCATCTGTTATATATGAGTTGTCTTTCTTCTTCTAAAACACCTAATCTTTTCGCTATTATCATACCCACTGCAAAGGGACTTAGTGAGGCTATGTCTCTAATAGCATAGGTGGGCTAGGCATGCAATTAGTCACTGCACAGCATTATAGTACTGTAGCATGTTCCATACAATATCTAAAAGTTGAGCAATTCCTACTTTGTGGGATATAAGCCATGTAGTCTTACTTCTTTGGACCTTATCAGAAGCAGAGTTTACCTAAAAACATACTTCTGAGAAAGCAACAAGACTGCAAAAGACCAGTGTCATGTCACATCTGATCCCCCCTCAAATCTAACTTCCATTTCAAAACCAGTCTGCAAATGGATCTGTAAGGTGGATGTTAAAACAAAACGATTTCAACTTAGAATTTAACCTCTTAGCAACCAGTCTGATGCCAGACCAAGCATATGGGCTCCGTCTTTCATGAGCAAATCCAAGTCTTTGCATCTGGCTTAAGAGCTTCACCCTGCCTCTCTATCAACTGGGGCAGCCGGGAGCAGCTGTATATGCACCTGTCCTTGGATGACTTCCCTTACATTTAAACCTTCTTTGTTACCCATCCAGTGACCCCCCTCCACCCCGCCATGGTCTACAGATACTTTTCTACCCATCAGGAGACAGAATAATTCTGTTACCAGAGAACAGGGGTGGGGAGTCAGAAGCCAACTATAAGCACTGTGCTTATCCCCTAACTTGTTTCTTCATCCTTCTCCTAAAGGATGCCTTAGTTGTAATTTGATGTGGGTCATCTCAAACATCCCAACTTAAGAACTAACCGCATGGTATTTCTTTGGATATTTGGTGTCAAGACTACTATGAGCTCTTCTCTCTCTCTCTCTCTCTCTCTCTCTCTCTCTCTCTCTCTCTCTCTCTCTCTCTCTCTCCTGATCTCTGTCTGTCTCTGTCTCTGTCTCTCTGTCTCTGTCTGTCTCTCTCTCTCCTACCTACCTATTTATCAATCATCTTGTGTGTGTGTGTGTGTGTGAGAGAGAGAGAGAGAGAGAGAGAGAGATGAGTGCAGTAGTGCCTCTAAAGGTAGAGACACATGCAGTTATAAGCTGCCTAATGTGAATATTAGGAACTAAACTCAAGCGCTCTGCAAGAGCAGCAAATGTTCTTAACCTTTGACCCCACTCTCCAGCTGTTTTTGTGAGATCTTATCTAAAGGAAAAGGATGCAGTATTAAAGGAGAATGAAAATCCCAACAAACACTTGGAAAGACAGGCCTGCTATGCAAATTCTCAAGTCCTTGCCTCTGTGTACCAGGAACTGACTGAGCCCCAGGTTTGAAACACAAGATATATGCTAAGAATCTTGGAGAAAAATTACTCCTCAAACCTCTTAGTGGCTTGTTAACTAGTCAAGGCCGGTTATCAAACTGGGAGTGTTATTAGCAAGCATTAGTGAAGAAACTGACCTGACAGATCATGTTGCAGGGTGTTGGGGTGGGGGTGGGGGGACAGGGGGCTTAATAGCACACCATACCACTGTTATTATCTTGGGAAGAAGTTAAACCAGGCATCGAGAGTGTTCCCAGAGATGGGGGAGGGGGCGCATTTCCAATCTCTTTGTAGATTAGCTGACTACATCTACAAGTCACTCATCACTAAACTATAAGCCTGTACCATTGAATTACTGCACTGTGGTTAAAAACCTAAGTTGTAAAAAGTTAAACTTACTGTTTTAAGAATGAATATGTCTTCTCTTCCCCAGTTCCCACAATGGCTGAATCCACTTGTTAACCACTAACTTAGTATTTATTGAGTGGAAGATTTAAAATATTTTAGTAATAAATGAAAAGTACTGGTACCACTGTATTAGGAACAGCCACTACAAATCCACAGTGGGGATTTGCAATCATATGAGAAATGCTTCCAGCAGTTCCTCTCTGAAGGAATTTAACATTTCAAAATTTCTTCTTAGGCTCTTATCACTAAAGCAGGGTCCTAAGAATCACAGATCACTAGGCAATTCAGTCATCTAGCTACTGTGGTCAAAAGGAGGAGGGAGAGGGGGAAAGGGGAGGAGGGAGAGGAAGAGAAGGGGGAGGAAGAGGGGGAAGAAGAAAGGAAAGAAGAAAGAACATATTATACCAACAGATGATTTTAATTGTGAACAATTTGAATTTCTACATAGAAAATCCAGGTAAATCATATGTAAAGATATCCTGAAATACAGCAATTTTCATATCACTTTTCTAAAGTTTAGTTTAGGAATTTACTATCATTATTATTGTACTAGACATTTTTGTTATCTTTTTGAATGTGTGCTATACACAAAAATTTGAAAGACAAACTTCTAACAATAAGTAAGAATTATGAGTTGGACTTCCAAGGTGGTTTGGTGACCAGTGTGTACTGTATCTGAGTGGCAGAAGACCAGAGATTGTGGTTATGATGAGTAACCTAACAGCTGACACCAAAATATTAACATCGGTGTTTCCCAGAAGGGAGGGGGCATCCCTGGATCTGGGAACCACAGTTTCACACACCCCACACACATACATACACAGCTGTCTCTCAGGACCAGGAGTCTCACAAGATTCTCCAGTGCCCAGTGTGATCTGCTTATATGGAGAACTGGTCTCCACTCTCAGGGACACTCCACTACCACAGCCAAACCTCAGATTCCTCCTGCCTCTCAGAGGGCAGCTTCTCACAGCGCCCAAGGCATTATGACTTTCAGTGCCTTGGTCCCTGCTCCAGCAATCAGAACTTGGATTGCTCCCACTTCTGAAAGGGCAGCCCCCAGATACTCAGGGTCAACACCCCAAGCCCAAAACCATGGCTCTACTGGTCCCCTCTCGAGACCACCTGGACAATACGAATATACAGGGTATGGAGCCAAGATGGCACAGCACCTGCCTGGCCTCCAAACCACTACAGCCCCACTGACTTCATAATCCAAACAGCTAACAGAGAGATGAACTGTAGGCAGGCTCCAACCCCCCCCCCCATTGTCCACCATCCCAAAGAGACCAGTGTGGGTACTGACCAATATTCATTTTAGATCCTTTCCTTGCTAAATCTGGACCTGCCTGTCTCACCTGGGACCACGCCAGCAGAGGCGAGCAGTACTCAGGCTCTGACCTACATCTGCCAACTCAAAGAGACCTGTGCAGCCCAAGCACCATTCAGCTTAGAGCCCTCTCTGTTCCCTCTGAAACTTCCTGAACATCAGAGACCGCCAGGCCTGCTATCACCAGAAACAACCAGATGGCTAGATGTCATTGTAAGCACACAAGCAACAAATCCTAAGACCATATTTCACCACCAAAAACTGGCAAGCCCTGGAGATACTAATATACCTGAAGCACAAGAAAAGGATCTTAAATCTGAGGTTATGAAAATAACAGAGGCCTTAAAAGAGAAAAATAAGTCCCTCGAAGAAATACAGAAAACTGCATTCAAACAGATGAAGGGATTTAATAAATCCTTTAAAGAAAATTATAGGATAATACAATCAATTGGGCGAAAGAAATATATAAAGCTGTTCCAAATCTAAAAATGCAATTAGAAGCAATAAAGAAATACAAGGCAATCCTGGAGATGGAAAAATGAGGAAAGAGAACAAGAACTGCAGACACAGCCTCACAAACAGAGTACAAAAGATGGAAGAGAGAATCTCAAATGTAGAAGACACAGCACACGTAATCAATACATCAGTCGAAGAAAATGTTAAAACTAAAAAGTCCCTGACACAAATGCCCAAGAAATCTGGGACACTATGAAAAGACAGAATCTAAGACTAATAGGAACAGAAAGAGAAGACTCCCAGCTCCAAGTCCCAGGAAATATTTTCAACAAAATCATAAAAGAAAACTTCCCCAGTCTAAAGAAAGAGATGCCTATAAACACACAAGAACCTTAAAAAAAAAAAAAACCTCCAAATAGATTGGACCAGAAAAGAAAATTCTCCCGCCACATAACAATCAAAACACTACATGTACAGAAAAAGAAAAACTATTAAAAGCTGCAAGGGAAATGGCCAAGTCACATATGAAGACAAACCTATCAGAACTACACCTGACTTCTCAACAAAGATTATGAAATCCAGAAGGGCCTGGACAGATGTCAGGCTAAGAGACCACAGATGTCAGCCCAAGACTACTAAACCCAGCAAAATTTTCAATCACCACAGATGGAGAAAACAAGATATTCTGTGACAAAACCATGTTTAAACAGTACCTAGTCACAAATCCATCCCAACAGAAAATACTAAAAGGAAAACTCCAACCCAATTAGGCTAACTACATCCAAGGAAAGACAGGAAGTAAATAACCCCAGATTGGCAAAACCAAAAGAAAGGATGCACATACACATACTCTACCAGTATCAACATCAAAATAACAGGAATTAACAACCACTGATCATTAATATTTCTCAATATCCATGGCTTCAGCTCCCCAATAAAAAGATACAGGCTAACAGAATGGATGCAAAAACAGGACCCATCATTTTGCTGCACACAAAGGCACATCTCAGCAATAAAGATAGGCATTACCTTAGAGTAAAGGGCTAGAAATGGGCCTAAAAAGCAAGCTGGAGTAGCCATTCTAGTATCTTATAGAATAGACTTTGAATGAAAACTAATCAAAAGAAATGGGGAAGAACACTTCATACTCATCAAAGGAAAATATACACCAAGATGATGTCTCAATTTTGAATATCTATATCCCAAACGCAGGACACCCACATTCATAAAAGAAACATTGCTAAAGCTTAAATCACACATTGAACCCCGCACATTAATAGTGGGAGACTTCAACATCCAACTCTCACCAATAGATAGGTCATTGAGACTGAAACTAAATTAAGAAGAAGTAAAACTAACAGAGATCATGAATCAAATGTATTAAACAGATATCTACAAAAAAGTTCACTCAAACACAAAAGAATATATCTAGTTCTCAGTGCTTCATGGAATCTTCTCCAAAACTGACCATATACTCTGTCACAAGCAAATGTCAACATACGAAAAAATTAAAATAACCCCTTGCATCTTCTAAAAACTACCATGAATTAGAGCTGAAACTCAACAGCAACAGAAACAGAAAGCCTAAAAACACATGGTAAGTGAGCAACTCCCTACTTGATGACCACAGGATCAGGGACAAATTAAAGAAACTGAAGACTTTTTAGAATTCAATGAAAATGAAGCCACAACGTATCCAAATTATGGGATACAATGAAAGCAGTGCTAAGAGGAAAGTTCATAACACTAAGTACCTTCATAAAGAAATTGGAAAGATCACATACTAGCAATTTAACAGCACATGTGAATGCTCTTAAAACAAAAAGAAGCAAACACAGTAAAGAGGAGGAGAGGACAGGATATAAGCAAATTCAAGGCTGAAATCAAATATATTAGAAATAATGAGAACAATACAAAGAATCAATGAAACCAGGAGTTGGTTCTTTGAGAAAATCAACAAGATAGACAAACCCTTAGCCAAACTAACTAAAAGGCAGAGGGAGAGTATCCAAATTAACAAAATCAGAAATGAAAGCAGGATATATCAACAGACACTGAGGAATCCAAAAGATCACTAGGTCTTATTTCAAAAGCCTGTATTCCACAAAATTGAAAAACCTAAAAGAAATGGATGAGTTTTTTTTATAGATTTTACTTGGCAAAGTTAAATCAAGATCTGGTAGACAGTTTAAACAGACCTTTTAATCCCTAAGGAAATAGAATCAGTTATCAAAAGTCTTCCAACCAAAAAAAAACAAAAGTCCAGATAGAATTCTACCAGACATTTAAATAAGAGCTAATACCAATACCCCTCAAACTATTACACAAAATAGAAACAGAAGGAACATTATGAAGCTTATTCTATGAAGCTAGTCACCCTGATACCCAAACCACACAAACACTCATCAAAGGGAATTTCAAACCAATTCTAAGTCATGAACTTTGATGCAAAATACTAAATAAAATACTTGAAAACTGAATCCAATAACACGTAAAATGTATCATCCACCATGATCAAATAGGCTTCATCCCAGAGATATAGGGATGGGCAACATATGAAAATTCATCAATGTAATTCACCATATAAACAAGCTGAAAGAAAAAAATCACATGATCATCTCATTTAGATGCAAAACAAGCCTTTGACAAAATACAACACCTCTTCATGATAAAAGTCTTGGAGAAACCAGGAATACAAGCCCCATACCTAAACATAATAAAGTCTATATACAGCAAGCCAATAGCTAAACTCAAATTAAGTGAAGAGAAACTCAAAGATATTCCACTAAAATCAGGGACAAGACAAGCCTGCTCACTCTCTCCATATCTCTTCAATATAGCATTTGAAGTTCTAGCTAGAGCAATAAGACAACTAAAAGAGATCAAGTATTTACAAATTAAAATTGAGTCAAAGTATTACTATTCACAGATGATATGACACTATACATAAGTGACCCTCAGAATTCCACCAGAGAACTCCTACAGCTGATAAACACCTTCAGCAAAGTGGCTGAATTTAAGATTAATTTTAAAAAATCAGTAGCCATAATATATACAAATAACAAATGAGCTGAGAAAGAAATTAGGGAAACTATACCTTCACCATAGCTACAAATAATATAAAGTACCTTATTGTAACTCTAACCAAGCAAGCAAAAGACCAATATGACAAGAACTTCAAGTCTGTGAAGAAAAATTAAAGAAGATATCAGAAGATGGAAAGATGTCCCATGCACATGTCCCATGCACATAGTAAAAATGGCCATTTTACTAAAAGCAAAGCAAGCAAGCAAACAAACAAACAGAAGAGCTAAAACAATCCTATACAGTAAAAGAATTTCTGGAGATATCTCCATCCCTGACTTCAAGCTATACTACAGAGCAATAGTAATAAAACTGCATGGTACTGCCATAGAAGTATATTGGTTGATCATTAGAATGCTATTGAAAATCTAGAAATAAGCTTACACATCTATATCTGATTGTTGACAAAGGAGATAACCATACAATGGAAAAAAAGGCAGCATCTTCAATAAATGGTGCTGGCCTAACTGGATGTCTACATGTAGAAAAGTGCAAAGAGATCCATATTTATCACTCTGCAGAAAACTGAAGTCCAAGAGGGTCAAAGACATAATACCGCATACACTAAATCTATTAGAAGAGAAAGTGGGAGAAGCCTTAAACTCATTGGCATAGGAGACAACTCACTGAACAGAACACCAACGGTACTAGCTTTAAGATCAACAATAGTAAACAGAACTTCATGAAACTGAAAATCTTCTGTAAGGTAAAGGACATAATCAATAGAATGAAACAGTGGCCTACAGGTTGGGAAAAGATCTTCAATAACCCTATATCCTACAAAAGGCTAATATTCAAAATATGTAAAGAACTCAAGAAATCAAACACCAACAAACAAAATATCCCAATTAAAAACTGCGGCAGAGAGCTAAACAGAGAATTCTCAACAGAGGAATCTGAAAAGACTAAGAGGCACTTAAAGAAATGATCAATATCCTTAATCATGAGGGAAATGCAAATCAAAATTACTCTGAGATTTCACCTTACCCCTTTCAGAATGGCTAAGATCAAAAACTCAAGTGGCAGCACATGCTGGTGAGGATGTACAGAAAAGGGAACATTCCTCCATTGCTCGTGAGAGTACAAACTTGTACAACCAGTTTGGAAATCAATCTGATACTTTCTCAGAAATTTGGGAATAGCTCTACCTCAAGACTCAACTATACTACTCCTGGGTATATACCTAAAAGATGCTTCATCATACATCAAAGACATTTGCCCAACTATGTTCATAGCAGCTTAATTCATAATAGCCAGAATCTGGAAACAACCTCAACTGAAGAATGGGTAAAGAGACTGTCATACATTTATACAGTGGACTTCTCAGCTATTAAAAACAAGGAAATCATGAAATTTGCAAGCAAATGGATGGAACTAGATACAAATGGTATATAAGTGGATTTTTCTCATACAGTACAGGATAGACATACTGCAATTCACAGACCCAAAGAAGATAAGAAACAAGGAGGAGCCAGGGGAGGATGCTTAATTCTCAGTCAGAAGGGGAAATGTAATAAACAGATGTAGTGGTTGAAGAAAGGGAACAAAGTAGAAGAGAAATCACAGGTATGAGGGTAGAGTGGGGAGAATGGAAAAGGGGAGGACAGAAGGCCTGTGGAGAAAAGAGAAACTCTGGGCAGGGGCATCTCTGTGACAAGCTGGAGACCTAAGTCAGGGTAGGCTCCAAGGAGATATGAGAGGGACTCTAGCAGGGGCCATCAAGACTGAAGAAGGCATCCTCTATCTAGACAAGTCTCCCAGTAGAGGAAGGGGAACACCAACCTACCCACAAAACCTCCAGCTCAAAATTCACTCTGCCTACAGTATGTCCAGGGATAAACATAAGCAGGTATAACAGAGAGTGAGTCTGACCAATGCCTGGCCCAACTCAAGACTCAACCCATGGGAGGGAACCAACCCCTGACACTATTAAGGATATTCTGCTATGCTTGCAGACAGGAGTCAAACAGTTGTCCTCTGAGATGTTCCACCCAGCAGCTGTTCAAAACAGATACTAAGACTCAATAGCCAAACATTGGGCTAAGTGTAGGGAGCCTTGTGGAAAAGTGGAGAGAAGGAGAAAAGGACCTGGAGGTGACAGAAACTTCACAAGAAGACCAACAGAGCCAAACTAACCAGGGCACAGAAGAGCCTGCTGAGACTGAAGCACCAACCAACGACCTTGCCTGGACTGGACCTAGGCCTCCTCCAAAGATGTAGCTGATGGGCAGCTCAGGCTTTATGTGAGTCCCCTAGTAAGGGCAGTGGAGGCTCGCGCTGATATAGACTGTCTTTCCAGATTTGAAATTACTTCCCCCTGGCAGGACTGCCTTGCCAGGCCACAGGAGAAGAGGACATACTCAGCCCTGATATGACTTGATGGTGGATGGGAAGGGGGGTGTGTCCCCTTTTCTGATGAATAGGGGAGGGGAGGAGGGAGAGGGAAGGAGGGTGGGGCTGGAAAGTGAGGAGGGATGAAGCTATGATCAGGATGTAAAGTGAATACATTAAAAAGGACTATAATCAATTTGAAACACTACTGTTTCTATATAAAGCTATGATAACTCAGAAAATATCATTAAAGGAGATGAAGCAAATCTTTAGCTATAAGAAACTAACATCGGCTTTGGGAGGAGAATGGTGGAGAGGAAGCAATTAGATAATTCCCTACTTGGCAAGATCTGAAAAAAAACTGGAGACTGATTTCCCTCTGAACTCCACAGATACGCACCTGTTTTGTGGGAGATACCTAGCATGTTGGAACTATGAAGATATGAATTATTTCCGTATATTAAAATTGCTCAATACTCAGCTTACAATTCCTCTCTAAAATATTGATGATAGTACACTAAGAAAATCACCCCCTCACATTCTCTAATGTCACTGACTAAATGGGCCACATTAATCAAAAATGGCAATTTTTCCTATGCACTGATATGATCATGAAACAGATTTGTTTAAAATAATTATTTCTCTCTTGCTCTCAAACATTCTCCTAAAGAAGTACATACCAGTGTACCATCTTCCCTTCATTTCCATTTTTATTCTTTTCTAGGAGTTCAACTAAACATGCTTGTTCAAATTCAGTAATTGTTCTAGTAAAAGATAGAAATCATATAAAAAATGTTCTTCATGCAAAATAAGTTTAGTTCTTGTGGATGCTGTGAGTATGTGAGTGTGTGTGTGTGTGTGTGTGTGTGTGTGTGTGTGTGTGTGTGTGTGTGTGTGAATCAGGTGTGTACATGGGTACACATACATGGAGGCCAGTGGTCAACCTCAGGTATCTTTTTCAATCACTCTTCATCTTGTGTTTTTGAGATAGGGACTCTCCTTTTTACCAGGATTCTGCCTATTCAGTTAGGCTCAACTGGCCAGTTAGTATGGATAGCAAGGCTCTACCTCCCTGGCACAACAATTGCAGATGCGCACCATCACATGGTTTGTAGGATGGAACCCTGTTTTCACAGCAAGCACTTTAGGAATGGAACCATTTCCACAGCTTTGTAATTTGCATTCTGTTGTAAATTGTAAGAGCTTTGTGCAGGTGGTACAACCAATTCTTCATGCATCTCTTGGTTTTTGAGGGCAGATTCCACTGAGTTTATCTTCATAAATCTTGTCATACTAATCACATATCTTGACCACTCTAAGCATCCAATAACTGTGTACTAACTTTACTTTTTAGTGTTAGCCTGCAGTTGTTCATTTATCTATGACAAACAGCCACAACATGAAATAACTGTAATGAGAAAATTGGAGGGTTGGAGGGTTCTTTTCCTCCCCACAGTTTCCAAATGGTTAAGTAATAAATGAATCAGTGCTATCGTTTGGGAGAATAGGGGCAAACCTTAACTTATTGTTAACTTTATCCCTGAGTCATCATCATGAAGTCAAGTAAAGTTGTGGCAGATGAGAGAAAGAAGAACAGTTCAAGCCAGAGTTAGCAGCAATGGTCAAACGATCATCAGTTATAGCCATAGCACAATCATAATTTGTATAGCATGTGACCTTTTCAGAGTTATTTCCACATATTGTCTCATAGCCACCCTTCAAGACACAGGCATAACAATGCCCTAAGGAGGTCTTGTTCAGAATCTTCTACAGGCAACAACAATAACAACGACGACAACTAAACAAGCAAAAAACAAACAAAACAAAACAAAAAAACCTAGACTCCTGGTCACAATGTACAAAAGAGGGACAGGAGAGTCACTGTAAGTCAGTGTAACAACGTTGAGGTTTATTAAATGTAGAAGAATGTTCATAGAAAGAATTGGCACCACTGAGATCACAACTGTGGGCTTTTCAAACGGTCATTATGAGGTGTCTCAGGAACAGACAGTGCACCTTCTTAGTAGCTCTCACATTACATCTCAAAGGCTTGCTAAAAACAAATTGTGCTTCTTCTCCCCCTGCCTCTTGGATAACAGAGTGGATAACAGAGATTACAGAATGGCTCTTGGGCTGCCTGGAGTGAGATCACAATCCATTAAGATTTTTTTTAAAAAGCCACTAGATTTGTGCATGGGAGCTAGAACCCATCCTTTTACTGTTCATGTGAGTTCTGGTGATTCCTAGATAAGTGAATATTCCATATCTGAAGAGAAAGGGGGCTGTAAGTAAATGTTACTGTGTTGAAATTGATTCTCAGCTGGCAAGAGGCTTCAGTGAGTCTCCGACTTGAAGGCCTCCTCTGCCTTCTCATGTCCCATAATTTTATTTGTCTTTCAGTTCTTCCTCCATTTTAGAAGACGTTGTCCTCTTTCCACAGATAAGGAGGCAACTTGGGGGAAGTCAGCTACTGGAGGCAACCAACCTGGGGTCGTACCATGCTCAAGGTGTGCTTTGCCCTAAGTGACTCTAGCATTGACTTTGCCAGCATACAAAAGAAACATCATGCTATAGTCACTCATAGCAGCGGAGGCAAGCAGTGAGATCTGGCCAGAGAGCCTGATTTATGGCTTTTCAAGTCTTTTAAGAAGAAAGGTTCATTGTGGCTTACTGTTTCAGAGGTTTTACTCCAAGGTCAGTTACTTTGTTGTTTGGGGCCTGAAGTAAGATAGTAGGTTATCTAGGGAGCACGTGGAGGATGTGGGGTCATTCCTGGCAACCAAGAGGTGGGAAGAAGGCACAAAGCCTGGAACAAACTGTACCATCCAATGACAGAGTCTACAAGTGACCTACTTCTGGCAACTTCCTTCACCTAATATTTCTACCACCTACCAATTATGTCACCTACTGGGAGCCAAATGTTCAACAGAGGCACCTTCCAAGGACATTCTAAATCCCAACTATAAGAATAAGAGCATATTTCAATTGAAATCCTCGAGTATGGGCTGAAGGACAGCCTGCAACTGGCCACTGTGGGTTTGTATCTCTGCTAGTGCAAAGCCAAATAAGAAAGCATAGCCAAGAAGGAGAGAACGGAAGACTTATTACCTGCAGCCAGAGAGTATGGATGCCAATTCCAAGATCATGCTCGTCCAGGTCCAGGATAGCGCAAGCACAGGGACTCTATTCATCTGCCCACCTATATTCATAGAGAGGTTGGCCCAGTCCTCACCATGCCCAGCTAAGGAAGGCATTACTGAGCATGCTCACCTCAAGATGACAATTTCTAAAGAGAAGCTGGTAGGCACATTTTGAGGTGTGCTTAGCTCAGTTCTTGAGCACTTGTGGAAAATTAAAATGATGGGTGGAAATGCAAATGGGCTTGCTCAGTTTATTAGTAGAAAAGAACAGAAAGGGTGCTCTGACAGTCTGTTGACATAGATGCTTTCCCCCAAAGGCACCATGTGGCTCAGTTGCTAACAAACCCACATCAGTTTTGGTTGAAACTGAACTGGTTAAGGCGATCCTGTCAGAGATGGACCATTTGTCACAGTGTCAAGCACACACTTGGCCCAGGAAGGAGTCAGTGAAGCAGAGAGAAGGATCCCACAGCAATTTGGAACTACCTCAGACCACTGCCTCCCACCAGTGGAGCTAGTCAACAGATCTGGAACAGCATGCTTCATCGTCAAGATGGCCCCTGCCTCGGTTCCTCCTTCCTAATCTCCTGAGGGCATCTATCTGCTGGTCCATGCTAACTAGAAACACACAGGGAAAAACATTCTGAGAAAGGCAGTGCAGCCCAGCCCAGTTGACACATCACAGAGTTACCACCGTCTATTGTTTTACACATGTAGAAAGTAAGTCTTAGACAGGTTGGGTGGAAACATCTAAGATCTCAGAGTTGAGAAAGAAAGAAAGAAAGAAAGAAAGAAAGAAAGAAAGAAAGAAAGAAAGAAAGAAAGAAAGAAAGAAATATTACTAACCTCCCACACTGTTTTCTTTTCCTAATAAGATACCTGAAGCAGACCTCTCAATTTATTTGCCAAATGAGTGTAGATTTGGAAGAGAATGCTTTTGACATGCTGAGGTGTCAAGGAATCTGAACTGAGAGTTCTTTTATTGATTAGTGATGTCTGCTATGATATGAAAAAGAAATGTTGTGAGATCTGTGACACAGGTGTAGAAACCTAACCTTCCAAAATGATGGTTTTAAAGGTCTGTGATAAACTATCAAGAGCCATTCATATTTACTAAAGGGACTTAGAGTTGAGGGCAAAAAACCTATTCTTATTGAGAAGATTATCAAGAATCACACAATCATGTGGTCCTACTGTAAATAGAATACAAAGCTAGATGACTCTCTCTCTCTCTCTCTCTCTCTCTCTCTCTCTCTCTCTCTCTCTCTCTCTCTCTCTCTCTCTGTGTGTGTGTGTGTGTGTGTGTGTGTGTGTGTGTGTGTGTATGAGGTCACTGTTAGGTGTCTTCTTTGATCATTCTTCACCTTGTACACCTTGTACTTTGAGACTAGGTCTCTCACCCATTGGTTTGTCTGTGACTGGCCTAGATGTCCTGTGAGATTCAAGGTTCTTCATGACTGTCCTCCCCTCCTAGTACAAGGCTCACAGAGGTTCACTGATGCACCTGACTTTTATATAGCTGCTAGGGATCTGAATTCTGGTCCTTGTGCTTACATGTCAGGCACCTCACTGGCCAATCCATCTCCTCAGTCCCTAAACAACCCTTTGTAATATTCAACAGGGAACAGAGTCATACCATTTAGTACCTTCCTTATTAAGAATCTGCTTATTGGTAAATAGTAATTTGCCTTTATAACCATTCTTCCTGATATAGAAAGCATAAACACAAAACAACTGCTACCTCATAATCAGATATTCGTATAGGCCAACTAACCATGCTTGAATTGGCTTTTCTTAACAATTTCACAGAGCAGAGTAGAACTGAAGTGTTCTTCCACTCAGATAGCTTATGTGGCGTGTTCTCACTTTTAGCCAACAAACACTTATCATCTTTTTCACACAGGTACATTGTCTCACTTTTTTCTCTAACACTGTGCAGTGTTCCTATTTTCACTAATAAAAAAAAAATCCAGTTTGCAGCTGTGGCATTGTCCATAGCCACATAGCTTTTAAGTAACAATGAGACAATTCTAGCTCAGGCTTATTGTCTATGAAGTATGCTGATTCCTTCCCAATGACACTTCAGATATTCATGCGTTCCAGCCAGGGGCACATACTGAGGAAGCACACACAGGAACTCTGCTTACTATTTTCCTTTTCAAGCTTCCATTCACTGCTGTTCTATCATCTTGACTTTCTTAACATACTCAAAGCTGGGACAGAAGAGGTCACGCAGCAGTTAAGGCTGCCTGCTGCTTGCCCAGAAGATCTGAATGTGGCCCTCAGAATCCACAAGAGACAAATCACAACTGCCTACAACACTAGCTCCAGGAGATCTGACACCCTCTTCTGACTTCTGAAGGCACACACACACAGACACAGACACACACACACACACACACACACACACACACACACACACACGGAGGGGGGGAATCCACTCACACAGACTTATGCATATATACAAAAATAATGAGGATAAATAATAAAAATAAACATGTAAAGCTGCTGCCATGCTTAACAGGGGGAAGTTTTGTCTCTTTCTATCCCTCTTTGTGTGGTAGGGGGAGAAGGAAAGAAAGAGGAGTACCGTAGGATTGTGTTGGAATGTTTTTAAATTTCTAGCAAAATCCTAGCTCATGAGTGTATGTGTCTGTTTCCATATTTGCCTTAGATTCAGAAGAATAGATACCTATAAAATCAAAATGTGAATTTAGAAAATAGAGTCTGCTCTAAACTCATGGGGATTTAGGACAAGAAAGAACCAGCTTTGGACTCTGAACTCAAGACTAGAGAGAATGGCAAGGATACACAAAGAGAACTAATATTTTCTTTTCAGTGAGAATCTAGAACTCTGGATTCTTTTCAAGATTTATTTGCGTTTTAGTTATATAATGTATGTGTGTGCTAGTGTATGTTACATGTGTGCAGTGACCACAGAAGCCAGAGGAGGGCGCCATATCCCCTGAAACTATAGTTACAGGCAGTTGTGAGCTACCTGGTAAGAGAGCTGAGAACCAAACCCTGGTCCCTGTAAGAGCAAGGGAGTGATCCTTAACTGCTAGGCCATCTCTGCAGATCACAAAACTCTGAGTCTTAGTAGGTCTTCCCAAACCTGCTCTAAGATTTATCTCACCTTTTTGGTTTTATAAATAAAGAAACGAGCTTTGGAAAAGTGTTAGGGGATGCTTCAAAGCTACTAATAACTGCTATTCTCACAAAATATTTCCTTACGGCTATAGTTACATGGGCTTTTTCTTAATTTCCTTTTTTATTCAAGTGAACTATTTGTCATTGTTCCATAAATATCAATATCATGTAGTTTTATGATGTGTGAGGTTAAGTAGCACCAATTGCCAACTTTGTCTTTTATTTTCAATACTGAGTTGGCTTTTCTGAGTCTTTTGCCTCTTCATATAAAAGCACAATAAGCCAGGCGTGGTGGCACATGCCTTTAATCCCAGAACTTAGGAGGCAGAGGCAGGTGGATCACTGTGAGTTCAAGGCCAGCCTGGTCTACAAAGCATGTCCAGGTCAGCCAAGACTAACACAGAGAGGCCCTGTCTCAAAAAAACCAAACCAAAACAACCAAACAAAGAACGGTACAATGAAATGTACTTTCCACTCCTTAGAATATACCTAGAAAATGCTCCACCACACAACAGGGACATATGCTCAACCATGTTCATAGCAGCCTTATTCACAATAGCCAGAACCTGGAAACAGCCTAAATGTCCCTCAGTTGAAAAATAGATAAAGAAATGTGGTACATTTACACTATCGAATACTACTCAGCTATAAAAAAAAAAAAAACAAGGAAATCCAGAAATTTATGGACAAATGGATGGAATTAGAAACAACCATACTGAGTGAGTTTACCCAGAAGCAGAAAAACTCACATGGTATATACTCACTTATAATTGGTCACTAGCCCAAAAAGCATGTCCCATGAAAGTCTTCACTTACGAGGAGATTGGAATAGATGTGAGAACATCCTACTGGGACTCTAGGTAAGAGAAATATAGGAGATGGGGGGATGGAGGATCTTAGAAACCTACAAGAAGAACAACATAACGGGTGGATCAGGGCCCAAAGGTGTCTGCTCAAACTATTGCACTAACCAAGGACGATACAAGTAGTAAACAAATACTCTGAGCTACCCAATGGACAGGACATTCTCTGCAGATATGAGGATAGCAGGGACTAATTCTGAAATTAACTTTGGTGCCTCATATTTGATGACCTCCCTTTGGTGGGGAGCCCTGGTGGCACTCACAAAAAGAGTAGGCAGGCTACCAATATGAGACTTGATAGCCTGTGACCATAAAATGGGGAAGGAGAACCACCTCAATCATGGACCTAAGGGAGGGCAATAGGGTAGGTGTGGGAGGGATGGAGGAATGGGAGGATACAAGTGATGGGAGAACAATTTAGTTGTAATCTGAATAAATTAATTAATAAAAATAATATGTCTTCTTTCTTTCATTTATTTGCTGTCCCAAGAGAAACTTAGTGATGTTTTTCACAGAGATAGCTTTAGTTCAGTGATTTTTTTTTCTATAGAATTTTTGCTTTCAGTTTCAAGGATTTCTGCTCTAATGTTTACTAATTTTCTTCTGCTTATCTTAGAGCTCATTTGCTCCTCTCTTCCCAATTTCCTGCAATGGAAGATAATATTGTTGATTTTTAAGTCTCTCTCATTTGCTAATATATGTATTATATCATATACATTTCCCTCTAAGCACAAACTGCATCCTGTAGAAGGCATCTCTTGTGTCTGTATGGAAACATCACCTGTCAATAAAGAGCTAATGGCATACAGCTGAGGCAGGAAATAGGAGGGAGGAGATCCAGTAGGCAGAAAGGATTTCAGAAGAGTACCATGTATACAGGAGATTCACCCCAGGAATTGTGAGCAGGACAGATACATGGTACCTGAGCAGAAGTAACCAGCCACATGGCATATGTAGATTAGAATAAATGGGTTATTTTAAGTTAAGAGCTAGCCATAGTAGAGCCTAACTATATGGCCAGGGTGTTGGTATATACATTTTGAGTCTCATGAGTCTTCATTCTGGGAACTTGGGGCCAGAGGAAAACCAACCCCATCAACATCCTATTAATTTTAATGAATGCTATTTTCATTTTCAATTCAAAGATTTTATTAATATTTTTATTAATCTTTGTACATTTTAAGATATTTTTAAGGTTCTCCTGAAATTTGCTCAGTGACTAGAGCCATATAAAATGGGTTTAATCCTTTAGCATTTTGTGATTTCCCTAATGATATATTTTTTTCATTTCAATTTAAATTCCGTCGTAGTGAGGAATTATAAGTCTTAGCATCTTTCAAACTAATCAAGATTCATAGCTCAGAATGTGTTCTATCTCGTGAATGATCCATGCAATCTTGAGAAGAGTATGTATTATACTATCAGAGGGAGGCTATTATATATATATATATATATATATATATATATATATATATATATATATATATATATCAATTGCATAAAGTTGATTTGTAATGTTGTTCATTTCAACCACTTCTTTACTGATTTTCTATCTACTAGGTATGTCGGTGTCTCACAGAAAATTTTTGACATCTCTCACTCTAATAATCGGCCCATCTATTCTTTCCCTCATAGTTTTTTTAATTGTCTGATGCATTTGTTGTTAGCTGCATACACACTAAGGACTAGTGTGTCTCCTGTGGAATTGGTAGCTTTGTCATTTTATAAGGTTCTTCGTTATCCTTGAAAGTAATTTCTCCTGGCTCCTAAGTCTGGTATGCTTAAAATGTATGTGCGTATTTCTTTTGAGTAACATAAGGCAATGATTTGTGTCATTTTGTTTCTAATGGATATGTATATTATTTAAAGTGGACATTTATTGTTTATTTTGAGGTAGTAGGTGTTAAACTTAGGGACTCACGCATTCTAGACAAAGCTCTACTACTGAGCTTTATTTTCCTTCTTTTAACTTTTTGCAATATAATTTTTTGCTAATATGACCAAGCTGACCCTTCATTTCCTCTATAATACAATATGTCTTTGACCTTGGGCTCCTCTGGCCTCCACCTGCCTTGCAGCTGGGATTACAAACCTGTGCCACCAAGCTTGGCCTTAAAGTAGAGTTCTCATAAATGAAATATCACTGGGTCTTCTTGTCCCTCTGACAACCTCTTTCAATTTATTGCATTAGACCTTTGATAGTCAAAACAATCAAAGAACCTTTCAAAAGAAAGGTTCCTGTTTCACAGCAGTTACTATAATAAAATACACTAACAAAAAGCAACTTAGAGGAGAAAGGGTATCCTTGCCTTAAATTCCAGATTACAGTCCACCATTGAGCGGAAGCGAAGGCAGGAATTCAAGGCATTTAGTCACATGACATCTAAGAGCAAAGAAAGGATAATTGCAGAGCTTGCTTTCTCTGGTTATATACAGCACAGAGCTCCAAGCCGGGAAATCACGCTACCAACTTTCACTAGGTCTCTCCACATCACAAACGACAAACACAAAGGAAAAGAGCAGAGGCAACTATATATGTTCTTTTAGATACTTTAGAAAACGTGGGGTTGATTGTTTGGCCACATTAATGAAAACCTCCATAAAGGCTAATAGTTTATATATCAAGGAAATGAGTGCTGTTTATGAAGACAAAAGTTCACTGCTGAACTGTGGCAGTCTACAGTCTACATGGTGTGCTGTTGACATTATTAAAAATACACAAACAAAAGAAATAAACAACAGGAAAAAATGCAAATTAGGGACAAGAATTTGTCAAGAGAATTAATGTGAGCTTTGATCATTCTAAGTGCTCCACAAGCAAAGATAGCTGGCTGAGAACAGTGCAGAAAGGCGATCAGAAAAAGAAGGACTCCAAAGAAAGAGCATCTAGGGTAAGTGGATGTACCAGCTTGCTCTACTCAAGGAAGCAAAGTTTATGGAAGGGGACAGCACTGGGAAGGAGATTGAGCAAGTAAAACTCATTCTCTGTGTGTTCACAACAGACATAAAAAAAGTCTTCTACATTTTAAAAGTATTTTTGGCCTTAAGATTTGTTTTATTTTTACTGATGTGTGTGTGTGTGTGTGTGTCTGTGTGTGTGTGTGTGTGTCTGTGTGTGTGTGTGTGTCTGTGTGTGTGTGTGTCTGTGTGTCTATGTGTGGGTGCCCAGCTTGTCAGGATGAGAAGAGGCCTGAAGCTTGAGTTCCAAGCAGCTTTGAGATGCCTTGTGTAGGTGCTGGGATCACGCTCAGGTCCTCTACAAGAGCAGCAGGTTATTTTTAACTATTGAGCCAGTGCCTTAGACCTCAAAAGGTTACTTGATTGCGTTGAATAGCATATGACGTCATTCCTCTTCCTCTAGAGCAATGGTTCTCAGCCTTCCTAATGCTCCAACCCTTTAATACAGTTCCTTATGCTGTGGTGACCCACTCAGCCCTAAAATTATTTTTGCTGCTACTTCACAACTGTAATTTTGTTGCTGTTATGAACTGCAAATTAATATCTCATATGAGACCCCCTATGAAAGGGTTATTTGACTTATAGGTTGAGAACCACTGCTCTAAAAACATTTAAGTCCAATTTTAATTATGTCCTAATGCATTCTGTGTGTGCTTTTTTATTCGAATTTAGTATATTTCTTGTTGGAAAGTTTGAGATGGTTTAGTAAGTGATAAATAAACTTTACTAGTTAGAAATGGCCAAATATTCTTGAAATACCCTGATTTGAAGATAGACTCTCTGAATCACCATGGGAAATCAGATGTAGAAAAATAAGTGTAATGCTAAGTATGGTGACATATATAATCCCAGTACCCAGGAGTTTGAGGTAGAAGAATTGTGAGTTTGAGGCCAGCCTGGGGAACATAGTAAGACTCTGACTTTAAGTCGAAGGTGATCAGCTAATTACTCATGTCTTGATTCTAAATAGCTAGATTTTTAAGGATCAGAAAACTACTTTTGAATCAAAGAACCTCAAAAATAAATCATTTCATTTAAAATTAAAATTTCCAATTAAAATGGGATTAATATTGATCATGTTCATTTCTCTTTTTTTCTCTTTTTCCCAACATAATATATTTATTGATTGTTGGGAGTTTTTCAGTGGTTGTCTGAGAGTTGCAGTGGTAACTAATTAATCCAAAACTGCTTTCAGATAACAGAATAATTCTTCCTTAGTACTTCAAGTACCAAATAGTAACACAGAATACCCGAGTCCTGCTCAGCCATCTTTCTGTTATTAATTTTACATTATGTATATATACATATACATATAAACACACACATACATATACATATGCACACACACACATATATATGTATAATATGTATATAATTCTCTCAGAGTCTCTCACTGAAACTGGAGCTCACCATTTTGGCCAGCACCCCTGAGATGCTCCTGTCTGTACCACCTAGTGTTGAGATTATAGGCACATGAAAACTACTTTTGAATCAAAGAACCTCAAAAATAAATCATGGCAAGTTTTAAAATGGATGCTTGGGATTCAGCTCAGGTCTTCTTGCTTGTACAATGAGTCTTTACCTACTGAGTCACCTCCTCAGCCATTTCATCTAAAAGCACACACAAACGCCCAATTGTTTGCACAGTTAAATGAGTTACTACTGTTACTATCGTGAACTGTTGTTAGATTAATATTTATCTTCATGTGTTTATTCACTGTTGTCCTTCCTTACTTCATGGAGATCCAAGATTCTGCCCTTATTATTTTCCTTCTTTCTGAAACTTAAGATTGTGCCCTAGACAGTTGTTATTCTCTGTGCTTCTCTTCAATCTAAAGGGCAGAACTTTGTCCTGTATCCTCAGACACTGACTAGTCCAGATTTCGCCAAGTTTTTAGGTAATACTAGTATTAAATAATATAAAGCTCTACTAGTAGCTTCTAAGGCCCTCATATGGCTATCTGAAAGCTAGAACTCTCTCCTGTCAGTGTAACCTTTTCTTCTCAAATGATACTGATGAAAACAAGGACAAGTCAGAAAAGGAGAAATTAAAATATAATATAGCTGTGCTATGAACATAGTTGAGCAAATGTCCTTGTAGTATGGTGGAGCATCTTTCAGGTTTATGCCCAGGAGTGGAATACCTGCGTCTTGAGGTAGCACTATTACCAATTTTCTGAGATAGCACCAGGTTAATTTCCAAAATGGTCATACAAATTTTTACTCCCACCAGCAATGGAGTAGTGTTCCCCTTTCTCCACTTCCTTGCCAGCTGCAGAAACTGATGCACCAACCAAGGACCATGCATGGTGAGAACTGAGACCCTATATTCAGATGTAGTAGATAGGCAGCACAGTCTCCTTGTGCATCCCATAATATGGGGAGTAGGAGCTACTTTTGACATGGACTCTGGTACCCACTCATGGATCACTTCCCACAGAGAAAGAGGATACAGACAGTCCAGATAAGAGTTGATAGGCTGAGGTCAGATATTAGGGGAGGAGAGCTCCTCCTTTCTGAGGACTTGAGGAGGGGAGAAGGGGGAGAAGGGATGAAGGGTGGGCCTGAAGTTGATGAGGGAGGGGCTATAAAATTGGGATATAAAGTGAGCAAATTATTAATAAGAAAAAAGTCAAGCCTTATTTTGTGGACAAGGATCCCCTTCCCTGACCAAACTATCTGACAGAGAAGCTGCAGTTACTGTTCCTTAAATTTCACTAATGGTTGTCATAGAAACTGACTGGTGTGCTATGGAAAGTTTTACGTGTGTGTTGTCTGTCTTTCCCTTCCTTTCTCACTGCAGAGCTGCTAGCTACAGCCCTCGGAATGTGCCAGATGCATGGAAGGTGACACTGAATCTTGGCAGAGTGAACCAATGTTTTCTGAACATCTTTGCTTTCACAATGTCAAGATAAAGTTGTGTCAGCTTTCTATTCTGTGGGTTCTAGGTAGAACACCAGGCCTCTTTGTTCACTCTTGGAGCAATCCTTTCTTATTAAGGTGTTCCAGATTCCAACTTTGGACATGGAATCTCACCTAAATCCCATCATGTGATACAGGACTTTCTTTTTGGAAGGGTGGAAGTCTATTCCTGAGTTACTGCCTCTAAAATTGTGTTTTGTTTTGATACAATGTCTCATGTAGTTAAAATCATGGTGTAGCTAAGGGTGAACTTGAACTCCTGATTCTCCTACCTCCACCTCTCAAGTGATTGGACTCACTGCCATATGCCACACACCTTGTTAATTGCCTCTGAAACTGATAACATAGGATCACCATAATAATCATAACAGGGGAAATTGAGGTCTAAGAATTTTTAGTCTCATTAATAAAAATATTTAAGAATGGACTCAAACGGCAGCCAGAAGACAATTATATTTGAATTTAAAGGAAAACCCCAGGGCACATCCATAAATCGCTGCTCTTACTCTGAGGAGAAGAATAGAGGAGAAAAGAGAAAGGCATGTAGTTTGGGTTTCCGGCATGGAGGCCTGCTACATGACAGCAGGCATGGTGGGGAAGGGAGCTGTAGGGAAAGAGTAGAGAAGCCCAAAGTATCAGGAACAGCATACTTAGGTTCTACCAAACATGCAAAAGAAAGAGATAGAGAAAATAAAAGGAGAAAGTTGTAACTTTCTGAGTAAGGACTCAACAAGGCCGGCAGATGTAATTGGACTTCATGGTTCTTGGGCTTGTAGGAACTGGGCTGGTGGTAAGAATCCTAGGGAGGAAAACATTGCATCTCATTAATGGAAAAATATTCTGCCCATCTCTTTAGCATTGCTTAATATAGCCCAGCTTTCCTATGGTAGTCCCTTGGCCAGGTGATTGACAAGCCTAACTGGAATGCATGCCAGGCAAATACTCTACCACTGAGCTGCATTCTCATCCCTGGGTTTTATAGTTTAATATTCATCTGGCTAGTTGAAACCATAAATCTGTGTAATCATGGTAGAAAAAGAAAGCTTCTGTAATCAATGATTTTCAAAGACATTAACTTTATATATAAAATCAACCAAAACTTTTCAAGTAGCTAACTGGATAATAATATATTTACAGCTAATTTTAGAATATTAGATTATGTAGAAAGTATCATTGGAGAAGACAGTATGCTCCTAATAGCAGACAAAGTATTTAGTTAAGAATCTAAGTGAAAATAACTGGTAGGAAAAAGTAATGATAAATGGTTATCATAGCTGTGATAATTTATGTGTTAACAGTCCTAATATCTAAACATTATTAGATCATTAATTACTTAATTTCATCTAGGCTCCAAAGATTATTTTAAAATATGCTGTTTTTAAATTTTAATATTGTGAGGATGGATCATATAGAGAATATCCACAGTAAGTGGGTAAGCTTATCTCTAACCAGCAAAAAGTATAGTCTGGAGTTCAATTCAAAGAGAATAAAGGTGTTACAATCATTTGGTCATTAATCAAATTTTAAAACTGAGGATATTTTAGAAGTATTGTGTTAAGATTTATCTGATATGTTTTTATTCTAAGAAAGGGGAACTAAAAAGCCATCAAATGAACTAATACTATAGCTGCCCAACAACCAACCATTAGAAGTTTGACAGCTCAATGGAGAATCATTAGTTTTCACCCTCCCCATATTTGGCTTGCTGCCTAGTGAGGTCTAGATCTGACATAACCAATAACACAAAAATCTCAATGGAAAAAATATTTACGGAATATAGAGTAAGTTTTAAACCATTGTCACATAACTCTCATTGACAATGACACAAATGATGTTTGTCTGTATTATTTGCCTTTCTGTTACTATGAGGTGAAAATACCATGATCAAGAAAACACATGAAAGAGTCTACTTCAAGTCATGGCTTCAGAAGGATAAGGGTCTTTTATGGTAGGGATTCACGGCAATGGGTGGCAGGCATGGCAGCAAGAGCAGACAGCTGAGAATTCAAAATTTGAACCACAAGTGGGAAGCAGAATGAGCAAACTAGAAGTGGTCTAGGAGTTTTACTCTCAAAGTCCACCCCCAGTGACATGCTTCCTCCAGCAAAGCTGCACCATCCTCCATACCTCCACCAATGATGCTACCAACTGGGGACCAAATGTCCAAGTACCCAAGACTATGTTGGAGGTTGGTATTTCTCACTCAAATTCCACAGTGTTCTAGTTAACTTTAACTACCAACTTGGCACAGCCTAGGTCTTGACTGTTAATTGATACCGGAGGTCCAGTAGCATCCCTAAGCAGGTTATGCTCAACTGAATAAGGAAGCGAGATAAAAATAAGCTTGTGAGCAAGCCAGCTGGGATCCATCCTTCATGGTTCCTTCTGTACCTCCTCAGCTGTGAGTTCCATGGTAAGAGGTGGTGCTGCATGGATTTGTGAACAGTACTCCCTTGGGCTTCCCGCTTTGAGTTCCTGCCCTGACTTCCCTCATTGATAGACTGAGACCCAGAAGTATGAGTTGAAACAAACTCTGTCACCCCCTAAGTGGCTTTGGCTCAATGTTTTAGCATAGTATAGAACAAGGCATAAACATTGCATCATTTGCTAGTCACCAACTTACACGCCTTTGCTAACACACATTCGCTAACACAAATTCAGAAGCAGTTATAGAGCAGGCGAATGTAGAGAATGCCCATTGCCTTAGCAGAAACACACTGAACATGCTTACACATTTTTCAGCCATTTAAGTACAGGCCATTTAAGAGATTAAAAGGACTGCTTTAACATGTGTTAACCCGAGAACTCCAAACAAAATGAACCAAGGACCATGGGGTAAGGAGACATTACAAGTAAAATAAAAGTTTAATGACCTGTTACATAAAACCATAACTGCCCTATGGGAACTATTACGCTGGTCATTTCTTACACAAACGGCCACAGGTTGAACAGATACTGTTGCAGGTGTAACCACACTGAGATATCTAGATACTTCCTGAATTTCTTACATTTTTATCAGCCACAAGAATTCTCTTGCTATCCCACTCCATCAAAATGCTAAATCGGTATAAAATTAATAAAAGCTAAGCTGCAGATTATTAATCAAAGATGAATTTGCTGTCTCAAAAACTAATTACATTACTTTCATTTCTGCTTTTTGGAGGAGGGCTATAGAGTCTAAGAGCGTCTTTCTCCTAGTGATTATGTAAAACTACAAATGGATGCAGGGTTATTTAAAATAGTTGTTATTGTGAGGACAGCAATCTTAAGCCTAAACTCTGAGAATATTAAAAAAAACACATTTTTTTCAAGTTTCATATAAATTTTATTTTATGAGAGTGCTTTAAAGAGATTATACTACCTAAGCCAGGGCACCTGGCGCCAGAGACACTCTTCTAGACATGACAGAGGAGCTGTACCCATGAAATATCAACAATGTGGTTTCCATACAAGACCTATATAATGACATCATCAGCTGATACCCAGTGTGGATGAGGGAAATCTCACAGGCCCTACAACTAGGTAAAGTGCTACAGGCAGTCAGTGGTTACTAAGAAAGGGAACATCAGTCTTCTCCAGGAACAAGTACACTGGTAGATTATCTTATCCCAAGTGGTCAACCCTAAACACATCTCCTGATAAACAATATTAGATGAACTCAGCAACTGGTATGTAAGGTGCAAGGAGAGTGGTGTGTGGGAATGTGTGTGTATGTGTGTGTGTGTGTGTGTGTGTGTGTGTGTGTGTGTGTGTGTGTGTGGTGTGTGTGTGTGGTGTGTTTCTGTGTCTGTGTCATGTGTGTATGTGCTTATGTGTGAGGTGTGTGCACTTTGCCCTCTTTTGTGGTATCTCACTCCTTCTTGGTTTTGGTCACATTCTTGGCTAAGCCCTTCACACTGCTGATCTTAAGATCTTCTGTAGCAACCTTCAATTTCCATAGAGTCATAATTGAACAAGAGGTCATGAAACTGAGAGAAGTTGGGGGATACAAGAGAAGTTGGATGTGGGGGGGGCTGTAAGTGATGTAAATATAGTATTTACATACGAAATTATCAAAAAAAAAGATGAAAAATTCAAAATGTCACTTGCTAATACAAATCAAGTTCAGAGGTGAAGTCAGGAGATGAAGGATGAAAACTTAAAGATCTGATGGCTGCATGAACACATTCAGAAACTCTTTCCATTGGGGGAACCAAAAAGGGTGCTGGTCATCCAGCAGTTCCAACTGAAGCTGCATATCTGTGTGCCTTATTAAATGGTAGTATCTTGGTGACGCGTCTTGCAAATTGAAGGTGAAGGTGCTGGGAAAATGCTGTGCTTGTACTCAACTTCAAACTTTAAATTGGATTGTTTGATCTTTCTCTGCTCTCTCTCTCTCTCTCTCTCTCTCTCTCTCTCTCTCTCTCTCTCTCTCTCTCTCTCTCTCTCTCTCTCTGTGTGTGTGTTTGTGTGTGTGTGTGCATGCATGCATGCACAGATGTGTACATGCATGGAAGCAACTGATCGTAAGCCTAACCTCTGAGAATATTAAAAAAACACATTTGTCTTCAAGTTTCATATAAATTTTATATAAATTTCATATAAATACTGGCTGCCTTAACTAATGTTTTTGGGACAGGTGTCTCTCATTGGCCTAGAACTCACCATGTATGGCTTGCCAGCAAGTCCAAGAGGTCTACCTGTCTCTACCTCCCCCTGCTTTGAAATTGCAAGTACATGGCACACTTCTGGGTTCTGGAACTCATCATCAGCTCTTCCTGTTTCCATGTCAAGTACTTTACCACCTGAGCTTAGTTTAATAATAAGCTAGTATTAAGTGGAAAACCAATTGATTGTTCACCTGTCATGATTATTTTTGAAAGTGAGATTTGTCTTTGGTAAAATACTGTTGCTACTGACCCAATTATACCCAGCAACACATCGGAGCTCCTTCTGTACAGAGGCTTGCAGACCTTTCTAAGTTTACATTTGATGTGAGAGATTGAGGGCAAATGCTGAGGAATTTGGGGGGGCAGTTATTATAGACAGGGTGCTGGGAAAGACCACAGAAACAACTAGGAAAGTGTTCCTGGCAGAGAGACCAGTACTCCAAAGGACTTAGGGAAGGGCCTAACTGAAGGGCATGAGACAAGTAAGAAGAGTGTGATGCCGAGAGAGGGCAAAGGAGAAAGTGATAGTGGATAAAGTGAGGAAAATAGTGAACGTACAGTGACGAATTTTGGGAGGGATTTAACAGCAAAGTGAAATTACTTGACTTCTATTCTTAAGAAACTATCATGCTGGCTGTCATGGAAAGAGTGAATATAAAGGGTACAGGCTATCTAAGACAAAACAGGCTTGTCCCATGTAAAGAACACAGTGTCCCCTTCTAAGAGAGACAGTAGTAGAAGAAGTGGTGAAGAGAGTTCAAAATCTGTATTTTTGCTTATAAACTAGCCATTAAACTTTGGCAAGACCAGTGCTCTATATGTAATAGAAAGTTACCTCTTTCTGCCTCCTGCCACCTGTCTAAAATGGAAGAAAACTTGGCATGCCCAAGATTTTCTTCTATCCTCCCTTTCAATTTGCCTTGGTGAGTTCTACTACTCCCCGGTCTCAGACACGAGGACAAAGACAGGTAACTGCTGGGCTGCAGACAGACAAATAGAAAATTCTGTCCACTCCTCTAGCCCTATTTTGTTGCCCTAATTTTGTGGGTTGGGAGGGGCTGATCACAACTTGTCACATATTTCTTTAGCTCAGGCTTTAGTGCAGGACTGGCTGTATTTGGGTGTCAGACAGCTTTTCCTGAAGCAGACAATTACCTCAGAGACTGAGACATTCCAGTCAAATGAAGGGTTGGCAGAGGAGTTCCTGTGAGGGGCAAGAAGGCAAGAAGATCTGGTGAGTGTGGCCCACAGTTGGATATATTAACAAACACAGACACCCTCTCTTTCTTCAGCCAACTTAGGCATGTGTTTCGGCTACGAGGCAGAGTCCTTCGATTGCTGAGTGTTTGTAAATTATAACTGGGGCATGACTGTCTGGGTTTCTTTAAGATGCAAAGCATTTTGACCATGTCCCCTGGAGGGGGAGACCTGGTGGCACTCAGAGGAAGGATAGCAGGTTACCAAGAAGAGACTTGATACTCTATGAGCATATACAGGGGGAGGTAATCCCCCCCCCCGGAACAGTCATAGGGGAGGGAAATAAGGGAAAAATGGGAGGGAGGGAAGAATGGAAGGATACAAGGGATGGGGTAACCATTGAGATGTAACAAGAATAAATTAATAAAAAAAAAGAAAAGCAAAAACAAAACAAAACAAAACAAAAACCAACCTATGTATTTTTAGAATGACAACTAATGAAAAATATATGTATGTAATAACAATAATGAAAAAAAAGATGCGAAGCATTTGTGGCCTCTTTCAGAGTTACCCATCATCCCCAGGAAAAAGAATTCATATTTCTCCATCCCCTCTGCCTCCTTCCACATTCCCAAGAAACTACTAGATGGACACAAGACTCATTTCAGCCTCCTCGGCACTTGCCAGAGCCATCACACCTCATGTCATCTGCTGCCTGATAAGGCTATTCCAGTGTCTCCAACTAGTAGAGAAGATCTTTGGGCTCAGCTAACATTTTCCATGGACATTCTGCCCAGCTCGTGCTGAGGATTAATGTAGAAAGAACATCTTTCCAAGCCATAAAGTTCCACATCAGCAAGGTATTTTTGGTCCAGGATCCAAAGCTTCCTCCATACTAACCTCACCACGTTTATATCTAGTACTATTGCTAGCAGTTTAAATGTTGCTCCCATTGGATAACATTGTCCATAAAGAAAGATGAGCATCTCAGAGAGATGTTCCTCACTGGGCTAGCTACAGAGAACTCCTGCCACTTTATCCTGGCATGTAGTCATGAGTGGTCCACCTTTGACTATGAGGTATGCTCTTCTTCTCTTTGCCTATCCAACACCAGAGATATTCCAATTCCAACACCTGAAGGCGGGGGACCTATGCAAGTGCTCCTGTCTCATTGGGAAGCTCAGTACTGCTCACTTACAAGTAATTATAGTGGTAAGGTTTCATTCAAATACTAGAGACTACTGCTTGGGAAGGATAATGAGATTCAAAAGCAGACAATGAAAACTACCAATTACAATAGAGAATAGCAATGACAGACTAAACTATACTGTATGTATTCCATTTTTTTACACATGTTCATATGTATCTGTTCATGTATATGTATAACTATGTGCTCATGTGAAGACCAAAGATCAACCTTGAGTGTCATTCCTCAGAAGCAATCTACCTTATTTTTAGGGATGAGGTCTCTCATTGACCTGACACCCACAAAATAGTCTAGCATTCTATACAGTAAGCCCCAAGGATATTTCTGTCTCTGCCTCCCTAACACTAGGATTGCAATTGTATGCCATCATGACTGGATTTTTTTTAATGTAGGTTCTGAGGATCAAAGACATGTCCATGTGCTTGGAAAGCAAGTACTTTACCAACTGAACTACACCACCAGCCCTATGTTCTAACTTTTGAGCCCCAACCACCTAAGACTATCTAAGATCATTGACAAATGATTGTATACTGACTGAGCAGAATCAAATAACCAAGATTTACCTTGTCTTCATGGGCACACGTAATGAGTTCAGAGATACCAGAGTTCATCAAGAGAAAATATATGATCCCAAGATTAATATTAATCATCACCTTTAACTGAATGTCACTCTAACATATTTTCATGTGTATGTGTATGAGAATGGGGCAGGAAATGCCCCTTTTAGCATCAGATTTTTTTCCAAACCATTACCCAAATGGAAAAGATAAAACCAAGTCAGAGAAATTACTAGGATGTCTGGCAATTCTATGAAACATCATAAAATAGTCTCTGGAAAAAGATTTCCAAAAACCACTAATGGGGCTTTTATAACCCTAGAGTTTATCTTATTTATTGCTAGTAGATGTTGGGTATAATGTTTTAGAGTATCTTAAAAAAACAGGTAGGTTGTAAATTCATAAAAATGAGTTTAATCTGACATAAATTTTTGGTTGACTGAATAAGCAATAATTAAATAAGTATTTGTCCTAATAATATGTTAGATGTCCGTAATATATCTGAAGAGATAATCAATATACAGCCAAAATATGAAGACACTTTTGAATTAGTAAAACCTCCATTGGAAGCAAACTCATGGGTAGCTAGAGGAAGACAGCAAAAACTTTTATCATAGAAGCAGGCAAAGAATGGCAAACGCTATGAAACGGATAGAAGAAAAACCTGCCTCCCTCTGGGAAAAATACAAAACCTTCCCAAACACAGGACACATTGGTATCCTTAGAGAAAGAAGCATGAATAAAGATATAGGAAGCATATTCTACTTCTGAAGGAAGAGCAGTCCACACTCCCTGCCTTAGGGTCCTAGCCCCACACTCAGCAGAGGTGTGCCACCACTAAGAGGACTTTCTCCCAAAGCTGATAGAAAACTCATAGAAACTTTTTGCCATGGAGAGGACCTGTAGAAGCATCAAAAAATCCTCAAACCTGAGAATTTCACACAGGAAGAAGGTAGCTAAGGCTGACCAAGCATGGACTAGGGCATTAAAAAGCCATTCTATCTGCCATACACTGGGTGTCAAGCAAGAGGCGAGCACTTCTGAGAAGAGTCATCTGGGAGTTCCAACATGCAGGATCATTTATGACCTAAGGAAGGAGGAGGAGAAATACCTACAAAAGCACTCTGCTGTCCTACTGTCTGTACCCAGATACACGTGGTGTACTAGATGCGGTGATGATGGCAGAAAACCAGAAAGACAGCTTAGGCCCTCACTGAAAAAAGTCCCTTCCTCTGCACCAACAGTCTGACATATAAAAAGACATGACTGTATCTGGATGCTGACACAGTTTACCTCTGTATGACATCATGCTCCAAATTCAAATCAAAAAGTGTGAGACACAAAATAAATCAAGAAAAGGTTGCATATTGTCAAGAGCTAAAGTAGTTACTACAGCAGGACTCAGAGGAGGAGTCAAATACTGGGATGGTCCACAAAAGGATATGAGCATGATTAATATGCCTCACAGAGTAACAGAAAAGATGGGCCATGGACAAATACATGGGAAACCTCTGTAGAGAGATGAAAATTTAAAATAAAGCCACTACAAATAATAACACATATAGAATCAGTGACAAAGACGTCTTAGCAAGGGAGTTTACATCAGATGCATACACTGAACTTAGCATTATATGAGAAGAGTGCCATGGTCCCTGTGCAAGATGTTATGAAAAAAATTTAAAGCATTCTGCATTTCCTTAACACCATGTTCAAAAAGATTTTTGATGAGCTAACTTACTAGAGGCAATAAGAGAGTTGACTAATTAGGAAATAATTCTGTGTGAGTTATTTTGTTAATATTTAAACTAAAAAAGATCCACGCCAAATAAAATCCACCTCCCCAGGGATCTTGAATAATATATGGTTTGACTTGGATAAAACCTGAAAGAAAAAAAGCAAATGGAAAAGAAGAAATATTTGAAGGACAACAGTTTCCAACTTCCTAAAAATAATTAAATATTTCAAAAGAAAGATTCTAGATACTCAGAGAAACACAAGCAGAATAAATGTCAAAATAATATAGCTACTAAAAATAAAGTATTATAAAATTCAAAATAAAGGATGAAATTAAGCATATAACATAAGCAGGAACAAAGCATACTAGAAGAAAACCATGTATCTCAGAAAATAGTGGTATAACATGATATAGTAATAAAGAAAAAAGAAACAGAATTTATTCAATCTAGTATGTCCCCCAAAAGTACAGATGAAACATAAAAGTTTTTTAGTCAAGCAGTGAAGATTCTCCCCTCTCCCAGAATATCTGTGCCACACAAAATGTTAAAAGAAAATTCCTCAGAAAGAGGAAACCAAGGCCTGACCACAGTGTCTTAGAAATGCTTGTCATTTTGTCTTAAGCAGTGAGAAAATTAGCTGAACACAAAAGTGTATATGCAAATTAAAGGAAAATAACTGATACTTGATAGTGTTTGTGATACATATACAGTGTTGAGTTAATATCAATAGATTTAAATTTTTTACCTAACAGCAACTAATATACTCATAATTAATAAGATAACAAGCATATGCCAGTGTTCTATTTCATTTCTGCTACTGTAATAACCATGATCAAAAGCAACCTGAGGAAAAAAACGTATTTCATCTCACAGTTCACAGTCCATCACTGAAGAAAAGTGAGGCAGGAATTCAAGGCAGAAACGTGGGGGCAGGAACTGAAGTAGACACAAGGTGGAGAAATGTTGCTTAGTCACTTGCTTCTCACTTGCTCATTATTATGTCTATTATTATTATGTATATAGTGCTCTGCCTGCATGTACACCTGCAGGCCAGAAGAGGGCATCAGATCACATTTTAGATAGTTGTGAGCCACCATGTGGTTGCTGTGAATTGAACTCAGGACTTCTGGAGGAGCAGTCAGTGCCCTTAACCTCTGAGCCATTTCTCCAGCCTGCATTTTGAATTTGAAATGCAGTTGAAAATAAAATGACAACTCTATAAAAATAGGAACTTTTATAACCCTTAAAATTATGAACAACAGTTTTTAAGAATATAATTTCTTTTGGGTATATTCCAAGGAGTGGAATAGCCGGGTCTTGAGGTAGTCCTATTTCCATATTTCTAATAAAGCTCAAACTACTGCACCAACCAAGGACAGTACATGCAGTAAGCATTGAACCCCTATTCAGATCTAGCCAATGGACAGGACATTCTCCACAGTTGTGTGGAGAGCAGGGACAGACTCTGACATGAACTCTGGTGCTTCATATTTGACTACTTCCCCTTGGTGGGGATCCTGGTGGCACTCAAAGAAAGGATAAGTAGGCTACTAGGATGAGCCTTGATAGGCTGTGACCATATGGCAGGGGAGGAGGTCCGCTTCTGTCATAGACCTAGAGGGGAATAGGATGAAAGAGGGAGGGAGGGAGGAATGGGATGATACAAGTGAGGGGATAACAATTGAGATGTAATCTGAATAAATCAATTAAATAGAGTGTAATTTCTCAGTAGAGACTAAAAAGTAACTTTCACTACGTGTCAAACTCTCTCTGAAGCTACTGTGCATATAAGCTCATAGTCCATTTTATTCCCCTTGACAGTTTTGATACAAGGGACTGCTACAAAAGACAGATACACAGGAAAAATGACACATGGAAATGTATCACATTCCCAAGCAGGGTTACTGCTAAGAGATGGAACTAGGATTCTCAGTAATGTATCCAGGCTCTACAGCCCAGGTTCAGAAAGATTACCCTGCTATAATGAAAAAGGATGCTATCATAGGCCTGATGCAAACTCATATTAAAAGTCTATGGCATTAAAAGTTATCATGGTATTAGTAGTATTAATATCATATTAATGATATTAAAAGTTGTCATGGATGTGCATAAAGATTTCACCTCTTAAGTATCTTAGCAGCTTGCACATCAGACTAGGAAACAGAAAATGTTCAACTGAAAGAAAGTATTTATATTTAATACAATTCACTTAGCAATACATTAGGAAGTAATAAGATGTTATAGAAAAATACAAATTTATATAGACATGCACAATGTATACTACTTAGTGAAAGTGAGTTTAAAAGACCATACAATGTAACATTGTTAAAAAATAGAATCATAAATGCCAAAGTAATGACAATTTGATTGGAGATAATTCAGTTTACTTTTTTATCTGTATTTCTATTTCTTTGGTATCACCTTAAAAGGAAAAAATTTGATACAGAAGAAAATATGTATTTAATCTCTTTACATGATTATTATTTTTTAGAAAAAAAATTAAAAAATAAAAATTCTATTTTCATTTGTCTAAGTGACAATTTAAAATATCTGAATGCTTTAGCTACATTACTAAAGTTAAATGTAAATTATAATGGAACAATTAAATTATTTTCATCATTTATTATTCAAACTAATATCATAATAATTCTCACTATGTTGCTCAAAATGTTTAAATCCTTATCATCAATATTGCTGGGATACCTTAATAATGAAATCAGTATGGATGCCTACATTAGAATATTCATATTATAATAAATTAATCAGGAAAGGAAACAACAGAAAGATTTCAGCCAGGTGATATTAAGGGAATTGGGATAAGATACCCAGGAGATAAAGAATTAAAAATGGTCAAAGGCACACTTATAAGCATACTCAGATTCAGTAGGAATCATAATTATTCTTACTAGTTCGATGAGCTCTGTGTTATGAGAATTAAAATGCTCTATTTGGCAAACCTTCGTAGTATATGGTGTGATCGTGCAGGTCTATGCTGTAGCACAAACAGAGAGAGAGATAAGCCCTTTCTGCACACTCCACTCTGAACACCATTCCCCATTTCCAGTGTTAGCGCTCTGCTTCAAAGAACCAGTTTCCCTGAACTGGATAAATTTAATAGTTTTCTGCTAGAATTCTACTCCTATTTATTTAGCCTCTAAATTTTCTTCTCTATCCAAAAGCCAGGACGTGTTACCCATATTCTCAGAACTACCCAGGAATCTCAAGCGGCATCTTCAAATAAAATGTAAGTTCTAAGGGATGGAGAGATGGCTTACAAAGTGCTCTGCACAGGCCTGGGGATCTGAGTTCTGCTTGCCGGGACCTATACAGAAGGTCAGACGTGGTGGTGTTAGTCTCTAAGCCCAGCAGTAGACCTATGGAGGCAGGAGGAGCCCTGGGCTTTGTTGGCCTGCCAGTCTCGGCCAGTGATGAGCTCAGTCAAACACCCTGTCTTAACAATAATTGGTGGGCAATAAAGACATCCCACATCAACCTTTGGCCTTTATGTGTGCACAAATATAAGCTATCATATTACTAGTCTTGTTTCCTTGATTGGATGTATGCAAACCTGAAACAGTTGAGGGGAAAGGAAATTATTTGTTGGAGTTGCCAAGAAACCTATTATTTCCGTGTCTAGCATAAACTTGATAGAATCATTGGCTTTAGCTGGGGTTTTCACAGCTATCTGCTGAGCACAATTTGCCTGAAACAGTGGGACTCGGTAAGTATTCACAGACTGTGTATTACTTTAGTGAGTTGAGTGTATGAGAAAACGCATTAGTAAGCCTCAAGAAGAAAAAATGGGAGCATGTTCCATTTTACTTCATAAACATTTTATACCCACTCTACTTAAACATCTTTCTAAGGCTGCAACTCTCAAGAAAAAGTTAGGTTTTGATTTTCCTCCAGCCATCAGGGGTCTAAATTTGTCTGACTTAATTCTACCTACAGCTTGTCATTTTCATGGGCTAAGTACTATAGGGCAAGGTTAATATCAGGCTGCTACAAGCTGTGTGAGATATATACAACTGAAGAGCACAGAGCAATCAAAGGAAAGGCTCATCTATGCATTTAACTTGAAATTTATTAAGAAAAAAAATAAGTATACTTAGACTGACTTATCAGATGCTGTTTCTTCTCTGATACACGGAAGATAAAGCTATCCTGGGGGACCTGTGTGCCAATGATTCACAGAAGTGTAATTGATCATGGGTGGAAACAGAAAGCAAGCAAAAGTACCCACTGTCAACAGAGGCAGAGGCATACACGTTTAAGGTCACTCTGGGTCGCAGAAGGAGTTTAGGGCCAACTTGGAGAACTTAGTGAGCTCCTATCTTATAATAGAAAGTGTAAGTAAAGCTGTGGGTGTAGCTCAGTGGTAGAGCATTTACCTAGCCTGCAGAAAGCCCTAAATTCACACACCTGCACTACATACCAATCAAAGGTAAACAAATGTATTGTATGTGTATGATAGCACATAATTAATCCTTAAAAAGAATGTCATCTGACAAATGATAGAACAAAAATGACCTCTGAGGATACTGTGCTAAGGGAAAGGAGCCATTCACAAAAGCACCAACTGTGTGGTTTATGTCTGTGAACCAGCTAGTGGAGGCAATTCCACAGGGGGGAAAAAAAAGACAAATGTTGTCTGCTCTTTTGAGAGAAGGGAAAAAGAGGAAAATGTTTAATAGGTGCAGAGATCAGTTTTACACATGGCCTTTCCCTCGGAACTGTCAGCAGCTAGAATTAACTACAGGACATCTGCAGAAGACTAGGACCACCCCCTTTAACTTCTGGTCATGGAGGTGGAGAGAGGCTTGTGAGGCCAAGTCCATCTCTAAGGATCTATAGATAGTTCATAGTTTTTGGGGAGAGAGATTTTCTTCCATGATGTAGCTGCTTAGAAGTTGCCCACGTTAAAAAAATAAAAATAAAATAAAAACCTATCCATGTTCCTGCAGGTAACTCTAATTAAACTCATTGGCTCACCAAGCTAGACTTGAGTGGAACACTTTCTCTGATTTGTCGTTGGCCTGATCTGGGGAGAAGAGATACTAGTTTTATTCATCTCTCTGAGAAGTTCACACAACTGCCCACGCTCTTAAAACTCAGCAGTTGGAGCTGGATAGATGGTTCATGGTGATCAGGACTTATTGCTCTTAGAGAACCTATGTTCAGTTCCCAGCACCCACATGCTGGCTCACAACCACCTTAACACCAGTCCCAAGGGGTCTCACATGCCTTTGTGGCCTCTGTGGACCCTACGCACGCACATAAACTCGGGGACAAATCACAAATACAAATGTGTGAAAATAAAGAAAGCTTTAAAAGGCAATAGATAACTAATTTCAAAAGCTTAGGAGTCAGGAACTTCTCAGAGGCATTCAGTAATCTGACTTGTGCTACAAGCTAACACACCTTAGTTCTCCCATGAAAAGTTATTATATTTGAGAGTTTTTCTTTGAATCAATAGGAAACTTATGTAAGTATTTGAAAATGATCCCTGATCAGTGGGCGCAAACCACACCCAAATACCTGTTATCACAGGGAGATCTTTTATTAAGAGGGGAAGAAAAGTTAAAGTGGCTGCTTTCTGACTCAGGCAGAAAAATAGCAGCAAATGGCCTTGCAGGTGTAAATCTGCAAGATGAGAAAATGGGAAGTCTATGTTAGAATGGGCTAGGAGCTGGGCATGGTGGTGCACGCCTTTAATCCCAGCACTTGGGAGGCAGAGGCAGGCGGATCGCTGTGAGTTCGAGGCCATCCTGGACTACAAAGTGAGTCCAGGACAGTCAAGGCTACATAGAGAAACCTTGTCTTGAAAAAAAAAAAAGAATGGGCTAGGAACTGATGGTATATTTTGATTAGGCGTGCTAATTAGGTGAGCCAAAAGGGGGCTTTTGATTGTTGGAGTTCAATTCTTTGATAGCTGGACTTTGGTAGTCAGCTTCAGGAGGAGGAAGCGGTGAGATCAGGGAAGGAACAGACTCTTGGGGGCTAGCTTTAGGAATGTCATATAACAGCTTTTTAGCAAGGCACAGGGAATGGGAGAGAAGCGTGAGGCCTGCCAGAGCCATGTTTTCCAGGACTGGACTGGCTGGAGTCCCTTCAATATTGAACTTCCACAACATGGTAAGTGGCTTCTTTTTTAATATAATTTAATTAATTTATTCAGATTACAACTCAACTGTTATCCCATCACTTGTATCCTCTCGTTCCTCCCTCCCTCCCGCTTTCACCCTAATCCCCCCCCCACTTAGGTCTATGACCAAGGGGGACCCCTTCTTTAGGTTGTTTTTTATATGCATCACTTCCTCTATTCTGACTAGCTTTTGCTATTATTTTTGGTTGAGATTTTTTTGGTTTGTGACAATCTTCTTCAAATTCAAGCATAGCAGCAAAAACATAGGTGCTTTGTATATTACATTTAATTAAACAGACCGCAGGTAGAATTGGTTTAAAAAAATTTAAATAGGATATTTGGAAGTAATCATACACCCAGAAATTAGAGGGGCTGAGACTCAAATGTTTTTCCAGGCCATAGGTAGGCTTAGGGTAACTATTAAGGCAAATGGATACAAATACATAATGGCATATGAACCATGTTCTCTCTCTCTCTCTCTCTCTCTCTCTCTCTCTCTCTCTCTCTCTCTCTCTCTCTCAAAATAGTCTTATTTTTTATCTAGAAAATGCAAATGAGGATATGAGTGTTGCTTATTAGAAATGTGTTTTCCTAGTGTGTACAGAACTCTGGTTCTATCCTCAGTATAAGGAAAAGAAGAGAGAAGGGAAGGGAGAGGATGAAGAGAAAGAGAAAGAGAGGAAGGAGGAACAGAAGGGAAGGACACATGAATTGTGGGCTCACTTGGTGTGCTATTGGAGTCTGGAATGTTTTACAGTTATGATATTAGTGAAGGGAAAATACCTCACATCACAGATGTAATTCACAGCTCAGGTTGCTTTAGGGTTCCCTGAGGAAAGTGAATGGTCAATGAGTTATTTGAAGAAAAGCAGCCAGCTCTCAGTAGCCTTGACTGCCAAAGTCTAGAGATGCTTGAATACTCTCCTAAGCCTCTGTCATGTCTCCACAGGTTGTACGCCCATGCTCTTGTGTGGGATATCATCTCCAAGCTACCCACAATCCCTAGCAATTTCAATCCTGTAGCTGTTGCACCATACTGTTTAAGAATGGTAAGACAAGGGGGCACACTTCCTGATTTTGTTTTATCTGTTGTTTAGTAAACCCACAGAGTTAGAACCCACAGACATGGTAGGGTAACTCTACCACTTTAATAATAGTAATAATAAAGGAACCTGAACTCTAGCTTCACAGAGATGTCTGCTTTCCTTCTAGCAAGATCCCAAGAGTGCACTAAAAATAATCCAGTCCACCAGTTTTAGATTAAGACCATCAAAAGCAACACTGCAGAGAATTACTGTAAATGTGTGTGTAATGATTGTTCTAGAACTTTCCAGTGTACCAGTAAATTACCATGGACAGAATTTGAAATGCTACAGCTAAATGAAAAACTAAATCATTTTTAAATGTAGACGCAAAAAAAAAAAAAAAAGGAAACAAAAGGACACAGCAAATTAAGGAAATTGTTTGGGTGACTTACAAGTAAATTTTCAAACAATCAAAGCCCCAGTCGTCATGTGACTCTATTTTCCTTCCCTGGTTCCCAACGCCATTAATGGAACCAGCCTAAAAGTCCATGTATTTCCTGAGTCTTGGCCTTTCAGGAGTGAGAATGCACAATAGAAATGTTTCCGGCCCCGGTGGCAAATAACGTTTAACGGGGCTTAATCATAGCCATGAGAGTCTTTCTTCAAACAAAACCTACCACTTACCAGTGACGTCTATGGCTGCTGGGTGTTTGTTTCAGTTAGTGACTTCGTACATGAAATATGACTAATATGCAATGCTGAAAATAAGTTTATATCTCTTCCATCCCCAGTTCCCACCAGCTCCTTCCCACACACACTTTTTTTTTTTTAATGAATGGAAAGCAACCGAAACAATCCAGATGGCCAAGTGCCATTGTGTGGCTAGCAGTCATTTTAAGGCTAAAATGAATTTCCTGGCTCCTCCCCTTAGCCCTGTCACACATGTCCCTACCCTTTTCACTATACAGTGTTCTCTTCCTGGAGATTATTGTATAGAGATCATTGAAAGACAACAAACACTGCACCAAAGGCTACCTGCATGCATGTGTGGATTTGAGCTGAAAGAGTAAATTATTATGGCACCCAACAGAAGGACTTCACAGATTACCTCCTACTCTAAGAGGTAAACATAGTCCAAGGCCCAGCTCAGCCTTCAATTCCTGACATCTGAATGGAGCCATCTCAGCTACACAGTCATGTGTATTCTGTCACATAGTAAGCTGGAGAAAGAATTGGGGAGATGAGACGAGGAGTGCCCAAGTTGGGTCTGAATGCATTACCAATCAGAAATAAAGTTAGTAAACTGTGGGAGGGGGAGGGGGACCACAAAAGTATACTTCCTCTAAATATTTCCAGGAAGTAATAATTTGAAACGGAGTGATTAGAAAGGACAAAAGCAGGGTTGGAGAGACTGGAGCGATGGCTCGACTATTAGGAGTATATGCCTAGCAGAAGACGCAGTTTGGTTCACAGCACCCATATGGGTCTCCTCACAATGGCCTGTAACTCTAGGTCCAGGAGGTAAGACGTCCTCTTCTGGTTTCCATAGGCACCCACACTCAAACACACACATACACACACACACACACACACACACACACACACACACACACACTTAAAAATAACCTCTAGAAAAATCTTTCTTACTTTATTTATTTACTGGTTTTTGTTTTGTTTTGTTAGACAGGGTTACTCTGTGTAGCCATGGCTGTTCTGAAACTTGCTCTGTAGATTAGGCTGGCCAAACTCAGAGATCCACTTGCCTCTGCCTCCAGAGTGCTGGGCTTAAAGGTGTGCACCACCCCTGCCCTGCAAAAAAACAAAAACAAAAACTAAACTTTTTTTTTTTAATTTAAAGAGTAAAACAGTAAACTAGAGAATCAGAAATGCAAATAACTCAGAAATCAAGCAAAAATGTGGATAGTGTTTTTTAAAATGTCATCTGAGGTTGATTGACCTCCTCTCTCCACATGAGAACACATGACTGCACCTGCTCGCACACAAAAATCATACAGAGAGAGAGAGAGAGAGAGAGAGAGACAGACAGACAGACAGACAGACAGACAGACAGACAGAGACAGAGACACAGAGAGTACATCTTAGCCAGACTTTAGTATTCCACTGAGTAACGTTAAGCATATTCAAACTTTAGTGAAACCAATTTCTGAAATATCTTTACTATCATAAAATAAAATCCTATCCCTTTCTTCCCTCATTTTTGGTAGTAGTGTGTTCCTTGTCTCTATGATTTTGATTACTCTACAGTCCTTATCCAACATAGAATTTTCTTTTCTAAATGGCTCATTTCACTTAGCCACTATTCCAAGGTTTATCCGTGTTGTAACACAGATTAATATCTCTTTATTTTTTTTCATTTTGAGGCTGAATAATATTCCATTATGTGCACTTAAACCACATTTTGTTTACTTGCCCATCTGCCAATATACATTTTTCTGGCTTCTACCTTTTGGCTATTGTGGGTAATGCACTTATGAACTAAACATATAAACAGCTTTTCAAGCCACTGCTTCCAATTACTGTGTGTATAGAAGAAATGGAGTTGCTGGAACCTACGATGTTATTTTTCCATAGTGGTTGCACCATTTTACATTCCCACTAACAGTGCCCAAATATCTGTATTTCTTCTCTATAACCTCTCTAATACCTTTCTACTTTCTGGTTTTGGTTTTGTCTTCTGTTTTGACGATTGCATGTCAAGGACTATCTCGTTAGGACTCAACTGGTTTTCTGAAGGTAAAATTTCCAGAATGCTCTTTGTTCTTTTGGAAGACGTTTTAAGAGAACAGAGGAGTGTTCAACAAAAGAGTGGTAGACGTACAAGGGCTTTATGAGAAACTCCTTCTCGTTAGATGCTCACCTTGAGCTCTGTGCCATCATGAAAACAAGACCTGTCCTTTCCCAAGCCCCTGATGCTCACTTAGGCCAGGGTCTCACGCCATTAGGGTAACTTTACAATGTGATGGTACTAGCTGTAAAACCTGGCTGGAGTTACTCATCACCGTTGAACTTCATGTGACACAAGAAGTGACAGCCAATAAGACTGTTAAGTGGCTTCATCTACTTAAAGCAAAGGCTGACGTTCCAATTTCCCCCTTTCCCTCTTTCCCCTCTAAGCATTCTGCATTTGATAAAAACCAAAAACACATTTAGCCCTGAGCAACAGCTTCTCCCTGCCCCCCACCCCCCCGCGCCTCATCTTTTAAACATGTGTGTCCCCAGAGAGTGATTCCATATGTTTCTGATTCACTTACAATTAATTCATCAAAATGTTATTTTGATGTCCAAGAAGCTTTACTAAGGCTCTCTCATGAGTCTTTTTTCTTAGAAACAGGAAGTCGTGTCTTGCCAAAAGCCAAACTCAAAACACACGGGAGGAGTTTGAGCTGAGTCTGAAAGCACTGAGACCTTGGCATCTGAAGAAATGCCAGACTTGGTCATGAACAGAGCTTCGTCTTTACATGCAAGCCGAGCCCAGATGGAAGAGATGCTTTGTCCCCGGCTCTGGGGATGCCCGGCATGGCATGAGCCCCTCTTGTATGGATATCGTAAGACCTTGGATGAGCTTCGAAGCAAGATGAAGGCAAATAGCTTTTCAAGTTCACTCTGCCAAGACAGTGAGTTTATAGAAACACCCGTAGACGGTATACCCACAAGCCGTGTTCTGACTAGTCTCGCTTGTCTTTTTCTTAGTTACTTCAAACAAAAAAGGCTCTGTACTGAGTGATTCCGGACACCTAAGTTCTGCTTAGACCAGCTCTTGCCTCCACACATCAGCTACTCTTTCATTGGGGTCAACGACATTCGGCCTTCTGTGCAACATTCTACTTAACCGGCAGAAGCACTCTGCTCCTCTTCCCCTTGAACTTTCACATTTCTATCACATGTCATTCTCCTCCATCTGCTCCAATCTAACCAACAGGGATGGCGTTCCCTGTGGCCTCCTGTCCCCACCTACACGGCCAAGTCTTCAAGTCTTACTTTATATCGTTCCCATCTTACTGTCTTTCTGAATTTAAGTGGCCGTCCATCTCCTAGAGTCTGGGCTCCTCCATTAATTCTTATGAACGTCTCCATCTTTTCAAAAGTCTAGAGTACTTATTTCAGTGTGTGTGGCTGCTAGTCATGCGCCACTACTAAGATCTTTTACTGTCACGTTGTATTCATTGAAAGTGAACTAATCTGAATTAGGTTATCCTTAAAATATTTTAATCCCGGGCGTGGTGGAGCACGCCTTTAATCCCAGCACTCGGGAGGCAGAGGCAGAGGCAGGATCACTGTGAGTTCAAGGCCAACCTGTCTACAAAGTGAGTCCAGGACAGCCAAGGCCACACAGAGAAACCCTGTCTTGAAAAACCAAAAAAAAAAAAAAAAAAAAAAATTTTTTTTTTAATGCTGTGGATGAGAATACAGCTCAGCTGGTAGAGTGTTTGCCTTGTGTGCCTGAGGCCCTGGCTTCAATCCTCAGCACCATAAACAAATAATGAACACACCTCCATTATTACTTGCATTTTGTATTCCAAGAAAGACAATACTAGGAAAAAAGACTGCTTAATTCGTTTTAGGATCTCATTTAAGATAAGAGGTCCATAAAGATTTTTGTGTAACTATACACATGTCTTCTAATTCCAGAAGAAACCTAGTAAGATGAAAGTTAACAATAGGGGCCTGGAGAGAAGGCTCAGAGGTTAAGAGTCTGAGTTCAATTCCAAGCAACCACATGGGGCTTATAACCACCTATAATGAGATCTGGTGCCCTCTTCTGGCATGCAGGCAACAAGTGCAGGCAGAATACTGAATAATAAATAAATAAATCTTATGTTTAAAAGTTAATAGTATACTTAACATATTCAGATGGATCAAATTATAAGTCATTTGAGTTTTTGATCTTAGCCATTCTAATGGGTGTAAGATGAAATCTGAGAGTTGTTTTGATTTGCATTTCTCTGATGACTAAGGATCTTGAGTGTGTCTTTAAGTGTTTCGCAACCATTCGCTATTCCTCTGTTGAGAATTCTCTGTTTAGTTCTGAGCTCCATTTCTTAATTGGGTTATTTGATTTGGTGAAGTTTAATTTCTTGAGCTTTTTATATAGTTTAGACATTAGACCTTTGTCAGATGTAGGGTTGGTGAAGATCTTTTCCCAGTCTGTAGACTGTTGCTTTGTTTGGTTGACAGTGTCTCCTGCCTTACAGAAGCTTCTCAGCCTCATGAGGTCCTATTTATTAATTGTTGACCTTAGAGCCTAGACTGTTGGAGTTCTGTTCAGGAAGTTGTCTCCTGTGCCTATGAGTTCCAGGCTCTTCCCTTTTTTTTTCTTCTAACAGAGTTAGTGTATCTGATTTTATGTTGAGGTCTTTAATCCACTTGAACTTGAGTTTTGTGCATGGTGATAAATATGGATCTACTTGCATCTTTCTACATGTAGACACTCCTTCATTGTTGGTGGGAGCACAAACTTGTACAACCACTTTGGAAGTCAATCTGGCACTTTCTCAGAAAACTGGGAATAGGGCTTACCTCAAGATCCAGCTATTACACTCCTTGGAATATACCCAGAAGATGCTTCACCAAGCAACAAGGACATATGCTTGACCATGTTCATAGCAGCCTTATTCATAATAGGCAGAACCTGCAAATAACCTAAATGTCCCTCAGGAGAAGAATGGATAAAGAAACTGGTACATTTACACTATGGAATGTTACTCAGCTATTAAAAACAAGGAAATCCTGAAATGTATGGGCAAATGGATAGAACTAGAAATTATCATCCTGAGTGAGTTAACCCAGACCCAGAAAGACTCACATGGTATATACTCACTTATAATTGGACACTAGCCCAAAAGGGATGTCCCATGAAAGTCTTCACTAACCAGGAGATTGGGATAAATGTGGGGACTTCCTATTGGGACTCTTGATGAGAGAGCCTAGTCTTCTGCCTCAGCTGAGGCTTGATCAAAGCCATCACCATTGCTGTGGAAAGAGCCCAGTGCCTCAGAAGCCCATTGCCTCGGCCATGGAGAGGGCCATCACGGCTGCACTGAGCCTGATCCCTGCCAATGGGAAAGCCTTGGCCTGCCTCAAGCTGAGGCCTGAGGCAGTGATAGTAGTCCCTCCCATGTCAGTCTGTCCCCAAGCCACAGCAGCCCACCTCCAAGCTGTAGTGGCCTACAGTGTCCGCCAAGCTGCTGTCCATTTCTCTGAGCCCTGTGACACCCTACTTTCCCCAAGCTTTGGGGAGTCAACTGTGCCCTCCAGTCCTTTAGCCCACTGTATCACCACTCCCAAGAGCTATGTCTAGCCCTTGAGCAGCTGGCCATTAAATTTTCAAGAGGCTCACTGCTCTTCCTCCTTCCTGCCTCAGGGCAGTCAGCCCCTCCTTCCCACCTGGGGCTTTGGAGACCAAAGACAAAATGGCAGCTCCTATCAGTGCCTCAGAAGGAGCCGTCCATGGTGGCTATCCCTGCCTTAGGCTACTGCTATGAAAACATGGACACTTTTCCTGCCTCAGAATGTCTACTGCCCCTGCCATGGGAGCTGTCATGATGACTACAACCTCTCTTTCTTCAGCTGACTGCCTTCACAGTGGAGTCCCTGTAAATTTTTAAGACACTGTAAACTTTATTACCCCTCAAGGCAGAAAAGTGACTAGACCTCTACCTGAGAAAGCTTCAACAGCCCAGCCACCCCCTGCCAGACTTTTGTAACTACCATCTTGAGCCCCTTAGTAGGACTCATCCTACCAATCCCTGAGCGTCCCCCAACTCAGGATTGAAATCTCACCAATCCACACTCTGGAAATCCCTGCCCGAGAAAGCTCCACCCCCTAAGAAACCCTATATAAAGGCTGTGTCTGCCCAGTTCCATGCTGTCTTCTCTCTGGCGGGGGGTGGGGGTGGGGGGAAGATAGCTATTCCTAGATTGATTCTCCTCCCCTGTATTTGTCCCTCCAATAAATCTCTTTATTGCCTGCTGTGACTCTCTGGTCAGAAGGAGAAAAAGAAAAAAGAAACGAAGAAGGAGCTGAGCTCAGGCTCCAAGGCTCCTCAGCGTCTCCGGGTTTGAGGCAGCCCTCCCCTCCTCTCAGAGCTCTGAAGTTCTTGGGTTCCTTGCCTCAGGATACCCTTAGGATACTCTCTTATCTCAGGTCTGGGGTACCTTCCCAGCCCTTAGTGTTGTGGACACTCTTTCACTTGAGTACCAGAATGCAGGCCACACCACCAACCCAACCTACCCACAATAGAAACAAAATTTAAAATACTATTTTTTTTTTTGGTCTTAACCGTTCTCAGCAAGAAATAATGGTATAAGAATAAACAGAATTTTGAAAGAAAGTGGTCATATGAACCAGTAACTTAGGATAATGGAAAGAAAAGTCAAAAGAGGAATAAAACAGAGGGAATGATAAGTTGTGGTAATTTTTTTTTGTAACTGTGAAAACCTACCTGTTAAAATCAGTCTAAAAGAGGAAGGACTTACTTTGGCTCACAGATTCAAGGGTGTCACACCAGACTCTGCTGCTAAGGAGTTGGGCTGTGGTAGCACATTGTGGTAGAATATGTGTAGGAGAACTAAGCTGTTCACCTCACAGTAGCCACAAAACAGGTATGGTCCTGCCACTAGATTTCCTCTTCAGAGATGTCCCTACTAACCCAGTTCCTCCAACTAGGCTACAGATGCTAACGGCTTGTTCAGCTGTGATGGGCTAATGGACAGTCTACACGCGAGTCAGTGCCTTTATGACATAATCTCCTAGCAACCAACTGGCAATCTCTAACATATGGGCCTTCAGGGAACCGTTTAAACAGAAAGATAAATCCTCTGTTAGCAGGGAATGGTGTAGGTGGGGTTTATTGTAAACTAAGAGTATCATAAGGACATGGGAGGAAGAGAGAAAAGAGACTGAAGATGGTTTTATTCTTCCTATCTCAGTTTGGAAATGGATGAAGGTCTACCTGACAGTGAGAAGCAGTAAATGAGTGATGCTACTCTGAGAATTCACCATGCCAGAGGGATACAGGAAGATGGGTGATGGCACTGAAAATGTCAAAAACATCTGAAAGATTTCACAGCTGTCAGGTGAAGGAGAGACATCTTCTGCATATCTTTTGCCAACTGTATGGTGTCAGTGGCAAGAGCCACACCTACCTGTACCTGGGATCCTTCTTTCCTGGGTGACCAGAGCAAGGAGGAGCCTAAAGATTTGGAATCAGAAGAGACAGTCCAGCCTGAAGCTTCCTGAAAGAAAACTTCGCTCAGCAGGAGGCAGCACATTCCATTACATACAAAGCTGGACTGAATTCAGTTCACAAAGTGAAAGAGTTCAAGACACCATGAGGACAAAAACTTTGAATATATAGTCAGTGCTCATTTTCTATTTGTCATGATTATGAAGTTTTCGGTTTCAGACAATAGGTATTTGATATTAAAACACAATCTTGAAATTTTTGATTGGTCCATTTTATGGTTCCAATTTTACAATGTATAATAGGATAAAGGACACAAAATTTGAAATTTTACCAAGTTCAAATTTTAAAGGTTTTTGAGATATGTTCAGAGAAGTTTAATTTACAAGATTAAAGAATCTCAAGCTTCTGAGAACATTTGCCAGAGAACTAAAATACATGACAAATATAGTTTAAAATATTTTTGAAAATGTTGAGTTTATAAATGGTATCCAAAATTATTTAGCTACTTCCTCAAAAGTAGTTTCTAAAGTTGACTAAATAGAAATAGTGAAATATCATCCAAATTATGACAAAAAAAAAAACCTGTGAGTCTAGTCCTTCCTTCTACAGAGGCATTGACTGGACAAGTAAGAGTCATTTTCCTTTGAGGAAAATAATCCAGCTACATCAATTCCCAACACGCACACCCACAGATCACTGCACTGACACTGGTAGGGATATTCATGGGGCTGACTCTGATAATGTCCACCCTGCCACCAAACAGCGGGGTTGGCAGCTCCCTGCTCTTAAAAGAGTGGACCTTAGATGCATTGTGAGCCTCTGGACCACTTCTTTAAAGCTTATATTCTGTCTGTCCTGCTCCTAAGAGCTGGCAAGAAAGAGCTTCAGGTTGTGGTAAGTATTAACAAAGGCAATTATCTGGATTAGTTCACACTTGATGCTCATTTCCTATGGTCCCTTCCACCATCCTAGTGTGGAATAGGCAGAAACCCTTTGCTAACTCTTCTGCTTCTTGCTAAAAAGGAAAGAGTAGAAGCATGGATTCAATGTTCCATTCTTTTAGTAAGACTAGACAATGAATATATATTAATTTTTATTTTATGTGCATGGGATACACACACACACATATGTATATATACGTATACCTGTGAATCATATGTGCAGTGCCCACAGAGGCTAGATAAAGGAAATTAGATCCCCTGGAACAGAAGTTACAGATGTCTGTGGTCTGCCATGCAGGTCCTGGAAACTGAATACAGCTCTTTTGCAACAGCGGCCAGTGCTCTTAACCACCAAGTTATTTCTAGAACCCCAAGGAACCTGTTTCTATCTTGCCTGTCTTAGAGGACTAGTGGAACCTGTTACTCCACATATCAGAGGACCACTATAAACAAAAGAGATCTATGTGGGTTCCCACTGTTCCCAAGGAGATGTAATACAGTAAACAAGGGCCATACAGTGAATATAGCCTTATTTTCCTATACTTGTACCTTCCTATACCTTCAACCTTTAATGGGGCTGCTCAAAGGAATTGTTTTTGATTCATATAACTTAGAGAGCTGGTGATAACTAGTGTACTCTATAAGCCTGTGGGTTTATAAAAATCAGTGTGGCACAGTCTGCTTTTAGACAAACCACTCTGCCATGGTCAGAAAACAGGAAATATGGAATTGTGAATGCTTGTAAAAAGGAATGAGACTATCTCATAAATTTAATGCTTATACTCACAAGGCTAGATAAAAATGTATTCACTAAAAAAGGTTTGAGAAAACAACCCCTAATCTCAAGTCAGGCTGACAGGTGAAGGTCTTTCATTAAATAACTCCAGTGTATAAACATAAGGAGACATAGTGTATTTAAAATTTTGTTCATCTCAGCACACGCCTCCAAGGAAAACAAAGATAAAGGAAATAGTCAATTCAAAATAACAAAAGTAAATCAGGAAAATCAACCTTAGAGAAACAGAAATATATCAGTTATCTGATGAAGAATGCAACATGATCAGCAAAATAATGAAATGAGAATATAAGCAATAATTTGAAAATACAAAAAAGAAGCATAGTTTGTAATCAAACAATATAACAACTGAAGGAAAATTCTTGAAATGAGTTTAATGGGAAACTTGGTCAAGCAAAAAAAAAAAAGAATCAAGAGCTTGAAAATACATTTGTTCATTGTTTACCAGAGTAGTAAAAGAAAAAACATGCAAAAGAGCTTGGAAGAATACCATCAAGTGGAACAATATGTGCATATGATGATCTCAGAAGAAGATAGAAAAAAAAGGATAGAAGGTTTATTTGAAGGTATAATGTCCCTAAATTACTAAAATCTAAAAGAGAAAATTTTACAGGCAAGAAATCTAAATACCTTCGACAAGATTTAAACAGGAGTCTACAATAACACACATTACAATAAAATTGCCAAAGGAAAGGAGGGGAGGGAGGAAGGGAGGAAAGAAAGAAGGATTTGAAAACACCAAAAGGGCTTGGGGTATATGGAAGATCTGTGTAAAAACATCAGTCTATTTTCTCAGCAGAAACATTGAAGAAAGTTATGAGATGACAAATTAAAAGTTCTAGATGCTCATATCTATAATCCTAGCACTTGGGGTGCAGATATAGGAAGATACTGTGCATTCAAATCCAGCCTAGGTTACAGAATAAGTTTTAAGACAGCTTGAGGTATAGAGTTAGATACTCTTTCAAAATTATAAAAACTACTGAAAGGGAGAAATGCTGACACAGACTAATATACCAAGCAACATTGTCTATCGATAGTAAGAAATAATAAAATTCCCAGACAAATACAAACTAACAAATTCATTACTAATGAACCCATCTTTCAAGTAAAAGGAAGTCTTGCAGTCTGAAACAAAAGGATATTAATTAGTAGGGGGAAGCAAATGAAAGTATAAAGTTAACCAATAAAGGTAAATACAGAGATAAGGACAGTATGCTATATAGGTAATATGCTAACAACGATGTATAAATCAGCTTTAATTCTAGTGTGTGGGTTAAATGTATAAAATATACTTATAAAAACTTTAAATTGATAAACAACACAGGTATGTAATTTGTGATGTGGGTAATATAAAATTGGGAAAATGAAAAAAGGAAAACCAGAAAAATGTGTTAAAATTAAGTTGTTATGAGCTTAAAATATACCATTATATTTTATGTTAGCTTCAACAAAAACATATAGAAAATAGACCAAAGGAAACTGGGAAAGTATCAAAGGATATTATCACACACAAAACAAATGACTGAAACAAGAAAGATAGCAAGAAATGAACAGAGAAGCCAGCTAGAAGACAGACACAAAACATTTTAACTTTTTTTTTTTTTTTTTTTTTTTGGTTTTTCGAGACAGGGTTTCTCTGTGTAGCCTTGGCTGTCCTGGACTCACTTTGTAGACCAGGCTGGCCTCGAACTCACAGCGATCCGCCTGCCTCTGCCTCCCGAGTGCTGGGATTAAAGGCGTGCGCCACCACGCCCGGCTCACTTTAACTTTATGACTAATTATTTTAATATAAACAAATTTCTCAGTTAAAATTTAGTGATGTAATGGCTTAAAAATAAGATGTTGGCATAAAAGCCTGGCCTTAGATGTAAGGGCACATGTTGTACTCTGATGGTTTGTTATCACTGTCAACTTGGTAGAGTCAGCTGGGAGACGTGTCTCTGGGTTTGTCCTTGAGGACATTTGTGGAGATGATAAACTGAGATGGAAAGAACCACTATCAATGTGAGCAGCAGCATCCCACAGGCTGTAGTCCCTCCCTGCGCAGCAGCATCCCACAAGCTGTGGTCCCTCCCTGGGCAGCAGCATCCCACAGGCTGTGGTCCCTCTCTGGTCCAGATTAAAAGGAGACGGAGAACTGAGTATTCATCTCTCTGCTCTCCGGCTGTGGACACAGTGTGACTAGCTAGCTACCTTAAGCTCTGGCCAACTTGTCTTCTCCACAATGAGTGATTGTTCCTGCAAAGCAACAACCCTTAAAATCACCTCAGGTTGCTTTTTTTTCAGGTTTTTTGCCACAGCATCAAGAAATATAATAAATTCATAGACTGGTGGAAAAAGATGCAAGAGTATATGAAATAAAGCCCACTGTTGCTGTCAACTTGACTCGATTTAGAGTTACCATGGAAACATACCTTTTAGTATGCCTGTGAGGCTGTTTCTCTAAAAGGTTAACTGAGGAGAGAACACTAACCCCAAATATAGGTAGCACCATTCGATTAACTGGGCTCCCAACTAGAATAAAAAAACAGGAGTCAAACAGAGCACCAACATTCATTTCTTTCTGCTTCCTGACTGTGAACACCATGTGACCAATTGTCTCACCCTTATGCTGCCATGGCTTCCCCACAATGATAGAGCCCTTGTCACAGCAGCAAGAGAAGTGATTGATATGCCCAAAGGAAAAGGAGGTAGCCATATGGGTATCAGACAGAACATATCATGAAGCAATGGCAGTTACAAAAGACAAGTGCATAGATAACGTTGTAATGTTTGTTTCAATTTACCAAGAAGACAGAATTGAGTATGCACCTAGCATGGGAAGAACTGAAGCACATAAAATAAGCATGAATAGAACTATGTGAGAAGTGATAAGAGCAGATTTCAAGATTCCACTTTCAACAGCATCCAGATAGATGATTAGCAAAACAGGATTTTAATGGCACTAATGGACATTCTCCACTGTTGAGTGGAGAAGGAGATCTAACTTTCACACAAACTCTGGTGCCCCATATTTGAACATGTGCCTTGGATGGAGATGCCTGGTGGCACTCAGAGGAAAGATAATAGGTCACCAAGGAGAGACTTGATACCGTATGAGCATATACAGGGGGAGAAGGTCCCCCTCAGACACAGACTTAGGGGAGGGGAGGGGAGTAGGGGGGAAGTGGGAGGAAGGGAGGAATGGGAGGATACATGGGATGGGCTAACAACTGAGATGTAATATGAATAAATTAATAAAAAAATGTTAAAAAAAAAAGAACGAACGGACTTAATAGACATACACAAAGCATTCCTGCAAGCAGCAGCAAAACGTAAACTCTTAAGTATACCCAGAACATTCTTCATGGTAGGTCACTAGGTAGTTCACAAAACAAGTCTTAACAAATTCAAGAGTGAAATCAGATTGAGTATCTTCTTCATCCTCAGTAGAATGGGACTAGAAATCAATAGCAGAGGGAACAATGAAAAAGTCTCACATTGGAAACTAAACAACACACTCTTAAACAACCAGTATGTTAGAGAAGAAATCAGAGGGAAGCTAGAAGATACATTGAAACAACTGTAAAATGATCACAGTGAAGCAAGCTTATCGTGTGCAGCAAAGGAGAGTAATAAGAAATATTAGGGTGGTAAATGCCTACGTAAGTAAAATTCCAATAAGGATCCTAAATGTCACCTCAAGGAAACAGAAAAAGAATATAAGGAAATGACAAAGACTAGAATGGAAGTAAATGATGGAGAATGAAAAATAGGGAAAAAAATCATCAAACTAAGAACTATTGTTTAAAAAGACAAAACTGGAAAACCTATTGTAAGTGTACCTAGGGCTCAAATAAAACTAAACAAAAAAATCAAATAAAAAACAAGAAATGAAGAGGGTTGTTGTAAGCAGTGCAAGAGAAATGTAAAGGATTATGAGAAATATTGGGAAAAACTGGCTTTGCCAAGACTACCAATCTGAGTTCCATCTACAAAGCCCATGTGGTGGAAGGAAAGAACCAATGCTCACACTTGTCCTCTGACAACTACAGAACCATTACACACACACACACACACACACACACACACACACACACACACACACACACACATTACATAAATAAAGTAATTAAAAAGTTTTAAAGATTGTACCACAACAAATTGTAGAATCTAGCTGGGATGGCATAGATATTTCCTTAGACAGATTAAAAATACCATGGCATAGTTGTAATGAAACAACTGACTTATAACTCATGGCACAGTTGTAATGAAACAAATGACTATAACTAAGAAAGAGAATGGATTGGTATTTTAAAATCTCCCCAAAATGCAGTCTTTGGCCATACAGCTCACCTTGGAAGTTTTAAGCTCTTCCAAAACATTGAAGGGGACAGAGCATTTTCAAACTATGAGAACAGGGACCACAGCAGAACTGAGAAGCCAGACAGAGGTACTATAAGAAATCTAAGCTGATGCTCATCATCCCCAGTGCATACAGATGCAAAGCTACCGAACAATGCCATCAAACCACATTCAACAGGATATAAAAAAACACCATCAATCCTGGTCAAGTGGAATTCGTCTCTGAAGTTCAAGGGTACTTTTATGTGTTAACATGATGAGGTTCAAAATGTACCAGGTCACCCTTTCAGTAGACATTTTACAAAATATAGTGCCTTTTCATGATAGATTAAGAACCCAAGCAAACAGGGCATTGAAGCATGTTCTTTCAGAATGGCCAAATTGACAGCTATCAAACACAATGGAAAGAAAACTGAAAACTCCTTCAAAGATCAGGAGCAGAGGAGGACGCCAATGCTGCTGCCCATGTCTGTTCACCTTAGACAGGAATCATAGCTAGGATAATAGAAGAGGAAATGAAAAGGCATCAAGAAGTAAAAGTGCTTCTAATTTAAAACTACAGTAAAATATCACTTCACATCTGCTAGAATGTCTGTTGTAAATACAGCAAGACTGCAGAAAAGTTGAAACACGACTCAACGGTGGGGGTGTAGGGTAGTGCAGCTACTACAGAAAACACAATGGAGTCTCCTTTAAATTTAAAGACTAAACTACCCACCACCCAATACTACAGGCTCTTAGGATTGATTTGAAAGAGTTTAAGAACAATGTGTAAATGAAATAGTTGTACTCTGCCTGGACAGTACAGCATTTTCCACAGTCCAAAGAAGGCAAGGGATGGTCAACTTTGAGAAATGAGTCCTGGCAAATTCTGAACAATGAGCCTTCAGGACAGTGCACTAAGAGAAGGTCGCCAGTTAACATGGGGGAAATACCATGTTTCCTTATTTCCTTGAAAGATCTACAGTAACGAGATTCATCAAAACTGAACATCGAATGGTACTTGGCTGGGACTATGATTTAAAAAAAAATAAGAAACTGCTGTCCATCGGGTGTATGGTTTTGATCATGCAGAAAAAAAATGTTCTAGGACTATGCTGTGCAAGTTGGTATGTATGACTGAGGTTTTACTGTGCTTTTAATAATTCATTGAAGGCAAATTTCACATTCTCTGCTTTCTCCACAACTTACAGAGAGAATAATAAGATAAAAATAAATATCGATAGTAAAACAACATTTAAAAGCTTAGGGAGTGCCAGTGAGATGACTTGGACACGCGGTATCTAACATGGAGACAACTCCAAAAGGAAACTCAAAAGTAGCTATTCACCACGGCTAACACCTCCCTGCTGGCTGTGTATTTCTTACTTTCCCTCTTTTCTTCGTCCCCTGGCTTCCTTTATCACTGATGAAACACTCACATTGGCTTCAAATGCATGAAGTTGTGCTGAGTATTACTCTTCAATGTGTGTCCTTTCTCCTCTTTCAATAAACCTTTCAAACAAAAATGCATAAAGAATTCAATCTTTGGCCAAGTTATTAGATTCTAAAAATAGGTCAGTGATCATGCAAGATCAACATAAGTCAACCAACAGCATCAAGTTATTTTTACATACATGGTAAAATACTAAGTATACACACCAATATGTTCTAACTTATGTGTACATGAAACACCCTAATTGGTACAGTTGGTATTACATATTAATTTATTAAGAAGAAATCACTAGTATATTAGTTCTAATATATCATATATCTGTGCCAACGATTCGAAGTTGAACATGCCCTTATGGAAATCCTGAACTGGATTAACGCTTAAATCTAACCACCCGAGTCTTCAGAGTTAAGTTTTATGCCCCAATTGTTGATGGACACCCATTTTTCAGAAAATAAATTAAGCCTCCATCTATCTCCTCTGCTCTCTAGTCTCCACAGCATCCCCAGCTCCGTGCCCCTGCTCTCCCTTTGTTCTTTTTTTACTTTTATCCACCCATTCCCTAATCCAGTAAGAATTCTCTTCCAATTTTGATTGTGCTTGTGGTACTTTCTCTGCTTAGGAATGTTCTTCTTGCCCTTTTCAGAAAGGCCAGTATGTTAAAGCGTTCAAGCACACAGGCGCTCAGCCAGGCCATGGAAACTCCTAACAAACTTTACTGATCACTAGCTGGGACCTTGGAAAAGCTTCAAAGCTCTACTCCTTCTGTTGCCTCATCTCTGAAATGAGGATAAGAGAAGTTCTTTAGTCAGCCAGTCTGCGTAAGATACTTAGAACGGTGCCTGGGATATGGTTCCAAGATTATTAAAACGTTAGAATAGTATGTAATGTTCATACAACATTAGTCTACATACTACCTGATGTTCTTTTTAAGACCAAATATGACACTGTCTTCTGTGGTGTCTTTCCTGGCAGGTCCAGTGGGTTAGTCCTCTTTCTCTCCAACTTTCCATGGGGTTTATTTTTACTTACGGATTCTATCGGAGTGTAATCCATTTGCTATTCTGTCATTTGTCTCTATCCTTGGTCTGTAAACTTCTGGTAGGCAGAAACCATTGCATCCTTATCAGTTGTTTCTGGTTTCATCACAGCAAATAGAAAAGAAGATGTAACAAACCGCTTGTCACCACCAGCTGAATCTGCAACATGGGGAGAATGGGACAAGGGTGTCACAACCGTACTCCAAAGTCCTGCCTATGGTTGTAGACATTGCCTGGGATGTGACTGTGACCTAGTCATGCACATCAGAATTCTCAGAAATCTAATAACCCTGGGTCATTTGGACCTATAAGAAGGGGTTAATGCTTTATACATCTTACAGCCTCCGTTATTTCAATGTAGTTGAAAAATGTGTGGTGATATAAAAGGAGTGGGGCTATTTGACTGTACAGCCCCAGAGCAGTCACCCCGCTGTGTGATCCCAGCAACACTACTAACTCTAGGAACTTCTGAGAAATGCCATTCTCATGTCACATTCCAGACCTACCGTATGAGGTCGTTCCTAGACAAGCCTGGTAACCTGTGTTTTCACAAGTCCTCAAAGTGATGCTGGGAGTTCTTACAATCCAAAACAAAAAAACAAAAAAAAACTGTGGCACAGATCAGCAGAAGGGACTTCAGAACCATCACCCTGACTGGTTGCACGTTGTTGCTGTTTATCTACTATAGCTTTATATCTCCACCATGACAACTGATTTCCAGGAAGTAAAACCCTTCAGAAATGTATGGATTCTTCACTGTAAATAAAGTTTTTGAGGTGGCCAGGTACATACATAACAAGCATGGGCTGCTATCTCTTTTCTAGGGTCTGGTAGGTTTAAATAGCTATCATGTGCTGTCTGGAAGGAAAACGAAAGGGAGAGGGGGTAAAAATGGTAGAGGAGGACAAGATAATGGTAGTGAGGGGAGAGGTGAACAAGGAAGGGGGAAGAAAATGAGGTGACTGTGAAGGGAGGAGAGTGAACTGGAGGAATTGATGCATATGAGGGAAAAAACTGCAATTCTGAGGACAAGCTTGAGAAACAGGGTTCAAAACCAAGACTCAATTAATAAGTTGTTTTCTTTTTGTCATATCCCTTTGTCAAATGCAAGCCAAAGATGTCTGCTGGAGTTTCAAAGCCAATAAATTCAAAGTTCAATAAATTGTTGCATAAAAAAAGTAAAATTAAAGGTGTGTTTCATCTTTCAGTCTATTTATATAGGCACCCCAAATCCTCAAGGCTATGTTGTAAGTTAGGTATCATTATTTTAAGTTATTAAATAAAGAGCCAATTGAAAGCTCAGTTCTGGTCTAAAGATATACATGGAAAGTAAATGGTTGAAGTAGGGGTTCTTTTGAGTCTGACCTCACTCCTGTGTATGCATGCTGCCCCTAATCATTCAGTTAGCTTGTACTTCTATTACTTGATGGCAATTATTTCAAGTTGCTACAAAATACTATAGACTAGGTAGCTTACATAGTGTCCTTCAAATTTTCCACTAAGGCCAAGGTGTGAGAAAATTCAGTCTTGGTGAGGACTTTCCTCCTTATTTCTTCCAACCACCCAGCGTCTTGGCCCTTCCTCATTTTGTGAATATGGAGAGGCACAGAAATAGATCTTTTCCTCTAAGGATACCAATCAGAACCATACAGATTAAGTAAACTGTTAGGATGCTATGTCAATCTGATCAGCACTCCCAGAGGACCCGTCCTCCTATAACTATGTGTTAGAACTGTAGTATGTGACTTTGGGGAAACCCAAGCCCTTAGTCCACAACATTCTCTATCTTCATATCAGTTTTCAGCTCTTAGTCAACCACAGTAAGCATTTCTAGTCTCTCAAAACAGCCCTGTCCAGGGGAGAGGAGTGGAGTGATGGTTGTCAATGCTGAGTTCTCTCTCCATAGGCGTTTCTTGCTGACCATCATCTTCTGCTTCTCTGACTGCGCCACGTGTGTAGTGATTACTGCCTATACATCTGTCTGGATTTGCAAATGTTCCTTTGTCTTATGAATACAAATTTTCCAACAGTTTCTATTTGATAGAGAAATGAATTTATATCCAGCAGAGAAATCAATGCCTTTATTTTCACAAATGAGAAAACTGACTCTCAGAGCAATAAAAGAATTTACCCAACAGTCTGGTTTATTTACTCCACAGCAGGTACTACCAAAGAAAATTATTTCAATTCTGCATGTCATCCATGCTTATGAAATCCAAATAGTAAAAGCTACTGAAATCAAAATATTCCCTTAATGGAAAGATAACCTCCATGGGGGCAGCTACTTTCATGACTGATGCTCTTCTTTGTTTTTGCCTTTAAAAATGTTCTCAATTAAATTTATTAGGCTTGGAAAGATAACAAATGTGAGCAGCAAAAATAAACATGCATAATATCAACTTTTTATTTCTTTTCTTAATTTATTAAAATATATGTAGATTACATCCTGATTGCTATCCCCTCACTCCTATCTTCCTGTTCCTACCCTCCCTCCCTCTTCTGCCCTATTCCCTAATCTTGACTTCTTAATGACACCCAAGTAATAATTTCATAGCATATACAGAATTTCAGAAGTTCCCCTACTTATTTTACATTTCTCTAAATTCGGTTTTCTTTATTTTAAATCTCATAAATTTGCATCTTTGCACATCCCTTGTCTCTACGTGATTGAACAGTCCCCCATGACTCCTCTGTGTGAGTCACTTGATGGAAAGATATTGTCATGTTGGATTATGTTTTAAATCAGTATTTTTGGAAAAACTAAAGTATAAAGCATTTGTCTATAATTCCTAATTTAGCGTCTACCCCACCAGGTTAAGTGGAGAAGCATCTATAAACATTATACATCACTGATGGGGCTTGTTAAACTCTTCTGTGTTCCATGGTTCTTATTTCAAAGACCGTGGTCAAGACTTTATTAAATATTTCCTAACCATTAAGAAGTAAACCTAAGGGGTAAGTCCTTTGTTAAGATCCTAATAAATTTCAGTGCTAGTCGATGACACGATTGGAAAAAATAATATACTCCTTTCACTCATTACTCCTTTCTTTCTAAATAGTCATACTGAAATAATGACCTAGCCAAGCATGGTGCGCATGTCTGTAATCCCAGCACTCAAGAAGGCAGAGGCAGGTGGATCTCTGTGAATCCAAGTGAGGCCAGCCTGATCTACGAAGTGAGTCCAGGACAGCAAAGGCAAAGAAACCCTGTCTCAAAAAAAAAAAAAAAAAAAAAAAAGAAGAAGAAAGAGGGAAAGATGAAAGACCTTATCTCAGATTCTAGTAGCCTCAAGAGAATAATTCAGAGCCAATAAATATTGAAGGTGGGAGAGGAAAAGGTGAAACATGCCAGGATCAAGGTGAGTTTGTAGCAAGAAAACTTGTATATAAAAGTTGCATGTTCTCATCAAAATTTATCATTGCCCATAGATTGACTGATTGCTTTTATGGTTTGGCGTGTTTACACCATGTCTAAATCCGAAGACTAACTAAAATGCCACACATTTCAGTAGGGTCTAAATAAAGACTATAAGAGCAGCAGGAGGCAGATTGAGAAATGAAAAGGGCACCAAACCAGGAAAATGTGATGTTGGGCTCATGGGCACGCTAGTACCCATCCTGTCTCTCAAAAAGTTTGGCTTAGATCAAGTTGTTTTGAGAATGCATTCCTTAGACATATTTGTCTTTCGTTATTAATTGCCCCACATGGGCACTGTCAGGCCACCGGTTACTTGCAAAGCCTTGATTTCAGATGAGTAGGCACGGAGAAAGCCATTCAGTGTCACTCGGTTTCAAAGAGGAAGGTGGTTTCCCTTGTCTGGAACACCGGAGCAAGTAAGTCTGTTTGCGGTGAATAACGTGAGACAGGGATACCCACAGACACAAGGTGATGGGAAACAGATTGAGCAGAGAGAGTCCTGCTTCCTTTGAGAGAGAATATGATTGAAATGCAGAAATTCACTTTCAGGGTAGCACAGGATTGAAAACCTAGTGGTAGGCTCCCTGTCTCTGTATCCTCTCAGGGAAAAAAAAGATAATTGCAATAAGCAGATGATGTGTCCAAGGATGAAAGTAAGCAATGTCTAACATGGGAAAATAAAAATATGTTCAGCGTTGGAAGTTAAGCGGAGGGAAGCCATTAGGGAGGTACTCAGAAGGTCATAGCCAGTGTGTGACAGAAATAAGCAAATGTACCAGCGCGCTGTCATTTTGACATCAATTGGCTAATTTACTCCAGGTTTTCCTGAGGTTTCTTTCAGTGTATTTTTAACCACACAAGCATTTATTTTGGTCTGAAGATAAAAGCTTTTTTGCGCAATGGTGCATATTTCTAAGGTAGCAGTGTTTCCATTGTCAAAACTGCCATGAAAGGAGGGTGGGGATGGGAATGCTACCTTCTCTGCATGTCTGTCTGATTGGGCATTGGGGTCACTGACGTTCTGCTTTGGAACGTCACTTTACATCTCTTGAAAGGTTACCAGCTGACAGAGGGAAAAACGCTTCTCAAGTGAGTGATTTCATCCTTTTTTGATATCATGAAGGAGGGAGATAGTTCAGACACCAATGTCCCAGGACATTTTATTCTCCGACCTGGTACCCAGAACTCGTGCATACTGGATTAGACACAAGGGAGGAGGCAGCAGCCCAAAGGATAAGTGAAGTCAGATGTTTTATCTGCTTTTTGTTCATACTGCACTCCAGCAGTTGCATCTTTACCACTGGAAAACATTCTGAAACAGCAGTAGAAGCAGTTAGCTGATATTTGAGAACACTAATGAGACCAAATAGTATTTTATACAAAGTTGAAGAGGATATTCCCAAAGTAGGGTCATACAGGTCAACATATAGACATGGGGTTTTTTTGTTGTTGTTGTTTTTTTGTTTTTTTGTTTTGTTTTACGAGGAAACAATCCCTGTACTTTGTCCAGTTGGAAAACAAGATAACAGTCTCATGACTCCACTGGGCATTGGGCAATCCCCAATTGTCCTCAATCAAGACTGTCCCCAAGAAAATACCGAAAGAGAGATAGAGTGAAAACATGTATCTTTTTAAAGCCTCTCTCTCACACAAATAAAGCAGGACCACAAGAATGAACTGAGCTCAACAATATCAAAACACATAAAAGTGCTTGCCGGCCTCCACTTCACTGGGAGCGACACACAGCTCAGTGAGGACAAGCACGATGTTCATTCTCAGTCTAAAATACGTTTTCCGAGAACAGCTGGAGGGCATGGCTTAGCGGCCTGCACATCTGGTTTGAAGATACCTAGACTCCCCGGAACCACAGGCTGGAGTAATGGTATGATCTGCTTAACCCTTACATCCACTAGAACCAAATGTAATGCCGAACTCTTGTAGTATGTGGCTCTTGGAAAGCTTTGGGAAATATATACCTACCCTGTCTCTACTTGGAGATGAAAGAATTGCAAGGACTGACCTGGATACGATAGCCCCAAGGTACTTTCTTTCATTGCTTACTGTCAATGACCAGTACATATTGGTCATTTATGTAAGGACCCTTATTTAAAGATTTCAAAGCACTCGCTGACATGGTCAGATGGCATGAAAGTGCAATGTTCATATTTTAAGAATGAGGAGACTGAGATGCTAGAATCCCACAACAAGACCAGTCCAATTCAGTCAGAGCATCACAGCACACAATGCTTTCCCAGGATGGCTTTCTGCAGAATAACGTGCACTTGGGGTAGCAAAGAATTAAACAAAGTAATTGAATAAATTACTTTTCTTGTTGCCATGATCAAATACCAGACAGAAGCCAATTAAGAGAGAATGGTTTATTTTGGCTCACAATTAAAGAGGACACTGTATATCATGGTGAGGTACACAAAGTAGCTGGTCATATTGCATTCTCAGCTAGGAAGCAGAGAAAAAGGAATCCAATACTCAGTTTATTTTCACTTTCAGTTTGGGACCCAAGACCATGGGGTAGTGCCACTCATATTCAGGATGGGTCTTTTCCTCTCAGTTAAATCTTTCTAGAAATGCCCTTGTAGATATATGCAGAGGTGCATTGCCATGGTGATTCTAAATTCAGTGGACAATGAAGACTCACTGTAACAGTAATAATCCCTGTATGGATATTACTTAATCTGGAACAAAAGTAAGCCAATAGCATCTTTAAGCCTTAGTTGTTAGTTCTTGACATCAATGAGATTCAATAATCACATACATTCAAAGATAGCAAAAAAAATGGCATCTAGGAATATCCCTAACAAGATAGGTAACTCAGAAAAGGTACTTACCTTCTTACTGACCTGCATCCTCACAACAAGAACTGTGGGACAGAGTATTTTTAAGGCTTGGTTGGCTCAACAGTTAAGAGCACTTGTTGTTCTTGCAGAGGACCAGGGTTCAACTCCCAGCATCAACCTGGCACCTCAAATCTGTAACTCCAGTTACAGGGGACATGATGCTTGCTTCTGGCCTCCTTTGGCACATGGTACACATACATTCATTCAGGCACGTGCTTATAACCATAAAGTAGTAAAGTAAATCTGATAATAATAATAATAAAGATGATGATGATGATGATGATGATGATAGTCATGGTATCTAAACCAAATAATCTGGAAATGAGAAACCAGAAGAACTTCTTTCACTCCTGTTTGCCTCCTCAGCATGGCAACTTTCCCCTATCCTCCTGCCCACTTCTTATTCATTTATGTGCACATGGTATATAATTGTTCTAGTGTGCTTTCTGTTGCTGTGATAAAACACAGTATTTTACCTTTTTAGGGTGTTTTGTTGTTGTTTTATTTTGTTTTGTTTTTTGTTTTTGTTTTTTTTTTTTTTTTGGTTTTTTGTTTTGTTTTGTTTGTTATCTTTTTTTGCTGTTGAGTTCATTTTGTTTTTTAAAATTTATTCAGATTACATCTCAGTTGTTATCCCCTTGCTTGTCTCCTCCTGTTCCTCCCTCCCTCCCTCTTTCACCCTACTCCCCTCCCCTAGTTCTGTGACAGAAGGGGACCTCCTCCCCCACCATATGGTCACAGCCTATCAAGTCTCATCTTGGTAGCCGTCCTATTCTTTCTCTGAGTGCTACCAGGCCTCCCCACCAATGGGAAGTGGTCAAATACGGGGCACCAGAGTTCATGTCAGAGTCAGTCCCCGCTCTCCCTTTTCAGGTTTTAACTCGTCAGTAAGGAAGCCAGAACTGGCACTCAAGGTAGGAGTGTGAGCGGAAACTGGAGGAACACTGCTGGATCACTATTTGATGCGTGCTCCACTAGTTTTCTCATACAGCCCAAGGGATGGCGCCACTCACAGTGGGCTGAGCTCCCCTATGTCAAGTAGCAATAAAGACAATGCCACCTAGACATGCCCACAGGCCAATCTGATGAAGGCAATCCCACATTTGAGGCTCCCTCCTCCCAGGAGAGAGGTAGACCATGCCAGTAAAATCAAATCAGGACAGTAGTGAACGGCAGAGATCCAAAACCAACAAACTAGACCCTCACAAGTGCTAGAAGCAGACTTACGTGCAAATCACAGCACAGAAAGAATGGGCGGCATAACTCACTCTCTAAGACAGCCCCACTGTGTGGCATGTTTCCTTTTATTCTCTGGGATATTTGGCATAAGTCAACTTCAGCTGTGGAAGACCATCCTCTGAAGTCAGGCAGTAATATTCATAACAATTAGCATATGCCACCCTTTATATCACACACAATTGTTGAGTGTCATCCATTACAAAAGCCTTCTAGAAGAACTAAATTATCTGTCAAGCACTCAGCACAGTTGCTGATGCGTATAACTCACTCGACAAATGTCATTCTCATTATTATTGTAATCATCAGCGTGGCATCCTATCAGATATCTCTATTATGTTGTTATTAAATATATATGATGGTTTGGATCTTAAATACCCTCCAGAAACCATATGCTGAAAGGCTCCATTACCAGCCTACAGCACTATTAGGAGGTGAAAATGGCTTTAAGAGGTGGAACCTAATGAGGGAGAAATTAGGTCACTGGGATCCTACCCTTCACATAAATACTGCAGACCCCTAGTTTCTCCAAACATGTGCTTCCCCCTATGATACACCGAAACTTCTGAAATTTTGACCAAAAAGAAATTTAGCTTTTTTTATTTATTTTCTTTCTCCTTGTACTTTGTCAATGGTGCTAGAAAGCAGTCTGACACAGTGTACAAACACAGTCTATTCTGGCAACCTTAAAAGTGGGGCAAGGTCACAGGAATGAACATAAAAGTCCATATATACAATCAAGAAGAGTCTTTAGGTAGCTCATAAGTGCTTGGCCTATTCAACCCCCATTCAAGATTCAGAGTGAATGAGTTTCTAAGCTTTCGAGCTTCAAAAAGACAAATGTCAGCCACGTTTACATATTTCTATGGATTCCCCCAAAGAAGGAGCCCCCAGACACCTTTTGAAGACTTTTGAAATCCCTTTCTTAGGAAGCTCATCTTGATAATGATAAATACACTTGAGGAAACAGTTCACTTGTCTTCGCAGTGGCCCTAAACCAAACCGGGGTTTTTCCTCCCCTTCTTCAAGGAGGTGTTTTTCATGGTTTGGGCATGGCAAGTGGGAGTAGAGAGGAATAGAGGGATTGCTGTCATCAAGTTGGCAAACAAAGGGCCGTTGCTAAATATCCTACTATGAACAAGATAAACCCACAGGAGGATGAGTGTCTTACTGTGCACAGAATAATTCCTGGTCTAAAAATATAAATAGTGCCAGAACTTAGGAAACTTTACCCTACAGAAGCACAAATGTTTCTAAACTGACTTAAGGAGACACACGCGTAGATTAGCCTTCCTTGCCAAATTCCACACTGTGATGGATAAGCCTGAGCCAGACTTTCCTTGGGTGGGAATAAACAGGAAGACATGGTTAGAGAGGCCATCATGAGCAGGGACACTGACTCTATGAGGAAGCAGAAGAAAAGCTAAGAGAAGGGGAAATGTCCCTATGTAGTATTCACACAGGACATCCTTAGTGACCTGTGTGCCAAACATGTTTAATGGCATAGAAGGTAATGCAAGTAATGTACTCCATAAGCCCTCACAGCAATATGAAGTTAGTTCAGTTGTAAGCTGGCATTGTCTCTTGCCATGTCTCTGACAATGAAAAAAAAATTGGGCTATTGAAGGTTTCAAACATGAGAAAATGTACTTAACATAATTTTTGAGCATCTATCATATACCAGCTGTAAGTATATTTACTTGAGATATACTAACAAATGAACCAAAGATACATGTTGTTTTGTGGTTCTCACTCAATAAAGTTTACATATATGATATATTTATGTATATGTGCATGTCTGAGTTCATATGTATATATATACACACATGTGTATGTATTATATTTATCACCAGAAATATATGTACTTAAAAGTTCAAGAATACTTTGTGTGTGTGCATGTGTGTATCTAGGTACATGTAGACTTATGGGTACACAAGTGCATTGCATACTCTCTACATCTGTGTGTAGAATTAAGTATAACTTCAGATTTCAATTTGCAGGCACCTTCTACCTTTTTTTTGAAACCAAGTTTCTCATTGGTGTGTGAAATTATGCCACTTAGGTGAGGTTATCCGCTCTGTCTCTGGTCAAGTTTTTATGTGGGTTCTGGGGCCTGAACTGAGGCCCTCATGCTTGCAAGGTAAGCACATCACTGACTGAGTCATCTCCCTAGCTCAAAACATAAAGATTCTTGAATACTTCAGTATGTACGATCATATGTTGGACATATTTATGTCTGTCATTTAAAGAACTAAGTTAAGTGGATTGGGAGATGGTGGTGGGTAAGAGGGTTTTCTATAAAAGCCTGGAGGCCTGAGCTTAAACTTTCAGCACCCACATAAGGGCTGGGTGTGACCATACACACATTCCAGTGACCCTATCCTAGGTGGTGGGGACTGGAGAGAAGAGGGTCACTGGTGGTGGCTGACCAGTCAGCCTACCTAAAAATATCCATGGCATTGACAAGACTAAGGCAGGTGGATCCCTGTGAGTTCAATGGCAGCCTAGTCTACAGAGCATGTTTTAGGCTAGCCAGGGATATACATTGAGACCCTTTCTTAAGAAAATAAAGAAAATATAAAGGAAATGGAAGGAAAGAGAAAGGGAAAAGAAAAGATTTGTAAAGAAAAGAAGGAGAAAGCTAAGCCTTGCATACTCTAGTCCAGGTAAAACACAGAGCTGAACAGAAAGTCTGTGACTGGCCATGACTTAGAAGGAAGACTTGACAGGTCTGGAGCAGCCTGCTATGACTCCCTGAGTCATGAGAGTCCTTATCTGAACATTTAATCCAGGTCTTCATTACAGTTGAAAACACATGGATATTTGCTCTGATTTCTCTCAGATTAGACCTGAAGATGACAGTCATCCCTTCAATAGCTCTGGTCTAAGATACCTGACAACAGCTGTTCCTGCCTTGGGAAGCCTTAAAAAGAGAAAGGCAAATAAACATCCCCCACTTCACAGTCTCCTGAATGTCTATCCCACAGGTGCAGCAATGTCTACTAAAGGATTTTCTGGCTTCCCATTTCCTTCTATTTCCCTGATGGGGTTTTAAACTCAAACAAATACCTCCAGAAATCAGTTTTTTGTGATCTTTAGTATTCTCTGACTTGCAGGAAGGATGTTTAAATCTCCTTCTCATGGCAGCAGCTACACATGATGTAGCATCCACACCATGAGGGATGCATCACGAGTGACTGGCTGCCTTAGTACTCAAATTAGAGGAGTCCTGAGAAAATAGAGTGGCTGGGAGATTACAGAACATTTATTCGAGGCAGAGACGGAGGGATGGTGCCTCTTAGGTCACCCTTCCTTTTCTAGCTTTTCTTTCAAACTTATTTCACTTGCTGCTGAATTCCTTTCACCAGCTCATCTCTCTCACCTTGTCTTTTTAAGATACTTCTGACAGCACATATTACATGTTGAGCACACTGTCTCCCAACTCTCTTCTCCCTCAGCTGCATCTCGTTTCCTCCCTGTGCCTCTCTTCTTTCCTGCCTGTCTTCCCATTCATCCCCTTTGTTTCTCAAAGGTCTCCAAGCCCACTTACCATGGAGTCACTTGCACGGCATTGTTCATTTCAGCAGTCCTCACAATACCCAAGTTATGGACCAATGTAGATTTCCAACAACAGAGGAATAAGGAATAAGAAATATGTGATTGATATATGATATATCATAAATCACTATATATGATATGTTAAAATATATATATAGTGATTTCTATTTCTCAGTCACAAAGAATTATGAAGTTATATTATTTGTGGAAGATGATTATATTAAGCAAATCAAGCCAGTTTTAGAAAAATGAGTCTGTGCTTTCTATAGTTCCTGGAATTTACATAGTCCCTCCTTTTTTATCCTGTTGTTCAATGGAATGATTAAGAGTCTTTTCCCCTGTCCTCCTAAAAGCTAAAAGATCAATACATTTGTGAGCACATTTGATGAACACATAAGGTGGATGGAATTCTAGCAGAAGCAGAAGAGACAGTTTTTCAGTACACTGAGAAGCCTCAGTTCCCCTGACTTTGTTTCTGGTTTCCTACAGAGTCTCTCTAAGCCATCAGCTTCAGAGGCCCTAGAAGCCACCAGCAATGAGTTTGTATTCCCAGGGGCTGCGGACAGTGGGCCGAGACCAGAGTTGAGTTGAGGAAACAATATACTTACATTCATATTTATGTAGGATCATTGCTGCTTTGCATTTTACATCCATAGTTAATTATACCTGCATGGTGGACTAAATAAAAAAAGATGGTGAGGCCCAGGTCAAAGAGAGCTTCTAAATACTAACAAAGAAGAAAGACTTCTTGAGCCTTTTACTCCATAATAAATCTTCTGAATTATAAAGTTTCCACTTAAAAAGCTGGATGCACCCATGAAATAGCTCCTGGAGAGCACCGCTCAAGCCACACAAGTTACTCACTCACTTTACCTCCTTTTCCAAGACCTCTCACAGTACAGAATATTCATCAGGCATCTTCAAGTTCAAATCTTGATGTCATCAATAATAACAGTACTATTGTGGTTTAGGATGTTGACATGAGGAATCCATAAGGCTAAACCAAATCTATGAAGCACTTATTTTTTTATTGTGATTTAATGTATTGCTCAGAAGGTCAAGTCCAAATCTCAACCTTTCTTAAGGGAGGTCTAGTATTTACCTTCTACCGAATACATGCAGGAGGCCAAGGATCTCCAACGAGCAGAGCAGAGCGAAGAAAACAGTGGACCGATTTATTTGTGTCTTGAAATAAAGAGTAGTATATATGGGATCAGAGATAGTTTAGAGAAATAATTCTAGAAATTAGGCCAGGATGGGGTCTGGATGCTTTTCTTTTCCATCTCTGTAGCTTACAAAGAGATCTGGGGATAACAGCTCACTATGAAACTGATCAAGAAACAAACTTAGCGGAGTTTAGTCCAGCATTTTATGAAATGGACTGGCTTGAAAACATCACACATGAGTCACAATAGTAAAGTTGTTCCTACCTAACATTATGAAGTCCACAGATCTAGATCACGTGTATCCATTAGATTTTCTCGATTCCTCTTTAATAATTTGTGGAAGAAGTACACACCATCGCCATTCCCTGCTCTGAAGTTTCCAACATGTCTTTGCTCTGAAGGAACCAGCAAGCTCATCATTCAGGGCCTCTGTTGTGTAGGGCAGGGCAGTTCTGTGGATAGAAGAGCACTGCCTTCTGCCTTCAGTGAATTTCCTGAGCCTGGAACGTTTTTTGTTTAATCTACAAATGGAGAATTCTGTAACTTACTTCATAGGGTGTCAGGACACTCACTAATGGTAAATAAAAGCACATAACACTGTTCCTGGTAGAAAGCGTAGATGTAAATAAATATTTTCTTCCCTTCCAGTTTTTATTCAGGGAAAATGATATCTTCTTCTCCTATGCTCATTTCCCCCACTAAAGAGACAAGGTCACCTTTCACTTGCTACACAGAATAAGGACACTGTGACATTGCTTCTCTCTCACCAAATTAATGAATGGTTATACCCTTACCCCTCGCTGTGGTCAGCACAGCTTCTTGCCTCTGGAAAAATCTGAAAATATCTAAGAGCACTAACTGAGAATCGGCTCAGTTACAAAAGCAATTTTCTCCAGTTGTTATGAGTGAGGGCAGCTATAAATCACTCTATCCATTTGCATTTATACTGCTTTTAAAAGATGCTAGTATGAGAGAGACAAGGAAACCTATCCAATAAGAAATGGTACCCAGGGACAGAAGAGAAGCTGTTCTCTAGATCACTACTGTTTGGTTGGAGGCAACATTCTCATACCAGAAGATCAGGGCTGGAAGGGTTTGTCTTGCCTCATGGAGAGCACCTTGAAATCAAGATGGGAGCACTCACCCCTTAAAATTAATATCTAATGATTAACTTCTCTTGAATTATCTTAGAAAATGGAGAGGAAACTTTATTATTTTGTAATGAAAAACAAAACCAAACAGAATGCTCAGTGTTGCTGATGGGCCTCTTGGCTTCAGCATCTCAATGACATTTGCTATATCTCTGAGCAATTTCAGATAAACTAAGCTGCCACGCCAGCAGCTGGGGTCCCCAGCTGCTGCAGCCTGTCCTTGCCTTATCTGACAGAAAGTCCATGGGTCTGGATCCAAGCACACAAATAGAGAGAAAAGATTTTTCACTCCCAAGGACACATAATATGAGCTACGTTAAACCCCGTTCGTGGAACTCTTACATGAACACTGCTTCTCAGAAGTAAACCGAAGTCGATCGAGAAATATCATAGGGAGTTTATCGAGGTGAACTTTTCTGTTTTCAGGAGTTGTTTCACTCCAGAGTGAAATGCAAGGGATCAGGAGAAGTAAACTGTCAAAGCAGCCTTGGCGTGAGTCAGATGCGAGTGTTATCTCAGGGTCACAGTGGGTGCCCCAGGCAGGGATATGTCCCACAAAGCAGGATGTTGCTTAGTAAGCAAAGTTTCTTCCCTCTTAGCCTAACAATCTGACTTAGTACCCTATAACTAAAATGTTCAATGAGCGAGCAGACTCCCAAAGTTGTCCTCTGACCTCCACTCATGTGTTGTAGCACACACAAACGCACGCGCACACACCCAAAATAAGCAAATGCCATAAAAAACATGGCACATGATTCTATTTCTCAAAATGCCCAGTTTCTCCTGTTTAGCTACATTCATTCTTTCTTTTCTTTCTTTCTACATACAGGGTGCAAGGCAACACACATGTGTGAGTGCTGCATCTGTTCATTGACTCCAGAATAGGGTATCTGATGCCCTGGAGTTAACGTAAAAAGGTTGTTCTGAGCCTCCATATGGATGCTGGAAACCAAACTCAGGTCTTAATTCAAAAGCCTGTAGCACTCATAACTGCTAAGCCATCTCTCCAGGCCCATCATTATTTTTAATATATGACTTCTCACCATTCACAAAAAAAATAAACTTAATAATCAGTGCTCTTAAAGTGCTTTGAATGCTGGCCCTTCTATCTAGAATGTCTCCTATCCCTAGTCATATAGAGAACAGAATTCAAAGTCGATCAAGGTGCCCTTAGAAACTTTGCTTATAAAAGATCAAGCTTCTATCACACAAATAAGGAAGATAGTCTTAAACGTTTAGAGACTCAAAAAAAAAAAAGTCAAGCATAGTGATTCATGCCTGTAATCTCAGCACTCAGGAGGAACGGGAAGGAGGATGAAGAATACAAGCCCCGCCCCCCTCAGCTAGATAACAAATTAGAGGCCAGCCTCAGCTGTATGAGAGCCTGTCTGGAAAGTCAAAACAGAGCTGGGTGGCACATGCCCATAAGTAATCCCAGTGCTTGGGGAGGCCGATGCAGGCAAATTCCTGTGAGTTCGAGGCCAGCCTGGTCTACAAAAAAAAAAAAAAAAAAGAGTCCAAGATAGCCAAGGCTACCCAGAGAAACCCTGTCTTGAAAAAAGAATCAAAACAGAACAGAGCCGAACGCAGAAGAATGGCATCTAAATACATTTTAGGAACTTTCCTTTAGAAGTCTGTTAAATAGGCCCAATCAAACATGAGAAAGACCCCCAAGGAAGAAGGATGTGTGATACAGCAGAGTCAGTGGGACACTAAGTAAATCTAGGTGAAGATCGATGATAATGTCTGTGTACTTAGCTGACGCTACTAAGAAAAAAAAAATCAAATTTGTACCAAGGGAACCAAGTGACAGAATTACAATAAGACTAGCATTCAAAAGCAAAATTTTCAGTGGTACCTAAAAAACAGGTGTTCAACATTGAGGAAAGGATGTGACTGGCAAGCCTCGGAGGCCACAGGTCAAAGACCTCACCTTGCTCAAAAAGAAAGATCCTTAATACTATTACTAATTCCTCCTCTGGTGAGTAACCTAAACATTCCCATTAAATATTTGCACAGCTACCACCAGTGTCCACACTTCATGTAGAATCTCAAGTCACCGCAGGAACAAAAATGAAACACAGATCTGTGTGTGAGCAAGGAAAAAGAGACCACAAAGGATATAAATCCTCAAAACAAAAGATATGCATAGAGTCATGAAGTCCCCAAAGGTACAGACAGATCAGAAATTATAATAAACATGAACAAATATACTGTATTTATTAAAAAACCAGGGTGTAGTGAATCTTGTGATGTAACTATGATTTTCAAGAAGCATATAAAGTTGAATGGCATGCAATATTAAAAATAAGACCCAGGACACAGTGTCCTTTGGCTATAAACCCAGGAGTGGTATAGCTGGATCTTAAAGTAGATCAAATGCCATTTTTCTGAGAAACTGCCATGTTGATTTCCCAAATGGCTGTACAAGTTTTCACTCCCACCAGCAGTTGAGGAGTCTTCTCCTTGTTCCACATCCTTGCTGGCATGAGCTGTCACTTGTTTCGTTGATCTTAGCCATTCTGACAGATGTAAGACAGAAATGTCAAAGTCATTTTGATTTCCATTTCCATGATGGCTAAGGATGTTGAACATTTCTTTAAGTGTTTTCTTGGCCATTTGAGAGTCCTCCATTGGGAACACTCTGTTTATATCTGTATCCCATTTTTAATTGGTTTATTTGGTCTGTTGATGTCTTTTTTTTTTGCTTGAGTTTTCTATATATTTTGGATATTAGCCTGCTATCAGAAGCAGAAGTGGTGATAATCACATGCTCAACTGTGTTCACAGCACCTTTATTCATAATAGCCAGAAACTGGAAACAACCTAGATGTTCCTCAGATGGTGAATGGATAAAGAAAATGTGTACATTTATACTACTTAGCTGTTAAAAACATTATGAAATTTGCAGGCAAATGGATGGAACTAGAAAAACATTATCTTTAGTGAAGTAACCCATGCCCAGAAACAGTAGTAAGTACTCACTTATAAGTGCATATTGGTTGTAAAGTAAAGGATAATCATGGTACAGCCCACAGACCCGGAGAGGCTAAGTAATAAGGACAACTTAAGGGAGGGCACAAGGATCTCCCTGAGAAGGGGAAATAGAATAAATTTTGCTGATGGGCTTGGGGCAGATGGAGTTGGAAACAGGAGGGATCAAATGTCGGGGAGAGGTGGATACTGGGAGAAATGACTAGGATTGGGTGTGGTGTTTGGGGGACAAGGTAGAAAACCCAGTACAATGGAAACTCCATGGAATCAATGAGAGTAACCCTAAAAAAAACAAACTCCTAGTAATAGGGGACATGAAGCCTGAACATGCCATCTTCTGCAAGCAGGCAAGGCCTCAGAGGAGGGATTGGGACACCAACCCAACCACAAAACCTTTGACCTACAGTTTGTCCTGCCAGCAATGTGTTCTGGGACCAGAGCCTAGCAAAACTGCCATCAGAGACCAGAGAGACTTCATCCAGCAACTGATAGGAGCAGATGCAGAATCCCACAGCCAAACTTTAGGCGGAGCTCAGGCAGTGCTGTGGAGGAGGGGAAGGAAGGATCAGGGGAACCAGAGGGGATCAAGAACCCCAAGAACATAGCTTGCAAAATAAACTGACCTGGGCTCATGGGGGTTCACAGAAGTCAGGGAACCTGTAGGAGTCTGACCTAGGTCCTTTGCATATCTTATGGCTGAGCAGCCTGGTATTCTGGGGGACACCTGTGGGAATGGGAACGGTCTCTGATTCTTTTGCCTGTTTGTCGGACCCTTTTCCTCCTACTGAGTTGCCCTGTCCAGCCTTGATATTATGGTTTGTGCCTGGTCTTATTGTAGTTTGTTATGCTGTGTTTGGTTGATGTCCCTGGGAGGCCTATTCTTTTTTTTTTCTTTTTTTCCTTGAGAAGTAGAGGAGAGAGTGGGTCTTAGGGAAAAAAGAGGTGTTAGGGGGAGATAGTGAGAGAGGGAAGAGAGGAAAAATTGCACAGGATATATGAGAGAAGAACAAAAATTTAAAAATAAAGATTAAAAAAAAAAAAGACCTAAAAAAAGGTAATGCCAGGAAAATGAAACAAAAATAAGTTAGAAATGGTAACACATACATACATTAGATCTGTAAATGTAATGTGTTAAAAAAAAAAGAAAAGCAAAAATCTTTGCTGATATCAAGACATAGAAGCATCCAGCAAATATGTAAAGAGCCTTAGCCTCCTGTGTTCTAAGAAATTCAAAACACAGTAATGAAGAGATGATGTAGTTTTTTTTTAACCTATCAGTCTGGCAAAGATAGAGTGGTATAAGAATATTTACTGATTGCCAAGAGGGAACTAGGCCCACTCTAAAACCTCAGTTTGGCAACTACAAACTGAAAATAAAATTTAGGAGAGCAATTTGGCAATAGCACAATTCTTTTGAAACATACACCCTGGGCATTCACCCTACAGAAGGTTCAGGGGTGCATTCATGTAGATACTCTCTGCTGCTCTTTGCAGTAAAGTTAGGAAAACAAAATGCACATTTAGCAACACAAGACATTGAGAAAATATTTGCATTTTCCTAAACTAAACTTTAAAAGAATAAATTATGTCTACCTACAATGATATAGAAAGATAAGGATGACCCATGGCATGGAAACAGTTAAGCTTATAAACATGCACCTGAGTTGTCTTTTTAATTTATAATTTTAATGGTAAACTGTGGCATCTACAAATTCCACTTCTATATCATTATCAGTTAAGGAAACAGATCTGCTGCATTTTTGTAATCACTAACTCTCACATGAGCAAGATTACGAACAGATCTGGTATCTTCTCAAGGCCTCTGGCCTTCCTAGTTGTATAAGATAACAGAATATAGGACAGTGGTAGTGGGGTGTCCTCAAGTCTATTGCCAATCACTAGGCAGAACAAGGCACTAGAATAGCCCGTCTGTTAACACCAGCAGCACTTCTGATCGAGCCGTGGCGTGTGTCGCTTAACCATCCATTCCTATAAGGTCTGAGGGTCACCCATTCATTGCTATATTTATGCCTTCCTGGATTCTGATGCCCCCAAGTCTACCCTGTTGGCTGGCTCTTCATCCAAGGCTGCAGACCTTTAGTGTTTACACACACATTCACTTCTCATCCCCCAAACCATAACATTTTTTTTCAGAGTGGCTGACACTTATAGAATGTTCCAGACCTAGCCATAGTGTGCCCATGACTATCACTCCATTCTGTAATCCAAGATGCTCTGTGGAGATCTGGCCACCAAGCAGGCCACCAATCCAGAGGACACTCACAAGCCACCTCTTCTCAGAGTCTCTTGCTATCTCCGTTCTAGTAGATCTGCGAATCTTAAGTCATCAGAGAATATGTAATAGGTCATGAAGATGAAATGGTCCACATTCCAGGCTTTTTCTCAGCAGCACCTTTATGTACCTTTCTTCCAGGTACACTTGGTTTTACATATCTAATGTAGTCCATCTAAACGATGTTTCCTTAGTAATAATTTCTTGGAAGTCTTCAAAATGTGTTGACCTTGAGACATAGACGATGCTAACGAGCAGATATGTGTACATATACACATAAATCCTTACCATAAATGTAAGTTCATTGCTTAAGTCTTTATTTGGTCCTAATAAACTGACTGAGTTATTACTGTTCATTTATTATGGGGATGATGCCATATTGCTTTAATTATCATGGGATTTTTTTTGATATGCTGAGATAAGGAAGAGTAATATTCATAAAATTATTTTTGTACTTTCAATGTTCTTGCCTAGCTTGTCCATTTAATGTTTGTAGAACTTTTATAACTGCTTAATAAGCTTAATAAAATACTGTGTTGGACTTTAACTTGATACTTCACTTGAATTTTTTAAATAACTCAGAAATAGTTGGCTCCTCTACAATATTGAATCGTTAAATCAATGTTGAACCATACAGGGGCAAAGTATGTCTCTGTATTTAACTTGTCAACTGACCCAGTTTTTCAGTTGTCTTTCTATGGATCATGAATATGTCTTGTTAAGTATTACTTAGCTTTGTCACCCACTCATCTGTTTCCTAATTATGAAAATGATGAATCATTGCATGTCGGTGCTTTTGCCAGTTACTGTAAAATATCCCCTTTAGTTCTTTTAGATTTTGCAATGGCTCTGTTCAATTTCTAAGGCAGACATTTTATTCATGATGTGAATCTGCCTGTTGTCTCCAGCTTTAAATCAGTTAGTCTCTTCATGCCATGTTAACTTTAACTTCTAACACTTTGTGGAATGCTATTAATTATAGAGGGCATTCTTGCTTATTTCTGGCTTTCCAGTTGTATTCAGCTATGAATAGCTCAGCTAAAGCTTCCTGACACTGCCTTCTTTCCAGACACAAGAGGCCACATGCTGCTGGTTATGCTATAACAGAGAACTCCAAAAGTGCATCCAGTTTTTGTTGTTGTTGTTATTGTTGTTGTTGTTGCACTATCTTTCACATGAAGTTACCTGGGGCTCCTTATTTCTTAGTTGAAATAAGGGCATAAAGATGAAGCATAAGTAAGGAAGGTGTATTGCCTCCAATTAAAAAAAACCAAAACGAAGAATCTTTCTCAGGATATACAGGTGGCTGTCGTAGGCAGCACGATGAACAGACACGATCTGCGACCACCTCAGCTTCTAGAGGACCCTGAGGCTGTGTTAGGACGGAAGATGATGGGAAGAAGACTTTCCATGGGATACATCTAGAATTTCTGTAATTGTAAGGCTGGGTGCTGTAATTTTCTGATACAGGGTGTTATCAACCCAGGCAAGCTGTTTTCTATTCTTAGTTTGATGAGTTTTTTTTTTTTAAATCAGGAATGAATGCTAAAATGCCATCAAAACCCTTGTGGCACCTACTGAGAAGATATTATAATGTGTTTGTTTTTTAATTAATATGTTAATCTAGAGTAATAGATTCCAGCTGTTGAATCATTCCTGCAATCCCCAGGATAAACCATGCTTGGAATGTGCTTATTCTGTTCATCCATCCCTGTGGTTAATTTGAAAATATCCTGCTCATTTATTTCCTGCACTAGACCCTGTAGCCACACAGGAGTTAAAAGACATCTCACGTTTTCTGACTTGAATACCTTAAGCATCGCTTCCTAGATTGGGTAGGGTCTCTTCCCTTGAGGCCCGGTTGTCACATTAAAGTGATAGGTCAGTGATTGCAGTTCGTTTCCACTTGATTCTTGTTATCTTCAGGTTTTCTCTCTCATTGAAGTGATGGTAATTGGTCTATGCTATTGAGAAATCTGTTTTTCTTCTATTCCTTTCACTAACACATAAGCTTTGTCAAACATGGCACTCTACGGACTACCTTGTCAGTTTTGAAAGTTAAATTATGTTCATGTTCTTCCCCCCACCCCCACCCCACCCCACCCCCACAACACAGTGGCATCTCACGTCATTGATTTCTTCCTTCCATTGTCTTCTTTAAAATGGACTTTTGAGGGCTTAAGGAATGGTTCTGTGGTTAAGAGCACGTGCCACTCTTCCCAGTACCCATGTATAGCAGCTAATAACCACCTGGAACTCTAGCCCCACGGTATCTGCTGCCCTCTTCTGTCCTTTGTGGACAGTCAGACAGACAGACAGATACATACACACACACACGCGCGCACATGTGCACACGCACGCGTGCACACACACACGTGCACACACACATGTAAATAATAACACCACCAAGATATGAGTGCCACTACTGTAAACTTAGGGTTATTGTGTCATGTTGTCTGTCATTGTTGTTGTTCATCGGTGATCATAGACATTGCAGATGGTAACCAACTGGCCTCTAATTGGAATTAAGGTCCACTCAATAGGAAAGAAATTGTGCCTGGTATTGGAAATCTAGCCTGCCACTCAGGTATAGTGAGGTCATGGATCTTAGAGGAGAACCTACTTTTGCCACACTATTTAACCAACATAATTCCTAAATGCAATTCTAAATATATACCCTTACGTCTACAGATAAGTCTAGTTCTCGCCCTTCATCCAAATAAATTTCCCTTTGCAGCAGGAGACCATTACAGCAACAGGTCAAATAAAGAGAACAAATAGTCCTGGGTGCCCAGCCCCAGTAGATACATCTACAATATGGCTTCAGTACCTAAATCCCAGAGAACATGGAGGAAAGTGGAGCAGAAAGACTCGAAGAGCCGTAGCATCAGGAAAGCTGCTATGAGATTGTGTCTCCTAAAAGTGACCAGGAAGCTTCACAATACCATCACAGTATGGCTGCCTAAACAAGACCTCTAAAGCACCACACCAATAGACGAGCAAATACGAAAGGAAGAAATCTCAATCCCATGGGGCCTCATCCATAGGCAAAGAGTTATGGGAACTAGCAATGCTGAAAGTGGCAGGAAATAGTCCCTCCCAGGAATGAGTCCCTCATTGGTTATTCAATACCAAGTGGTCAGCTCTGAACTCATATACATACAAGTAATACTAGATGGACTTAGCTGGACACACATATATATGCATGTGTGTGTGTGTGTGTGTGTGTGTGTGTGTGTGTGTGTGTGTGTGTATTATGCATATGAACCATGGTGGGGCAGTAGTGTGTGAAGCAGCAAAGTCCAGGGGCAGCAGATGTCGAGAACACTGATACACACAGTGACACCTTAATAGACCCTTAGCCATCTTTTTCCTGCTGCCAGGCTCAAGCTTCCTTGCTTTTTGCCTTCTTCAAAATATACTCAGTTCCACAGGCTCTGCCTTACTTCCAATAAATTTCTTTGCTGTTTAAAAGAATCATATTATCTTTTGTTGCTTGCAATCATGGAGTGCTTTTATTGGCAATTTACAATGCCATGCTATAGAGCTAGGAAATATAGTCTATAAAATTTCTGCTTTATGAAATAATCTGGAGATATTTTCCCTTTGGTTTAAAACACTCCATTTATATTAACAGTATTTTTTTTTCTTATTTTCAGTTTATTAGACACCAGAGTTTAGACACCGAACTTATTTCTTATATAACTTCAGCTTTCTGTTTGGTGTTGTCTTCTTTGGCTTGTTCGTTTCAGACAAACGCAGATCTATAGCTATAGTGTTCTTATAAATCTGATCGAGTCCTGACCATTCATTAGTGCACTCCAAGATGTTAGCATCTGCAGACATTTCTTTAAAGTCAGTTCCTCCAGAGAATTATTCAGTTTCTTGCCAAGGAAGATAGAAGGCTGGCTGCCAATATGCTGGCTTCAGAATATCAAAACGGAGCCAAGAATTTTCCCATTAGACATATATTTTCTTCTTTGTCCCCCTACTTCATATAAATTGTTAACCTCTGGCATAGGATAGACCATTTGGACCTCTCTTGATGTACTAATCTCTACCTTCAGAAGTGATATGCAAGACAGACATGCAGTTGACTTGGGTGTGAGCGAGGGTGTTGAGTTCACTATCCATTATTCAGACTTTGAGCCCCCTTGATTTTTGTCATGTCCTTTGTCCCCTCCTATCTAGAGAGCCTGTAATTCTTTCAAGGATCTATGAGTCAGTGGCCTTCCATCTCGTTCACATTTTCTCTATAGTCCCGTGGGTGTCTGCTCCTCCAACAGGTAAAACAAGAAACTTTCACTTTCACACAATTTTATCCTTTGCCCCAAATGATGGGGTTTCAGACAGCAGCTGAGGTGCCTTTTTTTACTAAAGCAGCCCTGGCTTCCAGGTTCTCTCAGCATCCCTCAGTTCCTACCTATACAGGGCATGGACGGCATACTCTGCCCTCTACCCTGAACACTCGATCCCAGAGGCAGGGGCTTCCCCTCCCCCCTTTAATATATATTCCAGACATTATTGTTCCTCCTCTCTCTTCTCTCTTTTCTTTCTACATTTATTTTCTCTTCCCACCTCTCTCTCTCTCTCTCTCTCTCTCTCTCTCTCTCTCTCTCTCTCTCTCTCTCTCCACGAGCACTTTTCTCTCTTCCCCTTGCATGGCAACCTCCCTGGCCTTGTTCCTTAAGACCAGTGAACCCACGAGAGCTGCCTGATCTGATTGATTTTGGATTTAATCTTTTCCCAGTTGCTTGCAATAGGTACCATGTGCCTGTCCCTGGTTCCTGACCCTGGGATCCCCTGCTAAGCTGCAGCCACACCAGGACAAGCCAGTCTGGAACAAAGACCAGGTTGTTCCTACTGTGGAGCCTTTGGAACTTGGAGACATACTGTCCAAGGTAACCCCCCCCACACACACACACACCAACATATGACCCCAGGATAATGTAACACACACACACACACACACACACACACACACACACACACACACACACACACACACACACCATACAAGCTCAGGATAACATACAGGATACTGTACATTTAAGCCTTTGGTCTCAACAGAGGCTGCGAAAATCGGTGCCACTGGGTCTCCACCTCATTTTCCAGACACCCCGGGAGTGTCTGCTGCAAAAGTTATCCAAACTGCATTTGTCCAAGTTTTTAGGGGAACCTTGCTCTTTCGCTTCCCCCTTAGTCACTGCAAGACAGGCTCAGCAGCTTGGGCACATGTGGCTCCAGGTGCTGCCTAGGCCCCACCCCGCCTTCCTCTTATCCATGCAGTAGCAGCAGTGGCAAGGATGATGGGTGAGAATGACAGAGCAGGCTGCTTCTTTGAAATTGGCCACCAAGCTGCTTACAATAGGTGGCGGGTGGCCATGTTGACTGTGGGATGAAGAGGATGGAACCATAGCTTCACTGCCATCTTGACTAATGGCAATCACATAGCACTGGCAGCCATTATTTTTTTTTTTTTTTTTTGGTGAGAGAGTCACTTTAACTAAATCAACTTAATCACCATCTTAACTAAGGACTACCAAATGCTGGCAGCCAAACAAAGCTTAAAAGACTTCTCTTTTAACCTTTAGCTGTTTGGATAAACTTAACCGTATCAAATCCTTTCATGTGTTCAGAAATATATTTGAAGACATGCTAACTTTTCCTGCTACGTGCTTAGAGTTTAGAGCAGATAACTGAAAATAGACACGGATTGTGCACCTCAGACAAGCTTGGTAGGCGCTAGCTCTCAATCCTGTCAGAGACCTGTTGAATATGGCATTTAGAATGTTTTCATTTATTATGACAGACAGAGACTTCCAAATTCTAACAGGAACTCCCCAAGGTCTCCAGGAAGATATGGGCACAATTATAAGGACTCCACCTGGATTAAAGTATGCTAACCACCAGGCAGAATGCCCTACTGCCTCACCTGCTGCTAGGAGCTGGCCTGAACGCACTGGACAGAGAGGACACCTGGAGAGTTAATTATCTCGCTTTGCGGATGACAAGGTGAGGTTAGTCTTTCTCATGTTATTCCTCCGGAGAAAAAGCTTCTCACCTTTTGGCCCTATGGTCAGATTGCATCTGCCTATTGTGCCACAAGGGCCACGGGGGCCTGGAACAACTGTGTAGGTAGTAGACTAAGGACTAGTCTCTGTCATTTTAATTAATATAAAGGCCATTTAGATGACAATTTATCCTTCTCAGTTCTCTGATGGATTTGAAGACTGGACTAGTGAAAGAAGAAGGGGGCACCAGAATGTCTGGATTAGACATCGAAGAAGGGGATGAAACCCCTGCCTCTGAGCTGGAAAGTTCAGAGTAGCGGGCAGAGTGTGCCTTTCATGCCCTCTATGGGCAGGGACTGAGGGATTCTGGGAGAACCTGGAAGCCAGGTCTGCTTTGGTAAAAAAGGCACTTTCAGTCACTTGTCCCAGGTTTGAAACACAACATCACAGCCTTTTGTTAATAATCAATGAACAAGGGGCAGCTTATTCATCTATGACTGCTTCCTGCTGACATTGGGGGGGGGGGTCATGATTTTGGGGCAGGGGAATCCAAAAGCTGAGATGTGGGCCAACTCCAGGAAGCGAGCTGTTTTACTTGTTGTCCAGGATCTGTAGGACCAAATGCAGCTAAACGCAGACTCAGTTGAATCAGTTTGTGAGGCAGGGCCAAAGCACCTGAGTTCTGGATGTAGCTTTGGAAGAAACACAAATGAAGTCGTTATAGGCAAATATATCTCACCTTATTCACTTACTGTCAACAAAAGGCTGGGATATCGAGCTTCAGACCCAGGACAAGCAGCTATGTTTATATCTCTGATGAAGACTCCTCCTTCTCAGTGTTCTCTTCCTCTTCCCCCTCTCCCTTCTCCTCCCCTCTCCCCTCTCCCCTCCCCCTCCTGTGTGTGTGTGTATGTGTTGTTGTTGTTGTTATTGTTGTTGTTACCAAGTGATAAAGGCCATTCTTTGATTTTCTTTCCTGTCCTTTTTGACTTTCTTTTGTAATGATAGTAATCTTATTTTTCTCATTTATACAATGGTTTCCATGAATAACAGGCAGGGCTGTGTATAGGAATAAGTGTCCATAATACAGTGCAAAATGTAAAGAGCACAATACTCATGTGGCAATGCCAGCCTTGGGTGACCCTGTGATGACCTTCTCAATTTTGCACATGGAGCATACATCTTTCTTACTCCAATGTCTCCTGACTCTGTTCTAGGTATCTATTGATTTTCAGTGCGTTTAAATGATAGAGATCAAGCAGAAAAATCAGAGGGTTTTTGGCATCTGAAAGTGCTGGAGGAGTTGGGGGCTGCCACAGCTGCTAGAAGGTAATAGGGAAAGCCTGAAGAAAGTCACAAAGATGGAGCTCCGAATTATACCCACAAAGCATCCCACACATTCTGTGCTTAACCTGAGGGCAACTGCGTGGATGAGACTGCAAAGAGTCCAGAGTACAGCTCAGCACCACCCAGAGAACCACAGGCTCCAAAGCCCCCGTGATGCAGCAAAATGTACAGTGCTTGAATAAATATTTTTAGATTTGTGGAAATGTGACCTATAATAAAGACAGAATGTTTTTTCTCCTTAATAAGAACAAAACTACAAGTATCCCAGATGCCCTGGATTGACTTAACAAGGACTTCAAAATGCTAATGTTCAATATGTTCAAGAATCCGTAGGAAAACATAGACTTAATGGGCCAAAAGATGAATTATTTTAAGAATAATATAAAATTCACATAATGAAGCTATATTCCATTTATTGACACTATAAATAATAACCAAAGAGAAACATTAAAACTGAAGTAATAGAACAGCTAAAATGAACTGTTGCTGCATAGTATTTAATCTAACTATACACATAGGCAAGAAGGCCAGTAGACTTAAAATTAGGTCAACACAAAATACACAGTTAAGCCCAGTACAAACGATCAATAGGAAGAATGAAGGACAGTGGATCACAATCAGAGCATTGCTGAGTTGAAACTGTAGTTCCACGGGGGAGGGGGGGAGTGAAATGGATGGGATGTATGGAGTGCTTTTTAAAAAATATTGCCTGAATTTTTTTCAGATGTGTTCAGAAACAATTACCCTACAGAACCAGAAAGATAAAGTGGGTTAAACTTGAAGAAAATGATTAATTTACTTGCAACAGTCAAAAAAAAAAAAAAAAAAAAAAAGGAAGGGAGAAAGAAAGGGAGGGAAGGAGGGAGGGAGGGACAGAGGGAGGGACAGAAGGAGGGATGGAGGGAAGGACAGACGGAGGGAAGGAGGGAGGGAAGGAGGGAGGGAAGGAGGGAGGGAGGGAGGGACAGATGGAGGGAGGGAGAGAAGAAGAGGGAAGGAAGGGGAGAAGAGGAGAGCAGATTGGAGGAAGGGAAAGTAAAGGCAAGTTCTGGAGAGAAGCTGAGCAGAGAAGTGGAGTCCTGCATCAGAAATAATGGCAGCTGCCAAAACCAACCCCTCAGAAACCATGGGGGCCATGAGCTGATAGAACACTATCTTTTTTGGTACTAAAAGAGGTGTCAACCTAGAATTCTACATCTAGGCATGAAAACAACGTAATTCACTTTTAGGTAAAACCTTAAGGCATTTGACCTCTGCAACCTCACTATAAAACAAAGACTAATAGATGTCTTCTGACCAAAGTTAAGTGATACTGGATTTTAATTAGATTTGAATGTAATTAGTTAAAAAATATAATAGACAGGTGAAACTAAAATGCTTACTACGAGCACACAAGGCTAGCCTGGGGAAAGCTACAGGTAGACTGAGAAAAAGAGCAGGAATTAAATCTAAATCAAGGAAATCACAGAGGTCGGGTTTCCCAAGGTCCTGGTGGCCTAACCCCAATGCCAGCATGCCAAGCCAGCAAGGCATGAAACCCAAGAAGATAAATTCAAAACCTTGAGTTTAGCCTGGATTTTTTCTTCTTCTTGGGTTTTGGAACTAATAGAATCTATACATTTATTGGTGGTATCCACAGGAACAGAATCATCCAATGCTGGAAGCAAAGCTCAATATCCATTTTGGTAGAAACTGAGAAGATAAGAATGCGGGGGAAATAAATTAATTTAAAAAAAAGAATGGTGGGGGGAAAATGGACAATTGATGTCCAGCACATGAAAGGAACAATCATAGGAATTATTTGCATAATATTCTATCTGAAAAGCAGCTGTGAAAGCTAAAGAGGTCAGTGCCACTAACGGGAAGCTTTATTTTTCACATAAGGAGTGAGAGTTCCTATCCTAGTTTTGATATTCCAGAATCATACGTCACTTGCTTTTCAGATTCGTGACTGGAGCGGATTTGTCTCAGGCTTTGAAGCTTGCCAATACTGATTCAGACGAGACTCTGGACTTTTGAGATATGCTAGAACTGGAGACTTTGGCACTATTGGGATGGAATTAATATTTTGCATATGAGGAAGACATGGATTTTTGAGGTCCAAGAGAAGAATCTGAAGGTTTGAAATGTCTTTCAAATTTCATGCTTGGGAAACTTAATCCCCAAGATTATATATTAGTGATATTTTAGAGATAGGACATTTCTGAGAAACTGTGGCTTGGATGAGTGCCCTCCTAGGGTTCACGTTTTAAAGGTTTGGTACCCAGTAACTCTTCTAGAAGCTACTAGAATCTTCGGAAGTGGAGAACAGTGGCAAGTCTTTAGGTCATTGGGAGGACATTCTTGAGGTTGGTTGTGGGACCTGGCCTCTTCCCTTCCTTTCTGCTTCCTGGAGATGATGTGAACAACTTCACTATCCCACATTCTCCCACAGTGATGTGCTGCTTCACCATGGACCCAAAGCTAAGTGGACAATTAATCTGCTTCTGAGTCAGTTATCTCCAGAGTTTCATTATGGTAGTAGAAAAGTCACTAATACAAAAGGTAATTGCAATTAATTGCAGTTATGTGAATGAGGTCCTCGTGATATGAGTAGTAGCTTTATAAGAAAAGGAAGAGATGCAGAAAGATGCTCACGCTATACGCTGCATCCAGCCAAGAGGAAAGTCTTAATCACAATCCAAGTGGGAACTGGCATCATATTCTCAGAGTCCCTAAATCGTGACTCCAAATAAACTTCTTTTTGTTATGATCTACCTAGCTGTGCTCTGCAGTCATAGCATTAGATAATGAACCAATACACCTTCACGGCTGTATGACTTTTGCCAGGTCAGAAAAGAACCAATTAAAAATTGATAATTCATATCGGACAGAATGTAACACAACTAGAATTTCACCTAGGAGGGTATCAAAATGAGTGTTCAATAGAAGCCCAAGATGACAATCAAAGCTTTCTCCAAGTAGATCAACAATTATTCAATTGTTAGTTGAATAATCCAATTCAGGACCCTCAGTTCTGTGCCTAGCGTTTCTCCCTACATGACCCCGTCACTTAATCAGCACTCTTGTGTTCCAAGGTCAATATTCTTGTCTTGAGCAAAATTTCATTTTGAAGGATTTCAAATGCAACAAAAGTTGATCCGTTGCAAAGATGAAAGAGCTGCTTAACAGCTGCAATGAGGAAAATTAAAACAATTGGACACTCTTTCTACAGGGAATGAAACTATTTTCACTAAGACCAGCACAAACCAAGAGCTGGCAACAGACTGAAATGAAGAATGACAAAGCAAATCCTCTCTTACATTTGGAACTTATAAAAAAAAAGAGCAAAATACTTTCAAAAAGAAGCTAATTTTCATTTTTAAATGTCATTTATCTCTTGGGTAAAAAAAAAAATCTACTGCTCAAAAAAGTGCCTATCAAATTATCCATGGATATTTTTGGCACAGAAACACAAATGACATTTTAAAGTCAATGATCTCAGTTCTTATGGTTTAATGATTTTTTTCATAAAAATGCAATAAAATAAAAAGGGAAAGGAGGAAAGAATAAAAATACAAACCATAGAATAAACCTAGTTAGCGCTTTTCATTGGAGCATAATGTGTATCTGGCAGAGTCCTAACTCACTGGGAGAACTTAGCCAAGGGGTTATTTATAAAGTTTATTACATGAAGTCCTTTGTAGAAATAAGACCAATATGATGTATGTATACCTATCTACGTAGACAGATGATATTTATAAGGAATTGACTCATGTGACCATGGGGGCTGAGAAGTCCTAATGTCTTCAGTCAGAAAGATGGAGTGCAGAAGCACTGGTGAGGAGCAATAGGCTGAGGTCAAAGGTCTAGGAGCCAGGGGAGTTATACTAGTGTGCATTTACATCAGCAAGCCCAGCAAGCCGGCAAACTCAAGGCCCAGGAAGAACCAATGTGTCACTGTGAGCCTGAGGGGAAGAAATGACTGATGTCCAAGCTCAGCAGTCAGACTAGAAGAATTCGCTCTTGTTTAGCCTCTTTTGATGTAGTTTAACTAAATGCATGAGGTGGGCCCACATCTAAGAGGTCAACTTACCAGTATAAAGTAGAATCTCATCCCAAAGCGGCCAGAATAATGTTTGGCTGGTTGCCTTGTGGTGCAGTTCAGGTGATAAATGAAACTACCCCTCAAGGCGTCTCCTTGGAGCCAGAAGGGGCATTTGTTTCCTGGGATAGAAATGTCCAATAACCATGAGAGCCCTGCACCTACACTGGGAGCCATTACGCATTCTCCAGAATTTCAGCATTCTCCTTTAGAAAGAAGAACAAGAAAAACTAGCCCCTAGGATCAGCTTTATCCGGCAGAGAACAAGATAAGAATGTCAATCTAGAGTTTGATCTAGAGTAAAACAAGACCATCCTGTAGTGTCACCTTAAATATCAGAAGATACACCATGAAAGTTATAAAGAGGTGGCCTGAAGCTGTAGCCATGTAGATCCATGTACGGTTCATACAGCACATTAATCCTATCAATAAATCTACTATGAAACAGATGCAGGTACTGAGATCCCTTATACACACACCAAGTAAGAACTCTGAACCCTAATGTCCATCATGAATATGTCTTTATGTTTTTTGTGTTTCCACGGGTGAGTCCCTTCATTTAAGGATGTTATCTCGAAGTCAGCTTTCACTTGGCTCTTTGGAAATTGTTCCAGTTTATTTCTGTTGCTGTCATTAAAAAAAAAAAAACAGAAAATTGAAGACAAGAATCAAGTGTTCTTTACTGGCACACTCACAGGATCATGCTTCACTGGTTTTTCATATAGCGTACGACCACTGGCTCAGGTAACGGTGCCTCCCACAGTGGGCTGGGCCCACCTACATCAATTAACAATCAAAACAATCCCCCACAGATGTATTCACAGGCCAGTATGATCTAGGCAGTCCTTTGAGACTCTTATCTCAAATGACTCTAGGCTATGACAAGTTGACCATTAAAAGAAACTAGATTAGGAATAATATTTCTATTTTTACAATAAACTATATTTTTCAGAACTGGATATGGGACTCATTGGTAGACCTCTTGAATATTATGAGCAAGGCCTAGGCACTATCACAGTACTCAAATAAAATGGTTTTTAGGTAAAAGGTGTACATGACTCTAAAAGTTTGTCTGACTTTTATTGTCATTGGGATGCCATTGACTATGAACGTGTTATCCTGTTTGCACATTCAGTAAAACATTACAGTAGAAATAAATTATCATATATGTTCTCTACTGCAATGCTCAGAACAGGAAGGACTTCCTTCCCTCAATTAGGGAAATCAAGGTGAGAAATTGATAATTATCTTCAGGGGAAAAAAAACCTTCCCAGCCCTATCGTTTTAGCTCAAAGTCCTTTATCATGAAGTGATGGGTTCTGATGGTTCTTTGTTATAGTGTCTTTTCTTTACTGACTCCTTTTGAGTATTAAATATTCATTTTAGATTCTCTAAGAAGTCTGAATGATCTTGCTAACATAAGCTGCATACATGACAGTGAGAGATACAATGTAAAGACGCACAGGAAAACCCACTTAGTTTATAACCCAGCAGTACCCCACATCACAATGGCCACTGTGATACTTTAAAGGTGACAAATTTGCAGCATGAGCAATATAAAAAACTAACCTTTTACTGACTTCCACACGAACTCTGGTGCCCCTTATTTGGCCATGTCCCCTTGATGGGGAGGCCCGATGGCACTTGAGGGAAGGATAGCAGACTACCAAGAAGAAACTTGATACCCTAGCATCATATTCAAGAGGAGGAGGTCCCCATCAGTCACAGTCATAGGGAAGGGGAATGGGGTGAAAGTGGGAGGGAGGGAGGAATGGGAGGATGCACGAGATGAGATAGCAATTGAGATGTAATATGAATGATTTTATTTTTCATTAAAAAATATTTTTTAAAACCTGGTGGCACTCAGAGGAAGGACAGCAGGTTACCAAGAAGAGACTTGATACCCTATGAGCATATACAGGGGGAGGTAATCCCCCTCAGGAACAGTCATAGGGGAGGGGAGTAAAGGGAAAATGGGAGGGAGGGAAGAATGGGAGGATACAAGGGATGGGATAACCATTGAGATGTAACAAGAATAAATTAATAAAAAAACAAAAATAAATAAATAAATAAATGTGCTTGGAGCCAGAAGGTCTTTTAGGGCTTTTTGTGAATCAGTTCATGGCACATTGACAGTAATTTTACCACAGAGACCTAATTATTATAAGTAGCAGAGGCAGGATTCAAATATAAGCCATTATCTCCTAAAGTTCAGTGCTTTAAAAAGTGTGTGTGTGTGTTTTGGCCTGGGTCACATGCTATGTGAAAGCAGGCATGTGCTATGGTATACATGTGGAGGTCAAAGGACAACTTCAGGTGCAAGTCCCTGTCTTATACCTTCCTTTAATGTGCACTTTCTTGTTTACCATGGATATGCAGGGCACTTGGTCTCCTTAGAATTCTCCTGTCTCTGTCTCTCATCTTTTGGAAGTAGCACTGTATGGTGCACTACCCAGTCCAACCTCACATGGACACTGGGGATCTCAACTCAGATCCTCATGCATGCCCAACAGACGCACTTTACCTGTTGAGCCATTGCCCCAGGAGAAAGCGCAGCTTATAAACGTCCATCTTCCAAGATGTCTAACAGCCCACATTATTTAGATTTTTTAATGATCAAATAAGAAAATATACTTTCAATATTTATGATTAAACAATAAGGGTGAGTTGTTTTTTAAAAAAGAACCTCATGTTTGCCTTCCATGCCCCCTATTCCCAACCAGCCAAAAATCAGAGAGGAGTTATATGGGTGGATACACACACACACACACACACACACACACACACACACACACACACGCATGCACACATGCACACACACACATACACATGCACACATAAATAAATTTTAAAAAAGCATTCTTCATCCAAGCATGATGTCAATGTCTGGTATTCTTTATAAAGATAAATAAATGAAAAAAATTGATAGGTATCTAAAATATAATTCCATATGAAATGTATATAGCTGATTTTTGTTCCTTGTGGCTGTTCTAGTCTACACAATGTCTGCAAATACTAAGTAGTGGACACTGAAAAGAATGCTCTGAAGAAGCACATTACTGGCATGCTCAGTTTCTTTGTCAGGCACAGTGCAGTCCTCCTGTGCTTAGATACAGCAGGCAACACTTCAAAATAATGACTGAGGTGATTGTTGTAAACAGAATAAAAACACTAACACAAAGAATAAAGATAGAGACAAGTAACATGACAGTAGATAGACCAAGAAAGAAACAAGTATTTCAAACAGGAGAACTGAGATTAGGAGGCAGAGTCACATGTCCACCACATGAGACAAGGCATGTATTAAGAGGATGCAAATGTTGCTGTGGTTCAAATATGTGTGTCCACAAATGAGCGAGAAATGCAGACTAAGAATAATTAGGATTTGCTGCATGAGATATGGAAGCTAAGTGGCAGTAAATGGTGTCAGGTACATATGTGTTTTCACATGTATTCATGTGTGTTTGCGTGTGTAGATGTGTGTATAGATGTGTGTGTCCATGGGTATGTTTGCATGTGCCTTAAGTAAGCCTTACCCAACAGCAGTGCTACATCCGGGGGACTGTGGTTGGGCATTTGTCCCTAATAGGTGAAATATAGCTAAATCTCTTATAGAAGAGTAAAGAAGGAAGGCGCTGACATCCAGGGAAATAGGCCGGACCGTGGGTATTAAACCGAAACCAGAACAAACATATGTCCTCCCTAAGATAGCTCTGCCTGGACAAATTATGAAATATTTGAAAAAAAATGTTGCAAAAATATTGAGAAAGAAATTTCTGAGAATGTTTTCATTCTTTTCGATCACTTGATTTTGGCCATGGTTGCAAATGCCACAAAAAAGAGAGGGAAGTTGTCTAACTGTGAAAGAGAGCCTGAGCACGAAAGCTTCTCTGAGGATGACAGCTGTGCTATCTGGGGTTTGATGGCCTCAGTCAGTCACCCTTGCCTACAACAGATGAGCCACCTGTGCTCCCAGTCCCTACAGTTCTAGATCTTCATATGAGGAAGACCCCTTGGACCATTCTGTCATGAAAATAAGGGTTTTCCACATCTACAGGTCTGTGGCAATAGAAATATGTTCATTAATCTAGCTACACGAAAGCTGAGATCAAATCCCAAATCCCACTCAGCACCAATCTCTGCTCTTAGCCTGTTGTGCACGATGCCAATTTTTCTCCTCTCTCTACTTGTATTTATGATAATAAGGATATAATTGTATACATGTAAACATACCAGCATATTTATATCTACATACGTGTTCACCAACCTATAGATTTTGATCATATTTATCATTTGTTTAAAGGGGCAAAGATGCTAATATCATACAAGGATAGTGCTCTCCTTTCTCTTTACTGGGACAAACACTAGAGAGAGACACAATTTACAACAAAGGAAGTATTTATTTTGTACCAAAGTTCCAGCAGTCTCAGTGTCTTGCTGGACCCATTGTTTGTGCGACATGCAGAACATCATGACAAAGAAAAGCCGTTCACCTCATGACGGTCAGAGAACAGAGACAAAGAGACAGTTCCCGGCCATAGTCACCAAGGATCCCTGATGTGAGTGGAAAGGGGTGTGCACATCATCTGTCTACACTGGGATATAAAGCTCTTAATAAAAGACATGAAACTCAACTCACAATGGAATAAAAACTCCTCCCTGAGAATGGGGAAATAGAAGGATCCAGAGGGTCCTAGAAACATACAAGAGGAACATTATGATAGGCAGATCTGGGCCCAGGGGTCCTGTTCAAACTATGGCACCAGCCAAGGACAATATGGGAAGTAAACTTCAAATCCCTACCCAGATCTAGCTGATGGACCATTGAGTGAAGAATGGGGTCTGACTTTCACACGAACTCTGGTGCCCCATATTTGACCAGTCCCCTGGAGGGGGAGGCCTGGTGGCACTCAGCGGAAGGATAGTAGGCTACCAAGAAGAGACTTGATACCTTATGAGCATATACAGGGGGAGGAGGTCCCCCTCAGTCACAGTCATAGGGGAAGGGAATAAGGGGAAAATGGGAGGGAGGGAGGAATGGGAGGATACATGGGATGGGCTAACAATTTAGATGTAATATGAATAAATTAATAAAATACTAAGTAAAAAAAAAATAAAAAATAAAAACTCCTCCCTGAAACAGAGATAAGTGGCAGGCAAAACTCCCTTAATCTTTTGAACGTCTAGCTTTATATGGGTCCAGGGGATGTGAGCTGAGGCCTCGACATTTGTGTAGCAAACACATCACTCACTGAGCTCTCTCTTCACCTCCATGAACTTGTTCATTGAAATATCCCACTGGTTTCCACAAATAGGTATGTTTAGTGCATGTTAATAAAATGAAATAGTTATTAACAATCCAATAACATCCTAATTTAAATCTCTTAAGTTTGCATTCTATACAGGGTTCTGAGTTTAAATCATGTGTGCTCTGGGACTTTGCTGGAAGCTCAAACTCAGTACCACACAGCTGAGCATGAATACTTCGCTCAGCTCTTCTTCTCTCAGTGTAACTGAGGCAGCAAATGACTCCACAATACTTTCAGCCAAAGCCCAAGATACATGTCTGAGAGCCCAGCTTTACTCTATCTGCCTCACTTCTCATATGTTCAGAGCCAAGCCATGCAGTGCCTCCCCTCATAATGGGTCTTAAAAGCACCTCTGCCATCAGATCAGCCCACCTCACTACTGACATTTACCAGGAAGATGATGAGGCCTTTCTAATTAGCCTCCTGGCATGTCTTGCTCCTCAGTGGGTTTCTATAGGGCAGGCAATATGATCTTCATGAATATAATCTGATGGTGTTTGTTCTACTTTTCTGTTGCTGTAATAAAATACCCTGACCTGAAAAAAAAAATTAACTTTGAGAAGAAATGTTTTATTTTAGTTCATAATTCCAAGTTATGGTCCATCATAGCCCAGAAGTCAAGGACAGAACTCAGCTGTGCAAATAACTTGTACAGTTAAAAGCAGAAAACAAAGAACACATGGATTCTCATTGGTTTGCTTGCTTGTTGTACTTAACTCAGTTTCTCCACCCTTGATGGTTTAGAACTCCACACTTAGGGAATGGTGCTACCCACAGTGGGCTGAGTCTTCACATATCAATTAACTAAATTAAGGCAACCCCCAACAGACATACCCACTTGCCAACCCAATGTAGACACTCTCTTACTAAGACTCTTCCTGGGTTATTCTAGATTATGTCAGGTTGACAAACATCACATGATTTTCCCCTTCCGTAATAGCTTAGTTATCTGCAAGCTACTGTTCTTCCTCATGCTAACTATATCCTACTTTCTGACCTCATTGCATCTCTTCAAATGGGCCCAGCCATTCCCTGTACTTTGCAAAGGATACTTGCGCTGCCTGAACGCCCACCCCATACCCTTAGCAATTGACCACTTCCTACTTAAATTTTAGGTTTCGGTTCAAATGTGAAGAGCACAGAGAAGTGTCTTTCTTGAAAGTCTTTTGCTTAGTGTATTAATAGTAACTAGTACTTATTACTGGTTATGCCCCTGTATTAACTCACGTGAACATCTATTAATTCACTGCTTCCCCTTCTTAAGTGAATCATGGGAAATCTTATTCTAAAGGGCAGACTATTTAGACATCTCCCATGGCGGTTAATTTATTGAAGAGCTACAAAATTAAGGAGGCTGCAAGGAACTAGCCCAAAATCAATGTTCCTTGTGGCAAACAACCTTGGAAAGTAGTTCTTCTCACTCAGTCTTTCAAAGCTCCCTAGGCCGAAGGCACCATAGGATTTTTGGTGACTTACACCAAATGGGCTCAGATACACCCAGTTCTTGCTACCCTTAACTCTATGTGCAAATAATCTGCACATTTTCTTATTAAAAAGGAAAAGAGCATCTAAGGTATTTTATTCTGAGTATTTGTTCAGGGAAGAGAAGTTTACACAGCTTGCAGAGAATTATTCAGCAGGAAATTAAATCTCCATAATTCTGAATTTTCACTTCACTTTCAATTGGCACAGCTTCCTGGCACAGCACTCTCCCCTAGAACATTCCTTATACCACATCTGCCACCAAAATGCGAGGTCTGAGCCAAATCACAAAGCAGGTTGACAAGGAGCTTCCCTGGAGGTCTCAGATAGACGGTACATCAGCCATGAACATATTACAAGAGCAGACAGATATAGGCAGTAATTAATATCTAACTTTTGTACAGCAATTTGAAGCTTACAAAATGCTCACATAACAGATTAGCAAAGAGACTGTCTTGCATAATCCTTGCGAATATATTACCTGATTTCCGCCTTGCTGCAATTTTGTAAGCCTAATTTGGAGATTCTGCTTTTTAATTCTTGTAGTTCCTTTATTTATTGTGTATATGCACGTGTACATATGTATACGTGTGTGGATGTATACATGCCACAGTGTGCATCAGAGCACAGTTTGCAGGAGTTGGTTCTCTCCTTCCACAATGAGTGTCCTAAACACTGAATTCAGTTTCTTAGACTTAACAGCAACTACTTTTATTCACTGGGCCATCTCCTCAGCCCTTCAGTATCTAGTTTATTGGCCAGGAAACTAATCATCTTGTAAAGGTATTGACGACTTGGTTAAGGTCACAGGACTAGTGCCCACAGATACTGATCTCAAAATGAGACCTCTTGACAAATATGCCTGTTACCCTATGTGTGTTATCTTCAGGAACAATCTAATGATTGTATTATTTTATTTATGCAAGAGATTTGACTTTGGTTAAAAAAAAAATCAAACAGCTGTAATACAGAGCAGACTGGTATTAAGCAATCTGGAAAGAAAGCAAACAAGAAAACAAACAAACAGCAGCCTGGTTTTCTCCAGACTGAAAGAGTCAAGTGGACTTTTATATTTTGATTTCCTCCACTTAACAAAGAAATGGCAATGATTTTTATCTCAACCAGATTAGAAGGATTCCTAAGGCCTTTAAAAACAGGGAATATGAGATAAATAGACATTTAGCTGATTTAGTTATATTCAAGGCACAATAGGATGTCACACTCAATGTTGTTTTTATGTACTTAGAAAGAAAAAGAAACTCTCCAAAATGAATATAAATAAATGGCAAAAATAAATCTCAATTTCAAAAAAAATAAAGATTTAACTGTGTGCTAAGAAGTTATGAAATATACGAAATATATTCATATCAAAGTAATAGGGAAGGTATTACACCCCAAGTATTTCATTAGAAACTCCTTTTTGTTCATTTCTCTGCTAAAAGTAAACAAAATAAAAAAATGCCCTTCTCTTGGTTTGTTTTCTGTTGCTGTAACAAAACACCTGGGTCTGGGTAATGTATAAGTGAAAGAGGTTTACTTAATCCACAGTTCTAGAGGTTCAAGGTTCATAGAATAACATTGGCTTGGCTCTATTGAGAGCTTTGTGGCAGATAGCATGATGCTACACACACATATAGACAAGATCACATGCTAAGACCGGAATCCAGAGACCAGGAAGAAGCTGGCTTTGTGGCTTGACGACAACTCACGCAGACACTAGCTCAATTCTTGAGACCAACATTAGCACACACAAACTATAACAAGCATCATAATCTTTTGGCAGGAAGCGTAGCACACAAAACCTGTTATTTTCCCCCATCTCACTGGCCCACTGATCCATCCTTAGCACTGCTATTTGAGTGACCTTGATAAAATGTAGTTCTGCAGGGGACTGACAGAGTAAAGAACTTCCCCCGGACACCCACACAGATGCTAGATCTGAAATGCTTAAAATGGTACACAAGATGCTGTGTGCTGGCCTTCATCCTCTCTCCCTATCCCGCCTCATGCCCGTCACGCACAGACCATCCTCAGGTGCCCTGTCACACTGAGTGTACTAAGATGAACATTCTCTGTTCTCTCCCAGAAAATAACATCATTCTTCAAGACTCAGATCAAGTGAAAGATGCTTTGGGAAGCATCCCTACACAAGCTAACAGGCCTGGGAGGGAGAAGCTAGTCACTCTTTCCACAGATGAAAAGAAAAAGGCTCAATTCTGGGAAGCCTTTGCATAACTTTAAACAATGTTCATGACAATGTTAGGACAAGAGTCAGAGATTTCTGGCCTTGGTTCACTTTTTCCCTGCATTTGAATGAACATGGATGGAAAAAAAAAAAAACAAAGAAAGTAAACAGAGTAAAAATCAAACCTATGACCACATCTGGGTATCACACCTGCCTGGCTCTCCATCACAAGTCTAGACTTCCAGGAGGAAAGATGATGTGCTAAGACATCAGCCACAATGAATTTGCATCTCTGCACTGTTGCATTGGGCTATGAATTCCTTCAGAACAACAGTCTCCCTCCTCATAAAACAATGTGATGTCTATGTCAATCACATGTTAAAGCTTTAGCATGATAAAGCCTCAATAAATGTGAGTTCCTTTAGCCATTACATATCACGTGTAGCCTAAGTATGGTGACTTCTGGGACAAACCAATTGTTAAATGGTCAGTGTAATTAAGCAGCCTTTCATTCAATCCATCTGAAAAAAAAACCCCACATAGCTTTGATATAAATTCCCCAGGGATGGATATAGCACCATGTTTATATAATAGACACATGTATTCACACGACATGGGGGTGGGTGGCATTGCCACAAAGTCATGGTTTTTTTGTGTATCAGCCCCACAAGTGGAAAATGGTTCAGTTGGGCAGATAGAAGGAAGCAAACGAATTTTTAAATATAAATGACAACACAACACACACACACACACACACACACACACACACACACACACACACACACACACATCAGAAATAGGGAGCGAGATCAAAGGCAGGTTAGAATTGCCCACGAAAGACAAACCAGGCAGATTCACATAGAGGCAGCAAGATCAAGACATCTAGAAGAATTTTTCAGGACTCCCAGCCATATCTGGAGAAGAATCAAAGGCTGACTCCTTGGCTATTGCATTTCAAAATAAATAAAGACTCCTCTACTTCCTTCACAAGAGATCAGCCAAGCTAAATTTATGCTCTAGAATATTACCCTGGGAGCTGTCCCTGGAAGAAATCATTTTAACCCTAAGACTTCTCTTTGTTTCGCATCCAAGTCTTCTTCTGCCTCTGCCCACATGGCCATTGGCAGGCAGATTAGAAAAAATAATATATCCATCTGCTGAACAAGATGATGTGAAGTGCCATACCAGGGGAAGGGTCAGTCCCTGCAGTTATCCATAAATCTCTTCTCAGGTTTTCTAAACATAGACTACAGCCCATTGCTTCCTTAGGGTCAGGCGATGTCGTCTTTTACAGCTCAACCTGTGAGTGTCAGGATCCTTCGTGGGCGTCTAAAACACCGAGAAGACAAGACTCTCCCAGAGAGGAAAAAGAGTTCATTAGAGCTGAAAGGGGTCATGAAACACTTGAGTAAGAAGGTGAGAGAAAACAAAGGGAGAAATAAAAAGGAAGACTTGCGTCTTCATGGCCATTGGGTGCTAGATGCTTTGCAGCTAAATTACAAATGTTTTATCTACGTGCAAATTTCTGTCAGCTGGGTTTTGTTGTTGTTGTTGTTGTTGTTGTTGTGGGGTTTTTTGTTGTTGTTTTGTTTTGTTTTTTTGTTTTTTGTTTTTTGGGTTTTTTTTTCTTTATATAGTTCTGTGTCAATGCTTACAGGCCTGTTTCGGCACACGGGAGGAGAAGTGGACAGGAGTAAGCATAATGCACGCTTATTAAGCCTTCAACAGAGGAAGCACACAGCACCTCAAGCTAGAATCTGAGCTGTTGCTACTTACAAGCTCTCTGAGGCAACCAATATCCTGCTGTCTCCATGTCACTCGGCTTTCTTATGCATGAAACAAAAAAACTGTTGATGCTGTTGTCAATGGGTCGGCCACGGTTACCAAAAATGTAGCTAGATATGTGTTTTAGTATCAAAAATGTACCTGGATAAATTAAATACAAACCATTTTTATCAGGTCAAAGGGGCTTATAAAAAACAGGTAATGTTGCAAGAATCTAGCCTGATCCCCGGATTTTCCTATCCCCAGTATCACCATGGCTCTGCTTTGATAACAGAAGAGTAGTCAAGACCAAGACAAAAAGGTGACAGATGAGTACTGATGACTGAAAATCCCGCTTGCCTGTGACACAGCCATCCTGAGCAAAATGTACTTCTCCCTTCTCTTTCCACCATGCCATTTAGTTCTGAATTAAAGTCTCCCAGGAGCAGCTCCGATTGCTAGAATCAAAACTCACATGTAGCTCTACATCTGCAAGGGACTCAGAGGCCCAAAGATCATGGACCTCCAGCAAGTCCTCTCTGGGAAGGTGCCCAGGGATGCTGTGCAGAGACAGATGTTACATCAGGGCTGAGTCACTAACTGCTCCAGCAGCTAAAAAAGAATGATGGAAGCTGACATGTACCAGGAATGTCTGTCTCTCTCTCCTCTCTCCTCTCTCCTCTCTCCTCTCCCCCCGCCTCCTCTACCTCCCCATCTCTCTTTCTGCAGGGAATACTGCTCCTCAGAACTGTTCCTTGGTAGGTTATCACAAAAGGCTCTGGCCAGCTGCAGGGGTCCTCACAAAATTTACGGGATCCTGAATTATAACTGTGTTACAATTTAACCCCTTTGCCTACTCTTAGTTTTCAGTCCACACAGCTCTTGATCTCATGGCCTCTCCCAAGCATAAATTTCCTGTGTGCAATGATTAACCTCAGAGTTGGTTGAGGAACCTCACTTAAGACAGATATAATAGAGGAGGAAGGAACAGATCCTCAGTATTCACCGCAAACCTCATGAACAGTAAGAGATATAAATTCCTTGAGTGTTTATCCCAGTGCCTGGTACAGGCTGAAATGGTACATGCTTGCATTCTTTAAAACAGTTTTGGATACTTAACATGACTGAGGATTTACTATATCCCAGACATAGATCTGAATTAATTGTATAATGCAAATCTTTCAATTTTCAGACATTAGTAAAGGAGACACTGTCAGCACCTACTTTATAAAGGAGAAATGGAAGACACAAAGAGGCTATTCTCTGTGGAAATAAACTGTAACTAGAAAAGTTGGGATTTTAAGGCATGATTTTATTTAATTCATTTTAATATTAAATTTTCATACTATAACCACTTCAGCCCATTCACCATATAGAAATATCTCCTTAGCTATCTCACAATGGGATGAGATGAGAAAATTATTGAGAAGTGTGGCAAACTGGATAAGGACACACTAAAATACCCATGCTTTAAATCTTGGAAACCTGTCAATGAGCTAACCTTATGTGACCGAGAGACTGACAGATGAGATTGAAACAAAGAATGTTTAGGTAAGAAGGTTACCTTGGATTGTTGCAGCAATCATACATGTCCTTAAAAGAGACAGGAAGGAGGGGACGCTAAGAGAAGAGGAAGCAATGCCATAACAGGAACAGGGACTGTGGTGAGGTGGGCAGTGGAAACAGGAAGAGGCAAAAGAGGGACCGGGGCGGGGCGGAAGGAAGGAAGGAAGGAAAAGTAGAGGAATAAGAGAAGAGGGAAGAAAGGAGGAGAAAAAGAGAAGCAGGGACAAGCTGAAGAGGAAAAGGAAGAGCAGAGGGAGGAGGGAGAGGGACAGATGACATGGTGGCTGTGGAGTAGGAGGAAGAGAAGCCGAAGCTGGAAGGAAAGAAAAAGAAAAGTAAAATGCTCCTCTGCAGCCACCAATGAGAACTGTCTAGTTGGCACCTTGCTTTTTAACCCTGGAGGACTGAGGCCACAGGCAATCCCGTTTCTATAGTACTAGGTAGAAGTCTGTACCATAACATAGGAGGGAGGTCTTCTTAGTCAGTGAAGGCCTGTCAGAGGCTTCTGAGATCTGCATGTTCTTTTTGTAGGCTTGGACTTCTGTCCGCCACCTCCAGACGACAGTGGTCAGGTGGGAAATGAGACTCGTGCACATAATGTGTGCTTTGTCATCAGTGTTGACAAGTAAGGCTTCTTCTATTAACAAAAGTTAATAGGCTAGGCCAAAAATTAAGCATTGGGTATTTATCTAGAAAAAAATCAAATATAGTAAAGTTCATATTTAAAGTTCATGATATTTCTGTGTTCTATATGACAAGCAGTGGTTAAAATAAGAACATTTTATTTTTAAAAAATATAATTTTTGACAGGAAAGATGGTTACTTCAAGTTTGACAAATATAAAAAGCCAAAACACTATGAATGTAACATTTATTCATGATTGTCACATGTTTCTCCCTGTTGTATGTAGTTTGTTTTATGCATGTGTAATAAAATAAATGTATATGAAAAAAGAATATTCTTTCATAATTTGCATCTTCTTTTTTCCCTAATTTTGTCTGAGTCAATGTTTATTCATTAATACTCTCTAAATTTTTATTGAAAATTAAAGTGTGATTCAACAGTTTTTAGATTCATATTTTGCGTGACTTCCAGTGTAAGGTCATTTATACTGTACTACTTTTAAACTTATTGTGGTACTTGATGAATTTGTAGCTTTGATATTCTATTTGGCTTTTTCCCTATTGCAATAAATGTATCAGTTGGTAATGAAAAAAATTTTTTTATATTTTAAAATATTTGTTTTGAAGAAAACAAGCTACTGAAGGCAATATAAATCTAACCATAAGATGGAAATGATCACGGATATTGATTGTACTTTAATATGATGTGAAGATGAAAAAAGGGAAGAAGCCCCCATTCAAATGCCATAATCATCTTTCTTTGAGAAACAAAGTGCTTTCTAAATTTAGACATCCTTCCTCTACCATGGCCATCTCAATCTTTCAGTCAGCCTGTATAAGCTTTTCCTTGGACAAAGCGGATATGCAGAAAGAAATAAAATAAACACCCCCTTCCCTTCCCTGTCTAGTTAGTTACACTTGTGCAAAGGGCTTAGCAACAGCTATGGGGTGAGGTGAGAAGGGAAGGAAATGGACAATTTTGGAGCAATCTGAAGTCACCATCTCAAGGAAAATTGGAAATAAAAAGGAGCTACGGTCGGGTCATCCAGAGCAAAAATTCTCAATTTTCTTGTTAAGAGAGAACAGTTTATAGAGCACTTCTAATCTGTACTGGGTACAGATAAAATTTTATCCTTGTAAAATACAATGAAAATAAGAGAATAGAGGAAAAATAAAATTGCAAATCAAGCCATATAAAATGTAAGCCCAAGATGTTTTGTTTATAAAATTCAAAACACCAGGAAATTATTCTTCCAAAGTGCTATTCCTGATTATGGACATTTTTCTCTTAATTTCTACCCTGATGTTTTGTCAACATTTTGTACTTCATACACACCAAGGATGGGAGCTGGCCCACAGAGATCTTGGAGAAGCCCTTATCTGTGGTCCACACGTTATGTAAAGCAACCTCTTGTTCCAACACAAATGATACCATTCTGTTGACTCTTAGACTCAAGGGTCTCCCTTGTGTACTCCTGCTAGCTCTGAAGCAATTCTACTGTCTTACAAAGATTATTTGAAATTTTATTTCTTTGTTATTATTAGTGGAGGTCAGAGGCTATCTTGGAGACATCAGATCTCCCCTTTCACTGTGGGTCTTATGCTTCAAGCTCAGATCAAACATAGAGGACTGTGATGCAAGCATCTTCATCTGTTGAGCTGTCTTGTCAGTTCATTCATTCATTTATGATTGAAGGCTGCCTAGATACCCTATATTAGGTGCTTACTATAAGCAATTGTTTTTTAAAGTGCCTTTTTTATTTTGTTCAAGACGTTATGAACTCCTTAAAATATAGGAACTGCAGAAGGTGAAAATAATTTTCATTAAAATGTAAAGCAAAGGAACAATGTGAAAAGTAGGTAGAAATGAATTACTCAAAAATATCTCTACCAACATTTGGATCTCTAATTCTGTGACAAAATACACTACTAAGAAAATCTGCCTGGATGTCAAATATATTGGCTTCTAAGACTATTAGAGGGTCCCCACCTCCAGCACCTCTGAATCAGGGTCTTTGTCCATGTAACTGAAGAATTCATAATTTTATTCAGCAATCCATCTAATAGTTAGACTCAAACTATTTTTTAAAACCATTGAATTAATTTAAAGAAAAGAAACACTCACAACACAACCATTCTCTCCTGATAAAGCAAACAAAAAAAAATCTTCCATTGTCCAATTTTTGGGGGGAGGCTTCTTAAGTATGTTACATTAGGATTAGTGTGTGCTGTGGTTTAATGGTTTTTGTATCGCATCTTCTTTTGATTAAAGCAGCTTGTAATATTTTGAAAGGAAACATTAAGGAGGGTTGTAGTCTTTATTACATAAATTGTTTGGCAGGAAACGGGCAGTATCCACATCAGGAGGAAAAGTATAAGGAATGACTGGTCCCAAAGAAAATCACGCTGGTCTTAAAATAGCCAGAAGTCATTTGGGATTCATTGACTTTGGCTTCGTGGGAGAATTGATCAGATGAACCTAGAAATAAACTATCTGTACCTAACATTTCAAACGGGCTGATGTGCTCATGGTACAGTGTGATAGGATGATAAATTATAATACAATCCCTATCTTTGAGCGGTTTCTTTCTAACCCTAAAAAGAACATCTTCCTGTCTTATCCAAACTCTTAGTTGAGTTGCCACTTTGGAGAAGTACAGGATAGCCTTTGCCTCCCTTAAAGCAGAAACAATGATCATATAAGAAGTAGATTTAAAAAAAAAGAATTAGATATTTATATTCAAATGGCTGGTTTTCTAGGAGAAGAACCCCCCCCAAAAAAGAACAGTTAAAATAGTCATTTTATTTGTTTGCTTGCTTTCTGAATGGCCACTGTGTCAAGTATCTAATTAGTGTTGACTTTTAAACTCTTTACAAGACTGAAAGGATGATATTAAAATTCCTACTTTATAAACAAGAAAATAATCCTCCATAGACAGTCAACCATTGTTCACTACGACACAACCCTGTCAGTGAGTAACTAACCTTGTCAGTTAATGCTTGAAACCAACACTATCCAAGATGGAAGAAGTCTGCACTTTAGTTTAAAACAGTGGAAACCTAGTGCTTGATTACCCAAAACTGAAGTGACCTTGAAACTTTATTCTTAGCATTTTATATCAGCTATCCCATAAAAATACAGAAATACAAGAAGCCAACAAGAGCAGTGAAATGGGTCAGCCATTAAATCAGCCATAGATAAGATGTGGGTGAGATATGCCTCTTTAGATCCATAGCTACTCCTAAATATTTAACTATCACAAGTTCCTTTCTTGCTTTCTGGGCAAATCAGAGATCTGAAAAACTTAGTGACATTTTCAAATACTCACAAAGAAAGAAAGTGTGCAAAAAATAAAGGTGCCAGAATTCTATCTCTGCAATTTTTATACCCACAGTTATTTCAAGGAAAAATGAGTTTTTGTTTTGTTTTGTTTTGCATTGTGTTGTGTTGTGTTGTGTTTGTGTAATGCATAACCCTTATTATCTGTTTCTCATTTGGAGAGCACTTATTCCTCCTCTGCTGAGGGAATTCCTGGGTAAGCTTTCAACTAGGTTTATGTTCTCTCCCTTTAAAGGGCTTTTCCCACATATTTTTCTCAAGGCATCTGATTTCTTTTTTTTTTTTTAAGATGATGTCTTTATTTTTGCTTACAGTGTGTATTTGCCTGCATGTATATAGAGGAAACTTCTACCTGCACTGCCCATAAGAGGGTGTTGGACCTGGAACTGGAGTTACAGACAGTTGTGAGCTGCCGTGTGGGTGATGGAAAATGCCAGGTCCTCTACAAGATCAACAAGGGTTGTTGGCTGCTGAGCCACCTCCAACCCTTACATAGCATTCTTTTTTATTTCCCTTTTCAGCTGTTTGTTTTTTATTTAACACACAGGAGTGCATCTGATTTTTCTGTTTTGGCTTTACATCCTGCACTTTGTCTTTATTATTTTCTTAGCTGTAGTATTTTTTTCCTACATGGAATCTTTTAAGTTTTCTACACTTTTCATTATGTCAGTGGCAAACAAATGAAAATTAATGTTTCCTTCTATATATGGAAGCTCTTGTCTGGTTGTCTTGGCTTAAATTAAGAGATTGAATCAGTGATCAAAAAACCTCTCAAAATAAAGCCCAGGAATAGGTATCTTTGCTGCTGAATTTCAAACATTGAAAGAAGAATTAGCCCTAATCCTTCTTAAACACTTCCAAAACATAGAGAAAGTGAAAGGAGTTACAGATTCATTTCATGACATCAACATTATCTTGATATCAAAGCCAAACAAAGATTTTCATAAAGAAAAAAGTCTGCAGACACATATCTTCAAAAATATAGCCACAAAAGCCCTCAGTACAGTACTAGCCAACCAAAGTATAAACAAACGCATTCATTCTGGGAATGCGAGAGGGGCTCAGTCTATGCAAATGAGTTAATGTAGTGCTCCATATTGACCAATGTTTACAGAATGAAGAATGGAAGACGCAAAGCCCTCTCAATGGATACAGTGAAAACACTTAACAAAAGTCAATATACTTTCATTATAAAAATCCTCAACACACTATAGGAGAAATCTGACAGTACATAAAATCCGTGTCTGAAAAACCACAAGGATAACATCAGGTCCTAAAGAAATCAAGACAAATGGCGAAGTTGACTGTGGTGCCTACTAGCATGCCAAGATGCATGGCGCCTACCTAGTTCACTCGGTACTGTGGCTCCCCTCGGCAACTCTCACCCCACTCCTTACCCTAAACCTCTCCAGCCTAAGAGCTTCGTTTCCCTTCCCCTAGACTCTTGTTTCTACATAGCCCCGCTCTCTTGATTCTCTTGTTAGTCTTGCGTAGCTCTTGGTTCTCTTCAGCCCCCTCTCTCTTGACCCTATCTCCTCTCTCTTCTATTCCTCTACCTGCCCCCTCCCTCTCATAGCTTGATTCAGTCTGGATTCTTTCAGATGCCTCTGGCTGTTATCTCTCTCATATCTATAATTAAGAACTTTCTCTTCAAACATACTATGGAGCATCCATGTCCTCATTTTGTTTGGATAATAAGATATTCATTTGTCTTAAGTGCAAGTTTTTCCTCTAATATGAAGGATGCATAAATGTCAACTACTGCCTCCTTTACTCTAGGATCTCTGGAGACTTAACTAATTTTAAAGCTGTTTTCATTATTATGAATTTAATTTGGGCATATTGTGTTCATGTCTATCTCTATTCTATATCCATCCCTTGTATTACAGCAACACAAATCAAAGTACCTTTCTTGGAGCAGTCACCTAGCCTCATCCCCAACCAATTAAAGCCAGAGTTTCTCAGTGAGAGACTAGAGCATAAAAATTTCTAAACGCTATTATGAATAAGGCTGCTATGAACATGGTTGAGCAAATGTTCTTGTTGTGTGCTGGAGCATCTTCTGGGTATATTCCAAGGAGTAGAATAGCTGGGTCTTGAGGAAGCCCTATTCCCAGTTTTCTGAGATAGCCAGATCATGGAAACAGCCTAAGTGTCCCTCAGTAGAAGAATGGATAAAGAAACTGTGGTACATATACACTATGGAATACTACTCAGCTATTAAAAACAAGGAATTCCAGAAATTTGTGGACAAATGGATTGATCTAGAAATGATTATAATGAGTGAGTTAACCCAGAAGCAGAAAGATTCAAATGGTATATACTCACTTATATCTGCATACTAGCCCAAGGGGCATGTCCCATGAAAGCCTTCACTTACCAGGAAACTGGGACAGAGGGGAGGACATCCTATTGGGACTCTAGATGAGAGAAACATGGGAGAATAGCAAAGTAGAAAGATCCAGAGGGTCCTAGAAGCCTACAAGTAGAACATTATGATAGGCAGATTTGGGCCCAGGGGTCCCACTCAAACTAAGGCACCAGCCAAGGACAATACAGGCAGTAAACTTTAAACCCCTACCCAGATCTAGCCAATGGGCAGAACATTCTCCACAGCTGAGTGGAGAGTGGGATATGACTTTCTCATGTACTCTGGTGCCTCACATTTGACCATGTCCCCTGGAGGAGGAGACCTGGTGGCACTCAGAGGAAGGACAGCAGGTTACCATGAAGAGACTTGATACCCTATGAACATATACAGGGGGAGGTAATCCCCCTCAGTCACAGTCATAGGGGAGGGGAATAAGGGGAAAATGGAAGGGAGGGAAGAATGGGAGGATACAAGGGATGGGATAAGCATTGAGATGTAACAAGAATAAATTAATAATAAAAAATTTAAAATTTTTCTAAAGGACTCTACCATCAACACCACCATCCTTCTAATGCACAACCAACCATCTCCTCAGAATTAAGACCACGTTTTATAATGGATGCTACTTACTAAGCTATACTATGCCTAAGGATCACACGAAGACTTGGTTAAAATGCAGGTTGTGGTCATGGCTGTGATACCTACCTGGGGAATCAGGGGCCCTCTTGAGATTCTTAAGCTTACTAATAAAATAATTTAAGAATGAACCTGTATACTCAGGTAATTAATTTTATTCCTTCTCAAGTCTTTGATGAGATTGAAGACCAGATAGCTTAGTTTTACACTTTAGCTTAGTTGTTTAGGAGTTATGATGTTTTTAGGACTAGATATGTTTTAAGTTGATCATGAGGAGATATGATAGATATTGTTTTACATTCAAATTTTAGATGCACCAATATGGGAAAGATGTTTTCTTTAAGGCTGCCAAATACAAATAGCCAAAGCATTATGAATGTAACATTTATATAATTCCTGATTTTTTTCCTGGTTTTCTTGCATTGGGTAGTTTATTGTATATGTGTGTAATTATATAAATGTAAAATTTAAAAATATTTAATACTAAAAAAGATTTAAAAAAATAACGAAGTCAGAATCTCAAAGATAGTCTTACTGTAGTTTAACTGGAAAACCCCCAGGGCAGGCAAGCTGTAAATGTCAGAAACTGCCCAACTAGAACATGAAGGAGGTATTAGAACAAATATCAGTAACATGGAAGCAGGCAACCACATATCAGAGAGCCAGGGCTTCATAGAAAGAGTAATAAAGCCCAATATATCAGGGAAATCATGTTTAGAAAGAAAGGACATAAAAAGGAAACATTGCACCTTACTGGGTCACGACTCAGTCCCATCCAAACCTCCAGAGATCAAGCTAGGAAAAATACAGAATCTCATTGAAGGAATAATTATTTTATCTATCTTTTTGGCATAACTTAAAGTGAATACATCTATCTATAGATGGACCATGTTCTTCAAGGGTGGGCCCTTAGCCAGGTTGTTGATCCTATCCAACTAGAATGTTAGGCACCCCACTCAGGCCAGAAAATCTGCTTTCTTGGCCTGAGGTCATTTTTCTCTTAATGGTCCTTTGCTTCTACTATAACATCAGTTAGTGTGAGACCTAAGATTATTCATTTGCAATGGGTACTAGAGAAGAAGATGCTGATGGCCAATTGAATGAGGACTATGTTCTGCTGATTTCTTTGTCTGTTTTCCTCTACGACCCTCTCCCATGCTATCTTCTTCTCCGTATCATCTCACAACTCCACAAGCTGGTCAACCACGTCTCCAACATTCGCATCAGTGTCTCTCCCCTCAAAGTTCCAACCTTCAAGCTATGGCTGGTTACCAAGCAGCACGGAGGAGGTGAGTGGCTCCCAAGATCTTCTACAGTTTACCTTCAGGAATCTGTTAGTCTTAGTGCTTACTGTGTAAAAACCATGTCTGTTTTAGTGGTGTTTATCTACATCTCTCTGTTTCTATCTTACTTATGACAAAATGTATCATCTGAATCACAATGACTTGGCAAAACACACGGATCCAATGGTATGAACTAACTATGCCTTTCTTGATGTTTTGGGGGATGAAATCATTGAAATTTCTAGAACCAGAATCCTTTAGGAACACTTTTTCCTTCTATGAAATATAGTTCCATTCCTTGCCTGTTTATATAATGGATTTTCTCCTCAAATAAATAGAGGGAAGGTTTTTCAGGGCTACAATACTTGAAGTGAAAAGTGTATGGGATTTTCTTTTATTTACATTTTTGGAGAATTTTTATGCATGAGTACCACATTTACATCATTTTTTAAAAAAATTTATTAATTTATTCTTGTTACATCTCAATGGTTATCCCATCCCTTGTATCCTCCCATTCTTCCCTCCCTCCCATTTTCCCCTTATTCCCCTCTCCTATGACTGTGACTGAGGGGGATTTCATCCCCCTGTATATGCTCATTTTGACCTTTTTTTCCCACTCAGCTCCTGTCCAAATTCATGACCTCTAATTAATCATTATTGTTACATACACACACACACACCACACACACACACACACACACACACACACACACACACACACGGAATTAGATCACCTTCAAGAAGGTTCACTGCTAAACAAAATTGATTCTTGCTCTCTCAGCTGCCACTGATGACCCCTAGTTCTTCATCTAGGGGTGAGGACTTATACACGTCTCACTTAGATGGCCATATTGTTGAGATTCCATGCCTACAGCTCTTCCGTCATGTCTAGTGCACATGACCTATCAGCAAGCATCCCGAGATGTTGCCTATTAAAACCGTTCAATGCCCAAATCAGCTATGTTCCCTGAGCCCTAGGTATAGAGGCTTCATTGTCAATGCCAGATGGATACCCCATGGTCACTTATTCTCACCATACTGGGATTTACTAAGGATTCTATGCCCTGATAAAGCATTGCCCAATCTGATAGAAACTTCTTAACATACAGTACACATACACATCCCCAAAGTCTATTGTGGTTTAGACCAATGTTTCAAGAAAATAATCAACAACAGGGACCATGCAACTGTTGATTGATTTCCAGTCAAAATGCATTTTTGGTGACATACCTCAAAATCCTATCTGTGTAATTTAATCATGAGCATCCATGTTTGACTGAGACCACATGTCTTGGCTATGAAAAATAAAGTTTCAGATGTGGGTTTTGTGCAAAGAAAGTCTCTCTGGAAGCTTGTAACAAAAAAGACTCTCCTCTCTAGATCCATATGGTCTACACTGCTCCTGCCATGTCAATAGGTGATATCTATCTCCACAGAAACTCCTGGAAACACTGATCCATCTCTATGGATAACTTTCCTTGCATGCTGTGGTATTTTTTAGGCATAAAAATAATAAAAGGCACAATTTTAGCTAATATCAGCATCCCAGAATTAATAAGTAAGTAAGGACATAAAAGTAAAAGTGTAAAAAAAAAAGGGGGTGAGGTGAGAAACCACCCCACACAGAGTGGGGATGAGATCAAGGATGTGAAAGGAGATGGAAAACACAAACTGGACCATTTTCAAAAAAGCTTATGAAACACCTTTGAATTTCACTTCAACTGCCTCTGACCTTAGATGACAAATCAACTTAATTGAATTCTCTTTGGACTTCAGACATAAACCTTATATTGTGTGCAAATCCTGTGTAATTTTGCATCTTTCATTTGAGAACTAGGTAAAGACACAGACATGGAACATCTATTATAACTGACCAGCATAAACAGAGGAAATCTGGCCCACTGGGTCTGGGATGTAGAAGTACAACAGATGCAAACGGGGTCTGTTGCTGGGGTGTAGAGGTACAGTGGATGCCAATGGGGTCTGTGGCTCACTGACCAAAGAAAAGGTGGCAAAGATTATTTTCATCTATTTTCAGCAGGAGGAATTTGCAACAATTTTGTAACAGTGTGCTGGGAGCATTGCTTAGCTTCTTTCATTCCACAGACAATCACAGAAGTTTCCAACCTTTGTGGTCATTTCTCTGGACACCCACAAATACGTTAGATGATGTCTATTGAAGTCATTCTTGATCTTTGACCTTGTTGGTCTTTGAATGAAAAATGCTTGGTATTCAATTGAGCCAGAGAGAACGAGAAACAAAAAATGTTTGGAGTTTTTATTTTAATAGTTTATTTATTATGTTTGTTTGTGGTGTGGGGTGTGTGTGTACATAAACACATATGTACAAATATAAGCACACACATGCCAGGATACATGACCCAAACTCAGTTTATCGAGCTTGGCAGTAAGCAACATTACCAGCTAAACCATCTTGCTGGCTCTTGAAAGTCTGTGCTTTCAATCTCCATTCCCAGGCAACTGTGTCATGCACTAAAAGGTGGCTCAGTATCAACTATGTCCTATAAAGCACAGAAGCTGGGAACCATGAGAGGAGCATTAAGACTATTGCCTCCAAGCCTGCTGACCGACGTCTAACTACTGTGGCTCACTTGGTTAAGGAAAGAACCAACACCCACAAGCTCTCTTCTGACATGCACATGAACACCATGATGCATGGGCACATGCACACACACACACACACACACACACAGAGAGAGAGAGAGAGAGAGAGAGAGAGAGAGAGAGAGAGAGAGAGAGAGGCGGAGACGGAGACACAGAGAGACAGAGACTAAAAAATCTTTTTAATATTCTAGATAACCAACTTTTAAGAAGTTCGTTAGTATGAAAAACAACCTAACAATGAAAGAAATAGGCTGATAGCCAACCCCCAAATGGGATTAAAACCAATCTCAAGAAATAGTGTCTAACAATGAAAAGTTTTAGATGACTGTGACAACAGCTTTGTAACTGGATTCAAGCCAGGTCTTGTCTGGATCACTGTCGATGAATCTGACAATCTAAAGATGATTCTTATCTACCTTTTCTCTGGCCTTTACAACAAAATGCTTCCCTTACAGCCACTGTTCGTGGGACCCTCTGCATTGACTGTCTGACCCATTTGAAACAATCACTTCCCAGAAGTGATGCTTGGAAGGGAAGCATGGAGGATGCTTCAATGCAAAGTGAGCAGAGGTCGCCTTGGAAGGGCATACTAACTTGGTCCAGAAGTCAATTATAATGATGATCTACTAAATACTGGGCAAGAAAAACCAATCTTTTAGATGATTGTTATTAAAATGAATTACTAATTGTGCTCAATCGTCTCTTCTGCCCATACCCAAGTGGAACTCATACTGGTTACATTTCAGATCTGCTAATTCCTGACTTAGGCATTTTTATAGAATCCTAAATTAAATGATTATATATTTAATTTTTCTACAATAGTAAAATTGTTTGAAAAATAGAATAAGCACGGTCTTGTTCATGGTAAAATAAAAACCTATTATTCTTCAGCTCTGTGGAGATGGCTCAGTTGGCACAGTGCTTACTATGTAAGCTTCAAGGCTTGAGTTCAGATCTCCAGCAACCACATAAAAGGCCAGACATGGTGGTCCATGCCTGTATCTCCAGTTCTGGGCCTTGTGAATACAGCATGACCCATTGGGCTTGCTGGCCAGCTAGTCTAGCCAACTGTCCAGCTCTAGTAAATGATAGACCCTGTCTCAAAAAATATTAGGTAAACAAAATAAGACATCTGAATTTTACTGTAGCCTCCACACACATGTATGCCTACACATGTACTCACATACACAAAAGCACACTTACGTACACTACACATACACACAAAATTCTAATGCTTTAAAGGTAGTTTTTAATAGGAGAATTACTATACTCAAGAATGGTACTGATTACTCTCCAGGTCAACTGCTGCCAAGAGAGACCCATAAGCTTATGAAACCTCTGCTTCTTGGTGTAGCACTGATAGTGGCAATGTCCAGAGATTCATAGCAAATGACTTAGAAACGTATGGTGGGCATTTTTCTCGTGACATATGTGGAGAAGAGAGAAATATGATGCCTGCCAATTGCTTTGGGTTCTTTTAACATGAAAATTTTAAAATTCTTTTAAGATGAAAGAAGAATAACATAGAATACATTCGTGGCTTTAAGGAGTGCTACAAAGAGCAAAGAGAATCTTGTTCATATTCTTGGAAACTTAATAACTAATTTGGCTCCTGGTTTGTATCAGAAAAAACTGCTAGTTAAACATGAAGTTGCCTGTGAGTCATAGGAAGTTCTGTAGTGCAGGGAAATTATATCACACAGTTTTATGATCTGCTGGACAGTCATTTCATTTAATAAAGACACAGATGTATGCTTTGCCACATAGGAAATGGTTTTTAAGTGTTCCCATTGAAACTTTGATCAGTGTTTAGATTTTAGTTCTGGCTAAACGTCTGGCTTACTTCTCTGGTAAGTTCAACTTTTACAGAACAAAAAATAAATAAACTCTATGGAAAAGCCACTTGACCTCATCCGTCTGAATCCGCTGTCCTTTTCCAAAGCTATGGCTTTTGCCAGAGAACAACTGAACAATGAAAAGATAGAGAGGATTTTTGCTTTTTCTTTTTAGCAACTTGGAATTTTTTTTCTGGATATATAGGTGCTTCCGTTCAAGGAAAACAGATGGCTATGGAAATAAGCCATGCCGTCTTAATAAAATCATGAAACCAGGTAAAATATCTAGTTAAAGAGTATACTGCTATTGACTCTGATTCTTTAGGGTAAAAATATATTCATTAGGAAACAAAACATGCTTTTTCTGCATTGTTTTCTCATGTGAGAGTAAATAAAATCTTGAACTAACAAATTTCTATAACCAGGACTTTCAGACTTACCAGGTCATACAAAAAGCTTGGACATTTTTTGTTCTGAACCTATAGGAAGCAAAAGGCTTGGGGATGGCTTCTTGCCAGTGTGCCACTGTGAATCTTGAGAAACAGGCAACTCTAGACAGGTGCTAGGTGCTTGGTCTGAGCTGAAACCTTAGACTGAGAGCCACTTATACAGTATGGTAGTTTCAATGAGAAATGTCCCTTGTAGGCTCAGGTACTTGAACTGTTGGTCCACAGGAAGTGGTGCTGTTTGGGAGCCTTTAAGAGGTGCAGCCATCTTAGAGGAAGTGTGACACTGGGGGAGGCTGCCAGCTCACTCTCTGGCTTCTGCATGTGGCTAAAGACACCATCTCTCAGCTCCTGTTCTCCCTGCCTGATGCCATGCTTCCCACAGCATTATGGACTCTCTCTTTGAAACCATAAACCAAAATAAATTTTCCTCCTTAAGTTGTTTTTAGTCATAGTATTTTAGCATAGCAACAGAAAAGGAACTGGTACAAATGGCCACTGTGAGGAATTAATTCCTGGAATCTCAGTGTCAAGGGGCATGAAGAACAGAAACACCTTGAAAACATAATCTTATGGACTGTCACAATTCACTGGGCTTTTATTTTATCTTATTATATTATTTTAAACTTTTTTACTTACTTACTTTTGTTTTTTGTTTTTTTTGTATTTCGCAACACTTTATTTCTGCACTTTGATAATCTTGAAAAAAGAGAGCTCTACAGTCTGCAATCATCACAGAGCCCCTAGTACCACCACCCTTTGTACAAGGGTCAAAGATGGAACAAAACCAACCTCACGTTGTCCCATTGGACTCCTGCTTACAATGGATTTATTCACTTGTTGTGATGATTTGAATAAAAATGGCCCCATAGACCAATAGGCAGAGTGTCACTATTAAGAGGTGTGGCCTTGTTGGAGGAAGTGTGCAACTGAGGGTGTGGATAAATGAATTGAGCTAGAAATGATCATAATGAGTGAGTTAACCCAGAAGCAGAAAGACTCAAATGGTATATACTCACTCATATCTGCATATTAGCCCAAGGGGCATGTCCCACGAAAGCCTTCACTTACCAGGAAACTGAGACAGAGGGGAGGACATTCTAGTGGGACTCTAGATGAGAGAAGCATGGGAGAATGGCAAAGTAGAAGGACCCAGAGGGTCCTAGAAGCCTACAAGTAGAACATTATGATAGGCAGATTTGGGCCCAGGGGTCCCGCTCAAACTAAGGCACCAGCCAAGGACAATACAGGCGGTAAATGTTAAACCTCTACCCAGATCTAGACAATGGACAGAACATTCTCCACAGTTGAATGGAGAGTGGGGTATGACTTACTTTTGTTTTATTCCTGGTTTTTGTTTTTGTTTTCTGCCTCTTTGTTTTGTTTTTTTAAGAGAGAGAGGGGTGAAGCATGGAGTGAGAGGGGTGGGGAGGACCCGGGGGGAAATGAGGGAGCGAAAACCATGATCAGAACATATATGTAAAAATATTATTTTCATTTTTTTTTAAAAAGAAGTATTTACAAACAAGTTAATAAAATTGGAGGGAAAAAAGAACCCTTTCTATTCTTTTGGAGGGACCCAAGGTTGGCTCACAGCATCTACATAATGGTTCACAACAGTCTGTGACTCTAGTTCCAAGGGACTTAATGCTGTCTTCTGGTCTCCATGGGCAATACACACACATAGCACACCTATATAAATACAGGGAAACACTCGTGTACATAAAACAAAAATAAATAGATCCTGTTTTAAAGCAGCAAAATGACCTATCAGCATGCCTTGAGAAGGGGTATATGAGAAAAAAAAATCTCAAATGGGAAAGGGAATAAAATATATTTATGCCACAGATGCTCACTAAGGACTTCCATCAGCAGAAGATGAAAAATAATGATAATTGGGTGGACAAAAGCATCCTTCCTTCCCCAGCTTCCACTGTTCTTGACCAGAGCTGCAACAGTGGTTATGGGTCACACACATGCTTAGCACTGTGAGTATCTACCTGCCAAGCACTGCCAACTGCTTAGCTCCCAACATGAGAAGCCAGCAACAATTCCCATTATCTGATCCCTAACTATGATAATCCCTCTACCAGTCCAATTTAATTTTCTCCTTCTGTTGGAAGAAGGGCAGCCTAAGTGGATGAGGACAGCATCAATGAGAATATACTTATTCTGGATACAGATTTACCTTCCTGACCTCACTCCATCAGCCACAGTACCATCCATGAGTCAAAAAAAAAAATGGCTTGTGCACCATCATGCCCTCCTAGAACCTGGCTCTAGACAACACTCACTTTATGTCAATGAGTCTACACTTGAGTGCTCACTGGTCTCATGTTTTCATAAAAATAGGAAAATCTGAGACAATGATGAAATAACCTTTGGATATTTACTTGTGGTGGCTTATCTGTGTTAATACCTTGCATGGTTGGGGTAGCTTCACTCAGATTTGCCTTGAGTCAGAACCAGTGACCTATCCAGGGTAGTGTCTTAACTCCCTTCTTTGTGTGTTAACTCCCTGAAATAAGGAACTCAGAGTGGCCAGGTGGCTTGCCAACTGTTCTGTTACAAGGAACTTTTATGTCTTTTGGTAGAAGTACATTTTCTTTGGTAATAAAACTTTCAAGCATAATTCAAAAACAAGAGGCAAAGAAGCAAATACTGTACCATGCTATTTCTCCTACTACCAAAATTTGTGGATGTGGGTATCAAGTGGTAAGAATGAGAGTGGTTCTTCAAAGTGTGACCCCTAAATATCCATGAAATCATATATGCTGTCCATTCCTTACTATAATGTGTACAGCAGGACTATGTTTCAGCATGATTCCCCACTATGTAACACTAGATGTGCTAACACGAACACATAATGATTCATATATGACTCAGAATGAAAACTCCAAGATATAAAAGTGGAGTGGCTCTCATAAAATGAATGAACAACAAAAGTGGAAAACACTTGGGGTAGAAACATGGTATGCTTTCATTTGTATGTAGGCTAGCTGTGTCATAGGCAAAATCAAGATTTCACTGCTAATGCTATTTATATGGTGCTAATGGGGACTTAATCCAGGGTTTCATGCGCAGTAAAAATGCTCTATCACTGAGCTACATCCTCAACCCTTATCATTTTTGTTTGAGAGTTATGTATACTTTTAAAATGTGAACAGGCAACAATTTAACCACTAACAAACTGTGGTATCATCTTTCTATGTCAACTTAGCTAACAAAGGATTATACTTTCCAGAATCTTCTCCTACCATGGCTCTGGATAAGAGCTGGATAATATTTGCATGAGGTAGGAAAGCACACTGTACTGCAGGCCATGTTACTCTGTGAGGCTTGATGTGACAGTGCTGCCATGGCCCAAACATCTTGTCATCTGTCTACTGCTAGCAGCATTGAAGAAATAGCATCTTAACTCCTGAAATTCCAGTGCCTTTAGGTCTTTCTTTGTAGCTTTGATGCCTAAAACAAAAGTATGAGCAGCATCATGGCCAAGAGTGCCAGATTTTCTGCAGATCATCCATGGGGAGAGCATGAGAAGGTAAAAGATGGCTGAGTTTTGGTTAGTTGTCATGAATTCATTCTTCCTGGGTTTAGTTTTTATATTCCTGCACAAGTCTACCTCCTGTCTCTCAGTCTGGATGACTTAGAATGACTTCAGGCTCAACTAAGCTTCAGAGATAGCAGCAGGGCATAGAACTTTCTACCAGCCCTCATTATTCCACTGATCTAAGACCTATAATAAAACTTTTACTTATAATCATTGGCATACTTCTTTGAGAGACTCTGATTAAACCATTATACCTTATTCTACAGTCTGAAAGAAGAAGGACAACAATCAAAAAGCAAAAAACCAAGCTAGATAGCTAGAAAGAGAGAGGAGAGAGAGAGAGAGAGAAAAGAGCTAGAGGAAAGGAGAGAAGGAGGAATGGATGGGGGAAAGAAGGAAAATATGATATGACATGATATGGTGTGATTTGATTATATGATGTGTGTGTGTGTGTGTGTGTGTGTGTGTGTCAAATACAAGTTCACTGTTATAAAATGGTAGGCTCCTCTTCTTCCTTTTTTGTCCAAACTAGAAATGAAATTTTAATCATTAAAAATTTTTCATAACACAACTCTCATTTAAACTACATGGCATGCTAACATCTTCCAGCCAAGAAAAGAGAGAGGGAGGGAAGCTAGGGCAAGTTGTGGGTGAAACCAGGACACATGTACTAGGAAGAAAGACTGTCCTATCCACAAAGAGATCAACAGTCCAAACCAACCAAGCACAGCTCTTATCTGGAACACGCATCTATCAGGCTCCATACAGAGAATGGTCCAGGATTAGGCAACAAGAATGTGCTGGTCATCTGACAAAAGCATCAGAGGTTTTAATTAGAGTGAAAAGGCCCATCTGGTCTAGTCATGGAGAGCACTCAACCCTTTTATGCTTATTGGTAGCAAAACTTCAACAACAGATCCTTTTACCTTTGAATCCTGAGCCTATTCCTATAGCCAAATGCCAAGTATTTGAATGAAAATAAATGAATGATATCGACGTGAAGGCTAAGAGTGAAAAATGACTGGTGATGTTAAGGATTGGTACCACCAAACAGTTGCTATTTGAGTAGTCTGACTTAAAATGTGTTTTCAAAAAGTAAAAACAACATACATGATGGCATTCTAACTACATGTATGCTTCTACAAATATATCTGCATACGAAGATATATGTATTTTAATACATAGAATAAACTCTAAAGTTACACAACATAAAATTTATTATATATATAATATACATATAATATATATATAGACAGCAAGAACTAATAGATATCTCTTCTAGCTCTAACTCAATACTTGCATATGGGGAGAAAGAGAGAAAAAAATGGACAGACAGACAAAGAGCATGCATAACATCTAGTCAGAGGCCTACAAGGATCTATTCTTTAGTTCTTTGTAGGACAGATTAATGGATCTTTTACTCTTCACGGAAAATATAACTAGCAAAATGTAAGACATGAAAATGTAAAGGGACAATGAATATGCAGGGAATAGAAGTTGAGAAATAGGACTGTACTTCTTTTTTTCTCTTTTGTCATGAGCATCAAAATCAAGCTACTGACAGGCTCACCTTATTGTTTACAGACCCAATACTGCTTGGATTCTCAGCCTGACCTAAACTAGAGTGAGAATACAGCAACAGCATCCATTAATCTTACTCACATAAAATGATACCTACCTGCCTTAGTTTTCCTATTGATTTGATAAAATACCCTGACAAAAGCAACTTAAGGAAGAAAGGGTTTATTTTAGCTCACAGTTCAAGGTACAGTCTGTCATGATGGGGAAGTCACAACTGCAGAAACTTGAGGCAACTGGCATACTATGTCCAAAGTTGGCAGAAAATTGCAGTGAATGCATGCATGCTAGTGCTCAGGTGACTTTCTCTACTGTTATACAGTCCAGGACTCACTGACTAGGGAATTGTGCTACCCACAGCAGGCAGGACTTGCTATCTCAATTAACCTAACCAAGATAATTCCCAGATGACCTGCCCAAGGGCCTATATCCCAGGTAATTCCAATATCTTTCAAATTGACAACCGTAACTAGCACCTAGAGAGACAAATGTTTTCACTGGTTAAATCTTCAAATTACTAAGGAAAATAGGCCAGTTCTAAAACCTTTTCCAGAAGACAGCATACTTCCCAAACCCTTGTAGGAGAGTCCAGCAAGACTTTAAGTTAAAACAGAACAGAAACATTCCACAAAGAAGAGCAAACTATAAATCAATAACCCATGGAAGAATGTGCGAAAATCTTCAACAAATACTAGCAAATTGATACGACAACATATAAAAATACTTGTGCCTCTCAACCTGAGGTGTACCCCAGGAATGCACAGCTTACTCAGCATTCAAAAACCAATGTAGCCTACCGCATTGTTAAATTAAATACGAAAAATCTTAGAGTTATCTCCATAGGTATAATGGTAATTTCTAGACTTATCCATGAAAGAAATGATGAGCAAACTAAAAACACACGGAAACTTTCTCAAATTGGCAACATTATCCTTTCTTTTAAAATCTGCAACTCTTATCACAACTGATAGTAAAAGGCAATCCACAATTCCTACAGGTTTGATAAAGGAAGCTGTACCTGCTCACCTTGTTCCTGTGAACGAGATCTCAACACATGCAAAGTGGCAGGAAAAATGAACAGCATGCAGCTTAATGAGATAGTGCCATTGTTTGCAAACAACATAACTCTGAATGTGTGGTGTGTAAATAAATGGTGGCTCTATAAACATCAAGGTTGCATTGTATGCTGATATTTTTACAATCCTGTTTCGCTTTACAAAGTAGTAATGAGCGATTTGAATTTACAAACCTAATATAATTTAAACACAATGAATGGTGTGACATGCCAGTGGGTAAATGTTATAAAATTTTTTGTAACTCTTTACAATGAAAAGATAAACCATTTGCTGAAGAAATGTTAAAATATATAATCCAAAGACCTACTATGATCTTAGAATGAAAGAGTCTTTATTGTCAATCAGGCAATTTGGATTTTTACAGTTGAGTCTATCACTTAACTTAATCTCAACAAAACCCTGAAGGGCTTTGGTGGGACTTATAGCAACAGTCTAAAATGTATATAAGTATTCCAATTTCACAGGATAGACAAAATGTTCTTGACAGAGAAGACCTAAGTTGATCCAGGGAGGCAGCTTAGTGGGTAAGCTCACTTGCTACGAGAGCACAAACCTTGCTTAGACTCCCCAGTCACCCATGTAAAAAGCTGGGAAATGCTGTTTGTGTTTGTAAATCCAGTGTTAGAGAGAGAAGACAGGTACTTCCCCAGAGCCAGCTGGTGAGCCCGGCGTCCTGTTCAGTGAGAGACCCTGCCTCAGGGAAATAGAAAGAGAGTGACAGAAGAAGACAGTCAGGTCCCAGTGTTCTCCTCTGGCCTCACCATGTACGTGCACGGGTACATGCCCTTTCACACTCATTTGCATGCACCATAGAAGAAGCACAACTCAACACACACACACACACACACACACACACACACACACACACACACTCACACACATACACACACACAGAGCAAAGAAGAACTAAGTTGTGGACATTTGACAATTTACTATTAGTGTACGGTAATCTAGAATTACTGAAAATGAAATTCACAGATTTAAATCATTAACAGACTTTACCCAAAACTCTAAATCCTCATTCTATCATGACATTGATGGCATAAAGAACCTGAGCATGTGACAGCATTTGGAACTTATTGTTTAATCTTTTTCCATTATGAAAAAGGAAATAGAAGACAGGCAGAGACAATGGTATATAGTGGATAACAAGACAATTGACAGCCATTCAAAGTCCTAAAGCCTTTCACAAGAAAGCCTTTCTTTTAATAATGCTTTAGAAAATTCATCTTGAGCAGCAAGTGCAAATTAATAGCTACTTTTGTCCTGATACACAGGACATTTTTCCATGACACAATCAAAAATGTATTCATATTATACCCATTCAATTCATCTGACTCGATTTCTGCTACAGAGTCCCATCCTGTTTAGTTTTCAAACCCCTTCTGTGTCTCCTAATTTCCACAGATACTGAATATACTTAGACATGCCCCTCTCTTGCATCTCTTATCAGCATCTTCCTGAGCAAAGCTTGCATCTGCATCATGAACTCTTAGTTACTCCCTCCTCAGAGTTGCTCCAAGCATCTGAGTACCTGGAAAATGGGGCTGCTATCCACTTAATTAAAATATTATCAACAGCATACGTCTGCAACTGTCATAGGGTCCATGTTAAATATGTTGCCTGAATTAATGTGTGCATGTTGTGACTCTTTATTGACAAAAGCAAATAAAATTTAGGTCCAGTCCCTTATTCTATAAGGATTTACACCTTCTCTAACTAATTGCTCCTCTCATTGTTAGTATTAACTACTAGTAAGGCTGTATGTATGGCATACAGAATGCTCTGTCAAGCTCTACTTTCTCTGTTCTCAGATATGTAGCTATACTCCTTAGTTTCCCTTTACCATAGCAGAATTTCTAAGAGTCTAACTTATACAGAGAAATGCTTATTTGGGCTGATGAAGTTAGGCATTCCAGATCATAAGCATTGCTTTGAACCTGAGGCGAAGCCAACGCATCATGTGAGGAGTGAATGATATGCAAAATCATTTGCATCATGAACAAAGAAAGAGAGAAGAAGAAAGAGAAAGGCTGGGGTTTCATAACCCCCTCCGAGAGAGTCTTACAGCCCTGTCCTTAGGCCTCACCTCTCAAATAGCACCTCTTAATAGTGCTGTCCTATAGAGCAAACCTTTAATACACAGGTGACAAGATGTTTGCCATCCCAACAATACTACCAACTATCTTCTTTCCTGATTAATTTTAGTTTTACAAGTATCAATGCATTGGGTGAAGTAGGAATTTGTTTGCCCACATTAAAAAAAAATAAAAACTCATCACAGAGGAGTCTAGACAATGTTTATGTGACATGAGGTGAGATGCATGTGGGTACCAGTGGAAGTCAGAGAGGCGTCTTCTTCAATTGTTCTACACCTTTTTTTTTTTTTGAGGCAGTGTCTCTTAGTGACCCCAGAGCTCTCAGTTTCAGTGAGTCTCTAGTATCTGCTTCTCTCTGTCCCTCCCCTTCCTCCCAGAGCTGATGCTTTTACATGATGGGTTCTGGAGGTCCAACTCAGAACCTTGATGATAGCACAGCAAGCACACTACCTCTTGATCCATCTCGCTATCCTGAATCTAGAAAACATAATACACTGATCATGACCATTCCAGAGCTGGAGAATCAGAGCACCAAATCTTACAGAAATCCTTCCCAAAGATCTAAATAATATCATGATCCCTTAATATAACCATGCACTCCTGAGTGGGTACTTATCCCAAAACTGAGAAAATCGCTTGTGTAAGCAGAGAGAAATATATAGCCTGAGCATGGCTGGGACACTTTTCTGCACACTCAGTGCCACTATATCCAAGACTGCCAGAAGGTGATGGGCTTCTGTGGGGATTAGGAAAGGAGTCACTTGCTTTTAGATTTTTTCCAATGGGTCATTCAGCTTTGTGGGTAACTTTACATAATGCAGGGCAGTTTGCTGCACAGACATACAGATTGTAATCTAGGAACTTTTCTCCCTCCACAAAGGTATTTTAATAGCTTTTTGTTCAAAGAGAATCTCTCTGACTTTTCACCAGCAGAGGAAAACAATCTATGTAAGAAAAAGTAAACATTTTGACATCTTTGACAGGCTGTCTCCTGATTATGTGATTACAAAGAAATAAAGAAATGAATAGAAAGTACCAAGATTTCCAACACCATCAAAATATCAGACTTCTACTGCACATGTATTGACAATTCTTCAACAAAAGGGGCCACAGATATTCAGCATGAATTAAGTAATATTTTTGGCCACATATTCATTCTACAGACAACCCTGATTTATTTCTCAGCATAGTTTTTTCAAAGTAGACACTGACAATAAGGGAGAGTAGTATTCTTGAATTCATTCTTCGTCTATGTTAACCTAAGCTATCGTTGACTAGATGAACCCACCACTGAGTTCAAATAATAGCTTTTACTAAACCAAGCACTTGAGGAGATGGACACTCTCCCATGGCCAACACATGCAATGTGTTTGATCCTGGAGCTGATGTTAGCACAGTTACAGCTCACAGAACAAAAATGTACCCTGGCATCTTGTTAAGGAAAACCACTTCCAGGCATCAGATAGTGATTGGGCTGGGATTTTTTTTTTTTGTTCTAAGAATTCTGGCTACTTAAGAAATCTCAGAAAGATAGGGACAGCTCTCGTGTCTAGAAGGATCATGGCATCAAAGAAAACTTCCTTCTTGCCATATTTTTCTCATTCATGTTATCATAGTGCTTGCTGGGTGGATTTATAATCGTGTTGCAAATCGTGATGCATCATATCTGGAAGTGGGAGGTGATACGAAGTGGTGGTATAAAATGCAGGTGATCCTGTTACTGCACCTGACGGGACCTCTCTCTCTCCTCCTTTCAAGTCAGAGCGAGGCTGCTCACATGGTCGAGTGCAGAACTGTTAACTGACCTCACACGTAGCTACTGCCCATTACCCATAGCACCTTGTTGTTGCACTCTCTTTGCCATCTGGTTTGCTTCATCTTTATTTCAACCTCACAGGATTTGGAATCGCCTAGATACATTCTCCCTGAGAACATTTTCAGAGCAGTATAAGTGAGGAGGGAAAGACCGATCCTGAAGCTAGGCAACATCACATGGCCTGGGATCTCAGACGGAATCAAAGGGCAAACATATGACTGCTGAAGTCTCATTTATTTAGCCACCATAGTTAAATAAACCATGGATCTTGTTGTGAAGCACCATATGGCTGTTGGTCCTACCTCTTCTGCAAATCCCAGGTCCAGTACCAGTCCATTCTCCAGTCCCACTTGAGGACGTTCATTTTTTTTTTCTCACCAAGATATGTCTCAATTATCTTGAAGACTTAACTTCTCGTTTATTCTTGGTTCCAGCCAAGTGCCTAGAGGTACTTAAGGCTAACTGTCCACCTTCCTGTATCTTTTCCTGTGGATGTTTGATATTACATGAAACTCAGAGGTGAAAAGATACTTTAAGAGCTATGATGTTTGGAGATATGGCTCCTTAGTTAAGAGTCCTTGTCCTTTTTGCAGAGCATCTATGTTCAATTCTTAGCACATGGTGATTCACAATCCATAACTCCAGTTCTAGATGATCCGATGCCCTTTGATGACCTCCAAGAGTACCAGATATTCATATTTATAGCTATGGAGTTAGGTAGAAATGTTAAAGAATGCCATAGTCATTCAGTGGAGGGAGGGATTGAATGTTTCTAGAAGTGCCAGACAGATCACAGAGTTCTAGACATAAGCTTTAGAATTATTGCATTGAGGTCAGCCATATGGCCCAGCGTGGCTTAGTAGTAATTTTAGAGAGAGATCATGGCTATCTATGTTTCATTTATAGCCTTGTAGATGATTAGCATGTAACCTTGAGCAAACACTATATATATTTATGTATACAATACATGAATTATTGTATGAATATATATACATTATATATGTATGTATTATATACATGAATATACAAGTATTCATGGAACATACATGTACATATACATATTTTCACAAGTTATTTGGTACATCTTTCCATTTAAAATTTAGACTGGGTAAGGGTGCTCTCTCGCCCTCGCTCTCTCTCTCTCTCTCTCTCTCTCTCTCTCTCTCTCTCTCTCTCTGTGTGTGTGTGTGTGTGTGTGTGTGTGTGTGTGTGTGTTTTGGGAATCAAATCATATATGCTTCTGTCCATGGTGCTAACCAAAGGTGGTTCACTCATGGGAACTACTATTTCTTTGAGAGTTTGAGGATGTGAAATTATAATTTTTCTAGTATGTATAAATCTGTATCTCACTGCTATCATCATCATCATCATCATCATCATGATTATCATCAGTATCACCACCATTACCATTATTACAATCACCATCTTCCCTATCATAATCATTCCCACCATGATCATCATTCCCAACATTCTCATCATCATCATCAATATAACAATCACAATCATCACTACTACTGACACTACTGTTATCATAGTCATTGCTATCATCAGTATCATCATATCATCATCATCATCATCATCATCATCATCATCATCATCATCATCAACATCATCATCAACAACATTACCACCGCCACACAACCATCATTATCTGTCTTACTTTCTAGATACTGGAAACATGACATGCTGGACTCTACGTTGTATCTGTATTGTGTACATTTGATCTGTATTGTGCCAGTTGGTGTATACAGCAGTATGAGAAGCTCCCTATTTTATGCAAGATTAAAGATGTATTCATGTATTCAAGTATTCAAGAAATTAGTTTGGTAAGAGGCCAGGGAAAACCTCTTTCTGGTAGAATAAAAAGCAACATGTATGGCATCAGAGAACATGTGTGTGTTTGAATGAAGGAAAGGGAATGACCAGATCAAAAATAGTAAAACAGTTGGGATCTTCCCAGGTGTATTAAAAAGTATTTATTTTCCTCAAAGAAAATTAGAACCATTGGGCCACTTTCAAGAAGACTAAGCCATATAACTTTGATCACCAGAATGGATATTTCTTCTATGCTTTTTCATTGACAATTTTATATATATATATATATATATATATATATATATATATATATATATATACTGAATTTTTGTAATTTTCATTATCCATCCACTCACTCTCTTCTCTGTCATCCCTCTCTCTCTCCAACTAAAACCCTTGCCTCCTCTACTTTTAGGTCTTTTCCCATCCATGGAGTTGGTGGTTATTTATACACACATGGCCAACTTATCAGCGGCTACAGTGCTGAAGCAAAACGGCACCCCATCTCTAGTATCCATGAACTGTCCACTTGTCACACCCTCTGAGTCAAAACCTTTCAACCAATCTCAGGTTTTGTGCATGAAATCCACTAAAGCTTTATGTTCAGGGTTGTTCATGGTCGTATATCAAATGTCTCCTTAGGCCCCTCTCCTTTCTCTTCTTTTCTACAAGCCAACCAGTTAAGTCTTAAACATCAATTTGTACTAACATACTTTTGCCTTTCATCTTATCCTTAACACTAGAAGATTCTCTTATTTCATTCTTCCCCTGTATCACCTTACTCAAATGACTTTTCTTCTCTAATGTCTTGCCTGATTTCCCGGGGTGATGCTGCTTCAACGTACTGAACTTTTAAAAGTGCTTCTTCAGTCTTCTCTCCTTCCCTACTTGACATTTGCATAATATATGCAGTATATATTTTAATCCCTAATGTGTGACATCTGATGGTGAGGGATAAGCTTTATTATATTTTATAACCTCTACAGCTCTAAACCTGGTTCCAAAAACTATGATAGAATCACAGTTAACCAGTATGAAACTGGGTAAATGACGCTTTTATCACTAGAAGATATCCCCTTTTCAAAGCTATAAAGGACATTGTAATTTATAGTTTCACTTCTGAGAACCTTGAACAAAGTTTCTGTATTATGCAATGTCATTAAATGCATGCTTGAATTTATGTCTATTTTTAGAATATTCTTGAGTAGCTCAGATAATAATGGAAAATGAGCCCTGGTGCTTAGGTTATTGTGGGAATTAGTTGAGCCAACTGAACCATTTAAAAATGCAAAGTACTATATAAACAGGAAAATTTGGTATAAATTTAAAAACTACTTCAGTATACTTTCTTGCATTTAATATTAGCTATGTGATATTGGTATCTATAAATATATTTATGCAGCAAATCTGTTCTTAGCAGAATCGTGAGAACATCTTTCTGTTGGTATTAACTGCGTAACTTACATGACTTTAGCAAAAGTGAAGATCATGAGACCATGAGTCAGCAGAATTGGTTTGAGCAATAATCTACAAATGATTTACTCCTTATGTGAAGTTTTCCAATGCTCAGAGCTTCAGTTTCTTTAAATAATGTAGTGATCCTGCCTTGTAGCTTATATCAAGAACTGAAATAATGAATATAACAATGTTCTATAAACTTCAGTGTTTCCATTCATCATAAAAACTGGATTTACTATTTCTAACCATCTATTGACAGTCATGGTATAATTTTCATTTGGAATTATGTGTCAACAGTATAAAATAGCTCACCCTAACAGAAATGTCTTCTTAGGTCTCTCCTGGATCTGGTTACTAAAGGCATGGCTGCCCTTCCTGGTTAGCAGTTCAGGGTGTATACAGCATAAAGGTATGGTAGGTTGAAACATTTGACTATTAGGCAAGCAGAAAGCAAACACATCAAGGAACTATATCCCATAGGAGATTTCTGTTTACGCAGAAAATGTCCACCAATATTATATTACAGTCTAACTTCTTTCTGTGACTTCCAACTAGTACAAAACATTCTGACTTGAAAAGCAAATGGGCTGTAATATGTTTACCTATTCATTCTACATGTATTTTTGAAAGGCAGCAGGGGTGCCCCTAAGAATGCTAGGTCAGGGCAATGAGACGGCTCAGCTGGTTAAAATTGCTTGGGGTGAAAATCTGGTTAAAAGTTTGAGCCTTGAAAGTCAAAGTGAAAGTAGAAAGCCAATCCTTTATTTATATATATATATATATATATATATATATATATATATATATAATATTAATATTAATATTAATAATAAGCTGTACACATCAAGAAGAACCAAAAATCAGGAATTATATTAATGTTAAATTCATAGTGTTTTGGCTATTTGTATTTTGCAACTTTAAAGAGAACACCTTTCCTACCTTGATGTGTCTAAAATTCTGAATGTAAATCAATATTTATCATATCTCATCTCTACCAACTTAAAACGTCTATCTAGACCTAAAAACATCTTAACCCCAAAACAACCAAGCTTAATTGTAAAACTTAACTATCTGGTCTTCAACTCCATCAGAGACTTGAGAAGGAATAAAATTAATTACCTGAGTAAACAGGAAGTGCAGGTTAGCAGCTTCCACAGTGAAAAAAAAAATGACAGTTTGCTGCCTGAACAGTCACCCAACACTCTCTATAATGTTGGATCATCGCCTTCAGCTTTCTGGCCCAGTATATATGACAGACATATTTGTGAGGCAGGGGCTATTGAGAACTTGCTTACCCCGTCTTGGCAGAGTTAGAGAGCCTTAGACATTAACATCTGACTCTATGCGCCACTTGTGCACCTTTCTGTTTCCGTTTTACCTAAATTCTACTATCGCTCTTTTCTGCAGCATGCCACCATGCCACGTTTCTAGTTCCCTGGCTTCCACGGGTACTCCGGGTTAAACACACGTGGCTGAAGTCTCAAAGCTAGGCTCTGCATATGACAAAGGATAGATCCCATTTTTCCTTTCTAGGGCCTAGGCTATCACAGTACAGTTCGTTCCTGTTTTATCCATTTCCTTCCAAACTAAATGATTGTGATAATAACTTTAAAAGTAGCATGAGGTTGCTGAAACACAAGGAGAAGTTACGGTTCTTTAAAGAAGTCACATAAATAGAAAAACGTAGAGTAAATCTCAAAATAAAGATTGGCATGGTATGCTGTCGGCTCAAAAGATCGCCTCTGACAGACAGACAGGGTGAAGCAATGCTGTTTCTAAAAAATAAGTAGGAAGTTTCTAAGCACAAAAACAAACCAATAGGTGGAAGGATAGTTCAGATCTCAAGCCAAGGATAAAGGCTGTGACATGAAGTTGCTGTGCGTTTGAGAAGAGGGAAATTCTTGCCCTTTGCTTCTCTGGAAGGAAGTGACTAGGCGGTGATTATGGAGATAGCCACAGCTCTCTTTCATCTTGCATTTTACTACACATCTTGCTCTTAAATCTTCCTACCCTTCTTAAAAGTTAGAATGACTCAGTATGACAGCATGGCTGCTGACACCTCTGCTGAGCTTTAATAATGAGCTAATTGCCAGAACTACTTATTAATTAACTGCATTATTCGTAAAATGTACATGACAACAGGGTACGAAGGAGGGTGCTTTCCTATCCTGTTAACATTAGCTGATACGTCAAGCCTGAAATTAAAGGGTGAAGAAGACCCACCATTTTATGGGGATGCTATAGTGTCTACCTGGGGGTTCTGCAAACAGGCTTAGGAAACATGGGCTGCCCTTGTGAGCATAGACAGCTAGGGATGCCCAGTGAGTGGCAAGAGGATTCTAGGGTATATATGTTTCTTTTGTAAGAAAAGCTAATGACTCTGAACTCTCTTATGTACAGCCTTCACCTCCACAAACTTTGAAGGCACTCTCTAAGTTTGTGCCTCATGTGGCCTTGCACTTGACTCTTGCCCCCGTCCCTCCCCTGCAAAGCCTGGAGGCTAGAACTTTTTATAAAGAAGATTGGAATGGTTGGCTTAAACCATAAACAATAAAACCATTAACTATGTTGCAAATCCTGTGTCTAAAGCTAAAAATGGGGCTGAGAAATGGCTCAGATATTAAAGTGTTTAACTTATGAGAACAGGGTCCTGATTTCAATTTCTGAGACAATTTATATTTTTAAAAATCAAAAATAGTAAAGTACTTTTAATATAAGGATTAGGGAGGAAAAAATAAGTAGATGCTGTAGTTCATTGAACAGCCAGCCCAGTCTACTTAGCCTGCTCCAGACAAGTGAAAGGCCCTGTGTCATAAGAAAGATGGATGGTGTCTGAAGAATGATGTCCAAATATGCACACTCATAAATGTGCAGCCATACACTAACATGCAACTGCACACACATAAAAACACCCATAGAAAATACCTCCTCTTTATCTACTGTGTAGAGCAAAGTCTTTAAATCCCAGATCTGCTTATGGAAAGGAGATTAAAAACAATTGTACTTAGAGACTTGCTAGATTCCAATATGAAGAGATCTGTGTTTTAGGTAATGGACGCATATGCAAATCAACTAAAAATTAGACCTTGTGCAAAAGTTAGGCTTCAAAGACTAAGGAACACCCAAGTTTTGCTTGAAATAGATGGAAGTTCTCTGAGGACATGCTTAAGCGCCAAGTGTGAATCCATCACCCACAGATGGTAGCAGACAGGACACCATCAGATTCAAGATCCTCTGAGAAATGCATGCACAAAACAGCCCCAAAGAGAAATGACCTGGATCTCCTTTTATAATACCAGAAAGGGAACCAATACTGCATGAAAGTAAGACCAACTAGGAAGACTGTCTCCACCATCCCCTGTGCTCCTGTCCCCAGGGTCTACTGTGTAGCAGCTGAGACTGCATGGTGAATGAAAGTGGAATAAATAGCCCCAACAAATAATGGACAGTGTTTGTCATAATCTCGTTTTTGATGCTGATTCTCTAATCATGAAGTTATCCCAAGCTGGGCCACTGAGAGAAAATAAAATAAAATTAAGTAAATCAGAACCTTTCCATCCCCAATATTCCTTTTCTATACTTGTATTTCACCTTTATTTTACCATCTTCTTCTCTTAAGGCACCCACAATATCCCCTTTCTGGCTTCGTGGCTTCTATAAATACCACAATTAAACACACATGTCTAAAGCTTCGAAACTAAGGGAGAAGAGAAACTGTGGGTGGGGCCATCTCTGTGACCAGCTGGAGACGTAAATCAGAATAGTCCTTTGAGAGGATATGAGGGGGACTCTAGCTGAGAGTCCTAGTAGCAGGGGCCATTGAGACTGAAGAGGACACCACCTAACTAGACAAGACTCCTAGCGGAGGGAGGAGAACACCAACCCCCCCCCCCACAAAAACTATGATACAAAACTTACCCTGCCTACAAGACACACAAGGGATAAAGATAGAGCAGAGATTGAGACAAAGTCCAACCAATGCCTGGCCCAATCCAAGACACACCCCATGGAAAAGAGACAACCACTGACATTACCAATGAAACTCTGCTATATTTTCAGATAGGAGCCTAGCAGAGTTGTCCTCTGAGAGGCTCCACCCAGCAGAGGTTTGAAACAGATGCTGAGATTCACACATTGGGCAAAGCATAGGGAATCTAGTGGAAAAGTGGGGGAAAGATAAGAGCAACTAGAGACATCAAAAGCTCCACAAGAAGACTAACAGGGCCAACTATCCAGGGCCTAGAGGGGCCTGTGGAGTCTGAAGCACCAGCCAAGGACCATGCATGAACTGGACCTAGGTCCTCTACAAAGATGTTGCCAATAGGCATATCAGGCTTCATGTGGGTCCACTAGTAAGGATATCCGACATGAATTCTGTTGCCTGCTTTTTTGATCATCTCCCCCTGATGTGACTGCCTTTCCAGGCCACAGAGGAAGAGGACAAACTCAGTCCTGATGTGACTTGATGAGCTATTCTGAGGAATAGGGGGAGGATGGGGGAAAGGAGAGTGGAAGTGGGAGGAGAGGAAGGAGAGGGTTATGACTGGGATGTAAAGTGAATAAATAAATTAATTAATTTTTAAAAAAAAGATTCAAAACTGAGATCTGCATATTTGGTAGAACACACAGTGTTTGTCATTCTAGGCCTGGGTTACCTCCTTCATTATAATTTCAACTATTTATCCATAAAATTTATGATTTTACTTTTCCTAGTAGCTAGATAAAATTTCCTTGTGCTATACGTAGCACATTTTCATTATCCAGTCATTACTTCATGGACATCATGGCTGATTCTATTTCTTAGCAACTGCGAACAAAGCATCAATAAATGTGCATGTGCAACCATCTCTGTGGTAGGCTATAAAGTTGTTTGTATATATGACCCAGGATTGCTACAGCAGAACCATATGGTCTAATTCTAACTTTTGAGAACCCAAAATGGTCCTACTATCTTAGATACCCTACCAACAGAGCAAGCGCTCTCCTCCCACTACATCCACTCCACCATTTGTCATCACTCATTTGTAAATTAGAATGTCCTGAACACTACAACATTCAAAAGTGAAACCGTGTGCTTATACTCAATGGTCAGAAAAACCTTTCATTGTCTTCTTGAGATTATCCAGAGGAAAGGAAGGAAGGGGTTGACAGAGCAACTGCAAAAGAACAGTGGAAAGAGAAACAATTAAGTCACTATCTACTCACCCCGCCTTCAGAGCCCACAGTATCTAATGAGGCAATTATGTGTTGAGTATGTCATTTAAATGTCTTAAAACAGTATGATTAGTGTCTTGTGTGATGGCTTAGCAGTTAGGAGTTGTTTTTTTTTTTGTTTTGTTTTTTGTTTTTTATTTTTTTAGGAGCTCTTACAGATGACCCAAACTCTGTTCTCTGGGCACAGCTTGCAAGCACCTCTACCTCCAATTCCAGGGCATCTGATGCCTTCTTCTGGCCACTGAGGGTATGTACACATACAGACACATATACACCCTGCACATGAGTTTACACAAATTCCTGAAACCCTATAAGCAAATCAATGTCTGAAAAACTTCTCCCTCTGAGCCTAAGGCACCTTCAAACCAAAGGAAACAAGGGGAGAATGGGTATAATGCAATGGACTAAGTTTATCAGACAGTTTCACAAAAGCTGTACCCTTTTATGTCTGTACCATAACCTGGCACAGGATGCAGGAAAGGATGAAGGACAGACACAGACTCATGACAAGAAAGTCCCTGCAGTTTGTTCATTGAAACTGCCTTAGTTATTAGAATTAGATTTGAGGTCTCCTCTCTAATTTGAACAGAAAGAAACACTGTGTCTGCCTCTTCTGAGGGTTGGTTATGTGGCTGGTCCAAACTCTAAATTTCACACAAAGCTTTGCCTTTTGCTTTTTTGGGAAACTGAAAAAAACTACAGAAGGAAGACATGGGTGAAGATCTCCTGCTTTAAAATACATCTAATTCCAGCACACTGTTGCCTGTCAATGTTGCCCATCTTCCTGTTACTTCCTCCTTTTCATTACTTGTTTTGGGAACAAAATGAAAATTGATAAAGAGAACCAATGCTTTTGCCATTCCACTTGGGCACATGATGCTAGGTGTTCTGTGTGTGTCATGTCATTTAATCATTTCAGCAATCCTGTGAAAAAGATAAAGCCAACTTCATCTTCTAGACAATTATCTAGGGACCAGAGGACTTACTTATGGGTCTTCCTGCCTCTGTAAATGTTCCGTGCTTCTAAATCCTCTAATGCAATGGGAGTCATTCTTGATTTTATCCACAGACAGTCTCCAAAAGGGTGGATCACAATAAAATGAGGCTGCATTTCCTCACATCATGTAATGTGTTAAGAGCAAATCTACGCTATTTAAAAACAAAAATACATAGTGCTGCAGTTACAGCCTTTATCCATAACCTTAATTTTTTATAAAGGAGCAAATAAAAAATTTTTCTCTCACTTCACAAATCTATTTTTCATTAAAAGCAGACATGCCCTCTAGTAATATTAAACGCTGGGGCAGGCAACCAAAATGTATTGCCAAATTCCTCTCTGTGTTTGGTTATATGCAGCTATTTCTTATTTCCCCTGACAGCTAGCTTTCTAGACTGATAATGGCTCAGCATCCTAGTACATTCTCCAAATTTTAGAGATTTTGCAGTGGCAAAATTGGGAATATCAGATCTCTCTCTCTCTCTCTCTCTCTCTCTCTCTCTCTCTCTCTCTCTCTCTCTCTGTGTGTGTGTGTGTGTGTGTGTGTGTGTGTGTGTGTGTGTGTGTGTGTGCAAGACACTTCAAGGTGAGTGAGATATCTGCAAAGGGGTATGAATGCTTAACATACATAGCAAACACTGCAGCACCTGTATTGCTAGTAATGATAATCATATATTCAAATTCTGCTTAGATATTGTACCCATGTATATGATGATCTCAGAAGAGCCTGTCCACAAAAATACATGCCATAGGCAAACTGAAATCCGCCAATCTCTGGATTATAACTTCTGATTAGCATTGATGCTGCTGCTTGGTGGATGTCAATTATTCAACAAGTAGACTATGTGATACACACTAGACACACTGAGAAGCTCTGCTATGATTGCACTCAGTGTTTTCCCACTGATAACATACATGCTGGTGCCCAATATGACACCAAAGAGTAGTAGAACTTTTGCAAGACTGAGCCTACTAAGAGGAAAACCAGTTAGCTGAGAAGGGGTTATTGCTTATCTCATTGGAGTGGATTAGGTCTTTTGGAGTTGGATTACTTACAAGAACAGTTATAAAGCAAAGCCACCCTTCTTGATTAGCATCTTCTACACAAGATATTCACTACATTTGTCATTGCATCTGCCCAATGAGATCACCTGTTTCAATGATGAACTGATGAACGAGACCTCCATTAGATACAGTGCCATGAACTTTGACCTTCTAGCCTATTAATCTATGGACAAAATATATTTTTCTTTATAAAGTGCCCAGTCTCATGTATTTTGTTACAACAGTGCAAAAATGGATTGAGATAGGCTCCATTCCTGAGATTGAGCTTTAAAAACGCCACAGAAAAGGAGAAAAGTTTGAAGAATCAAGATTGAAATCTGAGAGCATAGGATTAAAACTCAAAAACACTCTTTCATCTGCCCACTTTCCAATTTCCATGGGAGCAGACACATGGAAATAAGAAAGAAATCTATATGATTAAAGAAGATGAAAAGAGTGTGGACAGAAAAAGGAGAGAAGTGAAGAGTTTGCCAATCTCAGACTTGTAATTACAATCTTTTATTTTATCTTATTGAAGTATAATTGACAAATAAAATTATATGATACGTATATTCAAGATGTAAACCACCATGTCTCAAGATATGTAGGCATTGTTATTTCCAAAATTAAGCAATTAACACCTACATGTGTATAAGGTCGACTCTGTGAGAAATGTGCGGAGCATCATTAGGTCTGCAGAATCAGTCATCTTATAATTATGCTTTGTACCCTGTGACCGAACTCTGCTATTACATCCCTTCTCCCAACTCCCTAATAACTACCCTTCTACCATCTGTTTCTAATACTTTGAGTTTTATTTCACAGACAAGTGAGAATGAACATTATATTTTTCTGGTTTGGCCTTATTCCACTTAGCCTGATCTCTACCACTAACTACCACCACAACCACCACTAACAACAACAACAACTGCCACTGCCACAGCCTCTGACAACCATCAAGACCACCACCATCATCACCAACCTCTATCACCATCACCACCCCTGGGCTCATCTATACTGTTTTTTAATGGCAAAATGTTGGTGTTTTAAAAAGCTGAACAATAGCATTTTATTATACTTTGTACACATTTGATAAATGTTTGACTGTGTGTAACAACCATTGTATATAACACTACTGTACTCGTCTGTGTAAGGACATTGCATTTGTTTTGTATTGTGGCTAGTGTCAATAATGTTACAATGAGTGTGAAAGTATGGCTATCCCTTTGAGATTGTAGTATTGACTACTTTCGGATAAATATCCAGTAGAAGGATTGTGGTTCATAGGGTACTTCTACCTATAATTAGTAAGGTGCCACCATATTGTTTTGTATGCAGTCCTGGTAACAACCTATAGGGATCCCATCTCATTCATATTCTAAGAGTGTTTTTATTAAATAATGGCTATCATAATTAATGTAAGGTCATGTCACATGGTGGTTTAGTTGAGAGCCATTTGTGTTCCTTCCCTGGGACAATGTCTCTGTGAGTCCTTTTTTCTATTTGATCCTGTTGAATTGCAGAAGTTCTTTATATGTTTTCGATATAACCCCTTATTGGGTATATAGCTTTCAAGCATTTCTTCCTACACTACTAGTTTCCTTCTGATATCATTGAATGCTTTCTTTATTGAGTAAAAGTTTTGTAGTGTTATCTTTGTTTTTGGTATTCTACCCAAAAGACCACTGTCAACAATAGCATAATAAAGATTTTAGTATGTGATTTCTTCTGGGAGTTTTATGATTTTAGAGCTTAACACATTTTCAATAAATTTTGAGTATATTTTTATATGACGTTACAGATACAATTTAATAACTTTTACATAGGTAATTAGTATTTTTTGAAGCATCACTTATTACATAGCTGATCCTTACCCTTGTTATTGTCCATTCTTGGATCATAACTCAAAAATCAGTTGAGAGGCTACAGAGAGGGTTCGGGGTTTAAGAGCAATGGCTGTTCTTCTAGAAGACCTAGGTTCAATTCCCAGCACCTACAAAGAAGTCACAACCATCTGTAATCCAGTGCCTTTTTGAATGTCAATAATGCATGAGGCACATATATATATACATGAAGGCAAAATACTCATGCACATGAGTAAAAATGAAAAAAAGGAATCAGTAGACCATATCTGTGTGGGTAGGGATGAGATAGAATGCTTCCAGACTTGAGGAAGGTATGCATATGTTCAATTTGATTTCAAAATACAGAAACTTTTGTCCCATATAAGTTGTGAAAATATTTATTCTTGCAACTCATGACACCTTAATTATCTATATTTCCTGACCTAAGTATTGCATGGAATATCTTTTAAAGCTTTCAGTTTTCCTCCATGGGTTTCCTTAGAGCTGAAACAAGTCTTGTTGTCAGCATATGATTCTGCTTCTTAAAGCATTAACTTAATCATTTGTCTTTTGATTCAAGAACTTAATCTATTTAAATGCAAAAAGAATAATCACTAATAGTCAAAAGCTAAGCGTTTCCAATTTAGCCATTTTTTTTCTACTTTGTACATCTCCTCTGCCCTCCTTTTCTGTTGTTTTCCTTCCTTTATTTGTATTGTGCAGCAGTATGCGTCACTTCACTATTGTGTGTGTGTGATCATATCCTAGAGCTTGATTTTTTTTCCATCATGTTTACCATTAGCTCATGGATTCCATCTTGCAGTAATTATAGACTATTTTAAACTAGTAACACTTTAACCTTCACAGCACACAAAAGCACTGTACACTAACTCCTTCCAACCCACCCATCATGTATTCATGTCACAGTATATAACTTTTTTAAAAAAATATTTTGTATTTTTAATATGATTTTATAATTCCTTTTTTTCTCCTTTATTAATTTATTCTTGTTACATCTCAATGGTTATCCCATCCCTTGTATCCTCCCATTCTTCCCTCCCTCCCATTTTCCCCTTATTCCCCTCCCATATGACTTTTCCTGAGAGGGATTACCTCCCCCTGTATATGTTCATAGGGTATCAAGTCTCTTCTTGGTAACCTGCTGTCGTTTCTCTGAGTGCCACCAGTTCTCTCCCTCCAGGGGACATGGTCAAAGGTGAGGCACCAGAGTATGTGAGAAAGTAATATCCCACTCTCCACTCTACTGTGGAGAGTGTTCTGTCCATTGGCTAGATCTGGGTAGGGGTTTAAGGTTTACCGCCTGTATTGTCCTTGGCTGGTGACTTAGTTTGAGCGGGACCCCTGAGCCCAAATCTGCCTATCATAATGTTCTACTTGTAGGCTTCTAGGACCCTCTGGATCCTTCTACTTTGCCATTCTCCCATGATTCTCTCATCTAGAGTCCCACTAGAATGCCCTCCCCTCTGTCGCAGTTTCCTGGTAAGTGAAGGCGTTCGTGGGACATGCCCCTTGGGCTAATATGCAGATATAAGTGAGTATATACCATTGAGTCTTTAAAAAATTGTGTAGGTATTTTGATAGGGATTGCATTGAATCTGTAGATTGCTTTTGGTAGGATGGCCATTTTTATTATGTTAATTCTCCCTATCCATGAGCAAGGTAGATCCTTCCATCTTCTCATGTCATCTTCAATCTCTTTCTTTAGGGTTTTGAAATTTTTTTCAAACAGGTCCTTTACTTGCTTAGTTAGAGTAACTCCTAAGTACTTTATATTGCTTGTAGCTAATGTGAAGGGTGTAGTTTTCCTAATTTCTTCCTCTGCAAGCTTGTCATTTGTGTATAGGAAGGCTACAGACTTTTTTGAGTTAATTTTGTATCCAGCCAATTTGCTGAAGGTGTTTATCAGCTGTAGGAGTTCTCTGGTGGAATTTTGAGGGTCACTTATGTAGACTATCATATCATCTGCAAATAGGGATAATTTGACTTCTTCCTTTCCCATTTGAATACCCTTGATCTCCTTATGTTGTCTTATTGCTCTGGCTAGAACTTCGAGTACTATATTGAAGAGATATGGAGAGAGTGGGCAGCCTTGCCTTGTTCCTGATTTTAGAGGAATTTCCTTGAGTATCTCACCATTTACTTTGATTTTGGCTATTGGCTTCCTATATATAGCCTTTATTATATTGAGGAAAGTGCCTTGTATTCCTGATCTCTCTAAAACTTTAAACATGAATGGGTGTTGGATTTTATCAAATGCTTTCTCTGCGTCTAAAGAGATGATCATGTGGTTTTTTATTTTCAGTTTGTTTATGTGGTGGATTACATTGATGGATTTCCGTATATTAAACCATCCCTGCATGCCTGGAATGAAGCCTACTTGGTCATGATGAATGATATCTTTGATGTGCTCTTGTATTCGTTTTGCAAGTATTTTATTTAGTATTTTTGCATCGATGTTCATCAGAGAAATTGGTCTGAAATTCTCTTTCTTTGTTGAGTCTTTGTGAGGTTTAGTTATCAATGAGACTATGGCCTCAGAATGAATTTGGTAATGTTCCATCCCTTTCTATCTTTTGGAGTAGCTTGAAGAGTATCGGTATTAGCTCGCTCTTGAAGGTCTGGTAGAATTCTGCACTGAAACCATCTGGCCCTGGGCTTTTTTTTGGTTGGGAGACTATCAATGATTACTTCAATCTCTGTAGGGGAAATGGGACTATTAAGCTTGTTTATCTGTTCTTCACTCAACTTTGGCAAGTGAAATTGATCAAGAGAATCGTCCATTTCCCTTAGATTTTCAAATTTTGTGGCATATATGCCTTCAAAGTAGGATCTTATGATTCTTTGTATTTCTTCAGTGTCTGTTGTTATGTCTCCCTTTTCATTTCTGATTTTGTTGATTTCAATACTTTCTCTCTGCCTTTTAGTTAGTTTGGCTAATAGTCTGTCTATCTTGTTGACTTTCTCAAAGAACCAGCTCTTGGTTTTGTTGATTCTTTGGACTGTTTTCTTAGTTTCTAATTTGTTAATTTCACCCCTGAGTTTGATTATTTCCAGACGTCTACTCCTTTTGGGTGTTTCTGCTTCTTTTTTTTCTAGGGCTTCCAGTTGTGTCGTTAAGGTGCTTATGTGCGATGCTTCCAATTTCTTTTTAAAAGCACTTAGTGCTATGAATTTTCCTCTTAGCACTGCTTTCAATGTATCCCACAAGTTTGGGTATGTTGTTCCTTCATTTTCATTAAATTTCAGAAACTCCTTGATTTCTTTCTTTATTTCTTCCCTGACCCAGGTGTCATTTAGCAGAGAGTTGTTTAGTTTCCACATACGTGTAGGCTTTTTGTTATTTCTGTTGTTGTTGAATTGCAGCCTAAGCCAATGATGATCTGATAGGACACAAGGTATTATTTCAATCCTCCTGTATCTGTTGAGGCTTTCTTTGTGAACTACGATGTGATCAATTTTGGAGAAGGTTCCATGGGGTGCAGAGAAGAAGATATATTCTTTCTTGTTTGTGTGAAAGGTTCTATAGATATCTGTTAGATCCACTTGACCCATGGCATTGGTTAATGATGTTATTTCTTGGCTTTGTTTCTGTTTCAATGACTTGTCCTTCAGTAAGAGTGGGGTGTTGAAGTCTCCCACTATTATTGTGTGGGAATCGATGTGTGGTTTAAGCCTTTTTAGCAGATCTTTTACAAATGTGGGTGCCCTTGTATTGGGAGCATAGATGTTCACAATTGTGATGTCGTCTTGGTTGACTTTACCTTTGATGAGTATGAAGTGTCCATCCTCATCCCTTTTGATTAATCTTGGTTGAAAGTCTATTTTGTTTGATATTAAAATGGCTACACCTGCTTGCTTCTTGTGAGCATTTGCTTGGAATATTTTTTTCCAACTTTTTATCCTGAGGTAATGCCTATCATTATGGGTGAGATGTGTTTCTTGAATGTAGAAGAATGTTGGATCCTGTTTATGCACCCATTCAGTTAGTCTGTGTCTTTTTATTGGAGAATTGAGACCATTGATGTTGAGAGATATTAATGACCAGTTACTATTAAGAGTCTTAATTTTGATGTTGGTTCCAGTCGAGCATTTGTGTAGTTGTGTTTTTGCCATGGTATAGTTATCTATTTCCTGAGTAGTTTTGTTTGTAGCTTGACCCTTTGGGATGGAGTTTTCCTTCTAGTACCTTCTGTAAAGCTGGATTTGTGGATAGGTACTGTTTGAATTTGGTTTTGTCATGAAATATTTTGTTTTCTCCATCAATGGTTATTGATAGTTTTGCTGGGTAAAGTAGTCTGGCCTGGCATCTGTGGTCTCTTAGGGTTTTCAGGATCTCTGTCCAGGCCCTTCTGGCTTTGATGGTCTCTGCTGAGAAGTCGGGTGTAATTCTGATAGGTTTGCCATTAAATGTTATTTGGCCCTTTTCCCTTGCAGCTTTTAATATTTTTTCTTTGTTCTGTATGTTTTGTGTTTTGATTATTATGTGACGGGCAGTTTTTCTTTTCTGGTCAATTCTATTTGGTGTTCTGTAGGCCTCTTGTATGTTTATAGGCATCTCTTTCTTTAGATTGGGGAAATTTTCTTCTATGATTTTGTTGAGAATAGTTTCCGGGCCTTGGAGTCTGATATCTTCTCTTTCTTCAATGCCTATTATCCTCAGATTTCTTCTTTTCATGGTGTCCTTAATTTCTTGGATGTTTTGTGTCAGGAGTTTTCCAGATTTGGCATTTTCTTTAATGGTCGCTTCAAGATCTGAGATTGTATCTTCTAGACTTGAGATTCGTTCTTCCATCTCTTGGATTCTGTTAGAAAAGCTCAGCACTGTGTCATTCGCCTTCTTCTCTGAGGCCTCATATTCTCGTTTTTCTTCTGTCTGTGTTTTTGTCATTGAATCCATTTTCATCTTCATATCTTGAACAGATTTTTTTATTTCTTTCATCTGGTTGTTTACATTTTCCTGAAAATTTTCCAGTTCCACTCTATGTGCTTCTTTTATGTCTTGCACCTGCTTGGCTGCGTCTTCCTGCATCTGATTTCGAATTTTATTTGTTTCCTCCATTATCATCCTCATTACCAAGGATTAAGGTCATTTTCTTGTGTTTCCGTTGTATTTGAGTTCTCCGGGTTGTTTTCTTTGGGATAGCTGGGAATTGGAGACGCCATGTTGTTTTGGGGTTTTTTGCGTATGCTTTTACGCTGTCCTTTAGACATCTTGCCGTCTCTTTTTTTGTTGGGTAACTTCCAGAGTTGGGTGGAGGGAATCTGATGATAGATTCACTTGTTTTCTCACAATTTCCGTAGACTGGAAGCCCTGATACTTAACTGGTGTGGATGTGAGGAGGTTAACCCTGTCGTTTTGGGCTCTCACAGCTAGTGATCCTCAGCTCCCCTTTGCTGTGGGTCCTGCAATCGTTCTGGGTCTCTGAATGAGCGTTGGATCAGGCCAAGGTATCCACAGCCTTTTGGGTTCCCTGCCAAGTCCAGCCAGGGATACTGGACCCGAACCACGCGTCGAGCTCAGCTAGTTTCTCAGGGCCTGATCTGTCCACCACAGCAGGAGAACTGCGACTGCACTGAGCAAGCGCCTAGGGTGGAAGTGAGTGCTCCATCCAGCCTGCATCACAGCAGAACTGCGACTGTGCTGAGCAAGCACCTAGGGTGGAACTGAGCGCTCCGCCCAGCTTGTGTCACAGCAGGGAAACTGCGACTGCGCTGAGCAAGCACCTAGGGTGGAACTGAGCGCTCCGCCCAGCTTGTGTCACAGCAGGAAAACTGGCGACTTCGTTGAGCAAGCGCCTAGGGTGGAACTGAGTGCTCCGCCCAGCTTGCGTCACAGTAGGGAAACTGCGACTACGCTGAGCAAGCGCCTAGGGTGGAACTGAGCACTCTGCCCAGCTTGTGTCACAGCAGGAAAACTTCGGCTGCACTGAGCTGGAGCCTAGGGTGGAAGTGAGCGCTCCACCCAGCCTGTGTCACAGCAGGGGAGCTGTGCCTCGGGCAGAATTGCTTGCTGAGCTGAGCCAGCTTTTCCATGGCACAGCTCACTGAGTAAACCCAGGACTCTGGGGCTGAACTGTCTGCTGAGTCCAGTTTGGGTCTCAAGGCACCACGCGACCCAAATCCTGTCCAGAGTCCCCTCTCCCGCAACAACTCCCACCGTCCACCACACCAATCGCCTCCACTGGAAGGCTCTGAGCTGCAAACCTCAGCCACCGCCGCTGGTGCCGCTGGAGCCACTGGAGCCGCTGGTGACACTGGAGCCGCAGGTGACACTGCTGTCTCTGCCGCTGCTGCTCTGATTCGAGAAAGTTCGCGCTCCTCCCGTGTGCAGGAGCAAGCAGGTCCTCCGCACCCTGGTCCCTCTGAACCGTGGAGCACTTCCGCTGCCGTGGTGTGGGGACCTTGGTGTTCCTAGCTCAGAAATCTGTGCAATTCCCTGAATTGTTCACTGGAGCTTTCAAACACGGTCCACACTGCTCACCGCCATCTTGGATCTCCACAGTATATATCTTATTACATGCTGCATGTCCTTTAACAATTTGTTGTATTTACAGTTATTTTAGCACTGTTTTTGTTTTCCAGTCTTTATGTTAGAAAAGTAAATTACTCATACACCATATTAACATGATACCCATCTGCTGTATATTCGCTTTTACTGCTGACCTTTATACATTCATATGTGCTCACTTAGCAAATATTATTCTTGTGTTCAGGATGGTTTTTGCCAGTAAAATATGCATAGTTAGCATTCTTAGTTGATAGTGCCCTCTTTTGTCACTTTGAATATTCTTTCTCTGTCTCTCTCTGTCTCTGTCTCTGTCTCTCTCTCTCTCTCTCTCTCTCTCTCTCTCTCTCTCTTTCTCTCTCTCTCTCTCTCTCTCTCTCTCTCTCTCTCTCATGTTTAGAAATCTACAAGTACAAATATAAATGTTCCCTTATATATGTTGAGTCTTTCTCTCTATCTAGTCATGACTCACATTTGATTATCACATCTTGGTGATGCCTTCTTTCCCCATATTTAACTAGCTTTCAGAAATTATTCACTACAGTAAGCTTCTGTCCTTTTATCTTCTGAAAAAAAAAAACATTATTATAATCCTTTTCATCCCTCCCTTCTTTTTCCCCTTTACTAACTGCATTTTCAGAGAACATCTATTACTATTAAAGTTTATAACTTATTTCTCCTTCATAAATCTGTAGTTGACATTCAATTACAGTTTTCAGTTTATCTGTGATAGTCTCCAGCTCCAGCACACATTGGTACCATGGGAGAAGCATGGATGCTCGGAAAGTATTCTCAAAACCGGGTTCTAGAGCATGTGTAAAGCTATTGTTGTCCTGAGAACTACTACATAGACACTCTTGTCTCAGTGGTGGCTTCTGGTTTCTTAATATAACTCTTCACATCACACACACACACACACACACACACACACACACACACACTGGTTCTAGAGAGCAAGCACACACAGGGCACAGTGGCTCTAAGTCAGAAAGGACAGAGGCAGTTGTCAATGTCCCAGTTGTAGGAACGAAGACAGAAACACCCAGATCATGACAAGAGCTGGGTCCTGACTATGAGTCCAGGCTCGGAGATTCAGTTAGAGCTCACTGTGAAAAAGGATGCAGACAGTCAAGGAATAGATGTTCACTGAGCAGTGGCAGAGCCAGGGCCTCTTGTGAGGGTCTTCACAAGGCATCTAAGACTCAGGCAGAAGTAGCCTGAAGCAGCAGTGGATTCATATTTGAAGCACAGAAACATGAGTTAACATTTTGCTGCTGTCTTTAATGGAAAATGAGGCTGAGAGGATGAAGGATGGGAAGATGAAGTACCAGGGGGATGCAGGGTGGGGAGGTGAACGATGGAAGACGAAGAATGAGGGATGAAGAAATGGAGAATGAAAAATAAGTACAAATTTTAGTACCTCCTACTCTACCCGTCTACACTGTCCTGTTCCATCTCAATTTTAGTTATAAGTGAGAGTTAAATATCCACGGAGGAAAGTCAATGGAATAAACATTAAGCGTAATGTCTTTTCTACTCTAACTTCAGAGTGTAAGGTAGCTGTCTTGGGACAAAAGCCCAAGATGTTTCTAACTTCTTAAAGAAGCTCCAGAGAAAAATACCTGTTCCCAGAATTCATCTAGTTTGCCCTAGACTGGGGTTGTTACTGACTGTTGAATATGGTAAGAAGTTGACATGGGTATTTCATAACAAGGACAAAGAGTTGTCACCACCAATGTACGAAAGAAAAATTTAGTTTGCAAGATAGACTTCTACTTGAAATCGTTAACTATAGCTCTCCCGTTGTCCTCCATGGCCCAACTGAGTCTGTATTCAAGCAAATTTGAGACCTATGGGAGATGAATTACATAATACCTGGTAGAATTCTTATTTGTTTGTTTGTTTGCTTGCCTGCTTTTGAGGCAGAGTCTTACTATGTCGCCCTATCTGGTCTAGAATTCACTGTGTAAATTAGGTTGACCTTGAACTAACAATGATCACCCTTTGTCAGCATGTCCAAACTAATAGAACTCTTGTTAGAAACAGTTAGACAAGATTTGCCCACCTTTTTCAGGGTGGATAAAATAAAAGAAAAAAAATTGCAGTTTTTATACTGATAATGATCTGGAAAATGAGAACTTATTTTTTTTTATTAAACATCTGCTTCTTAAAAAGGAGGGGACGTGTAGAACAACTTTATTTTGACCTTTTAATGAAATTGAAGAAAGGATTAATTTTCTAAGCAGATGGAGACAATAATTTAAGTGAAAAATTAGGAAAGCAAGAAGCTTTCATTTGGAAATTTAACAAAAATCAAGAACATTTACTGTTCAAAGTATAATCAGTACAACTGGAAATTAATTATTTCAGAGATTGTATTTTATATTATAAGTTAACTTTTTAAAAATGAAAGACGTTCTTAGAAATTAGTTTAAAAGTGTAGCGTTCATCCCCTTCAGGGCTGTGATGGGAATCAAAAGGACCAGGTCACAGTGGGGGCCAAAGGCTCATTTTAACAAGTACAGACTTTGGGAGACCTCAGCCTTACTTTTTTAGGTTTATCCCTTTAGTTTATTTTCTATATGTGAGTGTTTTATTTGCATGTATGCAGATGTACTGCATGTGTGCCTGGTGCCCATGGAGGTCAGAAAAGAGTGTTGGCTCCATGGAATTACAGGTGGTTATGAGCTGCCATGTGGGTGCTGGGAATTGAACCTAGGTCCTCTGCAGGAGCAGCCAGTATTCTTAACCACTGAGCCATCTCTCTGGTCCCACTCACTTCTCTTTTTGAATAAGAACATATAGGACAAATGTAAAGCCATCTCTTTTCTTGCACCCACTGGAAAGCTGGGGGTGGGGGGAAAACCTTCAAGTTCAACTTCACCCTTTCAACTTCTAGGCATCAGGCATGCCCAGAAAGACGTCTGAGCTGTTTACCTGCAGCAGAAGATGTTGACGCCATAACCTGTCGAGTGGCCTGAAATGGTAGCAAGGGTGTGCGATAGTGTGACTGCCTTAAATGACAATCTCCAGTGAGTTGCTGGAGTCTCCATTTGAGATCGTGGGAGAACGAAAAGGCCTTGTGCTGCTGTGCAAACAAGCTGCCACGCATCTCCCCTAAATGGAACATCAGTGACTATTTGGGACTCATCTTTCACGCTTAGCCCTTTCCTCATTTCTGTTTATTACAGAGGTGGGAGAAGTCCAACATTCCTTTTATCCCCTTTGCTTTCACAGGCTACGAGTGCAGCCAATGGGTCAGGCCCCGTCTACTAGTGCCATCTCATCTATGGCCTTTCAGCTTCCCTTTTTTCTTTTTTTCTTCTATAGTTAAGAACCTAAGCTAGGAAAACAGAGATTCAAGCCAGAGACTATATACAACAGACATACACAAGATACCCCACACGCTAACCGTGGTGGTACAGACAATGTGATCAGAATTTGGGACTGCCAATGAAATTAAGCCCTGCCACCATCCCACTTAATCGATGCTCTGTCCTGTGGTGCAGTCATACAAAGGGATGGATTCAATTCAGTGCCAACCAAGTTTCTATTCTCACTGAACACTTTTCTAAGTGATCCACTGAGCACAATGAAACCCAGATGATCAGAATCAAGGGAGTAAGTTGAACCTTAGAAAAAAATCAAGGTGTCTTAGCAAGGAAAGGCATATGAAATTAACAAAGAACAAAATCCTGCAAAGGAAAACAACTGTCTGTTTGAACAGCTTAAGATTAAGACACAAAATATAGCTGTAGCTGGTGGCTCCTTCTGCAGTCTCAGCTACTAGCAATGCTGAGGCAGGAGGATTGCAAGGTCAATGCCCACATGGGCTCTGAGAGTGCGTTTCACTCAACTGGGGTCAAATATAAATAAATGTTCATATAAATCAATGTTTAAGAGTGCAAGTGACCTACCTGGAAGACTTAAAAATATATGAACAGATAAACTCACAGTGTATTTACAAGTCAACATGATGCAATTGTGTGTCTGGCTTGCTGTTCAATTTATGGTGATGTTCCTGATCTGAAGATATTATACACGATTCAGATAATAATATAAAAAAATAATGAAGTATGTATCTAGATCTTAAAAGTGTACAGTGCAACACTTTGAGAATCAAACCAAATAAATTTCATATACGACTGTAAGGCGGTGAATATTACAGAAGCAGTTCACTGCTCTGAAGATCTAGATGAGGTCCAGTTCTTACAAGTGTGGTGACTTCGAAGAAGGCACTCATTTCTTGGCTTAAGTTCTACATGTATGCAATGGGGTCTTAGGGCCTTTTCTGACCATGCGCAAGTTAAGCAATGTAAAGGGTGTGACGGTGCTTTGCATGCTGGAGTCCTCTTATCCGCAGAGGGCATGGCGCAAAATCCACAAGAGATTTCTGAAACTAAGGATAGTGCAAAACAGGGACAGAAGTTTAAGTGAGGAGAGAGATTGGAGGGTGGTGTGGAGGAAGGGTAGAGGAGAAATAACTAACACTAAGCGGATGTTTGAAAAAACATGTGGAAACCCACTAAGTTTCATATATATAAATATATATGGACACACAGAAGTTTAGTATATATTCACATGTACAGATACATATGGAGGGGGGAGAGGGAGAGAGAGAATTTGATTGCGGCTACACTGCACAGGAGCTAGTGCTCCTTCAGAATAATTAAAAACTTCAGTACCAAATGTGGGATACTTGCCTTCAATTTGTTGGTCAGGGGTGTCCCACAGACAGTTGCCCATCAGAACCTGATGGTAAGACCCTGTTGTTGAAGACATCACACACTTTGGTGATGGGATATAGAATAGTCAAGTTGGTACTTACTAGGGAGCTTTCACCATGCTGGCTGGCTTTCATTCGCAGTACCAAAAGATGCTATTGAGTCTTCTGGAGGAAAGAAAATCAGCAATAACTTTATAAGGCTGTAAACCCCATGAGATACAATAAAGACTGGTATAGCAAGATACGCTTATGGGTGCAACAGTGGCATGGTTTTCATGAGAACAACCAATCTCTTTCTAGTCAGATTTAAGACCAACTCTACAGAAAGGAGACGTATGTCTAGGACTATAAATCTGGCCAAGAACTCATGCTTAGGGAGCTCAGGGGCCCCCTCTGATGAACTAGTAACACTAATTTGCTTAATGTAAATAGCATTAATCAGCCCTCTAAATTTCTATCTCAATATCCATAGATTAGTGCAACTCTCTGGTCTTGTCAGGGAAGTTTCTGTGAGCAGTGGACAGCAGTTAATAGAGAAATTCACACAGTGCAGAAAATGTATTTCTGTGGCATGCTCAGCTATAAATGGGATGTTTATATCATAGAAACTCATCTTCAAAGCTCAGAGACCGTTGAATAAGAGAGGATGGAAAATTGTAACTCACAGGTCAGGCACGACCAGGATTAAACAATGCCTTCTGGACGTGATAGGACCAAGACCATTGAACCTCATGAACTCTAAGTAGTTGCAATTGCCTGCACAGTAGCAGCTCAAGATCAAGACAATCAGCATTCCAACATGGCATGAAAGGCTGATGAGCTGCCAACTCTTAACTGAGAAGCTGTCGACAGTTGATGGCTCTGGATAAGGGAGTCAGTTTGCTTTAAGGGTGTGGCTTCCATATCCCAATGGATGGCCATACATCCAAGAGTGTCTGTCCTGCACAAATTGGAGTCGTCAGGTTATTTCAAAGAAAATGTAAAAAAGGAAAGAGAACATACAGTTGGGAGGAGGTAGATATAGGAAGACTGAGGGTGAAGATTGGGGGTAAAATGATCTAAATACAATGTATGCCATATGCATGAAATTCTCAAAGAATTAATAAAAACATGTACAAATTAATTTTTAAATGTACTGTTAAGAAATGAACAAGCTCAAATAATAGTAAAGTAGCACAATTACAATGATATACTGTAGTATCAGTCATATAAGCATGGTCTGCTTACCCATCTCTCTAACTTAGCACTGGGAAAGTGGTGTCTAGAGCATATGTACACTGGAAAAGAGAAGGCACACTTCCTGGGTAGAGAAGAGATTGGTCCAATAGTTCAGACCTATGAACTAAAACTTTCCAGTGATTCTTTCTGGGAATTTTTACTGTTATTTTCAGGTCATGGTTCATCACAAAGAAAAGAATTGTTGGAAGGGGGGTAGACTCATTTCCTAAATTTTTATTGATATATTTTTGTTCTTGAAAGTTTGTCCCTAGCCAAGCAAGGAGAATCATAAGATAGATTTTCATTTTAATGAAAAACACTATCTTAATAAACTTTTTATGGAAATTATAAATGAATTTTAATACTTCTATGACAAATAAAGACTATGGAAAGTTATGTAATTATTGAAATAAATCTCACCCTTATTCTAAAATGAAAGCTAACTAAAAAAAAAGAGCTATGCTTTATGAATATTATAATGCCACATGGTACCCAATACACTGCCTGGCACTCAGCCAGGCTTTACTAACTGGTGATAAGTAAATGAAAATAAACCAGTGTTCAAAAGATGAATGCTTCTTGATTCCACTTGTATGAGGTAGCTGAAAGCAAGGACTTCAGAGGAGCAAAGGGTAGAATGACAGTTCTCAGTGGCATGGTAGGGGTGGGGAGTAGGTAAAGTGTTACTAGAGAAAGATCAATAAATACTCAGAACTTTCTAGACCATACTTTATCAACAGTCAAGAATAATGCATTAATACCAGATATGGTGGCACATGCCTTTATTCCCAGCACTCGGGAGGTAGAAGCAAATAGATCTTTGTGAGTCTGAGGCCCCAGCCTAGTCTACCTAGTGAGTTCCAGAACAGCACAAACTACATAGTGAGACTCTGTTTCTGAAAAATCTCCACCAACAGAATAAGTATAATGCTCCATACACTTAAGAATTAATATGAATAAATTAATAAAAAAAGATGTAAAAAGATTAAAAATAAATAAATAAATGTAAGTATGAAATACTTGATTTTCCAAAAAAAACAAAACAAGAATTCATTAGGAGGAACTGGGAATGCAGCTCAGTTTGTAGGGTTATTTGTCTAAAATTCATGAAGCCCTGGGTTTGCACTTCTACCCCATATAAGCAGATATGTTAGCATGCATCTGCAATCCCAGCACTCAGCATGTAGAAATAAAAGAAGCAGAGGTTCAAAGTCTTGCTCAGCTACACAACAGACCTGAAATACACGAGACCATGTTTCCTCTCTCAAAACAAAATGTGATTTTTAAGAGGATAACTCTTGCCTTAAGTGTTTTGTTTTGGTTTTGTTTGGGTTTGTGTTTTGTTTTTTTCAAGACAGAGTTTCTCTGTTTTAGCCCTGGTTGTCCCGGAACTCACACTGTAGACCAGGCTGGCCTCAAACTCACAGAGACATGCCTGTCTCTTCCTCTCGAGTGCTGGGATTAAAGGTGTGTGCAACAACCTTTTTCTTTGAGCCCTCCTTGCTACTTAGCTTCTTGGCATCTGTGGATTGTAGTATTATCCTTTACTATATAGCTAATGTCCACTTATAAGTGAGTACATACCATGTGTGTCTTCCTGCGTTTGGATTGCCTCACTCAGGGTGATCCTGTCTCATGCCAACCATTTGCCTGCAGATTTCATGATTTCCTTGTTTTCAACAACTGAGTTATTGTGTAAATGGGCCACAGTTTCTTTATCCATTCTTCAGTTGAGGGGCATCTAGGTTGTTTCCAGATTCTGGCTATTATAAATAAAGCTGCTATGAACAGATTTGAGCAAATGTCTTTGTGGTATGGTAAAGCATCTTTGGGGTATATGCCCAGATGTGATATAGCTGGGTCTTGAGCTAGTAATATTTCCAATTTTCTGAGAAAGTTCCAGATTGATTTCCAAAATGGTTGTACAAGTTTGTACTCCCACCAGCTATGGAGGACTGCTCCCTTTTCTCCACATTCTCACCAGCATGTGTTGTCACTTGAGTTTTTGATTTTAGCCATTCTGACAGGTTTAATATGGAATCTCAGAGTTATTTTGATTTGTACTTCCTTGATGACTAAGGACGTTGAGCATTTCTTTAAGTGCTTCTCAGCCATTTGAGATTCCTCTGTTGAGAATTCTCTATTGATCTCTGTGCCCCCCCCTTTTTAATTTCTGTTATTTGTTTGGTGGTGTTTGATTTCTTAAGTTATTTGTATATTTTGGATATTAGCCCTTTGTCAGATGTAGAGTTGGTTGAATCTCACTCAGATGGGGAAGTTAGGTAGACAGTAGAAGAGGAGGTACAGTGGGAAGTAGATAGGAGAGGGTTTGGGGAGGGAAATGAGTCAAGGTGATCAGATGTGGAGAGCATGAAGAGGGGGAAGTTAGAGGGCTTGGAGAGAAATGGGAAACTGAGGGCAGGGGCGTCACTGAGACAAACTGGAGACCTGTGACAGGGTCCGCTACAGGGAGGATGTGGGGGATGTCTCTCGCTCAGCCTCCTGGCAATGAGGGACACTGATACTGAGGAGGCCACCTTCTAGCCAGACAGGACTTATAGTGGTGGGAGGGGAACACCAATCTACCATAAAATCTTCAAACCAAAATTTACCCTGCCTATAAGATATGAAAAGATAAAGAGAGAGTAGAGACTTAAGGAGTCCAACCTGGGACCTACCCTATTGGGAGACAGCCAACCCCTGACACCATTAAGGATAGTCTGCTATATTTGCAGACAGGAGCCTAACCATCCTTTGAGATGCCCCAGCCAGCAGCTGATCCAATCAGATGCTGAGACTCAGCCAAGCATACATAAAAATAATCTGAAGCATATGTATATAGTATTGTTAAAGGTGTTGTTTCTCTGATATCTTACTCAGTCTATTGGTTATTTGCATATAGAAGAACTACTAATATTTGTGAGTTAATTTTTCATCTAGGTACTTTGCTGAAAGTGTTTACCAGCAATAATAGTTTCCCATTATAAATACATAAGGGTCGCTTATGTATACTATCATCTCATCTTCAAAAAAAGATACTGTGACTTCTTCCTTTCCAATTTGTTTCCCATTGATCACCTTCAGTAGCTTTATTTCTCTAGCTAAGACTTCAAATGCTATATTGAATAGATATGGAGAGAGTGGAAAACTTGTCTTGATCCTAATTTTAGTAGAATTGCTTTGAGTCTCTCTCCATTAAGTGGATGTTTGCTACTGGCTTGCTATAAACTGTCTTTGTTATGTTGAGATATGTTCCTTGTGTCCCTAATCTCTCCAGGACTTTTATCATGAAGATGTGTTGAATTTTGTTAAAGTCTTTTCTTTTTCGTTTTCTTTTTTTTACATATACACTTATATTACTACACAATATACAATAAACTAACTACAGCAAGAAGAAACAGATACAATCAGGAATTATATAAATGTTGCTTTCATAGTGTTTTGGCTATTTATATTTGGCAACCTTGAAGAAAACATCTTTCTATCTTGATGCATCTAAAACTCGGAATTGAATCAATATCTATCATATCTCATCTTTATCAACTTAAAACATCTATAAACCTCAGACACCTACAGAATATGGCTTTTAAAGATGGTTTTTATTATTCTAAGGATTATTTGACAATAAGACAGGTTAACTCTTGGCAACAGCCAAACTACCACAAAGAAGATGATGAGCATCATGAACCTCCTTATGGTGATAGCTTCAAACGTGGCAAACCAGCCACTGGGCAAAATGTACTCGTTTCGGCCAAAGACAGAATTCTGCCTAAAAATGGGCAAGCTTGGATACAGGCAGAGCTGAAGGCCAAACTCTGCCAAGACAGGGTAAAGCAAGTTCGCAATAGTTCCTGCCTCACAAATATGTCTGTCATAAATTTTGGGCCAGAAGGCTGAAGATGATGTCCAATGTTCCAGAGAGTTTTGGGTGACTGATCAAGCAGCAAACTGTCTCTGACATTTTCTCATTTTGGAAGCTTCTCAGCTGCACTCCCTGACTACTCGGGTAATTAATTTTGTTCCTTCTCAACTCTCTGATGCGGTTGAAAACCAGGTAGTTTAATTTTACAATTAAGCTTAGTTGTTTAGGGGTTAAGATGTTTTTAGGTCTAGATATGTGTTTTAAGTTGATAAAGACCTTTTCTGTATCTAATGAGATGACCACATTTTTCCTTTGTTTATGTGGTAGATTACCTTTATTGATTTTCATATGTTGAACCATCTGGGATGATTCTTACTTGATCATGGTAGATGATCTTTTTGATGTGTTCTTGGATTCAGTTTGCAATTGTTTTGTTGAGAATTTTTGCATCTATGTTTATGAGGGAAACTAGTCTGTAATTCTCTTTCTTTGTTGGTTCTTTACATGGTTTGGGTATCAGAGTAACTATGACCCCATAAAATGAATTGGGCAATATTCCTTTTCTTTCTATTTTGTGAAATAATTTGAGGAATATTGTCATTAACTCTTCTTTGAAAATTTGATAGAAATCTACACTAAAACCATCTAGCCCTGGGCTCTTTTTGGTTGGGAGACTTTTAATAACTGTTTCTATTTCACTAGATGTTATAAGTCTGTTTAAATTGCTTATCTGATCTTTGGTAAGTGGTACCTATAAAAAAGATTATCCACTTCTTTTAAGTTTACAATCTGGTGGAGTAGAACTTTTTAAAGTATGTCCTCATGATTCTCTCAATTTCCTTGGTATCTGTTGTTTTGTCCCCTTATTTATATCTAATTTTGTTATTTTGGACAGATAGTATCTCTGTCTTTTAGTTAATTTGGATAAGGGTTTGTCAATCCTACTGATTTTCTCAAAGAATCAACTCTTTGTTTCATTGATTCTTTGTATTGTTGTTGTTTTACTGATTTCCGCCAAGAGTTTGATTATTTCTTGATGTGATTTCTATTCGTTACTGTTATTGTTCTAAATCTTTCAGGTGTGCTGTTAAATTTCTAATATAAGATCTCGCAAAATCTATTAATGCCAAATTTTTAAGAGAATAAAAATATTGTGTCCTTAAAAAAAATCTCAACAATTTTTTAATGTAGGCACGCAGTGCTATGAAATTGCCTCTAAGAACCACCTTTGTTGTGTCTCCTAAGTTTGGATATGCTATGTGTTGATTTTCATTCAATTTTAGAAAGTATTTCATTTCTTTCTTCACTTCTGCCTTAACTCTTTTTTTTATTCAGTAAAGAGTTATTTGGTTTCCATGAGCAAGCTCTGTTATTTCTGTTGTTGATATTCAGCTTTATTTTAATGTGGTCAGATAAGATGCAGTGTGTTATTTCAATGTTCTTGTATCTGTTGAGACTTGCTTTGTGTCCAACCATGTGGTTAATTTTAGAGAATGTTCCATGAAATGCTGAAAAGAAAGTATATTATTTTGTGTTTACATGAAATGTTCTGTAGATATCTGTTGGTTCTATTTGACTTATAATGTCATTTAGCTCCAGATTTTCTCTGGTGAGTTTTTGTCTTTATTACCTATTGACAAGAATGGAATTTTAAAGGCTCCCACTATTACTGTGGCAGGGTCAGTATATGATTTAAGCTGTAGTAGTGTTTCTTTCACAAGCTTGGGTGCCCTTGTGTTTCATGCATGAATGTTAAGTATTGCAATACTCTTTTAGTGGATTTTTTCTTTGGTAACAATATACTGTCATTCTCTATCTGTTGTGATTAACTTTGGTTTGAAGTCTATTTTGTCAAATATTAAAATGGCTATGCCAGCTTGCTTCTTAGGTTCATCATTTGGAATATATTTTCCCATCCTTCTATCCTGATGTGATATCTATTGTTGATGTTAAGGTGTGTATCTTGGATGCAACAGAAGAATGAATCCTGTTTTCTCATCTATTCTCTTGGTCTGTGTCTTTTTATTATGGAATTAAGACCATTGATATTGAGAGATATCAATGAGTGGTATTTGTTGACTCTTGTATTTTACTGTTGTTGTTGTTATTATTATTATTATTATTGTTGTTGTTATTATTATTATTATTATTATTATTATTATTATTATTATTATTATTATTATTATTTTGGTGGTGGTGGTAGGAGTGATGATGGCCATGGCTATGGTTGTGGTAATGGCTGCAGTCATTGCTGTGGTGATTTGTATATTTCCTCTTTTTTGATTTGCTGGTCTGGGATTATTTATTCCTTGTGGGTTCTTGGATGTGGGTAACATCTGTAATTTGGAGTTTTAAACTTTCTGTAGGGCTGTATTTAAAGATAGATATTGTTTAAATTTGGTTTTATCATGTAATGCCTTATTTATTCTACCTATGGTGGCTAAAGGCTTTGCTGGTGTAGTAACCTGGGCTTGCATCTGTGGTCTCTGAAGAGTCTGTAGAACATCTTCTCAGGCCATTCTGGCTTTTATAGTCTCCGTTGAGAAGCCAGGTATTATTCTAATAGGTCTGCCTTCATATGTTACTTGCTCCTTTTCCCTTGCAGCTTTTAATATTTTTTGTACTTTTGTATTCTGTTGGTGAATCTTAGCTCCAAGTTTCCTGTTCAAGTTCCTATTTTATATATTTTTTCATATTTCCCTCAATTTAGATTTTCTTGGTTAATTCTAGTTCCACTTTCAGGTCTTGAACTGTTTTATTCATTTTCTTCCATTGGTTGCTTGTGTTTTCATAGGTTTCTTTAAATAATGTATTCATTTCCTTTTCGAGGAGGAATCATATTCATAAAGTTATCGTCTTGTGCTTCAGCCATGTTGCAATGCTCAGAGTCTGCTGTGTTAGGGTTGCTGAGTTCTAGTAGAGACGTATTGTCCTGACTTACTGTTATGTTTTTATCCTGGTATCTAGGCATCTCCTTTGGGGAATATTGTAATTCTAGGTGCCAATATCTGGTCTTGTCTGGGTAGATATTTCACTCCTAGGTTTCTGATTCCCTCTTGGGAGAATGTGGTGGCTCTGTGTTGTTGCCTGGTAGAAATTTCTTCTCAGATCTTGATAGATATGGCCACTGGGGGTTTCTGGGTAAAAATGTGTTTGTAAGCATTGGCAGCTGACACTTAGAAATTCGGGATTTGAAAGGTCCATAGGAGGGGGGAAAGGAGGATGCTGCACAAGGGTCTGTTTAGTTCTCTAGGAATGAGGGCAGAGAGAGAGGTGAGGCCACCATAGGTAGTCTGCTACAGAGCTGGAAATGAGACTAAGGAATTGGCTATGGAGGGAACGAGGGATGGTGAATGCCTGAAACTAGCCTATCTGCTTTGCTGGCATACTTGCTTTTCTGGAAGGCTTGGATCTCAGGTTCCTAGGGAAAGTCTTCTGGAGTTGGGAGCTGGGTAAACAAAATGAGTAGGGAGGAAATTTGGAGGACAAGATCTGCATGGTACGGGTTGGGGGGTTAGGGGGATGCTACAGCATATGCTCTGCTGCAGAGCTAGGAATAGGGCTGTGTGGCTGCATTTGGGGGCTGGGAAGAGAGAAAGATCTGCAACCAGCCTGACTGCTTCCCAGACCCAACGGCCTGTTGGTTCCCTGGGAATGCCTGGTGTAATTGGGAGCTGGGATAGAACAATGAGTTGAGGAGGAGGGAGTTGGGAGGGGAAGATCTGTGCGATCCGTTAGAGATATTGGTATGGGGAGAAGAAAGGCTGGAGCAGCTGGTCTGCTACAGAGCTGGGAATGAGACTGTGGGACTGGATTTGGGGAAGTGGAGCCTGAGGTGAAGATCTAGCCTAACCTGCTTCCCTGTCTCAAAAGAACAAGGAGAAGAGTGATAAGGGTAGGGTGCCCTATGTCCTCCTCTGAACCCCACACTCATGGACTTGGTCACACCACACACACACACACACACACACACACACACACACACACACACACACATGCATGCATCACACACACATAACCATTATCAAAAAGATGAAAAGTCATATGTCTTAACAGGGATGTGAAGGAAAGTGCATCCTTATGCATTATTAGTATGAACATTGTTCACTCTTTAAAAAAGAAATGAAAAGGCCATTCATCAACAACCTAAGAGACCTGGAAGATATTATGTTTGATGAAATGAATTCAACACAGAAAAAGCAATTTCCAATTTCCACCCTTTCATCTGAGATGTGCTTTTGGGGAGATATGGTATAAATGTCCCATCTATGACTGCACATCACTTATTCTCTTCACACTGACTAGCTGTGAGGTATCAACGTATAAAAACTAGAGCTCAAAGAAGACTGCCATGAAATAAGGTCTTCTGGATTGAACAGCTCCTTTGCAAGCAAATCAGGCTCAAGACCTGGACAATATCAAGCCAGTTAATGCTCCAGCGTGAAGAGGGAAGGGGCCAAGACTTCACATCCAACAGGGAAACTATTGGCAGCCGATAGCTCCTAGAGAATTTGAGTCCACTTTTTCCCAGCCGTGTGACCCATGGTAGATTGCCCATGATCCTAAACACCAAGGCTTCACAGTCTTTGGATTACACAAGTTTGGTTCACTGACAACTGTAGAATTCTCCCTGGTTCTTTTCTCCTTTACCAGACTTAGAGTCACAGCCTGTGCTCTAAGCAAGATTAGACCATCTGTCACCAAACAGCCGAATTAATAGTGGAAAACAGAAGAAAGAGATCTACTTAATGTGGCCACACTGGGCAGAAACAAAGAGATCCAGGGTGTCCAGCACCATTCAGTTCTTCAGGGTTCTGAAGAAAGATTAAAGTTTATGTAGACCAGAGTTACACATAGTTGAGAAGTCCTGGTCAGGGTGTGGTTCTGCCTGTCGTTGGGCCATCATTATCTCTTCTGCAAGGTGGTCTAGTAAGTTGTAAATATTCCATGCAGACATGTTTCTTTTCTGGCTGGCCAGTGTATTAGGCTTTCTCTTCTCCCAGCATGAAATTCAATCTGGGAGGCCACTGTTTCAGTAGGCTGAGAGTCAAAGTGAGCAACATAAATTATTCTGAAATATCTCATGCCTGCTAAGCATTTATTTCTCAGCAACACTTATTTCTCTGACCTTCCTTTTAAATATTTTACATATACATTTAAATTATTACAAATACATAAAATACAGTAAGAACCACAAAACAATCAGGAATTATATTAATGGTCTTCTTACCTGTACCTCATTGTTACTGGAGTAATTAGAGAGAGAGCCTGCACCCTAACCACCACGGACTGATCATCTTCAATAAGCCAATTAAAGACACACAGAAAGATGTAGTGAAAAACAGAAAAGGGGTTTGTGTTCAATTCAAGGTGTCCACATGGGGAATGAGAGAAAAAGGTTCAATGTCTATTCCCCAAGTCGATCTTTGGGGTCCTAACATGAAATTTAGGTTCAAATAGAGAGCCAGAATTATGAATGACTAAGAAATTCTGATAAAGGTATTTGTTGTCCTACCCATCATCATTGTCTGAGGCCCCAATCTCTCTTGCAAGATAGCCTAGTAAGTTATCAGAACTGTGTGAAATCTCTCCAGGAATCAAGCTCCTCCGCTGGCTGGCACCAAGGTCTCTAGACTTTCTCTTCTCTCAGTGGAAAATTACTGGGAAAACTCCAACTCCTTTGGGTGGATTGTCTTAATAGTCTGATAGCCAAACTGTGTGGGAGGAGCTACAAGTATTTCATTCAAATATCACCCTTCCTACCAAGATAGCTAATTGATCTTGTTTCTTCATATCTACTTAGACCAGGGCTCTATCTCATCTTCTCTGAGATCTACATACTGTGGCCAAAAGATGCATTCCTTTAACCTTCACTGGCACTTGCAGGCACTGTGTATGACTCCAGTGATGCACAAGGAGCATTGCATGCCAGATAATATCAACAAGCATGGTCCTTCTCCAATGTATAGCTAGCTAGCTACCCATAGCATAAGGTCATCCTCCAAACATCGGACAACTTCAAACACATCCTTTCCTTTGCCTTTCCACTAGCTTAAGGTCAGCTTTCTCCTTTCTCAGACCTTTCCTGCACATTTGCTCAAGTTTGCACAAGTCAAGCCTCTTAGATCTCCAGGAACATGTTTTAATTTCTCAAAGCCCTGTAGCTGTCCAGTTTTCCAGCATTTCCTCTTCAATTACCCAGCCAAGTTCTGGTTTGCCCAACTGAAATCACAGCCCCAGGCAGCTGAGACGTGGAAGGTTGTTTGCTACTCTTCAATAGTGCCTTGAGGTAGTTTTTTTCCCCTAACCAAACAAACACACACAAACATGTGCACACTTTCCTACATGTACATGCACACATGAGGCTTCCTACTAAACACAGACACAGACACACAGACACACAGACACACACACACACACACACACACACACACACACACACACACACACACTCACACACCACTACACTCTGAGACTAAAGCTCTCTCTGGGGTTTTTCAAGTTCAGGCAAAATGCTGCATTGCTGTAGGGATGATATTTTTGACAACATTCCCAAAGCAGTCAGAACTTTCCATTTTGTGCAATGATGCCCATGTCTGGCTTTCACTCTGCTAAATTAGAATAGAGGTGGAAGAGAAATGCCTCCGACTGTAAATCTCCGAGACCACATCTTACTGAGACCCAGTAGTTTCCTTTGTCTGTGGTTCTCAACCTGTGGGTCAAGACCCCTTTGAGGGGGTCACATACCACATAGTCTGAATAGCAGATATTTACATTTACAATTAACAACCATAGCAAAATGACAGTTGTGAAGTAGTAATGAAATCATCTTATGGTTGGAGGTCGCCACAGCATGAGGAACTGCACTAAAGATCACATCATTAGGGAGGTTCAAACCCACTGTCATAGATATATGGTTTTCAGTTTGCTCTATGACTTTGGATGTTGTCAACTCTCTGAAATGATTGCTTTTACTGACTTGGCAACATTTTTATTCAGTGAGTTCCCTGAGATCTGTTATCCCAGAAGTCCATTCCTCATTTCTCTATCAATTGTTAGAAATTCTACCTTAGGAGTCGCAGATGTGGCTCAGTGGCTAAAGATGCTATCCAGGCATGCTTGACAACCTGAGCTCAGTCCTCATAACCGTGCATAAAGGTCTGGTTGCAGTCCAGAGTACATCTGTAATCGCAGCCCTCCTACTATTGTGAGCTAAGGTGAGTAGAAGGTACAAGAGTCTTGTAGAAATGTGTGGGGCAGCTAGCATGGAGCTTGCAGTGCAGCAGCAGAAACAAGAGAGATTCTGCCTTGAAGAGGTGGGAGAGGAGAATCAACTCCTGCAGATTGTCCTCTGACATCCATATGCTAATATACACATGTGTGCGCTCTCTCTCTCTTTCTCTCTCTCTCTCTCTCTCTCTCTCTCTCTCTCTCTCTCTCTCTCTTTCTCTCTCTCTCTTTCTCTCTCTCTTTCTCTCTCTCTCTCTCTCTCTCTCTCTCTCTTTCTCTCTCTCTCTTTCTCTCTCTCTCTCTCTTTCTCTCTCTCTCTCTTTCTCTCTCTCTCTTTCTCTCTCTCTCTCTTTCTCTCTCTCTTTCTCTCTCTCTCTCTCTCTCTCTCTCTCTCTCTCTCTCTCTCTCTCTCTCTCTCATGCACACAATTTAATTAAAATATATCGGAAGAAGTTGCTATGTTATTTGGCGAAATGTATGAGATCCCACTCTCTACCACATAGTATAAAAAATTCACTCTAAAAAGTGAGTATGAAGAGGTCTAGAAAGTTGTATCAGGAATGTAATTGTGCAATTGTGGGTAGGTAGATAAGTGAAAACATGATCACCTCCTGTTGATTTCAGGGAAAGTACTTAAAATAATCATAGGCTGTTTTGCCTATGAGAAAATTGGTGAGAATAAAGTACCAGATTAAAGCTAGCTCAGGCCAACATGGATAATGACTCCTTGAAGACAGGGAACTTATGAAGACAATCATATGGTAACTATTTATGTCTGAGTGTCTCTCTAACAGTGTGAATTGCAGGTGCTTCTCTGCCTTTGGCTGAAAAACATTTTTTTTTTTTACCTCCAGGTACCTGTCATACAATAGCTACTGTGATCTTGACTCAGATAGATAACTATGCATTCAACAATTAAAATTAGATCACCCTATCAACTAGTTGGTTCACATCTGAGACATCCCATGCTCTTCACAGTCTAAGGCGCAGTGGATACAAAGGCCTCTGAGAAGTGGTGGTAGGTAGCCTTTCTCTCCTTCACAGTTACCTTCACATGGAAACAAAGGGAAAAGACGTATAGAAACACAAAACACTACTTCAATCTCTCATTATAAATTATCAGTAAGTACTGAAATCTGAGGTTTTTTCCATGATCGTGTGTGTGTGTGTGTGTGTGTGTGTGTGTGTGTGTGTGTGTGTGTTTCCATGCGCTTTTTCCTGAGGGATTGTTCACAATCATACAGTTGTGGTATTCTAAATTTTCTTATTTACCTATTTACTTATTTAACTATTCACCTGTTTACAACTACAGATGGCCAGCTTAGAGTTTTGCCTTCTGTGGCTGTTTAGTTATTTGGGCATCATGCTTTGACTTCTGGACCAGATCATAAGTTTTGACAGTCAACAATGATGGTGTGTATTCTCTATGACCTTGCATTATGTTTACTGTTATCTGCATTTGACTAAATATGCAATACTCATAATTAGCACCAACCTGGCTGATCAGCTACTAGGTATGGCTAAATGTAACTTACTTACATCACATATATTTACACTTCCTACATAGGTCATTGTGCACAGTCACCTTAGAGAAGGAGTTCTGGAAAGCCAGAAAGTACACAATGCCCATCTTACATAGAAGGAAAGGGAGTCCTAGAGACCCTCAGCAGTGGATTCCAGGGCACATAACCACTGAGTGGTAGAAATATCTTGTATCTGAGAATTTAGCTCCAAGATCTGCACACCTATACCTTTGGGTGCATTGTTTCCCTTGGGGCACAGTGATTCTGGAGCTACCTTTTCAGGTGGTCTTAAACAATGATATCATATATTTCATTTTCACTTCTCTACATGCAAAAGGAGAATATGAGCCAGAATCATCAAGACTCAAAGTCAATGGTGTCGCTGTACAGTCCAATGAACACAACTACAGTAATGTTTGCCCTTGATGCTCTGTCCATTTAGATTCCTGCACAGAAGTTAGTTTGAAGGATAATGCAAACAGCTTCTTTCCTTCACGGCCAGTCCCTTATTTTGTCTTTGCAGCATTATCAGCATGTCTCAGTAACAGAACAGAAGGGAGCTTCAGAGACAGTTGCAAAAAAACAAAAACAACAAAACAAAATAAAACAAAAACAAATGGGGAAATTTCCTGCTTTCGGACTGTTAAAATCTTTAACATGTTAGTGCTTCCTTAACCTTTAGATGCTTGGAGTCTATATACACACTTGCCTGGCCTCACAAAGTCCAACAACAGGTGCATAAGAAAGAAAAGTCAAAGGATGTAGAACCACTGTTGGCTAACACTGAAAGAGAAAATTCCCTCCCCAGCATTTTCTGCCAAGACACATTTTCTTATCTCTCAGAATTTCTCTCTTCTTTCATCTTGATCTCTCCTTCTTTTCCCAAATCTCTCTTTGTCTGACAGGTAAGCAAGTTTGTACAATCCTTAAGAACACAAATCCTACTGTTCTTGTCTGACCTTGACAGTGGAACCCTTACAGCCAATGGAAGCTCCAACAATAAATAAGAGAAACCCAAAAAATGTAGAACTGATTTTTATGTGAGACATCCAGAATATGGGTGTGACATAAAAACCTCTCAAGTGTGTCAGTGAAGACTTGGTTCTTTAGAAAACATAATTTAATCTCACAGAGTCGTCACTTGACAGCAGGCTATAAGTCAGTGATGGGGAGGTCAGAGAGAAATGCCAATCTGGTGCCACTTCCAAAGTCAGTAAAGTGAGCTCAGAAATACCCAGCAGGAAAGGCATGCCCCTGCTTCATCATCCCCAGCAGATCCACAGATGGCATCTGTGCATTTGTTCAGTATCTCTCACCCATCTCAACAGTCCCTGGCACAGCTATCCATAACAAGTTGATGTGCAACAAGGCTAATAAACACAGCTGGTAGACGTTTAAGCATAACAAGTACAGTGCCATATGTCCATGTGGAACACAGAGCTTTACCAGCCCCAGGGATCCAGACCCTAGCTTGACTAGCAATGCCTGAGCCTTATTTGTTGAAGGACCAGAGCCTTGCAATATATGGAGAGCAAACAATATGACAAGCAAATTTGAGTTTGCAATGGTTCTCTTTCTTTGTTCACAGATAACACAGAGCAGGGATGCTGTAGTTTATAAAAGAAAAAAAAATAGAAGAAGGAAGGAAGGAAGAAAGGAAGGGAGGAAAGAAGGAAGGAAGGAAGGAAGGAAGGAAGGAAGGAACTCAATTAGACCTTAATTAAATCAGTTTTAAAATAATAAAACTAATTTATCTGATGCTCCGTGGCTATGCAGCCCAGCAAAGACATCCCTGAGTCTAAAGCTCAGGTCTTATGACCAGCACTGGGATCAGGTAATTTATCTGATTATCTTCTAGCTTGCCAGTAGACTCAGTATCTGACCAGACAGGAACAAAACAGACATAGTTCCAGAGGCAAAGAGGAAAGGTGCACTCTTGGGTAGGTTCTTTCTCTAATTTTCCTCAAAAGGAGCTAGACCCTAAAGACCATGGTAAAAGACAAAAAGGTGATTAGAGAGGATGTGCTATGCAGAAAGATAAACCGCATTAAAGGACTAGCTATTTTGTATATATTTTAAATTACATGTATATGGTGGGGAGGGAGCTAATGGTATATGCACATGTGAGTTCAGATGCCTGTGAGTCCAGAAAAGGGCGCCAGCTCCCTATGAAACTAGAGCTACAGGCAGTTCTGAACCACCTGCTGTGCTGCTGTGGGCACTGAGAGCCAAAATCAGGTCATCTTCAAAAGTAATATAGGCTCTTAAGCATTAAGCCATCTCGCCAGTCCTTAGCCATTATTATTTTATATGTAACCTCAGACATGACTCCTGGATGTGACAAAACCATTGATAAGATATAATGTCAGCAAGGCATGGTGGCACATACCTTGAGTCCCAGCACTTGGAAGACAGAGGCAAGAGGATCTCTGCGTTTCAGGTGAAAGCTACTCAGAGAGACCCTGTCTCCAAAAAAAAAAAAAAAAAAAAAGACAAAAAGGGGGTATCATATATCCTTGATTATACTTTCCAGTAGAATTCCATAATTCAAGTTTGTATGTAGAATTTTACCAGTATGGGTAAAATAAACCAACTCTTTGACTGTTTCTCTTGAAAAAGAAAAGAAAAACTCTAAAAAAAAAAGAAAATAGTGCACCTGTGTAAGCAGTATACCTACTCTCATGCACTTTTTGAGGTCTGTAGAGAATTTCATCATCATTTCTCATAGATTTTTATACTCATGAAAATAAAAAAGAGCAGAAAATTGAGATTGCATCTACTAATAAACACATGTGCTGTAAATGAACTCGCGTAGTAACAACAACGTGTCGTTGCTGATCTTCACACCCCACCAACTACAAACTACTTCCTTACCTCCCAGAGTCTCTTCCTCACTTAGCTTTCTGGTTTTCAACTTGTAGCAAAGCTATTATAAAAATAAGAAGAGAGAGAGAAAGAAATTTAAAAAGAAAGAACTGACCACTCTCAAAGTTTAGCAGCTTGTAAATAATTATCAGTTGTATACCTGCTATTATCTCCCAAGGTGTTGCAGTTGAGCTTTGGAATTTATCAGGCCAGTCACATAGAAACACCACACATGGCCCAGGCTATCCCAGTCTCCTAGTCTCAGATCCTCAGTCTGTGTTGTTTTGTTTTGTTTTGGGTTTTTGTTTGTTTGTTTGTTTTTCAAAACCCGGTGTCTCTGTGTAGTCTTGACTGTCCTGGACTCACTTTGTAGACCAGGCTGGCTTCGAACTCACAGCAATCCACCTGCCTCTGCCTCGAGAGTGCTGGGATTAAAGGCATGCGCCACCACCACCCGGCCTCTGTCTGTGCTCTTTCATTGATAGGCTTACTTTGCGTTACTGTGAGATGGCTGCAGTAGCCCTTTCCATTGCAGAAGGCACACACTGAGGACAGAAGAAGAAAAATGCTTTCCCTGTCATGAATATTTCCAATGAGAAAAAATGAAACGCTTTCCAATAGTCATTCACCAGACATCCCTTCATATCTTATTACTCAATATTGCACTAAATACCAATGCCATTAACTGCCAAAGACAGTCAACTAACCTGTGACTTGTTAAAAATCAGTCAAGCTCCATTGTTTACTGCTTGGAGAAAGCCAAGCATGTAGAGTTGGGGAGATCTCCAAGCGAGTAAGAACAAGAAGCTTAACTCAAATCCTAAACACTAATGTAAAAACAATAAAGAAAATGAAATACAGTGAAAAGTCAATTGAAGAAGACACAGTGATGCGAAGCAAGCCTATGGATGGAAGGACACAGACCGAGGACGTGAGTCTAGGAGACGAAGAAGACACATTTGTCCTCCATATGTATGTCCACATGCACAAATACACACAAATATCACACACACACACACACACACACACACACACACACACACACACACACGTGAGCACATGCTCACATAAGCCAAGCTTATAAGCTTGCTTCAAGAAATAACAGTGCCTGCTGCTTTGACCAAGGCAGGATAAAAAAAAAAAAGTCAAACCTAAAGCAGTTGGAAAACCATGCTAAGCAGAACTTAGAACACATTACTGACTAAGATTGGTGCTCGTACCACCAGAGCGGGGATGGGTGGGTGTCCTATAGGACTAGAGTAAAGAGAAAAGAAAGGAAAAGAAGAAAGAAGGAAAAGCAATTAAGTGCTAGGAAAAACATCTATAAGTATGTCAGCCAATAGGTCAGGCACTGTAGGTACCAGGGAATCTTAAAAAGTGAATTATTTTAAGCACATAGTGCTTGAAAGACTGTCTGTATTGAAAGCATGCTAGCTACCTTCAGAGGTAGGCAGACATAGGCTGCACTCTGTTTTAGTAATCAAACCCCTGGGCAAGCTGATAATTAGTGTCCTCGTTTAGAATGAAGGGGACGACCCAGGCTTCTTGGGGGGGCTGAGTATGGTGGAGCTGAGCTCGGCAATTAGTGGTGGTCCTGGTAATGGGGTATGGAAACCACGCTGGCTGTGGCAATAACTGCATCTTGATAGGGATTGAGGCAGAAGGAGAGGCAGTCGTACCGAGGTCCTAGCAACGACACAGAGCTTTTGTCTGCGTGTTGTTGACCACAGAAGGGGCAATAAATGAGTGACTGAAGAATGACAGCCCGGCACCCCTGAGAACGCCAGAAAATACCGGAGGAGTGGGATCCAGCCACCCGGAGGATCCCCAAGCACAGCTGCCCACAACTGTAGAGTGAAGTCACCGAGTGGGTCATTAATGTAGTAATTAAGGCTTAATGCAGCAGCGCAGGCTGTGACATGAGAGATAATTAGAGATACGTTCGAGAGCGGTAAGTCTATATGTTGTGAAAAAGATGGACTGTGCGGAGGGAGAGTAGCTCCTTTGCAAGTAAAATTCCCTCCAGACCTAGGAGTGGTACTTGCTGCGAAACTTTCTCCCTCCTTTATTAAGCCCTTTGCCTCCCAGCTCTGCCTTCCCTGTCTCAGGAATTCGTTAACAAAGCATGATTAGATGTTATATATATTTACTAAAGTGACAGCGTTTTAGGAAAGCTCACCATTATCTAGAGACGTGAAACGGAACAGAGTCTTTGTACAAAGGCGCACAACCGTAGACGAGTGATTTGTTAAATGAGGGCACATCGTTCTGCACCAAATACTGTGCTTGCTTTAAGTTTGAAGACCCATTGTGTCCCATTCCCGCAGGTTCTAGTCTCACTATGACTCCTTCCAGTCCAGCCCATTTTCCTCTGACCTGTTCTGCCATACCTCACTCTCACTAGCTTACTTGCACCGGCTCAGTTACTAAAACCCCCAGTTCTACAAGCCTTCACCTCAAGTTCTAGCTTTCTGCTTAAACTTCTGATGATCTCCAGCCAGGCTGACCTCCCTGTCACTCACTCACTCACTTTATACTTTGATTTGCTCTGGTCCTTAGTTTTTCCACGCACTTCCTACCCTACTGTGTGTATTTTTCATTTAGCCATACGTCGTGTTCTTAGGTAAGCGTGCTGGCCCTGGTGCTGTGTCTTGACATTGCCAGTGTGCCTAACAGTGAACCTTCCCAAATTCTACAGTGCAAATGAACCTCTGAAAGAAATTCAGTACCAAAGCTGAATTTGTCCTTCGTAGTACAAGTGAAGACAGAATGAAAATATCAAAATATGCTTTGTAATCACATATGAAATGGTGGATTGTGATAATACAGTGAAAATGTATAAGTGCAAACTCTAAAAGAGTTACTGAAGAAATAAAATAAGGCAGTTCACTAAATATCCAATAATAAAGATAAAATTATGACATATACAATACTGAATCAAATGAGCAGATGAAAGTAAAATAATAGAACAAAAATAAATGGGACAACAGAAAAGAGTAAAATTATATATACATGTATATATAATATATGTATATATATATTATTTTTTTCTCCTTTATTAATTTATTCTTGTTACATCTCAATGGTTATCCCATCCCTTGTATCCTCCCATTCTTCCCTCCCTCCCATTTTTCCCTTATTCCCCTCCCCTATGACCGTTCCTGAGGGGGATTACCTCCCCCTGTATATGCTCATAGGGTATCAAGTCTCTTCTTGGTAACCTGCTGTCCTTCCTCTGAGTGCCACCAGGTCTCCCCCTCCAGGGGACATGGTCAAAGGTGAGGCACCAGAGTACGTGAGAAAGTAATATCCCACTCTCCACTCTACTGTGGAGAATGTTCTGTCCATTGTCTAGATCTGGGTAGGGGTTTAAGGTTTACCGCCTGTATTGTCCTTGGCTGGTGCCTTAGTTTGAGCAGGACCCCTGAGCCCAAATCTGCCTATCATAATGTTCTATATTTATACATCAAGTTGTTTTAGTAAGAATACTCTAAACACTCCAAATTAACAATGAAGCATCTAATAAATTGGAGATATAGTAAAAGATCTCATTTAAATTTCAACCACTTTAAATTTCAAGTCTCCACCTATCTAGTGCCTACTAAAAGCTCATCTTAATTTTAAAAAATTAATCATTATTATTGTTAGAGTTTCAGGGAGGGGGAGTGTGTGATAGAGAGCAGAGGGCAGATGTCAACACTATGACGTGGGTTCTCTCCTTCCATATTTAGGTGGATTCCAGGGATTAAATTCAGGTTGCAAGGCTTGCATAGTAAGCACTTTTACCTACTACATCATCTGGATAGCAAAAAAAAAAAAATCATAATATTAATTCCACAAAAATTAATCTTCAAAAGAAAAAAAGATTATCAATAACATCAATGGCTTTTAATTTAGTGATATGATTTTTGTCTAAATTCAACGAAAAATTTTTTGTTTTCTTTCTCAAAGTTGGCAATGGCATCTACAGTTTACAGAAAATGTATCTAGTTTTGAGAAGATAAACTTTATATCAGAAGGAAAGAGATATTTTAGCTAAAAGAAATTGTGAAGACCGCCAAGAGGCATGGAGATAAGAGTGGCAAACCCCGCCCCCCCCAAAAAAATAAAAAATAAAAAAAATTAAAAAGAGTGGCAAAACCCACCTGACACCACCTCTCTCTGTGCAGTGGGCAGTGAGGTCAGCAGAAAGCAAGCAGTTGGAAAAGAATTTTATAAGTCTAAAGATGGGAATGACGTTTTTGGAGCTCCTCAGAGTTTAACGGGGGAAATGATAAGGATAAGGAATGCCTTATTGGCTATCTCCATTTTCTACCTGATTGGACTCGTACTCACCTAGGAAACACATTTCTGTGTTTCAGAGATTAAGAAAAATAAATATCACAAAGAAATTCCGTTTTCACAAGCCCATCTACCAGCAGCGCAATACTGCGCCAGCATTTTGAGTCATTCATCTCTATTAAAAACTGCTGTTTACATTTGCTTATCTTCCGTGTGGCTTTCCTTTGGTTTTAAAGGGACAATAGGACTTTAGCTTAGAAAGCTTTTTTAAAAGAACTGTCAGCCCTTCCCCCTTATAGCAGCAGTAAAATCTAAACAAAGTGAAAATGTCTAACTCTGCATGAACCCACCAGAGAGCTACGGCTTCAGAGTAACCAACAGACCCAGCATTATGGGAAAAGACAAGTGGTGTCAAGGAGAGCCCTACTTCTAATAAACAAGCCTACTTCTGCTTATTGTGACAGGTAAGCCAGGTGTCTTTATGAGGAATTCAACTAATGGTCTGACACTAACGTGAGAGAGACTGAGGAGTTTCTATCTAGCCACAATTCTGGCCATCCCAAACAAAATAAAGACAAATAAATATTTGCCCTGGAAAGTCTTGCGTGATTATTTTCAACAGCTAGAAACAACTTAGATGTCCTCCACCCCAAAAGCAATAAGCAAAGAGAACAATGGCAGAATATCCTTCAGCAAAAGGGACAAACCAATGACACCTAAGAAGGATCACTGCAAATACATTTTTTCCCTCAGTAAAAGAAGAAACAAACAAACAAAAGAAGCTACAGGTTACATAGGAAATACAAAAATGTGGACTAGAGAAGAGATGGCTGGTCACCAAGGCTGAGAGTAAAGAAAGAGCTGACCCAAAGAGAAGCAATGGAGCTTCCGTGGAAGTCTGCTGACCCTCTATACAGAGAACCCATCATTGTTGTGAGGAAAGCCTGCTCCCTGGGGTCATCTGTAATTCTAGAACCTTATAGAGAAAACTGGCTTTGGATGGTAAAGAGACTCAGGCAACATTTCTGGCTCTTGAGGCAATTCAACTTTCAGAGCATCACTAAACGTCCCTAGGTCTGTTTTCTCACCAATTAAATAAGACTCATCAACCTGACCAAACAATTAGTGGAAAATACGTAAGAGAACACTGCAATCCTCCCTTCTTGCCTGTGATCTTTCTCAAAGGTCACCTTTGAACTTTAGTAAATCCCAGCATTATTTGCACCCCCTCATATCTTTGCAGAAATCTCACTTGCTATTTCCTTGTGATGGGCAAATCCAGAGAGCGGCACAGGCCAGAGCATGTCTAAGGCATCGGCCCCTATGTCATGATTAATATCTGTGTCTTGACTGAAGATCCAAGGGTCCCTCCTATGAATAAATTATGCACTCTTTTGTGAAATTTATGTTTTGTGGAAGCTCTCAATGGGTTTAGCTGTGAGGAGTTTCTGAAGCGAAAAGCAAGGGGAATGAGCAGGCATCAAAATTCTTGGATATTAAAAATAACCTCCCAGAAGGCAAAATGACCTCCATTTGTTTCTGCTCTCCAGCCCACGCTGAACAAGCTGCCACAGTTGTGCTTTATCATGCACAACTACAGAAAAGATGCTTTTCTCTCATTCTCAATACTGATTTGGTGATTTTTTTAATGAGAACGAAAAAGCTTAGGGTAGTCTCTCTATGTCTCCTTTTCTCAAAGAGAGAGGGGGGGAGAAGAGAGAAGAAGAGAGAAAGCAGAAGGTGGTTGCAACTGCCAAGGTGAAAGGCTGTAAAGTGATGAGGTAGAACGGGTAGAGGTTTGTGAAGGAGAAGCAAGAGCCTTTGTATCTCCTGAAGCCGGCTCTGACATTGACCTTGCACATTATGAGTCTAGCATTTAACTTGACATCACCAAGTCAGGGAAACAAGGGAGAAAGAGATGTGGGGGTAAAAACTTGGAGAAGACAAAAAAAAAAGGAAAGAGGACAGGAGAAAGAGGAGAGACCATAGTAGAGGAAGGAAGGTGAAGAGATGAAAGGAGGGGAGGGGAAGGGAAGGAGAGGAGGAGGAAGGAGAAGGGAAGGAGAGGGATGGCAAGAGGGAAAGGAAGGGAGGAATCAGAATTAAGAAAATAACTTGCAGAAGACAAGGTTCAGAGGTCAGAGTAGAAGTAAAAGAGAGAGGAAGTCACAAGAAAGTGACAGTAATCAGTAGAACCAAATATTAATATGTTGTCAGAAGAGGTCAGGAGAAGGTGCTCTTGGGCTGGAAAGATGGCTCAGCATCTAAGATTAGCTCAGTTCCTAACACCCACGTGGGACAGCACATAACCTTCTATAACTCTAGATCTAATGCCTTCTTTTGAACTCCATGAGCGTCCACATACATGTGGTGTCACACACACACACACACACACACACACACACACACACACACACACACATCAAAAAGAGAAAGAAAAACTGTTCTTTCTCTGAGGCAAGTGAAACTGAGAAACTCAAGCCATCACTGGGTGTCTGTACCCCAACAGTTCTCTTCTACTGTTATTATTCTCTGTATAATAGATGCAGAACTCTGCCCTGCCCCTAACTCTTCTAATCCAAGCCTCAAATACAGAGGACACTGAATGATAACTTTGGGACACAGTTAAAAAGGAAAATCAGATGGTAGGGTATAGGGAGAGATGGAAGGGGAGAGTGTAGGGAAAGACAGCTAGAATTAGAGACATTTGGGATATGGTGTGGAAACCTAGTCCTGTGGGAACTTTCTGGAATCTATGAGGTTGATCCTAGTGAGGACTCCTAGTAATGGTGGATATGGAGTCTGAACTGGCCATCTTCTGTCACCAGGCAAGGCTTTCGGCCATGGGACTGGGTTACACTCAGTTGAGCTATTGGCCGAAGAGGTCCACAGAGATTCCTGAACAACTCAAGCTGATGCTAGGCAGCAGAGCCTCATTGCCAGGGACAATATCCACACAGCTCACTGAACATAGATTGGTCCAGCAGGTGCAAGCTTGGGGCCTTCTCCCCGGTATTCTTGTTTCTTTGGTGCTAGAAAGCACTCTGCAGGCTACAGAAAGAGAAACCTGGACACCAACCCAGCCACAAAACCCTCCACCTGCAATCCGTCCTGCCTGCAGATGTGCTCACAGAACTTGTGGGAGTGGCCAAGCAAAGTCTGGTTCAACTTGAGGCTCACACCATGAGAGAACCCAAGCCCTACACTGTTTGGATGATCGGGAACTGGACACATGATAGGACAGAGACCTAGGATAGACCCAAACACAGCTAGCAAAAGAAATTCAATGAAATGATCCATAATGATTTCCTGCTATATTCACGGATTGCTACCATGTCCAGTCATCATCAGAGGGGCATCCTCCAGTAGTAGATGGGAGCAGGTACAGAGACCCACAGACAGATATTATGTAGAAAAAGAGTCTACATTAGAGGTCTCTATTGGGTACCTCCCCCACAGAAGAGGAGAAGAAAAGACTGTAAGAGTCAGAGGGGATAGAGGGCACCAGGAGAGCATGACCCATGGAATCAACTAAGCAGGACTCTCATGGTTTTCAGACACAGAAACAGCAAGCATGGGAACTGCACGGATCTACACCAGGTCTTGTGTGTATGTTATGACTGTTAGCTTGGTGATTTTGTGGGACTCCTAACAGTGGTATATCTCTGACTCTTTTACTTGCTCTTGGGACTCTTTTCCTCCTATTAAGTCACCGTGTCCAGCCTTGATGTGAGGGTTTTTGTCTTGTCCTACTGCTCCTTGTTTTGTCCTGTTTTTGCTATTGTCTCTCAGAGGCCTGCTCTTTTCTGAAAGGAAACAGAGCAGGAGTGGACCTGGAGAAGAAGGAAGTGGGAGCAGAAGAGCTGGGAGGAGTGTAGGGAGGGGAAACTGTAGCTGGGATATATGGTATGAGAGAAGAATCTAGTTCCCATAAAAATAAACAAAATTTTAAAAGAGAAAAATTGAGTTGAGTAAGATAAGAGGGCACAAACGTTTGTGTTTGCTCAGCTTCTTAGGGGACCTTCATATAGTATAGGGTTCTGTGATGCTGGGCGGAAGGGAGAAAAGCATGTTACTCCTCATTTGGTCCAACATGCAGTTATATTCAATCACTCTCAGTGTGAGGTTCCAGGCTAGAAACCTAAGCAGCAGCTTTAAGCTTTAGGATTTCCAACAATACTAAGGTGGCCCTGCCACTTTGAGAGCAAGGATCTCGATGGGTGAAGATGAAAGAAGAGGTTTGTTCAGACCATTTAGTTCATAAAGAGAAAGAGTGCAATGTTCCATAATATCATCCTAACTATGAGATAATTTCATACTTAGTCATCTCAATACTGTTTTGCTGTTGTTTCAGATATTTTAGTGTGTGTGTGTGTGTGTATGTGTGTGTGTCTTCATGTATCTGTGTGTCTCTCTGTGTGTATATGTATGTCAGAGGTGATTCATAAGTGTGTGTACATGTTCACGTGTAGGGCTGGGGGAGTGTGCATGCCACCACACATGTGTGAAGTCAGAAGACAACCTTCATATGCCAACCTTTCTGCCTTGTTTGAGACAAGATCTCTTTATCACTAGCATGCTTTCTGGTCCATTCCTTAGGCATGCTGGGACTGCAGACTCTTATGTTCTTATGTCTGCCACAGTGGTTGGCTTTCATATAGATTCTGGGAATTCAAACTCTGGTCACCAGGGCAACAAGCATTTTGACATAGTGAGCTATCTCCCCAGCCCCAAATCAATATCTTGAGATTAAACTCAAAGTCAATACAAGAATACACCGGTCTTCTGAGACGTAATCTCAGAGCAAACTTCATGAAGAATTTTAACATCCATCTATATACTTTACCTAGTACTTCATGGGTCTTCAAGGAGAAAAGTGATAGGCACTTTCTACTCCTCTCCCAACCCAAAATAATCAAGCCAGTTCATTGAACTCACTCCCCCCAGTTCCACACAGCTTTTTCTAACTTGTTTTTTAAAACTGCCTAGTTGGAGCCATTTGTTCCATTTAGTTACCTTTATACATCTAGGTCTAGTCAGTGGGTCCAGTCAACTCCTTATCAAGGAAAGAACAAAGGAAGTGAGGAGGGGAGAGAAAGGGGGAAGGGAAGTGGGAAGGACTCAAAGATGGGAAGTAAAGGGAAGAAAGGAAGAGGGGGAGGACAGTAGGGTTGGGGAGTAAGAGAAAAGAAAAAGAAAGAAAACATGGACAAAGCAAAGGAGAGTACTCACGCTCCTAGACTCTAGCCCGTGGCTTTCAACCTTCCTTAGCTGTGACCCTTTAATACAGTTACTCATCTGTTGACCTCATACCATAAGATTATTTTTGTTGTTACCTTCTAACATTAATCTTGCTCTTATTATAAATTGCACTGTAAGTACCTGTTATGCAGGATAACGACATGTGACCTCTGTAAGAGTGTCAATTGACTCCCCAAAGAGGCCCACAGGCTGCAAACTACATAGATTAGATTGTAATCCACACAGATGACTGGATGGAGCATCCTCACTATTGCCTCTTATGGTGCCCAGGTCTTGGCAATTCTCCTTTAGACTGGGCTGTTTTCACCATCCCACTTTTAGCTGCTTCTCCTTGGACTTCTTTCCTCGAGTGTCACCCCCATAAAGGGGCTGCCTCACAGCCTGCCCTTCCTTAGCATGTCATCCTTTGAATCACTGTTTCCATGCCTGCTCATCTTTCTCCCCAATGTCAAGCTCTCTGCAAGGCGCCCATATTCTCTGAAGCACGTGTCTGGCGATCTTCAAGTCTTTCTGATTTTTCAAAGCCTCTTATGACTTCTCACCAGCCTCTTTCTCCCTCCCAGGCTAATTATCACTCATTTCTAGACCACCAAAATGACTCTATAACTGGACCTCCTATCCCATTGCCTCCCTCTTCCAGATAATCCTATATGCCGTGCTTGCCACATTAGTCATACTTAAACACTGGCTTCATCATCATAGTAGCCGTTATTCTTTATTAAGCATTTAATGTGTATGCAACCTAATGCTCAGCATTTTATATGAATGATATCACCTCATGCTCACCCTGACAGATGTGTGTGATTATCCCATTTTAAATCTGAGGTAATGAATGCTGAATGCTTACTCATCTATAAAAACTTGCTGAAAGCAGTGCATTTAAGAGCCTCTACTATTTAACCTGAATTCTTAAGACTCTCTGGTTCTTCTCTTCAAAGCCTCCATTCCAGGTGAAGTAGTCTGCTGGCACATCCAGTCATGGCTACACTGCCCCGCCTTTACTATTGAATGTGTTTCCCAGAATTTACACAGATTGGCCACCATGCAAGAGTAGGGCCGGTAGAAGAGCTCATTGACCTACATAGAGACCCCCAAGGCATCTTCTGCTTCTAAGAGACCCATAACCACAAGTGGCCCATGGATGCCCACTATGGTAGCCAATCAAGCTTGACCATGGTAGCCATTTTGCCTAGTGAATAATGGTGCCCAATTTTTGATGATTACAACTGTTTAGTCCTTAATTCCTTCTTCCAATTTTTATAACTTTGTGGAATGAGATCCAATAAATCCTATAAATATATTTGCAGCATCTTGGACTGATGGCTACCAAGTTGTTGTCCAGGTATCAGTAAAACATTGCTATAAGTTTTGAGAAAAGAAAAACAAGGAAGTGTATAGCATAGCCATGTAATTGTGTGTCACTTACTTTAACCAGGTCACCATACACATGCATTGACACACAGATTGAAGATATGTGCTCTTTGTTCACTTCCTCTCACCAGCGTTCAGGTCTCTATGAAAAGTTTCCTTCTCATGGGAACCCTGACCAGCCTGGATAAATGCAACCTGCAGTCACTCACAATGCCTTTAACTTTTCTTCCTAAGTCTTATCTCTGATGCTGCTCTGTTGCTCTGTTGCATGCACACCTGCCACACTCAAAAGTAAACTCTGTGAACTTTGGTACTTTGCTCATCTGTCTCCATTGCAACCTCAGAGTTCGAAACAAAACCTGTCACTTCAAAGGCCCTTAGCAAATACGGGTGCAGAGCAGGAACACAAGGATGACCATAAAGCAATGATGGGAAAGAAAAGCCTTATTCGAAAACAGACTTGTTGAAATTCAAATGCATAGGCAATGTCCAATTTATAGGGATACAGGAATGACTGAGCCTCCTGGGAAGCACATGCTTGCCCTTTGCTTCTTCTAACCGCTGTGTATTCAGAATAGCCCCAACTCCACTGCTCAACTAGCGTAATACCCAAAGGGAAGGTAAAAATTCTTATAACAGTGGAAAGCTTCTATGAGAATTGTCATGTAGTTGAAATCCACTTAGTCAAGGACCCATTCCTTAACCCACTTGGCCTGTAGAGGGACAAATGCCTAGGTATCAAAGGATAGTGACAAGATATATCCCTGCCCTGTTTCATGCCCGACAACAGGAGATAGTGTCAGTGGAATTATAAGGAGAACTAAAAGAGGAATAAATAGAGGCTTGGAGGTAAGTGCAATAATTTTAGTTTTCTAAACACAGTGGAATTGTCTTGGAAATCCACCTGGCCTCAGAACAAAATGACATATGCATACCACTCTCATTGGAGGCCAGCTGTCAGTTCATTCCCAAAGCTGCTTGTTGTGCCCAGGGGGCAAAGGTTCATGATTTCAGAACAAAACACTGACAAAATAATTGGTGGTCATGAGTACTAATAAAATATAAGGCAAGGCTGAAAGTCCAGGCCGACCCAACAAGGGCACTGGGCTTCAGGGATTCTGAGCCAGTTGTCCTCCAAACCAGGTAATCCCAAAGCCAAGACTTCTTTGATCAACTTGAGAAAACAAGTACTGCCTACTTAAAACTGTGCAGAAAGCCACAGATCTATCCCTATCAGTACTATTCCAGCAAAGAAGAGAGCAGGTGCTTAAGAAAGAGATATGAGTGGGTTTCAGGTCAAAGAGCCATTGCCCTTTCTTGTGCATAATGTTTGCAAACTCGGGGCAGGCCTTCTAAACATGGAGCTTCCTTTGGATCTTCCCTAGACACATAAAGTTTACCATGATGCACCTCAGCTTTGTCACAGCCAAGTGTAACAGAATACATGTCCTTATCTCTGATGCTACTTTTTTTTTTCTCCCAGTGTGAAATAGTCTCTAGTTTACTTAATGTTCATTTTGGTTTTATGATAATAGTAGAGATCTAGGATAGCAATCTTTTTTTTTTTTTTTTTGCTTTTTTGTTTATTTACTCATTGTGTTTTTAATAAAAGGAAGTCTTCAAAAGTTACCAGGCAACATAAATACAAGCAAATAGAGAATAGTATATTTAAAACAAAGCAAATAGATCGTGTGCATGTTGCTCTGTATATGTGTGTATGTTACATATGTGAACAGCCATGTACAATTATGTATAATTATGTAACAAAGAAATACAGACATTATGATCTTCTCCAGTTATATGTTTTGTTTGAAATTTGCTCTAAACAAACACATTCCAAACATTTAAAGACCACATAGTGATAACTGGTGGATTTTCTTCAAGATTCACATTTCAATGAAAATTAAAGTCTATCCAGAAAAACATGATTCCATACAATGAGCGTGTCCTGTGTGTCCCTAGATTGACCCACTTTGAGTCCTTCTCTGTCACAGCTCTGTGCAAAATCTGTTCTCCATGGTGTATAATGATACCAAGGAGGTTTCTGTCGACTGTGTTTGGACAGTAAAGAAGTTCTTCCAGGACAGTAGAGAGAAGTGGATGAGGCTGGAGGATTCATCTCCCAGCAACCTTCAGAGTCAACTAAGACCAGCTCGGTCGTTGGACATTTTCTCCCAAGTTAATATTGACAATGGAATTGAACCTGCCTCCTTAGTAACAGTCACCACTCCCAACCCTTGCTGCTCAGCTCAGCATGTTTATTTACTTCTTTACTCAGAGCTTTACTCATACTTTTTGCCAATTTCTTCAGGTGATTGTTTTTAATGTATCAACTGCTTCCTTCTTGGACCTTGGCTGACAGAGAATACGGAAGGAGATGATAGAGACAAGGACACAAGAAGGTCCTGCATCCTGTGTTCCTTCTCTCAGCATCAGTGAGTACATAGTACTGTACCCAACATACATACTATGCTGAAGCTGAGGCTCCCTTTCTAGCACTACAGAGAAAGAGATCAAAAATAGTTACAGATAAAACCCCATTTGTTGGTGTATAGGTAAGAAGGAAAGGTGGTATACAGCTGTTAGTCATGTTTATCAAGAGCTAGAACTCAACAATTGTTGACAAAGAATAAATATGATTGGGCTGAGGTGAAGGTCCTGGGGTTTTACAAAAGGTGTCGGTCTGTTAGTTCGGAAAGGAAATGCTTTTGGATGGAATCCATGCAAATTGCCCTTACAGAAAAGCCCAGACGATTTTGTCATGGCACAATCCACTTAGAGGACTAGCGGTTCTCAGAATCCCTAGTGTGAGATAAGAAAAGGGTGATAAAATGCTCTAAGGGAGCATCACCTAGGGAGATACCTAATGGGTAATTGCGAGCCTCAAGGAGACACTCTCAAGATGAGATGTATCAGTACATATCTTTGACCAAGTATCACCTCCGCGGCTGCACAGAAATCCAGAACAACTCTTTCCAGCCACCGCTTTTGGAACAAAGAATCTACCTCCTCTTCAACAATTTCTTCACCTGTAAACTAGAAACAACAACATGATCTAGCGATATTCGTTACTTCTTTTCGATGCTATGACAAAATACCGAACAAGGGCAAAGTTCAGAAGGAAGGGTTTAGTTGAACTCTGAGTTTGAGGGTACAGCCTGTCGCGGCAGCGAAGCCATGGTGGAAGGGGTATGTGACAGCTGGTCACATTACACCTACTCTCGGGAAACAGAGAGGAGGGAAAGGCTGGGGGTGGGAGGAGGGAAAGAGGAGGAGGGAATTCTGGTGTTCACCCCTCCTTATTTTATTGAGTTAATTACCCCAGCCCAATGGAAAAAGCTGTTCATCTTTAGAGTGAGGTTTTCCACCTTGACTAATTCAGTCAAGAGACTCCTTCACAAATATGCCTAAAGGTTTGTCTCTAAAGTGATCATAGATACTGCTAAGTTAACTATCAATATCTAGAGTCCCAATAGGATAAAGAAGCATGGGCGAATAGCAAAGTAGAAGGATCTAGAGAATCCTAGAAACCTACAAGTAGAACAGTATGATAGGCAGATTTGGGCCCAGGGGTCCCGCTCAAACTAAGGTACCAGCCAAGGACAATACAGGCGGTAAACCTTAAACCCCTACCCAGATCTAGCCAATGGACAGAACATTCTCCACAGTTGAGTGGAGAGTGGGGTATGACTTTCACATGAACTCTGGTGCCTCATATTTGACCATGTCCCCTGGAGGGGGAGACTTGGTGGCACTCAGAGGAAGGATAGCAGGTTACCATGAAGAGACTTGATACCCTATGAGCATATACAGGAGGAGGTAATCCCCCTCAGGAACAGACATAGGGGAGGGGAATAAGGGGGAAATGGGAGGGAGGGAAGAATGGGAGGATACAAGGGATGGGATAACCATTGAGATGTAACAAGAATAAATTAATAAAAAAATAAAAAAAATAACTCAGTGTCAATCATCATATTACATTAAATGTAATTACCAATGTAAAATCATTAGCAATACTCATAACACCCAGAACATACTTCAAATGTTATATATAGTTGTACCTGGTCCAGCTATTATTTCCCAACATACGGCATACCTGACTCCCACAGTCTGAGGACAAGTCACCCATCATAGTCTAAGTCCTGTTGAAGATAGAAATAGTCTGTGATCCAGATAATGATATCTTCAAACAATGTTAAGAGAATTTCTGACATTAAGACATAGCGATGTTCAGTTCTTCATAAATAGGAAAGGAGTCATTGTGAATGACTTATTCCTGTCCTGTCCTGTGAGATGGGATATTATTCTATACTAAAAGGAACTGTAAAGAGGTAGCATCATTAGAAGAAAGGCTAGCTTAAAGTTAAAGTTAAGTCATCTCAAACATCAAACCATAGGCTGCTTTTAGGGTGGGGTACCATTAAGCTGAATTAAAATTAGTTTCCAAAATATGATATATCTTCATTAGCCATTCCTTGAGTAACTGTTAACAAATTTTGCTTAGCATTAATATTAATTTATTATAAATCAAAAGTCCATGCCCTTTTAAGCATAAAAAAGCTGAAATATGCATATGCTAAAAGGTTAAAATATGTATATATATTAATGAATAACCTATATTATACATACAATTTCAATGTTTGCTTTGCTTGGTTTAAAAATTAAAAGGAAAGGTTATATTTTAATGAGAGTTGCAATATGAACTTTAACAACATGCTGACATAAGCAAAATATCTTGCTTGAAAGCATTAGTTTATCATATATTGTGCAAAATTCACCAAAAAAAAAAATCCAAATTCCCCCAAAATAATGGGGCTAGTCAAAGGAATTATGTAATAATGCAAAAAAGAGACTGTGAGATTCAAAAATGTGGGGAAATTTAGTAAAGGTGAGAAAAAGGTGTTAGAAAAAAATTATATAAAGAGACTTGAAGATTTTTTAAATATAGATTGATGTTGAGATGATATTTCTAACAGAAAAGGTGAGCCAGCTGCTACAGTGCAAAGCCCAAGTGTGAGGCGAGCAAGAGTGGGGAAGGTGAGGCACTGGGAAGGCTGCATTGTAGGGAGGTGGGGCAAGCCTAGGGCAAGCATGGCTAGGAGGGTCTCAGGGATTTTTTTAGCGGCAGGCCTCCTCAGACCAAGGTCAGAGTAAATGGTATAGCATGTGATCCATCCAGTCATACAATAGGACACAGGTTTGTTTGCTCTACAATCCAAAAAGAGCCTTGGGGAGGAGGTGATCTGTTGGTGACTCCCAAAAGGCTACTGAAGGCAGACATAAGGATTGTACAGCTCTACAGGCAAAGCCGTTCTCTGCTCCAGCCAGGAGAGCAGCAGTGGCCTTCATGGTCACCTTCACGGAGGATGCAGTGATGCCAAGTCTGGGGAAGGCCAAGGTCACAGGAGTCTGATGATGTGCCGTGACACAGGTTATTTATGGGAAATTAAAAATAAATATCAAATTCTTAATGCTTTTTTAACTTTATCAGTGGCAAGGTCAACAAAGGATTCCAAGTCAACACATAATAAAGACTTTTGCTCACCATGTTCATTAAAGCACTATTCACAGCTACTAAACTATGGAATCAACTTAGGGGGCCGATGGCAGGATCATAGATAAAGGAAATAAAGTTTATACACACCATGAGGTGCTTTTTTTTTTCAGCCACAGAGAACAAAGCTATGTCATTTGTAGAAAAAAAGTATTCAATGAAGATAATCATATTAGTTAAGACAGTTTCAGAAGGAAAACTATCATATTTTGTCTTCTTTGTGGTCTCCCAGACTTTATACCCATACACGAAATCATGTATGTATCTCTGAGATTAAAGTAGAAATAATGAAAATAGGAATAATGGAAAGAACGAATAATGGACTAATGGAAAAGGGAAGGAAGAAATAGAAGAATCAGACAGGGTAGAGGGAGATCGTGCTACCTGAGTAATATATGTTTGAATAAAAACTTAAAAAAATAAATAAATTTTTAAAAAGCAATGTCACAAAAAATATCTCTTCCTAGCCAATGGAAAGATGTCCAATATTTTAATTCAATATTTACTCATTTTTTAAATTCCTTTTAGGGCTACTTATAGTGTAATGGGTATCAAAGTCAAATGTTTGCAATAAATTTGTATTAATGATTAAATATATACTTATTAGGAAAAATGCAAGATTTCTATCTCCTTGAGTTTTATGACTTTTTGTCTTTTGTTTTGTTTTGTTTTGTTGTTTTGGGGGTTGTTTGGTTTTTTGTTTTTGTTTTTTGTTTTTTGGGGGGGGTTGTTTGTTTGTTTTTGTTTTGGTGTGCTTTCTTTTTTTCTTCTTTCATTTTGCTTAATATAGCAGAAATGTATTCTTTCTTTCTTAAAATTTATTTTAACTTATTTTTTTATGTATGTGGGTGTTTTGTCAGCATGTATGTCTGTGCACAAAGTGCATATAGTGCCTGAGGAGGCCAGAATAGGGTGTCAAATTTCCTGGGACTGTAATTACATATGGTTGTGAGTTACCATTTGTGTGCTGGGACTTGCACCTGGCTCCTCTGGAAGAGTAGCCAGTATTCTTAACCCCAGAACCATCTCTTCAGCCATTCCCTCTCATTTATAAAAGTTGAAAGTCAAAAATCAGGATGCCAGACAGGCCATTTTCTCTCTAGAAGCCCCAGGAGAGACTCTTCCCCTGTCTGTCCCGGCTTCTGAATAATCAAAGATCCTTGGTATTCCCTGAGGTATGATATCAAGTCCCTGCTTCTGTTACCACATGGCCCTCTTCCTATGTTCTTATGTCCAAACTCCACTTTTAAAAAACCAACAAAGAGCCGGACGTGGTGGCGCACACCTTTAATCCCAGCCCTTGGGAGGCAGAGGCAGGCAGTCTCTGATTTTGAGGCCATCCTGGTCTACAAAGAGAGTTCCAGGATAGCCAGGGCAACACAGAGAAACCCTGTCTCAAAAAACAAAGAAGATATAATAAGGAAAATGCAATAACATAAAACAGAAACTAACACATAAGAATTGGAGAAAGAAAAAAAAAGAGCCCAAGAGAAGACATAAGAATCAGAGACCCTCTCATTCACACAGTCAGGAGACCCGCCCATACAGGCACTAAACTGAAAGCCATAATATACACACAGGAGATCTAGTACAGACCTGGGCAGGCCCTGTAGTTGCTGCCTCCGTTTCTGTGAGTTCATATGAGCTTTGAGCATGCTAATTCAGAGGGCCCTATTTTCTTGGTCCTCCACCCCATCTGACTCTTACACTGTTTCTGCATCCTCTTTTTTTGGGTTCCCTAAGCCCTTGAATTCTTATAACTACCATGAAAAGTAGAAAAATATCATCTGCCAACCTACCGTCTATGAGAAGACTGAATGTGCCCTGGGTATTTTGGGAGGATGCCTTAGAGAAACGCCCATTGTTGAAGGTCCAGTGACAGGTTGCAGGAAAGTGTACAAGATGAACAGTGAGATCCCCAGCTCCATCCTTTCACCAGTTGCTTGAATACCAGCAATCCTGCAGCATGGGAGAATAGCAAAGTAGAAGGATCCAGAGGATCCTAGAAACCTACAAGTAGAACATTATGATAGGCAGATTTGGGCCCAGGGGTCCCGCTCAAACTAAGGCACCAGCCAAGGACAATACAGGCGGTAAACTTTAAACCCCTACCCAGATCTAGCCAATGGACAGAACATTCTCCACAGTTGAGTGGAGAGTGGGGTATGACTTTCACACGAACTCTGGTGCCTCATATTTGACCATGTCCCCTGGAGGGGGAGACCTGGTGGCACTCAGAGGAAGGATAGCAGGTTACCATGAAGAGACTTGATACCCTATGAGCATATACAGGGGGAGGTAATCCCCCTCAGGAACAGTCATAGGGGAGGGGAATAAGGGGAAAATGGGAGGGAGGGAAGAATGGGAGGATACAAGAGATGGGATAACCATTGAGATGTAACAAGAATAAATTAATAAAAAAAATTTTTTTAAAGATTCCTGAATAACTAACAGTCCGATGCAACAGCCCTGTGTAGTTACTTGGGAGTGAACTCGCCAGTTAAGCATCTTTATATACTATTTCCCTTCGGGGTTGCACTCTCAAACATTAATTGCTGCCAGAGGTTGTCCATTATTGGAGAACTTCTGGAAAGTGAATGGAAACCAAAACAAACAAGAAAAGCTCCTGAAGTAAATCAGATAATTCAAGGGGGGAAAAATGTACTTATCATCCAAGTCCTCACAGAGATAAGAAAAGATACTAAATCCATGAAACGGAACATGATACTATTTTTATAAAAGAACATTCCAGGAACAAGGAAAGTTCTTAGAAATTAAAAATACGAGAGCACAATAAAATACTCCATATAAGGAAGCTAAATGAGAAGATAAAACATTTTGCAGAGTAAAGAAGACCCATAGTTAAAGCCACTTGAGACTTAAGAAGTAAAATTTGAAGAATAATATTAGCCTATTGAATGATTCTCTCCCCACCCCCAGAAAATGGGTATCAGACTGGTGAGGTTGCTCAGCAGATAAAGGCACTTGCCACCAAGTCTGACTGCCCAAGGTCTAGTCCTGAGACCCACATGATGGGAAGAGACAACTCCTGGCATGTATTCTCCCATGTGACCTCCAAATGTGTTTTATGGCACACATAAGCACGTGCACATGCGTATGCACACCCCCATATGCACATACACATAAATAGATAGATTAAATAGACATAGATAGATAGATAGATAGATAGATAGATAGATGATAGATAGATAGATGATAGCAGATATATAAATAAAATGTTTTTAAATTAATAGATAGCTAGAAAGAGAAGTAATTTATTATAAATACAAAATATTTCCCTAAACTACAAATCATGAGTTTCCAAAACAAATACCCCCCCTAATGTCTAAAATAACAACTATTCTGTAAAATATTAGTTTTGATATATCACTATAACACTTCAGAACCTCCAAGGTAAAAAGAAAATAGAAATCACAGATAAGGGTAAAAATCAAAATAACAGCCTTGTCCATAGCAACTCTGAAAGCTGTGAGCCAAGTATTTTTAAATTCTGGGGAAAAAAATTACTATTTAGGGAGAATTCTATAGCCAGACAAACTAGCGCATGAAAACTAAAATGAAGACATTTGGTGGCAAGTGCCATGCCAGGAAAGTGACCTATCAAGGCTCTGAGCAAGGTTCTTCCTTCACCAAAATAAAGAAGTAGATAGGAGAGGATAACCCAGGATCCAGAAAGTTCTATATCATTAGAGGCAAAGGAAGAGATCCAGTAGCAGTCTAAAAGAGTATAATGTAAAACAAATCGTACTCAAAGATTCAAAAGTCAACACAACAGCCCTCCAGACTGTGGTGCTGCCTAGTTATGAGATACTAGAGGTTTTAGCTAGAAGCTAATAGAACAAACCCTCCCAAATGCTCGGAGAACGTTGACTTCAACTCTAAGTTCTTTATTCAGACATGTCATACAAAGTTAGGCAATAGGATTAACTGAAGCCACCAGAAGCAGCTTATACCAGAAGATGACAGTCAAAGCATCAATCACCTCCACCTGCCCACAAAATTTGCAAACAGAACTGATATACAGCACAGGCTGTGCACTGCACAGTTAGGCAGTGAGGGGGGGCAGTTACACTGAGCAGCATGCAAGGCTATCTCAGACTGTTCATCTTCACAACAGTCACTGTCATATTCCAATGCCGACCCATGTTACTTAAGGGACTTAAGCATCCGTGGATTTCAGATTCCATGGGGGTTCTGGCACAATTCTCCCAGGTGCATCAAGGGACGGGGTATATGCGCTATCACGCTTCCCTCTTTTGTAGCCTATCATTTTTGAATGAGTAAAGAAATGGTGTAATCAAAGGGCTAAGATGCTTCAAACAGCTAGTCACCTGGATTCCCAGTCATCACCAAACGTGTTATCTGTAATTCATTAGGGAAACCACACACTATGATCTCTTTGTGTGGGGTGGAGATAAAAGTGAAAGGAGATGTGGGTGTAACTGGATCACATCAGAGGAAACCTCCTCCGGGGCTTGATTGTCAAAGTCAGCCAACCTTCGATTTAAAAAAAAAAAAAAAGATGAAGAAGAATAACAACAAAGCCAAATATAAACCAAGTAAAATGGAAAAGAAAATATTTCATCAGATTTAAGGAGCTCAAAAATGTGTAAAAAGCTAGCTCTCAAAGTATTTAAAGGTTCTGTGTTAGAGTTTGGGATCTGCAAGCCAGGCACAGAATGACACTATGTAGTCTCTCACTCATGGATGGAAGAAGAGACACTTGACCTCACAAAAGTGGAGAGTGGAGCAGAGGCTACTAAAAACTGGGAAGAGCCTGGGGAAGGGATAGGAAGCTCCCAGTTATGGGGTTCAAAGCTGCAGCTGTATAGGAGAATAAAGCTCTAGTCCCGGATGACTATATTTAGTGACTTACTTTGTACTTTAAGATAGATGGACGATGAGGGGATTTTTTTTTTCATTTTCTCAACACAAAGCTAAATGTTTGAGGTAGTCAAGGTGCTAATTATCCTAGTTTGATTATTACATTCTGTTTATAAGGGACTTAAAATATCATACTGTATCCACATAAATGTATAGTTTCAGGTAAAATAAAATATAATTTTTAAAGATCTTGAAATATGACAGTTCTTTTGAAAAACAGTCAAGCACCACACTTTTCAATTAATGAAATCTCCTAAATATATTCCACATATATCTCTCTCCCCACTTTTAGACAATTCCTACCCTTTAACAGAGGGATCTCTCTTAACATGGAGGTGTGAGCCAATCTTTCAAACCAGACTCAAACTTCAATATCTACACTAAGCTTTGCTTGATCTCTCAGGCAATTTTTGTTCATAGTTATTACCCAAGAGCACTGTTCTGCAATGAAGACAGAACTGAGAAAGGACACAGTCATATTTTGTTGAGTATGTTTTAAGTCCTTGAGACTAAAGATGTGTTTTCCCTCAGACAATATGAATGTAGAAGCATTTGGAGGACACCAGAGCAGAGCAAGTAGGATCCATCATTGTGGATCCTGACCAAGGGTCATTCTGTGCAATAGAACAACATGGAAGCAGTTCTTGCCTTACATCAGTGTAACGTTTCTTAATAAAGACATAATGTAGGACCATGCGTTCAAAAACCTGAATAAAGTAGCTTTCTGTAAAATCCCATATTTTCAGATGATAGCATTTTGTGATAGCATAGAAAGTACCTAAAGCACACCAACTGTATAGGAGTATTGGCAACTTGATCATAACACCCTTTTTTGTAACACTCTTTTTTGTTTTCCAATACATTACACTCTCCTGCCTTTCCTCCTGCCCTTCAGTTTTCTTCTACTCATGATAAAGGCTCATTTTTAAATATCGTTTCTCCTAGTGTTGAAATGTGGTATTTTTCTGTGATGATTTGAATGAGAATACCATCCATAGCCTCTGGTATTAGGACATTTGGTCCACAACTGATGGTTCTGTTTTGGGAGGTTTAGGGGGTGTGGCTTTGGTGCATAAAGTCCATCACTGGAAGTGGACTCTAGGAGTTTGAAGCCTCAAAGCACTTCCAGCTTGTACTCTGAGCTCCGTGCTTGTATTTGAAGATGTGAGCTCCCACCTTCCTTCTCCTGCTTCCATGCCTACCTGCTGCCATGTCTTCCTGCCACAATGCACTCTTGACTCTCCGGAATCATAAGCCCAAATAAACTCCTCCTTCTATAAGTTGACTTGGTCATGATGTTTTATCACAGCAGCAGATATGTAACTAATACATCCCATGTGCTTTCCTAGCTTCCCTTCATCTTCTCCCCTCTATTCTGTCACATATTACAGTAATCCTAAAACTCGTATCTGTCTCCCACACCTCTTTTCAGGTTTCTAGGGTTGTGTACATGACTGCAGTCATGCTTAAATGTCTCTCAAGAATCTACAATTAGCTTCCTAACTTGAATTCAAGATTTCCAATTTGTTGTGTAGTTGAGAAAATGGCATTGTCCCTCCGTTTCTGCAAACTAGTTTTTCCAGACTTGTGCTTGAGTCTCTGCTATTCAACCTTTTCAACTTATCCACTATTAGTTCTTCTTCTCTGCATCTGATCTGTCATTACGTAAAAACCAAGCTGTCTCATCTGCAGCCATCCTGGCCAATTTGTTGTGATTGACGGCTGAGCTCTGTCATACTTCTTAACAGTGATCCCTGGAGCCAATCTTTCCACCTTTCCAGCCCATTCCCCATGCAACAACTTCTACACCCTTCAGAAGACTACATGAAATCTGACCTCTGTTGATCTCTGAAGCTGCATCTCCAAGCTCTTGTCACTCTAATCTACTTTCAGCTCCTTTGATATGGAATTTCTATCCCTACCTTGAATCTTTACAATCCTTGCCCTCTACCTAGAGATTTAATGACAGCTCCTCCTCATTTCTCAACTCCATCATCACTGTCAATTCGCCTTGTTGATGAATTCTCTCTCATTCTGTATACAAACCTCACCCCAGTTCAACTAAGTCTTCTGTTCCCCTCAAAGTCAGCTGCTTTCCCTTTGATTATCTCTCAAAGACTATTAGATTTCTCTCTCAAGACACTTCAAAGGAACTATAGTGAAATCATTTGTGATTGATTGTGAAATATCTGGCTCCCTTCAAAAAGCATCAGGCCCAGTTCTTCTTGCTTGCTACTATTGCTCTAGCATAGAACTTTGCTGATAGTCTCCTCTACAGAGGTGCTTAAATACCATGTCCAGCACGCTCACTGGTGAGTCAGACAACTGAGACTGCTATACCCTACTTGCTTTTAGTAACAATGAATAAACAAAAAGGGAAGTAAGTCCCAAAAATCACCCTAATAATGCAGAAAGGACAAACACTTGACGTGCTCAAACTCTAGTCTTCCTGATGACCATAGGTCATCTATATCCCAGTTTTCCAATAATGAAAGAATCCCAGAGGGTACATGAGAGACTGTAGCCACTAAGTGAACTTGCCAAAAACTAACAGCAAAGAAATTCAATAAGCTAAGCCAGCCTAGATAGTAAAGTTTTATACAAAAGAAGAGGAAACTGTGTACAGTGTATATTAGGATAGGAACTGACTAACCCAGAATAGAGCAGAGACCATAAGTAGTAGGAAATAGCAAGAGTTGAAAAAATGGTGGGGAAAACTAGGGATAATGACATGGAAGAAAGTACACAGGCACAAATAATTTGCTTTAAGTTTTCAGAATATTTTGCATGGCCAGATCAAAGATGGCTCTTCCTACTATGCCTAGAATATAGACACAGAATATAGACCCAGAGACAGTAATAGATTTCTTGAAATTCCTGCAATGACCAAATGTGCCAGTATTTTCAGAGTTTTCTCAAATATAGTTTTGCATGTTAGACTGGAAGGAGGGATTAATCTACAAGCCCAAATTTTTAATTCAAGTTTTCACAACAGCATAACTCAGAAGGTGCCATGCATGTTATATTTTATGGGAACAGTGCACATCATGGCAACCCTGATCTAGAATGAAGTTAATTAATTGTAATGGTAGGTATTGTAATTATATCATTGGGAATCCTAGGGTGAGTCAGCAAATAGCTGTGTGGTGGCAGCTGCTTCATCACTTGCCCTTCAGTCAAATTTCAGAGTGAATGACCTTAAGTGATGTTGAAGTCAGGAGCCAATTTAGAGCAGAATAACAAGGAAGAATTCCATGTCCACTAAGAATGATGCTGGGACAGTATATGTGACCAATAATGGTACATCAGGATCTAGGAAGGAAAAAATGCAACTGGTAAGGTTTCAAATGTAGTATTAAAGTCAATCTTAAACAGAGAGGGAGAGAAAGGTGTGAAACCAGAAACTCAGTATCAAGGACAGAAGCCAGGGATGTGCTGCAGACAACTACCAAGTAAACTCCAGAATTGGAGGAACAGTTAGGGATGAAAGAGATAATTTTGCTAATACCATATGTGCTATGTCCCGGCCCACAGGACAAATCGAACCAGTGTTCACCTGAAAAAGGGAGTGGAGATTGAAGGTGGGGTACAAAGACGTAAGAAATAATGAGTCAAGTCTGGAAGTCTCTGATCAAGACTCTCTTTAACGTGGATGAGTAAGACTTTATATAGCAAGGTCAATAGGATCTATTCTAATCCCACTCTCCCTAGCCCCCAGGCAAGAATACATTAACCTGAATGGCTCCCTATAGCAACCTCCTTAATCTTCTGAGTGGTTCCCTGCAAGAACTTCCCTATTTCTTTCAAAGGTAAATAACCTAAAGATAGCCTAGAACATGAGACCTCCTTCAGCAAGGGTCAGCAACTTGAAGGTCACAGCATGCAGCCTAAGCAAGGGATTTCTAACATGGCAGAATTTAGCATGGCTCCCCACATGTATGTAGATGTCAGGGGACCTGAGGCTGTGAGGGCTCAGAATGGTTGCCATGGGTTGCTTCTGGAACTGTCCTTCTAGTACAGTATTATTGTGCCTCTGTTAGTGTGTAAAACAGTGTGGGAAGCTCATAAAAGCAAGGATATGTCTTGAACATTTATTGAAATAGACATCTTGGCCCATCCACAATCAAATGTTACTTTCTTTTCTGTCAGAGGGCAACTATTTTATTTTTTTAACACAAATGACCTGAACAGTGGCCACAATCATTTTTTTTCCTTTGTTCCAGAAGCAGTCTGAATTCCACCAGGCCATTTGCAACCAATCAAAATAACTTTACCTCCTCCTTACCCCTCCAAGCCCAAACACTTCATCAAAGTTTCTTTGGTTGTGACGGAGCCTAATGCCACTGCAAAGCTTTGAAGACCCAGAAAATGGGCCACGGTCTTGTAAAGGGAACATAGATGTAGTGGGTAATTTTAGATGTCAGTGTGATTACATCAAGGGAAACTCAGGCTGCTGAAGGCACTGCTTCTAAGTGTGGCTGTGAATGCATTGTAAAAATACTAACATTCGTGGGACAGAGGGGAGGACATTCTATTGGGACTTTAGGTGAGAGAAGCATGGGAGAATGGGGAAATAGAAGAATCCAGAGGGTCCTAGAACCCTCAAGAAGAACATTATGATGGGCAGATCTGGGCCCAGGGGTCCTGCTCAAACCATGGCACCAACCTAGGACAATACGTGCAGTAAACTTTGAAACCCTACCCAGATCTAGCCAATGGACAGGACATTCTCCACAGTTGAGTAGAGAGTGGGGTCTGACTTTCACATGAACTCTGGTGCCCCATATTTGACCATATCCCCTGGATGGGGAGGCCTAGTGGCACTCAAAGGAAGGATAGCAGGCTACCAAGAAGAGACTTGATACCCTATGAGCATATATAGGGGGAGGAAGTCCCCCTCAGTCACAGTCATAGGGGAGGGGAGTAAGGAGAAAATGGGAGGGAGGGAGGAATGAGAGGATACAAGGGATGGGATAACAATTTAGATGTAATATGAATAAATTAATAAAATACATTTTAAAAATGCTAACATTGCAAACAGTGCACTAAGTAATAAAAAGCCACCCGGTCAGTTGAGAGTCAACATGAAATAAAAAGCAAAAGTATTCTTCATCATCATCCCTGGTTCTAAGACCTTGAGACTTGAGCTAAGCTTCTCTACTATATAGTCTCGGCTAAGGATCTTACTCTGTAGACCTCAAAGGCACTGACATCTGCCTGTGTCTGCCTTCCAAGTGTTAGGATGACAAGCCCATGTCACCCCCATGCAGCTCAATGACTTTTCTGGTCAGAGATTAGGTGAATTTACTAATGTGGAGAGATCTCTGTGTATCAGTGGATTTATCCAACTTGGGTTTACAAATATTCAGTGAAACACATCTCATCCATAATTGAACATTTTTTCTTGTCATTGTTTCCTAAACAATATCATATAAAATTATGTATATACCTGCTTTGTTGCACTGTTTTATGATCTAAAACAGATACAGAGTATACCAGAGGATGCTCACTGACTGTGTGCAAATACAACTATGGTGGACTGCATGAGAAATGTTCCCCATAGGTTCATGTGTATGAAAACTTGGTCCTCTGTTGGTGCAGCTGTTTGTGGAGGTAAGGGAACCTTTAGGAGTTGCACCATTGATGGAGAAAGCATATCACTTATGGGTGGACTATGAGGTGTTTTTGGCTTCATCCCTCTTCCTACTGCTCTCTGCTTCTATGTGTGGAGAAAAATGTTATTAGCCAGCTTGGGGTATATAAACCTAACTACCCAGGAGTTCTAATTTCCACTGTCCTATGTATACTGGAAAGGATCTCCATGGATACCAAGGGATGATTAGATATAGATGTCTAAGTTTCTGGACCTACGAGCTCACAAAGATAGATATAGTCTCTGGAGACCTCTCACTAACACAACAGACAAATGCACAGTAGCCTAAAAATACACAGCCCCTCTCTCCAAGCTCTTGCCTTCAATATTATGTCCAGGTAAAAGCTTGAAATGGGAGAGAAGAAACAGATGCTTGGGTTATATACTTACAACCTGGCTGGTCAAAAACACACAGCATTTTGACTCAGTAAAATGGGATGGAGCTGTATGGTACTAAAAATGGCAGAGAATTAAGCAGTCTCAGGATTGAAATGGGAGCTATGCAAAGGAAGACAGGGAGAAGAATCAGTAAGTAGTACCTACGATTCAAAAGCCAAAGCTTTATAAGCACTCTTGGGGTGTGTTCTCTATAGTTCTTAAATTTTTCCTGCAGTGCCAAGTTCACCCTCCCAGTGAACCAACTCAAAAGATCCAAGCAGACTCTAATTTCCCCCTCAGTAACTATAACACAGGGCAGGCAGGACACCAGCAGCAGCAAGCTTCTGGCTCCCTGCCAGCAGCTTCATTGCTTATTAACTTATTCTATATAGCCTTCAGCATGGCAAGAAAGCTTCCTCTAATTATCAACAGGAATGCAGAAGCCACAAGGGGAAACCTGAGCCAGAGAGTTGAGGCTGTGTTGATTATCCCTCCAGCTCTTATCAAAGTGGACACAGGGCTGAGCTATGCAGATAGCAAACTGGCAGGCACAGGAAGTGCGTGGGAAGGGACCTGGAAGGCAAGCTTGGGGCTGGAATGAATGCTCAGTGAAGAGAGTTGCATTTGAGTCGTGAGTATTTGTCTGTCTGTTGGATGGTTGGTTTGCCCCTCCCCGTTGGTCCAAGAAGTTAAGTCCGGGAAGTCAACATTGCCAGAGACAGAACATACAGATGAGGCCCAGCATTAATAGACTTTTGGCCACTATATCAGAAAAGGGGGCCATGTGAGATGGTGACAATGGAGAGAGAGCATCCAATAAGCAGAGTCACTGTCCAAAAGGTGCTTGAGTCCTTTGCACAGAAACTAAATGTCACCACTGTAAGATGCATCTTAGGAGAAAGCAGACACAGTGGCAATGCACTAGGTGGACTAGAAAGTGCCATTGAATCCTCTCCTTTTCTCAGGTTCCACACTATCTAAGAAGTCCTCAGTCAAGGGTCAGATCCAGTCTCATCTTCTTCCCAAAGCTCCTCACACCTTCTTACAACTACAGTACTTTGTATAGAGTTTCTTACAATTTCAATTATACTGATAACAACAACAAAAAAAAATACTTAAAAAGGATCATCAAGTACTCTGTGGGGGTAAATGAAGCAAGACATATCAAAACCTTGGAGAAGGGTGTGAAGAGAGTAGAAAGCAGACCACCCACCCTCCCCCCACCACACCCCACATTCCAGGCATGGCTAGGGTCTTCTGACTCCTTCTTAAAGTCTTCTGCTTGGGAGAGATTTCACACGCTGTGCTGCAGGTTGAACCCTGTGAGGACTTCAGAATCTCAATACAAGACAAAAGAGAAAGACCAGGAGGGGTGGACATGAGGAGATGATGACAAGGACTTGCTCTCCATAGATGCTTTCAGAGAGGAGCCCAGCTCTACCGCCATGAAGCATCATCCTCAGTGGTCCATGTGGAAATACAAGCGGGACCCAAGAATCCCTCACTATGCAAAAATGTGGTAGTGGACGGTGACAGACCAAACTCGGTCCCCAGTGGAAGCTGCACAAAGAAAAGCTGGATGGAGTAGGAATGGTGTGTTTGATCAGACACACCTTATGATTTGGAAATTTTTTTTCATCACTCCAGAACAGAAGGAAAATAGCCAATGTAAAGTCTGTTTTTAGAAATGAGGTTCTTTGTGAGCTTCTGGAAGTGATAATTTGAGAGATGGTTCAATAAACAAAGAGTAGGTGTTGCTCTTCCAGAGGACTCCAGTTCAGTCCCAGCACCCATATCGAGCAACTTACAGTCACCATTAACTTCATCCAGAGTTCTCTTCTGCCCTCCTTGGGCATATGCAGACACACACACACACACACACACACACACACACACACACACACACACTAAAGCTATTCAAAATCATCAATTTTTCAATGTTTTCATCTCTCCTCTCCTGCTACCCATTTTTCTCTCTCTTACAGATTAAAAACCACTTTGCACACATGGTGTTCACTCATGGCCTTTAGTTTCTAGGCAGGTCCATCTTCTCTGTTCCCTTGATTTCTTAATTCCAGCAGTCTGGCTTCTGCCTCGCTGCTTCTGCAGAAATGTACTGCACCTCCCTGGAGTGATAGCCTTCTTCCAACCGCCCCTTTCACACTTCATCATCTTAGTGTTGAGCCACAAGTTCAACTGCTGCAGACACACATCCTTTACCACCCCCAACTTGTTCTCGGATCTCAACCTTCTTTCTTTGTTGTTTCCTGTCTCTTTGCACAGCTCTCTACGGGGTATCAAACCAAAGAAACCGCTCAGAATCCTGCGCTTAGGAGACCCATTTCCATTGTTTCTGGTCCAGGAAAAACGTTCAATAATGTGGATCTTGGCTACTCTCCAGAGAGACCCCCCACAATTTCACATTTGTCTTGTTTTCTTTTTATTTGACTAGGGCAGATATGGACATCAATCTGCTAAAAGGCATCACTTTGAGGATTTTGATTAGCTTTGACTATCTTCTACCTGATGTTATCTCAAAAATAAATGAATAAATAAATGTGGCATTGTAGGTGGTAAAGCAGAAGGCTGGAAGGGAGGCATGGAATGGGATGTGTGTTGTCCTCTGTCTCCTCCGCTTCTCTTCTCTGACTTTTGGAAGCAAGCCCTGTGGGCTACTTACCATCATCTCTACCAAACACGTAAAACTTCTCTGAACGTGCACACGACAAAACAAGCACACAGAAACTTCCAGGTATGTTCTATAACACATGCCTCCAAGGAGGCCTGGATATCCGAGCAAAGGGAACAAAAGGTTAACTGTCCATGATAGCCTTTCTGCCATGTTACTGTGTGCTGTAGCCTTAAACTAGTGATCAAAAATAAGTAATTTGTAAGCAAAAGTAAGAAAATACATAAAATACTTTTCTAGATCCTATTGATGTAGAAAGTAGTAAGTAATGGAAATATAATCTCTGTTTTCTTTAGAAAGTTGATTGTGTATATTTATTGTTTGTGCATACATTTATTGTTTGCATGTATGTATATATACATTTGTTGTCTATGTGTAAATTTAGCATGGTGTGTGTGTGTGTGTGTGTGTGTGTGTGTGTGTGTGTGTATTTGCATGCATGACACATGTAGAGATGAGAGGACAACTTGTTGGAATCATTGCTCTCCTATCATGTGGGTCCCAGAAACTATATTAAGGTCATCAGGCTTGGCAGTGAGTATCTTTACTTACTGACCTTTCTCAGCAACCCATACACCCTATTTTCAGTCGATTATAGGAATATAAGAAGCTTCAGGGGATCAAGTAGAAATTGAGACTCACAGCCAAACTTTGGGCAGAGCCCAGGGAGTCCTGTGGATGAGTGGAGAGATAGAAGGACCTGGAAAGGACAGGAGCACCACAAGAACAGCAGAGGTAACAACTCTAGCTCAAGGGAGATTGAGGAGATTGATGCATCAACCAAGGATCATACATGGAGAAGACCCAGCCCCCACCCACTCAGATGTAGCCAATAGGTACCTCAGTCTCCATATGGGTTTCCTGTTAAGGGGAGCAGGGACTGTCCTCGCTATGGACTCTGATGCCTGCACTTTGATTACTTCCCTCTGGCAAGGTGCTTTACCACGCCACAAAGGAAGAGGATGCAGGCAATCTTAGTCATACTTGATAGGCTCTCTGAGGACAAGAGGAGGGGATGGAGGGGGAGAAGGGAGGGAGGGCCTATGATTGGGATGTAAAGTGAATCAATTTTTTAAAAATAAATTTATTTCTTAAATGTATTTATTAAATTTATTTTTAAAATAAATTTAAATTTTGAAAAGGAAGATGAAGTTATTTTACATGAAATATTAGTTTATTCCCTCTGACCTCTTATAGTATTTGACATATCTTGCTCATGTTAGCCAAGTTATTTAACCACTCTGATTTCACTTTCTTTTGTTGTGGAATGGGAAGACTGAATAAATAAATACCTACATATTTAATTCATTTATTCAATATATTTGCCTATTCTAGAACTTTGATTGAATGTTCTTTTAGTTGCCTTTTATTGTGTAATCATGCCAATGCTTAGTGTCTAAAACATCAAGCGTTTAGCTAGCTCATGACTGTACAGTGTGTTAGTCTGAGTTGGATTTAGTGAGAGCATCTTTTGCTTTTACTTAGGTGTCTGTCAGGCACCCATAAGCTAAGATGGCTGTCTTTCTGGGCTTGCCTGGCTACCGACTGGCTCAACAGAGGCACTGGGCTATCTGGTTCTCATGTAGTCAATGAGCTTCAGCCTGTTCACATGGCAACTTGAGACTGACTATGGAGCAGCCCTTCTCAACATGTAGGTTGTGACCCCTTTGGGGCTGACAAACCCATTCACAGGGTTTACCCAAGACCATCAGAAAACACGCATATTTGCACTACAATCCATAGCAGGGGCAAAATTGGAGTAATGAAATAGCAATGAAGATAGTTTTATGGTTGCAGGCAACCACAACATGTTGAAGGGTGGCAGTGTTAGGAAGCTGAGAACCACTGCTATAGAGTAAGGAAAGGGCAAAGGCTCAATGAAAAAGCCATTTCAAGGCTTTGATTGTATCACATTAGTTCATGTCCCACAGGTGAGATTAAAGCCCTTAGGCTTAAAGAGTGGAGAATGGAGATCCGAACATAAAAAGAAAAGCTATAAGTCAACAGCAAAGGATGCTGAAGAGGAAGAATCTGAGACTGTTTCTGCAGTTGGCTACAGTGTCTCTCTTTATATGCTGCACTTGCATTTTAATCCTTCTGATAGTGAGTTCTACTGCCAGCAATGATCCATTCAGAAGCCTGTGGTGAGACAGACTACAAGGTAACTCTTTAAGGGAAGAGATCAGGTTTATAATATAGTTACTTCAAGATAAGCAAACTCTTTTTGAGACTTCCCAGTTTGGACAAACTTTCTAAAACATTTATTCTAATTTTTTGTTATGTTTTGATCACACACACACACACACACACACACACACACACACACACACACACACACACACACGAGTCTATCTGAAGATCCCCATGACAGGATTTTAAGACTGCAGTGACTTTTAATGGGTTACTTTTTGGAGCTCCTAATTTTTTTTTAATTTAGCTGAAGCTTGTAGAGTAACAAACTATGCTTTGTGACCACAAGAAGCACCAGGGATCAATCCAGTAACAATGGGTTTTAAACACATACATTGTTCATAGCACCATGCCAGAGATTGCAGAATGAAATATGGCAACATGCCATTCCTTCCATCTGGAGGTTTGGTGTACAATTAGAAACACACACATGTGAGCTCACATACACACAGACACACACAGAGACACATACATGCATGCATACACACACACACACGTACAGAGAGAGAGAGAGAGAGAGAGAGAGAGAGAGAGAGAGAGAGAGAGAGAGAGAGAGAGAGAGAATATTCACCATTCCAGGTAGCAAAGCAAATGAAGCTGTCAGATCCACAGCTCTGTCCAAGTGTAAGGTTTCTTCAGGGGTTCCATCTGTCCCAACACCATGTGCTCTGCATTTCCTGCTGGGTCAAATATCCCACACTAAATTACCCTGTGGGAGGAAATGTGATTCAGGCTGACAGCATCTTGCTCCACCACACTGGCTCCCACACCTGCTCACAACTTTACATCCCTCACACACCTGTCGTCACCTACCGAACACCTCCTCCCTCACCCTACACGTCGGCTTATAAATTCACATCATCGTTTTTCCAGTTAGATAAGAAACTTCCTCCCAAACATGTCAACAAAGAATGAGGAGGAAACATCATTTTAAAAAAAAACTGTAGAAGGCTTGAAAGACACCTCAGTCAATGAAGTGCTTACTGTACAAGTTTGATCTTAGCATCCCAAATCCAGGTATGGCGGCATGATGGAGAAGCCAAGCCCCAAGTCTTGCCAGCCAGTCCCAGGTCCCTGTGGGAGGCTGTGTAAGAAAGTAACATGAACAATTCCTCAAGAATAACTCCCTTCCCATGCATATGCACGCGCACACACACACACACACACACACACACACACACACACACACACACACACACATAAAGCATGGTTTTTAAAAATGCGTGCAAAAAATGTTTCCACCTTGAATAAAAACTCTAGTGTGTATAGGTAATAATTCAAAGGATAGAATAACCTTGAAAACAGAACCTGATGGCTGGAGAACGCACTTTCCTGGGGCACAAGGATGTCCCTAGTTCTAACGATGGTATGATGTTTCTCAGTGTGCACCTTGGGCTGTGATCATTGTGACTTTCATGTTCTCTTACCTTCAATGAAAAGTAGTGAATATGACATCTGCTGTTATCTATTTCAGAAGGTGTTTCAATTTTCCAAGCTGCTCAAGTATATAAAACAACTCTAGAACATGTGAGCTAATAGATCTGTAAATTCATAGCAGTATCAATCCCTAAGTCAACTAGTGACATCCACAACACCAGCTTCAGGACTTTTTAAAATATATTTTATTAATTTACTCGTATTACATCTAAATTGTTATCCCATCCCTTGTATCCTCCCATTGCTCTTTCACTCCCAGTTTCCCCTTACTCCCTTCCCCTATGACTGTGACTGAGGGGGACTTACTCCCCCTTTATATGCTCATAGGGTATCAAGTCTCTTCTTGGTAGCCTGCTGTCCTTCCTCTGAGTGCCACCAGGCTTCCCCATCTAAGGGATGTGGTCAAATATGGGGCATATAGTTTGTGTGAAAGTCAGTACCCACTCTCCACTCAACGGTGGAGAATGTCCTGCCCATTGGCTAGATCAGGGTAGGGGTTCAAGTTTACTGCATGTATTGTCCTTGGCCGGTGCCATAGTTTGAGCAGGACCCCTGGGCCCAGATCTGCCCATCATAATGTTCTACTTGTAGGTTTTCAGGACCCTATTTCCCCATTCTCCCTTGCTTCTCTCACCTAGGTCCCAATAGAAAATCTTCCCCTCTGTCCCATTTTCCTGGTAAGTGAAGATTTTCATGGGAAATGCCCCTTGGGCTAGTGTCCAGATATAAGTGAGTATATACCATTTGAGTCTTTCTGCTTCTGGGTTAACTCACTCATTATGATCATTTCTAGCTCAATCCATTTGTCCACAAAATTTGGGAATTCCTTGTTTTTAATAGCTGAGTAGTATTCCATAGTGTAAATGTACCACAATTTCTTTATCCATTCTTCTATTGAGGGACACTTAGGCTGTTTCCAGGTTCTGGCTATTATGAATAAGGCTGCTACGAACACGGTTGAGCAAATGTTCTTGTGTGCTGGAGCATCTTCTGAGTATATTCCAAGGAATGGAATAGCTGGGTCTTGAGGAAGCCTTACTCCCAGTTTTCTGAGATAGCGCCACATAGATTTCCAAAATGGTTGTACTAGTTTGCATTCCCACCAGCAATGAAGGAGTGTTCTTCTCTCTCTACATCCTCGTCAGCATCTGGTGTCAGTTGAATTTTTGATCTTAGCCATTCTGATGGGTGTAAGATGGAATCTCAGAGTTGTTTTGATTTGCATTTCTCTGATAATTAAAGACGTTGAGCATTTCTTTAAGTGTTTCTCAGCCATTTGATATTCCTCTGTTGAGAATTCTCTCTTTAGTTCTGAGCCCCATTTCTCAATTGGGTTATTTGGTTTGGTCAGCTTCAGAACTCTTTAAGCCCCTAATTAGTGTTTAACACTAGTTAACAAATAGTTAAACAGTTCCAGTTAACAAATATTGACTGCTGTAACAATCCTTTTTGGGGTGCTAAGATCAAACTAGCACAGTAAGCATGTCACTGGCTGGGGCATCACTCAAACTTTCTACTGCTTTTGAAAATCATGTTTCCTACTAATTCTTTGTCCACGTGTTTGGCAGGAAATGTTTTATCTAAATGGAAAATGATGATGTCAGTTTATAAGTATGTGCTTCCCAGGAACACTGGCCCATCTCTGTAGACATATAAATGTTGTAGCAGGAGAAGTGCTATAGCCAGTAAGAGTGGTCCATGGAGAGGACCACAGTGTTCTAGTTTAAAACTAAATACTTAGGCTAGGGGTGTATTTCAGTGGTCTGGCCCATGAATAGCATGCACAGGGCCTCAGTGTAAATCTTTAGAACCTCAAACAAATATAGAGAGAGATAAATATTTACATGAAAGGCATATATCCATAAATTAAATACTTATATAAGCCAGATGCATACATATATTAATTTAAACTAAATACATGTATACATAAGATAATACATACATATATAATATATACATATAAATATAAGTACATATATATATGTGAACATAAACTAAATGCATGCATATATATACTAAATACATATATAACCTACAAACATACATTCATTAAATATACACATAAATACATACATATATACATGCATATATGCACACATGTACTAAATATATTCATAAATTAAGCAAATGCATCTATAAACACATATACACATACATAAGCACATAATAAACTAAATACAGACATATACAGATTAAGCAAATACCTCAGCAAACACATACATGCATGTGTACATAATCTAAATATAAACCTTGGTAAATCAAATATATACATATATTAACATTCATAGATTAAGTACAGACATGCATTAACTAAACACATGCGGGCATATAAACATTAAATACATATGCATTTAAGCGAAATACATACATAAATTAACATATATGTCATCATAGCATGCACAAAACTAATATTTTAAAAAATTGATCAGAATAAAAAGGAAATGTGAATACACTAGAACATTAACAGATGAAGCTATGGAGCTACCTGCTCCATTCCCAAGATCCTATAAGTACTCACTGTGGAAAGAGTTGTGACTGTCTAGATGTCTTCCACATACTGTCACGTGAAAATTGGCTAACTATTAAATGGCATCAGCAGCTACATAGGGCCTTGTCTTCACTTGTGCCAACCGAAGCTTGGGCTTTTTGAAGCTAATGATCAAATAAGGTCTCAGGGATTACGCTCACACAAGAAGATGCTAGTCTCTCTAATTTTACAGTATATCACATGGCGTTTCATGCCACTGAGCTCCAGGAACTAATAACCTGAGATATTCTCAGTAGAAACAGAAAGAGTCTAACTTTGGGTTGCTATATAAGCCAGAACCCTCACTGCTGAGGCGGGCAGACGCCTACCTGGCAAACTGATGCCTTAAACTCGTCTGGGTCTGTTCCATTGAGAAATGGAGGACCTCCTTGGAGATAAATCATTTCAAGGAAGGACAAACAGATGCACATGGCCAAAGAGTCAGTAAAGGGATAGTCCTGAGAACATCATGGTACTTGTCACTAAACTGAAGCCCTGTGGATGTGGTGGAGGTAGAGCTTAGAGTTTCCAGTCGCTAAATTTGGGGATATAGATCTGTACTTTTTGGCAAACTCTTATGTACTCACAAAAACACTATTACCATTCCATCTCTGAGATGTCAGGTGTCCTGTATTAAAACAGCGCAGGGGTTCCCACAAAGTGCAGCTGTCCACAAGAGAAGCCCACAGGGCTCAGAAGATTGCAGTAGTGCTGGCCAAGGTCTCAGAGTCTGTGAATATAAGTCACTGGACCCCAGTGCCTGGCTGGAGGCGGGGGGGTACAAGGAACATCAGTTAGTGAGCCAGCTTCTGAGAGTGCTGGAACTCCCCCAGGTCTGTGGCTCAGGCCTGGAACCTTGCCTCTTCATCATTGCCTCTTGCTCTAAAGACTGTCTCTCTGTTAATGACTTCAATTTCTATCTCCCTCCCACATCTGTCCTCTATATTTCAGGCTGGTATAACTAACTGGCCACTAGGTACCACTATTTGGAAATGAAACCTTCAGACTTCCTATTCCCTTATATTCAACTGATGGGTACCTCATCCCTCAATCAATTAGTCTAAGTTCCTGACCATTACCATCTCCTTTCTTTATTGTGCATTGTATATTCGGTCCATCTGCAGTTTCCTGAAGTTGGTAGGTTCCTTCTGTCTGCACAGCTACTATGTCAGTCTAAGAAGGCATCATTTATGGCCTTGTTAACTACAATGCATGAAGCCATGAATCTGAAATCCAAACATCTCTTTCCAGAGCCAGATGACAGAAACAAGGTCAATAATTCAATTTCTATTGAAAGCAGAGAATCAGAAAAGTCATTAGATGAACTACCCGGGATGAATGTGTTCCATGGTCTACTATGTACTTGGATTGGCACACACATCACTTCAGGATCTGGCAACTGTCCTTAAGAAGGCTGCCTCTCCCAATCCATGAGTAAGGGACGTCCTTCCATCTTCTGATGTCATCTTCAATCACTTTCTTCAGAGATTTGAAGTTGGTTTTTTTTTTTCAAACAAGTCCTTCACTTGCTTGGTTAGAGTTACTCCTAGATATTTTATATTGCTTGTGGCTATCATGAGGGGTGTATTTTTCCTAATTTCTTCCTCTGCATGATTGTCATTTGTATATAGGAAGGCTACTGACTTTTTTTTAGTTAATTTTGTATCCAGTCAATTTGCTGAAAGTATTTGGGAGTTCTCCGGTGCTGGTGCGAATGCAGACTTGTATAACCACTTTGGAAATCTATCTGGCGCTTTCCCAGAAAACTGGGAATAGGGTTTCCTCAAGACCCAGCTATTCCACTGCTCAGAATATACCCAGAAAATGCTCCACCACACAACAAGGACATGTGCTCAACCATGTTCATAGCAGCCTTATTCATAATAGCCAGAACCTGGAAACAGCTGAATGTCCCTCAGTAGAAGAATGGATAAAGAATTTATACTATGGAATACCACTCAGCTATTAAAAACAAGAAAATCCCAAAATTTGTGGACAAATGGATGGAACTAGAAATGATCATACTGGGTTAGTTAACCTAGAAGCAGAAAGACTCACATGGTATGTATTCACTAATAATTGGGCACTAGCCCAAAAGGCATGAAAGTCTTCACTTATAAAGAGATTGGGATAGATGTGAGGACATCCTACTGGGACTCTAGGTAAGAAAAATATAGGAGAAATAGAAGGATCCAGAGGGTCCTAGAAACCTACAAGAAGAACATCCTGATGGGTGGATCATCGGGACCCAGAGGTGTCTGCTCAAACTATTGCACCAACCAAGGACAATACATTAATAAACATCGAACCCCTACTCTGATCTAGACAACGGACAGGACATTCTCCACAGTTATGTAGAGAGTGGAGACTGACTCTGCCATGAACTCTGGTGCCCCATATTTGACCACCTCCCCTTGCTGAGGAGGCCTGGTGGCACTCAAAGAAAGAATAAGCAGGATACCAAGATGATAGCCTATGACTGTATAGTGGGGGAGGAGGTCCCCTTCAGTCATAGACCTAGGGGAGAGGAATAGGGTGAAAGCAGGAGGCAGGGAGGAATGGGAGGAATCAAGGGATGGGATAATAATTTAGTTGTAATCTGAGTAAATTAATTAATTAAAAAATAAATACAAATAAAAAAAAGAATGCTGTCTCATTCACCCATTAGCTTTTTATCCACCCCTAAGTCCTGCTATCACCTACAATGCAGGCAGCTCAGCCGGCAGCTCATTGTAGCTAATTTTGTACTGTGCATTCATCTTTTCATTTGTTCTCAGCTATTTGCTGTGGTTCAATAATGAGGTTGACCAAGCCAAAAACCAAACAAAGATAGATACGTGTCTGTGCAGTCTGAACTATGAGATGACCAGCAGGAGGGGTCGTCACAGCATGTCTGTATGTGACAAGTATACTTCCATAACACTAATGACTCCCCTAAGGAGACACCTTTCTAGGGCTTCAAGAGAAGTGAGATTGCTTCTACTAGCATCACTGAAGGCTTGTTCTCCTCCCATCAGTCACCTGATTCGTGTCAATAATAATCTCAAAAGAAATAACAAAGGGCTGGAAAGTGTATTTCAACTTGCATTAATTTTAAAACTTCTGTTTCTTCTATTCATATGTGCATATATGTGTACCACACACACATGTGCAGTTCCTGCAGAGGCCAGAAAGGGGCATCCAATTCCCCTGGATTACAGGCAGTTTTGTGCCATAATTTTGGTGCTGGGAATGGAACCCGGTTCCTCTTCAAGAATACCAAGTATATTTAACCACTGATCCATCTCTCCAGTCCCCACATTTCTTTCTTTTTTGCTTGCATATAATTAACATGCATGGAAGACTGAGATCTTAAGAGAGTTCAGAGTTTTTTAAGCCAAATTAGCCAAAGAAATAGCCAAAACAAGACATTGCAACATTACAAGTGTGAGAGAAACCTGTCAGCAATGACAGTGATGCAATGACAGTTCTTTGTTCCCAGAATGCTTCTGCCTAAACTAGACTGCAGGGTATAAATGACCATTTCCTAAATCCATAAGATTTCAGCAGATTGTTGATACCAATCCTTTCTGAGTCCAATAATATTCCAGGGGCTCATATAATTTATAGATATTTTTAAACTGTAGATAAAATCTGATTATAAAGGTAACTAGTGTCTATTAAAGAAGAAAAACAAATATATGAAAATACAGATTATCCACAATCCTATCACCCAATCAAAATCAGTCACCTTCAGTATAGTTTAACTGATGGTAGGTAAATAAAGAAATAAGTCATTGATAGATGATAGAAAATAGAAAAAAGGATGATAGATAGAAGAAAGATGATACTAAGAATGAACAATGGGTAGCTTGATAATAGAAAGAAAAATGATAAAAAAATAAATAGATACCGATAAATCATTGATGATAGATGGTAGATAGATAGATAGATAGATAGATAGATAGATAGATAATAGAACATAAATAGGTAGATAAAGATAGGTAAAAATAGTTGGTAGGTATATCAATAGATGATAGAGAGATAATAGATGATACATAAATAGATATAGATAAAAATGGTTGGTAGATAGATAGACGATAGATGACAGATAGATGATAGATAGATAGATAGATAGATAGATAGATAGATAGATAATAGGTAGATAGATAGGTTATAGATAATGTTTGCATGCATATTTTAAACCAGACCTCACTGAACCTAATTCTCCACATGGTTGCAATAGAAAAGCTGATTTGAAGATCAGCACTCCATCCAGATTTGACAACTTTCTTCACACAACTGGAACCTACTGAAGATGGTTGCTCACCTCTAATCTCCAGAAAAGTCTGCTGCTCAAGATCCCCAGCAGGCCTCCCAGAAGAGCATTCTATAAGCAGGGTGGATGACAGGAGTCTTCTAAATGTCAAATTCAAGGCACGCAGAGGAAGTGCATATGAGAGTATGCACAAGACTTTCTTCTCTGGCCCATCTGGGGCTCCCTGTGTGAGTTAATAGCTCTCAGCAGCTCCTGGCATAGGATATTGTAGACTGATGCTATAAACTATGGAAACAAGCATGTAGCTTGGGGAGAATTTCCAATTTGACTACAGAAACTCAGTGTGGTGCTGAAGCTGTGTTCACCGAGAAACTGGAATTACAAGTAAAAAAGAAAAAAAGAAAGAAAGATATTCTGAACAGTCAAGGTCACCCAAGGTCATTGTTTTATCAGCTTTTTTGCTTATTATTTTCACAAACCCTCAAGCTCTCTTGATAATGTTCCGTACCTTCAATACAAAGTCCTTTGTCAATTTTCTGGTAAAGAAATATTAGTAACATTGTAAACTTCTAGTAACACTCTCCCATAAAAACTATATCACCCTTCTTGGATAAAGTGCAAGTCCCAGGAAGGATGACATAACTAGATCCTCCCTAGAAGATATAGTGGATAAAAGCGGGGTTCACAAGGTAGGGAAGGGTAGAAAGGAAGAAGGAATTGATTTCAAGTGAATTGACCAAGGGCAAGCCTGTGATTCAGCACAGGCCAGCCATGGGCCATTCTGTTCAGCTCTGCTCATAGACAGGCATCCCACTGCAGCTGAGGTGAGGCCCTGTTCTAATGTTAGCCTCCTCTCAGCCTGCCATCGCTAGGTACATTACTCATAGACCTTCTTTCCTTCTTTTTAGGAAAACCAGCTCTGGGGGAAGATCCCATGCTGTCTAAAGGAAGCTACCCAGGAAGAAAAATGAGAATAATTAAAGCCCTAAATCTGTACAAGAAACGTTCACAGCTGAGACTCTCAGCCAAGAACGGAGGAGATAATGCTAATGATTTTGTTTTATAGCCTCAACATGCCTCACATCTGGAGGTGATCCAAAGCCCTCAGCAGGTTGTCACGGTGATGGAAGGGGCCCCTGCTGAGATGCAGCTGCTTCTGGGGAGAGCGGCATCTGGAGAACAGCTGCTGATCAATCCTTGCACCGGGAGGGCAGTGAGGCAGACTCTGCAAGGGCACCCCATCCACCTGGAACTTCCCCCACCCCCACCCCAGCGGGGGGGGGGGGGGGGCTGCTGCTTCACTTTTGCTAACTAATTGAAATGCAATAAAAGCATCACTCTCTGTAAACTTTGTGGGAGGAGATGGGTCCCTACAATCCAGCTTCCTAGCTCACAGAAAGGCTTCTCAAGTGTGCGAGCACCAGTTTTTGTTTAACTATTACGGAGGACAAGATTTCTAAGTGGATCTGCTTTGCCAAACTCTCTTCACTTACCATATGCTCACCAGTCTTACAGCTTAAATTCACCCTGTGTCCATCAGCGTGGGAACCATAAAAGTGTGTCTCTTTTCCTTACAGAAACAATCCCAAAACTCCCTATTGACAGCGCTGTATGAGAATCTGATACATGCCAAGAGACAGGAACGTGCACACAGACACACACACATGCACGTATACATGCATGCATGCAAATTCATATGCATGTGTGTGTGTGTGTGTGTGTACATAAAGAGCATAGAAAGAAAGTTAACTGACACCATTATGGAAATTAACAGACTGTCCTGTTAGCTCTACCCTTCTATTAATAAGCAGTGTGACTTTGGATTAGTCACTCCAACTCTCTGTGTCTGTCTCTGTGGCCTTATAAAACGAGGAAGGTCAATAAATGTTCATTAAGATCTGATCCAACGATAATCCTGATGATTATTTTATTACTTCAAATTCTTTCCATTTTTTTTTTCTTGTCCCTCTCCCTCTTCCTTCCCTCCCTCCTTCCATCTTCCTTCTTCCTTTATATTTTTGTACTTCCTCCTTCCTTCTGCTGACTACTTACCCAGTAGTAGCCCTCAAGTGTTCTACAGTCAGAGGTCCAAGATACAAGCTATGCCAAGCAATGGGCTGCCCATTTTTGGGCAAATGACATGGTACCTGCTCTCACAGACTAAATAATATTAAGAGAGCTTTTTTTTTCTTTTCTTTCTGTTTTTTTTTTTCTCTTTTTTGTTCTTCTCTCATACAACACATCCCAACTGCAGTTGTCCATCCCACTCTTCCCAATTCTCCCCCACTTGACTTTTCCCTCAGATCAACTCCTTTTTCATTTCCCTTAAAAAAAAAAAAAAAAGAGCAGGCTTCCCAAGGAATATGGCATAGCAAATTGCAATATGACTAGGAACAAACTCTCATGTCTAGGCTGGGCATGGCAACCCCATAGGAGGAAAAGGGTAACAAGAGCTGGCAAAAGAGTCAGAGACGCCCCTCCCCGACTCCCACTATTAGGAGTCCCACAAAAACACCAATCTAACAACCATAACGTATATGCAGAGGACCTAACGCAGACCCACGCAGGCCCCATGATTGCTGCTTCGGTCTCTGTGAGGCCACATGAGGCCTGCTTAGTTGATTCAGTGAACTCTGTTCTCTTGGAAATATTATTGGGACATGTTTTTGAGACAGGGTCTCACTATATAGTACAGGTTAGCCTGAAACTCATTAGGTAACCTAAGTTGACCTCAAACTCATCATCCTCCTGTCTCAGCCTCCAGGATCTTGGTATTTCTGGTGTGTGACACCATGCCTGGCCCCTGCCACTTCTGTAATCACACTATCTCTGCCAATCTTTGTCTCAAATTTAAGAATTACAGGTGTGAAGGAGGCAGGAAGGAGAGAGATCACCATAGGCTCAAAGAACCCAAGCCATCTTTAAACGAATACATGAGATACTGAGGTGTACATTCAAATAAAGACTTAAGAAGAGTAAACTGATAGAGATTCAATAGCACAAAGGCAAGGGCGTAGAAAAGCAGTGCTTGGCACAGACAAAGAAGGCAACCATGGGCACCCCAGACTTTGGACCTCAGGCCACCTGGGTCATTCCATGAGGAGGGTTGACAAAGGTCATGTGAATTGAAGGACTTAGATTAAGATTTTGAGCAAATTGAATAGGTTTTCAAGCAAGAAAGACCAGTAGGACAATGTGTGGCCCTGGGTGATTATTGAAATTCTATTTCAGTTTTTAAAGCAGGAGAAGAAAGAATCAAATTATACGGCCTTCATTTCAAACAGCCTACTTGAGAAGTTGATGCATAAAACATGACAGAGTTAATTTTAAAACCCTTTTATGTTATCTGCCTTCTGAAGAATTTCCCATTGTCCTTGTACAATAATGCAAGTTATCACATTGGGGATTTTTTGCTTATCTATAAATAGATCCTTTACCCATAAACCAGGGATAACAGCCTATTTTTATTATTTAAACACGCCTCCAACTAGGAAAGGGCTATTTCCAGGAAATGCAAGTTGCCACAGCCGCTCTTCTGTCAGTTAGCTCGCACATATCAGGCAAGTGCTGCAGGAGAAGAACTTTCTTCCAATCACTCAAAAGAAAAGAAGGCAGGCGCCATGCTGCCAGGAAGAAATCTTGGCTGCGGGGGCAGCAGGTGACCACCACAACGGGAGCTGGGGCACATGCGTGTTCTTCAGAGGTTCTCCAGGCTCAGGGCAACAAAAGACAAATCAAACCGCCTCACGGCAATTCCTACTAATAAGCTCTTTATTAATCACCTGCTTTTGTGAACTCCATATTCTCAGATAAGCCTGATCTAGCCTCCCCTAAATGGGGGGGAGGGACTGCAAAAAGTTTAGAATTTCCGCCCTGAGGGTTATCTGTCACTAACGTAGATTGGAAGTTGCACCCCAGTGTCTTCATAGGCCAAAAGTCTTGAAGTACCTCACAGAGCAACAGTAACTAATATCTTCCCATAAAACTACTGCAGTAGTAAGCGTTAGGACATAAATGCACACTGCTTGAAACACAGTGCTCAAAGGTGGGGCCACTCTTATAAATCCCATTTCAGGGCATTTCCACTGCTTTCTCTGGAAGGGAATGAGGCTGTCTACACCCAGAGCGCCCCACAGCCCTGATCTCCAGCAGCTTCCACGGCAATGCCGGCTGCAGTCCTCTGCAGCACTTCACTCATGCGCATCCAACAGCTTCCTGTCTCTCCGCCCTCCGCAACACCTCCCTCTCCTTCCAAGCCTTTCTCCTCTGCCCTGTGGACTCTCTCTTCGGTAGGATGATTTGACACATCTGCCACCACCTTGGATGATTTAAACGCCGGTGTGAATGCTAGCGCAGTGGACTATGGAATAGAAGACTGTTAACCTAAATGTCAAGTGGGCAGAGCAGAGGCAGGGAGTGAGCCACACTTGCCTAACTAACAGTGCTCACGAGGGGCCAGTCGTCATGGCCCTGGCATTCGATAGAGTTGAGAGAGCAATCGCCAAGGCTCTTTGCCTTAACTGAGGGTGTTTATACTAGATAGGAGCAGCCTCATCTCTAGACCAGCAAGAATGAAGTCAAGAAAATGAGAATACAAAACGCCAGGACTTTAATATCCCTATAAACAGAACGACAGTTAAGCCCTCTCGGCCCCCACTTTCTATCTTGATCCATCTCTGAAGTCCCTGTCACAGTTAATGGTTGCCAAACCACCTCATCTCACAAACTCACGGTCCCCACTGACCCTGATGTCTCTTTTCTTCCTTCCTTTCTTTCTTCCTTCCTTTCCTCCTTCCTTCCTTCCTTCCTTTCTTTTTGTTTATGTATTCACTTTACATCGATCATAGCCCCCTCCCTCTTTTCCTCCCAGAGCCACCCTCCCTTCTCCCTTCCCCTCCCCTCCCCTATTCCTCAGAAAAGGGGAGCCCCCCCTACCCACCCCAGCTCATCAAGTCACATCAAGACTAAGTCCATCCTCTTCCCCCGTGGCCTGGCAAAGCAGTCCCTTCAAGGGGGGGAGTGATCTAAAAGCAGGCAACAGAGTCCATGTCAGAGACAGCCCCCCCATTCCCCTTACTAGTGGACCCACATAAGGCCTGAGCTGCCCACTGGTTATGTCTATGTACAGGACTTAGGCCCAGTCCACGCATGGTCCTTGGCTGGTGCTTCAGACTCCACAGGCCTCTCTGGGCCTTGGCTCGTAGGCTCTGTTGGTGTTCTTGGGGAGCTCCTGTCACCTCCAGGTCCTTTTTTTGTGACTTCTATTTAGCCAGTTGTCAAGTCCTACTTCTGTTCATGCTGTCATGTCTTCTTCCCACTCCTCTTTGCCAAGTGCTAACCTCGTCTCCTGTTTGACACCATCCTTATTCTCTTCCTGGGGCTCCTAACACAGCTCCTAGTTCTGGTTTGGTTTGGGGCTTTTTGTTTGTTTGGTCTGTTGGTTGGTTTGTTTCATGTTTGAGGCATCAGATAGGCTTTCAGTTAAATTTTTATCCAAATAGATCATTTTCCTAATTGAATTTTTTTTAGTGAATTTCCATCATCAAGGTCATGAAATCTCAATGTCTGAGACTGATAAATATATTTTTTTAAAAAGGACCTAACTCTCTTTCCAAACTTCCTCCCCCACTTCTATTTTTTTATAGAATATATCCTATATTCCACAAGGTTGTCATGTCTGAAAACTGACACCCACTGTACTCCTTATATCTAAGAAATCCTTTGGGTAATTTAAGAGTTTTAGGAGAAAATTTCCAGAAAGAAAGGCAATGGGTAGTTATTAACAAAGACATGCACTTTTCTCTCCATTAGAACTTAAGAAAAAGTACACATATATACATAACACACAAACATGTACCCACATAAGCATGTATACTACACATACACATATGCACACACACGTGTACATACAAACTCACACGTAAAACGCACCACCATTTCTACTTTCCATTTTAGAGGACAATTAAGAAGCTTAAGAAATGGATCTTCTAACATACACACCTATTCCGTCTATCCTTCCCACGCAATCTTAACCAAAATTGTACTTTTAGATATTAACTCTCCAACTGGATCCTTCTAAGACATCTAGACTTGATTCTATCCGGGATAAAAAACCCCAAACCCAGCCCACCTCTGCTCCAGATAGACATGCAGTAAGTTCTCCTTCTCTACTCCAAATTTGAACCTAATTATTCTTTAAAATTCAAGTGGGCCCCTTTTCCATCCCTCTCATAGACGCCCCCAGGTCACTACCACCCTTCTCTTCGTAAAACATGCAGTTGGTGTCTGACTCTCTAGTAGATTCTCCATTGTTTAGCCCTGTTCTCTATGTTTCAATAAAATCAATAAAAAGGAATGGCATGAAGATGCTATCTAGGAAAATTTCGTTCTGTTCAGCTGAGATCATGAAGTTTTAGCCCAAGGCTGGGTGTCTTGAGCAAGGAGCCTGTTTAGTTAAAATGCGTTTCTCATCTTTTTCTTCCTTCCTCGGTCTTGATTCTCTCAGCAGAGATAGCTAGACTTATGGCTTCACCCAGTATCTGCTCTGACTGTTCGGCTGTCTGTTTAGAACACTAGTTGAGTGTGACTCCTTCTGTCAGGCATATACCCTGTTAGGGTTTATGCTGTTACCTATAAGGTGAAACATCTCCTGCAGCCTTGGAGAGAGACATCACAGCACCTTCAGTAATGCTTTGTGGACTGAGGGTTTCCTAGCAAATCCCTGCTCACTTGGAGCCGTATGCAGTCATGTGTGCACAGCTTCACATGCAAACCCTGGCTCTGACATCTGTAACGTGCATAATCTTTTAGTTTTTTTATAAAAATTTGTCCAATTCTAGTTTTTTTTCCTCTGAAAACTAGAGTGATAATACCTCTTTTATAGGATTATATGAAAAACAAAACAAAACTCTAGCATGGAGAATGCATGAATAAAACGTACAGATCGTTATATAAATGAATCAACTATTGGAAATGTTGTAGATTTAGTCTCAGTCATAAGGACTGAGAAGAGCTGTGGTTCCTAAATACGTGGCCCTGCAGTGGAAACCAGTATGAAGCTTTTTCAAACATTGTACCAAAATGACATCTTCTACTGGGCACACTATGAAGGACATCCTCACTATCCAAACACTAATCCACCGCTATCACATAATGAAAGAAAGCCTCTCAACATGCATTTCCTACAAGAGCCCACATACTGGCTGAAATATTTCAAGGCTCTTTTAGTGAGACAAATTCCACACTTCCTGCCAAGGAAATCAAGGGACTGAGTCTAGGGAGGGACACGCTGCTCTCCTTGACCTGTGTATCTCCTCCTCGTTCCTGCAGAACACCAAGACTCAAGAGAAACTTAGTTTTCCATCTCCTCATATTGATACATTTTCTTTACCCCCTGGGCACCAGAAAAATCTCTGAGAATGCTTGAGCAAATCAACTCAAGCATTTGGGGGATTGAACATAGAAATGCTCTTCCAGTTGATTCCCCCCCCCCAACTCCGCCGGACCGGCCACCCATAGACTTTCCAGCAATGCCTTCCTCAGTGGCTTTGCAGTCCCAGCAGCTTCAGCCCTGTAATTTTCCAGATGACTTGAGGTTTTGAAAACAAATGAAGCAATAAGACTGCTTCAGCTGCTAAATTCTTCCCAGATCCATTCCTAGACGGCCATTCCAGCTTTGTGGATGCTCTCCTACGTGTCGACATTTGCTGATCCTAAGTTCCTACAGACGCTGAGTATAAACCAATAGGCATAAAGCCCCATTTTATTGGGTTATAATTGGGTTATAATGTGATAATAATATTATTTGACACTCTGTGATTTACAGGACACTTGCACAGACGTTAAACTCATTTGATCATGGTAACCAGTCTATCCAGTAGAGTTGGTATTATCATCTCCGCTTACAGATGATGGCACTGAGAGGCAGGTATTACCCAACATAATTACACTAGCATAAAGCAGAACGGAAGTGTAGCTCACATTTTCTGATTTCCAACTGAATCCTTCCTAATCCAGCACAGCAGGCCCAATGGACAGTGGTGTGCCTGAAGATGGATTCATCTCTAAGTCTTCATGTGTTCTTCGGCAATATAACCCCTTCCATCTTTTCCACTGACCAACTTTGTATGTCGATGATCATATGATCTATACAAACGGGTTCCTTTGAATGATATTAAGAGATAAAGAAAAGGATAGTTGAGAAAGGTTTCAGTGAGGGGTTAAGCTAGCCTGATGCCTTTCAGTGGGTGGGACTACAGTTCAGCTCCTAGTACCCATGTCAGACAGCTCACAACAACCTGTTAATTCTAGCTCCAGGGAACCTGATGCCCTCTTCTGGATCCCTGAAACACATACACATGCATATACACAGAGACATGCACACACAGAGGCACGTAAATGGAAAATAAATAAATCTTAAAGGAAAGAGAAATAGGAAATAGAGACACCAGCCATAGAGATAGAGTCCTTCATTTCCACCAGAGAAGCACAAATCAGTTTGTCTTAGGTAGGAAAAGACCGCCTGTCCTATCAAAAATGAGCAAGAGACGGAAGGCGGGAAGCTGAGCTGCCTCTGAAACAGCTACAGAAGACATGTTGAAATGATTATCATAGAGCAGCCTTTAGCTCACCTTTCTGGGTGAGATGGAGCCACGAGATGCCACCGTTTGTTTAATGTGAACTGTCCTCTAGCTTTAAAGTCTCTTTTGAGCTCTTCCAGACAGGAGTTTGATGGGGTTCAAGAAACTGGGTTCAGGATGTGACAGCATTTGCCTAGTGGGACCCCCCCCCTCACCTCTTCCTCCTTCCTGCTCCCAGTCCTGCAAGGTTATACACGAGACCACGTAGAAACCAGAAGGCCTTCATCTGGTGAGGTTGCTAGGAAATTGGAGAAAGTCCCCACATCTGAATGACCAAATGAGCCACGACTAAACATGACTGAAGGCAACTCAAAGAAATCTTACCTCCTCTGTAACTTATTAAGTTTAAACCTAAAGGAAATTTCACCTCACTTAAAATTTCATTTATCCCAAACTACACAGAAACACACTCAAAAGACTGTAAGCACTTTAAAGGACAATGGGCATGGTTGTCACCTGTGGAATATTATGTATAGAGCACATGGCCTTATGAACTTTCAGTAATAGTAATCTCACACCATGAGCAGAGGCCACTATGCTCCATAGGAGGTCAAGTAGTTTGTCCTCAGTGGTAAAGCCACTCAGCAGAGTGTTCTTTCCCACGGGCACGTTGTTGGAGGGAGACGTGGGGACTTCAGGCTGCTGAGGTGGTTCGGGGTGTGGCTAGCCTCCAGTGATAGGCAGTTGGCACGTGAATGACCCTCGGTTCTCGTACTAGCAAAAAAGTGATAGTCCACCACGTTTGGAAATGGTGAAGGAAGCGAGTAAGGATCAGTCAAGCCATTTTATCCATTTATTTATTTTGCTAAATCAACTTACTTTTGCTTTTTTGAATGATATATTCAGTAGCTCCCGTGGACCTAGCAAAATGAATAGATTAAACAGATACTTTTCATCCTGAATGTATTCCAGCGGGCTACCAGAGGGATATTCAATCCCTCGATAATTTTTCAAGCTTCTTTTGAAACACTTTTCCCCTGTGGAAATGAAACCAAGGTCATAAAACTTCTGAGTGACGGGAGAAACTGAAACACAATCTACAAGTCACCATCTGGCATCTGCTTCATAATGAGGCTGGGAGAAGGGGAGAGAAAGAGGCAGGATGTTTTCCTAAATGTTCCCAGATAAGCCAGCCTGGCAGAGAACCCCCTGAATCTCTGGTCCCCACAACACTGGCGTCAGTGGACAGTGGCCACTGCATCTCTCCCTGGTACAGTGGGAAGTGGACAGCAGGGCCTTTGATTTGATCTCATCTCCAGCACTGGCCAGCAATTTCATTGTGTTGGACAGACCCCCAGCACTTACTTACTTCAGCTTGTCTATCAATACAATAGAAGATTTCATCAGGCGTGTGAGTCCATTTGGAAGTTTGTTGAGCTAAAAGGATCCTGCACACTCGCCTGTGTCAGGGAGGTGGGACTGAAGGATGGTGAGTGGGAAATGAGTCAGCAAACACTTGTACAAAGTACAAAGTATCAGAAGGAAAAAAAAATGTTTTTCCGGGAAGAATATTGGGATGGCTAAAGTGGAGGCAGATAGCATTAAAGGACACTGATGAAGACAACCAAGGCCAGGAGAACTCCAGCACTGAAGTGCTAACTAAGGACCAACCAGGTTAGCCTAAGCAGAAACTACCACAGTGTGAGATAGAGAAGAGAAAAGAAAGTGTGGTGATGTTTGCAATCATTCTAAACCATCTCTGAGGTGGCTTGAATGAGAAGTGTCCCCCCTAAGCTTCTGTGTTTGAGCTCTTATTTCCCCCTCTGGTACCACTGTTTGGGGAGGTTATGGAAGCTTTAGGAAATAGAGCCTTGATGGAGAAAGTATGTCACTAGGGACAGGTGATAGGCTTCGAGGATTTATAGCCCTTACCCGCTTTCTCTTTTTTCTCTAAGCTTCCTGTGTGGATAAAAATTTGATTAGCCTCTCAGAAAACAGTTGTGTAAAGCTCCTGTTTGTAAGTTCAACAGAGATTCATTAATAGTGAAACAGGTCAGCTCTCTCCCATGGGGTGGATCTCAAATTGGACTAGTCATTGGTTTGCCATTCCCTCCATCTTTGCTCTATCTTTATCCCTACACTTCTTGTAGGCATGACAAATTTGGGGACAAAGGTTTTATGGGTGGGTTGGTGTCCCCCTCCCTCCACAGGAAGTCCTACCTGGCTACAGGAGGTAGCAACTTCAAGATCCTTAGCTCCCACTAGTAGAAGTATTGGCTAGGGTCATCCCCACAGACTCCCCAGGAACCGCCTCTGTTTCAAGATGCCCCTCCCCCATTGACTTCCAGCAGCTGATGGAAACAGGCACAGAGACCCACACCCAAACAATAGGCCAACCTCAGGAAGTTCTGTGAAAGACTAGGAGGAAAAATTGAGGGAGCTAGAGGGGTCAAGGGCACCAAAAGAAGACCTACAGAGGCCCATGGGGCTCGCAGAGACTGAATCATCAACCAAAGAGCTGAACCTAACCCCCTACATATATGTAGCAGATGTGCAGTGTGGTTAACATGTGGGTCCTCTAACAATAACAGTAAGAGCTGTCTCTGACTCTGTTGCCTGCCTCTGGGTCTCTTTCCCTTACCTAGGCTCCCTTGTCAGGCCCCTGTGGGAGAGCATGTGCTTAGTCCTGCTGTGACTTGAGGTAGCAGGATGCATTGGTACCCCTTGGGGGCCTCTCCTTCTCTGAGAAGAAGGAAAGGGGAAACTAGGGAGAGTGGACATGAAGGAAGGACTGGGAAGAGAGGAGGGAGGTAACTGGGATCAGGCTGTAAAGTTATTAAATATACAATAAGTGTATATTTTATATATTATATTAAATACTAAATTAAATAATATTTAAGTAATAAATGATATTTTAATAATAATTAATAATGAATAAATTATATAATAAATATAAATAAACAACTAATAATCTGTAGTATTTAAATGTTTGGTAATATTTCTTTATTTGATAAATACATAATAGATTATATATTTTTCTGCATATATAGTAAAATATTAACAGAAAAAGTTTTGATTGGCCAGCTTGTTGCTCCACCCACCATTCCATACCTTCCCCATCACAATGGACTTTATCCCTCTGGAACCACAAGCTAAAATAAGCCCTTTCTTCCTTGAATTGCTTAGGTCTTGGCATTTTATTTACAGCAACAAAAATGCATCCAGGATAGTCTCTCACTCATTTATCAATTTTACCTGTAATTAGTAGTTTTGAAATACCAAGAACTTCTGTGTGATCTCAATGCCCTCTAAGGCCATGGACAGTAGCACAAAGTTCCCAGAAAACAACTATCTCCATTTTCCTAAGCATCCTGCCAAACTTCTACCACTTGAGTAGCTTATAGAGACAGAAATGTGTTCCCTCATTTCTGGAAACCATGAGTCTAAGATTTCAGCAGGGATGAGCCCTTCTGGGGACTCTGGGAATCCTTGGTTTGTGGCAGCCTCACTCCAGTCTCCGGTGGGGCTCCTGTTCACTTATCAGAGACACACGTGATCTCCTCTAGATTAGATCGGCACAGATGTTAGTTTAAAAGTCACATTCTGAGGCTCTGGCTAGATGTGACTTTTGGAAGGACATCACATAACCTACTGGAACATGTGCATTTCGACACCACTAGATTTTACTCCCCAGTAGCCATATAAAGGGTCAGAGAGAAAACCAGACCGGCTATTGGGTTGATATCACATTCAGCTAACACATTCTCAGCATTCTTGTTCACTGGTGTCCTTTCCTAGGACAGGAAGTCCCTGCATGGCAGGAATAATGGATTGCTGTTTCTTCTGTCTCACTGCTTAGCAAAGCCCTTAGCACATAGTAAGCACTCAATAAAAACCTGCTAAAGAAACGCATTTCCATAAAACAGAATGCCCAAGCTCTCTATCAACACTACTCTCCCAACTCTGGGAGGTTGGAGAACATCACAAAAGAGGAGGTAGAAAGAACGTAAGCACTGGAGGAAAGAGAGAAGTCTGTGAAATGGCATGACCACTGCCCTCATGAACTCACAGCCACTGCAGTTACCCACACTAGATTAAGTCAGTCAAAATTCTATTGTGCATGAGGGAGAGGCTCATGAGACCCCCCAACTCATATCTGAGGAGCTATTGGGGCTGATATCTGCTGAGGGTGGGAGATGCAATTTTCTTTAAGGATGTAGCAGCTGATAGGATGTAGCACACCTCAATGGATGGTTCTATATCCTTATGCATGTGGGTGGACTTTACTGGATTCAGTGGAAAGGAGAGGGAGGGAGGGAAGAAGGGAGGAAACAGGCATAGAGCTGATAGTGGAGGTGGGGGAATACAATAGGGAGAGGTAGAGGGAAGATGGAGAGTAGATATGATCAAAATAGATTGTATACATGTATGAAATTCACAAAGCATAAATTTTAAAGCCATGTGTGGTGGTGCACGCCTGTAATCCTAGCACCTGGGGAGGCAAAGGCAGATAGATTGCTCTGAGTTTGAAGCCAGCCTGATCTACAAAGTGAGTCCAGGACAGCTAAGACTATACAGAGAAACTCTGAAAAACCAAAAAATAGGCCAAATGGATTGAACTAGAAATGATCATAATGAGTGAGCTAACCCAGAAGCAGAGACTCAAATGGTATATACTCACTTATAACTGGACACTAGCCCAAGGGGCAGGTCTCATGAAAGTCTTCACTTACCAGGAAAGTGGGATAGAGGTGAGGACATCCGATTGGGACTCTAGGTGAGAAAAATATAGGATACAAGGAAATAGATGGATCCAGAGGGTCCTAGAACCCTACACGAAGAACACTATGATGGGCAGATCTGGACCCAAGGGTTCTGCTCGATCTAAGGCACCGACCAAGGACAATACGTGCAGTCGTCATCAAACCCCCACCCAGATCTAGCCAAGGGACAAAACATTCTCCACAGTTAAGTGGAGACTGAGGACTGACTTTCACACGAACTCTGGTGCCCCATATTTGGCCATGTCCCCTTGATGAGGAGGCCCGATGGCACTCGGAGGAAGTATAGCAGACTACCAAGAAGAGACTTGATACCCTAGCATCATATTCAGCAGGAAGAGGTCCCCCTCAGTCACAGTCATAGGGAAGGGAAATGGGGTGAAAGCGGGAGGGACGGAGGAATGGGAGGATGCATGGGATGGGATAGCAAATGAAATGTAATATGAATTATTTTATTTTTCAATAAAAAATGTATAAAAATAAATAAAGAAAAACCAAAAAATAAATAAATGATTTTAAAATACTAAAAATAAAGAAATAAAGGTTCTGAGATGCTAAATAACTCATCTAGCTGTGTGGAGTTGGAGTATAGCTGGCTGAACCTGGTCTAATCTCAGATCTCCTAACTCAAAACTCACAACATGATCTGTCACACTGAGCTCTGATGCACCCAAGCACAGCTTGAAGGTCGTGTTCAGCAGGCCAAGGTCACTGATGTGAGATAGCTGAACTCACAGAATTCTGGTTTAATTTCAAAAGCTCAATGCTTTCCCCAGGAAATTAGGGCGAGAACCTCATATCCTATCCCACCCTTCACACATAGTCACTCCATGCTCTTCACTGTCAACCAACATATACCCACTTCTCCATAAAGAGGTGGCCAATCTCTTATACATGGCAGAGCACCTGTCACTCAAGAAACAGTGCAGCAGAATCCTTCTGGCATTGATGCGAGCTAGTCTCCAGGTTACTCAGCTGCGCTTAAAATTACCTTAACATCCACTTCATGAAAAGAATAGAACTCCAGGAGAAGAAAAAGTACCACACACACACACACACACACACACACACACACACACACACACACACGGGAGGGGGGAGGGGAGAGAGAGAACGAGAGCATTTTTTTCTTCCCTGAACCCACCTTCCTGAAATAGCCCTGATATCAAGTAATAAAAGTACAAATGACATTTTCAAGGTCTAGAATTGAGAAACAAGCAAAAAATCAGAATGTTTAATCAATAAAAATATTCTTGGAATCTGAAACATCTGGGCGAGCCTGGGTGGCTGTGGGGAGTCAGAGAGTGGGACTTGACCTTCTCACCCTGAGCTTATCCGCAGCTGCAGCTGAACAGCCTGCTCAGAAAGTCCAAGAGTAATAACCTTAACAGATACAACCCATTAGTGAGCAATTGTACATACAGGCTAAAGGCTGATGGAGTGTGTAAATTGCACCACTGCTCTAGTAGTTCTAAAACAATAATCCTGGTTGGTGTTTATTGTTTTGACCTAATTACACATTACTGCTTTAATAAAGCTCCTCCGAACACTGGAATTTAATCGAGACATAAAGACATCCTGAATACTAAGGACGTTCTTGTGGAAACATTAATGCTAAGTGAAAAACTTAAGAGTTTAGTCCCTTCTCGACCAGTTTGCCTCCACTCTTAGGAAGGTAGTAATGAAGAATTCATGATAAAAACACAAAGGCCAAGTGGTGTGAAGCAACTGAGGAAGGCCATTCTGCATTTTTTTTTCAACCTTCTTTTCATGGAAGACCTGGCCTCAGAACACCAAATCATATGGCAGCTGAACTAGAGCCTCAGGAGAGCCATGTTGTGCCCTATGTGTACTGCAGACTCTGGGGACTGCCTTGCTCTTTGCTTTACCCCTGCACTCAAGCATGAAATAAGCCAGAGGTGGAGAATCCTTGGAAGAGTGGCTGGTGAATAAATGGATGGAGAAGCACTGTCAATTCCTGTCCTGTCCTCTGCTTCCTCAATATATCACCTCATCTTCATCTCAGTCCTAGGAAGCAGCGTATTATAGGTCTGAGTCACAAAGGAAGCCCTAAGAGTGCCCAGACATGGTCATACACCAGGAGGCATCCACCTGGGACTCAATCCTAATTTGTAGACATTCTGCTAAGATCAAGCTGTGTGTCTCTGTCACCATCTATTCTCCCTTCTTGATCTTTGGGCAGGAAGTCACTACCCAAAGCCATCAGTTTAGTTCTCCGATCTTCAAGCCAATACTTCTCATGAGTAAGAGCATCTTCATGCTCCCAAAATCTTTAATAACATAAAGTTGACATGCTATGCTCATGCTTATGTCACTCCACCTAGCACAGTATTCTACACCAAGCAAGCATAAATGTATCCAATGAATTAATCATAGAGTAGCTAATGAGGAAGATAACACTAATTACATGAACTTGAAAAGGGTGGCACAGAGGTCAGAGTAATTGCTCACCCTGTTTTCTGTTCATTGTCTTGCTCAGAAGTAGCTCCCCCTCATTGCCCTGAGCATCCCGGTAGACAGCCTCTGCTCAAGAGAACCAAAGGACCCTGACCACTGTTGACACTCAGATGATCTGTGCCTTATCTCAGAGCCTCAGCAGCCAGTGGGTCCACTTGGCCACTAGAGGACTCTCTCCTATATCAACCCAAATATTCTCTTCGTTGCTCTTACGGAAAAGCACGTGACTGAAAAATAAAGGCACGTGGAGAATAAAAGATATGTTTTCCTTTCCCTATAGATAGCCCTTATGTTACGGAACATGACCTCCAAGTGAGTTGGCAGCACCATCAGTGTAAGCTTGTTTCTCTACTGTTCCCATTTTATAATGTGCGATTGCTGTAACAGTTCCACATGAGGCTAAACTGACCATGATGGGAATAAGGAGTGGTACTTCTGTTTCTCAAAGGCAAGGGAAGTGTGTGCTGCTACAGGCACACTGCAAGGGCTATAACTTCTGTGTCAAAAATAAATGGGACTGGAATGCCTGCCTAGGATTCATCTTTACTGTATACAATTCCAAGCCAACAGCAAACATCTCCTTCCTGGCTTCAAGATAGCTTTCTCAACCCTCTTTAGAAAAGTTTCTTACAGTATATGACAATAAACACAACTGATCAACCTAAAAATAATAAGAAACTTATTCTTATTCTGCAGAGTACTCAGCCCTAAGTGGGAGATATATATATATATATATATATATATATATATATATATATCTCAAATCCTCCCCGCTAAGTCTCAGGGATCTTCGTAGAATAGAGAAGGAAAGATTGTAAGAGTCAAAGGTGGTCCATAACCTCAAGAAAACAATGGCTCCCAGACATAACAGGGAAGTTTTCCATATGGGCCACATCAACTATGACAGCAATTATGCACAAAACCTGCATAAGCTCAAGCCACACAAAAGTCTAACATGGGAAGGCCAGGGGAAAAAATCTCATCATCAGCTGAAGAGCTATTGACATTTGATTGCTTCTAGAAGAGGAATAGTCAATTTTTTAAATGGTGTGAACCCTAGCAGCTGGGCCAAATGCCAGGACAAGCTATTGTCTCAAAATTGGTTGAGTGACACAAATTAGACTCAATGAGTTTAAATTTTTAAAAGAAGAAGAGGGAGGAGCAGGAGGGAAGAAGAAGAAGAAAAAGAAGATGAAGAAGAAGACTACTTTTAGAAGGGTGTGTTCAGAAAAGAGTGGAAACTGGGTCTGAGAAGGGTTGGGGAAGTAAAGATGATCAAAATACACTGATGAAATTCTCTAAGAATCAATAAAATATATATTTTTTTTACTGTGTCCAATTTTTTAATTAATTTATTCTTGTTACATCTCAATGGTTATCCCATCCCTTGTATCCTCTCATTCTTTCCTCCTTCCCATTTTCCCCCTATTCCCTTCCCCTATGACTGTTCCTGAGGGGGATTACCTCCCCCTGTACTGAGAAGAGACTTGATACCCAATAAAAAATATTTTTTAAAATGCAAACACTGTACTTTATTAAATGAAATTCAAGATTAAGAAAAACCGATCTAAGCATAAAATGTCTGAAAACTGATTGTTTCACAGAAATAGTAACCACTGAGAAGAAACAAAAAGGACTTGGCAATATTCTATAGACAGCCTTTCTCTTGAGTGGGATCAAGAAGACACACAAGTGCATGCACAGGATGTTAATGGTTCTATATACATAACATTGTTTTGGCTGTGGACTGAAAGTGTGTGTGTGTGTGTGTGTGTGTGTGTGTGTGAGAGAGAGAGAGAGAGAGAGAGAGAGAGAGAGAGAGAGAGAGAGAGAGAGAGATTCCTTTCTCCCAGATGTTCATGTTGATTTGTGAAAGCCCTAATCCCAAGAATGATGGTATCTGAAGATGAGAATCTTTGAGGTTTGAAGCCATTAGGATGGAGTTGGTCCTTAGTCTTTGTTTCTTGCCTCTATATGAGGGGGGCAGCCATCTGCAGTCCAGTAAGTGGGCTCTCATCTTGAGCTGAATCAGGCAGTACCTCAGTCCTGTACTTCCCAGAGTCCAAAGTAATAAAAAATAAACATGCATCATTTAAAATACAACCTTTTCAATGACATTTTTGTTTGTTTTAACAGCCTAAAATGATGATGTTAGAGATCTTGGCATGCTTTATTATATGTAGATGGTATTGTCTATCTCAATTTTTTAAGGAGAAAAAAGAAATAAAGAAAGAAAAGAATGGGATAGAAAGAGGAATGTGGTGGAAGGACAGCAAGGCTGTGTCTACTATTCAAGACTGAGAAAGACTCTGGTGACATAGGGCTGGGCTCAGTGCTTAGCAGGAGTGACACTTCTCAGGCAAGGTAGACAATCATCACAGAACTCAATTCCAGACTTAAGTTCCCTGAACTTGTACAGTTAACAACCTTCACAGTCTGAGGCAGTCGCTCTAGGGAGAGCTTGTGGAATGAAAAGAGCATTCCATGGATGAGCGAGAATTATTTTAGCCTAAATATGGAGTTCAGGGTGATGTCAGCAATTAAGGAATAGGGAGAACAAATAAAATCATTAAAAGAAAAGAAGCAATGCTCATGGTACACTGGTACATAAGATGATGGCTGGTGACAACCAGATGTTACGTGATGAATTCGACATAGGAATGAGTGAATAAGAAAGCTTGGTGGCTTCCAACACTGAGAACATACATGTGGCAAAATTATAAGCTGCCAGCTATGAGACAGCAGCTCATTAGATGACAGAGTAGATAAATGCCTCCAGGGTCTGGGGTGGTGATAGCAGAACTGATGTGCGATGGCAAGAGTGCTGGTTATTTTATGTCAGTTCCACTAGGTTACGTGGTGCTCAAAACATGAGGTGCATTTAGAATAGAATAGCATCTGTGTCAACAGAATGGAAGGGGACTCAGCAGTGCTGTGGGCATCCAGCCCAAGCTATGGACAGAAGTGTGGTGGAGGATTTGCCACATTATCTTCATTACAGCTGGGATGTCCATTGACTCCTGACCTTAGACTTTGTAATCTAACTAGGATTTATACAGCCACCTCTTCCTCAATCCCTTCCCCAATTTCTTCAGTTTGCAAGCAGCAGATTATTAAATCTCTCTAACTTCATAATAATGAGCCAATCACTACAGATATGCACTGTGCAATATCACATAGACACAACACAGACATAGAAACACACACACAGGGAGGGGATTATTCCTCGATTTACATTATATCACAATAATTCCAAGATAACTAAAAACATAAATCAATGTGAACCAACTATACCAGACTTAGCAAACATCATGGCTTAGCAACATGAGCGAGTTTTGGGTGCCATTTGTTTTCCCTCATGCTCACATGGTTGGCTGGAGTTGCAGTTTGATGCCACTACTTAGCACCGCACCAAAAAAGAACCACATGCATCTCGCTGGGCTCATCCCAGGACAATACAAAAAGTTAAAAGCAGAATAACAGCCTCTCGTGAATATTTCTGGCTTTTACCTCATCATGGAGTCAAAGACATTGTGACTGGAGCCATCAGAAGTCAAAAGTTGAATATCTGTGTGCATACACGTGTACATATATACACAGAGAGAGAAAAGAGGAATAAATTTGTGTGAACACAAGGATGGAAGGATGGATGGATGGACAAACAGACATCTGGAGAACCCACTACTCACATAGCCAAACTGAAAGGCTTTGGGGCTTGGAGCCTGAACTCCACAGCTCCTCTTCGAAACTGACTCAATTCAACAAATAAAAAGAGTAACTTCATTCAGAGCACAAGAAACCATGCAAGTGTTTCTGACTCATCCACTACAGGGTGGCTTTAACGTGAGCAGAGCACAGGCGCTTAGTCATTGAGTGCAATTTCCAGAAAACGGATCTGGCTTCCAAGAACCTGCGACCAGGCAAGGGCCCTACAGCAAGAGATCTGGGGATGTTCCTTTTTGATGAACCACCTTGTGGGGCCTGCCTCTCCCACTGCATCTTTTCCTGGGGCGGAAGGACTGCTAACTGCAGAGAGTGACGTCAGTTGGGGAGGTAATGGCGCAGCACTGGAGGGATGCGGTCAGGTGCTACTGGGGAGGATGTTTTGTCTGGCAGTGGCCCCCTTTCATCTCCAGCACCTTGCGGCGTTTTATGAGAGATCATTAACTAAGCTTCCTAAGGCTCAGGGCGGAAACCGGCATTGCAGCGGAGCACACGTAGGTGCCTACGTAAGAAGAAATGTTCATGGACCAATTACTGTTCAAAATGTAGTCACTATCTGCTTTCACACGGGATCTCAAAGCAGTTTCCCAAGGCAAGTAGTGGAGTTAATTGCTTGGTTCCTGGAAGGCCTGGTGCCTATTTAGCCACAAATTATTTCTTCATGATTGGCACAGAAGGCTCTGAGCCTTGGGGAGCCAAATGTAGAATCACTGAGTACATGGCCACACAGTTTCGAGGGTGGCCTGTGATGGAATCATATGATATCAAAACTGAGTAGATCTTCAGACATCATATAGGGCCGCTGTGTGGGATGCCACAGCAATGAAGAGGAGCTAGTGAACTCTTAAAACTACAGATGTGGATTAAGATTTATCGAAATAGATGCTGAGACTCACAGCCACACCCTGGGCAGAGCACAAGGAGTCTTGTGGAAGAGTGGGGGGAGAGAGAAGGGGACAGGCGCGCCACAAGAAGTCCAACAAATCCAACTAACCCGGGCCCAGTTGGGGCTTGTGAAGACTGATGCGCCAACCAAGAACCATGCATAGACGCGACCTAGGACCTCTACACATACAGAGCCGATGGGCAACTTGGTCCTCATGTGCATCCTCTAGAATGGGGAGAAAGGGCTGACTCTGTTGCCTGTTTCACTTCCCGCTGGCAGGACCACAATGTTAAGAAGATTTGCTCAGTCCTGATGAGACTCGATGTGCTGATGTGGGTTGGAAGGCAGCTCCCCTTATCTGAGGAGTAGGGGATGGGAAAGAGGGAGAGAGGGTGGGACTGAGAGGTGAGGGAGGAGTGGGCTACCATCGGGATGTAAAGTGAATAAATAAATTAATTAAAAAAAAAAGATTTATCAAAAGCTTAACTCCATTTCAGACCAGAGTTAGGACAAGAAAGGATGTAAAAATGTATGTAGGGCATCCTTAATCTGAAAAATCTGAAATACAGTTTCGGGGGTGGCCTGTGATGGAATCATATGATATCAAAACTGAGTAGATATATAAAACCTCTTGATCCACCTACACAATTCCAGTAAGTGGAGACTTCCACACCTGACATCATGTAACTTGTCTCAGTCAAAGTTTGGACACACTGAAAATAGAGTATGAAGTTGATGTCAAGAAATATACATTAATTTCACGTGCAACCCTGGGTCTCATGCCCAAGGCATCATATTAATGTATACACGTGTAGTCCGAGATCCAAAACACTGACATCTATGACCATTCCAAGCCCCAACATTTTAAGTAAAGAATACTCAGCCTCCCATCCACTAGTCATGTCCAAGCCAGCTGAATACCTAAGTAACATTTGAGATATGCGAGGATACATACAAGGCTATCATTTCACTTTTTTTTCCTTTGGTGTTATTAAAAATGGCTGCAAGAAATTTTGAAGTTACATAAAATGTCTACATCATATTTGCCTGGCCATGTCTATCTAGGAAGCTGCAGCCTCTTCCTTAGCATGCATCATTAGCCTCCATGTAAGGAGACAAAAGTGTGACAAATCAAAGATGACAGCAGATCTGAGGATGGAAGCCACTCTCCTCCACCCTCGGTAAACCTGCAGCCCAGTACACATTACACCCCAACTAGCAACAGCCCTGGCTTTGCTGAAACTCTGCCCTCCTGCATCATGACAAGAGAGTGTGCAATTGAGCAACTCTCTTCGTCTACAAGGAGGCTCCAGCTCTCTCTTACCCAAAAATGGGAAATAGAACACATTGTGAGCCATCAAGAGCTGTTGCACCTCTACTCCCAGAAATCCAAAATTCCACATTAGTCACCTCAAAAGTGGCTTCATTTGCTAAGTATGCAGTTGTGGCCATTGAGCTAGTGATCACTCCAGAATTCAAAGGGTTGTAGGAGACACAAAAGGCAGTTACAGGTCCCCCTTTCCTCATCCTGCAGATGAAAACAGGCACGAAAAACCTGAAACACCTGTGGTCAACAAAACCTCCAGCCGATAAAAGAAAGAGAGCTAACCCACAAGGCAGGAACAGTTTTCAATGGGTCTTTACTCTGGGTCAATTTTTCCCTCTGCCATTCACAACATCCCCCTTCTGCTGCTCAGAGCCTTCTGACTATGTGTTCTAGATACCCCGGTATTCCTTCATCCCCACCTGGATCCATCTTACCTAGTCTTTCATCAAACATTAGGAGATATTAGGTCCACCTCCTCATTAATATCATCAGTATCCATGCACTCAGACAGGATCCTCAGCCCTCTAGGCCAGTAGTGGCTTGATACACACCTCACTATCATGAACCACCTCAATTATTTCCCCCACTAACCTAGGATGCTGTGCTGGCTGCATTCCCCAAGATGATGGTTTTTAAAGCAGTTATTCATTTTTAACCAAGCCGTTTCACCACACACACAATAGACAGGCTTGACGGCATATGGCCAGGAGTAGAAGGAGAGAGATTGTCTCTCACGAGATCGAATCTAAGCAGACAGGAACACCAGAAGACAAATGAGGTTCTAAAGGTGGTGTGACATCACCACCCAAGGCTGTCAGTGGGAAAAACCTGGGCAGTCGAAGCACAGGTTGCTGTAGCATTCAGTTTAGTTTGCTGTTCTTTTCCACCATGGTAAAAAATCTCCCACCTTTTACATACACACTCAGTGAAGGAAATATGTGATAGTTTATCAAATTGGTTTCATGGATTCTACAGGATTCTGTCCTATTTGAATAGATAAGACTACTGTGCTGTGTGAGGCCAGGGACACAGCCCTCCTATTCTCTCTCTCTCTCTCTCTCTCTCTCTCTCTCTCTCTCTCTCTCTCTCTCTCTCTCTCTCTGTGTGTGTGTGTGTGTGTGTGTGTGTGTGTGTGTGTGTGTGTGTCTGTCTGTCTGTCTGTCTGTCTCTCTTTCTGTCGTTGTGTCTGTCTCTGTCTCTCTGTCTCTGTATCTATTTATCTGTCTCTCAGTCTCTTTCTGCCTGTCTCTCTCTGGAGAAAGAGATTCTACTCACCTTTCCTCTGACTCACGCTGAGTCTTGGCAGCCACACTAGTTTACTTGATTACAGAACATTAGATAGAATGGCATCCCGCTCTCCACCTTGACTTTGGGGAAACGTTGATTGGCTCAAGCCTTCATTTGCTCACCTATAAGATGGAATAATTTAAATGGTTGTTTTATGTGCTTGATAAGATATCATACTTGAAAGCCTCAAAGGGGAAGATTTCTGTCAATAGCTTTCAACAAAGAACAACAAAACACCATTCAGAACTCCTCTAAATCTCCCCTCCCCCCCCCACCCCCCAGGTCTGGTTTGGTTTATATAAAAGAAAGAAACATGTGCCACTCATTTAAAAAAAAATGTTAAAAGACAATATGTGTGGGTGTGTATACTCTGCTTTTTCAGGGGGAGTGTTATTTAAATCTTTCCCTTATTATTGAAAAAAGTGATATAGGGGCTAGAGAGAAGACTTGGTGGTTCATAACAACATGTCACAGCTGTTGCGAAAGACCCAATGCCTTCTTCTGACTTATTTGGGCACCAGGCATACTTATGGTACATATATGCATGTAGCTTGTGCTGGTTAGTTTTATGTCAACTTGACACAAGCTAGAATCATTTAGGAAGGGGTAAGTTCAACTGAATCACACACACACACACACACACACACACACACACACACACACACACCCCACAATGGCCTGTGGGGAAGCCTATCATGCATTTTGTTGGTGGCCATGCAGGAGGAACAGCAAAACAGCTCTAGAACTCATGGAATGTGGCCCGCCAGTTAGCATACCCACCATGGGTGTGTATCGGCGAGGCATGACCCTGAGGACTACATGGTCTGAGGATTACATGCTGCTATGGAGCATAGCTTTGCTTTTTACTTTTGCAGTCCTCATAATCTACCTAACATATGAATTATGTGAGTATTATAAAGGGAGCTTCCAGCCCCTCACTGGGCAGTATCATTGGCAAACGCAATGACAGTGCTTGATCTCTTTCAGGCATTGCTGCTGGAGCAGATTAGTGATTCAACCACCACCCTTGAAAAGAACCTGAAAATGTAGATCGCTAACAAAGACCACAACCCTTAGAAAGAGGTTAGGTAAAGATGTTTTTGCTAGTGGCTCTGATGCAGAAAATCATAGGGAACAATTTGAAGTTAAGAAATAGTGCACTCTTAATAGTAAAGCTAGGGACTTTTTGAGGTTGGCGAGCAAAGACAATACCCCAATTATTACTAGCTGACGTCACTCTCTCACTGAATAGACTTCATGGTGACTAATCTACTACACTTATTTTTACCCTCAGCTTCCTGATATGATTTAATAGAAATTATCAATGAGTAGATGAGCACCTTTAGAATTTAAAGTAGAAATGGCTGATTGTTTTTTATATAGAAGTTTAGATTTGTGATTCTTTTAAGATTTTTATAAGATTTACTTAAAGTAATTGATTCTTTGTAACTGCAAATTGCAGCCTGCCAATAAAGAAAAGCTGGCTGAGAAATAATGTTGCTTGCTTCTACTCTGTTAATATATAACAAGTTTCTTAGTTACAAATATATATATATATGGGTTCTTAGAATAACTCGTTGTTCATGTTTGTTTCTCACTCATAATATGTAAAACATTTCATCATGTGAAGGCATTGGGGAACATGTTTTTCTTACATATAATCATTGTAATTATTCACTTAAAGAAAATAGAATATAAACCATTGTGATTTTTGTGTCCTGCTTGAAAGATCTGGCTGGTATATATAAGCTGTGGGAGAAATACTAAGATTGGTGGAATCTTTTTCCATCCAAAAAGATGTGTTTATATGTATGTATATAAGGTTGTTGGAATCCATTTCCATGCATATAATATGTGAATGCAGTATGTATGTATGTATGTGAATGTGTAAAGTAAGGAAAGCTTGTAAGTAGAACCTATGTGCTGGAGTCTGTCTTACTTCATCACCAAGTGTAAGTGTGTGTGTGTGTGTGTGTGTGTGTGTGTGTGTGTGTGTGTGTGTGTGTGTGTTTCTTTTCTCTCTTTCTTTCCCTACCTTTTTTAGGAGCTTGGCACCATCACTGGAAGCCACCACTAGAAGCTGTCAGCCCTAGTCCCCACTTACATGGCAGCCATAAGCCCCTACCAGGAAGCTATCACCCCTGGCCCACCACCAGCGATTTAATGCTGGCCCTTCAGTCTGGCACTATCAGTGAAAACCATTGCCAGCAAAAAGCAGTTCCCGCCTGGAAGGTTGCCCTCAGTGAAAGTATGCAGGGTCACCAGCCAGCCGTGGGATCTAACATCCCACCTCAGTTTCCCCAGTTAATGTTGAAGCAGGTCCTCAATATTCTTGCTCCCAACACAGCACAAATGGACCTTGATATTCTGGCGCCTTGAAACAGGACCCAGCGCATTATGAGTGGTACCAAGGCTGGCGGTCTGATTGCTATAAGGCAGCAGATTGGGAGGCCCTAGGGAGCAGGTCAGTAAGTGGTGTTCCTCCACAGCCTCTGCTTCCCTTCCTGCCTCCAGGTTCCTGCCTTGAATTCCTGCTCTGACTTCCTGGATGGTGGCCTGTAAGCTAAATGACGAAATAAACTCATCCCTCCCCAAGTTGCTTTTGGTCATGGTGTTTTATCACAGCCATAGAAACCCAAACTAAGACACAAGCAAAATACTCAAACACACAAAATAAAACAAATACATCTTGTATATATTTTAGAAGGTGGTATATTTCCTTGGAACATTATGGCCTTTAATACCTTCTGATATTAAAAACTTCTTCCCTAAAACCTTCCACATTTTGTTCATCTTCTATTTTTCAACTTTTTCTTTATCCCCTGAAGACTATATTTCTTTAACAATAATGAAATAAAGTCCTGGAATTTATCTACCAAATATTAAAATGTCATTTTGTTCTAGTTTGCTTTCTATTGATGTAATAAACACCATGACCAAAAACAACTTGGGGAGGAAAGGATTTATTTAGCTTACAAACCCTATGCCTTGAAAATCACAATACATTGTTGAAGGAAATTGGGGCAGTAACCATGGAGGAAAGCTACTTCCTAGCTTGTTCTCTGTTTTTTTTTTCTTCATTTTTTATTTATTATAATTTATTCACTCTACATTCGGTTGTTATCCTCTTGTTCATATCTTCCGAGTTTTCTTTCTTATATAATACTTGACCACCTGCCCAGAGAGTCTTGCCTACAGCCCAATGTGATGGAAAAAATTCCTCGACTGGCATTCCCTCTGCACAGATAGTTTCAGTACACATAAGTGTGCACGCATGCACATGTGCACGCACACACACACACTTCTAACCAGCACACTTTCAGTTCTCACAACATATGCCTTTTCTCCTCCCTGATTTTTCTGTAATGAGATCCTGCAGTGCACAGGAGATCATCCTGTGTAAGCCAGTGAGCATCACTGTTGAACGAGAAGAAGCAAAGCCTACAATCTCCTGAAGCCCAAAGCCTAGGATTTCAGAGTAGCAGGGCTGAATCATCCACCCGCCAGTGTGGGTGCTTGCCTGTGCCACCGAAGGCACTGAACCTGCCAGATTTATTTGGCAAACATGTGCAAAGCTTTCCTATCTATTCCCAGCAGGGAACATCTACTGGGAAGGTCTCCCAAATCTACTGCCATTGTTGGTCCCTGGGAGTCTAGAATGTTCATGGTGACAGAAGCCAGTCCATTCAACTAGAGGGAAAACTGCCTGTGCTTGGAGGGCAGGAGCTGGGCTAAAGCAAAGAGGACTGTGCTGCTACTATGGAAGACTAGACTGGAGGTCAGTGACAGATGAGGCTGCAGGAAATTCCCCTGGTCCTGACACTGAACAATCTGCCCACAGAACAGGGGGTAGGTGGCTGTGGTGGTGGCGGCAGTGGGGTGGTAGCGGTGGTGTCATTGATAAACTTCCACCAGGAGGCGCTACAACTATCAGACGAAAGAACAACATGAAGCATCTAAATAGTCTGCAGACGAGTCCCAGTGGTCAGACCTTAAGTAAGAAACTACCCTGGTTGAAGGAGTTTTCTCACACTGATGTCTGAGTCACATTAAGCTCTTCATTTTTTTTTTCCTTGTAAAAGTCATTTAAAAGAATGACCTGAATGCCCTGCGGTTTGGCACACTCCCGCAACGCCAGCATTAGGGAAATGAAGGCAAAGGGATCAGGAATTCAAGATCATCCTTAGCTCTATGGTGAGTTCAGTGTTCTTACTCTTCTCTTCCCATCCTCCTGTGATTCCCTTTTCAAATTCTGAACTTGATCACCATAAATTCAACTGCTTGGTCAAGATAAGATGCCTAAAATACAATAAAGGAATTTTCTATCCAACATATCATTATATATATATATATGTCCAGCTCATGCATGTTCTTTGGTTGGTTATTCAACCCCATGGGCTCATGTTAGTTACTCTGTAGGTCTTCTTGTGATGTCCTTGACCCCTCCTGCTCACTCGGTCCTTCCTCCCACTCTTCCACGAGGTTTCCTGATCTCTGCCATCAGCTTCTGTGTGAAGCATTTCAGAGGACAGTTGTGCTAAGCTCTTGTCTTCAAGTATAGTTGAGTATCATTAATAGTGTCAGGGATGGGTCTCAAGTTGGGCCAGTCACTGATTGGTCATTACCTCAATCTCTGCTCCAACTTTATCCCTGAACATCTTGTAGGCAAGAAAATTTTGGGGTTGAATGTTTTGTGTGTGGCTTGGTATCCCCCCCTCCTACCACTGGAAGTCCCTCTTCACTGCAGGAGGTGGACACTTCAGGCTTCTTCTCATTAACTCCAAGGAGCCTCCTCTATCCCAGAGATGCATGCACACATGTGCATGCGCACGCGCGCACACACACACATATACACACACATAACAACAACAACAATTTCCCTTCTCTCTCCCAGCCCACTCCCCGCTTCCCACAGATTCCCCTTCCGTTCCCATCCCCACCCCTTCTCCCACTAAGGTCCTTCCCTCCATCTACCTCCAATGTGTATTTTCTTTCTCCTTCTGACTGAGACTCATGCATCCTTCCTTGGGCCCTTCTTGTTATTTAGCTTTTGGGGGTCTGTGCATTATAGCATGGTTATCCTGTACTTTGTGGCTACTATTCACTTATAAGTGGGTACATACCATGAATGTCTTTCTGGGTGGGGGTTACCTCACTCAGAATATTTTCTAGTTTCATACACTTGCTTGAAAATTGCATGAAGTCCTTGTTATTAATAGGTGAATAGTACTCCATTGTGTAAATTTACCACAGTTTCTTTTTCCAGTCTTTGGTTGAGGGACATCCAGGTTGTTTCCAGATTCTGGATATTATTAATAAAGCTGCTTCGAATATAGTTGAGCAAACATCTTTGTTGTATGGTGGAGCATCTTTAGGGTATATGCCCAAGAGTGGTATACCTGGGTCTTGAGGTAGAACTATTCCCAATTTTCTGGGAAAGTACCAGATTGATTTCCAATCTAGTTGTAGAAGTTTGCACTCCCACCTGCAATGGATGAGTGTTCTCCTTTCTCCTCATCCTCACTAGCATGTGCTGTCAATTGAGGTTTTTATCTTAGCCATTCTGGTGTAAGATGGAATCTCAGAGTTGTTTTGATTTGCATTTCCATGATGACTAGGGACATTGAGCATTCTTTTAAGTGTTTCTCAACCACTCAATATTCCTTTGTTGAGAATTTTCTGTTTAGTTGTATACCCCATTTTTAATTGGATTATTTGGTTTGGTGGTGTTTAATTTCTTGAGTTCTTTATATATATTGGATATTAGCCTTCTGTTGGATACAGAGTTGGTGAAGATCTTTTCCCATTCTGTAGTCTGTTGTTTTGTCCTATATACAGTGTCCTTTGCCTTACAGAAGTTTTCCAGTTTCATGAGGTGCCATTTATTAATAGTTGATCTTAGTGCCTGAGCTATTGGTGTTCTGTTCAGGAAGTTGTCTCCTATGCCAATGAATTCAAAGCTCTTCTCCACTTTCTCTTCTATTAAATTTAGTGTATCCAGTTTTATGTTGAGGTCTTTGATCCTCTTGGACTTGAGTTTTGTGCAGGGTGATACATATGGATCTATTTGCATTTTTCTACATACATACATCATGTAGAAGCACCAGATGTTAGACATCACCATTTGTTGAAGATGCTTTCTGTTTTCCATTGTATAATTTTAACTTCTTTGTCAAAAAATTAAGTGTCCATAGGTGTGTGGGTTTATTTCTGGATCTTTGATTCTATTCAATTCATCAACCTTGAGTCTGATGATTTCTTCCTGTCTAGTCCTCCTGGTTGTGTTGGCTTCTCATTGTTCTAGAGCTTTTAGGTGGGCTGTTAAGTCACTAGTGTGAGATATCTCTACTTTCTTTGTGAAGGCACTTAGTGCTATGAACTTTCCTCTTAGTACTGCTTTCATTGTGTCCTAGAAGTTTGGATATATTGTGCCTTCATTTTCATTGAATTATAAAGAGTGGGGTTTTTTATCTATATCTTCCTTGACCCAGTGGTCTTTGAGTAGCAAATTGTTCATTTCCATGAATTTGTAGACCTTCTGTTGTTTTTAAGGTCCAGTTTTAATCCATGATGGTCTAATAAGATATAAGAGTTGTTTCAGTTTTCTTGTATCTGTTGAGGCTTGCTTTGTGACCAACTATATGGTAAATTTTGGAGACTATTCTATGAGGTTTCGAGAAGAAAGTATATTCTTTTTTTTTTTTTTTTTTTTTTTGAGTAAAATGTTCTATAGATATCTCTTAGGTCCATTTAATCCATAAAGTTTTTTTTTAGTTTCATTACTTCTCTGTTTAGTTTCTGTCTCAATGACCTGTCTGTTGGTGAGAGTGGGATGTTGAAGTCTCCTATTATTAATATGTGAGGTTCAATGTGTGATTTAAGCTTTGCTAAGTTTCTTTTACAAGTGTGGGTGACCTCACATTTAGGGTCTGGATGTTCAGAATTGAGATGTCATCTTGGTTGACTTTTCCTTTGATGAGTATGAAGTGTTCTTCCCCATCTCTTTTGATTAATTTTGGTTAAAAGTACATATTATTAGATATTAGAATGGCTAATTCAACCTGCTTATTAGATCTGTTTTCTTGGAAAACATTTTTAGCCCTTGACTCTGAGGTAATGTCTATCTTTGTTGCTGAGATGTTTTTCTTGTACACAGCAGAATAATGGATCCTGTTTTCACATCCATCCTGTTAGCCTATGTCTTTTTATTAAGGAATTGGGTCCATTGATATTGAGAGATAATAATAACCAATAATTATTAACTCTTTTTATTTTGGTGTTGGTAGTGGGGTGTGTGTGTGTCTGTGTGTGTGTGTGTGTGTGTGTGTGTGTGTGTGTGTGTGTGTGTCTTCAGAAGCCAGAAGAGGGTATTTTCTTGGGTATAGTTAACTTCCTTGGGCTGAAGTTTTCATTCTATTATCTTTTGTATAGCTTGATTTGTGGATAAATTTGGCTTTGTCATGGGATACCTTGTTTTCTCCATCTATGGTGATTAAATATTTTGCTGGGTATAATAGTTTGAGCTGACATCTGTGGTCTCTTAATGTCTGCAATATATCTACACAGGCACAGCTGGCTTTTAGAGTCTTTGTTGAGAAGCTAAGTGTAATTCTGATAGCTCTGCCTTTATATATTCCTTGGCCTTTTCCCCTTGTAGTTCTTAATATTCTTTCTTTCTTCTGTACGTTTAGTGTCTTGAATATGATGTGGCAGGAGGACTTTCTTTTCTGGTTTAATCTATTTAGTGTTCTGTAAGCTTCTTGTATATTTTTGGCATCTGTTTAGGCTGGGGAATTTTCTTCTATTATTTTGTTGAAAATATTTTCTGGTCCATGGATCTGGGAGTCTTCTCTTTCTTCTAATCCTATTATTCTTAGGTTTGGTCTTTGCATAGTGTTCTAGGTTTCTTGGATGTTTTTGTGTCAAGAACTTCTTAAATTTAACATTTTCTTTGACTGAGGTATCAATTTCTTCAATAATATCTTCTATACCTGAGATTCTCTCTTCCATCTCTTGTATTCTGTTGGTAAAGCTTGTCCTTGTAGTTCCTGTTCTTTCTCCTAGTTTTCCACCTCCAGGATTCCCTCGGTTTTGTTTTCTTTATTGCTTCTATTTCCATTTTCAGGTCTTGAACACTTTGAGTCATTTCCTTCTCCTGTTTGATTGTGTTTTCCTGTTCCTTAGGGATTTATTCATTTCCTCTTTAAAAACCTCTATCATCTTTATATAAGATTGGATTTAACATCATCTTCCTGTTTGTTCCTTTGGCTGTGTTAGGGTATCCAGGGCTTGCTCTAGTAGAACAGCTGGGCTCAGATGCTGCCATATTGCCCTGGCTCTTGTTGATTGTGTTCTTACACCTGGTTGTCCCTGGTGCTGGCTGGTCACTGGAGAGGCAGGCAAAGTCGTCGGCTGGAAAACAGAATGCTGGGGAGTAGGTCTGATTTACCACTGTTGGGTGTGTTTTAGGGGGATCTGGTAGGCAGGAGATTGGCAGGGAGGAGTCTAATCTGTATGTTCCTCATGACAGCAGGACTCCTCCAGAAGGCAAGCAGAGCCCTGGGCCAGACAATGGAGCTTAGGGGATAGATCATAGTTCACTGCTGCTGGCTGTGCCCCAGGGATACCTGGCATGCAGGGGATTGGGAGAGAAGGGTCAAACCTGGATGTTTCTGGAATTTGGCAGGCCTCCTCAGGAAGCAAGCCATGATAAAGTTAAAAGGGCTGAGTTTATACAAGTATATTTTCAACTATAGTAGAATAAATTAGAACCCAGAAACAAAAGTAAATTTGAGAAATATGAAATATACTATAGTAGCGCTGGGGACTGGGATATTTTCTTAGCATGCACAAGGTTTCCAACCCAATACCATATGAACATTATTCATGTGGCCAACTGTAATTTATTCTAAGAATACATAGTTGCTTTCACAACTAAAAATCTGTGCAAGAAATATATAATATTAGAAGGACAAAGAAGAGAATTACTCCATTGCCTCATGGGTCATACAAAGTGTTTGACATAGTCTATCATGGTAAAATAATGCAAAGGTCTAGGAAGAGAACACCAAGTACCAAAAAAAAATCTCTAGACACCCACAGCTACCACAGTGGTTAATGGGGAAAGACTAGACAGTTTGCTCCAAGGTTAAGAACAGTCAAGAGGGCTGGTGAGATGGCTCAGTAGTTAAAACCACTGGCTGATATTTCTGAGGTCTTGAGTTTGGATCTCAGGGCCTATTTCAGGCAGCTCCAAACCTTCTGTAACCCCAGCTCCAGAGGATTCAATGCTCTCTTCTAGCCTCCTCAGGCACAGAACACACATGACAGACACAACACACACACATACACACACACACACATTAAATAGAAAATAGTAAATCTAAAAAAGAATAGAATAAAGCAAAAGAATAAAACACAGTATTTTAATCCCAGGTTGTACTAGACAGAGTGATTGAACAGTAAAAATAAATTTAAAACACCCAGGAGGAAATAAATGAGCAAAGTAATTTCTAATCACAGACAGCATGATGTTGGATATTAGAAATCCTAAGCAATCTACAATCTGTGGAAATAAACAATCTTAGTGTGTTTGTAGTATGCTAAATAACACAAAAAACCAACTGTGTGTAAGTTCCAGCAGTTAGCAGCTGAAAAGCAAATTTTAAGAATTCCTCATTAAAAGAGAATAACACATTTAAGAATATTTTGATAAAAACAAAAATAGTAGGAAAAAATATGTTTAAAACTATAAAACGTGGATGGAAAAAAACTGAAGAACACCAGATCAACAGAAAGAAACCACATGTGTAGATCAGAAGGCCAGTTGTTGCTAAGGTGGCGAGCACCCTAAGATTGACATGTACATTACTATAATACTATTGAAATCCCCCACTGGTTGCTTGTCAGATATTGGCAAAGTGTTCCTGAAACATGGAGGTGCAGAAACTCAACAAACTCCAGAAACCATTTTGTATTTATTTTCCACAAGAATAGCAAGACAATTCAGGAAGGAGCGGAGTCTCTTCAACCAGTATGATGGACAGCTGATTTCTACAGGGAGAGAGGATGGAGTGCAATCATCTGCCCAACAGAATTCAAAGTCAGATGAGCTCAACATGGACCATAGACATACATGTAATAATGCAACTTGTAAAACCCTTTAGACAAAGTAGAAAAGTGGACGTTTGTGGTCTTTGGTGTAACAACAGTTTCTTAGAAGATATGGCCTTGAAGCACAAATAACAGAAGAAAAATGGATGGATTTAACTTTATCAGTGTAAAAGGCCATCAAGAAAGTAAGAAGTCAGGCTCGTCAGCTTGCACCTGCAATCCCAGCACTCAGGAGGTAAGGCCAGCGGAAGGCAATGATCTTGAGGCTACTCCATACAGGAGAGAAAGGGAAAAGAAGGGAGAGCTGCACAGGAGAAGGAAAATGGAGGGGGCAGATGATAGAAGGAAGAAGGAAAAGAAAAAGAAAGAATAAACTATGGGATGGAGAGGTACACTGAGAATACATAATAAAGTATTAGTTGTCAATAAAAACAACAGATAAACTAAGCCACAAAAAAATGAGCAAAGGATCTGAGCAGACACGACCCCAAAGAAAATATAGAAACAGTCAGTATGCACATGAAAAAAAAAACTGTTCAAAGGAACAAAAGTAACAGTTAGACAAAGACATTCAAAGCCATAAGATATAGTCACTTCACACCCATGGCAAGACTATTATGAAAGGCACACAGTATGACCATAATTGTCAAAGGCATGGAAAGTCAGAAACTATATCTGTTACTGGTAAATATGCAGGGTACTGAAGCCACTTTGAAATGCCCTGGAAGTTACTCAAAATAGTAAAGATACAAGCTGCTATATGACCCAGAAGTTCATTTCTAAGTATATGCACAAGAAAAAAAAATAAAGACAGATGTGCATATACATAGAGAGAGATGGAGAAGATAGGGAGAGAGCCAACTTGTATGTGAATTGTTCTAAGAAGATTTATCCAGGAATACAGGTAGAGTTTAGTGGTTGTTTTTCTAGCATATGTGAGGCCTGGATTCAATCCTCAGCATTATAAAAAGTAGAAATAAAAATACATATTCATAACCAAAATCAACTCCAAATGCCTGTCAGCCACTGAGTGATTCAGCAAAATGTGGTGTGCCTGTACAATGGAACTTCATCCAGCAAGAAAAGGAAATGGGTTGCAGGCACACACTAGAGTGTGGATGAACTTGAAACACTATGTTAAACGAAAGAAGCCTGTCACAAAACACCACATGATGCACAAATGTCACGCCAACAGAATGTCCAGAGTAGATAGTCCATAGAACAAAGCACAGAGTAATGGGAGATGGGATGATGGCAGTGTTCTAAAACTAGGGCTGCTGTGGCTCAGCTGGCCAAAGTACCATCCCCTCATCTACACTGGAATGAGAAATCAGACTCCCAGAAGCCCTCTGACCTCCACATGCATACCATACCTTATGTCTCTCTCTCTCTCTCTCTCTCTCTCTCTCTCTCTCTCTCTCTCTCTCTCTCTCTCTCACACACACACACACACACACACACACACACACACACACACACGGGAGAGAGAGTGTAGGGGAATTAATAGTATTCAACTTTTAATTGTAGTTGTATAAATCCACTCAAGATACCAAGTAAAATGCTTCATGGCTGGGTGGCATAAGCAATACAAATTTTTGTCACACATTTCTGTAATCTAGACGTCTAACATGAAGGTATCAGTTGGTCTCTTGGAAGCTCCAGGGTCAGCTGGCCTGGAGCAAATTTAAGACAGATCTGCCTGAAATAAAGTGCAAGATGAAAGAACCAACTTTGAAAGTTGTCTTCTGATCTCCACACACATACCCCCCCAACACACACACACACACACACACACACACACACACACACACACATACACACACACACACGTGCAATTTTAAATTTTTTATTATGCTGTTCAAAAGGGTAAAGTTACTGTGAATTATATCTTAAATATTTGAGTCCTGTTTTTGTTCTGCATATCCTTCACTTGCACTTTAAAATATATACAAAGGTTACACTGTAATTTGAAACTGAAACAATGTTTATTTTTAGGTTTACGCACCAAGAGGCATGATAATATGAAAATATATTAAGATTCTCAAGCAGCTTCTGGAGAGATGGCTCACAGCTAAGAGAGCTTGCTGATCTGACAAAGAACCAGAGTTATATCCCTAGCATCCATTAAACAGTTTACAATAGCGTGTGCATGTGTGCACGCATACACAGAGGGGGGGGAAGAGGGAGGGAAGGGAGGGAGGGAGGGAGAGGGAGAGAGAAAGAGAGAAATACACAAATATACATAAATACAAATAAAGAGCACATCTTTCTTTTTTTAATTTTTCAAGCAGAAAAAAATGAAATGACTCAGTATGGGATTTGTAAAAATTACTCTAATAGTCACATCTTGGATAAAATCAGAAACCTAAGAGGCAAGATGGCCAAGAAAGATATTCTTATTTTTGCAATAATCTTGGTTGTGGTGTCCTAGGGGCATCTCAGTTAGACCAGAACATCTACAATGACAAACAAGGGAACAAATATAAGTGACTTGGGCCCCTGAAAAGGCAGGGTTGCAAGACTGTGTCCGCAGCTGGCTGCACATCAACTTCCGTGCCTACAACCTCCTTGTTGCTTTATTCCAAATGTCAAAAGCTTTGACTAAGACTCAGGCCAGGCTTCTGTGTCACTCCAGTGGTTCCTTTCCATTTGGTGGCTCATTTAGTCCAGACCATCCTGAAGGATGTGCTGGTCTCTTGGTGGGCTTTGAGGACAATGACAACTTAGGTCCCTTAGGTCCTGTGGAGGTGAAGAGTAAACAGGAAGGCCTGGATATTATAATGATGGCTGTGGCACAGACTGTGGAAACCAGGGGAGAAGAGGCTGGGCAGCTCAGAATACCAAACAGCATGGGGCTGTGTCTTCCCGGCATGGTAATGTGCCTTCTGGGGCCTATGGGTACAACCGTGACTAAGCAAGTGAAGAGCTTTCTTTTCTGTTTTCCTGACATTTCGTGTTTAAACTTGTTTTTTTTTCCTTACATCTGATTCTTGTTGATGAAAGCATAAGTGACATTCACACTGTGTGTGTGTGTGTGTGTGTGTGTGTGTGTGTGTGTGTGTGTACTTCTGCATCCTTCTTCTGCATACATGCTTGTATACACACACGGCACCTAAAGCTACACATCCATGCCAAGAAAACCTGGAGAAGCACACTGTATCTTCCCATGCTGCTGCTGGTCTGTTCCCAGCTCTCCCTGATTCCATTTCTGAAAATACCCCTTGCTTCTTCTTTTTCTCCTCCTTGTCATGATCTGCCTTCTGAAAAACTGTATTCTAACAACTGAAAGAAAGAATTCAGCACTATGAGGTAACAAATGGAGTAAGAGTCCGTCCTTGGACGTCACCATTTGGTCTAGCTGTTTTGGCCACGTGCCTTGAGGAAGTCCTTTTGTGTTTCTGAGCCTCAGAGTCCTCATCTCCATGAAAATAGAAATATTGCCAAGAGGTTATATGAAGTTCTAGTAAAATCATATGTTGAGTACATGCGCGGTTCTAAATAAATAGGAGGCATGTGTATTACCTCTCTTTTTATGAGCTTTTCAATTTTGTGGCTTACAAATTTAGCCTCGATCCAGGAGAAAAGAGAATATTGGAGTGAGAGCAGCCAATCCCCCAGACCTATTTTTTTACCTACATATGTGATTTTTACAAATACATGTAGGTATGTTCGCATGGGTTCTTAATCTTTACCGCTACCACAAATTTTTTATTCATTCTTCTAGTGTTCATTTCCATACCATTTCGGCTGAACTCGGAAGTGGAAATTTTCTGAACCAAAAGCCATCTACCATCAGACTGTCTAGTTTGGGGTTGATCAACTGGACTGCCCCACTAAGGCAGCGTCTCATTGGTTTTGCGCCATCTGCTGGACTGTGCCTGAAGGTATGTGCTCTGTTCTGGAACTGCCAGATAGCTGCAAAACTTGCCAGTCATGGTCCTGTAGTGAAAGGAAGAATAGTGCAAAGAGCAGCCATCAGGATTGTCAGCATCAGGTACAAAAAAAAAATTCCAGAGAGAACAACCAGAAAACCCTAACTTTATTCAACTTGGTTGACTTGACATCTGTGGTAACAACTGAGTCACTGAACTGGCCCCACATTTTCCAGTACTTCCTTAGACAGGGGTCTATGTGTTATAGCAAACTGTTCCCTTCTTGTTCTTCCTATTCCAGTATAACCCTCTTGAGGATAGAACTGACATCTTTGGCACAAACTTATTCTTCCTCCCCTCCTGCATCATCTGTCATCTATAATGATAGATAGCTGGATAGATAGATAGATAGATAGATAGATAGATAGATAGATAGACAGACAGACAGACAGATGGGCATATTATATATAATCACCTGGTGCATGCCAAACAAAAGTGAAAATGCTCAATACACACTAACTATACACTGAACAGACAAAGACAACTCAAGGCCAAAGAAAAAGTTAGATTTGGATCAGCTTTCATAGACCCTGGGGTGCTGCAACCTTGAAGGACACAGTCATCTTCTGCAATCCTCCTTACCAATGAAACAGGGTCAGTAATGACTTCATGAGGTCACAGATAAATATCTAAAAGACAGGTACTACCAGAACCCAACTGACCCAGCAGCCTCTGTCATGAGCGTTGTATCCTGAGGGTGAGTGAGCAGGGAGACCTCATGCCTCCTGTTCCGGTTTGAATAAGAAGCCACTCACACAGCTTAGCAGGTTGGATACTTGGTCTCCGCACAGTGCTGCTGTTTTGGGAAGCTCTAAAAACATTGGAAAGCAAGTCTGACTGGAAGAAGGTGGTGACTAGGGTATGACCCTGAAGGTTATGCCCAGCCTCGGTCCAGTTCTCCCTCTACTTCCGGCCACCATGATGTGACCAGCCTCTTCCATGAACTTCTGTCACAATGATGTCTTGACTCACCACTGCTCCAGAGAAATGGCCGTATGGCTTGGCTGAAACCTTCGAATCCATAAGCCCAAAATCAATTAGTTCTTCCTTTAAACTGTTTCTCTTAAATATTCACTCACATGGGGTAGTAATAAAAGTAACAGACCTTTACAGTTAATAAAAAACAAAAACAGAACAACCAGGAAATAAGATTCTCTTAGAGAACATGGACATCAAGACACTAGCACGAGTTACTGATGTCCGACTCCACTACAATTCTGTAGTAATTATAGAGGATCCTGGGGAAACGGAGGAAGAGTTTGTGGACATTTTTGGCCAATACCCCTACAGTCTAGTTGAAATTTTCAGCCTATTGCTGTTGCCCTTGGTTGCCCTAAGGATTGAAATCCCTATTGCTGAAGATTCTGTGTGCATCAGCACTCAGGAGGCGGAAGCAGGCAGATCGCTGTGAGTTAGAGGCCAGCCTGGTATACAAAGCAAGTGTAGGACAGTTAAGGCTACACACAGAAACCCTGTCTCAAAAAAAAAACACACAAAAAGAAAGAAAGAAGGAGAAATAGGTAGAGCACGCCATGAGAGACAAGGCAGTAGGCAGGACTCCTCCGTGGCTTCTGCTTCAGTTACTGGCATAGGACTCAGAGAACTGAGTTAGATCTGAAAGTCTGAGAACTATCTTTCATAGTACCGCAAGGGCTGTTCAAGCTTCCAAGGGAGGAAAGCGAGCAATAGTTCTACCCAACTGTGATGCCTATGAACCACAGCAATGACCAGAATGGCAAGATATCCCTAAAGATGCGATAGTGTAATAGTGGCACTCGTATCTTGGCAGTAACCAACAGTTGTCCAATTGAACTAAGGTCAGCTCAACATGAGACAACCATGCTTGCTACTGGAAACCTAGCCAACTCCCCGAGGCTAGTGAGGTCATTGATCTTAGGGAAGAATCTACTATTACCACGTAAACCAGCATAATTCCTAACTACATTCTAAATACTTATCCGTATGCTCATGTATCTCTCACCTCTCATCAAAGAAGCTACTCTTTGAAACAGATAGAAATCACTACAGAAAACTACATCTAGGCTGATTCCATATCCTGGATATTGTGTGAAATGTTGCAAAAAAAAAAAAGCATGGCTATGCCAGGATCTCTGTGGTGTGTTGAGTTTTTTGGATACTTTGCAGTACTTTATAGTGTACAATTCAGCCTCTTCTTTCTGTCCACATTCAGACTATGTATACATATCTACTTTTTGTCCGAGTGTGTTGATTTGGGAGAAAATAAAGACATGCTGGCGGGGGGGGTCATGCATGTGACATGTGATCTTTGATCTGCAAGGTTCCATAGATTAGCTAAAGGAAGAGGTAAAGCTATGACTTGTGAGGTATTTTTTAAATGTATATATAACCTGAATATGGAGTAACAGCAACATGGCTTATAATGTCATTTTACCAGGTACATCAGAGTGATCCCAGAAGATTTGGAGTGGACTCATGCAAATATTTCCACTCTGCAGAGAACAAGTGGGATTTAAAAAGGAGAAGTTTGAGGCTTAGCTTCCTTGTGGACAGAAAAATAGAATACACAAGGCAGGTCATCCCCACCATAAATGTTCAGTCTGAGCAAGCTCAGAAAATGGGTGAAAGCAAGTACACCGTGGATAAACCCAATCTAGTCGACACATTGCTCAGTGATTGAAATCTTCCCTCCCTATTGTCTCAAGGTTTTTCCACAGGTGAAGCTATATATTCTTTTTTATTGAAAATAATTCTCTCATACAATACATGTCAGCCACAGTTTCTCCTCCCTCCACTCCTTCCGGGCCCTTCCCATCTCTCCTCTCTTCCAGATCCACCCCGCTTCTTTCTCCCTTCAGAAGAGATCAGGCCTCGAACAGACAATAGCCAAGGATGACGAAACAAAATACAGGAAGGCAAGGCAAAAGCCCTCACATTGAACCTGGACAAGGCAACAGGAGGAAAAGAGTTTGAGGAGCAGGCAAGAGTCAGAGACACATCTGTTCTCACTGTTAGGAGTCCCACAAAAACCTCAAGCTAACCAATAACCACAACATATATGCAAGGACGCGGTGCAGCCCCATGCAGGCTCCGTGCTTGCCGCTTCAGTCTCTGTGAGCCCATACGCACCCTGCTTAGTTGATTCAGTGGGCCGGGTCCTTCCAGTGTCCTCCATCCCTTCTGACTCATACAATTTTTCCGCCCTCTCTTCTGTGGGATTCCCCAAGCTGTGAGGAGAGGCACCCAATGGAGATCTCCAATTTAGACTCTCTTGATACAATGTCTGGCTGTGGGTCTCTGCATCTGCTGCTGGAGGAAGCCTCTCTGATGATGACTGGACAAGGTACCGATCTGGCAGGGTGGCCTGTTGTGTAGTCAGCCCCATGACTACGCTGCATTCACTATTCCATAATATTCATTGACTATGTAATGATGCTTAAGCCAGATTTCGTGAAAACATGAATAGGATAAGTGTGAGTACTTTGAGAGCATAGGGGGAAAGCAAAGGACAGGAACCTTGTGAGACAGCTGAGCAGTTAAGAGGGCTTGCTGCTGCCCTTTCAGAGGATGCTAGTTTGATTGGTCCCCGGTATCCATTTCAGGAGGCCCACAAACACCTAATAGCTCTGATTCCAGAAGATCTGACGCCCTCTTTAGGCTTCCATGTACACCCACATATGCGTGGCATATACAAGCAAAAACACATGAAAAAATAAAATAAGTATTTTGTGCTGATTGGTTGATTTTTTTGTTTTGATTTATTGTTGCTGCTATTTTTGTCTTGGTTTGGTTTGTTTTTTTTGTCAACTTGACATAAGCTACAAACATCCAAGAAGTGGAAACTGTATTGGAGCAATTGCTTATCTCAAACTGTCCTATAAGCGACTCGGTGGGAACATTTTTTTTTTTAGAAGGCATGAGGTCCTTGTGTTCACAGAAAGCACTTGAGGAGGTAGGAGCATTAAACTCCAGGATTTTCTTTTCAGTGAAAGAGATGGACACCTGTTTTCTACCCAGAAATCTAGGACAAAATGTAGTTAATAACCTGATGCTCTTTTGCTATCTGGAGAGCCAGGCTTTACTCAAATACCTGAGACTCCTGAGTATTGATTCTCAGTCAATAGAACCTATTCTGATGAAAGAGGTCCCATGAGGTTTGCAAAATAGTTTACTATTGTGCTTATTCCAGAACCTTCCTCCCTAGACCCTTATCTTGAGCATTGTTTCTCAGTCAATAAAACCCATTCTTATAGACAAGGTCATAGGTATTTTACAAAAGACATGAACTTTGTAAAGGAATTTTTATATAGCCATGTCTTAAGCTTTATTGTTATAATTGTTACAAGGAGACTTTTTCCCAAAGTTGCACTGTGCTTAAATATGCCAAAAATAAAACTGCCTAGGGTCAGACTCCAGAAGTTTGGGCCAACCCCAGCTAGCTAAGTCGTGCTGAAATGGATTTTCTTCTTGCCTTACATGGAATGCTCTTCTAGTGGCCATAGTACTTACAGGGAGCCCCCATATTTTTTATTGATTGATGTGGGAATGAGCAGCCCCACTGTGGGTAATGCCACCCCTGGGTGGCAAAAAAAAAAAAAAAAAAAAAAGTCAGCAAGCTATGTGGAACAAGCCAATAAGTACCTTCCTCCGTGGTTCCTGCCTCTGCTCCTGTTTGACTTCCTGCCTTGGCTCCCCTCAATGAGGGATGGCTACCTGGACGTGTAAAATGAAATGAGCCCTTTCTTACTCTAAGTTGCTTTTTGTCATGGTGTTTTATCATAGCAACAGGATCCAAACCAGGCTAAGACATATTTTTTTTAATGTAGAAAGGGAAAAATAGGTCATCAATGAGACTTGCTATTGCTACTTTCAGCATAAGTTTGCAAAACCAGGATATTTCAATATCCAGAGATCAAACAGAGCAGGATAATGAAGGAAGCTTGCCTTTTTATTAGGCAGCAGTTAGGGTCCCCTGCACAGACCATATAAAATCTTGCTCGGGGGCATTAGGACAGAAACGGGGTGTTACATAACAGCAGAATTACTAAGCCTTCCTCTACCTAAGACATCCATCCCTAAGGCCCGTCCTTTCCTTAGACATGGCTCCTAACTCAGTCTCTTATTATCTTCCTCTCTCCCCGTCAACTGTGTGCAAGTTCAGACTCAGTGTTCCAACGCATGCCAACACCGTAGGTCTTTCTGTCCAGCCTCGCTCCAGCCCACTCAACACTACCGGCAAATTAACTGTCTTAATAACTTTGGTCTGGGATCATCTAAGTCCTTCACCTAAAACCCTTCGGCATTCCTCACTGATTACAGAACTGAATCCAAACTCGCTGCCCATCACAGGTAGCACTGCAGCCTCATAGTATGTTGTACTGGTGCCCTGTCACCCTTCGATGAATCTGGCCAAAGCCCTGCAAGCAAGCTAGCCTGTTCATGCTGGTTCCCCTGCCACCTCCTGTGGCCCAGAACAGACTGAAGACGGCTCAAGAGCATCTCTGAGAGCATCCCCATTAAGGCACGGGCACACATGTAGCTTCTAAAACGGAGAAACGCTGGGAACGAGATCCAAAAGGGTCCAAAAACAGGAGTTGGTATTCATATCGTCTCCAAGGGATGCTATTCTAGGCTGAACAAAAATGTCAGAGCTCTGTCCTGGCTCTCAGCCAGTGTGTCTCCAGAGCCCTCAAGTTAGATACGTGGATATGCAAATGTATGCAAACTGAAATAAAGAACTATTTATGGGTTAGGAAGTCAGGAAGACTGTTGTACAAATACCAAATCTGTTCGATTTCAGCAACAATCAAGAATACTTAAATATGTACACGGCAGCATCAAGTTGGCAAAATTCTAAGTAATTTATCACCCACACTTGTCCCAGTTATGATTCACAGGGAAAATGTGCAGACTGACGCAAGTTTCTTGGAGTTAGCTTTACAACCAGAATCAAAACCCTTAAAGTTGTTGTACTCTTAGGGTCTTTGATCATTTAAAAAAAAAAAAAAGCTATGCGTGTCTACATTTTTCTCACCCTGAATGTAACAACAAGCATATTTAGTAGAGATGTGGTTAGAAAAACAAAATGCTGAATATCAATTCAGAATCTCTAACAGATGAAATGTGGGAAACGCCTGTGTGACAGCAGTCAGTGTGACCATACGACAGGAGAATGTGAAGCCATAGAAGCCATTGGGATATGTTGCCAAGAAAGTAAATTAAAGTGGAGCTATTTTAACAGTATGATATTTCTAATAAAATAAGTGTTTCAAAAGCCTGGGGATTAAAATAAAAGATCATCAGTGGACTTCTTTGGATGACCAGATTCAAGTGGGGATTTTCATGTATTTTATATATATTTGTACTTATCAGCACTTTTCAAATTTTCTGCATGAAACACTTTGATAATGAGAAAGGCACAATAAAAGAACTATAAATTAGTATGAAATTGCTTCTTTTATACAGGGAGTGATTTTGTACATGAGCCCTCGAGTGCACTGCGATACCATCCAAGCTGTGTGTTATATAATTCCAATAAAGAATCTCTAAGTTTGAACCTATTTCCAATAGTTAACTGATTGCCGAGACACTCTCCCTTCCCAAATTTGGGGAAAGAACAAGGGATATATGTGAGCTCTTCATGACGCTGGCAAGGACACTGCCCTCTTCACTTGACCCTCTGTTTTGTTAAAAAGGAAAAGGAAGAAAGACAAGAAAAGAAAAGAAACCCCCACTGGCTGCAAAACCCTTTGTCAAAGTCTTCTTGTCTGGCAGTAAAGGGCAACCAGTCTCCATCTGACTCTCAGCCAGTTGACTGAAAAAGGTCACCAGAGACAGGGGACAAGTCCACCAAAGGGAATGCTGATTGACAAGTAAATAAAATAGTCACTAACCTACCTCTCTAGGTCTCTAAACCACTTAGGTGAGTGCAGCTGTAAAACAACCCAAATTGGACAATGAGACATAAAAATATATAGAATGAAGATACAGGTACTATGAAAATGAAGCTCAAACCATGCTTGGGCATGATACACCTACAGATAACCTGCTCCTTGGCTAGCCCTGACTTCTCCCATCCATGGGCGTTTGTTCTTTGCAAGCATCTCGCTTGTCACAGAGACTTCCTGGGTGTAGGATGCTCATGCCCTGCATGCACCAAGCTACGGCTTCTGGCTTTTCATCTTCATTCCATTTACTGCTTCACATATAGCAGCTGGTCCTTGGCAAATGTATGTCCAACTAATTTCTCATGAAAAAATGTAAGACGAGACAGAGATGATTCTTCCTGTCAGTTTTCAAGTGCTAAAGGTTCCAGCAGAGGTCAGTGTCTCACAACTGATCCAGAGAAGCAGAGTAGCCCCCCACTTCCCACCCTAATTACCCCCAAAGTTTCCCCATCCAGTGCTTGATGCAGTGGGAAAAGTCCTGAAAACAAAAGCCATGCCAGGGTGACATGGTGCAATTTGTTAAGCCTCTCCAGGCTTCACATTTCTTGTCTCAGAAGACGTGGCCGGGGAATGACAAAAAGCCCCATGAAGAGTGTTGTGTGACAGAATCCAGCCCAGCCTCTGGTGCCAAGTGCATGGCACTTAGTGTCACCTCCTTGTTTTTCCCTTCTTCGTTAATGTTTCTCCGTCTCATAGTGAGAGAGGTAAGACTGTTTCCCCAACCAGAGGTCCTCCTGATGGCTTGAAGTCCATAGTGAGTTCGAAGTTACCAATATTCAATCCTTCCTCCAAAACTGCTTCTAAAGAAAAGGTAAGACTGGGTCCAAAGAGATGGCTCAGCAGGGAAAGGCATTTGCCTCCATGCCTGAAGACCTGAGCTCAATCCCCAGGACTCACAGGGTAGAAAGAGAGAACTCACTCCTGTAAGTTGTCCTCTGATGACAAAGGAGTTATGGCACGCAAACGCACATAGACACTAAAAACAAATAAATTAAATTAAAAATGTAGAAAACATTCCGTTCCAGGCTGGCGGAGTAGTGCACGCCTTTAAACCCAGAACTCAGAAGGCAGAGGCAGGCGGATCTCTGTGAATTCATCCTAGGCTATAAATTGAGTCCAGGACAGCCAGGGTTCTGTTACACAGGGAAACCTTGTCTCACTAAACAAAACACACAAACATCAAATTCCTGAAAAACAAGAAAAGAAGATGAAGAAGAGCGATTTCACCAGGACAAAAAAATATGAAGGATGGAAACAGGTACGTTGAAAACTTACTCAATACCATCACCCAGTGTTAGCTCTCAAAGCACCAAAGTAAGACAGAAATAGATTCGGTGTTGTAGACAGTAGGCAAAAATCCTGAAAGGCCTACAGAATAGGTTTGGGGATCCCTGAGACCGGGGCTCAGAGCCCCCTCACACGAACCCCACAGAAGCAGTGCAGCATGACCCGGTTAGGGCCATGTTAGAAAACATTAGACAATGGACTGAAATCTTCCTCGTGCTCTCAAGCTTGCAGGACATTAGATGACAGGCTGCCTTATCCTTGGAACTCTCACTGCCTCCACCACAACATGAGAATAGCAACGAGCTGCTGATGCAGAATGTGGGACAGTGGCTGGTGGCTTCCATCTTTGGAAACTGGGATGGGGTTCTCTACTAATTTAATGAGGAATAGGAGGCATATCTGGTCTTATGTTTCCTCTGCTAAGGCAGGCCCAGTGGAGAATCAGAAAGTTAACCTCCTAGGCCCTTTTAGAACAAGCTTCCCCTGCTCTGAGGAAAAATCCAGCCTGGTGAATTCAGGATCACAGCCACAGCACAGCCTAACACTGGCAGCTGGGTCTTATGCAAAGTGACAGGACCATTGCCAAAGAGTCTGTGAGAGAAGAGATTCCACCAGGGCCTCGTTGGAAGGCAAGACTCTGCCAAGATCACGTGAAAGCAAAACATGACTTCCTATTTTGCTCTTTATCTACCCCTCCTTTCATTTTATTGTTGTTTGTTATTGGTTTGGTTTGGTTTGGTTTCAGGTATTTAAAAAAAAAAAAAAGACCACCAAGCTGGATACCATCTCCATGCACTTCGGCAGACTCACATGCCTCTCCAGGAAAGCCATTTTAAATGATGTCAGTGAGGAGGAGTTGGAGCCCCAGGGATTAAATTTCTGCTGCGATGCACATGGTTTGGGAGGGGAGGGGAGGAAATGAGCTCTTGACCCAGGGAATGCAAAGCCTTCAGGGAAATGCTTCCAGGTCTGATACGGAGAGTATCGGGTGCCACTGGCCATTTACAGCTCTCATCGTATTGTAAGGTAGCAGCAGATTGCACCTGGCTGGGGGGGGGGGGGGGAGAAGAGAGACACCTGTCTGAGCCTGTCTCACATATACACGCACACATTCCTAGGCCTGGGAACTTTTTCCCACCACAAAGACATGTTTTTATGACTGTGTTTGTATTTTTATGGCTGAACAATCTCACATTCATCTGAGAGGAAGTAGGGGCTAAGTGACTTAGGAGATGTGACACCTGGGTCCTGCCAGCCTGCTCCCATTGGAGCTCAGATGACCCACTCAGCCTGCCACGAGGGCCAGACGTCTCCCTCTGCCCTACCAGCCACCTGCTATAAGTCAACAGATAAAGTTTGGTGGAAGAAGCTGGCTCTTGGAAACCCCAGTGGCCAAGCCTGGGCTTCCATTGTCCAGTCCGAACCCCTGTGGTTACAGACATTAAAAGGCTCAGGACAATCTTCTTTATGAAGCATAGAGAACCATACACATGTGACAACAATAGCCCATGGGCTGTTATTAATATTTCATTCATATTCAGATACCCGATGGCTTAAGGGTTTGGTGTGTGTGTGGTGTGTGTGTTTATACATGATGATGATTTTGCATAGAACAGGAAGGTCTGAACAAATGCAGCACTGTCACCATCATCCCCAAACACCTGCCATCCATGAATGATAGGCCCTATCAGTAACATGGGACATGCCAGACAAATTCATGGCTTAGGATCTTAGGATCATGGACAGTTAGACTAGAAAACACCGTGGAAGTACGAACTGTGATGATCCAGAAGGCTCTGTGAAGGACTAGTCACGTGGATCCTCAGCAAAGAGCAGGAAGAATGAGGAGCTGTGTAGAATTGGACCTGCCTTTGCCTTGCTGTCCTGTGTGTGTATAAAGCCCCCACCCGCACCCCAGTAGAGCTGATGCTATGACCTACCTCTTCTCTGTCACAGGGTGAGTACTCGGTACACATCTCACCACATCTCTTCCAATTACAAGAGGGCTACATGGTAAGGAATTTCTAGACATCAGAGAGAAGAATGCTCAGGAAACCTCACAAGATTGTAGTAGAGGAAATTCTGAAGGGAAGGGAAAGAGAAGGGACATGTGAGGTTCTTTGCAAGAAGCTGGCAAACCCAAAGATTTTATTCCTCAGCCAACACAGACTTAATGTTGCCCTCTCCAAGAGGAGATTATCCTCTTTTATTTTGGGTTGTGAGCTTAGACTTTAACAGCTGAGCCATCTCTCTAGCCCAGGAGATTACTATTTAGACAGATGTGACAAAGGAGCTCTGGAAACAGGACCAGCAGCCATGAGTAGGAGCAAGGATTAGCCTGGGAGACAGGGGCACTCAACATCATCTATCTAACTCCCCATCCAAGGCTGAAAACCAAAGAGTTCCCCGCTAAGGAGTAAGATAAGCTTACGAAAAGAAGGATACAAAAGAAAGCCATAGATATTGATGTTTGAGTCCTAACACGTGATCCAGGTTATCTGAGCACCCTCTACACATTAAGATCCAGCCAGCCACATGCAGCCTTTGTAATACGTGAGCTTTGAGGAAACTCTATGACCTGAGAAATAATATGACCACCAAGAAACTCTACACATGTTTAATATAACAGATATAATAATGGATGGGGCTTGATTCGAATCTATGATATAAGAAAGGGATATTGTTTAAGAATCAGGAGTCAGAAAGAGGCCATGGAAATTTAAGAATATACCAGTAGGATTTTTCTTTTGAACTGGAAGAATTAGAATAGAAAGGTGAGAAGTCTCATGTAAATAAAATGAGAATAAATTCAAGGCGGGGAGCTAAGACAACCAATCCCAGAATTTAACAAGATGACATAGGAATTCTAGACACGGAAACAAAGAAAATGAAAGGATTACATTATCACAGTTGGAAAGAGAAGAGATCTTCCTTGAAAGAGGGAATACTCTCTCCAGAAGTACCTGGTGCAAAATCTCTTAAAATCAGAGAGAGGAGCCTCTAAACTTCTGGCAGAAGTAGAAGCTAAAAGTCCAGGTGGTTCGTTGGGCTGTGGGCTCTTTTCACCAATTGGGCTCTGCTAACATAGGTTTTTAATGAGACAAAAATCTGATCATCTCCTGCCGTTTTCAAAGACTATTTTACAAGCCATTCTTTTCTGGATCCTATAAAGATGAATGGGAGAAGAAAATTTAAAATAAAGAGATGGGGTCGGGGGGAGCAACAAAATGGGTAATGATGCTGCCAAGCCTAGTGATCTGAGCTTCTTCCACAGGCCCCACATGGTGGAAGGCGAGAACTGACTCCAGAAAGTTGTCCCCTGCTTTCCATACGCCATGGCACAAGCATGTAGGCACACGCGCACATCCACATATACAGGTACACAAATGAATGTAATTTAAAGTTGTTTAAAAAAAAAGAGTAAAAGATATAGGAATCCATGTGTCAAGGCTCCCTGCAGCAAGCAAGGCTCTGCGGAAAGGATCATTCAAAGCATGATCACCCTAGTCTCCATGGTAACCCTGTATATCAGGTATGACTTCTAAACCTGGAGGTTATCAACTGTCAAAGCAACAGCGTCAGTTTCCTGAGATCATATTAAGGTCCCTGAGATGACACTGCTGCACTGTCTGCTCCTTCATCTTCTCTAACTGGCGCACAGGAAGTGGTCACACAGAGTGTTCCTGCCAACAACCTTGAAGGAGGGATTGTGGACCTAATGAGAAGGATAATAATAATAATAATAATAATAATAATAATAATAATAATAATAATAATAATAATGGAGCCTGGGCTTTCTTTTCTTTTCTACTGTAAAGTTTCATGAAGATTGTGACACTTGAGTCACATAATTGTTGAGGGGAGAGCCAGGGAAATGGCTCAGCAGGTAAAGGGGCTTGCAACTCGAGCCTGAGTTCAGTGCTAAAGTGCACAAATAGAACCAAATTCACAAAGTTGTCCTCTGACAGTCACACATGCACCACCAATCACACACACTCACACTCACACCTCCCCCCCACCCCCCTCTCTCACACACACACACACACACACACACACACACACACACACACACACTCCAATAATAATAATAAATTTTAAAATTTATGTTGAGAGAAGATATTGGCAAAGGATTTTTATGACTTGTTTTCCCAGAATTCTCTTTAAAATATGATGTTATGGTTCATATTTTACAAAGGACAATCTAGACTGTGGGAAGCCCTTAACCCAGAGGTCTCTAGGTACCACACTCTCTCTCTCCCTCGATCTCACTAGGTACCTGAGAAACACCTGCTGTGTTTAGCTGCTATGCAGCACGAACATATGATTTCTTTATGTTGAGAAGAAAAATAGCTGAGAACGTTGGCTACAGGGAGAAAAAAAAATCACTAGAAGTATAGCTTGTTTCCACAAAATTCACAGGCCTGGGGAGTGGGAGAGAGGAGGGCAAAGGTTGTAGCCAGCTGTCTTACTCATGCTGGCATGAAATTTTAAGCTGGCTCTGGGGGGGGAGGGGGGGCAACAAAGCAAAGCACTTCAGCCAGAGTGAGCTGAGCAGGAAGACCCCTGCCAGACAATCCTCCCATCTAAACCTGATCTGCCAAACCAGCCTCCTTCTCTCCAGTTCCAATTAACAGGCACTCTCCGGGCACCAGGCATGTTGAATCACCACCCAGTGCCACAGAGATGCCTCAGAAAGCTTTGTGCTCATTTAATCCTCTAATAGCCTGGGGTGGTATTAGTGTCACAGTAGCAAATTCACTCCAATTTGGAGCTTTATTATTTCACTGTAAGGAAGTCAGCAGCCTTGCTGAAGGAGCCTGGCAGACCATCTGTTAACCCTTTCTGACCGAGGAAAAGCAGACTTCCAAGTGAGCAAAGTACCTGTGGGCATATCCCCACCCACACAGCCTTGATCACACATGGTGTGATTACAGTGGTCCAGGGGTCTGCAGAGGACTAGCTACCTCAGGACTCTGTCTGGGCTCCAAAACCTGGGGATGCTCAAGTTGTTTATATTAGCAGAATGATGTTTGCATATAACATCTGTGTATCTTCCTGTGCGCTTCAAGCCATCTCTGGAGAATGTATATAACATTCTCCTCTTACCATGAAAAGTCACAGAAATAGCCAGCACGCTCTATTGTTTTTGGGAAATATTGAAAAGAAGAAAGTCAACTTGCGTTCCAGTCAGGAACAATTTCTTTCCTCAAGAATTTTCAGTTCTGGTTTGTTTCAGCCACAGACGTAGACTGGACCAGGCAGACAGGAAAGGCAGGCTACCCAGTCACTCATCCAACAGGCACACCATGAATCCACTCAAGGTACTCTGAGGAATTTGGTATCCAACACCCTAGCTCCAGCTAGGGAGATGTGAGGCCCTGCGCTTCGATCCCCAGTGTCCGCCTACGTGTGCCCTTAACTTCAGTGCAACCAGAGGTAGAGCCAGGTCAGGAAACAGGAAGATGACTGTGACTTGCTAGTTGTCAGCCCAGGTGAAATATGGAGAATTCCAGATTCTATTACCATCTCTAACTCAAGAGAATATGGTGAAGGGTGACAGAGGATGACAGCAACATTCTTTTCCGGCCTCCAGATGCACTCATGAGCACACATATAGTCACACACACATGCACACACAAATGTCTGGCTCTACCACTTTATATGTGGGTGATTTGGGGAAAGTCCCTTCATCTCTGTGAGCCTATGGTTTACCACCTGAAGCACAGCCACGAACCTCCTCCCACATTGGACTTCCTGTATCCGGGGACAGGGCAAATGGGAAAGCACCACATTTCTGTATATGGAAGAAGCAATCACACACATTTGTGTCTTTGCTTCCCTGGTCCCACTTCAGTATTATCATCTCCTTTTGTTCCTTTTGCAAAAATCTCCCAGAGAAGGAAAACACATTGACTCCCTGCATAAGCCTCCTTGATAAGACAACAACACTGCCTAGGGGACTTTGATGAACTCAGAACTCGGCTTAATTTGAATTATTTCAATGGCACTCAATCCTGGCAACTTGTGCGTGGGTATCAGGGACAAGGGGACCCTGGGAAAGGAGCTGAGAAAAACTATTCCCAAGCATCATCCTCCTCTCTGTAATTTTGCCACGTATACTAGTCTGATGGAGAAATGCAGGGTGACCGCTCCCAGGGAAACAAAAACAAATGTCTGCTCACCCCAGATGGGACACTGACAACAGACCAGAGTGTGTGGGGGGTGGGGGAAGGGGAATCCATGCAACTCTAGTTTTTCTGAATGAACTGTTGCAGTTATTTATAGTAGTATGGGTGACAAAAAAAAAACGCAGCTGCCTCACCAAAAAGGCCAGCATGGGCCATGACTCACAAAGGCTGCAACCCTGGAGGACCCTGCACAACCCACAGTCAGCTCCACTGGTGCCTCCTTCCCTCAGCACTGCCCACTGCTTGCTTTCACCTCAGGGAATCTGTCAGATGACTCTTGTAACTTCTCTAGCTTCCTGAGTCTGGTAAATTTCGTTGACTTCCTGACATGTGAGCATCCTCCCCACAGGAGGGAATGCTTCAATCTGGAGGAAAGATCTATGCAACAACTGTTTAATCTTACAACAAATGAGTCTTTGTGGCAGCACCCACATGCAATGTGAAGCCACAAGGAAACTAAATCCCTCAGGCTCCACCACTCGAGTGATGGTTCAACCTGGTAGAGAAAGCCATACTGGGTAGGGGTTCGAAATTTACTGCACGTATTGTCCTTGGCTGGAGCCATAGTTTGAGCAGGACAATACGTGCAGTAAAGTTCGAACCCCTACCCAGATCCAGCCAATGGACAGGACATTCTCCACAGTTGAGTGGAGAGTGGAGACTGACTTTCACACGAACTCTGGTGCCCCATATTTGACCACATCCCCTGAATGGGGAGGCGGTGGCATTCAGAGGAAGGATAGCAGGCTACCAAGAAGAGACTTGATACCCTATGAGCATATACAGGGGGAGGAGGTCCTCCTCAGTCACAGTTATAGGGGAGGGGAGTAGGGGGAAAGTGAGGGGGAGGGAGGAATGGGAAGATACAAAGGATGGGACAACAATTGAGATGTAATATGAATAAATTAATAAAATATATATATATATTAGTAAAAAAGGGGGAAAGAAAGCTATATTGCCACATGCATGGAGTGTTTCCTCTTTTACTCAATCCACAAAATACTGTCTTTCTACTGGAAGCAAGAACAAGAGAGCTCTCCCACTGAGATGTCACAGCATGCAAAGCAAACTAGAGAAGTCTTTCCTGAGTCACTGGCACCGTAGAAAATAATTTGCTAAGACTAAGGAAGAACTGAATGGCTCTGGGACCAGTATGTCACCTGCAGGATAAAGCACTGAGCGTTAGCATGGCTGACCTTAAGAGCTAACTCCCATTGGCATCATGCAGATTGTAAGCACATGGCTGTCTCATCGTCCCCTTCCTGTTACCCCATAGGCATAACTCTATTATTATATCTGTTTGAGAGATAGAGACATACAGAGATTCAGATGTTTGAGATCATGGAGTTTGTACAACAGATACCCAAATTCAAACCCAGACACCCTGGTTTCAAAGCTGTAATTTTAATTCTCTCTGCACTTTAAGTGTGAAATTGGAACAATTACGTACCAAGAGGTAATTTAAATTTAAAAAAAAACTCGATCAAAGGGGCTAGAGAGAGATGGTTCCATAGTTAAGAATACATGCCTCTTTTTCAAAGGACTGGAATTTGGTTCCCAGCACCCACTTAAATGGCTTACAACCATCTGTACCTCCAGCTTCGAAAAAACCCAGTGCCCTCTCTTAGCCTCTGTATACACTGCACTCATCCACATAGACCCTCCCCGTACGCATAATTAAAAATAATTTTTAAATCCTAATTAAAACATTCACCCCAAGGTACACATAAATACTATTCAGAATATCTATTGTGGGCCCACAAAAAGAAAAAGGATTCTACAAAACCTAAGAATAAAGGCACATCTATTTCCTTCATCATCCCTTTGGATACTTTGTTCTCTTGTATGAGGTAGCAGGACCATATTATATTGGTTTTGGCTGTATGGATAACTGCCTTTGCTAAGTTATCTGCATATTTAATATGAATTCAACCATTCTCAATAAACCCTTCTGTGATGTTATCTTAAAATCATAAGTTAAAGAATTACAGGTTAATGAATTACAGTGTCTCTAGGCTTTCTTCTTCACTTACAGGAAGATGTGTTCTGGAGAACACATTAAACACACAAGGTAAGGTTCCCCCCACCTTCTGCTCTAGAACAAACAGGAAAAAAAAAAGCCTTAAAAGTCAAGAGCCAAAGTTGATTCGTATATGAGATGAATACATGCTCCCAAAATCCAGCTCTTATTCATCCATCCTGGCCAAAATGGAGGAGTGTGTGTGTGTGTGTGTGTGTGTGTGTGTGTGTGTGTGTGTGTGTGTTTCATACTCCAAAAAGCTGGAGAGATGGGCAGAGTCAGGGTCACCTGACGGGATGGCAGAGTTGTATATGAACATATTGATAAGCACAGTGAGTTCCTCAAGGTTGGGTGACAACAGGCTTGAACGTAATGCACTCTCAGAGAGCAGTCATCTATGCACGCCCATAATTTGTAGGTTTGTCTCTAGATCTACCAGGTTATCCCCATGAAAGCTGAGAGGGAGCTCCTCCTAACTCAGGTCTTCCTCTGGTGCCCACAAATTACCATCATGTTGTGAGAATCTAAATTGTCCCCAAGCACATAACTAACAAGGGGATCTTCCATCATGTGCAAGAACTAATGACATTACTGGTACTTTGTGACCTTGGAGAAATTCTACAGCATCCCAAAGGACCAGATTCATAGCCAGAGATGGGAAAGGAATACAGAGTCTGTGGCAGTGTGTCAAGCTGCATGTTTCTGAATTACAGTAGGGTCCATTTACCAACTGACTTCTAGGAAGGAATGCACTCAAAAGCTGGGGGGAATTCTCACTGGATTGGGTTCCTGGGATGATCTAAGAGTATAGGCCTCCCAAACCAGACCTGATACCCTCCTCCTGAGGCATCTTTATGCTGATTAATCCCAACAGCTGGAAAACATTCCATTCTTCTGTGGTCCAGCACTTAATTCTGCATTATTCATGTCTTATTAGGTGGTGTGATAATTTTAAGTGTGTTTCTCTCTCTCTCTCTCTCTCTCTCTCTCTCTCTCTCTCTCTCTCTCTCTCTCTTTCAAAATTCTAGAGGATAAGAAGACGGTTCGGTGATGCTTGCTGCATCCATGTGAACACCCGAGAACACATCGACAGCATACATAGATAAAAAGTGTGTGTCTGTGTTTTTGGCACTGGGGGGAGGATGAGGACAGACAGATCTCCAGAACCAAACTAGCCAGTCAGTGAGACTCAAATTCAGTAGAAGACCATGTCTCCAAACACATGGTGGAGAGCAGTAGAGGAAAACACATGATGTTGACCTCGATTTCCAAATGTGTACACACACACACACACACACACACACACACACACACACACACACATACACACAATCATGTGTGCACACATATACTACACATGAAAATAAATAGGACCGAGGAGATGGCTCATGGCAAGATAAAGTGCTTGCTGTGGAAGCATGGGAAGTAGAATCCCGAAGCCCACCCCACCCCTGCCCAGAACCCACATAAAAGTAGAGGAGGTATAACAGGTGCCTATAACTCCAGCAGTTGGGAGAAAGAGATGAGGAATCCCCAGGGTAAGTCTGGCTAGCTAGACTAGCTGGAATTGGTGGGCTCTGGGTTCAAGAGGCCCTGCCTCAAGTAGTAAAGTGGAGAGTGATCAAGGAACATTTAAACTTCAGGCTTCCTCACACACATACACAAGTACGTGCGTGCACACACACACACACACACACACACACACACACATGCATATCACACACATACACATGCAAAAATAAAACTAATTAGTAAAAGATATTCCAAGTTATTTCAGGAGCATATGTATACACTCAGTTCCAAAGCATCTGAGAGTAAGCGAGCATCCAGATGTTCTACCAACATCTGGTAGATGAGCGATTGTTGATCGGGTTGATTGAGTGATTGTCCAGTGATGAAAGCTGCCCCACTCCCCACAGATGGATGATACTTGTCTAGATCTGGGAATTTGGAGAGATTGTAATGGTCTATGATGAGGAGTCAAGCTCAGACTAGAAGAAGAAAAATTAAAGCACATTTGTTAATAGGCATCTATTCCTCCATGTGACAAACAGCTTTGTGCTCATGCCCTACTGAGCAAAGTGTGCTTTCATATTGGGAAGGATGTGGCCAGCATAAGCAGAGCAGAGTGAATCATTCTTCCTTATGAGCCTCATTTTTTCATCGCAACAGGATTATCATGTGGTATAAGACAGGTATGAGACAGGCATTTCCCTGTCTCAGCTGTGGGCACACTGACAGGAATAAACTTTCACCGCAGCCCTGTCTATTTCTCCTGAGTGTATATATGACTGTCCTGGTTTCCTTTCTGTTGGTGTGATGAAATACTCTGACAGAAAGCACCTTCAATGATAAAGTGTATAGTTGGCTTCCAATCCCAGGTTACAGACCTGAGGGGAAGCCACAGTCCATCACTGAGGGGCTGAAGGGAAGTCAGAGTGTGAACCTAAAGCATCACACCCACAGTCAGGTACAGAGAGACAGTACCTGGATCCTTGCTTGCTGTTCTACATGGCTGCATTCACAGCCAAAGAAACACAGCAGGCACCGTAGATGATGCCACTTGCTGTCAGCCAAATAGGCAGGCTCATACTCAGCTGGCTTTCTTATACATCTCAGGATCACCTGCTTAGGGAATGGTGCCACCCACCGTGAATGGGGCCTTCCCCTGTCAATTAACAAACAGGACAACCCCTCACAGAAATGCCCACAGGCCAGTCTGATCTAGGCGATTCCTCGATTAAATTATCATCCCAATAAGTTTAAGTCGTGCCACTCTGGCAGTGAAAACTAACCAAGACAGTTACTTATAACTTAGACAGGTCATATTTAAAATATGTAATTTCCACTCACATCTTGTCCCATTTTATTCCACAAAAATGGTGAACACTATCTCTTCTCTAATAGAAGCCATGCCTTTGGTGCCGCTCTAAACACCCCCATAATTTACTATGGGGGCAGGGAACACCGGACCAGGAGAACCCTTTTATTTACAAACTTTGTGTCCATATTTTATCCTGGCAAGTTTTCTTTGCATTTAAGGCTGGTTTTCTGTCTCATCCAGTATTTGACCTCTGGTTGTTCTTACCACACAGTGGCCTCTGGTTAGGTCCCGCTTTCCAGCATCTTATTTTTGAAACCCATCAACTAGTTATTGGTCCTACCACTCACCTGCTAGTGTGAAATTGTGCCTAAGAGCACTGTCCTTTTGACATAATGCGGCCTAATAGAATAAGGATCTCGTAACCTCTAAACACTGACCATCTAAGCGGCATGATGATTATCATTCTTTGCTATCCTATTGTACAGTTAATATACAATTAAACTTTACAGTTGGTGGAAATACACTACATCTGTACTCTCTATTCTGACAGCAACTAGCCACCCTGGGCCATTGAATTCCCTGATACTTGAAATTGATGAATTTTTAACTGCATATAGATATAATTAATTTAAATTTAGGTTGCTGTAAATGCAATAGCATCTGCATTGGTTAGTGGGAAGGAGAGAACAACAACACATCAACTACATAAAGACAATATGGCAGGGGCAGCACCCTAACATAAATGAGACTCTGGGTAGTGCAAGGTCATTTGCTTCCATGGGCTGGGAACATTTAGCCTGGCAATGAAATGGCAACTACAGGACACATAGCATTTCATCAAACTAAGCAAATATCATGAGCAGCTGCTGTAGGGGAAGATGAGTTATTAACCCAGCGGTTTCTGGAGCCCAGATGAGAGAGGCAGCTGAGGAGATTGGTCTGAGTTAAAGATTGCTATAGATGTGCCAACAAATATAGCAGATGCAATCCATGTGCCACTACTTAAGTTTCAGGAGAATTAAAGTGCTCAAGCCATCGGCTGTACCAGCTGCATTTCCAAAATTCAATAGCCACCTGTGACTAAGGCTGCCATGCTGGCTAGCAAAGTAACGCCCATCACTGGGGGGTTTTCTAGCAGGCTGAGCTGCTGCAGGTTTTATTGTTTGTTTATGGCATTTTTGTTTGGTTTTATTAGTAAAGTCTGTTCTTTCACAATTTCACACACGTACACTATTGCCTGCAGTCCCTTCCACCCTACCTACCCTCTCCTATTTTTCTCTTACCCTTGTCAAAGCCCTCTCTCCTCCTCCCTGAAAATCTCTTCCCCCCCCCCCCCCCCCCCGCCTATTTGCTAATTGAGGTTTTGTTTAGTGTCCCACAAAGTCCACATTGACCCAGGTGGACTTGGTGGGTAAAGAACTAGGTGTGATGCCTCCCCATCTCCCAGAATCTGTTAGTGGCCTACATACTAGCAATGTGTAGTTGGCCTCAAGATCCCTTCTCCTCCCTACCTAATTGTTAGGAGGCCTGACCTCTGTGGAGTCAGGGCTACTGTGCTTTATGTCATGGCTGTGCCCTGCTTAGAAGATGGTGTTCCCTGGCCCCTCTTCTTGTCCTGTGGCTCCTACAGTCTTCCTAGCCCTCTTCCTCAGTGCTTTCTGGATTTTAGAGAGGTATAAATGTCTTGTCTGGAGCCGTGCCCTCAAGCCATGAAATAGGCAAGCAGGAGGCAAGAATCAGTTATTGGGTAAAAGAACAGTGACCAAGAAATATAAGTGCCCATTGCTTTAGAGAGAGTTTGGAAAGACAGGAAATAGACCTTTGCCACTTCAGGAGGTATGAAGGAAGCAACCTTCAAATGCTTTCTCCCGCGCCCCACCACCACCACCACCACCACCGTTACCATAAATGGCTTCACACTAACCCATAGTTATCAGGCGTTCCAGCTTTCAGTGGGACTTGACTCAGACAAGCAATCTTTTATAGTGAAGCATTGATATTCAGTGGCACACTAGATACTCTAAAGCTAAATACACCCTAGGATCTGAGTAGGAATTTTGTCTTTAAAGTCTCTTTTGTTCTCCTACTCAGAGAAGCTAGAGCCAACAACACAGAACCCTTGTTCTCCTTTTCCTTCTCCTTTAAATATAAAATACAGTTATTTTATGCACTGGGATACCTTGCGATAGTGTTTTGTACAATAGGACACTATCGGGTACTGTTTATGAAATGACACACTGTGAGACACCATAGGATGGTGTCTTTATCTGTGGGACACCATATGATAGTGTTTTATGCAATGGGACACTTTGGGGTAGTGCCTTATGCAGTCAGACACCATATGATATCTAATGCACCATGGGATAGTTTCTTATGTGGTGAAACACCATGGGATAGTGTTTTATGCAGTGGGACACAGTATGACAGTGTTTTATGCAGTGGGACACTTTGGGACTGTGCCAAGGCATCAGTGATGCTGTGATGTCATTCCAAGATCCAATGTTGGCCTGGAGATGCAAAATAGTTACTGAGACTTCACAGTTAACATTCGCTTGATATAAATCCGGTTCCAAGACCCTGCTACTTCCTAAAAGTCATGATTGATCTGCAAACATGTAAACTGAGCTAGCATCTCCTCTGCAGAAATGCACTGTTGTTTACAATGAGTTGAGTCATCTGCATGGCTTATCTCCAATCAATTGAGGATCAAAGGAAATGATTTATGTAATGCTCAGCAGCAAACGTAAGTAGCGCTGAACTGTTTGAAGGGTCGAACAACTTTTAAACATCTCATGTTTTATCCTCGACCAACTATGTTCACATTCACACTGGTGGTTGCGATTGCTATCTACTTAGCAGCATCAAAGAGATGACACGGAACTCTGTTAATGGGTCGCATTCAATACCACAGTGTGGCAGGAATGAAAGGTGTCCATTTTATCTGGAGAAGATTCCTCATGAAGCACGAGAAAGTGGCAAAGTCCTTAAAGAGTTGACCTCTGAAGTTCACAGCACTTTAGTGTCAGGTGTTTCAAAATGGGGAATTTATATCACGCTCACCTGCTGCAGCCAGAACTCACAGTCAACCCAAGGAGAAGCACTCGTGAGGTTCAGCTATGAGCTTAGAGTCACATTAAAAACTGTGACATTTTACATTATAAGAAAAAAAAAGACCTGCCAGAGCAGTATGGGTTTCTAGGTCTGTGTATTTGGAAGACACCTTTTTAAAAGCCAAAGAAGTGGGCCTGCTGCTCAAAGACAAATGACCACCAGTATTTGTTATGGATGCCTTTTTTAAAAAACTGAGATTAGTGGTTAATAAATGAGAGTTTTTAAAAGAAAACCAACCAACCATTGAAAGATTTTTCATGGCTTGATGAACTAATATAACTTAAAGAATCACTGGAGGGAAATTAGAAAATTGTGCACGAACCAAGTTGTATTTCACTGATGTGGTTTGATATTCCCTATTGTACTAATCCTTCAGAACTATACGGTTGAGCTTTGGTCATGTATCAAGCCACTCTCTCAAAAGGATGCTAAAATGCTTCTCTTTCTAAACAGGAATCTGTGTAAGGTGTTTATCAAACATACTGCAAGAGCAGATATGATAAAGCCAGACTCCATTAAACCACATATGAAAGAACGTTCGTTGTATAACAGAGTTGTAACTCTACTTATTAGGTATTGTGGTCTGTAAGTTTACTTCCTTTAATAAAATACGCTCTCTATGAGACAGCGAGACTCGTAAGCATTGAGTCATCTCTCCAACTCCAGGATGATGGATGTTAGTACTGTGCCATCCTCATCTGCAGTCTCTGGATAGGGGAGCCTGAGATCAGGTGACCTCTTTTCCTATGCTGTGTGCCCAGAAATCTCCAACCAATGCTGCTTTTGTGGAGGAAGAAGATGTTGAAAGTAATGGTCCATGGGATCTTCATCGTGTGTTGTGAGAAAAAGCTTCTGTCCCTCTGTGTGTATCTATCTCTCTGTCTCTGTCTCCATCTCTTCTCGTTCTCTCTCTCTCCTTCCCTCCCTCTGTCCATCCTTTCCTCTCTCCTCCCTCTGTCTCTCCCTCCCTCCTTACTTTTTGGCTTTTTTTTCTGATAAAATGTTGCATTGTTGCAAGACCCTAATATCCTATGACCCGGTGTTAGCTGACTCCCAGTTGAACAAGATGAGACATTTTTGATACACCCATATGGGGCTCTGGCAGGCCTCCAAATACATTGCTGAAGGATGTGCAGTCTGTACAAAGGACACAAAGGGAGTCTTGTACTAATAGCTGCCTTTGCCTCTACAAGGTATGCTGAATGTCCAACACCCTGGTGGGGACATGACCCCACTGTTTGAATGGGGCAGAACTAACTGGAACTAGAGCTGGGAGACAGGATTCCAAAGCCAAACCATGCTGCTACAGCAATAAGTGGTTTTCCAGGGAGTCTGTTCCAAGGGCCTGTGTTTATGATTCTCTCTCCAAGAGCCCCTCAGGGAAAAGGAGCCATTTCTCATGTGGCATTTTCCAACTCAAGAACACAGCCCCTTCCTAGCCCGGTCACCCTGACCCTTCTACCCCATCCCTTAAGGAGACTACTCTTGTAGACTTTGGCATCTCGGCTGAGATGATGCTCAAAGTCTGGCTAGAGGGGTTTTTTTTTTCTGTTTTATTGCCTCATTGATAAATTTGATACTTGGAGAAAACAAATTAAAATTGAGATAACTAAGCAAAGGGCCACTTCATTAAGCAATCCTATTCTAAAACTGACCTCCATCAACCCACTTTTCTGAATCTCTAGATGAGTTTTCCAAAGGTTCTGCCTAGCCCAACTCTCTGACCCAAGTCACACTGTCATTCAAAGTGTTCCTAAGGGAAAGCTCATCCACTTGTTAACTTCATAGCAGAGAGGGAATGTCTGGCCCCTTTGGAATCTTACCTTGTTAAAAGAGAATGTGCTATGCCCACCATCTCTACCCCACCATGCTGTGCTCTAAGTATACCAAGGGTCGTCATAGAGAGAGCTGTTAGGGAGCATTTTTCTCATCTGTTTTCCTTGATAAGACAGTCCTACATTTGCAAGAAAATGGAAAGCTGCTTCAGCAGAAACGTCAAGGCAGACCTTAAGATGGAACCTTTCTCTCATGTGGACCTCTAAGCACTATGGGACAACAAAGTATTCAGATACCACATGGCTCCAATCTGGGCCGCCCCTCAGTTCAAAGAGAGTCTGGGAGGCTAAAGGACAAACTACGAACTAGGGAAGCTCAGCGAGAAATGACAAGGGGCGCTTTCCCTGTGCAAGTTTCATGGTGAGGTGTTCCAATTATAGAGCCCAATGCCTTAAGAAAGTGTGCAAAGATGGAGAGGCAATAGCCTCACTCCCGAGTACCAAAATAATCAGTATATAGGTGAAATAAGCCGCTTGGAGGGACAGATGCTATATGCTTTCTCTTATATGTTGGATCTAGATTTAAATTAATACATATATATGCATATGTTTCTATTTATTGCCTGTAAGTATATGCAAGCCGTGAAATTAGAAAGCAGATGATAATAAAGGAGAAGATCATGCTAAGGAAATGGGGAAAGAGGAATCAATGGAAGGTACGTGTGTGACATGAAAACAGAAGAAGAGATGAGGTCAACAGGAGGCAAGCCTAGGGCAGTAGTGGAGAAGAACAAATTAGAACAAGATGAATAACTTCTGGGCATGGTATCACATGCCTTTAGTTCCAACACTTGGGAGGCAGAAGCAGGTAGATCTCCATGGAGTTGAAGCCAGCCATATGTACACAGGAAGTCAGAGCCATCGTAAGATTCCTTTCACAAAAGGAGGGGGTATGACAATGCCATAATAAAACCTATTACTCTATATGATAATTTAAAAACCAATTTAAACAAGAAATGAATGAAATGTATGCATTTCATAAGAGTGAGAATAGAGAGGATTCTGGAAGAAATGAGACATTCTTTGAATGCCTTTTTATGTAGTTTTGATTCTAAACCCATATTAAATGTTTACATAGTCAAAAATAAAAAATAGATTCTGTGGGCTAGAGAGATGGCTCAGGGTGTTGAGCATGTGCTGTCTATTCAGGGGACCTGAGTTCTGTGCTTAGCACCTAGATTCCATCAGAATACCAGCAATCAATGAAAAAGAAAAAGAACCATAGAATGTGTAGGCTGAAAGCCTAGTTAGCCTTGAACTAGCCCTGATAATGACATAGGAGTTAGTGAGACCCTTTCTAACAGTCAGTAGCCAGTGAGAGTATTCAGGTCCCTTCCTGTAGGTACAAGACATTGTCACAGGGGGAAAAAGGAGCTACTAGGCTGAGAACTGGAGATTGAACAGCTTTGCCCCACTGTGCTGCCCATGTAGCTATTGGACCTTGGGCAGGTCACTTCACAGATGAGTCCCTTTCATCTTTGCAATGGGTGTACAGGATCATACAAAAATGTAAAATCCACTTAGGCTTGTTTTCTCCCACATGTATACTAAACCAAACACAACAAAATTGGACCTTTCCTCCAGGCATGGTGGCCTGAACAGGGGTTCTGACATCAGTATTGGTTTCCTTCTGTTATCTTGTAAGCCCTTTGTGGGAAAGGACTTTCCTTCTTTCCTTTGTCTGTCCCCACAGCAAACAGCATAGCAGAGAGTGTGTATCCAATGAATGACAACTGATGAGTTGAGGTACCCAGCTCAGTGCATAACACATAAGCTCCACTTCCTCTGCAAGTGGAAAATATCATAGGCCAGAAATGCGCTTAGAACATCTCAACTTGCAAACATCACAGCTTAGCCCAGCCTGCCTTATATATACTCACTTCCACCAGCTTGCAACAAAGAGCTAGTTTGTAGTGCAGGGTATCATGTGTTATGTATTTATCTATTTATTTACTGCTCAGGACCAAAGTAAATTACGAATTCATGGCATGGTTATTTTTTACTTTTTTCACCTTGACCAGCCATCGGTTGCCCTTGCGAGGCCTTTCATAGATAGTGTGGGAAACTCCAGGCTGAAAACCCAGCCCTTGAAAAACCTGTTTGGTTGTTTTCTCCTTTGAAAAGAGCACACTGTCTTTATTTATCTTTAAGCCAAGAATGAAATAAAAGCTTTCTTAAGTCTCCAATCTGGGGATCTAAGTGAGTTTGGGTATACTAAAATCAAACCCTCAAACCAAAGCTACCTCTGTGGTGAGAAAGGTAGGATATGAAGTCAGCTTCCTCATCCCCACAGTGTCCCTAGCCACGCCTTTCTCTGCTTTCTGCTTCAGAGATCTCATCGGGCTTCTGTGCCTTAGACTGTAACATAAGCAACTGTTAACAAGAGCGGGTCTTCAGAACTGCGTTTGGGTTTAGGCAAAGCCAGGATCCTTGGGCCTTGACCCAGAGAAGGCCAAGAGGAATGCTACCAGCTACAGGCCTGCCTGGGTTCACCTACCATCAGATGCCCACTGATGTGCAGGTGGTGTTAAACAAGCCAGGGAATTTGTACAAAGTCATTTATCAGGCAAAATGAAAACAACCAGCTGACTGACCAGCAGTGAGCAGGAGCTACAATTAATAATAGCCAAGTCTTCGAGCATGAAGGTTTGGATGAAGTTCAGATAATTACCCACAGGTTGAAAGACATTCTCAAAACCTTGTGGGATCCAAATTTAGACTGCCACTTGGCTGAGAGCAAGTTGAATGACATTTTCTTGGATGAAAGCCATAGTTTCTATTCCAGGTTGGACTCAAAGACAGGCAAAAGACAAAGAAAAGGATAGATTCTAGCAGGTACAGTGGAGTGTGGGGGTTGAATAAAAGTCTGGCCTGATAGACAAACGGATAGATAGATGGAGGGCTAGTGCTGTGGCGTGGACCTTGATTATCCTTGGAGGTCATTATGCTGAAGACCAGATCACCAGACTATGGCTCTGTTGGGAGGTCACAGATAACAGGTAATAAACAGATAGATGATAGATTAGATGGATTTGTGATAGATAGATAGATAGATAGATAGATAGATAGATAGATAGACACATACATACATACATACATACATACATACATACATACATACTTACGTACGTACATACGTACATACGTACATACATACATGATAAATAGGTAATAAATGATAGATGGATGATGATACATACATAGATGATGGGTAGCTAATAAATGATGGATAGATGATAGATGGATAGATAGATGATAGATAGATAGATAGATAGATAGATAGATAGATAGATAATCTTTATTTGCACAGTTCTCAGCCAGATCAGAGTATTTTTTGTTTAATGGAAATGAGGAAAGCTAGCTCTTGGTACAAAATTTTGAAAAAAAATTGGATCAATAAATTCTGTTATGGTAAAAAGTAAAGCAGTAATAGAGAAAGGGGAGTGTGGACACAGGTATCTATGTCTCTATGTATGTAGCTATGGATATATTGAGTAGATAGAGGGAAGACAGGGATCACTGCATGTCCTCAGACACTGCTCAGCCCCAGAGCTCTGTGCTGCAATCCTGCCAAATGCAATCCTACCAAAATATGGAAACTATTCGTACTTCTATATGCAGGCGTTGGTCATGGGCTCTCTCCCACCCTGAGGATACAGATAAGAACAGTATATTGCCAAAAAGAGAGAAGACGCAGCTGCATGCCTTAGTATGTGGTGCCTGGAAAGTTCACACTGAGGGAGGGCACACACTGCATAAATGACTCTCTTTTTTCCAATTGATATGAAGACTACAAAATTATAATAATCTCTCACAAGTTTTAATGCTTTCAAATAGACAAAATACCTTGTACTGGCCACCAAGGGAAGCAAACAGAGGTTTCTACCATTGTTGCATTCTTTCTCATTTAAAAGACAAAAATTTAAGTTTCAAGAAAAATAAATTAAATGGAGTCATACAGTCAGTTTGGGGAAACTTGCAGTAGAACTCAGAACCACCACGTTAGACTATTTCTTTATTCATCATAGTATATCATATGATCCAAGGAGTCCCCAGAAGGTGACCCTTTGCAAACATCCCAGCTGAAGGTCAGGCACAGGAGGCATGCGTATGTATATTTTGTTTGCTTCTTTGAGGGTTTTTTTTTTTCAATTTTTAAAATTATTTATTCACTTTACATCCTGGCGGTAGCCCCATCCCTCCTCACTTTCCATTCCCACTCTCCTTTCCTCTCTCCCATCCCCTCTCCCCTATTTATCAGAAAAAAGGAGCCCCTCTACCCATCCATCCCAGCTCATCAAGTCACATCAGGACTGAACATGTCCTTGTTCCCTGTGTCCTGGCAAGGCTGTCCGACCAGGGGGATATAATGAAAAAGCTAGCAAGGAAGTCCATGCCAGAGAAAGTCTGCACACCCCTCAGTAGAGGACCCACATGAAGTCTGAGCCGCCCATAGGCTGCATCTTTGAAGGGGGACTAGATCCAGTCTATGCAAAGGTCCTTGGTTGGTTCCTCAATCTCAGCAGGCCCCTCTGGGCTCTGGTCAGTTGGCTCTGTTGTTCTTCTTGTGACGCTCCTGTCACCTCCAGGTCCTTTTCTCTTCCTCCCTACTTTGTCATTAGGCTCCCTACGCTTCACCCAGTGTTTGGCTGTGAGTCTCAGCATCTGTTTTAAGGACACCTCTGCTAGGCTCCTGTCTACAGGCATAGCAGAGTATCATTAACAGTGTCAGAGGTTGGTTCTCTCTTATGGCTGTGTCTTGGGTTGGTTGGCTTTGTATTTTTTTTAAGTATATCGTGTGATCATAATCCACCCACTTCCTTTGCTAGGAAGCTAAGCTTCTTAACCAGTTTTTTCTTGGGGCTGGGCATCCAGCTCAGTGTTTCAAGTGAGAAGAAAGATGACATGCGCTTTCAGACTCGGGATAAACTCACATCTCAGGAGTGCCTCACATGTCAGGAAAAGCAGATGTTTGCTACCTGATCCCTACAGTGGCTTTGGAATGTAGGTATGGTTTCCTCCATTTTCTAGAAAGGGAATGAGAGCTAGAGATTGAAGCGTGGTGACTTGCTAAAGGCAGCAACACATCAGCCAATTGTTCTGTGCCACTAAATGTCAAGGTCAAGTCCACATAAATGGGAACACATCAGAGATGGAGAACAAGAGCAGAGGCAGATCCCAGACTGTTTTACACCAGAGATGATCGTGGTCAAGACTCTATGGCTTGGGAAGTCGTAGGCCCTCGAAGAAACCTATGGCTGTTGTTTAGGTAAATGAACATATTGTCAAACTGCCTTCTAAATACTAATGTTTATACCCATAGATTAGTGTGCTGCTTTCAACTTTGGTCTGAGAAACTTCTCTTTTGCAGTAGGCAGTAGTTAATGCAGAAAATCATAACCAAAGTGCTGATAATAAGTAACTATTGCATGCTCATTTATAAACAGGGTATCTATCACAAAACACACATGCTCATGCACAGCACACACACATGCATGCGTACATACACACCAGACTCAAGAAACATCCTAGAAGGGAGCAAGGGTAAATAACATAAGACCCAGAGGGTGTGGAAGAGTGCTGTGGAAAATTGTCTTCTGGACATATTGCGGCCATTTTGCTCATGAACGCACAGCAGCTGTGGTTACCTCACAAGACTCATACAAGATTAACTCAGTCAACATCTAGCAAGGATGGGGCTCATAAGACCCCATTCCTCCTTGAAGAGCTATTGGCAGTTGGTGACTATTCGGGGAGGAGTCATTTTCCTTTGGGAGTGTAATCAATAATAGAGTTCCCATGCTCACATGGGTGCCACCATTCCTGTTGACATGGAGACAGCCCTAACTGGACTCACAGTGTCACAGAGTGGGCTTAGAGGCCAGAGGGAGGATGCTTAGAGAGCCTTGAAAGTAGCTGGAAGGGTCTTGGGGGGTAGATCTGATCCAGATACACTAATTGTCAAAGAACAAATAAAGATATCTCTTTACAAGAAGTTGTTTGATGCCGTCATGGGTGAGTTCAGGGGGGTTTGCTATTTTAAATAAGTTCTGCAATGGACAAAACTGAACTAAATTTCAAAGGAAATGAGCAAACATCTTGATATGCTAGGCAGACATGTACCAAGTAGATGAACCATCAATTCAAACTGTACACATGTTCAATACACAGTAATAAGGTGTTGGCAGAGAAGTGAAGGAAAGGAAAAAGTCTAGAAAGTGGGTTTGGAGCCATGGTCAAGTTTTACCTGTACTTCCTTTGATGGTTGCTGAGGTTCCTTAAAAGTTGACTCAACTCGATGGCTCTGTGGGTAAAGGTACTTGCACCAAGCCTGATAGCCTGAATTCAACCCCGCAGGACCCACATACTAGAAGGAAAGAATTGACTCCCTCAAATTGTCTTGAAAGAGAAAACTATCATCTAACATGTGCATTAACCTGGTGGCCAGTATTGCTAACTATTAGTTTTATTGTCAACTTGATACAACCCAGAGCCACCAGGAAAAAGGGAACCTCACCTGAGGTATCTCCCAGATCTTATTGGCCTGTGGCCATGTCTGTGAGAATTGTCCCCGTTATCTGTTCATTTAGGAGGGCCTAGTCCATTGGGAGTGAAACTTTTTCTAGGACAGGGATCCATATTGTATAAAAAAGTGATCAAGGAGTGAGCTAGTAAGTAGCACTCTTCCGTGGTGTCTGCTTCAGTTTCTGCTTGAGCTCCGGCCCTGACATTATAGACTGAAATAAGCCTCTCCCTTCCCCAAGTTGCTTTTGGGGTCATGGTGCTTACCACGGCAATAAGTAAATAGCCAAGCATGGAAAGGCAAGTGCCACGTGTTCTCACTTGCATGCAGACTCTAAAGCAGAGGCCGCAGACTGAGCATTACCTGTAGGGAGGGGATGAAGGGTGTCGGGAGGTCAGCTAAAGGGTACAAGGTTTCCTTTAGAAGAACAGAAGGAGAAATCAGGACTTGAAAAAATGTTCTTGCCTTCTGTAGGTGAGTTCTTGAGTTTCTCAGTTTGATTCCCTTCCACCTTTATTGTTTATTTCTGAACGCATTCCGAGTTGTGACATTTCCCGTGAGAACAAAGTTGGCATAAGTTTGCTGGGTAACATTCCCATTGTTGGTTATTTTCTAAATAGTCTATTATTTCAGTCTCTGTTAACCCAAGAATTACTTAAGGTCATTTTTTATTTTAAAATTTTACTGGTAATTTTAATGTATATCATATTATAGGTCAAGAAACTCCTCCTCTGCTTACACCCAGTGGGAAAAAATGTTAAAAGAAACCAAATACGTGAACAGCTGTTGGTAAGACAAATCGAAACACACACACACACACACACACACACACACACACACACACACACACACACGGGGAGGGTGGGGAAGAAAGAGAGAGATCCATCTTGCAGTCATGCATCCCCATAAGCACTTGCTGCCAGCTGCTACCCTGTAGCAAATCCGAGGAGGCCACTGAGTACTTTTGCAAGGAATTATGTAGGGACCTTTGCAGGAACCCCCATCTGTTCACTCTTGAGAAAAGTACAAGCTTTCACTGGGTTTTATCCTGTTCCCAAGGAACCAGATCTGTGTTCCAGAAAACCACTCCTAAGGTTGCAAGATCAGCTGTCATCCTGGCTCCAGGGCTTACCATGGGAGAAAAGGGGATGCTGTCCAGGGCAAGTAATAGCCAAGTTCCACAAAGTCAAATCAAGATTACCCAGATGCCCAATGGCCTGCAGAAGCTGTCCCCTGTACATATTAATGTACATGGAAGGACATGTGGAGAAGAGCCAAGTCAAGGCTCTAAAGCTTGCCCAGTGCCTGAGTCACATGGGAATTTGCAAAGACTCCTCCACAAGATGACACCAAATGGCTCTCTGATATCAATGGTTGCCCCCTTGAAATTCTGCCATATCCTTTTCTAAGGAAACAGAAACTCTGGGTAGGATATCATTTTAAATGTGTAACTTTGGGCCAGCCTCCACTCAAGTCTAAACCAGAGGTCAGCTGGGGACCTTCTGCCCCTTTGCATTAACTTAATGTCCTTGAATTACCACACTCCACACACATTACATCACATCTCAGTTTCCATGGCATTCAGGAAGTTCAGAGTTCCTTTCCTACCCACGGTCGTCCCTCAAGATTCTGGGGTCTATAGAGATGGACAGACTCTAGAACCTACACACACACACAAGCAATCTCTCGCACATCCTCATAGGAGCCCATCAACACTGAACACTTGAGGAGAAGTCACAGCATCAGGGTAGAGGCTATAATACCCAGAATATGGACCGTAAAGTCATGCTCAGCATGGCTCCTTGTCCTTTTCTCTGCCCATTTCTCTCCACCTCCGTCCTACTCCAAAGACTTTACTCTCAGCTATGCAAAGAACTTTTCTCCTTCAGAAACCTGGAGCACTGACCTGAATGTTCAAGTTCTACCCAAGGTGGGTTGAGAGAGTATTTGGAAAGGAACCAAAGTAGTTTCTCAGGAGAGTTCTGACACCTGCTGCGAAGCCGAATCATTGGCTGCTCCTTTTAATTAAAGGAGGAGCGCCAGATTCAAGAAGCAGCCCTGAAGCTGTTCTGTAGTTAATTTCTATCTCCTGCAAGACACTCTTGTAGAACTGCAGCAATGCAAGGCAGGCAGCCTTGCCCTCGAGACTCATGGGAGTGGGCTACAGGGAAAACAGAGGGTCTAGGAGATGCTGGTCAATTACTTCTGTGAGCACCAGGGCTGGACAGATGGGCTCCATTGTTAAGAGCTCTGGTTGCTCTTGCAGAGGCCCTGGGTTTGATTCCCAGCACCCACATGACTGCTCACAACCATCTGGAACTCCAATTCTAGGGGATCTGGCACCATTTTCTGGCTTTCTCTGACACAAGACATGTGTGTGCTACAGAGACACACATGTAGGTCAAACGGCCATACAAACAAAAAAAATAATGAGCGTGACTATAAGAAGTCAAGGCTCTGCAAAGAATCTCAAGCCATGTTGCATATGACTTGTTCTTGGTTTGTTGTTGATGCACTTGCGGGGAAGCCCACATGTTTTTCTTGTGGGAGAATTGCTCATAAAATGGGAGTGAGCTTTGGAAATAAGAGAATGTGACACACAGAGCCAACAAGCAGTAACAAGGGGTCAAATGCAATGGCAGTTAATGGCCTGTGACATAGCCTTCACGGAAAAGGACCAAATCCTGGGATCAGTGACATCATGAGTGACACAATGACCTGTGGTTCTAGGACCTCTGGTTCTCCTTTGTTGAGACTGGCAGGAGGCGATCATATGGGGATGTGAGGAGAATGGCCGTAGTCCAGCAGACAGCATCTCCTTCAGGTCCCGAGGGCAGTGGAGATGGACATCATAGCAAGCACAATGGAATGACTTTTAATACATTTATGATTATTCCTTTTTTTCAACTAGCACACAGAATGACAGGTTTCACTGTAACATGTTATGCACTTATACCATCGTACTTTTGCGCATATTTGCACACCTCCACCTTCCCCTTCAGTCCCTTTTCCCTTGCACTTGCTTGTTTCTTTGGTGTTAACTTCTGTGAAACAAATATGACAACATCTCAACGTATAGGTAGGGGAAAATATGAGATCCGGGGTGTGGATGTAACTCCCCCAGGTCGCATAGTGCGGTCTCTGGAGAGACATAGCTGGATTTTCATGGTAGATATGCCAGCCCCAGAGCATCTGGAGCAACTGACCATCAGCAGGAGAGTCTGACCCGTTCGTGACATTCTAAGAAGTATAGTTCAAAAGAACAAACAATTTGTGTGACAGCTTTTCTGGAAAGGAATAGTAATGTTACTCAATAAAATTAGTACTGATCTGGGGGTATGGCTCAATGGTACAGTGCTTGCCCAGAACTCACAGGCCTCTGCGTTTCATATTCAACACTGACAAAAGAAAATTAAAAATTGTACTGACCATGTTATAACAGGGCAAGAAGAAGAGACACAGGAAGTGAGAAAGAAGAGGGGAGTGAATCGACTTTCAGAGTGAAGAAGAAAGTCTTTGAGATAGCCAAATTGAGGCTGCAGTAAAGACTATCTCCTCAATGTAAGTTCACTCAAAGGAAAAAAAAAAAGCATCCACAACGCGTCATGAGAGTTTTCAAGCTTACAGGTCTCTGTCAGCCCATGGTGTGTTTTTACTGGAAGATCTGGGGACCATAGTGCTCTAACCTGGATAGTTTCTAAGTTCTTTGCTCACCTTCAGCTTCAAGGATTCAGCACCTTACCATGGTACCCATGGGCCGCAGCGCACAGAGAATGGTCCACTCCAGACAAGGACTTCGCGAGGCATAAGCCACTGGCTTTTCCACCTGAGCAATCCTAAGTTCTCAGAGCAGGGCTGTTGTCAGACTGCCCATCAGATAGAACATTCCACCTCACAGGTGGATGCATTTCACTGGGTCGCCAATAAGCTGCAAAGAAATCCCTGTTTCCATGATCAGATAGTCTGAAACAGCAGAAGTATTAACAGACTCTTAATTGTGGGTGCAGCTCCCCTGCAGAATCAAAAGCAACTGTCCAACCTGAGTCCCAAGCTTGGTATTTAAACTCCAGAATTCTATGCAGCTTGTAATTAAAATCTAGGTTTTCCCCTACTGAACTTAATTATCACTCACTCACTGATGGCAATAATAACACTAATAATAAGTTCTTACGTCAGTACTTTTCAACTTTTTAAATCACTTTGTCGTGCTTTATCTGCATAGGCAGGCAGTGTTTATAAGTAGGACAAGTATTATTATATCCATGCATGCTAATAATAGCTAATGTTTAGGTGGCCCTTGCATTTCTGGGGGGGGCGGTGGTTTTAATACATACTTTCTCGCTGTACTAGAGGCTGAATTTCTGGGCACGAGGACCATCCATGTCTTACCTGCAGTGTTTAAGTTAGGTCAGGCAAACACAACTCACTCAATATGTGTAGATAAAAGCCTAAACTCATTTGATCATAATGAAAATGCCACTGGTTTTATTGGAGAATGAGAGGTAAACCTTTTGATCTCTGGAAAACTGAGGCTCAAAAAAAAGTCTAACATGCCCAAAGTCACATGGGGAGCATCCAGACAAGAAAATGGCAGTTTCTAAAGTAAACTTTAACTCTATTCTTGTCTCTCTACTACTAGTTATCAAACCTTACCATCTAATGTGTTGGTTACCTTCCTTGTTGCTGTGACCATATCCCTAAAAAGAAGCAACTTAAAGGAGGGAGGTTTTATTTTGGCTCACAGTTTTAAGGGATACAGCCCATTGTGGAGGGTATGGCATAGTGGCAGAAAGGTTGCTTGCTCACATCTGGCCAGTTCAAATACCAGAGAGAAATTGAAGAGAGGTAATACTCAACTGTCCTTCTCCTCTTTTTTTTTTTCTTTTTGGTTTTGCCCATAACACAAGCCCCAGGAACAGTGTCACGTATATTCAGGATGGAGCTAGCTTTTTCAGTTAAACTTCTGTAGAAAAACTTTCACAGATATGGTCAAAATCCAAATCTAGGAGACAGTGAAGAGTCACCAGACATGTAAATCTTGATAAAAAATGCAAATTGGATTCAGCAAGTGAGGCACAAGGGTTTAAAGTTCTGCTTACAGGTTATGCAGAACCTGCTGGTTCCAAGACCACTTGAGCATCTATAACCAAGAGATATCAAGTGACCATGCCCTGAGTTAAAAGTACAAAGTGATCTTCATTCTGCCCTGAGTCATGCAAGACATTCACCTTTACAAGTCAGTGAAAGGGTCCTCAGAAGACATACTTTCCCATGTGATCACAGTTCAAAAGTTTCTGGGCCACCTACCCTCCCCAGGGTCATAAAGAGCATCTCACTACTGCCTGAGGAAGGCCAAGAAATCTAGATGAAGCAAAAACTGCATTTCAAGAAAGCAGGTTAGATTCCTGGCATGTGAGTTAAACTGATTTGGTAATACAACCTCCTATTTACTGCATCCAGGTGGGAGGAGGAAACTGATTAAAGGTTTTAGGTCAGCAGGCTCAAGAACCAGCAAGCACTCAGTCTCAGTCATAGAGGAGGAGAGTAAGGGGGAAATGGGAGGGAGGGAGGAATGGGAGGATACAAGGGATGGGATAACCATTGAGATATAATATGAATAAATTAATAAAATAAAAAAAGAATCAGCAAGCAATGATATCTCATTTAAAGTTCAAAGCAGGAAAGTGCCAAACGTCTCAGTTCTAAAGCAACAAAACACGAAGAATCCCTTCTCACCTAGAGGAAGTAGGAAGGCCTTTTGTTCTGTTGGGGTTCTCAGCCACACGAGGGATAGCAGTCTATTTTCCTCAGTGTTCACCAATTTGGGTGCTAACAGCATCTATCCTTTGTTACTTTCCTGTTGCTTGGAAGAGACACCATGACAGAGGCAACTTATAGAACACTGCTTCTCAACATTCTTAGTGATGTGACCCTTTAATACAGTTCTGTGCTGTGGTTACCCCGCCCCCCCCATCATAAAATTATCTCACTGCTACTTCATAATTGTAATTTTGATACTGTTATTAACCATAATGTAAATATCTGAAACGTAAGATATCTGATATGAAACCCTCAAAGGGGTCACAACCTACAACCGTTATAAAAGAGTTTATTGGGGCTTACAGAGTTCGAATCTGAGCACCTACCAAAAGCAGTTCTAGCAACTAAAATATATATGAGCCCATAGGGAACACTCTTATTGAAATCACAGGATGATATGGAAAGATTTTTGCCTGCTGATCAGGGTGTGAACTCTTAGTTACTGCTCCATCTCCATACTTCCTGCCTGCCCCATGTTCCCTACCATGATATTCATAGACTAACCTTCTAAAACTGTAAGCAAGCCCCCAGTTTAATCTATTATAATTTATTCAGATTACATCCTGAATGTTATCCCCTCACTTGTATCTTCCCATTCCCACCCTCTCTCCCTCTTCTGCCCTATTTCTGCCCTGTTGACTTCCTCCCCCACCATATGGCCACAGCATATCAGGTCTCATCTGGATAGCCTGCTTCCCCTTCTTCTGTGGGCCACCTGGTCTCCCTACTAAGGGGAACTGATCAAATCAGAGGCACCAGAGTTCATGTCAGAGACAGTCCCCCACTGTCCCCACAAAGTATAGAACGAGCTGTCCATTGGCTAGACCTGAACAGGGGGTCAAGGTTTACTGCATGCATTGTTCTTGGTTGGTGCAATGGTTTGTGCAGGCCCCGCCCTCAGGCCCAGATCTGCCATCCTTGATGGTCTCTTTTGTTTTTAATTGCCTTGGTCAAAATGTCTCTCTCATAGCACTAGAACAATAACTAAGACATATCCAAAAGCACCCTCACAGGTACACCCAAAATAATGTTTGGCCAAATATCTGAGTGTCTTGTGGCTCATTCAAGTTGATGTGCAAAGCTAACTCTCATACCAAGGCTATCAGAATAGAGCACTGGGCCTCCAAAACACCTGTCACCTGCCACTGTGGATTTCTAGTTTTGTAGAGAACCCTTTTTCTAAAAGAATGTTCTATAAGCATGGCCTCTTTTCCAAAAACAAGTGTGTTCCTCTTAAGAAGTAATAATGAAACTATTTAATGTTGCAAAGCTAGCAGCCTACAGATTCCAAGCAGCCTTCTGGGCTGCAGACAATCCTAACCCTGAGTTCCTACATACCCACTGTGGTCTTTGTCTAGCTCCAAACAAAATGGAAGGTCTTCTGGTGAAGGCTAGGGTAGAAGATTACAGCAAAAGGCACAACTCCTCCTCTTTATATAGTACTCTGGCCATGAGGGTGCTGTTTGGGTTTCTCATTAGTCTGACCAAACAAACACCCAAGAGAAACAAACGAAGGGAAAAAGGATTTATTTGACTCACAGCTTCAGAGTTTTCATTTCATTATGGTAGGAAGGCTGTGGCTCAGCATAGTAGCTCTCATCTGGAAACAGGGAAAGCAGGCTAACATCCTCAGGCTCTTTCCTCTTATCCCATTGTAGCCTCTGCCTAAGAAGACAATGCCACTCACATTCAGGGTAAGTCTTCCTTATTTGATCCTCTCTGAAAACACTCTTACAGGTACACCTAAAGGTACGCTCAATTAAACTCCTGGGTGAACTTAATCCAACCAAGTTGATAGTCAACATTACTTAGCACATATCAAAAGTCTTTCACTCTAGGATATAACTCAGTGTCCAATTACTGGATAGAAAAAGCTATTAAAACCTCCGAAGACATTATCACAAGGCAATTACTGATGAATAACTTGGACTCTAACAGCCAAGAAATAATTGTACTTATTCACACCAACGTCATAAAAAGACAAGACCATTTCTTCCACATAGTAAGCTAGTCCCCAACATAGGGTTTATCAAGTAGCCATAGATCTAGTAGAAACATGGTAGGGTGACATAAGCCCAATTAGTGCTCTCTGAGCAGTGAGTTGTGAAGGAATGCAAGGCAGGTTAGCATGCTCAGCTGTCCCCAGGCATCATGGGATATGCAGAATGAGTAAAAGGTTTGACCTATTCACTCCAGGAACCAACTGCTGAGTTAGTGCTTGCACTTGACTTACTATTAGATACTAAATAACTGTAATAGGAGGCTTGCCAGGAACACAGATAGAGTTGAAACAGACTGAAGAATATCATTGCAGGGAGGAAGTAGAACTTGAGCTATACTTTAAAGAAATGGAAATATCTGAAGAAGAAAACATACTTTTCCAAAAGGCCAGGGGAGGGAATTCTTCCAGAAATGAAAGTAAATAAGAGAAAAAGATCAGCCTGGGATGGGAGCTTTGTGCAGAACACACAGACTGTCCTTACCCTGTCACCCTCGTCTTGACCTTTGGGGCATTGTAGAGCCATACTGGGGTTATTTTTGGATTCCGACATGAGCTTACTTTATGGCTTAGGAGCATGTTTGAATTGCTACTGTTAAACAAAGAATGAGCCAATGCTTACTTAAGTGGCTTGTAGTACAGCAAAACTTCTTTTGACTTTAGTAATGTGGGAATCTTTTTTATGCCTTTTTTACTTCCGGGCATAACATGATGTCATCTTGAAGTAGAGATTAACTTAGCCTGGTAGTCATGGCAACTAATTAAGGAAAACAATACAGCAAGGTAGTTAGGTCCATGGTAATGGTGGCAACACTGTTTACACTTCCTACTAGAAGGAAGTAAGGGGGAGTCAACAGACTCTCACCAAGAATTCCAGCCAATACTCCTGGCATACCCCCTCCCCGCATCTGAAAGTGATCTTGGACGGTAAACTGAAAATGGGACCCTGTGATGCAGTTTCCATGAGACTGTCGTACATGGTGGGGTAGGATTTGCAGTGATGACCTGTGCTCTGTAAGGAAGCCCATACACTCATTGGCTCACTAGGTTGAACACACACGCACACACACACACACACAACAAATAAGTAAATGGCACTCTTCCACCAACAGGAAGTAGGGCCAAACCTTGTGCTTCAGTGAAGCCTGTCCCATATCTTCCTGAAATTACTTTTTTAAGATTCATGCCAGCTTGCCTTCTGCCATTTGGCAAATTAGTCCCCACATCACCTCTGAGAATCCAACCTGTTGTAGAAAACAGCCTGGCAAGACACTTCTCATTAAACTCATGCTGTGTTTTGGGTTGATTCAAAGGCTTCTGAGCCAGCTCCAAAGCCTTTGTGTAGCTTATAATTCACTGTGGTTTGACATGTCTGATGTGGGTGGGAGATGGATGACTTTCCTTTCATATTAACCAAGCCGCCCTCTGCTACTCACTCTGTTCTATTGTCTCACTCCAACAAACAATGAAATCAGCAGGTTGTTTAAAAGCAGTGGGGCTCGGAAGCAATGCTTAAGCCATTCTGCCTTACACACGGCCTTCTAATTACTCTATTTGGCATGTGTTTAAAGTGCACATGCGCGCGCACACACACATACAAGACCCAAATAAACTACAAATATACATTGTTCCTCAGTAACAGCCATAAGGTAGTTGATCATTCTTGAGAGGGAAATACTAAAGCCAAATCAGGGGATGTTGTTTTGCCCTAAATTACTCATGTTAAGCAGAACAAAATACATCGAAGTCAGAAACATTAACCCGTAGCTCATTTGTAGCTGAGGGGGATTCACTAATAAAAGACATCATACAAAACTTGCTGGTTAAAAGTGCATCCTTCTGGACCAAGTTCTCTCTGAACTGTCCCTGAGGGCAGACACAGAGGAAGATGATATCATAGTCTACCAGAAACTGAGATGTATAGAAACCATAGCATCCAACTATAAAGAGAACTATATTAAGAATGCCAAACCAGATCGTTTCTGGTGGCAAAAAAAAAAAACTGGCTTCCACTATTTGAGAAAATAAAAGCCTTTAGAAATAAGTGGACTAAAAGAAAGAGACAGCAATGGTTCATTGTCTTCCAGGAAGGGGCATGAGTTTCTATACACTAGGAGGAGGAGGAGGAGGAGGAGGAGAAGGAGGAGGAGAAGAAGAAGAAGAAGAAGAAGAAGAAGAAGAAGAAGAAGAAGAAGAGGAGGAGGAGGAGGAGGAGGAGGAGGAGGAGGAGGAGGAAGAAGAGAACACTGCCTATCAGCTTGAAGTACACACCTTAAAACAAAGCGATCCTAGAAATTCAGCAATAAAAGAACAGGGAATATATGACAGTTAGGGGCCAATGACTAAGGTAGGGCTAGCTACATGTGTGGTATGGCAGATGAACCCGAAACCCAAGTCCAGGCCGTGAACATCTGAGAGAAGTTTATGGCCCGTGAATGCCTGAATGGCACAGATGATCTTCAGGACTAAACTGAACTGAAAAATGCTTTAGCTCGTTATCTGTACATTAAATGTAGGATTAAGGGCTGTGAAGATGGCTCAGTACAGTGTTCATCATGCAAGCTTGAGAACCTGTGTTCCAATCCTAAGAGCACACATAAAAGCACACATAAAGCCAACCTGTAATGGAGGCTGTGAGAGGAGAGACAGGGATCCCTATAGCAAGCTAGCTGCAGGAGGAGAAAAGTTCAGAGGGAGACCACATCCCAACATATAAGGTGAAGATCAACCGAGGAAGACACCCAACATCTAGCCTGGTTCTCAAGGTGTACACACATGCAAAGATACATATACACATGCACATACAACATATCACACACACACACACACACACACACACACAAATAGAATCATCTAGTCATGTATGTATTTGATCATCTTTTAAACACCCCAGCTTGTATACTGAAGTGACTGAGGAAAGGATATCTATGGTTTAGGTCATTTGATAGTAGGACATAAGGACAGAATTGTTACTCTGAGATTTCCAGGAGCATGTCTTCTGGGGGTCTTTTGTCATGAACAATCCTTACTGAAATGCCTGCTGTTTAATCAGGAAAAAATCCCCTTCCGGGGGGGGGGGGGGAATCCTCCCAGCTCAGACACTTCTGGGCGAGCATTACTCTTCCCATGGAGAATAAAGAAAAACACCTCTGGAGTGGATCTGTTGCCATGGAAACAGGAGTCATACCTGCAGGCAGCTTACATAAATGAGAAGGCCAGGTGGGAATTGCGCAAAACGCAAAGCTCCAAGTCACCACCGTAGAAGCAGCCTCGTTCTTAGGACAAGGACAATGAGGTTCTATTAGTGGCAGACTCATGGATGAAAAATAAAACAGAAATCCAGATTTGTATTTTTACCATAATTCATCAACTCTGAGGCACACCTTATTGTCATGGCTTTTTAATCAGGACATATCTTAGAGCCAGATATATCCAACAATTATAATTAGCAGTATTCTTTCTCTTTCTAGCAGCATCTAAAGTAAAGGGTGTGTGTCTTTTAATCAGTTGTAGCATCTTAGATGTTATGGAATATAAGATCTTCGGGTACGTAAAAGTTGGTAATGATGCATGCAAAAGTTAATGAAAGAAAAAAAACACAGTATAAAGCCCAAACAAGATCAATCATGTAGTCCACGGTCTTCTAAAATATCTTTAAGAGCTGAAGAGGCAGCTCATTGAACATATGCAAGCATAAGAATCTGAGCCTGAATGTGCAGAACCCAGGAAAGCAAGGCGTGGACATTTGCATCTGCAATCCCAGGGCTTCTACAATGAGGTGAGTGATGGAGACCGGATCCCCAGAAGCCTCCTGAGCAGCTAGTCTGGGACACACAGTGACAAAGAACAAGAGATCTTGTCAAAGGGTAGAAATCGAGGCCAACTCCCAAGGTCATCCTCTATCAAGGCACATGAGTGCATTCACACACACACACACACACACACACACACACACACACACACACATAGGAACACACATATGAAAGGGCTATTTGTAAAAGGCCTTTGGTGCTTTTCTCTGGGAGGCAATTGGTAAAGCATATGTGATAAAATTTAAGAGCTCAAATCCCCTACACAAATAGAACATCTCTCCGACTCTAGTGACCAGAGGATGTACAAAGTTCATCTTGCAAATTTAACCAAGAAAGAAAGAAAGAAAGAAAGAAAGAAAGAAAGAAAGAAAGAAAATCACTCAATTGCAAAAACCCAAAGCTGTAGAGATCCAAGGGTCAGCAAACTTTGACCTAGAGACCAAATCCAGCCCTCTGTCTGCCTTTGCCTATAAGGTTTGACTGGAAGTAACCCTTCACAGCACAGCTTGTGTGCTTACAAATTATTTATATCTGCAAACAGAGATGGATACAGGGTATCTACAAAGCCTTCCTACCAGACCTTTCATAGACCACTTGCCCAGCCCCATCTAGACCAAAATCTATCAACACAGTATGAGTTCTAAAACAAATACACACAAACGATAACATTTTTTCCTTCGTTGGGTACAGTGCTCAAGCCATGGCTTGGTGCCACCCATAATTCAAAGCGGATCTTCCCTACTCAGTAAGTCCTCTCTAGGAATGCTCTCCAAGACAAGTCCCACTGTGTGTCTCCTAGGTGGCTCCAAATGCAGGCCCAGTTACATTGACAATGAAGATGAACCACTGCAAAGGTTCAGGCTTAAATAATTTACCAGTTTACCAGAGAAATGTAGTCTAACAAATCAAGTTTCCACTTAGCTTATGCCTAAGATCTCTCTGCTAGACCCAGAAATGCACAGCTCCAAGACATGAATCCTCTCCTCGGAGACTCTAACTTGGTGTTTTATCTAAAGTAGTGTTTCTCAGCCTGTGGGTTGTGACCCCAACAGGGTCATATGTCATATATTCTGCATAACAGGTATTTGCATTATGATTCACAACAGTAACAAAATTACAGTTATGAAGTAACAGCAAAATAATTTAATGGCTAGGGGGTCAACACAACATGAGGAACTGTACTAAGGGTCAACATTAGGAAGGTTGACAACCACTGATTTAAAGGTTTACATACATACATACACACACACACATTAGACAGTACACCTTTATTAAAAATATCACAACATTGATGTGACAGTATATAAATTTGACAAGAAATGTGCTGTTGTGTAAATAAAGTGGCCAAAAAAAATTGAATAGAATGTCCTTGAAAAGATAAGCAATCTTATAAAATTTATTAACTGAATGCAAGTTGACTTTAAAGTTAATAGAAAAGAAAAGATAAATAGTACTATAATCATCGACAAATAGCTTTGGCCTATATTAAAATGTACTGTAAAGTCAGAAATAAACAGTAATATACCACTATGTGAATAGATAAAGCAATAAAACAGTGTGGGAGGCCCAGAAATACACTGAAATGAAAGTTCAAATATAAGAAGTTATATAAAGTATTTCATGTAAGTTGTTAAAAATGACAAATTTTCTTAAAGAAACAGTTTTGGGACTACAGAGTTTCCATCATGAGGGAGATGAAATTAACTCTATATTTCATAGCATACATCATCAAAATCACTTTAGCTGGATCAGAAATTAAACCCTTTTAAAATTAAAATCATAAATAGTGTTATAAAAATACTGGGGGTTTTATTGCAATCTCAGAAAAGTAACAGTTATGCTAAATATAACAAGAAACTGAAAATCATAACTAAAAGCATTGACAGAACTCACGGCATTGACCATAGAGTGCTATCTGGTACCTCATCAGTCTCTTCACCATAAAGAATTATAAAACTGTAAAATAATATGTGAAGAAATTTCTCTGAGCCATTGGCTGGCTGGCAGAACAAAACTATAATTTCTACAAGTAGGAAAATCCTTGAAGTGAATGGAGCTTGGCTGTCCCACCAAGTTGAGGAGGCAGCAGCCAAGAGGTCAGAGAACATGAATCTATAGAAAATGCACAGAAGAGCAAGGAAGGCATATAGAGGGCGAGGCTGTCTGTGTCTGTGAGCCTCGTGGTGAGATCTGGACCATGCATGCTTGAGAACAAGCCTTCCCAAAAGGCAGCTGCCTCCAAGCTGAGGAAGACGCCTGTCAGATCCTGATGAGCTGATAGCAGTGTTAGAGAGCTCTGGCCCTACCTACTTGGAAAGCTCTCGGTTACTCCATCAAGGTCAGTTACCAAAACTATCTTCCTAAGAGTAGGCCTTCTAAAGTCACAGGTGTGCAAACCCACGCCCAGAGCTTCCTGGAAGAGGAACTTCGGAAGCCGACATTCCCTTCTGTTGTGGGTAATTCCCTGGACCAGAGACGTGGAAAATGTATCCTCCCAAATAGGCATGAAACCAAGTCCGCACATGTTCAAAATTGATACGTTTCCAATTTCACCTTGCATCACCTTCTATAATTGAATTAATAATCTTCAAAGAAAGATAACAAAAACCCGGAGTCTTCACATTGCATTCATTATTCCAATTGTCCAGTAGTCAATTTAAAAATGGACCCAAACAGGGAATGTTTTACAAAAGAAAAGAATGGTCTGTCTGCTGGTCGGGATGAGAAGGACACCCAGAGGCTCATATATTTTAATTTCTGGCTCCCAGTTGGTGGACTGTTGAGGAAGGATTAGGAAGTGTGGCCTTGTTGGAGATGAGTCAGGGCTGGGGGCCTTTGAGGGAAAAAAGGTCAGGCCAAATTCCTGCCCCCTCTTGGGTGCTTATGGATCAAATTGTAAGCTTTCAGCTGCTGCACCAGAACATGCCTGCTTGCCTGCCTCCCTGCCTGCCTGCCTCCCTGCCTGCCTCCCTGCCTACCTGCCTGCCTGCCTGCCTACCTGCCTCCCTGCCTGCCTCCCTGCCTGCCTGCCTGCCTGCCTGCCTCCCTGCCTGCCTGCCTGCCTCCCTGCCTGCCTGCCTCCCTCCCTGCCTCCCTGCCTGCCTCCCTGCCTGCCTGCCTGCCTGCCTCCCTGCCTGCCTCCCTGCCTGCCTGCCTGCCTGCCTCCCTGCCTGCCTGCCTCCCTCCCTGCCTGCCTGCCTGCCTGCCTGCCTGCCTCCCTCTCTGCCTCCCTGACTGCCTCCCTCCCTCCCTGCCTGCCTGCCTCCCTCCCTGCATGCCTGCCTGCCTCCCTCCCTGCTTGCCTGCCTGCCTGCCTGCCTCCCTGCCTCCCTGCCTGCCTGCCTGCCTCCCTGCCTCCCTGCCTCCCTGCCTGCCTGCCTCCCTGCCTGCCTCCCTGCCTGCCTGCCTCCCTGCCTGCCTCCCTGCCTGCCTGCCTACCTGCCTCACTGCCTGCCTCCCTGCCTGCCTGCCTGCCTCCCTGACTGCCTCCCTGCCTGCCTGCCTGCCTCCCTGACTGCCTCCCTGACTGCCTGCCTACCTGCCTCACTGCCTGCCTCCCTGCCTGCCTCCCTGCCTCCCTGCCTGCCTGCCTCCCTCCCTGCCTGCCTCCCTGCCTACCTGCCTCACTGCCTGCCTCCCTGCCTGCCTCCCTGCCTCCCTGCCTCCCTGACTGCCTCCCTGACTGCCTCCCTGACTGCCTGCCTCCCTGACTACCTGCTTCCCTGACTACCTGCCTCCCTGCCTCCCTGACTGCCTCCCTGACTGCCTGCCTCCCTGACTACCTGCTTCCCTGACTACCTGTCTCCCTGCCTCCCTGCCTGCCTCCCTGACTGCCTGCCTCCCTGACTACCTGCCTCCCTGACTACCTGTCTCCCTGCCTCCCTGCCTGCCTGCCTGCCTCCCTGCCTGCCTGCTTACCTGCCTCACTGCCTGCCTCCCTGCCTACCTGCCTCACTGCCTGCCTCCCTGCCTACCTGCCTCACTGCCTGCCTCTCTGCCTGCCTCCCTGCCTGCCTGCCTGCCTGCCTGCCTGCCTGCCTGCCTGCCTCCCTGCCTGCCTGCCTGCCTCCCTGCCTGCCTCTCTGCCTGCCTACCTGCCTCCCTGCCTGCCTACCTGCCTGTCTACCTGCCTCCCTGCCTGCCTGCCTGCCTGCCTGCCTGCCTCCCTGCCTGCCTGCCTCCTTGCCTCCCTGCCTCCCTGCCTCCCTGCCTCCCTGCCTGCCTGCCTCCCTGCCTCCCTGCCTCCCTGCCTGCCTCCCTGCCTGCCTCCTTGCCTCCCTGCCTCCCTGCCTCCCTGCCTGCCTGCCTGCCTGCCTCCCTGCCTGCCTCCCTGCCTCCCTGCCTGCCTCCCTGCCTCCCTGCCTCCCTGCCTCCCTGCCTGCCTGCCTGCCTGCCTCCCTGCCTCTCTGCCTCTCTGCCTCCCTGTCTGCCTGCCTACCTGCCTCCCTGCCTGCCTGCCTGCCTACCTGCATCCCTGCCTCCCTGCCTGCCTCCCTGCCTCCCTCACTCTCTGCCTGCCTGCCTGCCTAGATGCTTCCCACCATGATGGCTATGGACTCACGCTCTGAAACAGTAAGCAAGCCTCCCAGTTCAACTATTTCTTTTATAAGTTGCTTTGGTTATGGTTTCTCTTCGTAGCAATAAAAACTGAACTAAAACAGTCAATAAAAACCAAACTGAGATGACCCAGGTACAGTATTTAGCAAAGACTCTAAACATGGACGCTGTGTTGTGCAATTATGACAGCGATATTGTCTCCTCTTCTTTTGACTTCTTTCAAAGTGTGTGCACTAATCAACAGTCTAGTGCTGAGGTATTTTGGCCAATAGGTTACATTATGAGATGCCTTAGGCAAGGTCATAAGAAGCCCTACAGTTTCTACCTCTTTCACCACGGTATGAGCTATTAATTCATAAAGACACTACACAGAGAAATCATGTGTAGGCTCTGGGCTTGACAGTCCAACTGAGCCAACAGTCTCACTTAAGTTGGCTCTAGTTCACAATTGGTATGTCTGTTGCCCATGTGAATATTCCACCTGAGATACCTAGTATGAAGATAAAGTAACAGAAATTATTTCATCTATTTAAGAGGATGAGGGAGAATAAGAGTAAAGAAAATAAACGCATTCTCTATATCTTAAGGGAAAATGCCAAATGGTCTTTATACATATAATAAAGCTTAGGGGAATAGAGTAAGAGTGAAGCAGGAAAAACATGCTTCAAAAATGACAAAAAAAAAAAAAAACTTCGCAAGCAAAAGCCCACTTACAGGGTCAAGAAGCCAAATAAACTCAAGGAAGAACTGACTATGAAGAAAGCCATATACACACATGACTTGGTAGTAACTGTGCTGACTACATTCATGTCAAATTGACTCAAGTTATAGTCATGTCAAAAGAGGAAACCTCAATTAAGAAACTGCCTACATAAGATTGGGCTGAAGGTAAACTTTAGGGCATTTTCTTAATTAGTGATTGATGTGGGAGGGCCCAACCTATAGTGAGTGGTGCCAGCCCTGGGCTTGTGGTCCTGAGTTACATCAGAAAGTAAGATGGGAAGGATGGTAAGTAGCACTTCTCTACAACCTCTGCATCAGCTCCTGCCTCCAGGTTCCTGCCTTATTTTGAGTTCCAATCCTGACTGCCTTCCATGATAAACTGTGATATGGAAAGGTAAGTGAAATAAACCATTGACTCCCCAAGTTGCTTTTGGGCCATGGTGTTTTATCATAGCAATAGAAACCCTAATGAAGACAGCAATCTACAGCTCTCTAATTGGACTTAAAAACCTGTTCAGCGAGAGGAAAATCATGCCTAGTACTGGAAACCCAGCCAAGCACCCAGGGCTAGTGAAGTCATGGATCTTAAAGAACGTACAACCACCACTTTACTAAACCAGCACGATCACACGATCCAGACTACACTCTAAACCTGTGCCCTTGTGCCCACAGACAACTGGAGTCTTTACCCTTCGTCAAGGCAACTTCTCTTCGTGACAGAAGGAGATCATTACAGACAACCACAACCGGCCAAAATGCAAGTTGTGAAACCCAGTCGCAATGGATACATCTACATTTGTAAGGCTCAGGGAACATTGTGGAACAGGAGGTGGAAAGACTGTAAGGACCAGAGGATCAGGAGCTTTGCTGTGGGGTTATGTCTCCTGGTCATACCAGAAGCTTCACCCATGAAGTCTCACCAACACAACTGCTGAGACATGAGCCGATCAAGGACAATAACAAAAATATGCTACAGTAGACGGAGAAGGGGACAGGGAGGAGAGCCCATGAGGACTCACCCTTACACAAAGAACTACAGGCAACTAAAGGATGTTGAGAGCAGAAGAAATAGTCTTCCCTAGGGAAGATCCCGATGACTGGTTATCCAATACCAATAGTCATCCATGAACACATACATACAAGTAACATTAAACAGACTGGGTTGGGTGCATGGATGTATTTAGGAATATACATATATATGTATATATGTATATGAATATAACAACAATTAATGAAAAAAGAGGCCATGAATGTTCAAGAAAGCAAGAAGGAGTAAAAGGGAGAAAATGATGTAATTATATTATAATTTCAAAAAATAAAAATAATAAATAGGCCTTTCTGGAAAAGAAAGCCAGCCATATATCTGAAGATTCTCAGGGAGGGGAGGGGGGAATTATTATAATGACAACTTCAAAATACTGAAATAGAGACTATTATATCCAGGGTAAAAAGTGATTCTTAAGTATGAGAGTTACATGTGATTTTCCAGAAAACCCCAAGCTAGACATTGTTGCCAGTGAACTTTTACTAAACACAGTGACAGCAGGTGACCTTTGGTCCAACAGAAAATCACAACTGTGAAATCTGAACAGCACGATTTAGAAGAAGGAAGGAATAAGAAATAGCAAGAGAGAGAGAGAGAAAGAGAGACAGAGATAGAAGGGGGAAGAAAGAGAGAGAGAGAAACTTGAAGTGTGTCTTCCGTCTCTGATCTATTCAAAAAGTTGTTTGAGGCAAAAATAATAAGCCTGGATGGTGGAGTTCAGAACACAGAGAAGTAAAAGGTATGATAAAAAGTTTACCGAATAGGTAAATGAAATTGATCGCATTTTACCTAAATCACATAGCAAGAAAATTAACATAAACAATATCAAATGAGTGATCACATTTTAAATTTTGGACTACTCTCTGAGTGTGCCCTCTGCACACAGATGACCATCTGTTCAATGTTAGTCTGCAGTTTCCATTTAGGCAAACTAGTAGTGTTGATACAGGAGAAACAAAGTAAATATGTGAGTGGGCTCGTGAGTGGGCTCAGACACTGCCCTTCACTTTGTGTCAAATACCTATGTATTTCTCCCTATTCCTGCTGATAATCTTGTCTTAGAAACAACATGAGTGCAAATTCTAAAACCGTTTCAATACGTTTAGGCTTTAGGAAAGGAAGGTACAAGGACCTTGACCTTGAAAGAGAGATCCTTCTGCCTCAGCCTCCCAAAGGCTGGAACTATAGCCCCACCACACTCACCTCAATAATTTGCCATTCAATATATCTATCATCACATCAGATGTCTATAAAGCCTGATGGATACAAATGTGTGCAAATTTCTGTCCCCTTTACTAACCCTTACCAAACAATTGGAAGTGAAATATTTCAGTCACATGAAGCCATATATAGCAGGAAAAGGGCACTGTTGATCGAAAATCGGCTAGTTGGGTGGCAGGGCCAGTGGGAAAACTCCAAAGCCCACTCCAGAGGCCTGGCCAGATGCATTCATATCATCAGGACCACAGAGGACTTTCCCACCCAGGCCAGAAGCACTTGCCCGCGCTCATTCCCTCAGTGTTCTGCTCTGTTGGTCTCTTGGAAAGGATTCTGCCTAACTGAAGGCAGGGTTTACCCAGGACCAAGAAAGAAGCATGCTGTTGCTTTCCTAGAGCAATAAGTGACAGGTGGGGCTTTAGCGTATTCTGGATTCTTACACTGGTCATCTCTGGGTTTGATTCCATTTCCTTCTGTGACATGCTACCAGTTAGACCGCTGGTCTCCATCATTATAGAAAAGAGCGTGACAGTGCCTCAAAAAATATAAAGTACAAATTCCAAATTACCAGCAATCTCTCTATTGGGAATACATCCAACAGAAAGGAATTCAGTAGGCCAACGAGATTCTTGAAGTCCCTATTTGTTGCAGCACTGCTCACAATAACCAAGACAAGGAATCAGCCCACGCGTCCAAAAATAAATGAATGAGATAAAGACAATGTGGTGTGTGGCAATGTGTAAGCCATAAAAGCAAACGAAAGGAGCCAGACACAGAACACAGTTTCTGCATGTTCCCACTCATATGTGAAAGCTTAAAAAGCTAAGTTCACAGGAGGAAATTGGAAGCTAAGTAGATAGGCAGGAGGAGATAGAGAAAAATGGTAGATAGTGGGTAGCAGAACACAGAGTAGAGGAAAAAATTCCAACAAAGCAATCATTTACTGCATATATATTTCTTGTGGGTTATGATTTTTAACATAATTGTACATTCCTGCTATAGTAGTAGCAACATTCACATTTGTAGGACCATTTCTCTCAGTGACTCTTTACAAAGGCACAATCAAGTAGGACATATGTTTACAATAACAAATTTAATATAGACAGTTGAAGCAGATGTGGAATTGGACCAACATATGAAGTATTAAATACCTGTGTGCGGGTTAACTCAATCATTTCCACTCCGAAGTATTTATACTCTTCAACCCTTGTCTCTAGAGGCGATGGCAGCTCTAGTGTCCATCGGACCAACACCCACTTTAACATGTCGCAACTGAACGTCCACACGCATGGAGAGGTGAAGGAACTAACTCGGATTTTAAAAATGAATTCTTATACAAAATCCAAAAAAAATTCTCTTTCTACTTCGGCTAAACCTATGAAAACTGAAGCCTTTCCCCTCTGTGTGGCCATTCAGTAATTCAGCTATTTTACATTAAATGGTACATTTGAGGATTAACCAAATTGAAGGCAGCCATCCAATCACAGTGCTTAAAGTTAAGGAAATAGAATAAGTTAGAAACCAGGTGAGTTGTTTCTACAATGGGAAGTGTTAGTCTCAAAGGAACAGATGTTCATAGAAAGCAGAACATATACTTAAATAGAAAAGTTTAGACGCTCCTGTGAGGGTTCATCTTGATGGTCAGTTTGATACTTATCCAGGCACATAGGTACATTTACCCCAATTAATATACTGTGGTTCGGGGGCTCTATTAAAATGAAAACCTAGAAGTCCAAATGTTATAATTTAGTTTCTTTGCTGTGACAAATATCATGATGAAAAAGCAGCATAGGCCAGGAGAATTGACTGCACCTTACAGGTGGCAGTCTGTCATTAAGGGAAGAAACTATGTTGCTTGATGGCTTAGTCGCTGATCCATCCTTAGCTAGCTTTCTCATTCGACCCCAGGATTACCTGCCCAGGGAATGGTGCCACCCAGGGTAGACTGGGCTCTTCTATATATATTAATAATCAAGACAATTTCTCTAGGCCACCTGACCTAGGAAATTGATTCCCTTTCTTGGATGACTCTAGACTATTATCAAGTTGGCCATTAAAGCTGATTAGGACAACAACCTAACGGCACGTTTGCAATCCCAGCTGCTCAGGAAACTGAGACAAGAGGATCTCAAATCTCAGGCTTGAATGGACTACAAAATGAGCTCAAGTCCAGCCTAAGCAACTTAGAGAGCCATCGTCTCAAAATAAAAAGTATAAATGCCTGAGGTTAAAGTTCAATGCTAAAGGCTACCAAGAAGAGACTTGATACCCTATGAGCATATACAGGGGGAGGAGGTCCCGCTCAGTCACAGTCATAGGGGAGGGGAGTAAGGGAAAAATGGGAGGGAGGGAGGAATGGGAGGATACAAGGGAGGGGATAACCATTGAGATGTAATATGAATAAATTAATAAAATTTTTGAAAAAGAGTGAAAAAAGTTCAATGCTAAAAATACTTGCTTCCCACGAAGAAGAAAAAGAAGGAATGATAACGCAGAACTTAGAAATGACAGGGTGGTTTCGATTAGGGCTGTACCCTTAAACTGAAACTGTATACACACACACACACACACACACACACACACACACACACACACACACACTGGAGCTGAAGAACTTCAACCAATTAAAACAAAACAAAAAACAAGATACAAGCCACACCCCTGGCACTAGAGCAGTTTCTGAATCCAGTTAGTTCACCCAGCAATAAGGTAAGGCTGGGGATCTTTTGCTCCCATTGTCCGCAATCCTCTACACCCACACTTACTACACTTTGTATTTTTCATCACAGAGTAAATTCCTTTCGGCAGTAGCTACTGGATCCTGCAGCAAAGCCCAGGGCTTTCTCAGTAAACTGACCCCTCCCTGTGAAACACCATTTGACAGTTAGTGGCTTCCCGTTGACCTTCCTAAAAGAGTTGGGCTCTCTGGCTCTCCTCCACATGAATGGCTAATGGCAGAATTTCAGGAGTCTGAGGAGGGACTCAGAGGAACCAGAGGATAATCCCATGACTTGAAAAGCTCTTCTGAAGAAATGACATTTATTTGAAAGGGTATGCTCATGCAACACAAAGGTGAGCGAGCATGCTCAGAACCTTGGCCACTGCGGGCATGGGCAGGTCCAGCCTGTGAGGAGACCAAGGGCAGAGGAGGTTTCCAGGGAGACGACTCTACAGGGTCATCTGGAAAGACGCTGGGCTTGTGGATAAGCCTCTGCTGTCAGTCTACTTCTGAACTACTTTGCCGAACAAAAGAATGACAGAGACACAGACACAGAGAGACAGAGACTCCAACTTTTACAACAGCTCATCCTTTCAAACAATCTATTTTTTTTCAAACTCTGTTAAATATCACATCAGAACTACACTCGTCTCATCTCTCATGTTTGACGTTAAATGGAATGACTCATTTCCCATCGTCTCCCATCACCCAAAGTCTGTTGTGAGTGATTTCAACAGCAAATGAGCACACACACACACTCATGCAGGCATGCACACACACACACAGGCACACGTGGAGGTGAGGGGCTGCCCTTCCTTTGTTAACAGTGGAGGATGGCTACCTGAACAAATTATCATCTGCACAAAGAAGGGAAGAACTGGGATTATCTTTAAATTTTGTGGAATGAAGGGACCATGGTTCCAATGCCCCCCCCCCAACATACTCTGCCTTTTTTACTTTTTTTGAGCTAAATTTTTCTGTCTTAGTGACTCTATTGATGACATTTTTCCCTTGGAGGAAGGATTTCACCAGTTCCTCTAAAAACTCTTTCCCTACCCTCCCTCCCTCCCTCTTCTCCTCCTTTTCCTTTTCCCACCCCCCACCCCCCCTTCCTTAGGAGTGTCACTGGAGAGTGTGGGATGACAAGTTCTCAAAAATGCTGGCCTGGAGGCCAGAGCATATTTTCTATGCACTTGGATTTCCATTTATCCCACTAAATTTCCTTTCAGTTAATTTTCAAGGGGCCAGAAGAGTTCATTTTCCAAAGCTGACAAGAAATGTGTTCCTAGGTACAAATAAATTGGCACTTGGTGACCAGGTATTGCTACCATGATAAAATCCCTGTCATGTTAGCTCTCACTGGGCAATCTGAACTCTGCTGCTCTAACAGAGTACTTGACAGAGCAATCAGGAGATTTTGATACACCTTTAATAATTATCTAGATCCAGCCACGGCTGTACCTTAATCATACTCTTGTCGAAAGCGTATTAAATGCAGCTTGATCTGAATCACCCCAATGAATCTCTTGGCAGGATTTGCAAATGTCAAGTAAATATCTCTGCTCTCTTAATCCGGCCCTTCTGTCAACTTGTCGGGTGATTTGTACAAAAGCCCACCCACCCCACCTCACCCCCAAATCCTCCCCCCCCACCACACACACACACACACACACACACACACACACACACACACATGCACTTCCTTTCTCAGCCAATAAACTAGCAATAATAGATGTGTCTAGCACTCAGAAATGGCTGCAAGACACTCCTTTGTATTTGGACAGCATTTTGCAAATGACAAGCTGGCTTGAGGCTAAAGATGTCAGGATGACATTTCAACCCAGGTTGTGAGAGCGGACATTTCTTTCATTTCAATTTCACACACCCTTGACATCTTCAACCAGCCCTGCCCTGTGAGCCACGGTTTCACACTGAGCATGTGCTGCTCTGCACTCTGGTTTGAGCATTCATGACTTTGCCCATGATTCTCCTGTATTCTCACAGTGTTAAGACAACTCCAACCAGTAGGCAGAGAGGTAGGTGAGGCCTCACGGTAAACCTTGGTGCTCTTACCATTTGAATTTCTGCTAATTTCTGGGTACAAAGTCTTCTCAAACATCCATAGTATAAGAGACGGCTCAGTTCCCAAGGTGTTCTAAACGGACTCCTGCACCCAGTGAAATACAAACCCCTTCTTGTAAAGTCACTGGACAGCACGCAGCTGTGTCCCCTGCCTGCTTCCTTTACCTAGCCCTGTAGAATATATCTAAGGCACCAAGAGATGACGGAAATGTCGCAACGGGCTATTCACCCTAGAATAAAAATGGCTAGAAGAAAATATGCCAAGCAGAGAAACACATGAAAAATAGGCCCTTTTTTACCTTCAGTATGGGAGATCCACGCTCACTTCCTTCTTGAACTAGAATCTCCTTTGTAAATCAAGGAGTTTAAGCATCCCTGTGTGGTACCTGATATATCCCCTTCAACTGACCTACACAACTTGGATGTCGGGGTGGAGAAACCACTTAAACTTACCTAAAGTGTATTTCTCTAGGAGACAGCACTGGAACAGTATATGTTGTGAAAATTGAGAACTCATAGGCTGCAAGTTCTTATAGGTCTCAGGTGATGGTCATCAACAAATAAACATACCCCCACCCCAGGAAGCATTTTCAGGAATTGAAAGAATAACCAATCAAACAGAGCCAAGGTGAGCTCTCTCTCTCTCTCTCTCTCTCTCTCGCTCTCTCTCTCTCTCTCTCTCTCTCTCTCTCTCTCTCTCTCTCTCTCTCTCTCTCTCTCTCTCTCTCTCTCCCCCCCCTCTCAAGCATCGCCACATCATCAGTTGGCTTGAGCGCCCTCATGTGTCTCAACAGAGGAATGTCACTCAAAGTCTTCCACCAGGTTCTTCTGAAGGACAAGTTGGAAGCCACATCTCTTTGGGCTTGCTTCAGGAGCTTCTTAGTAGACTAAGATCCACAGGCTCTCCTGGGACTCAGAGGAGCATGTCCTCCATGATAAGGAGGGACATCACAACTTAGACCTGGAGGAATGGGAAGAGAAGCGTGGCCAATTTCAACTCATCTGTTCTGGTTTTAGCCTGTCAGGTCGTCTTGTCTTCTTTTTTCCTACCCCCACCCCAACTCAGTGCCCCTTAAGGGGAAAGGATCCAAGCATGGATACTTTTGCTACCACTGTGGTGGCCTTGCTACTAAAGCAAGCTTATCTCAGCTTTTCCATATCCCCAGCACAGTGAGGCTAATCCATGCTTCTCCCATATTATCTTCTCTTGGGGTCCCAGTTTTCCACTTTTCTCCCAGCTAATCCATCTCCGTATCCATGCCTGGAGTACAAGAGAGAGTCACCTGGTAAATGAGAAACAAATCCAAACCTATATGCTGGGTTCCGATCTACTTGCCTTAGAACATTTCCAGAAAAATACTTGCGACATACATCCCTTAGCAACTAGCCTTGAGTTTCCTAGAGCTCAGGAAAAGGGCAAATAAATCGACATTCCCCATTACTGCTGTCCAGAGCACATAGTGACCCTCTATAAGCCAGCAGAGGTGGGAGTGAGGGCCATGGCAAATGAGGGAGCAGGTGCATGAATTTACCTTCTTAATGAATTTTCTTTTCTTGCTCGCCCCCTCCCCATTCCTTGGTAGAGTTTAAAGTATATACAAGAGCCAATTTTACTTGGGAATTTAAGAAGTTCTACACAGAAACCGTGCACCTCTATTGGGGGAAAAAGAGAAAGGAGGAAAATTGTTTTCCCATCATCTTCTTTCCATTTTTCCATCTTATCTTGAGGTTAGGAAGACATAAGTCCCCAGTCTAACAGAAAACACGCAGGCCAGGAATCGCCAAAGAAAAGTGGTCCAACCTTGGTCTGTATGTCGGATCGACCTTGCAGGGCTTTGAATCCTGTTAACAGAAAATTCACCAAGAAATGCAGCCTTGGGCTCCTCTCACCAAAAAGGCAAAAAGCTGTTCCCTGCTTAGCTTGAAGCTAGCCAAATCCAACAAAGCCTCAGAGAGTTTTGGCTTAATCTTCTCACTGAACTCCAGCCAGCGCTCCACAAATGCAGCCAGGGCATCGTCACCCAGCCTTTGCTCTTGGCAACTTCTCTCTCATGCTTCTTAGCACTTTCTTGGCTTGGGGGCAATAGCAGAGGTACCTTCCCCTCCCGCCCACTGCCCCCACGGGCACCTCCAACTGTGTAGCTTGGCTTTGAAAGGTTCCCCACCCACTGAAAGTACAGTCAAGACTTTTGTTAGGTAATCTACAACCCTAGCCGAATGCCAGAAAATGTCTGCCTTATGGAAATGCTAGATCTTTCTTGCAATTAAAAATTCATAGCCAAAAAAATAAGACAGGAAAAAGTCCGATGTACGTGACTTACCTAACTTAAAAAGGGGTCTTTTCCAAGAACATCGTTAGGTATGTTCCTAAGATGCATTTATTCAAAGCATCTTTCATATTGATCCTTCTTTCTTCCTTGCTGTCACCATAGCAATATCAGCAACCCAAATGCTCATGAAGCTCCAATCTTTTCTTCTGCAAGTTATTGCCTGTATGCTAACAAGCTCTTCCCCAGGCATAACCTTCCTGTTGAAGAGCCCTAACGCCTCCTGTTATAAGATAAAATTCTGTTATAAGATTCTGAAAGCTGACCTTCAGACTCTTCTGTGTTCTCTCAACACACCCCCAGGGAAAGTTGCAAAGGAATCCCTGTATCACCTACAGAGTTGCCAAGAGCTCTGGCCCCGCCATCTCAAAATCCTGCACACAGCACAGTGATGGTGGACGTTCCGATAGCCTCAAACTATGGGCTTCTGTGAAGGAAGTTAGCTTTGGGCAGTTGTGTGTACCTTCAGCCCCCTCCTTTGTCAGTGTTTGCACATTAGGGTGACTGATCACCATTTTATTTCTTTGAATGACACCCTATGTGCCATTGTGAAACACTTGGCACAATTAGCAACTAACCTCTAGATATATAGTTGTAAGTGAGCAAATTGGGGAGTGAAAAGTCAACATCAAACACACACACACACACACACACACACACACACACACACACACGAGCACAACATACCCTGAGTCATTGTGTTCTGGTAAGAGCTTCAGAGAACTGGGAAAAGGAGTTGGATTATCAGAGGAAAGCCATCTCACTTCCAAGCTGAAGGACCAGCCAGAGGTCAAGTGTAGATCCTTGAGCAGGGCACAATGCTAAGGAAGTGGGGGGATCCTCAGGAATGGAAGTCAAAACCTCCTTCCTGGTAGACTGTGCACCTATATTCTTACTCCCTCTTAGAAAAGTAACACTGAGTGATCTATTTTTGCAGTGCCATATATGCTCTATTCCTGCCAAACGCCATCAACAATCCACCACAGAGCTTTCCAGAATAAGACTTTTATGAAACACAAGCTAGCATCCCTCTTTTCTTAATTTAAATCCTCACTCACTTCTTGAAGGCCTTTCCATGAAAAACCTTCTTCGCTTTTCTACCTGTTTCTCAGGCAAAGTCATGGCATTTTTAACTTGTAGATGGTGTCCCAAGGTTGCTTATCTCCCCAACTAAATTTCAAGTGTTTTAAGTCAAGAATCACCTTTGCCTTCTAGATTTCTTCACTGTTACCCTCCCTGACACACTGAGCTTACCCAGCTTTAGAAGGAAATAGAGAAATGATAATACTGTTGATAAAGGAAAACTAGAATAGACAAATTAAACACTTTACATAATCAATCAAAAGATGACATCAATTCATTGAAATATGAAATTTTTTCCAATTTTTAATATATTTAATATATATTAATATATTTTCTGTGCCTTTTATTCTTTCTAGCCTCATTGTAGCAAACAACCTTGCTTTCTGGCAATCTTTTTTTTTTTTTCTTCTTGCAAAGGATGGCCTTAGCAAAGCATCCCTGCATATTTGTATGCACACACACACACACACACACACACACACACACACACACACACACACACATTCAGTAAGAGTCCTGATTCTTGGCTTGATGTGTGATAACAAAATAAGCTTTTTTTTTTTTTTTAGCTTTCATGTGAAGGTCCAGGATTCAACCTAAAGCCATTGGCTCTGTTTCTTTGCAAAACTCTACTGTCCACATCTGAAGAATGACCAAAAGTTCTTTCTCACTAACCTCCTGAAAAAAAAATGTTCAGGGTTTTATTGTTTAATCCTTTCACCTCAGCCCAGCCCTTAATGACCACCTTCCTACCCTGAGAAGTCCTCTCGTGGACCATTAACCTCCTTCACAACTCACAGACAAGCCTTCCTCTTGCCTACACTCCACTTATAAGAAAATATGAGCTGCTATATTGGGCATGGTTTGTGATTCCACTATAATTTTCCCATTAAGTCTCCAGTTTATCAGTCTCCTCTCCTACACATGCTGGTCTTTCCCTACCCTTTCTTCCCAGTCACGCACCCCCACCCCCCACCCCCGCCCAAACCCCCGCCCCTGCCTCTTCCCCAACCCCCAAGAAATGAACTGGTTTACCCAGCAGGTTTAGTCTTGCTTTGACCAGCTCATTGTTTCAACGTGATTATGAAGCTGCTGGACTTGAATACACAGTTTATTAATTTTCAGGCATTTGCCGCGCTCCTCTGTGGCGTGTGGTGTGAGTAGGTGTGCATGTGTGCACAAACAATAACCAACACTCCTAGAGTTGGCAGAAGCCAACTGGTGACTAAGAAGACAGTGTTGATTGGTGTGGTCCAGGACCGGGATGTAGCCAGTTAATGGCACGCAGGCCAGCATGCATGAAGCTGTGGGCTCAGGCAAACCTCTCTGTTATTGCAGCACGAGAAAGATGGAAGCAGAGAGACTGGGGAGTTCAAGGTCACCCTCAGTTATTCATCAAGTTCTGCCTGGGCTCCACGAGACTTTCAAAATTGTATGTTCCCTGGGGAAATCATATTATTTAGAGGTGTGTGAAATAAGATTTGAGAAGCGAAACAGCAAAGTAAAACGACACGTGTGACCAAGGTCATAGGTTTAGTAAATCATTGGGAGCCCAGAGCAAGAGCGCCTCAGTTCACTAGGCTCTCCCACTCACCCGCATCCTTCTGCTATGGCTTGCAAATATCAGTGAGAATCCAGGGTGTCCAGAGATCACAGCAAGGAATCACAGATGCACACTCCAAATGAAGAGGCAGATGCAAAATTGATGCTGAGCTGTTACAGAGAACAGCCTACTAAAAATAGAGCGTTGCTATAATGTGATTAGATTCTAATCTGCATCACATCTCCCCACCAAGCACCCAACACCCAATTCCTCCTAGTGGTTGGTTAAAAAAATAATAATAATAATAAAGATGAATTTCACAAGTATCTTGAAGAGCTTTTCAAGTGATTTTCCTTTCAGTTTGATCAATTCAGAGTTATCAATGCAGAGTGTGAAGATAGCCTTTCCACACATCCCTGCACACGCAGCCCCACACACATATAAATCACTGGCAGCAGGTACTTTCAATTTGCTGGAAAATATTTCTAAGAAGTCAAAAAGCTCCAGCTGAATAAGCCTGCCCGCCTATTGGCTAAACGGACCAGTTGAAGAATCTGATTGGTCACTGATCCTGAGGACTGATAAGCCGGCTATAAAATCCCTGGGTGCAGCTCTTGGGCCCCCAGTTTGCAAAAGCCAGAGGTGCAAGGAGAAGTAGCAGCAGCAGCAGCAGCAGCAGCAGCAGCAGCAGCAGCAGCAGCAGCAGCAACTACACACCAGCCAGCCAGCTACACACACACACACACACACACACACACACACACACACACACACACACACACACACACACACAAATCCTCCTCAAATCCTCACCTAAGCTTTCAGTATATCCAGATCCACATCTTCACTCAAGCCGGGAGAGGGAAAGAGGAAAGGGGGGGGGAGGAAAAAAAAAAAGCCAACAACTTAGCGGAAACTTCTCAGAGAATGCTCCAAAACTCAGCAGTGATTCTTGCGCTGGTCATCAGTGCTGCTGCAACGCACGAGGCGGAACAGAATGACTCTGTGAGCCCCAGAAAATCCCGGGTGGCGGCTCAAAATTCAGGTAAGCAAGCAAACCCAGGACCGGTTTCTCCCCCTAAAGAGCTGTCCTCATTTGCCTGTCTCACTTTTGCATGTGTGTCTGTGACGGCTGATCTCGATAATAAATGAATGTGCTTCATGCCTGGTGGTAATGAACCGCCAGTGTAATCCAATAGCCTTAGGAAGTGGAGTTCCTTTGTTTAATAAATTGCATGCAACTAACGAAGAAGCTGGGCGCTCTGCTGAGGGTATTTCATTGCATAAGCCTAGCCTGATTGCCTGAAATCTGGCACGTACCCTCTTGTTGGGGGGAGGGGGCGGGGAAAGGCTTGAATGTTGGCACGCCTCACAGCGGCTCGCTATACTCCACAAGCCGGGGTTAAGGTGATGTGCGGCTTACCTGCTGCGGTCCCTCTCTTTGCTCCTTTAAGACCTTGTAACTTGACTTCCCTACCTCTTTATACAGCACACAGACAAGCCCCCTCCCCGCACTCATTTGTGGAACCGTAGTCCTCAAGTCTGGGGGTGGGGGGTGGGGGATCAGGGCGGATTCAGAAAGAAGGGAGAAAAAAAACCCTACACACCCCATTCCTTCCACGTCTGCCTGCCTCCTTCTCCTCTCTCACCGGCTCCATTCAATCGCCCCGTGGCCCCTAGAAGGAAGGGCGTTTGTGAAATGAAGCAATTCTTTCTCCAAGAGGAAGGTCTTACTTTCGGCCTGACTCTGGCACCAGTTAACTGTATATGGTCCTGGCCTCCGAAGGCAAAGAGGCAATAGGACCCCTCTGCCCCTTGACTTCTGGCTCCCCACTCACTTCTTTCCCTAACTGTCAGCAGAGATGGGACCGCAGGTGTCAAAATGCTGCAGATGCTCCCCCTTGGAAGAGCGCAGGTCCCTGCCGAGAGGATCCCGTTTGCCTGGCTTCCTTTTGTACTTAGTTGCTATAGCGATGCCGTGATTCACAATTCAAGCTTGCCTAAAACAATAGCAACCCTAATGCATATTAAAACTGCTTAAAGCAAAGTTATAATTTGAACCCGTGGAAATATATAATTAGGGAAATGACTTGTAACATCCCAGAGGCTGCGGGGTGGTGGGAGGGGGTGGGGGGGCGGGGGCGGGGAAGCCTAACCTAACCAAACACGCTTTTGATCTGGGAGGAGAAACCTAAGGTATGAAGGCTACAGATCATTGCTTGCCGAGCTGCCTGCCAGAACACCCCTCCTTCTGTGGGAGAGAAATTACTTTTATGGCAGATCTTATCCAGAATGCAGAAAGCCTGGTGCAAGTTCTTTGCGGTTTTCTTCCAGCCTTGCACAAGGGGTGCCTTGGACGTGTCACTCCACACCTGTGTTTCTCCTGTTTGACTAGAAGGCTTTTTAATATGAGAGCTTATTCATACCTCTAAGCACTGGGCTGTGGTTGGGGGCTGGAGTGGATACAAAGGGCTCAGATTCCTTTCTGCCAGTGCCATCGAGCGTGTGTTAAAAACCCTCTTTGGGAAGGGTCTCCCTCAGAATGGACTCAGCAAATTATTCTCTGCCATTTGGATTAAAATACTGTGCTTTCTACTCCAGACTGCATTTTTTCAGAAGGCAGCCAGATTCTCTCTGGTCCTCCCCATCATGAGTCTGACCTTCAGTCACTGCCTTCAGCCTACCCATGCTTTCAAGTTCCGAGTGACAGTCTTTGATTCCTGTCACCACCAGAAGGCACTGTGCATTACAAGGTCTCTAACCTTACTTCTCTAGCCATCAAAATGGATGGAAGGGTGAGGCCCAGAAAGCATGTGCCTGAGGGGGATGGCAGCAGCATCTCCCCTACTCTGACTCTTAGAAGGAAAAGGGGGCCTGCCCATCCCCTTTCTCACTCCCACATTTCTTCAAACTGTTCTATTTAATGGAGCCAAAGATCAAAGTTTGAGGATAAGTTCAGATCCCGTGCCCTTGGTGTTGGCCTCTACACCTACTGGATCCTACCCAGAGTCCCTTGGCTTGATCCAGTCTGGTTCTGCTTGTGTCTTCCAGCTGAAGTGGTTCGCTGCCTCAACAGTGCCCTGCAGGTTGGCTGTGGGGCTTTTGCATGCCTGGAAAACTCCACGTGTGACACAGAGGGGATGTACGACATTTGTAAATCCTTCTTGTACAGTGCTGCTAAATTTGACACTCAGGTAACACGGCCTTGACCTCTTGCTCCCACTGGCTGCTTGTCCTTTAGCAGAGTGCTTCTTACTGTTCTTAGGAGCCCATCCTGTAGGGAGCCAGCCGGACCCTGCTTTCCAGCCCCCTACTCAAATGCCTCATGCCAGGGATAGATGGGGGGAGGGGTTAAGAATCACACAGGTTAGGCCAGGAATAAGGAGTTAGCAGAGGCTGGCTTATAACAGTAGGGATGACTAGCAGAAAAGCATTTCTGCCTTGAGAGGAAATAAAAATGTTCTCCTCTGAATGCCCTAACGTGCTATCTGAAATTCCGAGTTACCAGCCTTAATCCCAAGAACATAAAACTGATTCTGACCATCACACCTCAGAGCAGTTGATGATGCCGCCTTCCCGCCTCATCTCCTTCCTGTGGAGCTGAGTGTTCAAGATAGTCTAAGGAAGGAGGGATTTTTTTCTCTCTCTTGATTCTTGGCCATGCTATTAAAGCCAGTCGGTGTCCTTGAAGGTCCCTGTGTCATAGACCCAGACCTCTTTTAGCAGGTTAAACTAATGTTTATCTTCTTATCCCTGGCAGGGAAAAGCATTTGTCAAAGAGAGCTTAAAGTGTATCGCCAATGGGATCACCTCCAAGGTTTTCCTTGCCATTCGGAGGTGTTCTACTTTCCAGAGGATGATCGCCGAGGTGCAGGAGGAGTGCTACAGCAAGCTGAATGTTTGCAGCATCGCCAAGCGCAACCCAGAAGCCATCACTGAAGTCATACAGCTGCCTAATCACTTCTCCAACAGGTATTCCATAGGCTCTCTTTTTCACAAATTGGGGGTCTGGGTGGTGGGTTGGCCAGCAAAGCCAGAGCAGAAATTTTTTTTTCCTTTGGTGTTAGAATCATCTCACACGGCTGGTTTGCAATATTCCTTGGTGCATTTCTTTGTCCAGTTTTTTGTTTTGTTTTGTTTTGTTTTGTTTTTTTACCATAAGCCTGAAGGAAGCAGCGAAGCTTCTGGAAAGTACCTTTTGAGACATCAGGTTTGGCTGGAACCATGGCAGAGCCACAGAACAATAGGCCGTGATAAAATCCCCTGGTCAAATGTCAGAGTGCAGCTTTTATTAAATCTGTATACATTGGAAGTTAGTCCCAAAGCCAGATATGTCAGTAGCTAATCCAAAACAAGCCATCTTATTTCCCCAGGACTTGGATTTTTCTCTATGAAAAGTGAAATGGCTTCAGGGTACCAGTCTCATATTTCCTTCAAAGCCTCATGCCATCCCAACCCTCCAGCCCAAGATTTCCCAGAAAAAAAGAGCTCGTAGCTACCTATATCACCTTTGCATCTCAGGTGACCCAAAGCCACTGGGTTCCTGCTGTATCATTGACCTCAAAGTCTTCACCAGACAGGAATGAATCCCTGATGCATAAGAAACCTGGCATCCTGGTTCGTTATGGGTATCTTGGAAAGATGTCTGGCATGACGTGAGGGATGCTCCTTGGGAGCACCTGGACAGACAGAATCAGTAGTTCACTGTAAGCCAGTTAACGATATCCTGTGGAGATGCTCTAAGCCAAATCCTATGATTGGATGAGACCCCATGATTCTCTGACTCTCCCACCAAGTCTCTGTGCATTCACAAGGAACAGTTCTGTTACTCTGGTCCCCTAAGAGTTCTCAGACACTTAATCTGATGAATCTCCTAGCCAGATGACCCTATCCTTCTGAGAGTGACAGTGGTCAAGTCTATCTGGGACTTTGTCCCTAACATGAAAGTTCTCTGACGTGTAGGAGCCATTCTTAAGTCCAGGTTACTGGCCTACTGCACCACAACTCATCTTATAGAAGCCTGCCATGCGACCCTTGACTCCGACTCTACCAGACTTCTTGCTGAGTTTCTCAGAACAGGAAACATCAAGTCCATTCTCCTCAAGTGGCTTGTCTCTCTATATCAACTTCAATTTTAAAAATTCTCCTGGGAAGGTTCCTGTTGATGGAGGGAAGGTGTAAGAGTTGGGTATTTGTTGGAGACTAACAATAAAGAGTGTTTGGTGGACAATGGCTGGAAATAAAGGATATAGTCGTATGCCATTTTTAAGTGTAGGATACAGGCAGACTATCAGTACAAGTTTAGATTGTTAAAGATTCTGGACACGTATGATCTCTAATGTGTCAGGCAGCCAATTTCAAGGCTATACTGAGATGACTGTCTCAATTAAACTTGCATTTTCCTTGTGAAAAGAGAGTCGCTAGGAAAGGAAGCTTCAGAGTTTAGACCAAAGATTCCCACTTACCCAAGAGGAAACTAGGGAAAGGCATCTTCAGCCAGACCATTATTCTTTTTCCAAAGCATCTTGTTGGCAACGCCTTCAGAAAAATGGTCCAGGCACCCACCATCTCTTCATCTCCTCATGCTCACACTTAGTAAGGAAGGTCAATGGGGAAAGGGTACCACACTCTTTTCTTTTTAAAGATTTATTTCTTATGTATACAGTGCACATTAGATCACATTATAGATGGTTGTGAGGCACCGTGTGGTTGCTGGGAATTGAACTCAGGACCTCTGGAAATGCAGTCAGTGCTCTTAACCGCTGAGCCATCTTCCCAGCCCAGTAGCACACTCTTAAACACCAGAATCTCTCATGCATCTCTTGCCTTTTTCCAAGTACTTCACTTCAGTGCTCAGACTGGAGCAATTTCCTTTCCAGGCAGAGCTTGCCCTGCTCTATTTCAGCTCCTCGCTGCCTGAGACATCCTGCTTTCCCAGCCTCAGTCCCAACATAGACACACGCAAAGCCCCTGCCAGTTGGCAAAGATCTGCGAAGGGAAGTAGTTACAGGTTCCTTCCACCTTCCTGTGGTTTGTCTAGCATGAGATTTAGGTCTGGAAGAATCCAAAAGCCTGAGTGGACTGAAAGGAGGAACGTGTACATGAGACAAAGGTGCATCGGGGGAGAGAGGGTAGTTGGGAGTGTCCCCTACCTTGCTTTGCAACCTCCCCGTGCTTTCAGTCTTGAGGGAAGCAGAGAGGATTGATGAGGTGGGCAAATCACCCTGAGGCTTGAGAACTGAGACCAACCCAGATCTAGAGTGGGAAAAGTGACAAAGCCTCCAAGTCTCTAGGGCATGGATTGGGAACAGGAAACAGAAGAATAATATTGATCAAGGGAAACAAAGGACTATTTATAAACTTTCACACAGAACGTTCCTAGGCAGAATGTGTGTATTTGGGTAAGCATGGCTGAAACCGTAGCCATGGAGAGTGTCTGGTCTAATTCTTTATCAAGTGTGTGGGGGAAGGGGATCAAGGATGGAATTTTCAAAGTGAGAAGAAAGATACGTGGCTCTGTGCAAGATCTTTCCAGGCTGTGAGATCAGAAGACTCAATCTGCTACCTCATTGCGGTGTGTAGCCTCATGCCATAAAGGCTGCCAGGCTACAGAAAGGGAGCATCCCAACTCCCCTTACAAAGGGGGCGGGGTTTCTTCTGCTGAGCTGACTGCCTTTGTTAGCCTGAGAAGGAAAATGTATATTGAATCCTTAGAAACAAAATGCCATAGCTGAAGGTGACAGTTAATCTGTCCCATCTAACTGACTTAAGGACAGAGGTTCAGTGAGATGAGCAACCTTCTGAAAGTCTCACAGCTTGTAATTTGCCAAATAGGGTCCAGAATTCACAGGGCCTTGAGCCAAGCTATTTTGATTTCTACTTTAAAAAAAAAAAAGGCAGCCAGAAAAACCCTGCAAGAAGTCCTTGCAACCCAAAAATAGAATACCGTGAATAACTAAATACGCACGCACCATGGTGTTCAGCAAGGGATTTTGTGTGTGCTCTCTCCTAAAAGAAAAGACACATCCCTCCTCATAGCTAGAGTAACTAAATGTTCTTAGTACAAAAGGGTACTCAATAAACACATGGCAATTGCTAAGTCAACTTTTGCCAGGGTCTCGGCCTCTTAAAGCATCTGTGTTGCTTAGCAACCCATAGTAAAGGTCTTCTCATTGGCCTGCACAGTCCAGAGGTGAATACCACATTCCAGTCTCACTAGAGACAACAGCATTAGCTGAATTGATAGCAGGCAGCCTGGCATGTGTTTTAGCTTTCGAGGAGCTTCTAGCTGAGCCATCTATAATTTCCTACTTTAAGATGTTCTCCTAGCCTACTCGACTGAATTACCAAAGCCCCCACCACCACCACCAAGGGAAGTAGAAGTTACAAAGAGCAGGCAGGGCTGACATGGGTCATTGCCAAGAAAGCCCAAGAGCAGGCATCCTGTCTAGTCTATCAGAGAAGACAACAGCAAAGGTAGGTGTCCTCAGAGTCAGGCACCAACAGGGCCCCAAAACTGCAGACTAGCTAGACAAGCTGAATTTTTTGGGGGGGAGGGGCCTAGACTTCTCCATCCAGACAAGAGATTCCAATTCTGTCCAAGAAGGAATCTTCTATTCTTTCGTTTTCTAAAGAGCAATGACATTTCCCAGCCCTCTTGGGGGGCACGTGTGTGATAGAGTTCTTTCCAGATGTGGAAGAGTTAACTTTTCTGAGCTACAAAGTCCTTTAGGGAACTGTATCCTCTAAGAACTAGCTGCCCTCTAAACTAGACCCCCCCCCCATATGTAGGGCGGCCAAGTCCTACAGAAGCTCAGTAATTGGTAGATGCCTAGAGATGAATGAAGACATAAATGGCTGAAGCTGTCAGGGCACGATTGATTTTTTGGTTTTTTGGTTGTTTTTTTTTTTCTCAGTTTTTCCAAAACTAGTTTTCTCCCCATTCCTCCATCCAAATAAAGCTGGGCTTGACTCATGTGCTTTGTAATTCTAAAGGATTGGAAAATGCCCCTTTGAGCCAGAGAAGCCCAATTTCACTCACAGCTGGATATAATTGTCCCAGACAAGAAGGCTATAGCCCGGACTATGGCCAAGCTGGACAACGTTCCTCTCTCTCCATCCCAAACTTTACCCTCTCACCCAATGAAGGGCCAACCACTTTGCCCCATTGTTCACGATCTTCTCTGTTTACTGTCCATCCTTCAAAGGACCTCTCTAGGGGGTCAAGTTATTCTAGCAAAATGCTCTCTCCTGTGCTCTGAGAGTTGAGTTAAAAATAAACAGGATTGTCTTTCCCCTGGATGATCCTGTAGCCCTAGTGAAACCCTCCTAGAAAAGGGTCTCTCCACATCAGTATAGCAGGTCACTGTTGCCAGGAGTGTCTCCTGTCAATGAGCATAGAGCTAATGCATTTTCATAACCACTGAGTCAAAATAGATCAGAAATGACCCAAATCAGTTTGGAAGATACCTGAACTGTACATGTTGTTTAGAAGTTTTTGGAGTAGATGGTTCAATCCTTTCACAGCTATAACCCTTGGCTGCATTGTTTGGGATATTCAGAGAAGTTGTCGCATACATGAAAGTCATTTTTTACCAAACATAAAGGTCTTTGTCATTAGGGGTTTTGTTTGTTTGCTTACAAAGCTACCATTTTTCTTCAGGAAGTCGAGGGGGTTTTTTTGTACAACGGAAGAACATTTTTATGTTCTTTTCACTGATGTTAAAGTTCAGTTGATACAGTAAGAAAATATTTCAATATCCATAGAAGCATAAGGGAGACCTAAGAGAAGGTCAGTTATACATGGTGAAGGTGGATGTGGTCTTCTCGGGCAAGTCACCCTATTATTTAAATTCTATTTCCTCGTGGGGGGAAAATGTGAATTATTGAGCAGACAATACAGCTTGATGACGCTCAGCCACTTGGCTACAAAGACTAAGGACATCCACCCTGCCCTTGAGAAGTTTGCAAAGTTTAACAAGGGAATGAAGAATAGCCATGAGGATATGAAATGCTGGTGCTTGAGGTGATAACTAATGTCTGTGAGGTATCCAAAGAAGGAAGAGGCCGCAAAAGCCTGAATAGTGTGGGACAGGTTCCAGTCCCAGAATCAAGGACCATTAAGAGCCATTAACCGTTTCCTTCAAGCATGCTTGCTACCTAGTGTTTGGCTGCAGAAGGCTACTATATGCATTTGTAGGAAGCCTCAGAATAGTCAGGCAGTCAGTCATCAGCCTTTTCATGACTGGCTGAGTGAGTGTAAGGTGCGTAGATTTCATAGAAAAATGCATGGCTTTAGACCAAAGCTTAGTTAGAATGTGTATTCATATACACATGGCTCTTGAGCACATGCATTCCCAGGACAAAGGGAAGTTGCAAAAAAAGACATCCAAATAACTGTCAGTCCATGTCTGGTGACTTACTCCTGACAAGAGCTTAGAGTTTAAGACCTGCCTGTTATATTCATTTTATTTGACTAAGTCCACTTATGCCATTAATTCACTGTATGACTTTGAGCAAGCACCCCGGTTTCTTCTCTACGGAACGAGAGCACTTTGTATTGTCCCATTTATCCCCAAGAATCATTGTTTTCCAGAATTTCAGACATTGCAGTCAACCTGCTCCTGTTCAGTGGGACCTAAATCTCTTGAAGCCTAAACGTGGAGATGGGCTTTCTAGTGTTGTATGGTAAATCCAGAGCCCAGAAGGAAACAAAAGCCACCTGCCGCATTGCACAGTTCAAGCACTGATGTCTGAAGATGGTCCTTGGTTGGCTTTCCCTAATGAGAACCTTTATTTCCTGCCCCCCCCCCAATGCAGATACTACAACAGACTTGTCCGGAGCCTTCTGGAATGTGATGAAGACACGGTCAGCACAATCAGGGACAGCCTGATGGAGAAGATTGGGCCCAACATGGCCAGCCTCTTCCACATCCTGCAGACAGACCACTGTGCCCAGACACACCCAAGAGCCGACTTCAACAGGAAGCGCACAAATGAGCCACAGAAGCTGAAAGTCCTCCTCAGGAACCTCCGAGGTGAGGGGGACTCTCCCTCCCACGTCAAACGCACCTCCCATGAGAGTGCGTAACCAGGGAGAGGTAGTCACAGCCTCACCAAACTAATAGCATTTTAGGGGTGTCAACACACCAACGTTGAGTGTACTGTGCCTGGTTTGGTTTTTTTTAAGTAGTCCCTATTTTCTATCCCTCCCTTAAAGGAAAAATTGCATGAAACTAGGCTTCCGTAATCAATAGCCCAACATTCTGCAATGACAGCATTCTTCCCAACGCAATACATGTGATCATTCTGCCTCTCTTTGAGAGAATGCAGCCTCTTTCATCCCCTCTCTCTATGAATTATTTTCCCAGATTCCTATCAACTCTCCTCAAACACAAAAGCGTTCATGTAACTGCCCAGTCATTGTAATCTGAAGACGTAGAGCCCTTTAGAATGGTCACCCAGTAGAGTTAGCCAATACAAAAACAACTTTATTTAAATGCATGTCTTAAATGCTCATAAATATGTTAAATGGAATTCGTGTTATGAATCTGTGCTGGCCATGGACGAATATGAATGTCATGTTTGAATCCTTGATCTCTAATGAGTCTTATGGTCTCTCTCCTCCAATGTCTAATTTCCTTTCTGACATATTTACCAAATTGCTCAAACCTGGTTCTCCAACCAGACTTTGAGCCAGCATCTTCTTGCATCTAATGAAAAACAAAAAAGCTAACATCTTTATGTACTGTAACTGCTCAGAGCTTTAAAAGTATCTTTAACAATTGTCTTAAAAACAGAGAATCTTAAGGTCTAACTGTGGAATATAAATAGCTGAAAACTATTGTACTGTACATAAATTCCAGAGGACTCTGCTTAACAGAGCAGTCTATGAGAACTTTATTGCATATAGATTTAGTTTTGTACCTTAGCTTTATTTTCCTTTTCCTGGGAATGGAATAACTATCTCACTTCCAGATATCTGCGTTCATGCTCCTTGTGGCCTTTTTTATAACTAAGGGGGTAGAAGTAGTTTTAACTCAACATCGGAACTTAAGATGGGCCTATATGAATTAGGAAAACCCAACAGGTTATCTGAAGGACCCCAGGTAAGACATTAATCTTCCAGCCCACCTCAACCCAGAGGCTACATTTGACTTAGATATATCCTGAAACACCTCTGTCACATCCAACTGGGAATTATAGGAACCAAAAAAGATCATCCCTTTGGGCTTGGACCACTGAGTGTGACAAGGCCTACTATCCCCTTGGAAGTGGCAGTTCGTGGCTTATCACCTTCCACCAGTGCCTGGCACTCTGGTAAATGATGGTGTGGGAGATTCTTCCACTAAGCCAGCCAATCAGGAATGAGTCAATCAGCCTTCAGGTCTTTAGTCCGGGGAACTCGGGCTTAAGGAGGTATAAATAACCCTGGGCTGTCCAGCCTTAATAGACTCCTCTTACATTTTTTTGTCTTATAACATGCTGCCTACCAAAGTAGTCCTGGCAGCTGGACCATCTCTGTAGGATCTTTAAAAAAAAAAAAGAAAAAGAAAAAAAAGAAAAAATATAGAGAGAATGAAGGAGGGCATAAGAGCTGGTGGTTTGATCATTTCCGCTGTGATGTTTACAAGATGGCAGCCACCAAAGCCAAATGATTAACCTGTCTACGAACAACAGTAGTTTCTCAGGGTCATTGTCCTTGAACCCAACAGCCCCTTATGAGTGTCAATGCTCACCAAAGGTCAATGCTGAGAGAGGATGAGGGAGGGGCTGCTCCAAACTCACTTGGGTAGAAACTATTGGTGCTTGACTCTCACTAGGCTACACCCCAGAGTTGACCAAATTGAGCGATAAGGGCCCTGGTGGGAGGAGGGAGGGCACCTCTCCAGGGGAATGAAAAGCAATACAACTTTACCACAAAGCCTTTAAAACCAGTAACATAGTGCTCAAGGACCAGGATCAAATGCAGCAGCTAACGCTGCAGCGGCACAAACGCTGTTGCCTCTGTCCCCACACAGCCTCCACGCGTGCTGACATCAGATTGTTAAGGGCGTTTTTATACTTAGAACTGTCCCATCCCCAGGTCTCAGACAAATGGACACTGCCTTAGCCTCTTGGAAATCAGGTAGCACATATTCTAAGCTAGATTCACCCCCTCTCCCTCCACTTCCCACCCCAGGCAAGGCTGACTTCTTTGAACCAGAAAAGCTAATCAAGTGTGTGTGCTGTGCATTTTGCAAACCCACTAAGCCAGAACCCCAAAGTGGCAAGTAGTTTTATGAGAATTCCTAGTAAATTCTCTCTTACTTCAATTCAGTAGATTTTCTTTCTCTCAACTCTTTTTTTTTTTCCTGTGACCTCTTCAAGCCCGTGGCATTTCCTCTTTTCTGCCCACAGTGATATTGGTATATGTGTCAACAATACATATTTTTACACATATGGAAAGAAGCAGTTCTCACAATGTTGCTAGGTTTGTTTTTTGTTTTTGTTTTATGCTTCTTTTTCTCCCCACTCTGACTCTCCCCCCCCCACACACACCTCCTCTTTGAACTTCCAAAGCTTTGTCTCGTGTTTGCTGCAGAGTGATTTGGGGGCTGACCTAGACCAGTTTGCATGATTCCTCTCTCGTGATTTGGTTGCACTTTAGAACATTTTTTGTGCCGTTATATTTGCATTATGTATTTATAATTTAAATGATATTTAGGTTTTTGGCTGAGTACTGGAATAAACAGTGAGCATATCTGGTATATGTCATTATTTATTGTTAAATTACATTTTTAAGCTCCATGTGCATATGAAAGTTATGAAACATATCATGGTAATGACAGATGCAAGTTATTTTATTTGCTTATTTTTATAATTAAAGATGCCATAGCATAATTTGAAGCCTTTGGTGAATTCTTCTACGATAATAATAATAAAGTGTTACATTTTCTTTGTTTTCCCCCCACGTCTCTCATTGTTATTCTTTAAAAAACTTAGGCCAGCAAGATGGCTCAGCGAGCAAAGTGCTTGCCTCACGGACCTGTTGACCTGAGTTCAATCCCCAGAACCCACATAAAGATAGAAAGCAAGAACAGACTCCACAAAGTTGTCCTCCAACCTCTATGTAGGCACTATGGCATGCACGTCTGTGTACACACACACACACACACACACACACACACACACACACCTGTGCAAACATCATAACAATAATAATACGTATTTCTTTTTAATTTTCTTGAGTGAAAATGTATAAGTATGAATTCACTATCTCAACTCATTTTTTCAGTCACTAATTATGGGTCAATATGCCTATGAGAATACAGCTTAAGTAAGCATTTGCCAAACACGATGGTAGGTTATCCCTACCATCATGACAACATGTAAACCCAGGGGCTGGGGAGATGGCTTGCCGCGCAGACATGAGGACCTGAGTTCAGATCCCAGGCACTAGTTTAGAACTGCTGGGCATGGTACTATGTCTCTGTAATTTAACTCTGGTGAAGCAGCGATGAGAGGACCCTTGGAGCACGCTGGCCAGCCAGTCTGCTCAGCTGACCCAGGGTGTTCCAGGCTCATTGAGAGGCCATGTCTCAAAACAAGTTGAGCAGTAAGGGAGCAAGGAAGGCACCAATATCCACATCTGGATCGCACAGAGGCATGAACACACAAATGTGCAAAATAAACAAACAAACAAACAAGCCGCTTTCAAAGGTTTGACACTCCTGAAGAGGCTTTAAGGGGCTGTAAACTACTGGGTAATCTGTGTTCATCAGTCGGTAACCCGTGCATGGCTGTGAGGTAGGCAGGGTTTGGGAACTATGCTCAATTTCCCTTCCACATGAATATGCTAGTCACACTTTCCTCTCTCTACAGAGACTGGGAGTACCTGGGTGACAGGCATATCCCCCACCATAAAAAAAAGCACCTTCACAATTATAAATAAAGATTTTTTGAATGTAGCAGAAGAGGAAATGCAGACAGTTAAATAAAGTCAAGGGAACAATGGAACAAGGGATACAGATAGTTTTGCTACCAGCGTATCAGACATCTGAGATTGAAGTTCCCGCCCTGTCACAAATTGCATGATACCAGCCAGGTAAACCACTGGTCTCAAACAGCATCTGCTTCTTCTGTGTGATGGTGATCCCACAGAGCTGCTGTGGAGCTTTCTAATAAATGAGCTGCTTACAGAAGTCCCACACACAATTAACGTACTGAGAGTCCACTCTGGCCATCATGGGTAGAGGAAAGTAGACTTAGCTCGCCCCATCTCAGAAACTTAAAAAGGATTCACAAAAGCACAGCAGGCAGTGCAGGCCTTGTCAGAGGGCAGCGATGAGTTCAGTCGGGGAAAGAGAGAGCTCTGCTGATGGGATTTTTTTCCAATAAGGATCTTAGACCATTGTTAATAAATAAATTCTTCTTATGGTTTAAAATCAAATGACAATATTTTCCCAATCATTTCTAACTCTAAACTATATTTCTCCCATGGCCAGGGTTTTACAGGGCAGGTAACCAAAAAAAACCGACATGTTCCATTGGCTCTCCTTGGCCACAGAAAGAGTACAATTCTCTCATTTTGATTTTTCATCCTGCTCAGCCTTTTTTCAATGTTTGCCTGTACAGGAAGGCTGTATTGTAAATACAGTAACCTGAAGTGTAAAGAACATAGACTTGTAATCGCTGGAGGTGAGTTCAGCTCCAGCTCCCTCCACTGTCTCTGACTTTGAGCTGAAGGTCTGATCTCTTCTTCTATCAGTTTCTGTATGTGTAAAACTATCCCTATATGATGTAGGAATATGTCTCCCCTGCAAAAGTGGCTGTGCATTAAATGTGCTACATATAAGGCACTTAGTACAGTACCTGGCATACAGTAAGTACCCTCTAAATACTATGCATTAAGTATTCCATCAACCTTAGCTATCACCATTTGCATTTAAGCTACTGCCACAATTTAGAGTCTACCCCAACCCATAGCATGAGTCTTGGGCGATTCTTTTTTTTTTTCTTTTTTTTTTTATTAGTTTATTCTTGTTACATCTTAATGGTTATCCCATCCCTTGTATCCTCCCATTCTTCCCTCCCTCCCATTTTCCCCTTATTCTTCTCCCCTATGACTGTTCCTGAGGGGGATTACCTCCCCCTGTATATGCTCATAGAGTATCAAGTCTCTTCTTGGTAACCTGCTGTCCTTCCTCTGAGTGCCACCAGGTCTCCCCCTCCAGGGGACGTGGTCAAATGTGAGGCACCAGAGTACATGAGAAAGTCATATCCCACTCTCCGCTCAACTGTGGAGAATGTACTGACCATTGGCTAGATCTGGGTAGGGGTTTAAAGTTTACCGCCTGTATTGATTCTTTTTCTTATTTTTCCTTTTGTAGATCACTACTCATTAGCGTTAAATTGAGGTTTTTGTGAATTGGAGTTATAAAAACATAACAAGCTAAGAAAGTGGTAGATTGTACACTGGATCAACTTGTCTCTCATCACCAAGCTAAAGGGATGACAGAGCAGACTCCACAGCCTCCTGTGACCATTTCCCTGAGATGCTTCCCACTCTAAAGGATTTTCAAGAACCATGGCTTTCTTGTCAGCATTCCCAATGATTACGAAATGATCTGTAGGTCTGTGGGATGAGACCAAGAAAACAAAAACCAGGTTGTTCTTCCTGTAGAGTGAACACACATATCATAAAGAGCAATCAGCAGGGATCCTGCATTTGGTGTTTCTTGAAATTATTATACGTGCCATTCGGTGGGATCATGACAAAATGATAGACGTGTCTTAGTGGGCCTGAGAGCCACACCACTGGCACTCCCCCAGGGGTTTATGATGCCATTGCATCCAAGAGGGTGCTGAGTAGTGAGGTCAGAGGCACAGCCAGGAATCACAGTCAGTTCTCACTCCCAGTGCACTCCGCATAACCACGGCAGGGATGCTGCCTTGGTTCATGGTGGGAGCAAGTCCATTCCCATGGCTTCAGTGACAAAAGTCAAGCACCTTGACATCAAGTGTAAGCCCTTTGAAATAAGCCCAATTTTTTTTTTCAGGGCGTGCTCTGGATGCTATTGACAGGACTCCCCAAAGGACACTAGGACTTTTCTTCTGCTTTGTTACTTCTATGCACTGTCTTCACATATATCACCACTGCTTTTAATGCTACTATTAATTAGATTTTTAAAAATCTTCCCTTTAAACTCCTTATCATTCATCAAAGCCACAGCATACCCCTACCCAAGGAAGCCCTCTCCAGTACAGTCACATATATCATCTTTGTATTCTTGATGCCACCAAGCCAGCATGTGTTAAGTATTCTTGACAAGAGATGGAAAGAATTCTCCCATCTACTGCCACCAAGTAACTCATGGCTTTTGTTCCAGTAACATCCAATGGCCACCGGAAAGGACGGAGAACACCAGGAGAACATGGCCCGCTGGCTCAGCTAAGCAGGGCCCATATGGGGCCCACAGAAACACAAGTGACAAGCACAGGGTCTACAAGGGTCTACCCCAGGACCTCTACATATATGTTATGGCTGTGGGTTTGATGTGGGGTTCTGGAGGAGGGGGCCCCTTAATAGCAGTGGGGGAGATGCCTCTGACTCTTTTGCCTGCTCTTGGAGCTCTTCTCCTCCTTTTGAGTTACCTTATCCAATCTCGATATGAGGGTGTTTGCCTAGTTTCTGTCACATTTGGTTGTTGTTTCTTGGAGGCCTTGCTTTTTTTTCCTGAAAGGAAACAGAGGGGGGAGTGGATCTTGGGGAGAAAGGAAGTGGGGGACAGCTGGGAGGAGTGGATGGAGGGGAAACTGTAGTCAGGACGTATCATATGAGAAAAGAATCTATTTCATTTTTAAAAAGATACTACTGCCTTGTCAACGTGATAGAGTATGCTAGGGCCTAGTGGGTACATTGCTATGGTGGATAGAGAAACGAATTCTAGTTATCAGTTTCTAAAAGTAATCTCAAGTACTCAAGTCTGCCAGCTTGTGGCAATAATTCATAGCTTCATTTTTCTTTTCAGGTACCTCCTGTTAGAAGTGTATAGCTGGTGTTACTAATACTTCCTTCTGATGTTTAGAGAACTCATTAACAAGCATGTCTCAGTGTTGCTGTATCTACACATAGTGTCATACTAGAGAGTGGGGACATAGAGAGAATGTGACAATTTGTGTGCATGCCCTGCAAGTCCTGTTTCCTTGGAGCCTTGGTTACTTTGTAATGCAGTCATAATTATAACACTGCTAAATTCATGACTTCTCTTCACACTCTGTTGTAAATTGTGTTCTTCCTGCTTTTCTCTTCCCCTCCCCACCCCCAAGAAAGAACTAGAAGTCTAGGTGAGCTATCACCTAGTTCCACCCCAATACTCTACTTTAAAATCTGAGGAGTAATGTCCATCGCTATAATTTTGCAAATACCTTGCTGAAGCCCAATTGCCAACCCCAATATCTGAGCATTGACAAGCACTGTATCCAGTGGCCAGCACGTGGTGCAATAGCCTGAGCACACACTAATTCTGATCCTTGTCTGTCAATTAAATACATCTCTGCTTCCCTTCTGTTCCTAAGGGGTTTGTGGCTTCCAATGAGGATACAATGGGATTCTCAACTCTTAACACAATTAAATCGCACTGCAGGTGTCCTCTGCTGCAGGAAAACCAGAAACAACACATGTCCCACAAGACACTGTCATTGTTTCCAACATGTGGTCAAAATCCTGGAACCAGTTCCAATGATGTCTTGGGATTGCTTGCAAACACAAGCACTCCAGGCCACAGCGCTCTCTCTCTCTCTCTCTCTCTCTCTCTCTCTCTCTCTCTCTCTCTCTCTCTCTCTCTCTCTCTCCTTCCCTTCCTCCCTCCTTCCCTCCCCCACTGTGCTTCTCTCCTTCCACTCCTATCCAGCCAGAGAACTCTAGGGCCATGCTCTAGGAAGCTTGCAAACCACAAATCCCTCCAGGCCTCGTACCCTGGATATCCAAAGTCACTATCCAAATTGCAAGCCCATCCTGTCATTTGCACTTCCCCCATTTTGTTTCGTGTTAGTCCTCACAGGAGCAATCTCTCACTGGCCATCCTTACTCCAGAATAGCTCTGCTTCAGGACAAACAAATCCTACTACAGTTGTCTCTGCTCCACAGAGAAATGGTTTCGGTAGTCCTTTATGTACGAACAACATGTAGCGTTTGCTCCTGATCTGTGCCCATCTTCTCTTAAGTGATGGATCAGCTCTCGAATAATTGCAAAACACCTAAGATGCAACATAAATTGCATATATAAACAGTTGTTACATGGTATGAGCTGAGAAATAAAGACCAAAGAACAAACAAACAAACAAACAAACACATGTCTAGTGTTCAGAACGGATACTATTTTTCTTATACTAATATTTTTGATTTGTGGTTGGTTGAATCTGTGTTTATGGAAAACAGGGACACAGAGAGACAGCTGGACAACTTCAGTCTCTGATTTTATCTTCTGTCCTACCTGAAATCCAACACCTCAGAGAACAGTGCTTCGTGAACAGCTCCCAAGTGACATCTTATTTTCCCCAATGCCAAAGCTTTTAAGAGGGTTCTATGAGCCTCCACTTCCCACTGTCACTCCACACTAAGGTCCTGTCACTATTTCATGACCCTTCAAATGGGCAGAGCATAGTCCCCCTTTCCTACGCCCCATTTTCTTCTGTCACCGTTATCCAGGAATGGCATCGACAAGAATTGCCTCTTCTGTTTTGATGATGAGAATGTCAGACTCGTGATTCCTACATTACATCCTGAGTTGGAAAAGGTCCATGCTCCTGAGAGTGGCTTCTCTAGTACGCAAACTGGCACTGCCTCTCTCCTTCTGATAACTAGTGCCCTGCATCCTCACCCTAGAGTCAGCAGAGGCACCCCACTGTGAGTGTACTGGCTATTTATTCCGAGTGCCATGTCACACCAGTTAACTGTGTTGACTGTTCCTCTCTTGTGAAAGTGGTAGCTCTGGTACCTTAAATGCAAAATGCCACTTCAATGCAATTGTCTTACAGCTTCCAAACAATTCTTTGAGCTGCACCAGTTACCATCCTTGTGCCCACCTCCAGTGCCTTGAACCTGCCGCCGTCTCATGACATTATCCTCCTCTCTTACCACCATCTCCCCTCCACAGTCTTGAACCCATGACTAATCAGTTCAACCATGTTATTGCATTGCCCTCCAGCACCCTCCCTCATCAATCTTTTGTCACACTCGAGTAGAAAAAAACCAAGGTGCCTGTCTTCTGGAATAGAGAGAAGAAATCATAAAGCCATGAATGTCTATGATTTTATTTAAATTTCGTTTAGCTTCAAGCTCAACAAGAGGCAGAATATTCCCCCTGGGAAATATCTCAACCAACCGTGGTCAGCTCCATTGCCTACTATCCAAAGCAACCACTGTGACCTTCTTCATTCCAGACAACCACCTAACGACTGCACGTCTAAAGCTCAGCTGAAAACCTTGCTTCCTTCAGCACAGACAAAAACAGAAGCAGTCAGCTACATGGCTCTCCCCACTTTCCTGTCATCATCCACACTCATGCTGATCTTTGTTGTTCCATTGACCAACAATTGTAGAATCTCACTTCCTGGAAGACTAGCAAATACATCTGAAATTTAGATGTAGATTCAGTCTTGTACCAAATCAGGCAGGACCGCTAACCAGCAGCAGCAGCATCTCTCTACATAAGCCTGTGTTACCTACATTTTGTACATGAGTGACAAGCACTGTACAGTCATTCACAGAGTCTGCTTCAATATCCATATTCACAGTCATTCAGAGCCTGCATCAGGGACAACACTCACAGTCACTCACAGAGCCTGCATCAGTGACCTGTGACTAGTCATCCACAGAATATTCCCTCACACATACTCAGACATGAACACACACAAAAGAGCTACCTGTTTTCCTTTTCTTCATTTTCTCTTTGCTACCCACTCTTAAGACTCTGACACTTGCCAGGTGTGGTGGCACACGCCTTTAATCCCAGAACTCAGGAGGCAGAGGCAGGCAGACCTTCGTGAGTTCGAGGCCAGCTTCATCCACAAAGTGAGTCCAGGCAGCCAAGGCTATTATACAGAGAAACCCTGTCTCAAAACAAACAAACAAACAAACAAACAAACAAAAAAAGAAGATCCACACTCTGTTGTTTCGGTACCTGGTATCTCGGTCACTTGGGAGGTGACGTGCCATTCTGAGTTTGGGTTTAAGTGGGCTTCTTTCAATATTTCTGCAAGGCACTTTGGTTTTGTAATAAGACCAAGGTAAAATGTTAAACAGTCACAGTAAAAAAGTGGGCCTTCAGGGGCTGGAGTGATGGATCAACACTTGCTGCTCTTAGAGAAGGCCCAAGGTCAGTTCCCAGCCCCAACATGGCAGGTGAGGACCATCACTAACTCTAGGCTGAGGACAACTGATACTCTTTTCTGGCTTCCACAGACACTCATGCAAGCAAAACACGCGTGCAGATAAAGTAACATAATAGATCTAAAAAACAAAAATGAACAGAGCTTCAACCAATCAGTCACTTTAAGGCTCTCAAGTCCTTTGAAGTACTATTCTCATAAATGTATATCAAAAAAACTCAAAAGTAGCAAACTGGCCCTATGCTTGATTGCTAGGGCTCTTGCTCCCGCCCTCCTTCCCTGCCCCTTGTGAGTGGGCGTGGCTATGTATGATTGATTCCCTTAACATTTAGAAAATACTTGTTTAGTGCAAGAAAACTGTTAAATCATTACAAGGTCAAGGTCAAGGTGACTCAGTGACTCAAGCAACGCACCCCGCCATGGTAAAGCTCCTACTACATGCCGGGCCAAGACTGACAAGCAATCTCAACCCTACAGACTGTTAAGACTTTGGTCATCTAGGGGCTGGAGAGATGGCTCAGAGGTTAAGAGCACTGTTTGTTCTTCCAAAGGTCCTGAGTTCAATTCCCAGCAACCACATGGTGGCTCACAACCATCTATAATGGGATCTTATGCCCTCTTCTGGTGTGCTGGCATGCATGTAGGCAGAGCACTGTATACATAATAAATAAATAAATCTTTTTTAAAAAAGACTTTAGTCATCTTTTCTTCAGTTTACAGTCAGCAGAGCATTACACGTTTCCCTCCTCCAGGCTGCTAGCCTGCCCCGCCTGTAAGATGATGAGGCCATCGGTCTCTCACGTAGGCAAAGCAGGGGCCCTGCTCTTCCCTAGGCCATTTGACCAAAGTGACCATTTTCTACCTGGCAATTCCTGCCTCTTCTCAAAAGCCTGAGGATTAAACGACAGGCCAGCTCATGATGAAAGCCATTGCTGGGGCCTCTTGTTTTGCTGACCAATGAGCTACTGAAGTCACTGGCTGTACCAGACCCTAGCAGGGACATAGTAGACCTGCAAGAGAAGGTGGTTCACAGAAACCAGGAAAAAAAAAAAGTCAGTGACAGACCAGCAAGGACACAAACAGGATCTATGACCACTAAATCCAGGACATCTGATTTCAGAGGGTCCCTGAAACTAGTGAGGAGAGGGGTCAAAGAAGGAGCTAGAAACTTGTCCTGTGTCTGAAACGCTAGGCTGTGGGGTCATCATACCCAAGGGCTTCCCACACATTTCCCAGTCCCCTCCACCTTTAGGGCCTCTTCCATCCCTAACACTAAGAGTAAGCCCTGAGCTCAGAGCCCTGCTCCAAGGCTGCTCTGCACCTTGCCTTTCCTGCTAGAGCCTGCTCTGCCAGCACACGCCCACCCCTGGCCTGGGGCTCCGGAGCAGAAGCTTTAACGTGCACAATCCTCCTAAGTCCAACCTCTCTTGAACTCCCTGACCCTCTTCTGCAAACCCTGCTGGACACCTAAGGCCCAACTCTTATCACCCTTGGGGTGGGGGTGGGGGGGGTCACACCCTCCCCCAGGCTTCTACTCCTTCCCTGCTCTCCTGGAAGAGCAATGCATTATGTAACATTAACTGGGCTTTCTGAAGCTTGTCTGAACAACAGCCTGGTACACTCAGATAGTGGAAGTGATCTCCCAGTAAAATAAATTCATGGGGCCACTTAACAGAGTAGCTGCAGGGGCCTGGCAGGGAGCCTGCATCTCCTGCTGCCAGGAGCTGGTTTCTCTTTAATCTCTTTTTTCTGTGCCACTTTTCTTTTCATTTCAGGTTACTGCTCCCAGGGTTTCTGAAACAGGTGACTCCAGCCATGCTAATAAAGCATGGCGCGATAGCATCTCCTATGACTTCAGATGTCAAACGCTGAAGAGAAGAGGGGAAAACACTTTTAAATGACCACATCCTCTTAGTAACATTCCAGGAGAGAGGCTGCTTTATCTTGATTTTAATTTCTTAGCCTCCTTTCATCTCGTCCTCTAAAAACATAGCTCAGAGAAAGATCGCCCAAGAAGAAGTTATCAGGAAGACATTGCTAGCGTTTAGTGGTTCTGGACCCAGAGCCCAGGGAGATTAACAGAAGGGACTGCGGGGTGGGGGAGGGGTGACAATAGAGCCTAATAAAAATACACATGAGACTTTGGAAGCACAGCCACAGGTTATAAACCCAAGCTTGAACAAATTCGAATTTTTAAAGTAACGTGAATAAAGCCTGACCTCGAGTTCACCTTCAGGTTCCCTCTGAAGCAGGCTAACCGTGCGAAACCTATGAGGGAGACGGACAAGGGAAGAGTTTATGTACGAAATTGCATTGTTTCCGTCTCTTCAGAGGCTTTCGAACAAGCCAGCCTTCCTTGCCTGGCCTTAACCCTGTGGCTTTAAGTGTCTCTTCTCCATCATGAAAGATACTTCGTTTCGGAGGCTGAAGACACAGCTCAGAAATTAAGAGCACTGTCTGCTCTCCCAAAGGTCCTGACTTCAATTCCCAGCCACCACGTGGTGGCTCACAGCCATCTCTAATGTGATCTGGTGCCTTCTTCCGGTGTGCAGGCACACACTTGGAAACTTTTTTTTTTTAAAGACACTTTGGTTTACATATAAGTCAGAGATCCAGAGCCCTCAGTGTTGGCCCAGGGCTGCACAGCATGTATGATTCATGAATGACCTCTGTCAGTACTGGGCAGCTCCTCAGTGGTCCTTCCCACCTGCTGCCCATCATCTTCCCTAACCAAACTTCTCAACCAGAATCCCTCGTGGTGTTGATGAGTCTGGAGTCTGGGACCAGTTTCAAGGAAGGCATTTCCAAAATATTCCACGGACATAGGTGGACAAGTACAAGCTGACCTCTGAAAGGTTCAGATCCAGCTTTTTTAAAAAATGAAACTCAATAACCCTGGCCATTTGGAGCCAGGTGCACATGCCAATCCAAGGCCAGTAGCATTTTCAGTAACTGAAGGGAAAAGAAAGAGCCCAATGTATCTTCTAGACCAAATGTCAAGTGTTCAAATGGCCTGAGCCTATGAGGATAGATGGTGGGCCAGATCCAGTGACGTCATCTCGTTAGCAGAGGTTCTAGCCTAAAGATGGAAATTCCCAAGCACAGGTCAGACACAGGATAGACGACCCCTAAGTATAAAATGAGCCTCCACCAGTGGTGAGGGGAACATGGTACAGGTGGCAAGCACTTTCAAGGAAGCACTTTGAGATAAGAGAAAACCCCCATGGCTCTTGAGCTGAGAAATATTCACACAGTGCATTTACTTAACAAGAACAAATGGCTAAACTGGAAGCAGGGCTTCTTACAACATCAGGGGTCATGCTGAACTCAAATGTTGCTCAACAGAGTTGTTCGCAGCAATGTCTCCCTTGCATGCACAAAGCCAAGGGACACTGAATCCATCATCACAGAGGAGGGCCCACTTGACATCTCCACACCAAGCTTGAGCATATGTGAAGATAACTTACTAGCTCAGTATGCAAGCTCTGAAAATCCAGATACTCAGCCCCTGCCCCAGGGAACTGGCACATCTGTAGAAGAAACATTCTTGTTGCTTTGAGAAATTGGCCAAGCAAGAGTTTAGAACAGAAACGAGGGCCTTTTCCTCTCTCTCTTCCTCTGTCTCCTTGCCTACCTAGGTAAGTCAGCACTGCCAAAAGCAAGAAATGGTGTAAAACCAGTATATTGACTGAACACCTGTCAGAGCTCCCATGCCAGCTACTTTCAACTGAGCTAAAGAGCCCCAAGGACACTGAGAAGTAAATTGTATCATCCTCGCTTTACAGATCAGAAAGTCATGGTCCAGAGAAGTTAAACTCTTATATCTTGTAAACACCAGAGTTCATTCATGCCGTAAGTCCATTTCTGTTCAACTTTGACGCTATTTTTTCTTCTATGATATTACATTATACGCCTCTGTGGCCCCATGGCCCCTGCTCCATCTCTCTCCACTTCCAAAATTTCCCACTTCAGTTCAGTGAAGCATCCACTTCCATTTGATCTTCTGACAAGGGGAGTGGGCAGGGGAATAAAACTAAGTGATTGGCACCAAAACATGCAGTTGAAGCCAATATCAAACATGGCTCCTGGTCGGGGTTCCAGAAATGAGGACAGGAATAAGAATACAGTTAGGTCACCCAAAGAGAGCTGGAGCTTGGATTAGCTACTTTCCTATTGCTGTGATAAAACACTGTGACTGGGGCTGGAGAGATGGCTCAATAGTTTAAAGCACTCACTGCTCTTGCAGAGGACTTGGGTTCGATTCTCAGCACCAACCATGGTGGCTCACAACCGTGTGTTACTTGAGTTCCAAAAGATTATTAGAATCTTCTTCTGACCCACTTGTTCTCAATCTTCCAAGTGCTGCACTCCTTTAATACAGTTCCTCATGTTGTGAGGACCCCCAACTATAAGATTATTTTTGTTGCCACTTCATAACTGTAATTTTGCTACTATTGTGAATCATAACGTAAATATCTGTGTTTTCCAATGGTCATGGGTAACCCCTATGAAAGAATCATTCAACTCCTCAAGGGAGGTCATACCTCACATGTTGAAAAATGCTTTTCTGATCTTTATGGGCATTAAGTACACATGTATTGCACATTCATACATGCAGGCAAAATATTCACAGAAACAAAATGAAAACAAAATAAATCTAAATAAAAAAGTTCTAACACTGTGACCAAAGCAACTTATAGAATGAAAGTATTGTTTGGGGGCCTACAGTTCTGGAAGAATAAAACCCCACCATTACCATGGCAATGGGCAGGTAAGGATGGCACTGGAACATCAGTCAAGAGCTCACATCTCGAACCATCAGCAGAAGGCAAGAGCTGTTGATACCTCAGCGCTGGCTCCCTATGACCTGCTACCAGCAGCAGAGTCACGTCTACTACACCTCCCCAAACAGTCACCAACTGGAGACCAATTATTCAGATGTCCAAGACATATAAGGGACAACTCATTCAAGCCACCACAAGGCTAGTCTTGGGACCAGCCAGCAAGCAAGAGGAGAGAAGATGGTAAGTAGTCCCCATTTAGTAGAAATTGTACACTAAAAGAGCCTTCTTTTGAGAGACAGATTTATGCCCCTGTGGGCACTTCTGACCCCATTCCAAAAGGGAGAAACAGACATCCCTCACTCAGAGGTACCCCAACCAAACAAGGAAGTTTTAGGGACAGTGGGAGTTGCATTGCTGATCCCCCAAAATATCCACCATTACCATCTCACTCTCATGGCTTCAGCTGGGGAACAGGACAGAATGAGGATGTTAACCACTCAGTGTCACTTGCATCAGCTCCTAAGAGCCACATAACCCAAACTGGAAAAGAAATTGTGTGTGTGCATGTGTGTGCACACCCACACATAGACACACATAGATATACACACACACACACACACACACACACACACACATACATAGACACACATAGATACACACGCACACACACATACATAGACACACATAGATACACACACACGCACACACACATACATAGACACACATAGATACACACGCACACACACATACATAGACACACATAGATACACACACACGCACACACACATACATAGACACACATAGATACACACACACACACACACACACACACACACACACACACACATGCACACGCATGCACAGAGCGCAGCACATGAACAGCTGAGAGCAAGCCAGCAGCCAGTTTGCAGGCCAGAGCTGTCAATACTATTCCTGGCTGTGAGGCTTTCTCTCTGTGATGTTGGATAAATGCCCAAATCTCTCTGCACTTTCATTCATTCATGAACAGTATGTCTAATCCCTGTCTCCTAAGAATGCTATGAAAATTAATGAGCATATAAAAAGGCCTAAACAGAGCTGATGTACGAGTCCTTTGTATACCCTAGAGAGGTGATAAACGCCAGGTGATCTAATTTAAAATACAGATGTGTGCTTCCATGGCTATGAGAGAACATTCAGCTTTACCAAGCTGTGATTGTTTCAGTATTTTTTTAAAGATTCTAAACTGGAAACAAGACATCCTACAAGTGTTTTAAAAATTATGTTAATTGTTCGGTTTAACATTTAAACATCAATAACCTTCACTGAGGTCCCACAATGTGCTGGGCACCATGGTCACCATTTGTTACTTCAGTTAATCTGGAGGAGCCCATTCGGGTGGGGGCTTCTTTCTAGCACTCACTCTACAGACGTAAAAACAAATTCTGAGACAGAACATGAGCAGCTGGAAGCTATATGGGTAATCGGTAGGTGGAGACAAGATCCGACCTCTCTGGACTGCCTGGCTTCCCACTTGTCTTAAACCACACTTGCCTCCTTCAACAAAGAGGCAGGGCCCATAGCACATGTAATAATTGTAGGATTTTAAACACAAGGAACAAACTAAAAATAAACCTTGAAACCAAAGCTAAGGGAAGAAGGCTTAGAAAACTTCCAAATGCTCATTAATTCTAAGGACAATATATTTAATAAATTGCCTATGAGCTTAGCAAACCATAGGAAAATAATATGCAATAGAAAAAAAAAACTTTCACTGACGTTTCCTTTGCCACTGAGTTCATTCTGAATCACCATATTCATGATGGAGATTTCTCAAGAGCTCAGAGCTCTGTGGTCCACATATAGATAAGCGTTCCTGTCAACTGGGGCCAAGTCTCTGCTAGCCCTAATATGCTGTACAGAAAGCAGGTGACTCTTATCTCCACAAAATCTAGTAGGTTTGAATGGCAATGATGACGGCCAGCCAATCACCAGTCACTAAAACCATCGCTCTCTTCAGCTACCAAGTCCCACATCTCCCACGGAGGCTCTCGGAAAGCGAATATACATTGTAATTCACCGGCATAAGTCATCACGCTTCGTTCTCTCCCGTGTCTAACTCATTGTTGAGGCTGGAGAAAGACTTAGAAGCGCTTCTAACCCGACGCCAAGTCGTTCTCTCTGCTGCCTGACAGCTGAGCGATCTGTGATTAACGCACCAAGTTCCAGCGGGAACACTTGGCTGCAGGCCGCAGGGTGGGTTGCTGACCCCCAGCTTCCTCCAGCCCACATGGCGTCCACCTGTTTCCTCTTTCTCAGCCAAACAGTTCTCAAGACACTCCCTCCAGCTCAGAGGCAGGGGAGAACTCCATCCTTTGCCCTGAGCCGGGTTTTTAGTCAGCCTTTCAGGAAGAAGCTGGAAATCTCCATGTGCTGCTGCAGAGCAAAAGCCTGGGACCACTAGACTGTCCCCGAGCCACCTGCAGACTCCATCGATGGTCACAATTGGGAAGTATGTGGTGTGGGAGGAGAGTGGGAGAGCATGTCATTCTCCCGGGAAAGGGACTGTGGAAGAGTTTAAAAACAAATATGCAACCACCTCCGGGGCCACACTCACCTGCATAACTTTATGATGTTATGTGAGGCCAGCCACACACTTGGGGAAAACAGGCAGTTTCCCACCTCGTGGGAAGATTTCAGAGGCATGGAGAAACCCTATCCTGACTGGCTTCTCTACAAACCCAGGCTGCCATCTTTGTTCATTGGGTCCCAGTTTTTATTGTCATTTGGCAGTGGCACAGCCTGGGGTGACATGGACCGAGAGATAGCTGAGGCTGCCAATAGGCTGAAACTGGAGCAGGCTTGGATGAGGATGTCACCAAGAGCAAAACAAAGCCAACCGTGGAGACCACACCATGGCTATTGGACACTCACACCACTCTGTGTTCCTGGGTCCCTCACACGAGCCATGGCACCCAAACCCACAAGGGAAATAGCCTAGGCACCCATGCCTCACTCCCAAGGACTGCTGTTGACTTTATAGTTTTACCCTAGTCCTTTATTTGGGTTTTTGTTTTTTTGTTTTATTTTGTTGTGGATTGTTTTTTTCTCCCCTGGCTTTTTCCGTTTCAGTTTTGACTCAACTTTTATCCTTTTCAACTTTGCTGTTTAATATCAGGCCCTTCTTTTCTCACTTGGAACCCGATAGCTAGGAGTTGCTCTGAGGTCAGGAGAGATGCAGCGCAGGGCCTTGGCTCTTAGTGCAAGGTTGCATCCCAGCTCCAGAGACACTGTTAGCAACTCTTCAGTCTTTAAGCTCCTCTCTACAAAATGAGGTCACTCGGACCAGCCACACAGGATAACTTCCAAGACGAGACAACAAGGATTTGTCAAGAGCAGGGCCTGTGTCAGACCTAGACTGTGTTCACAGTCATCTCTTGCCTCCTCTCAACCTCAAGGCATTTGAGGAGCTGACCCAGCATAAGTAAGCCTAGGCATTTAGACATGGCTTGGTGGGTGCTGTAGCTTACTGTGAAATGTTGCCCAAAGGCTCATGTGTTCGAACAATTGCTCCCCAGATGGCGGCTGTTTGGGAAGATTGTAGAATCTTTAAGAGACACAGCCTCAGTGGAAAAAGTAAGTCACTGGGTGGCAGGCCTTGAGGTTTTATGTCCCAGCTCGGCTTCCTGTCCACTCTTTGCTTGCTGACTGCTGGTTGTCCCCCTGAGACTCGTCCTGCTGTCCTTTCCCCCCCACACACACCGTGAGCTTAAATAAACCCTCCTTCCTGACATTGCCCGTGTTGGCTGTTCTGTCACAGCAACATGGAGGGTAACTGGCACAGTGGATGGAACAAGGACAAGAGCCGAGTAATGGCAGGGAAAAGGCAAATGACCTCAGACCCAAGGGGTACAGACACAGTTACAGCAGACAAGGCAAGAGACCGGCCCTAGGAAATGCTCCTGTTGCGGTCTAAGAAAGAGTCAAACGGGTTTGAGCCTTATGATGGCTTGTGTTGACAAGACCTAGGAGCATCTAATAAAGGGATGCCTGGACCTGCCTACAAGGGCTCATCTCATTTGGGCTAGCCTCGAGGACTGCCTGTGAGGGTTTTCTTGATTAGATTTATCAAGGTAAAAGAGCTCTATCTTATATGGGGGGGGGACACTATTTCAGGGACGACATGAACAGGTAACTGAACAGTGTTTCTTCATTCCTCTCTCCTTCCCGATGGCAGGCCCAGTGTGACCAGCTGCCTCAAGCTCTGGCTGCCCTGATTTCCTACCGTAGTGGGCTGAATGAACCAAAATAAACCCTCCCTTACTGGAGTTGTTTTGTCAGCTGTATTGGCACAGCATTGGTACAAGTGACTGTGACGGGCCTTGGTCATGTACCGTGCTGACACTGTGATCAGGTTAAAAGCAAAAAAAGCTGGGCAGAGAATGCTTGTCTTGGAGCATTTTTCTTGGAATAGCAGAACACCACCAACTACATTATAAAGAATGAAAGTTTCTTCCGCTCACACTTTTAGAGAAATACAAATTTAAGGGGTCACAGCCTTCTTGCTGGTAAGGACAAGCAAAGTTCCAGTGAGGTTCAGACCATCCCACGAGAAGACAGAGCAAGTTCATCAGAAAGAGTGATTTGGTGTTCATTTTAAAAGCCACTTTATTGATAACTCAATAATTCATGAGAGGCTAACCCAATCACCACCCTTTAAAAGTCTCAGCTGCATCTTAATATCTAATAATTGAGACTGAATTTCAATGTGGTGGGCAGGGACATCTAAAATATGACAAGATTTTTACATAATGTGCAAAAAATATGATAGTGTGTTCTCCTTTCCTAAGTCAGCCTCACTCCAAATGGGTTCACATATCCTTCTGAGGAACAGAATTTTGAAAGCATACAAGCAGTGGACTCTGGAAGGGAGGGAGGGGACAGGCACCAAGAAACAGGAATCTCTCAGAAGAGAGCACAATTCCAAAGACAACTGCTGAGTTCTCAGCTTTCTGTTAATTTTTCAGACAGTATGTATCTCCTCCACCTCTGGGCCAAGCACAAAGTCTATAAGAGCGAACAAATAAATACAGTGATTAAAATTTCTCTTAGACTTTTAAGACACTCTGTCACCCTAACACTGCTCTTTACATCTGCCCAGAATATCAGGACCACACTCTACAGATCCAGCCACAGATAATAACACATGGCAGGGGCATCTGGTAGCCTGTTCCACAGAGCTCCCTCTTAAAGATCCCTTATCTCCCTCACTTTTTCTTTCCCTGGCTTCACAACTGAACTCTTAGGAACAAGATCTAGTGGCTGGAAATAAAGGAACTGGAGCCACATTCTATAACAATATGAATTCTCTCAGTCTTAAGAACGTGGACAAAAGTATGTGTCCCTTCTGGACCTTGAGCTTTCACATAGAAAATTCAGAGATGGCGGTTCCTGTTTCATACAACTCTCACAAAACATGTACTGGCTGGTTTTATGTCAACTCGACACAAGCTAGAGTCATCAGAGAGTAGGGAGCTTCAATTAGGAAAACTCCTCCATAAGATTGGATTGTCGGCAAGCCAGTAGGGCATTTTTCTTAATTAGTGATTGATGGGGGAGAGCCCAGCCCTTTGTGGGTGGTACCATCCCTGGGCCGGTGGTCCTGGGTTCTATAAGAAAGCAGGCTGAGCAAGCCAGTAAGCAGCAGCCCCTGTGGCCTCTGTGCCAGCTCCTGCCTCCAGGTTCCTACCCTGCTGGAGTTTCCATCCTGACTTTCTTTCATGATGAGCTGTGATGTGGAAGCATAAAATTAATAAATGCTTGCTTTCTGTCCTCAAATTGTTTTGGTCATTGTGTTTCTTCACAGAAGTGGTAACCCTAACTAAGACATAACATAAATTATGCAGAGGGCCTACTCAGATAGTAAACTCTCTTTGGTCTGTCTACTCACTTTAAAAATCTTTGCATTAGGATTTTTTTAATTTTTATTTAAGTAAATTATTCAGATTACATCTCAATTGTTATCCCCTCACTTGTATCTTCCCTTTCCCCCTACCCTCCCTCTTTCATCCTATTCCCCTCCCCTAGGTCTATGACAGAAGGAGACCTCATCCCCCACTATAAGATCACAGCCTATCAGGTCTCTTCCTGGTATCCTGCGCATTCTTCCTCTGAATGTCACCAGGTCTCCCCAGGAAGGGGATGTAGTCAAATAGGAGACACCAGAGTTCATGCCCAAGTCAGTCCCTGCTCTCCACACCATTGTGGAGAATGTGCTGTCCATTGGCTAAATGGGCTGGAGAGATGGCTCAGCCATTAAAGGCTAGGCTCACAAGCAAAAATATAAGCATTAAGATTTTAATCCCGTCATCCTGAAGCATGGATAAGTCTGCATGCCAGTTCAACTACTAATTTAGGAAGAGGCCATCTCCAACAGTTTGCCACTCCTACCCTACCAAATGCCATTTCCTAGGCAAGATCTGCTGGCTCCCTGAAGAAAAGATATGTCATCCAGCCAGTGTAGTATCAAGAAACTTTCAGTAAGGAAACTTAAAGAGTAGGCAGGAGGCAATAGCAAGACTCAATCTACCTTGGCTATGCTTTCATGGCATGGAAATGGGGAAACCACTGATCTCCATGGTGATTAATCTTTATTGTAAACTAGATGGGGTTGGGTGGCATCTAGGAGAAATCAAGCATATTTCTGGGTGTCTGTGGGGGTGTTTCCAGAGAGAGAAGATGTACACAACATCAACTGAAGGTGGAAGAACCACCAAAGACTGACAGGCAAGTGGGCTGGAAGCCTGGGTGGGATAAGGAAGGAGGAGGGAGCTAGCCAACATGTGGAAGCTCCATTCATCCTTAAAACTCCTTCCATATCACTGCCATTGCCCAGGGACTCCAGATTCCCGCTTTCCAACTTGGACTCTCAGAGTAAGCTTCCAGGGAGACTCTGGGCCCTTGGCTTCAGTCAAGAACTGAACCCTTGGTCCCCTTGTTCCATGGTTTTCAGCTCCTTGGACTGAACAGATACCCAGTTCTCTGGCTCTCCTGATGTAGGATAACCCAACTTTTCCAATCACATAAAACAATGAAATAAATTGTGTGGTGTGTGTGTGTGTGTGTGTGTGTGTGTGTGTCCCATATATTTGAAGTCTGATGGAAGCTATCAAGTCCTTTGGAGTACAAACATTAGGTTAAGAACCCCTAGACTGTATTATTTTTTGTTTTGTTTTTCTTTTTTTATTATTTATTCATTCCTTCCTTCATTCATTCATTCACTTTACATGCCAGTTGTAGCTCCCTCCCTCCTCTCCTCCCAGTCCCACTCTCCCTCCCTCCTTCTTCCCCCATCCTCCATCCCCTATTCCCCAGAAAAGGGGAGCACCACCCACCCCCGGATAATCAAGTAGCATCAGGACTGAGCTTATCCTCTTCCCCTGCAGCGAAGCAGCCCCACCAGGGGGAAGTGATCAAAAGGCAGACAGCTGAGTCCATGTCAGAGTCATCCCATGCTCCTCCCTACTAGAAGACCCACATGAATCCTCAGCTGCTTATCAGCTACGTCTGTATAGGGGGCCCAGGTCCAGTTCATGCATGGTCCTTGGTTGGAGCTTCAGTCTCCACAAGGCCCTCTGGCCCATCATTAATTGGTTCTTTTGGTATTCTCCCCTCTATTTTTCCACCAGAATCTCTATGTATTGCCCAATGTTTGACTGAGAGACTCAGCATCTGTTTTGAACTGATACTGCATGGAACCTCTCAGGGAACAACTCTGATAGGCTCCTGTCTGCAAGCATAGCAGATTAAGAGTGTGAGGGGTTGGCTTTCTTCCACGGGATGGATCTTGGTTTAGGCCAGGTATTGGTTAGACATTCCCTCAATCTCTGTTCTGTTTTTATCCCTGCATGTCTTGTAGGCAGGACAAATTTTAGATCAAAGTTTTTGTGGATGGGTTAATGCTCTCCTCCCTCCACTAGGAGTCTTCTCTATTTACAGGATGTCCTCCTCAGTCTCCATGGCCTCTGCTACCAGGAGTCTCAGATAGGGTCCCCCTATTATCTTCCCAGAAGCCTACCTGACTTAGGCCTCCAACTTGTCACAGAGATGCCCTCACCCACAGTTTCTCTTTTCTCTGCAAGACTTCTGTCCTCCTGCCCCACCTGCACCCTGTTCTCCCTAGGTCTGATCTTCACCTTTATTTCTCTCTGTGCTCCCTCTCCTACCTTGAACCCTCTTTTCAATTACTACCTCTGTCTATTCTATTTCCCCTTCTTAGTGAGATTTAAGCATCCCTCCTTGCATCCTCTTTTTTACTTATCTTCTTTGAGTCTGTGCTTTTTTGTATGCTTATCCTACACTATATGGCTAAAATCCACTTATAAGTGAGTATATGCCATTTGTGTCTTTCTGGGTCTGGGATACCTCACTCAGGATGATATTTTCTACTTCTATCCATTTGCTTGCAAATTTCAGGGTTTCCTTGTTTTTAATAGCTAAGTAAAAGTCCACTGGGTAAATGCACCACAGTCTCTTTATCCACTCTTCAGTTGAGGGACATCTAGGTTGTTTCCAGATTCTGGCTATTATGAATAAATCTGCTATGGACATAACTGAGAGATTTCTGGGATTAAACATATACACCACCACACCCAGCTTTTACATGAGTCCTTCCACTAGTGTGAAGGGCTTTACTCATTCCACCATCTCCTGAGCTCATCCTGGAATTTTGAGTATATATTATACATCTTGGAGGCAATCCAATCAGAGACTCTGAAGACTTTCAGAGAAGTCAGCATCAGAACTGGATTTTGAGAAGGTTTGGGATGTAAATCACACAGACAGAAGAGCCCATTCCAGAAACATGAAGAGACTCAGAGTGGCACAGCATGGGAGTGTGCAGTGAGCAGTCTGGGAACCTGGCTGACCACGTAGATAGCCCGATCTACACTAAAGATGGAGAGCATGCAGTGGTCAGAGTGAGAACATTCTAGAATCTAGAATTTTTGCCCCCAGATGAAGAATCAAGAACCAACCTCACCCTTAATAGGATATATACTTTCCACTGAATATTTCAAACCAGTCTCATCACACTATAGCATTCTAAAACTCCCTGAACCTACCAGAATGAAATGAGAAAGAAAAAAAAGTAAGTTGACTCTAAGTAAAGCTCATCCCAGAGTTCAGAAGTGGTGCCTCTGTGCTGACCATGTCACTCGGCATCTCTGAGCACCCAGTGCTCTGCTTAACTCCAGAAACACGTGCTATTAAGAAAATCTATCTGAGGACCTGATTTTCTCCTAAAATTTTTAAGAGAGTTTTTCAAATACTTTGAGAATAATGTCATGCAGTTATATTGATGGAGAAATACAAATGAAAGACTAGCTCTTCATTTAGAATCAGGCTGAGCCTCTACCATGAGGCAAAGATCAGACCCCTTAGATGCCATCAAGACCATGCCAAGACTGATGTCCTAAGAGATCAACTCTAGAATCTTTTTAATAGTGTGCAACTGGGCACCTGATGACTGATGGTGAGCTTTAGTCTGGATTTTTCCTTAGGATCAGAGCCAATTCTATCAGCCACCTCATTCCATCCTCAGCTGAGAATGGCTGATGGGAATGCATTCCTACCAGGGACATCTCCAGATTTGGCTGGATGCTGAGTTTTTGGCACAATCAACATGAACTGAAAAAGAGTGAAATATTGCTAGGTGGAGCTGTGTCTTCCGTATTTTTTTCTTATTTCCATCCAAATGGCTCAAGATTGGAAAAGGAGAGACAAAAAAGAAAAGAAAAAAACAGTAAGGAGAGGAAAAGCTGAAAGAGGAAAGGGGCAAGGAAAAAATGAACAATGATGAGGTGAAGGAAAACATAAAACTTTAGTGTTGAGTGAATAAAGATTTATTGTTAGCTTACCAAATAAATAGGCTTTCAGAGTCTAACATTCATGGCCTGTATTGGGCCAATACTTGGAGCCTGTTTCACATATAAGGAATGTTTTCAAAGGAGCAGTGATGCCCAAGACTGACATCAATGGCAGACCAGCTATGCAATGGGGTGAAAGTGTGGTCTAGTTTAAAGTCACAGGCATAGGCATGAGTTAAGCAAGTTAACCTTTCTTCCCTTTTCCTTTATGTATAGGGAAACTAACTCAACTACTTGTCTCCTCCAGAGAGTCCATGTACACACATGTTTATACACATGCACACACACACACACACACACACATATATATGTATATACATGTGCACATGTTTATATACACAGGTACACGTACACCATATGAACATCTTGGTTTTTTTTTTAATTCTGTATGTATGTGGGGGTAGGTGTACTTGTGTATGCAGGTAGACATACATGGAAAGGCCAGAGGACAACCTCAGCTGTTAATCTTCATGTCACTAGCCTGAAACCAAGAAGGCTAAACTGGCTGGCCAACGAGAAAATCCCAGAGATCTGTCCCCATGCTCCAGACTCACACCAACAGTCAGATATTTTACTTCTTGAGTATGTGTGTGTGTGTGTGTGTGTGTGTGTGTGTGTGTGTGTGTGAATTTCTGTATACCACCTGTGTACAAGAGTCCCTAAGTCCAAAAGAGAGAGGTCAGAAACCTAGGAACTGAAGCTATAGGCTGTTGTGAGTGACCATGTGGGTGTTGACAACTGAATCCAGGTCCTCTATGAGAGCAGCAATCATTCGTAAACTCCAAGGCATCTATTCAGACCCCGAGTCAGCTTTTTGATATGGTTCTAGGGGATGAACTCAAATCTCATTCATGCCTGCAAAGGCAAGTCCTTTACCCGCTTAGCACCTCCATTTTATTTTGTGTGTGTGTGTGTGCATGTGCGTGTGCGTGCATGTGTGCGTGCGTGCGTGCATGCGTGCGTGTGTGTGTGTGTGTGTGTGTGTGTGTGTGTGTGTGTGTGCGCGCGCGCGTGCAGGTACTCAAGGACCAGAAGTATCAGATGCCCTGGAGCTAGAGCTAGAGTTACAAGTGGTTGTGAGACATCCTGTTTCGGGTGCTGATAATGGAACTTGTGTCCTCTACAAGAGCAGTGAGTGCCCTTAACCACTGAGCCATCTCTATAGGTCCCCATTTCCACTTTAAATGATGGTTAGCTCTCTATAGGACAATGACTATGAACTAGAAACAGAAAAAAAAATAGACTCTATTCTTGATTTAATAGTAACTGATTTGGTAACTTCAGAGTCACGTCCTTTTGTTAAGTCCTGTTTTCTTTCAACCTCTGTCAAACTGCGGCCTCTGTGTGCTAACCTTCTAGGAGTTTGAAAGATGAGGTGAGGGAAGGCATTTTGAAGGCACTTTGGAAACTCACTTGTGTGATACCGATGTAAGAGATCATATCATTAAAACAGCTTTGTGGGCGACTTAGTTTTCAGCTCTTTCTTTCAAAGCCAGATTAATCCCAAGGAGCAAAGCCAATGGCAGCCCATTTATGGGAAGAGTCAAAACACAACTTGTGATTCCTGGAGCAGCTCTCTGACTAGCTACAAGTCCTCCTCCAGCTTTAATGAGTAGTTTTACCCTAGGGTTGCCAAAAACTAAAAGCTACTCTGCATCCAGTGAGATGAAATTTAAGGTAAACAACAAATTATTTTTACAGTTTATTGGTATGTTTACAATGTGTCCCATATCACACATAGGGCTTGCCTGCGCTGAAAAATGCTTCCCTGGTTTGTCTTAAATTCCAATTTCAATGCCTTTTATACTTTTATTTGCTGCATCTGGCAACCTTAGTTTTTCCATGTTACTGACTTCTTGTCTCTTATCCCCTCCCCCAGGGAAATTCAATATGGTGACGCTCACCCTCATGTCAGAGAGGGCACCCGCAATTATCAGGTCCATTCATTCTATTGTTTCTCTCATAACAATAGCGAGCTTAGAGAATAAAAGCCTGCCTCCTTATCCACATCCCTGCTCAGCCCTCCCAAAGAGCAAACGTGAATGTCAAAGCCTAAAGAAAACCAAGAGAACTCTCTCTTGCCCCAGCACGAACTTTAATCCTAGCCTCCTGCTAAATCAGTGAGGTGCAGAGCCCCAACGCAGTTCTTCAATTCCAGGTACACATCTGAATCAAGGAAGTATTCAAAGTTCCAAAGCTGAGGTCACACACCAGGCCAATCATCTCATAACCATTTGGGCCATTTTCTTTGGCTCCCCATATGTTCTGTGGCACTCGGGTTAGCTGGTCCCACCCCTCACCAGTGCAGTACTGGAGAGCTGGCTCCAATGGAGTGAGCACAGGAGAACAATTCAGCTACCACCCAGGCCTAGATGCAGGGCTATGAGCTGCTGGAGTGCGTGAAGGAGCAGGTCCTGCAGATACAAAGCTGCAGGATCTCCATGACTCAGGGCAACAGCAGGATAGCTGAGAGTGGTCCCAGTGAGGACCCACTATTGATGGTGCAGCCGAAGACAGAGGCCTTGAACCGGGACCAATGACTCATTGCAATGAACATTTGCAAGTAAAGCTCTTTGGGCAACCATGACACACAGCAGCTACCATGGCAAGATTTTGCTTTGCTTTGCTTTGCTTTGCTTTGCTTTGCCTTGCCTTGCCTTGCCTTGCCTTGCTTTGTGAGAGAGAGAAGTTGCAAAGAGAGAGGGTTGATATGGGGAGTTGGGGAGATGAGTGAGATTGGGGCGCATGGTGTGGTGTGTATCACTGTAACAGAAACAATTAAAGAGAAGGAAAAAAACATTTTGGCTCAGTCTCAGGGAAGACACGACTGTGGAAGCAACTCCGTTCATGAGTGAGTGTAGAAACAAGGAGTTCCCATGATGGCAGATTAGGCAACACAGATCACAAGCCAGAACCAAGGCTCTATGACCTTCAAAGGTCACTTACTTTCACTAGCCAGGTCCAACCTCTTAAAAATCTCCATAGCCCATGAAACAATGCCGTAAATTAGGGGGCATCTTATCTTCACACCATCACACCAGGTAATTCTAATGTGCAACCCAGGTAGGTGAAAAATTACTGACTCAGCCTTTTGATTTACAGTACAGATGATCAAGCCCTAGACCTCATCCATATAGACAACTTCTCTACTACTGAGCTATATCCCCAGCCTTCTATTTCCCTTTTATACCCAGTCCAAGTCTTTAAAAAGGTTTAGCAACACTCTGGCCAGGGAAACAAGTTGGCCAACTGCAGATATTCACATCTCCCTCCATTCCTCCAAGTCCACTCCCCCCGCCTCATCCCCAGCTCTGTAACAGATATTCTGCTGTGGGTTCTTCTTATACTCTGCCCCCAATCCCAGGTGACTAGCTAAGCAGATCCTGGTGGAACAACTTCCATTTCCTTCCTCATGGACTCCCTTCTTTCCTTCCCAGGCCATTTCCATTCCAATATGCCAGCTCCCCGGTACCCAGAAATATATTTATCTGAACCCCTAATGGCCACACCTAGCAGAGGCCCAGAAGGATTTCCTATCAGGAAACAAACAGCTACCACACTCTCCTAAAAACCAGAGAAGAAACAAAAAACAAGGAACAAAACACTCATCTGAAAAAGACAAAATCGGCCATCAGCACCTAGAATTACAATCTTCCCAACCCCAGATCCATAGAGGTCAGTGTAAAACCACAATAACATAACATGCAGGTAAATATGTCCCCATGGAAGTCCAGAAACCCTATCACAAGAAAACCTAGGTATTCCAATATTTGTGAAGCCCAAGAAAAAGACCTGAAAACATCTTTTGTGAATATGATAGAAACTCAGAAGATATAGGGAAGGACACAATATACGTATCAAAAAAAAAATCTACCAAGACAAGACTTCAATTCTTAACACCTATTCCCCAACACACAAGAGCACGCAAGTTTATAAAAGAAACACTTCTGCAGCTTAAATCACATATTGATCCTCCACGTTGATAGTGGGAGATTTCAATAGCAAACTCTCACCAAAAGACAGCTCATCCAAACAAAAACTAAACAGAGAAATAATGGAGCTAACTGACGTTATAAACTAAATGGCCCTAACAGGTATTTACAAAATGTTTCACCCAAAAACAAAAGAATATACCTTCTTCTCTTCACCTCATGAAATTTTCTTCAAAACTGACCACATACAAAGCAAGTCTCAATAGAAACAAGAAAACTGAAATAGCATCCTGCACCCTATCTGACCACCACAGATTAAAGCTGAATATGAAAACAAAAGAAACAACAGAAAGCTTACAAATTCATGAAAACTGAACAACTGTATATGAAAAAAATGGGTCCAGACAAAAAGTAAGAAATTAAAGACTTTCTAGAATTTAATGAAAAAGAATAAATAAACAACATACCCAAACTTATGAGATTCAATAAAGGCCGTAATAAGAGACAAGTCCATAGCACTAAGTTCTTACCTTAAAAACAGAAGAGTGGGAGCTTATACTTGCAACTTAATAGCAACCTGAAAGCTCCAAAACAAAAAGAAGTAATCGCACCCAAGAAGGGTAAATGTCAAGAAATAATCAAACTCAGGACTGAAATGAATAAAATAGAAATGGAGGGAGGATGTAAGTGGTGGGATAACAATTGAGTTGTAATCTGAATAAATTAATTTTAAAAATATAATAAAATAGAAACAAAAATAATACAAAGAATCAATGAAACAAAGTGTTGGTTCCTTGAGAAAAATCACTAAGATTGACAAACCCTTACAAATAAACTAAAAGGCAAAAGAAAGAATATACAAATTAACAAAATTAGAAATGAAAAAGGGAACATAACCAGATACATCAAGGAAATCCAGAGAACCATCATAAAGATATACTTGGAAAACCTGTACTCCACAAAATTGGAAAATCTAGAAGAAATGGATAATTTTTCCATAGGTATTACTTACCAAAGTTAAATCAAGATCAGATAAGCAACTTAAGCAGACTCATAGCTCCTAGTGAAATAGACAGTGTAATTAAAAGTCTACCACCCAAAAAATTGTCCAAGGCCAGCTGATTTTAGCACAGAAGTCTACCAGACTTTCAAAGAAGAGTTAATACCAATAGTACTCAAATTATTACACAAAAGTGAACAGAGGGAACATTGCCCAGTTCATTTTACAAGGCCACAATTACTCTGATACGCCATATAAAGACTCAACAAAGAAAGAGAATTACAGATCAATTTCCTTTATGAACATAGATGTCAAAATACTCAACAAAACATTTGCAAACTGAACAAAGAAGACATCTGAAAGATCATCCACCATGGTTAAGTAGATTTTATCCCAGGAATTCAGGGACAGTTCAACACATGTAAGTCAATAAATGTACTCCATCATATTAACAAACTGAAGGACAAAAACCATACGACCATCTCATTAGATGCAGAAGTCTTTGACAAAATCCAACAGACTTTCATGATAAAATTCCTGGAGAGATGAGGGGTACAAGGGACATACCACAACATAATAAAAGCAGTTTACAGCAAGCCCACAGCCAACATCAACTTAATGAAGAAAGGCTCAAAATAATTCCACTAAAATCAGGGACAAAACATGGCTGCCCACTCTCTCTGTATCTATTCCATATAGTGCTTTAAGTCTTAGCTAGAGCGATGAGACAACTGAAGGAGATCAAAGGGATACAGACAGGAAAGAAAGAAGTCTAAGTATCTTTATTTGTAGATGATATGATGGCAAAAAATTCCTCCAGGGAACTCCTACAGCAGCTAAACTACTTTCAGAAAAACTACTTCATACAAAATTAACTCAAAAAAAATCAGTAGCACTCCTGTATGCAAATGACAACTAAACTGAGAAAGAAATCAGAGAAACAACACCTTTCACAATAGCCTCAAATAACATAAAATATCTTGTGGTAACTCTAACCATGCAAGTGAAAGACTTGTATGACAAAACTTTAAGACATTGAAGAATGAAGCCGAAGAAAATATCAGAAGATGGAAAGATCTCCCATGCTTATGGATCAATGAGATTAATATAGTATAAATGACCATCTTCACTCAGAGGAAGGGTAAGCAGGCTACCAGAATGAGACCTGATAGACTATGATCATATGGTGGGGGAGGAGGTCCCCTTCTATCATAGGCCTAGGGGAGGGGAGCAGGGTGAAAGAGGGAGGGAAGGGGAACAGGAAGATTCAAGTGAGGGGATAACAATTTACATGTAATCTGAATAAATTTTAATAAAAAAATTTAAATGACCATCCTACCAAAAGCAATGTACAGATTCAATACAATCCCTATCATAATTCCAACAAATGGACAATTTTAAACTTCATATGGAAACATGAAAAACCAAAGATACCTAAACAATCTTTAACAATAAAAGAAGTTCAAAACTATCATTATTGCCAATTTCAACTCTTAGAACACAGCTATAGTAATAAAAACAGCAAGGCATTGGCAGATAAATATACACCTTGATCAACAGAATAGAATTGAAGATACCGATAAAACTTCATACACCTATGGGCACCTGATTGTCAATAAAGAAGCCAGAAACATACACTGGGGGAAAAAAAGATAGCATCTTCAACAAATGGTGCTGATCAAACTTTATCACTGCATGTGGAAAAATCCAAATTTTATCAAAAAACTCAGGTGCAAATGGATCAAAGACCTCAGCAGACTGGCAGTGGGGCCCCATTCCTGAGGACAGCATCTTCACAGCTCATTGAAAATGATGAGATCAAGCTGGTGCCCACATAGAGCCTTCACCCCTATATTTTTGCATCTTTGGTACAAGAAAGTACTCTGCATGCTACCAAGGGAGAAACATAAACATCAAACCAACCAAAAGTCCTTTGATTTACAATGCTGTCCTGCCTGCAGGATATGCTATGGCAACTGTGGCATAAAGCTTGTGGGAGTAACCAATGACTTAAGATCCACTCTATGAAGTGGATCCCATAACTATCACTGCTTGGGTGACCAAGAACCAGAAACTAAATAGCCCATGGACCTAGGGTAAAGCCAAATACTACTGTTCTTTTTTAAAAGGTAAAAAGATTTTTAAGTAGTGATGCTTCCTAATGATTTTCTGCTATACTCATCATTCCATGCCTTGTTTGGCCATCTTTGGAGGAGCATCCCATCTGCAGCAGATGAAAACACAGAGACCCACAGCCAGACATTATGCAGAGAGTGGGAGACCTCAGAACACTTAGCCTTAAATTAGATGTCTCCATCCAATCCTCCCCCATCAGATCTCAGGGAACCCCACGGATCCAGAGGGCATGGAGGACACCAGGAAAACAGATTCCTTTGATTCATCATGATCAAAGCTCATGTGAACTCACGGAGGCAGAGGCAGCATGCACAGGGTTGCCATGGGTCTGCACCATGTCCTCTGTGTTTACGTTATAGCTTCCAGTTTGTTGTTTTTATGGGATTCCTAACTGTGTGAATGGATGGGTCTCTGATTCTTGTGCCTTCTCTTGGGCTCTTTTCCTTCTGTTTGTTTGCCCTGTCCAAATTTGGTGTGATTATTTTTTTGTTTTATCTTGTTATATTTTATTTTGTTATATTTTGATTTTTGTCTCTTCAAAGCCTGTTCTTCTCTAATGGGAGATGGCAGGGCAGTGAATCTGAATAAGGGAAGGGGTGAGGAGGATGGGAGGAGTGAAGAGAGGAGACGCCATAATCAAGATATATTATATGAGAAGAAAATATATTTTCAATAAAAAGAAAAAAATAAATTTTAAAAAGAAGTTTAGGAAGACACAGGGGCCATGTTGGGAAAGGGAATATAACAACATAGGGGGAATTAGACTCTTATTGTCCTCAAGTGCTGGAGTTGAGTTTGGTGTTGGTTTTTATTTTACATTAGTCAAAGCCACCCTTGTTGTGACGCAACTATATTATCCAAGGTTTTTCACTTTAAAAATCCTCAATATCAAGCTGGGTGTGGTGGCGCATGCCTTTACTCCCAGCACTTGGGAGGCAGAGGCAGGTGGATCTCTGTGAGTTCAAGGCACCTGCCTGGTCTACAGAATGAGTCTAGGACAGCCAGGGCTACACAGAGAAGTCCTGTCTCGGAAAAAAAATCTTTACTATGAGGAAATGCTCTTCTAAAAATAGAACAAAAGTCCAGGGTTGTGGCGTAGTTGGTAAATGTGGGCTACAGTGTACAAGTCCTGACAGCACATAAAATAGATCTTGGTGGTGCATACCTGGAGTGCCAGCACTGGGGAGGTCAAGCAGAAAGATCACACGTTCAAGCTGATCCTCAGCTATGCAGCAAGTTTAAGTCCAGTCTGGGATACGTGAGACCCTGCCTGAAAACATAAAATTCAGATCAAATAAAATTAACTAACACTTTGAGGATCTGTAACATGGTTAAGCCTCAAAACCAATTCTGCAGGGCAGTTATTCCACCAACAGTTCAAACAAAGAAACTAGGAGTCGTGATGACTGAGTGACTGGACTGAGGTCACCTCGTGTGTAAGAGGTCCAGTCAAAGGCAAGGCCAGCTGGGTTTCTTCTCTAACATAACGCACCACTACGTACAGTTGGTGAGTCGCCCCACTCTAGGGAGCATCACCCACTGGATTGCAGAGTACAGCTGTGGGCAGTCTTCATGACTCAACATGGCCTCCACCAGCTTATTGTAACATGCCAATAAAAGAAAGTGCCTGTGGTCAGATTTCTACGAGTAGGAATCTAATTTTGGAACCAAGTCTCCTGAGCCAAGTGGCCGATTTTTGATAGGCTTGACTTCAAAAGGCATTAAGAGTGAGTGCGGGAGCAAGAGCCAAAGACGGGTTCTGCAAGGTACATGATCTTCTAGTCACCCCAAACTCAGCATGTCCTGAGCTATCCCTGCCCAGAATGGCTCTTCCCCCATAGCGGCTCATGACAGTGCATTCCAGAATGCCTCTTACAGTAATCCAAGCCTGAGACTCACTTTACAGCCACACCCTTTCCCTCATGCCCGATCACATAGTAATTTAAAACACCTGAATTTTTTATATCATAATCATCATCACACCTCAGTGGATATCCTTTTTTTTTTTTTTTTGCCCCACATAGCTCAGACCCCTGTCACCTCTAGGGCCTGACCCAAGGGCTTCCCAGTGAGTCATCCTTAAGTCAGTTATGCTCTGCTCGGCTCCATCTTCTACTCTGTGTGCTCAGAAAGCTCTCTCTGATATCACTGGCCTGATTCAGAATAATCCTTCTAAAGCTCTCTACCACTTAAACAAGCAAAGCCAAACACATGGCCTACAAAGCTTCCTGTGAGTTGACAAAATATCCCTCCAGTGTCACCCACCATTTCTACCTAGCCAATTGTTCTCTAGACCTTGAACATAAACGCTTCTCTCCTCTCAACATGGCTTCTGAGTAGGATGACACCCACCCAGTCCTCAAGCGTGGACACCCAGAAAAACTTAACTCAATACCCACTGTGAGCTGAGAGCTTGGAAAGACACTCTCTCCTGGTTCTTAAAACAATGTATAAAGAGCGTCATTCTTACCTGGTGTCCTTCAGAGATTAAGAGAAATTGCTGACCTAAAGTTATAAGTGCTACCCCAGGTGGGGTTTGCTTGCTTACAATGTAGCTCTTAAAATCTATTATGTGCTAACACTGAGCAGATGAGACCCAAGATGTAAGATGTTGTACCAAGAACCAGATTTACCCTTCTTCTTGGCAAAAAGCAAACCAAACCAAACCAAAGACAAAATGCACAAAAGAAAGGTGGTCAAGAAACCAAGCATCAGGTAATATGGAGGCGTGACCCCTAAAAGATGGTAAGTGACCAAAGTCAAACCTATCTCTGGCCCAAGGGTAAGTTGTCTTAACAGAGTTTCCAGGCCTTGGTGCACAGCGATAAGAAGCCTCAAAGACTGAAGGATTTTCTAAGTCAAAGAAAATAAGCTGAGAGACCAACGGGATTCACAAAACAGACTATCAGAAAGCAGACAGCTGCACAGAGAGAGAGAGAGATCCAACTGTCTGGAGGGGTCTCCTTCTAAATGTTCAAAAAGATGTTAATCAACACAGGAGGGCAGAAAGAGAAATATTCAAAGGAATTATGGAAAACATGCCCAACACCCAGATAAGACCAGGAACACGACCTATTTCTCACAGCCAGACTAGGAAAAAAAAATCTCACAGTTCACAGCCCATCAGGCCAAGTGCTCAGAAAACTTCTGTCTCGGTTGCCCAAAATAACTCTCCCTACACGGAACACTGCTCTTGAGCCACATAACCGGTCCAAAAGGCAAGGCACCAAATTATGTCAGGTATTTCAGGTGTGCACCTATCAACAGCTAAGATTTGTAAGAAAATAAAAATAGTTAGCATCCAAAGAGGTAATGTTTATAGTTCCTGAAACCAAGTTTTAAAAATAGCCAGGCATCAAAGACAGCAACAGAGTGCCATCTGAGGAAAAATTCAATCAACAAAACCAGAAATGATGCAAATGTTAGAGTTATAGGACAAGGATATTAAAGCAAAAGTAAAATATAATAATGTCCCATCTGCTCAAAAAGCTAACGATGGAGAATCTAAGAAAGAGAAGCAAGTGTGGTGTTCTGGGTGAGAGTTCCAGTGTCAGAGATTGTAAAGCCCTGTTTTGTGGATGAATTGGTTCATATGATATTGAAGAAAGAGTAGAGAAGACGAAGGCAAATCAGTGGAAAGTATACAAAAACAATGAGTTAAGAATCTAGCTCACAGCAAGGAAAGGAGAAAAAGGAGCGGGGAGGAAAAGAACATTATTTGGATAAGTGTAATGAGTATGTATATCCAATTAAATGCATGTACATGTGTGTGTGTGTGTGTATGTGTGTGTGTGTGTTCTATTGTTGTATTTATACAGAGATCCCAAGAAGAGGGAGAAATGTTTTAATTAATGTGTTGCTATGCCAAAGTATCTAACCACTGAAAAAAAGGAAAGAGTTGCTTTGAATCCATGGATGAGAGGCTACTGTTCATGGTCAGTTGGGTCCATCATTTCTGTCCCTGTTCTAAAGCAGGGAAGTAGGACATGGCAGCCAGGAAGCAGAGCAATACTGGAAGGTGCTAGAAATGAGATACCCTTCAATGACATCCTGGTGACCTGTGTCCTTCACCCAGACAGGTCCATCTCCTAACAGCACATTCTGCTCTGAACACATCAGCTGAATCATTCATTGATGAAGTTAGCACATTCATGATCCAATCGCCTCAAAACAATGATGATGATGAGAATAGCAAAGTGTTATACTCTCTGATGTTTAGACTATTTATATGTCGTATATAAAACATAAATGAATTTCATACTTGATTCCTATCACCAAAATATCTCATTATATATGTCAAATATTTCTAAATCTTAAGACATTTGAAATCTGAAACATTTCTGGTCCCAAGCAGTTCAGGTAAGGTATTCTGAACCTGTATATGTCTTGATGTGGCATGGTAAAAAAAAAAAAAAAAAAAAAAAAAAAAAAAAAAAGGCACTTTAACCTTGTGGTCAACTCCAAAAACAGAACCAGTCCAGCCATATTCTACCGAGCACTCAGCAAACAGTCCTGAAATTTAACATCACCAGAAACAACAACAAAAATCTGAGAAATCATTTAATTCAAGAGGAGCCTAAATAGATATGACAGAGTAGCTTAGTACAGTATCCTAGATGAGACTCTAGAACAGTAAAAACAGTCAGGAAAAATAAGATGGGGCCAACAAGATGGCTTATCAGGATGATGATCTGATTTCAAGCCCTGGGACCCACAAGAAAAGCATGTGTGCGTATATAATATATAATGATATGTAAAACATTTATTATATAAATATTATGTATGATTTTAAATGAAGAAAATATGAATAAAAAGTAGGCCTTTACTAAAAACCTATTAGTCATGAATGGTGACAAATATGTCATATGTTATTGTATGTTAATAATAGGAAAAGGTGAGTATAGGACAGGTGGGAATTTACTCTACTAGTCTTAATGTTAAAACAAAAAGATATTAGGGAAATAGAAAGCTATCCTTGGAAATGCAGCCAACAAGAAAACGGAACAACCTTGATTATTAAAAACTGGAAGACAAATGTCTTCCATTTGGAATTCTTCATCCATCAAAAATTTCCTTCAAACAAAAACAAAAATAATTCAGGTTTATGAAGTGCCTTATCCAAACACTCCAAAATTACAATAAATCACTGCTTAAAAGATCCATACAAAAGAATACTAAAAGAAATTCTTCCAGCATTAATGAGGGAAAACAGAACCGTAGAGCTACACAGAGGAATAAAAACTATCAAATGAGCATTACATACATAAATATGTACTTTTCATCACTTGATAAACTTAAAGATAGTTGACTGTTTAAGTTATCCTTTAGTTTTAAAACTATGATGTCTGTGAGTTTAAAACAAAACATAATTATCACATTGTATGCAATGAAAGAATGCAATTATTATTTATTAATTTTAAAAAATAACATGCCTCAAGACAATATCATAAAAGCTAGAAGAGTTAAATGATTATCCATATATTAAAACATGTGCAGTGAGGCAAACTTGAAGGTAGACTGGAAGTGAAGGATGCTCACTGTAAACCCAAGAATCAACACAAACCCAAGTAACAGATTACAGCTACAGATTAACAAGCTCGAAGTGCAGCATAAACAAATAAATGCATAAGGATGATGGTAGCACATGACTTTAATCCCAGCACTCAGGAGGCAGAAGCAGAAAAATCACAGAGTTTGAGGCCAGCCTGGTCCAGAATAGCCAAGGCTCTTCAGAGAAAAGGGATATGCAGAGAAAAGGCCTACACACAGAGATTCTGTGTCAAAAACAAAACAAAAAGAAAAAGAAAAAACACTCAACACAAGAAAGGTTGAAATCAAAAGGGAGCTGGAGATGGCTCAGTCAGTCAAGCACTTGTATGGTAAAAATGAGGACCTGAGTTTGGGTTTTGAGAACCCATGTAGAAAGCTGTGCACAGGAATTGCATGCCTGTAACTGCGTGTGTAACCTGTAACCCCTGCAAGATGGAAGCTGATTCTTAGAAGCTGGCTAGCCAACGAGGACTGGTACCCAGAATTGTCCTCTGATCTCCATGTGTGCACCATGCATATGCACACCAGCAACAGTAATCACATGAATGCACGCGCGCACACACACACACACACACACACACACACACATACACACACACACACACACACACACACACACACACACACACACGGGCAGACAGAATATCTTTTAAACAAGAAAAAGGGAATGCAAAAACAGTTGTGAGAAAACAAGGACCTTAAGGAATTTTTAAGTAGCTCCACTATGTGCTGCCTGCAAGAAATGTAATTTACAATGAAGGACACAAATAAAGCTGGAGCCATGTGTGGGGGCGCATACCTATCAAGCCATCACTGGGAGACGGAGGCAGGAGGATCAGACCAAAGTCATCCTTAGCCTACATGACTAGTGTCATGTCAGTCTGACTCAAAAATAAAAACAAAATATAACAAATATTTTAAAGTAAGTCTTTGTAGCCACTGTAACCTTGAGTTTTCTCTATCTGTTCAGCTGGACTAGGGGCAGGTTGTCTGGAGCAGCCCTGACTAAAGCCACGCCTTCCAATGTTGTCATTTAAGTAATAGCCTTTCTCGGGTGCTTCTAACAGCTGAGTTTCCTGGGAGTGACCATGGAGACCATGGAGCTCAAGACAGCAGAGCTGCCAAGGTGACAATCCAGCCAGTTGTTGCTTGACCAACAGCTCTCTGATCAAGACAATGAGACACAACAAAAGCATCTGTCGGCTGTCAAGCAGCTGACTGGTTTCTGGACAGGCAGACCAACCTCGCCTCCTTGGAAAGTTCCTGGTAGACAAGAAAGCCTGGCTCAAAAAAAAAACAAACAAACAAACCAATGTGGATGATGCATGAGGAACAATAATTGAGGCTGTCCGCTGGCCAATACATGTACACAAACGCATGGACACATGCACAGAGACGAACATGTATATACATGCACATACAAAAATTGATGAAGTAAAACTCAGAGGTTTCAGAGAAATAAACATCTCAGTACTGCCTAACCGTACTTAATCTCTGGGCAAATGCAAGTTCTGGGGTCAATGACTGGACGCAGTAATATTTATGCATTGATCCTTTACGTAATGTGTTACAACACATGCTTGCCCTTGAATACTGTGGTCCCTCTTAAGAGGCCCAGATCCCACAGCCCTCCTCATCCCCTTGCAGCTCTCTACCTGGAACAGAGTGAAGTGGCTTGTGCTGCCGCCTAATGGAAGCTCCTAATTCAAATTCCTAGCCAGCGCCCAGCTCTCCCACCAAATGGAACCTGGGGGTCAAATTCAGATCAAATTCAGGTTGTAAAGTCTGACAGCAAGTACCTCCACCCAGCGAGCCATACTACAGATCCTCTAATGTATTGTTTTAATTGTCTAGTTTAGACTTTCCGCATCTTTAAGTGGCTCTTGGTGAAGAGGAGAGACTAGCTCTCCAAGAGCTAGGTAATTCCCCGAAAGGCCAAACTGATTGCAGAATCTCCCTTTGCTCTGAAACTGGCTAGTAACCACCCCCCTTTATCCATCTAATTCTCCCCTATCACCCAGTATGTCCCCTCCCTTTCATCAACTCAGGCACAGAAACCAGACCACTAGAACAACCTCCCTGCCCCGAGCCTGCCAGCCCAGGCACTTTACTCTGACCTGCACTGTCATCTCACCACAGAAAAGGACTCTAGTCTGTGCTTTCCCATCACCCCTGTAGCTTACCAACAGACAATGAATCTCCTCACCTCTGTCCATGCATGGTGTGCCAAGCCTGTCACCTCAAGGGGGACTGTAACACTAAACTCTTCTAACAATGACATTGACCCTTCTGGGTTGTCAGTCAGTCACCTCCACTAATTAAGAGCCAGACACGAATCTGTCTTCAAAAGATCCTCATAAGAATATGAAAAGAAGTTGGGCAGATGTGATGCATGACTTAATCCTAGCACTCAGGAAGCAGAGGCTGGTGAAGTTCTGTGAGTTCAAGACCAGCCTGGTCTGCAGAGCAGGTTCCAGGACAGCCAGAGCTACACAGAGAAACCCTCTTCAAACAACAACAAAAAGAACGCGAAAAGTGTGATCACAGGGTCTGGGAAAGATTTCTCTGCATCTGCTTTTCCAAAGAACTCTGGTTTGATTCCCAACACTCACATGACAGCTCACAACTGTCTATGACTATAGTTCAAAGGATCTAATGCCCTCTTCTGGACTTGACGGGTACTGTACTCATGTGGTACACATGCAAATATACAAATACAGTAAAAACTAAATCTAAAAGAGAGAGAGAGAGAGAGAGAGAGAGAGAGAGAGAGAGAGAGAGAGAGAGAGAGTAATCACAAACACCAGAGGAAAAATTTGGAAGTTGTGCATCTGACAAATGTTGCTTCCAGGTGATTGAAGAGATTCATATTGCTCCACAATTTCAAATATGATAGTCTAGGGCTGAAAAGATAGTCCTGCAGTTAAAAGCTTTCACTGTTCTTACAAAGAACCAGAGGTCATTTCCCAGCACCCACTCCAGGAGGTTTCACAAGCATCTGTAACTCCAGTTCCAGTGCATACGGTTCCCTCTTCTGGCGACTGTGAGTACTGCAAACCTGTACACAAACCCAGAACCCCAACACACACATAAACTCATTATTTAAAATAAGCCTTCTGGAGAGACTTGATACCGTATGAGCATATTCAGGGGGAGGAGGTCCCCCTCAGACACAGACTTAGGGGAGGGGAAGGGAGTAGGGGGGAAGTGGGAGGAAGGGAGGAATGGGAGGATACATGGGATGGGCTAACAACTGAGATGTAATATGTATAAATTAATAAAAATGTATTTAAAAAAAATAAAATAAATAAAAAAAATAAATAAAATAAGCCTTCTGAACTAACCATAACACATAACACAAAGGTGGTTTAAAAATCAGTATGTGGTTAGTTCAGAAGGCTCATGGTAAAGAGGGAGGGCTAAATAGAAAAAAAAGAGGGTTTTTTTAAGGGGTGGAAAAATTATTTTAGCTGATGCTACCATGATAAATGAATAACACTATTTGTCAAAAAAATAAGTTTATAGCACAAACATAGAAACTTAATATATGCAGAGTTGTTAAAATTGGGCCCAGCAAGATGGCTCATCGGGTAAAGGCCTATACAGACCTCACAGCCTGAGTCCAATTCCTGGAAGCCACATGGTGGAAGGGGAGAACTCCTAAAGTTGTCTTCTGACCTCTGACCTCTGACCTCAGGAAAAGAGTGTGGAGGTGATAGCCTGTAGAATGTGAAAGCATAGACTATAAGATCAAAGGCAAAATTAAAATGTGTTGATTGAGTTTCCTGTAGGGCAGAGAGGAGCCATTTGTTAGCACCATGCATACTTGGTGGAATTGAACAGGTAAATAAGTGGGTCAGATAGGAGGGGGTGAGATTTCCCTATTGGAATAGAAGGTGACAAGTAAGCATAGGGAGTCAGCCAGAACGACACATCTGGAAAGGAAGTCACAGCAGACCCCTGTATCTCACTAGAGATAAGGGTGGGTGGGTGTTGCCTGGTTTCTTTCATTTACAGGGTCAGTCCAAAGATGCACTGCACTGAATAAAGGAAGAGAATTCTGGACCACTTCTTCTCCCGTAAACATTCTGCAGTAGATCTATTAGGGATAGGATATGTTACTGGAGACAAATTTGATGAATTTTTAAAATGTTCTGTTTTGTTTTGTTGAGACAGGATCTCTCTACATAGGCCTGGCTTTCCTGGAACCCACTATGCAGACCAGGCTGTCCTCAAACTCACAGAGATCTGCCTGCCTCTGCCTCCTGAGTGATGGGATTAAAGGCGTGTGCCACTACCACCTGTCCTTAACATATTCATCTTAATAAACACTGCTTACTTTCTCAGCTTCACAGGATCATTTTGACAGGTGCTGAATTTTCTTATGAGCATAAGCATCCTTCCAAATGAAAGAGCTAAGGGGATTAGAATTTGTTCAGTGGGTGCTTTAAAAACGAGCAAACAGAACATAGGACATTTTGACTTGGCTCAGAATCAAAGAAACTGATTGAGTGATGCTCTTATCTCATTTTTTAAAAGTTTCATTACATAACAAGGGAAAATCATCTCAAATTTTCCTGGCCCTCACCCTTCCTGCCTCTCTTTGCTTTCTTTATAGCTAAGCAAAGACACTCGGAAAAAAAAATTGGCTCTTAAAAATGTCTTTGGAGCAGGAGTCCAGCTGTAATGTGGGTAGTGTGCCCTGCTTCCTGCTTGCTGCAGAGCTGCCCTGATATTAAAGCTTGGATTTCTCATAAATGGACATTGTCCTAATCATTCTCTTTGTTTTGCTTGATTGGAACCAATTATAATAATTCACAATCGCCCGTTAAATCTCCCTTTTCCAGTGTCACCCTCATCTCTCTTTCCCACAAGTTCGCAATGTAACCTGAGAATCATGTTTTTCCCAAAGTCCTGCGTCTTCGGCTGAAGCCCGATTTTCTCCTCCGTGTCGCTTCTTCTTCTCCAACTCACCTTCCAATTCATCCAAGTTCAATGTCTCTCTTCTGTTCCTTCTTCTCTTTCCTCTTAACTCCCCCCCCCTCCCTCTCTCATACACACATGAATACATAAGCACACCTTCACACCCTGCACTGTGATTATAATTGCATTCCCAGACTCGAAGTTTCTTTTTTAAATATATTTTATTAGTTTATTCATATTACATCTCAATTGTTATCCCATCCCTTGTATCCTCCCTTTCCTCCCTCCCTCCCATTTCCCCCTACTCCCCTCCCCTATGACTGTGACTGAGGGGGACCTCCTCCCCCTGTATATGCTCATAGGGTATCAAGTCTCTTCTTGGTAGCCTGCTATCCTTCCTCTCAGTGCCGCCAGGTCTCCCCATTCAGGGGACGTGGTCAAATATGAGGCACCAGAGTTCATGTGACAATCAGACATTCTCAACTGTGGAGAATGTCCTGTCCATTGGCTAGATCTGGTTCGAACTTTACTGCATGTATTGTACTTGGCTGGCACCATAGTTTGAGCAGGACCCCTGGGCCTACAGACTGGGAAAAGATCTTCATCAACCTTACGTCCGACAGACTCGAAGTTTCTATGCTTTCTCAGGGCAAGCAGTGTTTATTGCTTATCCTCCAAGCCTTACGAATGTTTCACTTTTTCAAAAACACCCCTGAATCCACAAGATACTCCGCTCTAGGAAAGAGAAAAGTTACTTTTACAGGGCCTCCACCTCATGGCACTCAGTGTTTTCATCAATCCCTTCTTGAGGCCCCTGGAATGTTCTACGTCACCCATGCGCTGTGGCAGTGTGCAAGATTCCTCGTTGCCCTTACCTCAGCAATGGGTTGTAAGGACAAGAAATATTATATCATAGATACACAATCTTTGGCTTCCTGCTCCAATTTGGAGGGGGGAAGGATGGTTAAAAAAAAACAATCAAAAGCCTGCATGTTAATCTCAACACCCATCAGTTTTACATTTGAACCTGATACCATGACAAAACCTAATGTGTGCCAAGGCAGGAGTCTGAACAGGCTCCGTGTAGAATGTGTTTAAATGTGTAAAAGCTGTGACTCACCCTAACAAACTGCTCGCAATAGAGCCTCCTCTCATCTTGATGAGTGTAATCCCATAACTACAAATTGAAAACCGTAAGCAAAACTAAGATTTAATGTTCCTACGTCAAGAATAACTGAGCATAACTGTCATTGTCATTTTCCTGTTTCCTGGCGCTGGGCTGGCCATGCTTACATCTGTAGTAAAGTCCTACATTGTTTGTAGCTATGACTTACTTACTCTACAAACTTCATATTCCCTCCCTTTATTTTAGCAAAATCTCTGTTGTAATCACTGAGATTTTTTTGAGGACTTTTCTAGACTGCTGACAGTAACAGGGTTTTAAAACTGAGAAATAAATGTACCAAAGTTTTAAAATATATAATGTAGACACTGAAAAGATGGCTCAACAGTTAAGAGAATGTGCTGCTCTTGCAGAGGACCCAGGTCTGCTTCCCAGCACCCACATGAGAGCCTACAGCCATCTGTAACTCCAGCTCCAAAGAAATCTAAGGCTTCTTCTGGCCCCACTGGCCCTGCACACACATGGCACATATACATCCATGAAGATAAAACACTCATACGTGTAAAAATACATTGTAAAAATTATACTGTGATTTCATCAAGAAAGATGACTTTCAAAATGAAAAAGTTTCAAAACGTTTATTTCTATATGATTCAAATTATTCCTTGCACTATGTTTTGTGAAATTAAATTTCAAATTTTTAAGCTATAATTTTAAATTACCAATTTTTATATCAAATTGATTTGGAAAAAAGTTTAATTTTATTTAACTTTTCCCTCAATTATATCTCACTAGGCATTGGACGAAAAGAAAGATTATTTCTAACTCAACGTCCATTCAGTTGCTAATGAATAGTTGGTATCATATTCATTGATGTTATGTCTAGAGCCCCACACGTATAAACTGAAGAGCATTCCTGTTTAAAATTGCACAGTGTTCTTCGGCTGCTACAAGCAACTGTTGCAAATAGCACGCTAATCTCTGCAGGACTCCAGAACTAGAATTTAAAATGAAGAGAACAAGAAATGGACAGTAGGTGCTACTGGGAAGTGACGCTTCCTCAGCTGGGATCTGTTGCATTCCTGCCACCTGCCGGAAGGGGTTGACAAAGTAAAGATGTTTTCACAGTTACGTAAGTACTGCCACCACTCACAACCTTTCTGCCCGCTCAGGCAAGTCTTCGTTACACTACCCTTAAATCTCCACAGTGTTCAAAGATGAGCCCTCCTCACTCTGAGACTTAAGTCAGACGTCATAAAAGGATAATTCCCTGGACCAAGAAGAACACAGGCTCAACTCACATCTCATGCCCAGCACTGGACACAAAACCTCAAGAACAGAAGCATCCGTTTGCTCTTTACAACTGCATTAGTCATGGGTTTGAATAGCAGACACAGGACTAAGAGATATTTTATGGTTGAGATTCTCAAAAATTAAGAATGAAAGCAGTCCATGAAAGATGACACTATAAAAAGAAAAATATTTCGAATTAAGAGATCTTTATACAACAGGGCAACTATCGGTAACAATATTTTACATTCTTAAAAGTACTAGTGAATCCTCACCATTTTAAAAAATATATATGTACATGTATAAGATAATGAATGTACCATTATCTCAATCCACTCACTATATGATATATACAAATTTCAAAGCAACATGCTGCATAAAACAGATATGTATAGTTTTAACTATTAAAATAAACTGAAGGTAAATAAAAGGAATTTTGGTACCAAAAGAGATTTTTTAAAAATACACTTTAGAGGAAAAGGGAGACAGATCTCTGTGAGTTTGGGGCTAGCTTATTTTACATAGTGGATTCCAGGCCGTGCAGGGCTACCCTCAAAATGTTTTGTGATATGATAATAAAATCTTTAAATTCATAAAATAGCACTGAGAAAATATGAGGTATGGAAAGAAATTAGAATAACCATCCAGGATGCATGAAACCTATGGATAAGAGTTCTGGAAAGTGAGGAATCTAGAAAATAACATTTATAACAATGACAGTATTAAGTTCAGGAACTGAAAATGTAGCTTCCTACTGTAGAAACCCACTGAATACATATGCAATGACTTAAAAAGTGCTTCATACAAAATGCTCATCATGCAACAAAATCTGAAAGTATTAGGAGGTCTAAAAAAAATAATGTTCATTTATAAAAGATGCATCAAGTCATTAAAATTCTTAACAATACTTTTACCTAGAAAATATTAAATCCAACCCCTCAAAGCCTGAGAGAGAAATTTATGGCAGGCTTGGATTCTATACCTAGCTAAACTTTCGGCCAAGTATATGTGGAAACTAACATTTTAGATATCCATCATGCTTCCAGAATTGTCTTCCAAGTTACTTTTTCCAGTGAGTACAAGAAGAAGGAAGCTACAGTATTTGGGCAACAAGAGTGAGAAACCCACAAAATGAGAATGAATCCCTAGGTTAGCAGTGCTGGTTAGACAAATCTGTCTAGCCTATGACAGACGACGACTATTGTTTTAAAGGTGGGCATCAATCAAAATAGTGATGGGATAACTGGTTTATGCAAACAGATACTAAATTTTCCATCATGTTCCAGAGGAAAGTGTATCAGGGTTGGTCACAGTCACAAAGAAAATTTAGCAAAAGAAAATATCAGGAAGAAAGGCTGGATTTCAGCAGTTAAGAACACGCACTGCTCTTGTAGAGAACCTGATCTGGATGCCTAGCACACACATCAGACATCTCATACTACCTGCAACACCAGCTCCAGGGCATCTGATGCCTCCTTCTAGCCTGTGTGCACTGTCCTCACATGTGCATGTACATGTACACACACACACACACACACACACACACACACACACACACACTCCTATACAAAATTTGAAATTAAAATATTTTTTTTTTAATTTTCAAAGAACCACTGATTTTTCTTGTTGCCTACCTTACATCATTTGTTGACTGTTAAAACACTGCCCATGTCTGACTTCAATAAAATTCAACTTAAAAGTAAGTTGAAGGAGAAGAAATGCTACGGATCGGAGTGTTTGTGATAGATTGCAGAAGGCAAGTATGAGTTGACCAAGGATGAAATTGAAAACAATCACTTATCAGCATTAAGAAGTACATCTTAGATTCAAGGTAAGAATTTTAAAGCCCAGCCAGGGTGAGTACATTTTCCTCCAACAACAAGCACAGATACATGTGCTAAACAGGCAAGTGAAGATGATGAAGTGAGAGGATGGAAAGGGCGAGGATTACAGCTGTATAGGAATTCAATGCAGGTGATGGAGATTGTTCCGTCTCTTGTTCACTGCAATGGATATTTATAGGGTTTAAATGCATCAATCCTACCCTATACCCATATGCTCAAGTGTAGGCTCAATTTTCTTAACCAGTATATTTTATTAACAACTTAGTGACTGAGCATATGTCACTTATAACCCGACTAACCAAAACAATAGGAAATGAGGATTCATGGACACAATAACAAAACCATAAGGATATCAGTTCCGAGGAATGATTCTCCTGGCACCATCTGCAGGATTTCTTCTGCTGGAACCTAGAGTAACCAGAACCCGGAACCTCAGCAGGAACCGGAGCCCCCAAGCCTTCCCTCGAGCGGTTCTCTCTAGGAGCGTCTGGAAGTGCAGCAATGAACAGCCAAAACTATCCCAAGTCTCCAAAAAGCCCCGCCTCCAGTTCTGGCTCATTTATATATCTCCTCCCAGAGTCTGTTCGCAGGATCTTTTCAGTTGGCAACAATTAAGCTCCTGCACGAGGTGGTTGCTCTTCTAGTGGATTAACCTCACCTGTTCTCTCACGAGACTGTTCCAATCCCGCACTTGGGATCCTAAAAAACAGGTTTATCTCTCCTTCACTCAAGTCTACACATACAGTCCAGGTGTATACAAGCTACATTTCACAGCCTAATGTTCATACTCATCCAGACTAGGCATCTTCAATTACCCTTCATCCTTAACTCTCCATCTTTGGACTCCATAAACGAGACCTTAATATTCAAGATCTTTTTTTCTAGACCACCAGCCTGTGGTCTTTCAGTACTCTTCAAGTGGTTTTCTTGATAAGACCCTACACCACACCTGTCCCACATTTTGGATCATATTCAATTTAAAATAACATAGAGCAATTTGTACAACTTAAAAGATTTGACCCGCTTATGTGGAGGACCATGCCACTCAGCACTGGAGGGAGTAACAGTCAGAGGATGCACTTATCACCTTCTAGATATTTGTCCCTTCTTCACACTCTCACCAAATAATGGAAGGGTATCAAAAAAATAAAAATATATCTAGACTTCCACTGCAATCTTTCTCATTAAAAAAATGGAGATGAAACTAAGGGAGGAAGGGGAATGGAAAGTAAAAGTGAAGAGCTGATGGAACAGATGGCAGTGAAGGTGAAGATGATGGTCGATGTCAAGGTCATGATAAAAGTGAAGACGAAGTGTCTAAGGCTCTTGCCTCACACCCTAAGAAATAAACCCATGTTCATATCCCTAAGCCAAAGCAGCATATTGCTCTTCATCTTACAGTGCATAAGAAGGACCTAGCATGTGCCTGGCACTTTGGTTGAGAAGGATGGGCTTACAAAAATAACCAGGACACTGTCTTCTATGAATCTTTCGAATGCAGATTATGAGTGAGAGTTGGAGCAAGCTTCCTATGCTTCTGAAATTCAAGGCTCCATCTTCTAAAACAAAGAGTAATTCCTTGCTCCATGCTACACTTGAGGAAAGTAATGAAAAATCAAATCCAACCACAAATGTACCAGCAACTGTCTCAAGATCTTTACAATTAGCCAGGAAATTGATACAGCCTAAAAATAAGGCTTGATCAATTATGTTAATACTAGATTTATAATTTTATGGTGGCTATTTAAAATTATGTCTCCAGAAGACTGAGATTTAACCAATCAATGTGCTCTTTTTAAATCATTCATTGACATTTTTCTTACTTTTTATATTTATGTATTATTTCCAAAAAAATAGAAGAGAAATTGTTCCTTGTACTTTTTCTCATTTGGGTACAACCCTAAACATCATGCTGAATTACATTTAACTATGTGTTAGGATTTGTTCAGTTTGGATTTTGCACAAAAACCTGCTTCAGGAAAGAAATAATGGGCAATCGTGGACATTTGGCCAACAGGCTCTGTCTTAGTAACTTTGCTTTTGCTAGGAAGAGGCTTCATGACCAAGGCAACTTACAGAAAAAAGCGTTTCAATGGTGACTTACTTAGAGGGTGAGTCCATCACCGCCACGGCAGGAAGCATGGCAGTAGGCAGGATGGCACTGGGGCAGCAGCTATGACCTCACACCTTGAGCCAACAAGAACTAGATAGAAAAGAAGAGCTAACAGGGGATGGTTTGAGTTTCTGAACCCTCAAGGTCCACCCAGTGACACACCTCCTGCAACAAGGCCACACCTTCTAATCCTTTTCAAGATCGCACTGTATGACATTCTCAAAGAATTAACAAAAAGATACTATTGTTGTGAAATTGATTCCTTGGGGGCTGAAGAGATTGTTTGACACCTAAGAATGTGTACTGCTTTTGCAGAGGACTTGAGCTTCATTCCCATGATGCACATCTGGCAGCTCACAACTACCTGTTAATTCCAGCTCCAGTGGGGATCTGATGCCCTCTTCTGGATGCCACAAGCACCTGTATTCACCCATCAATCCCCAGTAGCTGAATTGTAATTGTATAAGAGAACATCTTTACTCTTATAAAGTGCACCTAAGATGTGTAGGAGTTAAAAAGGCGTACGTGCGCTCCTGCGCGCACACACACACACACACACACACACACACACACACACACACACACACAATGTGTTTGTGTAAGGGGAAATGCACCCTCCACAGTTTAACAAGTGTGTGCATTGGAGAAGAGACAAAGAGATAATAGAACAAACAAGCAAACGAGGTTGTAGTCAACATCGTAATGACAGTGATGGAAAGGGGACTGAACAGGGGAGGAAATAGGGCATCATTGTTTAGTGGGTTCAGCTTTAGTTTTCCAAAAGTGGAGCTCTGTAGAGATAGACAGCACTGAGACTCCACGACGCATTTGATACTGATGAACTATGAAGTTGAACACAGTTAAGATGCTTAGTTTTATGTTACACGTATTTTACCATATTTTTTACTTGGGGGAAACCCTAAATGGAGGAAATAGTCACTAGCTGGTGAAGCGACTAAAAGAGGTCTTCTATACTTTGTGCCAGATTTGCTCAAATCTTGAAATTATGTCAGTTATCAAAAAATAAAAAATAAAAAAGTCAGTGTGTACAAAGTAATATACCTAACACACAGGGTGTCAGAAGTCAACTCTACATGTACTATAAATCAGGAGAGAGCCTTGGGGGGGGGGGGGTCCCAGGTGATGGGTGGGGACTCAGCTACTGTACTTCATAAGGGAAAGAGCGCTCGTGGTAGACAGCTCACACTTTGGCTTGACTGGGCTCGGCTCTTTGACAACTGCCAAGGAGAGACTCCGGAGCTCTGGGAAAATCCCAGTGCACGTGTTTGAACACCATCTAGGGCTGTCGCTGGAAGCCCTGCCCTAAGACATGTCCACCCTTGAGACTCTGTCCATTGGAAAAGGAAGTCGGTGGAACAATAAGTTATAATTAAAAGGGAGACTAGATGGCTGAGGCTCTGGGAACAGCTGACACCTCTCCGCTTCTTGGAGCAGATCAGCGTTAACTCTTAAAACTACATGGGGCTCCTGCAGCCCCCAGACAGTGCCTTCTAGCTCCCATGAGTGAGTTCCAGGAATGGAAATCAACCAACTCCTTTCAGCAGAAAATAGGTTTACAACTCAGAGACCAGTATCCGGACACATTAGAGCACCCTGTAGCCCTCTGGCTTCCTCTTGGAGCAAGCTAGCTCTCCTGGTCCTTATGCAGTGACCTGAGGAAACCCAGGGCAGACTTACAACGTTCAAATTCACCATAAAGCTGAGAAGAATCAATTCCAGGAGTTCCAAGACAACGCACAGATGCTCAAGGAAAGCTCGGGAAAGCCTGATCACAATTGAAACTGAGTCAAGTCAGGAAGTCATTCACATGCCAGGGCCATTTCCTCTGCCTCCCCCACACCGCTGCCCTGGAAGTCAGTTCTCACAGTGCTCTGCGAGTCAGGCTTAAGCTCAGCTGATGTCATCCACCAGAGCAGGGGGCACGCCCACTGCATCAGAGGAAGAGACATTTGACTGAGACCCATCCACCCTTCGACCCTCTTGGGAGGCTGACATTTCCAGGACAGGGAAAACAAACTTCCTTTTAAAAGGAACTGTGCTTTCAGTGTGGGAAAAAATGGGAGGGGGGTAGGGAATTGGAGAAGGTCAATACGTGTTCACCCTTGGCTGGGAGCCGACAATGAGGGAAGTTTCTGTTCTTTCAGAAAAGGTAAGCAAAGCATAATGTCCTGTTGGTCAACACTGGATCCAAGTCACCGCACGTACTCGTAGGACCTTGACCCAGTAGAGCTGTAGGGTAAAATGACCCAGCTTCCTCTCAGCTCAGCTCCTGCTTTTCAGGAGTGTCTGAGGAGAGGCACCTAATTCTTGTTACCAGAGTCAGCGTTGGTAGTAGAAGGCGGCATTCAAGATGGGTGATTTCCCACAGGACTCACTTTGCATGAACTATTGTCCTGGTTTCAGGTGATGTGAATATTCTGACAAAGAGCAACTTAGCAAGCAAAGGGTTTGCTTGAGCTCACAGCCCCAGGGCAGAGATCATCATAGCTGACCAGGAGCTTACGACAGTCACATCATACCCACAGTCAAGAGCAGACAGAATGAATGCATGCACGCTCACTACTTAGCTCGTCTTCTCCACTCTATAGACTTCAAGACCCAAACTCACAGGATGGTGCTGCCCACAGTGGGCTGGGTCTTCCCACACCAGCTATTGATTTCAAGGCAATCCCACAGAGACATGCCAACAGGCCAGGCTGATCTAGCAGTCCCTCACTGAATAAAACTCTAGGTGACTCTAGTATGTGTAACATTGACTATTACAACTAACCACCATAATTATCTTATCTGAACCTGACAATTTCACCAGGTGTTGATTATGGCAATCTTATTTTATAATTGATGGATATGAAACACTGAAAGACTAAGTAATTAGTCCAAGAACACATAGCAAGTGGTGGGGTGGGGTCAGGTTTTGAAGTCAGACATTGTAGACAGATATTTTTCCAGTCAAACTTTACGCAAAAATTGTGTTTTGTTTATCTGAATTGTGCATAGGGCAGCCCTTAGTTACTAAGTGTTTGAGATTCAATTCATGTGCGACTAGAAAATCAGATTTTTTGAAATTGTAATTTTATCTTAATTTGGTTAAATAAAAACCCTCACCTATTGCTAGCAGCTATCCTATTGGATAGCACAGACTAACAAGCTCGGAACAAAAAAAAATTAATACTTAACCATGTGCCACATGGTGAATGACAGTATGTAGGAAAGCCCTGGTCTTTTTTAATTGATAATTTTAATTATATAAACATTAATGCCCTCCTTGAAGACAGAGAGGAGTATAATGAATGAACTTGTAGCGAAGGGCGTGGACTGTAGTTACCAGGAGCGGCAAGCCCATCCAGGCTGCCCTTCAGGCACCGAGGGCCTTGCCTTTTGAATGATGATGGCATGCACATCTCCATCCAGCTGCCTCTACCTGCCTCCCTGCCTTCATCTAGCCCCAGAAGCCTCTTCGTACTTCCACCTTCAGTCTGGCTCCCAGGTCAGCAACCCCCGAGAGCATGGGCACCCTGGATATTTCTCCCTCTGAAATAAATCACTCCTAACACGTAAGGATAATGCTCGAGTGAGTCCTCTTATTCCAGCTAGAAGCATGGAAGCTGTACCGGAGAAGAAAAAGAAAATTCCTGCTGTGCCAGAAACCCTTAAGAAAAAGCCAAGGAATTTCAGAGTGGAAGATGAAACACCTTCAGAAGTTTGCCCTGAAGAACGTGCGAAAGGCCAGGAGGACGCTCGTCTATGACAAGGCCAAGCACTATCACAAGGAGTGCAGGTGGATGTACTGGACTGATATTTGCATGGCTAGGATGGCAAAGAAAGCTGGAAACTTCTATGTGCCTGCAGAACCAAAATTGGTGTTTGTCATCAGAATCCGAGTTATCAATGGTGCAAGCCCAAAGATCCACAAAGTATTGCAGCTTCTTCATCTTTGACAAATTCTCAATGGCACCTTTGTTAAGCTCAACAAGACTTCAATTAACATGCTGAGGATTGTGGAGCAGTATATTGTGTGGGGGCACCCCAAGTTGGAGTCTGTAAATGAGCTCATCTACAAGCGAGGCTATGGCAAAACCAATAAGAAGCAAATTGCCTTGACAGATAATTCCTTGATTGCTTGATCTCTTAGTAAATTTGGCTTCATCTGCACGGAGGATCTAACTTCCTGTGGCCCCTCAAACTGTCTTCTCCAAAGGGGAAAATGAAGGAAAAGACAATTCACTTTGTGGGAGATGGAGAGTCGAGCAACAAGGAAGACCAGCCTTATTAGATGGATGAGCTAAGGTGTTGCCCATGGTATTTTTGTAATCTGGCCAGTTAATAAACAATCACCGCTTGGCAAATTGAAAAAAAAAAAGAAGAAGAATGCTAGAGAAAGATCCATCTCTAGCCACCGTCCCTCCAGTAGTTCACACTGTGTATGACGTTCAGCAAAGCAGAATGCAAAGTCATACGCAAGCTAACGCAGGAAGGACTTTAACAGAGAAAAGCAGGAAAATGAGTGTGGACTAGATGGTCAATTAGGATGCAGTTTAATCGTCACTGCCCACTTGAATGAATTTAGAATCATGGAAATATTGATGAGGTGTGTCTTGATTTCTTTGATGGTGATTGTGATGAAGTCCCTTGACAGAAGCAACTCAAGAGAGAAAGGGCCTATTCTGTCCCATGATCCTAGGGCACAATCCATCATGTCAGGGAAGTCACAATGGCAGAAACATGAAGCCACTGATCACACCAGTGGATCTCAAGCCTGCTAATGATCGGCCCTTGAATACAGTTCATCATGTTGCGGTGACCCCCCAACCATAAAATTATTTTTGTTGCTACTTCATCATTGTAAATATTGTCACTGTCATGACCCATAATGTGTTTTCTGATCATCTTAGGCAACTACAAACGGTGGTTTGACCCCAAAGGGGTTGTGACCCACAGGTTGAGAACTGCTGCATCACACTGCACTCAATCAGGAGGCGAAGAGTGATGAACTCTAGGGCCCGTCGCACTTTCTTCATTTTACACAGCCATTTTATGCACAGAAGGCGCTCCTATGCCATTTCAACCCAGCCCAGAAAGAATGGCGTGGGTTCTCTTGTTTTTAGAAGTAATAAACTTAGCTCAAGAGGGGAACTCCTATGGACCAGGGGCCAGAAATGTCTGTGAATGATCAGAGCAGCCTCAAAGAGCTTGCACTGAAATAAAAGGTTTTCCAGAAATCCAACAGTGTTTCTCGGATGCCTTCCTTTTACAGTAAGGTAAGCTAATGCTTAGAGGTGAGATGGTATCCAAGTTCACACAGCAATGAGGCCATAAACAGCAGGTGCAGCCAAGGCCAGGATTCCTGTCAGGGACCCTGAGACTCTGCTGCAGATTTTGAATATGGCTGTGTGCTCAAAGGTCTCCATTTAAAGGTTTGGTCTTGGGGTGGCATTATTGGGAGGTATTGTGGACCTTTCAAGGGGGGTGCTTACATCACTGGGGGGGGGCAGAGGAGTGTCCTTGAAAGGGATTGTGAAATCTTGCTTGTCTTTGTCGAGCTTTTTGGCTTGAGAGGTGACCATTTTGTTCCTTTGTGCATTTCCATGATGGTAGACTGTCATATGCCTCCCTCACCACAACAGCGTGCCTTTGAACTTCCAAGTCTGGACCAAAGGGGGAAAAAAGCACTGCTTTGTAAGTTAGCTACTGTAAGTACTTGGTCACAGTGATGCGAAAGAGCTAGCTTTTGCATGTACTCTAGCATCTCTCACTAGCCTTACCTGAACAGCGTTATCCTTCCCACACTGACTCTAGTAGACCACACAAAATAGACAAACAAGCCCTTTTAATGACGTCATTGGGGATACTTTCATTAAACTATTTTACTTGGCAACAGCTCTTTGTTAAAAGCAGGCCAACACAAACTGGGCTCACTGATGGGTGGTTTTTTTGGGGGGGAGGGCCGCAAAGTTGCATGGGTAGAGAAGTAGGGGTGAATCTGAGGAATGTTGGAGGAAGGGAATAAGAGTGTATGAAATTCTCAAGGAATTAATGAAAACTTTATAGTAGGCAATCTTCTTTTCAAGGGCCTTGCCCTTTGGTGTTCTATCTCAATATTTTCCAAAGGCCCAAGCAGATGCAGGAAAGAAAACCTTCTGTCAACAGGATAATCATTAGCGTCCACTAAGGAGACCAAAATCAAATCCCACGGTGTCTGCCGCCCCTACAGGAAGACGATGGTCATGAGTGCTGTTGGTTCTACTCTGAGTTTCCTCCCAGCAAACTTAGCCTTTTTGTTATTTGGGTCTCCCGGCCAAGTCAACACATTTTCCTTTCCCTCTTTCCAAACAATACATTCTCCTACTGGTATCTTTGACCCACCCAGCTCCGGTGTGGTAGACTCAGGGGAGAAGCGGCACACAAAGGCTGAGTTCTTGCCCTTCTTCTAGCAGGACTATGCAGCCTGCTGGCCACAGGCAAGCTCAGGACCCTCAGAAGAACTGAGAAGGCAGACACTGCGCAGCTGTATATGTGACAGCAGTATGTGATAATACTGCCTGTCTCTACATGGAAAGCCCTGGCGTCTTCTTTACAGGGAAGAAAGGAGCATGGAGGCCTGGAACCATCCTGGACAGTCATCTAGCCATGTTGGTCCCTACCTAAGAACGGAGGTCTGGCAACGATGAGTGATCTGTGACACCACTGGGTAGCAGATGTCAAAATCAGCCATGGGTCTTTCAAGGTTCTGGATGGCTGTTTGTGCCCTTATATACTCGGGAGCACTGCATATGGTTTGGAGCCTACATTGCATAAAGTTTGGGTCCTGCATTACATATGGTTTGGGTCCTACATTGCATAAGGTTTGGGTCCTGCATTAATACAGTTTGGATCCTATATTGCATATGATTTGGGTCCTATATTGCATATGGTTTGGGTCCTGCATTACATACGGTTTGGGTCCTACATTGCATACATTTTGGGTCCTGGTTCTTTGGTAGTTTTCCTATGTTCTGAGGCTCTTCCTTCTTCATGTCTTTTTGAAGACAGGACTAAAACTTCTACTCAGCATGCCTCAGAGAGATTTGGGAATTCAAGTCAAAGCACCCCCAGAAAAGTATAGAGTGCTGTTAGCTAATTATTAAGGCACCTTTCCCACCTCAGACATATTGTCTAGCAATTTATTTAAAGGATAATAATTTTTTTAATCTAAACAAAAAAATTTCACAGGAAGAAACTGAAGCCAGAACCTTGGAGCTAAGATCAGCCTGTGGGCAGTGAGTGCTACCAGTCATCCTGTTAGCACTACGACCAAATGCTAACAGGACAAGAATGAGCTTTAGAGTGGAAAGCAGTGAACTTCCCAGCCCGTGCTTTCTCTTCAAAAATAGAGTTCACCCAGGAGGCTGGAGAGGTGGCTCAGAGGTTAAGAACACTGGCTGTTCTTCCAGAGTACCCAGCTTTTGGTTCCCAGCACCCATGTTGCGCTGCCTACAACAACTTGCAACTTCAGTCCTAAGGGGACCCTGACCTCCTCAGGCACCAGAGTATCAAACATGCATACATGTAATTAAAAAATGATAAAACAATGTCTTTAATCTCTCAGCTGGTGGGACAAGTAACCCTAGCACTGCAGAGGTGGGGGCAGGAGAGTCACCCGCTGAGGGTCAGCTGGATGCTGTAACACCATCCTGTCTCAAAATAAAACCACATTGTCAAAACTTAACCCACATGAAAAAGAACAGAGGATTCGCTCCCCATTCAAGCTACTTCTTTTAAATGGTGACTAAATTGACTGAAAACAAAGAGGAAATTATACAAGTCTTAATCTTGCCTCCAGAATTCAAAATCTAGGACACTTCTCATAATACTTTCTCCTTCTTTTCTGTAAGAATTCCTAAGAGTCCCTGTGTGGGAATAGGAGACTAAGACAAAGCTAGACAGAAATAAAAAAAAAAAAAAAGCCAACTCCAAACAACAGGCGAGTGACACTCTGCGGCCATCCTAGGTCTGCCTGCCTCCCTGTGCCCACTCTCCCCAGTCAGCGCCAGCTCACAGTAGTAGAGCACTTGATTTTTTTTTTTAATAAATAAATATTTCTCTAGGCAGTTAGTGGAGCCAAAGTATGTGATCCATTTATTTGGAACCAGACTTTTATGTAGTGTTTTATTATTTTTCCCTTGTAAGATGTGTTCTCTTCCCAAGGAAGAGTGCTCATTAATTTCAACCCATGGCCCTAAGGTATGCTAAAACCTTCTCCTCACACTGGCTGTCACACAGCCGAGGGTCAAAACAGCAGTCTCTTTCTAAGTGCAAATGCCAGAATCAAATCTGTTTCTCTGAGAAGGACCCTCCAACACCACCCAGAAGGCTCCAGGAGCTGGGGTGAAAATACTGGAACTTGGGGTTTCCTAGAGTGGTACTCCCAAGTTTGGTGCACAAAGGGCACATATTTTCCCTGCTTATAAACTGCCATTTATTTTTTTATGCCCATGCAACTAAGTTACAGTCACATAAGAGGTGGCAAATGTCTTGAAGATTCTGGTCAAGGTTGCTCCTCCATCTTAAGTGCCTGGTATAATATCTTTTATAGAGTTGTAGGAGCTCAAGGCTCACTCTGTGTTGAAGTTTCATTCTGTATAAGGCACAGAAATTAAGGCTTTCCATGGGCACGCTCTCTAAACACCGCAAGTCAAAGGCGGAGTCATTATTATTTCGTCCAAGCTGTAGACAAAGAGTTGAGGCATAAGAGGTCAAATCTGCTGTTCAAGGTCGTGCAGCAATCTTCCACAGACACATCCTCACAGCCAGACTCCCAAGGGTGCAGAAAGCAAAGACTGCCTCAGGGCTAACTACCCTGCATCTCAGATGAGAGAGAAGCATCACCCCTTGGGTAGGATATCATGTTGCCTTCCAGCACTTCAAGCTTTCTAGGGTGACATTGCGAACTGGCTGGTGCAGAGACCCAAAATGAGCTGGCTTATGCCACACTAAGAAAAATGCTCCCAAGGGCTCAATGTCCTAACACAACAAAGCTTTGTTTTTCTCTTCTTCATTTCTGCTGGGAGTCCATTAGGCAGCTCTGGCTGTTGTATGACCCCCAACTTGCTGAGAAGCGCACAGGAGATTTGGTGATTAGTACGACGGCTAGCACCAGGACTAGCCACCCTTAAATAGCAGTCTTTTCTAAGAACAAACCTGTCTGAGCCCTAAAATCGCCTCTGCTCTCCTGATAGGCAACCTCCAACACCACAGCAGGAGCTAGGAAAAGCTGTCCTCCAGGAACATGGTAGAAAGACCACTGCTGTCAAGAATCAGGTACCATTCCTAAATCTCCCATTTACCTACATAACATGGGCAAGTGGCTGCTTTTTTGAGATGAATTTTCCCTCATTTCTCAATGCGTATGATTATGCTCCTCCTCTTCAAGGTTCCTAGCATCATACTTGATGAATCTATAAATGAATGTCCTTCACTAAGGACATGCCCCTAAGGCGATACTGGCACCCTCCCGAGGATGTGGAAACATCTCTAGGGCAAGGCTATTTGTGGCACAAGTCAACTCCTAATTTTGCTTGGTTGGTGTCTTGGAGAGGCCCTTTGCCAACCTAATAGAATGGGGTCAGCAGTTCACGGCAAGTCTTGGGTCTTTGGAGATATTGGGTGCTTTTTTGTTGGTTTTTACACCTAATAAAAAGCAATTTCCTCTTTTCAAAGAGCTTTTTTTTTTCTGCTTGGAAGATGAGTGGTTAGGGGGGTTTTGCTTGGCTTGGAGTTTTAAGATGGAAAGGACATCGTGTTTTAAGGCCGAAAATCTGGGTACAGAAAGGACAGGTGGTCATCCAGGTCACAGAGAGCAACAAGGGCAAAAAAGTAAACTGCTCTCCAGGGTGGACCTCACCCCTGGGCAGGAAATAGCTCTTGGATACAAACCTCTGCCACATGGTCCATGATGAATGAGTGTTAATAGCCCTCAAATGGATTTCATGTCCCCTTGAACACGGAAGGAAGGAAAGGGAACTCTGTAGAGTAGATTTTGGCCTAATCAAGGCCTAAATGAAATGCCAGCTGGGACATAGGCTTGAGCCAACCCAGGCAATGGCTCCCGTCTGGTACTTTCTGAGAGTGAAGTAATTTTACCTTTCTCAGAAATGGGATTAAATGCAGGTATGGGGAGTGCCCAAGAATACATGGGGCATTTCCTTCTTACAAGCCACTCTTGGCCTTTCCACACTGGCATCTACACAACTCACTCACCACCTGCTGTCTACATGGCAGAGATAGAACTAAGCCACCTCACTGACCCCTAAGGAAAGTTTTGCAGATGAAGGGAGCCAGCCTGCAGGGAGAGGACAGGGCTCAGCACTAATCCATCCACCTCCAGATGTGTTTCAAGCCAAACTCCTTCATTGACTTCCCTCTCTGTGGCTCAGATGCCTGCTGTCCAACAGAACCTAATTCTCATGGGTTCAGAGGCAACCAAGTTGACCCAATTATGTGCTGGGGGCACTAGCCAGATCCTAGAATCATTACCATGCTGGCCTCTGATGACTCAGCAATCTTTTTGCCAAAAGCTACCCCTCACTTTGCAGGGAGGGAAATAAACCTACATTAAATTTTTTTCTTGGGGGGGGGGCGGTTGAAAGTACTGCTTCAAACAGACAACATCTCCTTTGATCTTTACAGAATACCTAAGGAGAAAAGAATTATCATTCTCATTTTAAAATGAGAAAATCAGAAGCTCCCAAAGGTCTGTGTGGCTTTCCAGGCTTAGCTAATGCTTATGGGTACTGAGTCAAAATACAACTTGACCTTGAACTTGGATGTTTTGGTTCCAGATATAAATGCTGCTACCATTTTCTAGGCATTCTCCTACAGTCTTCGTCCATTTTGCTATAACAAAACACCTGAAGCTCAGTACTCAACAAAGCAAAGGCTATTTAAGTCGTAATTCTAGAGGTCCGAGAGCATAGTGCTGGCATTAGCTTTTAGTGTGGGCTTCCTGGAGGACAGCATCACACTGTGGGACAACATGTAAGAAAGAAGCCACCGACATCACATAGGGCTGACGAGATGGCTTAGTGGCTAAGAACATGCTGCACAAGCCCGAGGAACAGCGTTTAGAGCATCAAAACTCACGTGCATGCCAGGTAAGTATGGAAACCCACCTGTCATCTCAGTCCTGGAAGGAAAAGAAAGAGGATGCCCAGAGCAAGTTGGCTGGCAAGACTAACCACATCAGCAAGATCTGGGCTTGATTGAGAGACCCTGTCTCGTTGAATAAGGTTGAAGAGCAACGGCAGATGACTCTTGAGCCTCTGCGTGCAAGTGCACACACATACACATGTCATTGTAAACACATGTGCCCACACACATGCAAATACACACACACACACATACACACACAAATGGAAAAAGAGAAAGGTCATAAAACACAAAAGGAAGCAAAGGAGTTGGGAGAGGCCAGCCTCACGGGGTCTAATCTTGCAGACATAACCTCAGCCCAAGCCCAGCATTAATCCTTTCACAAGGAAGTCATGACCATGACCATGACCATGACCATGACCATGACCATGACTGTGACCATATAACTTCCCACATACGCCCCAACCTCTTATGACACCACTCCTTCTCAATACCATGAGAGCGAAGATCGAGATCCCAGTACGTGAAACGCTGACGGTCATGTGCAAACCATACTAAAGCACAGAACATGGGTTGCTGTAGGGGGTTACCAGGGTGACATCCCCTGATGAGAATATTAGGCCTCTGAGACTTAAGTTTGCAGGTGGCATAAATGGAAGCCAGTATTTCTCATGTCAGGGAGACAACTCTCAGGAAATGATTAAGGAAGTAAAAGAAACCAAAGCCAAGATAATGGAGACCCCAAGTCACATCCTGCTCCAGACAAGAGACCATCAGTAGGTACTCAGAGACACTGTGAGCAGAAGGCCCAGCCTAAGGCCAGCCCTCCTCCTGGATTGCCCAAATTGCTAAGGGCCATATAGTGGAGAGGTTTTTGACTCATAGTGACCAGATGCCAGATGTCTCACTCGTGACAAATGTCAGGAAGCTCCTGCAGGCCTTAGAGCTAGAGACCTGCGAGGTGCCCCCAACAGCTCCTACCCTCATGAAAGACACTGATCTTTGCAGGAAGTAGCCAGAGAGATCAGATGGCGTGCACAGGCATCCACTTCAGCAGCGGAAGGCGTGGAAGGAAAGGCCCACTTGAGAAAAAATAGTCCCCTCTGCTGACCAAATGCTCACAAATCTGGACTTTGGTGATCTGCAGAAGGCATCGGTCAAGGGCAGGGCTGTAAGTAACACCTCTTTTCCCTGAAACTGAGTCAAATAGGTAGCATGTGATCTCACCCACAGGCCTCTCCCAAGCAAAGGAGTACTTCTCCTCACCTGAGGAATAATTCTCTCCAACAAAGAGCATTCCAGAAAGGTAGGTTTTCCCTTCAACTGCCTCACAGCAAACACAAAACAAGAAGTTAGCCTCTCACTCAGGGATAAGATGTTGAGCCCATGAAAGACTTCCTCGACTGACCCAAAGCCTCCTAAGAAATCAGGTGTCCTGCGGACCTGTCGTCACCTGCTTAGCCATTAGCTGTGGACACGATGCTCACCGCACCGCCACTCTGGAATAGTCTTTTCCCTTTCTATCTCTGTCATCCTTCCCAGTTCTCATTCAACCCAAAAGGCAATGAATTCAGGAGATCTGTTGGCAAGATTAAAAACAAGGGCTAGAAACCAAGGGATAAAAGAACGGGTTTTTTCCCTCCGCTTTTTTCCCTCATTGTCTACTTTCAACTACACAATGAGGAAAGCGTCCATAAGAACTAAATATGAATGAGATTGCCCAGTCAGACATCTTCAGTATAACTGTGCTACTAGTAAAAAAAAATATGAATATGCCCATGGTGATGAAAGGAAAAAAGATAAGGATATACTAAAAACTCACTTCTTCAAGCAGGTGAGATGGCTCAAAGGGTGAAGGTGGCTGTCACCAAGCCTGATGACCTGAGTTCCATCTCCTGGACCCACAGAGTAGAAAAGGACAACTGGTACCTGGAAGTTGTCCTCTGACTTCCACACGCACATGAAAACACACACACACACACACACACACACACACACACACACACACACACACACACACATACACAAATAAATAAAAAAAAATTAAAGATTCAATTCCTGGTTTAAAAATTTAAAAACATCACTTCTTAATCTCCATGGCCCAAGTACCTCCCCCTACAGTCACTCACTCTTAACATGAGCCAACACTGATGGGCACTGCTCTCAGATTGTTCAGAGCCTGTACATGGGGAAACTCTACCAAAAAACAAACAAACAAACAAAAAAAAAAAAAAAAAAAAAACACCAGCATCCCTGTGATCGTCATCATGGCTGCCCCAGCAAACCAGAAAAAGACAGCCCATCTGGCAGGATGCCTTCCTCGGCAAGCTCAGCAAGGTACTGCTAAACTGTTAGCTTCAATGAAACCTTAGGTCACACAATAGTCACCAAACCACAGAAGCCTTCTTTAAACACGCCACTGCCCCCATGGACCCCATACACTCCTCCCTGCTTCCTGTTTTCTGTTCAGCTTCAGCTTCTCAGCCTGCTCCCTAGAGGCCCCCAACAGATCCCTGGCTGTAGGCGGGCTAGCTTCTAACCTACCTCCCTCACCCCCATCACCCCCATCTCCCAGCATCCCCTCCTCCTCCCATCCCTAATGCCTTACCCTCCTACCCCGGTCCATTTACTCTGTGCTCACAGATTCTTCAAGGGGGAAGCTCATGTCCATTTTCTCATAGAAACCATACCTAGCACCTCTCATGCCTGGAACACTGTTCTGAGTTCCAGCAGCACAGGCAGTTTGAATGATCCAGTCTTTCATTGCTTTGTATGTGTTTTTTTTTTCTTCTCATCTTATGCAAGGTGGTTCTCTTCAGTTATGCCAAAATCACGAGCAATCCTAAGGTTTTTCCTAGACCTTAGAAACCACTGGTAGCCACTGACAGCATAGAAAAGGCCACCATATAATAGCCAAGTTATAGAATCAGCCCAGTGGCCTGTCCACAGATGAATGGGAAAAGAAAATGTGAAATGTGTCACTATTAGACGTGTGCGTGTGCGTGTGCGTGTGCGTGTGTGTGTGTGTGTGCGCGTGTGTGATGGCATTTGACTCCGCTATACAAAAGAATGAAACGATATTGTTCACTAGGAAATGGGTGGGGCTGGAAACCGTCACATTGACTAAAATGCATCAAACTCAAAAAGGCAGATATCTCATGATCATGCTTTCCCTCACAGTGAGTCCTTGCTTTTACACACATACACACCATCAATGCGGAGGGGTGACTGTTTCAGAAGAGGAAAAGAACTAGTATGTAAGGAGATGGAGGTGGGGGGATGACAACGGAGGCTAAATACAGTCAAGTACGTGATAGAATAGAAGGAAACGCCAGTATAAGATACTCTCTTATAACCACTTAGCAGTGGTTATGGTGGCTCTGTGGTTAAGAGCGTTTGCTATCTTGCAGAAGATCCAAGTTGGGTTCCCAGCAGCTCAAAGCCATCTGCAACTCTAGTTCCAGAGGATCTGATGTCCTCTTTCTGACCTCTGCTGGCATTGCACACATGTGACCCACAGAAATACATACATGCGGGAGGAGGGGTCGGAGAGCCGTCACTGTCCAACAAAAGAACACTACTGTTTCTGAAACAAAGGTGTAGCTTCTGGAAAACTGAAACAATGTCTGATCTAGCTCTGTCAAATCTGCAGAGGTCCTGTCTGAGATGTGCCCTCGGACTGGGGAAGAGATTCGGATACATTGCCCCTACACCTGAGAGCATATTTATGGCCACAATCAAAGTCACCAGCCAGCAAGGGCCATAAGACCCCAAACCTGCCTTAGATACAGACCTTGACTTGAGGCTACAGCAGCTGGCTTCTCCAGCCCTGGTGAGTTGTCCACTGAAGAAGAACCCTGACATTCTTTTGAGGCTGGTGAAGCTGACCTAAGGGAAGGAAATTCAAACCTTCCTTTCTGTTCTGGACAAAAATTTTTGCCTCCTTTCCAACTTCCAGGAGTGGTGGGGAGTAGGTATGGGAGGCTAGCAAGGAAGGGAAGACAGGCTGACTTCCCTCATTCTTTGTTCCACCTGTAAAGCCTCAAAGAAGGAAAGAGCCACTCTCCACACAAGACAGTGACACCACAGCCTGTGCCTGTGAGCCCCGCCATGGCTGAGGAAAGGTTTCTTATCAGCAAACTTCACCGCATGTACAAGGATGGTAACTGACAACCTCAAAATGCTACATATCAACCCTGGAGCAAATCACAGAATGGAAAGGCAGTCAGAAGCCTGTGCAGTCACCATAAATCTCCTTAGAAAAGAATGGAACCAGGTATGAAGGTACTCTTGGCTTTAACAGCCAGGATCTACACAGTCCCAGGTGCCTGCAAAAGGGTCCTCGGCTCTCCATGTCCCATGTAACAGGTTCTTAGAACACTACTACTTGAGAAGTTCTGCATTAGAAGGAAAAGGGAAAGAAGAAAAAAGGAAATTGGGAGGACGAATGCTCCGAAGAGCATGATTGATTGGGAGAATCTCAGTGACAGAATATCTCCTTGAAGAGAGATATTAAAAAGGTAATTTGCATATTCAAGTACAAGTAGGACCAGATTCTGTTCTGATTGGCCAGTGCTGGTTGTTAAATATTGTGACAACAAGCATTGCAAGGATATATTCAAAGCAGCTGAATACTAGTAATATTAGTGATTCAGGGGCTCTTGGTTGTGACAATGACAGGTAAGTGAATACACAGAGCAGAAGAGGTTAGAAAGTCCTCCACTTAACAAGACGAATTTCTGTTTCTTTCTTATGCTTGCTTTACCCAAGATATGTGGAAATTTAAGGGATGTGAAAGAAACCACTTTCCTTACACAAAGTCAAGCCACCCACAGTATCCGCTGTGACATGGCTACCTTGCTCATCAAGCAAGCAAAGAGTGTCCTGTGACTTGCCCCACCACCTAGGCCCACCCTGGTGTCATGTGTCTGTCCCAGGCCTTGCCCTCATCCTGCTTGACTCATTTCCACCCAGCCCGGATCCTCTGCCTCTGCTTTGATCTGATGTCCCTACCCTTAATCATCAAGGGTCTGCTTATCTAAACATCACTGGCCTCTGGAGAAATTACACTACAGAAGCCAAATAGATAAATAAACGCTGGTCCTCGACCTCCACTAGACCAAATTTAGGAGTCCCCTGGGGATGTTTACTTTGGAGAAGTGCTGCTTCAGATCTGGACTCAGTCTTTAGGGAGGGCGCCAAGTCAGTCACAGTGAGATCTTCTTCTTCACAGGGAGGTCTAATCCCAAGGTTCAGGTTTAAGAAGCCCCACAAGCAGCATCGCTCCTGCCATGGCCTCCATTTTGAGATTAAAGCCTTCAATGGGTAAGAGATTGCCTTCATTAGTGGTCGATGCCACAGGCAGGAGTGGGGCTCCTGGGTGAAACAAACGGGCTTCCAAATCCTGGGTTCCAAAATTTCTCAAGTTTGACCAGACAACCTGCACCTAAGACCTCCGTCTAGGATAGTCTGGATGATGCCCATCACAGCAAGGCCAGGCCCACACCCACCACATTAGAAAAAAAAGACCAGGCCAGTTCCTGCAGGCAGCTTTCTCTCCAGAAGGAGAGATGGATTTCCACAATGATGTCCTGCTCTCCTTCCAAATTCAACCACCAAATAAGTGGCCGAGGGGTGGGTGGGTAAGGTTGGCAGGCCCCAACCCATGATAGGAAACATCCAAAGAGGAGAAAAATAAAAAAACATTCCTGTCAGACACTGTTGGTCAACATAACAATCAAATGAACTCTTGGCAAGCCAACAGAAATCGCTCAAAATTTTGAACAGTAGACCAAAGAAAAGAAATACAATTTTGTAAATTCCGTGCAATAACTCAAACTAAGCTTGGAAAATACATTTCCAGCAGTAATTTTTTTTTCTTAATAAAATAGACATCATGTAATAGTGGCCAGTGGTTGGGCAAGGATGTGTGGCCAGTTCCTGCTACTGGCATAAGAGCAGGTATTAACTGGTGTGTAGGCACCACTGTCAACACTGCTGTTGGCTTACCTGCAGCATGAGTGAAGGTGACAGGAGCATGGCTACAGGGTCTCCAATGGACTCACCCTGGACAGGCATCATGACTGAAAGACATATACAATCAGAACTCAGAAGTGCTTAATGCCACATTCTCAGGACACTCAGCCTCCCTGACCCTCGTATCACGGAGGCCACACAAAGCATAAACAGGAAAACGGGCTGGACGACCTGCCCCTCCCAGGCAGGACTCTAAGGCCTTCAACTTCTGCCCCTATCATGTTTCTTACTTCCAAGTTGAATTTACTGAGGCTGTGGTAGGATTCATTTTAATTTTTTAAAAAAGCAGATGCTTTTAGGTGTTCTCTGCCTTAGTAAAAAAAATAATAAAGCAATGTTTTCAAAGTATCTTACCGAGGCTAGTGAGATGGCTTGGTGAGAAAAGATGCTTCTCAGCAAACCTGAAGACTTGAGTTTGATGCCTAGACCCACATGGTAGGAGAAGGAACCTGATTCTCATGTGCTGCCCTCTGTCCTCCACATGCATGCTGTAGCATGTACGCGCCACCCAACACATACACACAAATAAATGTAATTTAAGTACACTGTGGTTGTTACTATGCAAACCACATGTTATGATGCTTGTTTGGATCTCTGTTTTGAAGTACCCTTATTCCACTTTGGCTCAGTCGTCTGCTCTGTGTCACACATGTATAGAAACACTTTCAGGAAGACTTGCTTAGATGTCTAATAAAAAATGTTTTGGTCGTTGAGGAATGCCAAAAGTATGTAACTAAGGAAGCACAGGCTCCATAATATTCCCCCTGCATCCCCAGCCTGAAAAGGGAATTCAGAAATGGCTGCATTTTCTCTATAAAAATCATCATGAAATCTCCAGTTTACAGTAAGATACCTCATTCCACCCAGTGTTACCTCCCTCAGTGATATATATATATATCACCACTCCATCCATATATAGGGAGCTCTCACAAGCAGAAACCAGCTACTGTGCAGAGGCTCCAGCCTGAGTCCTCAGGTAGAGCCTATACCACTTCCCAAGGTCCCACAGTGAAGAGCTGGAAGAATTGAGTGAGTGAGCATTGGACCATGTCCTGCTACCTCAGGAAGACTTACAACTTTCTATAACTCCAGTTGCAGGGAAATTGATATCTTCAAGTCTTCATGGATACTTGCACACATGTACACAAATATACACACACACACATACAGAGAGAGAGAGAGAGAGAGAGAGAGAGAGAGAGAGAGAGAGAGAGAGAGAGAGAAACTTGAAGAAAATGAATACAAGTTTTTATTAAATTGTCAACTTCAAGTATAGCTACAGCTGTGTTGACTACCCGTACCCTTTTAAAGACGTAAGCCACAGACTCAAATACTCCTCTACCTGTGTTCTGCTGTGTAAAGTCCCTGAAGGTGTCTGAGCTATCACCACCATTTCCAGGTAGAAACACCATACACTGTCATTTTCCTCTATCTCTCTCCCTCCCTTTCTTCTTCCTTCTTTGTCTTTAGTTAGCACAGTAAAAATGTCCCGGTTCTTTACAGATTAAAGCAGAAACTCAGAAACATCAAAGAGAAAGGAAACTCTCAGGGTGTGTAAGCCTGAGCACATGTTCTTTTTGTTTGTTTGTTTGTTTTTGTTTTTGTTTTGTTTTAATGCCTTCAGTGCTACTTTAAATCTTCTTCTCCATGATGATGGGTTTGTTAAGAAACCAGCTCCCTCCAAATATCAACACTTTCTAATGATCCATCAAAATTAGCATTCTCTGGTAACCTAAGTTGCACTTTGAGTGTTTATTTCTGTATATTGCTAAGCACTTAGATTAACTGGCAAGACAACCTGACCTCAGGGAAGGGTTGTGGAGTGTTGGCCTTGTCCTTTTAGTGAGTTTACAGAGAATGAGTCCAGGTAAGTTTACCAGGAGTGAGTTCAGCTTGCTGCTTTAGTTGGCCTATTAAAGGGATGAGGAGCTGGAGGAAGAGGCAGGCTTGCCTGGAGTATGGCCTGCCTGTGAGATAGTGGGTACCAAACAGGGTAGAAGCAGATTGGTGCTCACATTACATGACTATAGCCATTCAAGAAACTTCTTCCTCCTCCCTCCTACCAGAGAGATGAACATCAGAGACCAATTACAAGTATGTCACCAGAAATAGCAGTAGTCATCGCAACAACATTTTAGTCCAAAAGCATAATGACGTAACAAAGCACTGGCTGATTCGCAGTGTAGGTTCCAGGAACGAAACTGTTGACAGCCAATCCCGGCCCTCAGACAGTATGCGACAGCACAGCACTGTTGCACAGTTAGGATTCCACTCAGCCAAAAGCAAAGACTTGTCCTAAGACCTGGGAGCCAAGTCTGGTGGGTGGATTCACGAACGCTAGGAAAATGCACTACCACCGAGCTATCCCTGGAGCCCTAAAAATCTGAAGGCTTTCATCTTCAGATCGTGAGTTAATAATGTTTTCTAGAAGTCGGTCTTAAGTATTTATTCTTTTTTTTTTTCAGTCTTAAGTATTTAAAGGATCTTAAAATACACACGCCCAGCATGCTGGAGCTACATGCCATTTTCTAGTCCACACATGACCTAGTAACAACTAATATTGATTATCAACTTAACAGAGCCCAGAATCACATAGGAGAGAATTTACTCACCTTTTATCTAGGAGGGTGTTTTGAGATTTGATTAATTGGCGTGGAAAAGCCTGACGTTCCCTAGGCGGAAGTCCTGGACAAGATAGACAATAATAAATGAGAAAGAGAGCTGAGCACCAACAACCGTCTCTCTCTCTCTCTCTCTCTCTCTCTCTCTCTCTCTCTCTCTCTCTCTCTCTCTCTCTCTGCCTACCAACTAGGTGTTGCTCAACGTGACCGGCTGCTCCACACTCCAGCTTACTGTGACATCTCCACCATAACAGACTGTACCACCAAGCTGTGAGTCCAATTAAAGCCAATGCCTTCCTCCCCCAGATGTTTTAGCCTAGGATTTTGTAAAGGCAACAGAACAAGGAGTTAACACAGCCCTTCTACAGATGAACCATCTTACGAAGCTCACAAGCCAGGAACAAGTCAGCCTTGCTAGACTATGATGTACTTTTACTCTGTTGGATGCCTACATGGAGACAGTGGATGTCTGAGCCGATGACCAAGCCACAAATTTCAGATTTCAAAAGAATCCACCTAGGCCTTCCAGCATCTGTTCATGGATCATCAGATAATGAAATATTCCCAGAGAGACAGATCTCCAGTTGAAGGCTTGCCTGTGGTTCCTCCAGAAGGTTCTGGAGAAACAGACACCTTCAACTGGCCTGCCCTCCTCTGAAAAGGGATCGTGATGCCTGGAGGTCTACCTCCTACACGGGGCACTGGCCAGGACGCCCACAAATGTGCTGACAGCTTCCAGTCACCTGTTCTTTCTCAGGCCCTGGTGCAGATGTGACCATCCTCAAAGAAGCCTGGCTCCAGCACACACAGCCATGACTGCAGGAAGCGGTTGACGAAATCAAAAAAGAAAATTACCACAGCTCATTAAGTCTTCCATATCAGCCCAGTGCAATCCAGAGTCATCCATTGGGAAATGCAGGATCTGGGAGAGGGACCCAGAGCCCAGCCACATGGCTTTGATCCTCTGCACAGCTTAGAAGACCAGGCATCTAGTCAGACCCAGAGCATGAAGGTCCTTCCAAGAGGAAGACACAAGCTGCTTTTCTATATAAGATGGAGGGTGACATGCTCTCTACATTTGTATGGCTTGAGGGGATTTCAGGATTCTCTGATAATTGAGAATGAAAGAGAAAGGAGGGAATAAAGAGAAAATAGGGGAAAGGTCTTCAATGAGCCCAGAAATATAAACATGGACAGTTGGTGCCTTAGAGCAAACAGGAAGTATCTTGTAGGATGCTGTGAACAGGGCCAGGCAACAGTTAGTCTGTGCCCGCGCTTATGATTAAATGGGGTGTCAATTTTGGCCTAACTCTTCAAATTGAAAAACAACTTAATTTGCAACTTTTCCTTCACCTTAAACATGTCTAACCAGACATGATCAAAGATTACAACAGAAAAAGTAAATGCTCGCCGTTTCTAAACATCCATGCACAGGAAGCAAGGTCTGTGCTTCAGTTTTGGCTTGGCAGTGCACAGGGAACATGTAGGGAAATCCTTCCTTGCTGTAAAATTGGGAAGATAGGAGCTTTAGAGATTTTGGCCACAAGTTTAAGGCACATGGTGGCTCACAACCCATAGGAGCCATAGGTTTAAAGATCTGGGGAAGAACATGATTTTATTATTATCACTATTACTATTACTATTATTATTATTATTATTAATTAATTAATGTGTGTCCATGCCATGTAGAGGCTAGACAAGAGTGTCAAATCCCCTGGCACTGGAGTTATGGTCAATTATGAGCCATCCAATGTGGGTGCCAGGATCTGAACTCAGGTCCTCTGAAAATGCAACAAGCAACCTTAACCACTGAGCAATTTCTCCAGCCTCAAGCGCATAGGTTCTACTACCATAACACGTCATATTAGAGAACGATGTAATTAGTCAATAAGTTTACCTTTTGAAGGTGCTCAATAACACATTCTAAATAAAAGAGTATCAAGACCTTTCTGAAAAACTGCCACAATGCATTATAGGTACAACGTCCAAGTGAAAAAGATTTGTGAGGACATGACCTAATCTAAGCTAGCTATTATAGGCTCCGTTTTATGGGCTAAGGTGAGTCAACACTAATGAATCAATGAAAGTGATCCTGCCCTAAGGCCCTAAGGTCATAGGTGCATGCCAGGAGATCCACAGGTCAGGAGAAGGCAAAGGTTCAAATATCAGAGATGATGTCTTGTTTCGGAGGCTTGCACTTCACCCCTAAAACACATGAATATCCCCTCTATAGAGCATGGAGCTGTGAATTCTGTTCCTAAGTTGCACTGCCCCCACACAGCTCAACTGGGCTATGGGGTCCACCTGCTCCTAGTTACATGTTATGTCCCTGTGTGTATCTGTGAGGGTATTGTGTATCAGATTTGAATCTCAGTCAGTAGACTGAGTGGGGCCACTCAGTGTGAATTTTGAACCATCCTGTTTAATGGTAATAATTCAATCTAATCCAATCTGATGGGAACCAAAGAGTAAAGAAATTGAGACCCTCGCTTGCTGCCTGAAATGCTTGAACAGAAGCATCCATCTCCTCCTCCCCCTCATCCCCCTCCTCCTCCTCCTCCTCCTCCTCCTCCTTCTCCTCTTCCTCCTCTTGGGCTGAGATTTAGACCATCTCCATGAGGAGAAGGTGGAGTTTCCTGTGAATAGGAATGGGGCAAAGGAAGAGAAACTAGGTTAGAAGACAGAGCGTGGTAACGTGGGACCTACTCTTTAAACACCCTTCTTGGACAAGTAGATTCAATACAGATAGACACTCCATTGGGTGCTTCTGCTTATGGCCTCCTGTCATCTACACAGCCCCTCAAAAGAAAGTCATATTCTGCCACTGTGGTAAGAGGACCCCACCAGAGGAGGAGGGGGAAACCTCTAGGAAGACAGGAACTGATTCCTCCCTTCGTTGCTGAGCTGCTGTGCTGAGTGGAAACTACATACATGGCACCACCCACACACCAAGATGATCCTTGTGGTGGCACTGTAACTTAAATATGTCATCTCCAGTCAACAGATGGCAAAAAGCGGGGTCAAAATCAGAAGTTCCCTGCTCAAGGCATCAATTTACTCAGGACAGTCTCCCCCCTTGCTCTGTTCATTAGACCCCAATTCTCCTAAGTACACAGAGTTGGCAGGAGTCAAAGTTGGGGCCCAAGAAGACTCCAAAGAGGGATCTTTACCTAAACTGAATGCTAAGGGATGAATGAGAATTATTCAAAGATGGGCAAGCAAATGAGCATCATTCTTTTCACCAAGGAACCAAGAACAGAATTGTGTGAAAAGGAGACCAGCCAAGACAGAAAATGCAGAAGAGATGGCTTTGTAGTACTGGAAGATAACCATGAAACAAGGAAGAAAGGGAGAGAGAAAGGAATGGAAAGGAAGGGCAGGGTCATGGTTACTTTTTCTGTTGCTGTGATTAAAACACCTTGACAAAACGATTTAAGGGAGATAGAGTTTATGCACCCAAAGGTGCAGCCACCCATAGTGGACAAGATAATTAATGTTGATTGTCAACTTGACAGACTCTAAACTCACCTGGAGGGCAAGGCTCTGGTCATGCCTATAGTAGATTGTCTTGACTACATTGAGGGTGGAAAGACCTATCCACTATGGGTGGCATCATTCCTTAGATCTTGGACTGTATTAATGGAGAATGCAGAAAGACCTGGTGAAGCCAATGCTTGGATTCTAATGCTGTGAGGAAGTTAAACTTGAACCTGTAGACAGAGCAGAACTACTGGAAGAGTTTTTAAAGGTAAGTGAGATGATAAGTCTGCACTATAAACAAGTTTTCCTTGTAGTCCTTGTAGTTAAGGACACCTCTAACAGGGACAAGGTTAGAAGCAGATATAAGTCAGGAAACCATTATACCTTGAAAAAGATGTGAACTAATGTTCCTTATAGAACAGAGTTGGCAAGATGCTATTCATTGAACAATGTTTGTCTCCTCTGCAGTTCATGATGTTTAAACCCCTGTAAGGGGTATTGAGATACGAGAAACTTAATCCAACCATGGTGCTGAGAAGTGAGGCTTTGTGGGAGAGATAATAGGATGTTATAATACAATTGTGGTGAAGCCTCATTTCTCCTGGGGGATCTGTAAGCAGTTAATGGTTGCTGGGGGGAGGAAAAGGCATTTCTTTAGAGGCAGAGCCATTGGTAAGGTGCCCATGTTCCTGTAAAAAACTCCTTACCTGTGTTCATGTAAGCAATGCTAATTAAACTCATTCGGTCAGCAGGAAAATAAAGAAAAAAAGCAGAGAGTAAAAGAAAAGGAAGAGAGGGAGGGAAGGATGAAGGAAGGAAAGAAGGAAGGAAGAAAAGAAGGGAGGGAGGGAGGAAGGAAGGGAGGGAGGAAGGAAGACAGGCAGCTATTTAGAAGAGGATCAGTAGAAGGAGAAAAAGAGAAGATAATGAGGGTAAATGTGATCAAAACACACCATATTTGTGTCTAAAAATCATCATGAAATCCATCACTATGTATAAATATAAGTGACTCAAAACCTTTTTTTCTAAAAAGAAGTTCCCTCTGTCAACTTGACTGAGCTAACACTGACCTTCCTCCAAGATTGTAGCTTCCCTCCATAGTCCTCTGGAGTGGCATTACACATTTTCCACACTCCTCCATGAGAGCTGGGTGGGGCATGTGGCTTTTCACTCTCTGCAAAGCCCTCCCCTTTCGCACCCATGCTGTCTGGCTCTTCTCCTCCCCATCTCTCCTCATAGCATCCCCGTCTGCCCTAGAAAATCCCACAGCACTCACTAAACACTGCCAAGTAGCCAGTCCCCTTCATCCCAACCCTATACACTGCCACCAGTCACCCTTCCCAGCTCACACGTCCCAAAATCATTTGTCTACACCACAATCACTTCACTTCCAAAATCTTTGACTTTCAGACATCAGGGCCCTCCTCCAGGGAAACACCCTGCCGTGGCAGCAGCCTGCTGCCTTTTATCCACTCTACTCTCTAGTCTCCTAGAGTGCCAAGCCCTTTGTGCCTTTTGTCTGAAGCTGTTGGCTTCCCTATTTCATCTCCACCTCGTCTAGACCAGGCCAGACCAGCAGAATGTTGCCACCCTCTGCTCACGCCCTCTTCTGCCACATCCTGCCTTTGTGCTAAGTTCATCTAGAGGCCAAGAAGCCATGCTCCACGTTCCCCAGGATGGAGGGCAGGGCTCACACAGCTGTGGAGAGCGGCCATTCCCACCACACAGTGTTTGATCCCAGCTGAAGTCTAGCCTCCGCTCAGGAGGCCTGCCTCACTCTGTCTGCAGTCAGCATTCTTTCCTTGTGGTCTGCAGCAAGATTCCACACCCCGCAACCTCCATGAGCCTCCTCCCTGGCAACGAGGTACCTCTACTCTCCACGAGGCGTTTTTGCATCTGACTTTGAAAAGAAAGGATGTCTTCCAATGAGTCTCCCTCAGTTTCCGAAACCAAAATATTTCTCCATCTAGACCTACTTTCCTTCCCCCAGACAGTTGTTTTAAAGCTCATTCCTCTTCTGTTTTGGATGCCATCTGTGCAGCGTGAATTCTTCCTCTTTTCCTATGCTTCCCACGTTCACCCATCCCCTTATCTCCATCCATCTCCTTGGATCTTAGCTTGTACTTTCTCTCAAGCTTCTCCCAACCTTTAAAGTAAAAAATGACTGAGTCTCAGGGATAGCACTTATTTTTTTTAATTACATTTTAATTTGTTTATATATGTGTGCATGGACCCCGCATGTGGAAAGCAGAGGACAGCTTGTGAGAATCGGTTTTCTCCTTCCATTTTGTGAGTCCTACAGATTGAACTTGGGACATCACGCTTGGTGTCAGGCGCACTGAGCTGCTAAGCCAGCTCATGGGTCCTCAAGACCTCACTTCTAAACGATGCTTCTTATCGTTTAGACTACTGGGCAATAAGCACTCCCAATTCCCCAATCAGACACATAAGCACAGCTTCTAAACTCAAGTATAGATATAAGGTTTACAATAGTTTTTAAGTTTCGGTAATTGGGCTGGTGAGAAGGCATCTCGGTGGAAAGGAGAGCTTGAGTTTGAACCCCAGAACCCGTTTCTAATAAGTTGTTCTGTGACAACACTTATGCTTGGTTTTTGTGTGTTATTCTAGTTTTCTGTAATTCCCTCTTTTTAAGAACGAATGTTATTTTTAGGAGCATCTTTTTACGTTGTCTCTAGTGTGTTCAGAACTGGTTTCAAAGTCATCATATAACCGAGGATGAACTGAATGTAGCTCCCTCTGATTCCACCTCCTGAGTGCTGGGCTGATGAGCCTCTGTGCCTTGTTCCGTACAGTTGTGGGTTCTGAACTCAGGGCCTCATGCATTCTGTGAAAGCACCCTGCCAGCTGAGCTGCACCCCCAGTCCTAACTGTTTTTAATTTGCATTTAATTTTACACATAAAGGTTTTGTTTGCATGTACATCTGTACATAACATGCATGCAGTGCCCATGGTGACCAGAAGAAGGCGTTAGATTCCCTTGGAACTTGTGTTGCAGATGTTTGTGAGCCACCATATGGGTGCTGAAAATCAAAGCTAGGTCCTCTGGAAGAGTAGTCAGTTCTCTCAACTGCTGCCCCATCTCTTCAGTCCCCTAATTTTGTCTTAATCTTCCTGCTACATAAAATGAAATCTCAGTTCCGTCCTCTCATCCCTAACCAGATATGCAAATGCCCCTTTCCCAAACTTATCTTCCTCCTTTCTGGGTTGCGATGCCATGATCACTGGCTAAAAGTATCCATCACATGCATAAATGCATTCCTATATTTTATAGGTTAGTGCACTGTGGTTATAATTTTTGTGGTACACATTTCCTTTACACAAGTGAATTTTTTCACCAATTTATTTTTCTCTGTTCTAATTTCTTATCAATGAGCCTTTTAGTCCTATTATGTGGGGGAGGGGCACTCCTGAGCATTGTCTAATTGCTTTTTAAGTTTCTACTGACACATTTTAGTCTTCAAAAGCTCATTTCTGCTCCAGCGTCCTTCTTTAAGTAACAGCCTGTTCTTAGATGCATAAGTCAGTGGCACAAAATAGTAGACCCAAACATGAGTGCACATGACTGATATGTGACAAAAATGCCAAAAATACACACTGGAGAAAAAGACAGCAACAGTATCTTCAGCCAATGGTGCCTGGAGAATGATATCTACCACCCTGTGCGTGCACACACACACACACACACATACACACATACACACACCAAAGACTTCACTGTGAAACCTGAAATGCTGATACTTCTAGAGAAAACAGAGCCAGTACCCTACAAAGTATAGGTTTAGGAAAGGACTTCTTGAGTAGGAACCTATTTGGTTAGAAATTAAGGCCAACAACTGGCAAATGAGACCTCATAAAACTAAAAAGCTTACTTCACAGCAAAGAAACAATCAAGTAAAAAAGAAGCCAGTAGATTAGAAATGAGGGAATCCTCCCTTGCTCTCCCTCTGACAGAGTCAATACCCAGAAATCTAAACTGTATAAACAACTCAAAAAACAAATATCCTGATTTAAAGATGAGCTATGGCTCTGAACAGCAAATAAATAAACAAACCTTTAAAAATCACAAAAAAAGTGTTGCCATCATTAGCATTTAGGAAAATGCTAACTAAAATAACCTTGATATTCAAAAACACAACCAACAATAAATGGTGGTGAGGATGTGGGGAAAGAGGAAGCCTCGTTCGCTGTTGATGGGATTGCAAGCTGGTGAAGCTACTAGGAAATCAGGAAGGAGAACTCACAAAAAGATTAATAATAATAATAATAATAATAATAATAATAATAATAATAATAATAATAAATCTATCATATGACCCAGCTATACCACTGCTTGTCATAGAACTCAACATCCTACTCCATAGATATTTGTTTGGCCATGTTCATGACTGTTCTGTCCATGGTAGCTAGGAAACGGAAGCAACCTAAGTGCCCTTTAGCTGATGAATAGATAATAAATAATACGATGTGTTTATATAATTGAGTATTATTCATCCTTAAAGAAAAAAAGGAAATCACAAAATTTTCAAATAAATAAACAGAATGGAAAATATTATACTGCGTGAGGTAATCATATTCAGAAAGACAAAGGCTGCATGTTTGTTCCCATCTGTGGCTCCGAACTTCAAATTTTTAGATTTAAGTATATAGCCTAAAGTAACACAAGAAGCCAGGAAAGCAAAGAGGTCCCATGGACCAAGGAGTAGGGGAGAGGGATGCTGGAGAGGGGTGTAATAGAAACAGCTACTACAAAGGAGAAAATCGGGGGATGGGAAATGTACTACACAGGCTGCCAGAAAAAGGATGCAGTCAATAGTCCTCCGCAGCTGTGATGACTACAAATCACAGCCATGGCCAGGGTGGCAAAACATCCCCCAAAGGTGCAGGGACAGCACTTACAGGAATAACCAACAGCCGTCTAATTGGTCCTAAGACCAGCACAATAGGAGGGAAACCATGCTTGGCACCGTAAGCCAAGCCAACCACCGACCCTAGGGGTTTCTAGCCCCAACTTCATTCTAAACATCTGTCTTTATAGCCACAAATAAGGGTAGCTCCAGCATCCCATCCCATTCCATCCCCATCAAAGAAGTTTCCTTTAGCAGCAGCCATTACAGAAAGCCACAACTGGTCAAAATACAGAGAATAACCTACTGAGGGGAGCCCAACCCCAGTGGGTACTGTACAATGCAACCCCTATAACTAAGGCTCGGGGAAACACCGAGGAAGAAGGGGTGTACCCATGAAAGCTTAACAATATGGCTGTCTAAACAAGTTCTGTAAAATAACAGCGGCAGTTGGCATGCCAGGCTTCCTCTAGAGTGACCTCCCCGAAAGGTTATCCAGTCCTGAGTGATTAGACCTGGAACCCCCAAAAGGTTATCCAGACCTGAGTGATTAGACCTGGAACCCCAAAAGGTTATCCATCCCAAGTGACTAGCCTTGAACAGGTACACAGAAGCAACATTAACTGAACTCAGTAGATGCGTTTGTGTATTCATATGGATGTATATGGGTGGTCAGCAACAACAAAGCAGCAGCCATGAGTTTGAGAGAGCATTGGGGTGGGGAGAACACAGGAGGATCTGGAGGGAAGAGAAGAGAGAGATTATGTCAATATAGTATTCATGCATGAAAGTCTCAAAAAATTAAAAATAATAAAACAACATCCTGTTCTTGTTTCACAGGTATACTTCTAAATTTATGGATAGCATCAATATATTTTGAGAGCTTTTAGTTCTTTTTACATGTGTGGGTTTGATGTGTGAGTGTCAACCACAGTGCACATACGGAGTGACTTCTCTCTTTCCACATCTACTTGGGTTCTGGAGATTGAGTTCAGGTCAAAAGCCTAGGGAAAGAAAGTGCTTCTACCCACTAAAATCATCCCCATCTCGCCAGCCCCTGTGTGGTTGTTTGAATGAAAATGGCCCCATAGTTAGACTCATAGGAAGTGGCACCATTAGGTGGTGTAGCCTTACTGGAGTAGGTATGGCCTTATTGGTGTGTGTCACTGGGTAGGCTTTAAGGTTTCAAATGCTCAAGCCAGGCTCAGTGTTTCTTCCCGCTGCCTTAGGATCCAGACATAGAACTCTCAGCTCCTTCTCCAGCACCATCCATGTCTGCCTCCATGCCACCATGCTCCCCACCATAATAATAATGAGCTAAACCGCTAAACTCCAAGCCATCCTTGGTTAAATGCTTTCCTTTATAAGAGTTGTTGTGGCCGTGGTATCTCTTCACAGAAATAAAAATCTTAACTAAGACACCTTATTTTGTGTTTTTATTGCATTCTTTACTATTCATTTGTCTGTCAGTTTTTCTATCTCATTCATATATAATTGGGCATATATAAATTTTTGGGTATTCTGTTTTCACTTTTCATAGTTAACGGTTCGGCAACACTCATTTGCTAAAGGTACATCTTGAGTAGAGGAAGCCTTCTGTGTGGTCTGTGACATGGACCAGATTTCCCAGAAATCACTTCTCTTTCCCTGCGTAGAATGTAGGGGTTAGGGTTTCTAGGATAGTTGGGGTGGGGGTGGGGTGGGGTGCTAAGGAAACCTCACAGTCCCCGCTGTAAGGCTTCACTTAGGGTCTTGTTTGAAACACTGTGGCGCCAGAACTAGTCATCAGAAACTAGAATGTGGGGGATGGGGTGAAAGTGGAGAGAAAAGACAGAGGCAGGTAGCCTCGATATGAGCGTGAACAAGCCCGCCCAGATCGAGCATAACTGACATAGGCAAGCACCCTCCTCCCTGTCTGCTCTCTGTTCTTTGCTCCCCTCAGTGGTGCCTGGTGCCTCTGATTCCTAAGCCCTTTGGCTTGCTTACTGGTTCCATACTCCCTTCTCCACCCCTTACTGGTAATCAGCTGTTCACTTCCCGTGTAGGAAAAAGAGGGGAGAAGGGAAGGAGAGAGAGAAGGAAAGGGGGGTGAGCAGGAAGGAGTGCAAGATAGAGAAAAGGAGAGAAGGGAGCAAGGAGGAAAGGATGGGATGGAGGGAAAAGAGAGAAGACGAAAAGAAGGAAGAAAGAAAGAGCGGAGATTGTAGGTTGTAAGAAGGGTGGGGCAGAAAGAGAAAGAGGAGACTACGGGGAGGGATTCTAGAAAATGGGTCTTTGTCGAACACTTGTTCGGCTCTACACCTCCTCTGGGCCACCCACACTGCGGCCAGGCAAAGCCTTGGCTGAGCGCTGGTAACGGTATTCTCATAGACCAGTGAAGAGACGCTTCTCAACCACATTAGTTAACACGGCCAAGGTCGCACATCTAGCAATTACAGGTTTTCCAATTCATGGCTCCATGACTCCCAAGACCCACCTCCTTTTACCTGTCCTGTGTTGACGGAAACCCAAGGCCCCTGGGACAACAGACACCTCCTAGATGTGCCTCTTTGCGTAAGGCAGTCCCACTACTGGGTTTGGCCTTGGAGGTCCTTCCACGCTCTGGCCTCCCCAAGCCTCTCTAGCCTTCCCTGGCAGCGGGGCAAAGTATTTCCTTCTCTCTGGAAGGGGCCCAAGGCGCTGTATTCTCAGCTGCTTGGGCTGAGATCTGAAGGACAGAGCAGCTGCTGACGTCACTCAGCATGCCCGCCACTTCCACCAGGCGGTTTATGCTGGCACAGCCCAGAGCAGGGCTGGCTGGGAGGAGATCAGCCCAAACAGTGTTAATAAGAGGCAGCTGGATTTTAAAAGCCTCCTTGACAATGTAAAGAAACGAAGTCAGATGTTTGTGGAACCGATGTTGAAATGGATGTGCCCGGGGCTCCACCCTTGCCATGGTCCCTCCATGCTTCCGCCCCTGATTTCAGGTTCAAATGTAGGCAGATGAGTCAGACACCAGCTATGCAAAGGTCCTGGGACCTAGTAGGATGTCACATTAACAGGCTGTTGTTCCTTTCTAAGAACCTTGGTCAGTTCCTTGGGCCAAAGCCCTGTAGGCAACATTGGTAGTGTTTGAAAAGAGAAAAGGGGGTCACAGAATGTATTCCCTTTATTCACCTGAAAGCTACACTAGATGGAACTGGAGAGTTGGCTAGGCCTTCAAGTGCACTTCCTCTTCCAGCGGGTGTGAACTTTGGTTCCCAGCACTCAGGTCAGACAGCCCACAACCACCTGTAAAGGCTTAACTCCAGGGAAACCAGTGCCCTCTTCTGGCCTCATGGATTCACACAGACATAGACACACAAATAGAAACTCTTCTTTTAAAAAAATAATAATATGCACTGAACAGGACACCACAGTAGTTGGGTGTGTTGTGGATGCAGACAGTAATCTTCAGGGATTAGAAAAATGCCAGACCAGACAGGATGTCCTTACCACAACTATTTCTCTTAAGGCTTATTCCCACATCTCTCCCTCCAGCTCCTCCAAATCCTCCTGACCAGAGATATTAGCTACCTCCTTGAAGCCCTGCAGGAGACCTCTGAGCCCACAGTGTATGGTTCTGTCCACCCTTCCTTGTGCGAGGTTTGGCTGAGGTCAGACTCATCATGTTTGTTAGCCGGTGGCATCTATAGAGGCCCATGAGGAAGTCACTCTTCATACTCAAGCCAAGGAAATCCATCTTGGAAAGCTAGTGTTCTCCATCCTTCACAATCATGGCACCTTTGGATTCTACCACCTTACTTTCCTTGCCCACTGTGGTAGCTTCGATGTGAGTTGTACCCCACAGGCTCACTTGGTCCCCAGCTGGTAGTGTTGCTTGAGCAGGTTATAGACTCTTTAAAAGGTAGAGTCTCACTGGAGGAAGTGGGTCATTATTGAGTTCTGCCTTAAGTCTTGGGTGTGTGTGTGTGTGTGTGTGTGTGTGTGTCTGTCTGTCTGTCTGTCTGTCTGTCTGTGTGTTTGAGACAGGATTTCTCTGTGTAGCCCTGGCTGTCCTGGACTGGCTTTGTAGACCAGGCTGGCCTCAAACTCACAAAGAGTTTGCCTCCCTGAGCACTGGCCACAGCATCCAGCTCTACCTTAATTCTTTATAGCCCAGCCCTACTTCCTGCTCAATCTCTGCTTCCTGAGTGTGAATGCAATGTGACCAGACCAGCCTCCTGCTCCTGCCATCTTGTCCTATGTGTGTGCTGCTGTGTGTTTCCTGCCATGATGGGCTACGTCTCTCTGATACAGTAACCCAAAATAAACTCTCCCTTAAGCGGCTCTTGTCAGGGTGTTTTATCACAGCAATAGAAAAGTAAGGCATCCTGCCAAGAAACTCTAGGCAATGGGAAGGTTTAGCTGGGGTCAGGAGTTCACATCTCCCTTCCAGAAACATAAGCTGAGAGCCAAACAGTGGGAAAGAATTAGCTGGATGAAGATCAACAGCAGCCTCCCTCATTCCAGAAAGCAGCCTGTGTGAGCCAGGCTTGGTAGCAGACATCTGTAATCTCAGCACTTGGTGAGCTGAGGCAGGAGGATTTCAAAATGAAGGCAGTCGAGAATATCAAGTATGTGTTAACATTTTACTACGTACGTGTCTAGATTTCTATCTACATTTAGTAAGTAATTCAAAATTCCTCTGAATCTATTGTTAGGTTAAGGATTTTTGCTATGGAAAACTGTTTACGTAAGAATTAATTGCCAGGACAAACTGGAAGATGTTCTGTCTTTAAAGACATTCTTTTTAAAAAAATTTATTTATGTTATTTTGTGTGTGTGTTTTCCCTGAATGTATGTATACAAGTATGTATGTATGTATGTATGTATGTATGTGCATCATGTACATGCCTGTTGTCAGAAGAGGGAACAGGTTGCCCTTGGAACTGGAATTACAGATGGTTCTGAGCTGCAGTGTGGGTGCTGAGAATCAAACCTGGGTCATCTAGAAAAGTAGCCAGTGCTCTTATCTACCGAGCCATACCTCTGGCCCCTGAAGACATTCTCGATGATGGAATCTTCTTTTTCTGGCAAGGGATACTGTAGTTGTGGAAGTTATCTCATAAGTAATTTTTTTTAATTTTAAAGACAATGTTTATTAAAAGCTTTAGAGGAAATAAAATCACTGTATGAATAATTAAAAAAAAACAAAACAAAACAAAATGAAGGCAGTATGTGCAAAGGTCCTGAACGGGAGAAGACTCAGGCAGCTGGTGTTGCTGGAGAGAACAAGGTACTAACGACAGTGGAACTGATGAGACTGTATAACCAGTTTAAGAGCCAATGAGGGAGCAGAGCTAGCTGGGACAGACCCCGCAGGCCAAGGAGAGCAGTTATGGCAAGACACGGCGAGTGCGTTATAAACAGCAGCATAAGGGATTTTAGTTACAAACGTGAGCTGAGCCAATTTGCTTTCTAAGGTGGTTTCTTTCTACCCACCATGTAGAGAACACAGGGCAAGGAAAATATGGCAGTTGTTGGATAAAATATAGTGGCTTCCTGGCTTGGGTACCTCCTTTATGTGTAGAGCAGTGAGCAGAACTGAAACACACTTTGGAGACAGAGCCAATAAAACATTAGAATGCTATAAGGTACTATAGGAAATGGCTTTGGAAGATCAGGGGTGTTGCTTGATGGTGGGGTGTTGGTATACGTAAGGCCCCAGGTTCAATCGCCAGAAGTGAAAAGAAAGGAAGGGAAGGAGGCAGCAGCAGCTGTAAGGCCAGAGCTGGGCTGGAAGCTGATTCGGGCCACTCAAACTCCACTTGACAACCACACCTCTATCTGTCATCACTTCCTTCCCCTTTCCTTCCTACTACAAGAGGCTGGTGAGACAGCTCGATTCTCAAGAGCACATGCAGCTCTTCCAGTGTTCCAGAGGACCAGAGTTCAATTCCTAGCACCAACATCAGGTCAGGTGGCCTCACAACAGCCTATAACTTCCTGCTTCAGGGGAATCCAACACCCTCTTCTGGACTCTGAGGGCAGCTGCACTCATATGCATGTGCGCGCGCACTTAAAAATAATAATAATAAATCTTTACAAATCCAAAGGCAAAAGCTTGTTGCTTTGGGAACAGGGTCATTAGAAGCAAAACGAGCTCTGGGGCTCCCCCTGCTCCACCCCTCTCAGGCCGGAGGGCCCTTCCCTCTCTTCTTCTGACACCCCTCTGTCCTACCCAGATCCTAAGAAGTTCAGTTTCACCCACTTTCCCAGCAAACTTTCTCTTCCCAGCTTGGTGCCATCTGCTACAGGAGGCAGTCCCTCTGGTGCCCCAGACTGAGGCAGTTGCATAATATAAAGCCAGGCTCCCAGAGCTTCACAAAGCCACGGTGCTTCCAAAATACCCTGTGAATGAGCCCCAAATAATGCATGAAATTGTATCTGGCCTTCTGTGCCCAACACACTCACTCGGGAGGAGGGGCGTGGCTAAGGCTGGACCAGACACCTGATAGTTTCTCACCACTAAAGAGTGATGGGAAAAGGGATTAGGATTAAGTGGGCAGGGGGAACACTTCCAGTGATTTAGGCTGGAGTGTGACCAGCCGAGAGGAGAACAGTTGGAGGGGCTAAACCCTGGGACCACAGTCCTGCAGTGAACACAAGGGACCCTTCGCGGAGACCAGGATCCCTGAGTCACTCTTGTCCATGTTCATTCTCCACACAGTCCCTGTGAGCATCTCTCCTTAGTGGGTGGAGTCACTCCCAGCCTGCCCATAGCACACAGCTCGTCAGTGCTGTACAAAGGCTAAACAACTGTCTCCAAAGCCACGCCTCTGTCCATGAGTGGCCACAGCCATGATGGAGTCAGATGTGACGTATGCAGGCGAGCCTGGGGTTCTGGACACACAAGGATGCAAGGTGGTATTCCTGGGCAGACTGTAGCCCATGAAAAGGTTTTCTGAGCCAGGGTATGTGATGTTTCCCTACAGTATCAGCTCTTGAGAGGCTGAGGCAGAAGGATCACTTGAGCTCAGAAATGTGAAGCCAACCTAGGTAGCATAGCTGTCTCCACAAATAAAAGGGCTGGAGAGAAGAGTCTGCAGTTAAGATCACTAGCTGTGCTTGCAGACCTGAGCTCACTTCTTAGAACCCACGTGTTGCCTAACTACCTTTTGTAACTCCAGTCTCAGGAGGATCCAGTGCCCTCCTCTGGCCTCTGCAGGCACTGCATACATGTGATGCACAGACATACATGCAGGCAAAACATCCATACAGTTTTTTTTTAAAAGCCATAAATCCTTAAGTAAATAAGCTCTCTAGGTTTGTCCCTGTTGGAATTTTCCAGTGCATTTCTTTTAATTTCATGTAAGTCTGGTTCTGATGCTAGTTTGGACAGCTCAGAGGACAGGAAAAGCAAATCAGAAACTAAGAATGGAGACAACGTCCCTGGGACCAGAGAAAGGAAATCAGGCCTTCCACTCACAGGGGGTCCCTGGCTCCAACAGCAGAGCTTGGGAGGCCTATGCTGTCTGTTGCTCTTGACCCTGGCTCACACCCCAAATTGGCCCTGAATGTCCCTGCTACTCTATGCCTACCTCAAGCTTCCTCTGCGAGCCAGCCTTTTCCTTCCTTAACCCACCAGGAAAACTGAGGCCATGGGCTACCACCTGCCTCTTCTGGGCCAAGAATAGTACATAACGCATAGATATTCTACCACGTACAAAAACAAAATGAATACAAGATTTTAAATGCCACATAAATGTCAAATAGGAAATCATTTAAAAATCCTCTCTTCCGAAAAAGACATATCTGAACCCCCATCTTTACTAGGGGCTCTTTGGGCACCACAGTCATAGCACTCCTTATATTTTGTCTAAAATGCCTACTATGCATGCTTGTCTATACCAGTGGGATGCTGAGGATACAGGTTAAATACGCCCCTTCTTCGAGGCCTCTAAGCTCAGTATCTATCACACAATATGTTCACATTGTGCAGCCATTACAGTGAACAACTCTCTGCCACACCCAGCCCCTTGTCCTGTCTACCTCTGTCTTCACTGTCAATGTCCCCTGGAGACCAGCCCTACGCCCAGTACTTTGCTTCACTCTCCACTTGTCTTCATGCAGCAGCCACCAAACTGTTCAGGAACTGTCCTGGTGATGCTCTGGTACACCTCTGCTCCGATGTTCTAGAATCCTCTACAGGGACCCAGTTATAGTACATAACGCATAGATATTCTACCAGTTATACTATAAGGTCTACTTTCTGTGTTCCCAGATCTCTCTGAGTTGTCATCATTGGGGGATTTTCTTTTCCCCATCCAATATTAATTATCAGTCTCTGTGTCACTCTACCAAATGGGAGAGTCCTAGGGGACACTTGAGCATCTCTGAGCCCGGAGAACCTAGCTCCACACCTGGTTTGTGTTAGATACTTTATAAATGTTTATTACGTGAACTGTTGAACCCCAAGCACTTAACCCGCTAGTCAGACCCTCCCTGAGGAAGTTAGAGAAGAGTGAAAGAAAATGAAGGACATGATTTAGGGAGGACAAAAGGAAGAAAGGGAGGGAGGGAGGGAGGGAGGGAGGGAGGGAGGGAGGAAGGGAAAGGAAGGAGGGAGAGCAGGAGAATGGATGGATGGAAGAAAGGGAGGGGGAGGGAGGGAGGGAAGGAGGGAGGAAGGGAGGGAAAGGAAGAAGGGAGAGAGGGAGAGCAGGAGAATGGATGGATGGATGGATGGATGGATGGATGGATGGATGGAAAAAGGAGGATATCAGAAGAAGAGGGAGCAGAAAGAACAGAGAAAGATTCCTACAGAACCACCCCATGCCTCCTGGGGTGCCTTGTTCTGGAAGTCTGACTCAGTCTTTATCTTGGGAGACAGCCAGAGTCCTCCCATGTCACTTCCCAGGTGGGGTCTAGGACAGAGGCACTTGAGACCCATCTTCACTGGAATTCAAATATCCAATTAGTGAAGGCCCTCGGCCACCTCCAGAGAGCTCTGAGGGCTGGGCCGAGCTGCACGTTAGTGAGCGCTCGGCAGCTCACTAACAGCTGTGCACTGTTTAGTTTAGTGATTTTACTTTTAAGACAGGGTCTCTTGTTGTTCTTAAGGAAAGGAGAAAAAAGGGATGACGGGGGTGGGGGAGGGGGGTTGCCTCGAAGATTCTGAGTGATGACAGTATCCTGGGGGCATATTGAACATCAGGGGGGAAATTACCTTCCTGATGACTCAGAGACAGGAAATGGTGACCCAGAGGCAACACACGAAGGGCAGGCATTCACATATGTGATGACATCACTTCCCTTTTGTGAGGTGGTGGCCTGGGAGTGGAAGAGGAGAAGACAACAACCGGCGGGGGAGGGGAGGTGCCTTCTACGTGTCCTTGCTCACATCTCCACGTCACCAGCCCCCATTCCTGTACTTACACAGGAATTTGGCCTATGACACATGGCCCGTTTCCTCTCTAACTCCTTCAGATTCTGCCTGAAAATACAAGCCAGAGTGGCAGGCAGATGCTCAGTCCCTCAGAGACCAGTACATCAGTGATGAACATCTCTGAGCAGTCAGCACAAAAAAAAAAAAAAACATGGCTCCTGAACCCCCAAACTGCTTCCCTACTCCCAAAACGGATGTGTGACCCCGCTACCCCTACTGAAACACTATGAAGGGCAGGGTAGCACCCCTAGCACCAAGCAACCTGACACAGAGCAAAGGTGGGGAGACTCAAGAATATGCATTTGAGTAACCAGAACATCACTGAGCTGGGGACAGCAGAGGACCCACTCCAGAGTGAGGAGCATGGGAGCTATAGAATTAGGTTAACACCAAGTAAACGAAAAGTCTCCTGTCAATCTTACCACAAAGTAGCAAGCCAGGCTACCAGGTGTGCCTGTTCTGCCAGGCACTGGGACCACCCAACCCCCAATCTTCTGCCATGACAGGGACTTAGTCCAGCCACAGGATTAAACTTTGAGTAGAATCAACTCTGTTTGTATAGCCTTGTCCTCCACCCCCAGGACACAGCAGGTGTGGGAGTCCCAGCAGAGAACACCTGGGAAGGAAGTTTGTGGAGATAGTTAGCATTCCACACACAGCAGCTTGCTCGTGGACCTCTCTCTCCATGGGAGCTCAGGGTGACACACAGTCCAGCTAGAGTTTCTGTGACAGCATACAGACCAAGGACAGAATGTCACATACACCCGCACAGTCAGTGGAGCCCGCCTGACCTGGCCTTTGCTCACATTTATCTTCGCTTTCTCTCTTCTCTAGAAGAGGATAAAACCAAGGTGCCACCCTGCCTAACCAGCCACTTAGGAGAACAAATTTGTGCCACTCGTAATGACTGCCAAATGTCATGAACGCAGTCGGCAGCTTCTTAGTACCATGGGGTTTCCCCCCAGTGAATCCAGCATTCACACTGGAAACAATGCCTATGCACGTGTGTCATCGTGGGTGGGATGGGGAAGAAAGAATTATGTCCAGAGTTTTGCCTTGGGAAAGAATCTGGTGGAGCCAACTGAGCTGAGAATGCTGTAGCCCTGGGCATCCTAAGATGTGGACCCTACTGATACTGTCATGCTATCCTTGGCCATGGAAAAACGCCCAAGCCTTCATCTTGTGGTCTAGCCCTTACTCAGGTGTAACTACCTACTCAGAACATGTTTGAGGTTGGACATGAGGCAGATGCCGTGGTTCGAGGTGGGTCACTGCCCTGAGGTGGACTCCATGGTCAGTTACAAGAAAAAACAGAAAATGACTGGCTGGTATGAAAAGAGGTGTCTCTCGGCTGCTACCAAATATGGTCTCACATTTACTCCTGAAAGTATCACTGTGGGAACTGAGGCTCAGAAGTACTGTAGCATCCTGGACCTAAGCGTAAGTCTCTGAAGGAGGCCAGCCCTGTCCTGTTTTTCCTCCAGCTCCCCCTGATGTCTCTGAGGTGCAGGAACAGGCAATACACAGGTGCCACAGAGCACCCACCTCACCAGAATCTGACAACAGAGCTCTTTCATGGAATGCACTAGGCCCTTAACATATCTCCAGACCCTCAGAGAGGAAAGAGAATATCTCTCTCCAGTCTCTCCCACACAAAAGCCAGAAGTCAAGGTTGGTTGTATTTCACTAGATATGGGAGAAGGTGAGTCAATGTCTCCAGGCCAAAGTAATAGGAACATGGGTACAGGCAGACCGTGGCTGATGAGCCAGGCAATGGCAAACTGTTAAACATACACAATGGTGGCTCATAATACCATGTCAGCTATCTATTGCTGCATAACAACCCTCCCAACACAGAGGATACTGGGCATCATCCATTTGTCCACAGTTATCCAGTTTACTCTAGTTTTTGAATAAGGAGTTATTTCTACCACACAATTGACTCTTGGCATCCCTGATGCTGGAAGACCCAAGATGACTGAATTCATAGCCAGGTACCTCAGCCACAGTGGCTGCAACTAGTTTAAAGTCAGATATCTGTGCCTATTTCCTTTCCTCCTTGCCTCTCATAGCCCTTGGCTGTCTCTATGCCAAGAGCTAAGATCCTCAAGGAAGATGGCCCCAGGGGTTTTGTATTTCAAAGTGCTAGAAATGGAACCCAGGGTTCCACCCTGGGAAGGCATTCTATCACTGAGCCTCTAGACCCAGGCTTTCTTACATGATGTCTCAAGACACCATGAAAGCAAAAGTAAAAGTTATAGGGCTCTTTTGGCAGGGGCCCAAAATAAACAAAGCATCATGTCTGCCATGTCTTTTCAATCACAACAAACCGTAAGGTCAACTCAGATCCAAACAATAAGGTCAACCCAAATCCAGTGAGACGTGGGTTTGAGGGGGGAAAATCTCCTGGGTGTCTGCCAAGGTATCAAATAGTAAGCAGTGAACTTTATCCAAAGCACTTCCCAGCAACCTGGCTCTGGGGAAGGATTTGAATGGGAAACATCCTGGAATGTGGGTCTGGGACTAGAATGGGAAAGACTAAGCTAAGAAATTTGGTTAATCAAGAGCACTAATGTGGATGCAAAATTCTCCTGCAAAAGGTAGTGTTCTAGGTTTGCATCACCCAACATCTTGGTAGAAGATGATCATAAGAAAGATCCCTGAGACAGGTCATTCTCTATAGATGAGTGGAGAGTTGGGACTGACTTTCACATGAACTCTGGTGCCCCATATTTGACCACGTCCCCTTGATGGGGAGGCCCGGTGGCACTCAGGGGAAGGATAACAGGCTACCATGAAGAGACTTTATACCCTATGATAATATACAGGAAAAGGAGGTCCCCCTCAGTCACAGTCATAAGGAAGGGGAATAGGGTGAAAGTGGGAGGGAGGGAGGAATGGGAGGATTGAAGGGATGGGATTACAATTGAGATGTAATATGAATGAATTAATAAATAAATTAAAAAAAAAAAAAGAAAGATCCCTGAAAGCACCAGGATGGACGGCCAGTGATGTGGACCCCCCCCCCAATCATGGACGTCAGAAACTGCCACCTGCATATGGAGAGGTGCAGTCACCAGCTGAAATATGTGTCTCCCAGGGGGTCACAGAGTGTCAGGGGCTTTGCACATGTATTCTCTCTCTCTCTCTCTCTCTCTCTCTCTCTCTCTCTCTCTCTCTCTCTCTAACACACACACACACACACACACACACACACACACACACACTTCACACACATTAGCTTTCCTTTATATTGTGTAGTGGTAACTGACAGAGGAAGCCAGAGAGCCACAGATCCTGCCACACCAATTTCTGGGAGGGTCCTGTTCTTCTTCCAGGCCGTTCTCTCCCACCTTTACAATCCATTCCTACAAAACCCAGCAGAACGTGAAACCCAGCCTATTCTAGGCCCATGTTCCCCAGACCGCTTACTTCCAACAGATTGCCTAACTGTAAGAACAGATAAAGCAAAGCCACAAAATATTGCCAATAACACCCAACAAATTGTCCCAAGAGCTGCAGCCCACCTTGGGTGTTTTTGCCATTGGACAATCAGATTTTGCCCCTCTGAAGACTTGGACTTTTATCCACAGTGACGGCTTCAACCTTAAACCATTCCTTGGAGTAAATTTGACAGATAGATAGATAGATAGATAGATAGATAGATAGATAGATAGATAGATAAATGTATTAGAAACCAGAGCAAAGTACAGTGACTACATCTTCCACAAAGAGCCAGCTCCTAGGATTCACCTGTTGGGTCAGGTGAGGAATGTCCCATCCAAGTCGGAGACCAGCAGCCCTCAGGATCATCTGTTAAGGGGACATCCCCCACTGTTTCCCTCTCACCACTGTCTGGCATCCCCAAGGGTCTTCAGTATTCATGATGCCCAGAGTCTCCTACCCGAGCAGTCCCCACATGAGTTCTCTGCCCTTTCACAAAAAGTTTCTCTGTTCCTAAATCATTTCTTCTTCCTAATATTAAAAGTCTGATTCCCTAAGCTCTCGGGACCTTCACGCAGAGGCGTGAACAGTCAACCACTGGCATTATCCACCCAAAACTTACCGAAGAAAAGATAGATCTTCAGAGTTCTCCCTCTCCCCACAAAAGAGGGGAGAAGGTTGGGCAAGAGGGCTCAATGGCTAGGGCACTGATTGCCAAACCTGACAACCTGAGTTCAACCTCTAGAAACTATGTGATGGATGGGTAGAATTTACCCTCTCATCTCTACATGGGCACATGGGCACTTGCACTCTCACACAAAAATGCGGCGCGCGCGCGCGCGCGCGCACACACACACACACACACACACACACACAAATAAAATAAATGTAAACGGGGGAGGTAAGAATTAGGAGCTCGATGGACTGGCAGTATGCTAATTAGCTTGACTACAATCATTATTTTATATTGAATACATGCATCATTGGATCAAATGTCTCAGCTTAAAGGTATACAATTTTCACTTATGAATGATCCTCATAAACCTGCAAGGAAAAATAATTAAAAATTGGTGGGATTTCAGCTAACTATGGTGCCACTGAATGCCTGTTTGATTAAGAAAGTTCTTGATGACCCCGACCACGAAAGTGTCTCATACCTCAAATAAAATGGAAATCAGATAAGGGGTCATTGGATACTTGTAATGGACATGACTTTTCCTGGAATTGTCCTGTTTAAAGAAAGTTTGAACCAGAGAGAAAAGGGGTTGAAGAGTATGGGCTGCTTACAGACCCTGACACCTCAACACACCTCCTCTTCCAAAACTCTTCAAAGGCTATTCCATCTAAATGTTCTTTTGCCTCCAACCATGAAAGGCCCTTTGTGTACACAGAATTATACCGTCATGCCTGGAAGAAGGAGAACCACACGCCACTCACATAAACAAGTCACCCGTGACAGTCCCACCACTGTAAACCATTCTAAAATACCCTAGAGGTGAGGGTTATTTCCAGCAAAACTCATCTCTGACGTCACTCCCCGCGTCTGACAACTGTGACTTTCCGCTGGACAATGGCAGATATCTTGGGCCTGGGGCAAAGGCTGCGAGCCAATAGCTTCCAAAGAGGAAAGAGAAAAGACTCACAATTAACAAGGAGCGCCATCTAGGGGTTTTAGAAGGTAAAACTTTTCTTCAAGCCTTGACCAGCCTGGGATAAATACACCCTACCATCCTTGGCTGCGCTTCCAGGACCCTAGACCCTAGACATTCTGCTATCTCCCCGCGGGTCTCACTGGACACACACACACCTGAGTCCACATGCCCTGCATTTCATAGGGTTTCTCTGTGTTAGCCTTGGCTGTCCTGGACTCGCTTTGTAGACCACGTTGGCCTGAAACTCACAGAGATCCGCCTGCGTTTGCCTCCCTGAGTGCTGCGATTACCTGTAGGTGCCACCAAGCCCAGCTCTGCTGCGGCAGTAATTTTAAAAAGTAAATACCCATTTTTGCAAATTTTACCGAGTGATCATCTGTAATTTGGGTAATTAATAGCTCCACTTTTGAGTATGAGGTTCTTTACTACTTTTTATTTACGTAATATGTGTCCCTATCTGTGATGTGTGGTACATTCTCACCACACTCGCACTGTAACGAAAAAGCTCGCCACCCATGCCAGGATGCACATTGGCAGAACTTTCTTTTCTCCTGGCCTTCATGCTTAAGGGGAAGCCTTTCTACCTAGAAGGCTGAATCCATAGTCTTGAGCATGAGGCTGTGTGCAGTGAAAGAACAGGAAGGCTACGTGATCAGGGACGAGATGATAAATCGGATGTCAAACGCGCCAGCACAAGATGCTGTGGTACGTGAGCACAGAGCTGAATTAATGAGGAATGCCCAGGAGGAAGAAAATGGGGCTACACAAAGGAGGCGTGGTGGCACAGAAGTGTGTGGGTGAGTGGTGAGGGGAGCCAGTATCTAGGTGTCCCCTGGACCAGGTGCCAGCACATGCCAGCATACTATCATAGCTGCCACCAGATAGACACTGCCACATCTGTTGCCCCCACACACACAATCCCCACCTGTACTATGCTGTGTGGTGCCCATCACATCTCAGTTCCACACACATTGTCTCGACATGAGCTCAGCTACCACAGGAGGCCATAGCTCTCAGAATCGTGGGCCACCGGTTTTCTATGTGCCTAGAGCCTGCCAGCTTGGCCAGCTCCAGAGAAACGGAAACCAGAAGAGACCAGTTGCTGAGATGGGTGTACTCACTGAGGAAAAGGGAGAAAAGAAAGCGCGTTGGCCTCCTCCCTCCATACTCCAAAATTAGAGACAGTCAGATCCTGGCTGGCTGCTTGCCAGCTGTGATAGGTGGATATTGGGGCCCAGAGAGAATTGGCTGGCCTTTCTGCATTCATATGTCCCAGAATCCCAGAACAAGAAGTTGAGCAGGGCCCCCACGGAGAGTAGTAGATGCCCACACTTTAGTAAGAATCAGAAAACTCACAGAGGAAAAGGGTGGCTAGAGCTAGGAGAAAAGCTGTGGTGTTTGATGACAGGCCGGAGAAGTGGCTCCACAGTTAAGATCATTGGCCGCTCTTCAGAGACCTGGGTTCGCTTCCCAGCACCTACATGGTGCCTTATAACCATTCATAATTCCATTTTCAGGGGATCTGACCCCTGCCAATTCTGACCTCTAAAGGCACCAGGTAGCCATGTGGCCACACATACATCTCTGCAGGCAAAGCACTCGTACACCTGAGATTTAAAAGGAAGAAGCCATTCCCCAGCACCCATGCCCAGCATATTGGAACCTTTGTAGGTCATTTATTCTGTGTGTACTTTTTAATGAACATGCTATCTCATATTAACCTTCAGGAGGTAGCATTTCCAGGCTGGCCGTCTTTGTACGCTAATTTTTTTAAGATTTTTTTTTTCTATATGAGTGCTCTATCTGAATGTACACCTTGCACGCCAGAAGAGGGCATCAGCTCCCAGTGTAGATGGTTGCGAGCCACCATGCGGTTGTTGGGATTTGAACTCAGGACCTCTGGAAGAGCAGACAGTGCTCTTAACCACTGAGCCATCTCTCCAGGCTCTTTGTATGCGAGTTTTGACTCCACTCTTCACCCTGCTTTCCTGCTTCAACATGGCTGAAAACTTTGACAGTGGTGAACAAATGCCTTTGTTTCCATGCCTTCCCTCTCTCCAAAGGATTTTGTCAAGATAAACAGATGCAAACATCTAAGCAAACTAGGTGACCGCTGTTAATGTTCACGTTGTTCAGTAAGGCCCAGAGGTGGTAGCATTAGACTTTCTAATCTCTCTGTGCAGTTAAATTGTAACTGTGCTCTTATGCTGGGTGGGAGAGAAAAATCTTTGTAAGAGGGGCTCTTGTGCTCCCTTCCTGGGCCTGTAGACTAACACCCTTCTTAGAACAAAACACAGCCCTCCACTCAAAGGGAATCAGAGATAGTTTATTCTTGAATGAGTCCTGTTGACCCGAGAATGTAGATTCAGGGGGCCACAAATAACATATTCCAATGTGAAAGCAGTTTGGTGAAGGTGTTACAGTTGCAGAACCAAAGGATGCCTGTCACAAATCAGGGCATTTTACGAACCTATTGGTGGAAGCATTGAGTTTAGGCTGGGCTATAGCAAAGAAAAACAGGGGAAGATCTCTGTGGCGGCTTTCAGATGTTATCCGGTGACAGACAGTCTTGCCTTGTGAGTTTGTAGAAGCCAGTGACCCAGTAGATTACTACATTCTGAAAGGTTTCCCCCTGGTAGCTGAAAGGGTGGTGGGTCGGACACAGAGGCTGGCAGAGGCTGGCTTGAGAAGACTCAAAGACAGCCCAAGACTATTCCACTATAGATTTGCAGCTTTCCAGCTCTGCATAGTCAGGAAACACAATATAGCCTGTAGACTCTTCGGCATGGGTGTGGCTTTTTTCCTAGGAACTTCAGATCAAATCCCCACCCACCCACCCCCCACCAACCCCTGCCCCTACCCTCTCCCTCACCCCCACTCGCACCCCCATCCCCCCACCCCCTGCACGTTCAAAGTTAGCATGTTTATTGAGCATCCACGAAGGCTGAAGCTGGCCTCCACGGAAAAGATACCAAAGTCTTCCTTGCACTCTCCGTATCTATCAGAGGAGTAGACTTGGGGACAGAACTCGGCCAAACTAGAATGGATAGGGGTCTTACACCCCTACAAAGCCTTACCAAATGTATAGTCTTTGGCCCAGTAGGATGCTAGAGCTGCAGGGACAGCAAGACACTAAATTCCACACCTCTCACTAGAGGAGCAGAGCTAAAGGCTGCACATAGACGCCCATCCTGATGCGCAAGTGTGTTTCCTATACACAGCAACAAAATGTTGCTCTGGTCAAAGCAAGGTGTAGGCCAGCTTTAAATAGCAGGACTGCACAAAATGGCAGGCCTCTCTTTGGATCGCTACTGATTTCAAACAGTGGAAATACCAGAGATTTCCCTGGCTATTTTGTGTGTGAGAAGTCCAGACGTACTGAACGTTGTATAAGGCAGAACATGCATTGCTTGTTTCACTGATACGAAACTTACAGGCCTTTAACTCTGAAAGCTTCTACACACTATCTAAATAAGTTGTTGTGATGGGTAGACGTCGCAGCCACAGCAGGCACGGGATGGTAGGAGCAGAGAGCTAAAAGGTCACATCTGTTACTGGGATTAGGGCCAAGCTATATATTCTTAAAGCCTGCCCCCAAGTGACTACCTCCTCGGGCAAGACTGTACCTCCTAAACCTCTCCCAAACAACTGGGGACCACGTGCTCAGACCCCCTGAGCCTGTGGGAGACATCCTCCCCCGGACCTCCACAGGCTGATAGATCTACACAGTTCTAATCATCTACATAGGGCGGAAAGTGCAATAGAGCCTACTTGAAAACAGCCGCTGTTTGTGAGTGACCTTTTAAACGGTCTGCACGCAAACAGACCCTTAGATGACCCTTCCCTGTGTTGACACAGTTTCCTCAGTAGTCAAAAGCCCCAGGAAATCAGCAAAGACATAAGCAGTCGTCTTTTTTGTTTTGTTTTGGTTTGGTTTTCAAAACAGGAGTTTCTCTGTGTAGCCCTGGCTGTCCTGGAACTCCCTCTGTCCATAGATGAGGCTGCCTTTGAACTCAGAGATCTATTTGCCTCTGTCTCCCAAGTATGAGAACTAAAGGCAGGTGCCACCACTGTCTGACATAAGCAATTATATATTTATTATATGTCATAATAAACCATAAAAGCCAATTACTTTGTGCAAACATTACAAAAGCAGCAAAATTTTAAGAAAACCTTGTTGCTTTAAACAGACAAAATTGGGTTTTATTTCTGCATTACTGCATTAAATTTTGAATGTCGCTTTTGTTTTTTTTGCTTTGTTTTGATTTTTCAAGACAGGGTATCTCCGTGTTAGCCTTGACTGTCCTGGACTCACTTTGTAGATCAGGCCTTGAATTCACAGGGATCCACCTGCCTCTGCCTCCCAAGTGCTGGGATTAAAAGCAACCACACGCAGTTTGAATGTCTCTTTAAACTAAACTTCCATTTTGAGGCATCTTTTATAAAAATTTTTGATAATAACATCAATGCCCATAAACAAACTTACCTCACCTGGTGCATAAGTGTGTCCTGGCCTTCTGTAACCAGAGCTATAACCCGATACACAATCATTGAAAGAGCTCAGCCTCAGGCTGGATGTACAGCTCGGCAGCTAAGAGCCACTTGCCGCTCTTCCACAGGAGCTCCTGCACACAGGCACAAAGAAAGGCAAGGGAGAGGGAAGGAAAGAGAGGGGGAGGGAGAGAGAATGAGAGTGAAAGAGAGAGAAGAGACACACAGAGAGAATGAATAGAAAAAAAAAAATCTGTATTTAAAATCTCAGCCTAAATGGAAATTTAAAAATGCATGATTCTGCTAAAAATCTTCAATGCCAAATTATTAGGCCTTCAAACAGACATTTAAACCCAAATTGCATTTGACTCTCTGTGGATGGTACCCGAGAAATTCTGTCATACCGACTAGGTGTGGAGGTCTGGGTAAGCTCCTGGGGGCGGGGGGAGGGGGGGAGCGGGGGCGGGGCAGGGGGCGGGGTTCAGAGTGTTCTTCGTCAGCTGCCTTCTCCAGGAGTCAGGAAGGTGTTCAAACCAAGCGAGTGCATGACATAGTATATCCAGCAGAGGGCAGTCTTGGCTCAAAATTTCCACAATTCTCTCTGGCCTAGTCGTATTGTCCAGAGATATTTGCTTAAAAACAATTTTTAAAATACTAAAAATTACCCATAAGCCCATCACTTCTTTCAGCTACATAAATGCATTCCTTCCCATCCATCCTCATCTACTGAAAGTCGATGACTGTTAACATTTAGTTGCATTTTTCCTCAGCCATTCATAAAGCTAAGTATAAATCCACTTCATTGGTCTAGAGAAAGTTCTGGCCGCTCTTACAGAGGACCCAGGTTCGAGTCCTGGAACACATGCAGCAGCTCACAAATATCTCCAACTCCAGTTCCAAGGGGATCCCAAATCCTCTCGGGGTTCTTCCAGAACCAGGCATTGCATGTGGTGTGCATACCCGCACGCAGACAAAACACCCAGACTCATAAAATAATAAAAAAAAAAAAACAACAAATTGGAATGAAATCATTATGTTTTTGCACACATCCACAAATAATCCTCCAGCAAACTTTGTTTTCCCCAAATGTAACATATAAAACTTCTAGGCGCACAGCTCACATTTTATTTGCTAAAATAAACTCACGGTAACCATCTTCCTTCTGCACCCACAGTTTTACAAGGTCATTGCTACATAGCAATTCATGCCATGACCACACAAAAACAAACATGTACCCATAAATGTTTTTTAGCTTCTCAGTTATAAATGCTACTACGTTTTCCATCCCTGTGCATGAATCTTTATGAATCCTAAAATTAAAGTACAGAGAATTTGGGGCTTAGAGAGATGGCTCAGAGGCTAAGAGCACCAACTGTTCTTCCAAAGGTAATGCGTTCAATTCCCAGCAACCACATGGTAGCTCACAAGCATCTATCATGAGCAAGCACTCTGCTCCTATACCCCGCTGGTCTATGTCTTTTAATTGTATTTTTATCGAGTTTTAAATAGTTTTTAAACATGGTTTGATAAATCCCTGTGCATTAAAAAGAATTACAGCAAGACCAGCAAGATGGCTCAGTGGGTAAAGGGATTTGTCATTGAGCCTGACCACCTGGGTTCAATCCCCAGGACCCACATGGTGGAAGGAGAGAAAACCATGGTTGAGGTAGGTTGCTACCATCTTACTTTTTTCATTACAAATACTTTGACACAAAAACTTGCTTCAGGTCACTAAACTATACCGTTCATACAAAAGAATACTATTTTTTTTTAATATGGTACATTAACCTCACCATTTTTTTTTGAGATTTTTAAAAATTTATTATTATGTACACAGTGCTCTGCCTGCACATACACCTGCAGGCCAGAAGAGGGCATCAGATCACATTATAGATGGTTGTAAGTCACCATGTGGTGGATGGGAATTGATTGAACTCAGGACCTCTGGAGAAGCAGTCAGTGCCCTTAGCCTCTGAACCATCTCTCTAGCCCCTATCTCACCATTTTTAAGTGTGTTGCCTTTTGTATGTTATTTTTTTTAAAAAAATTGGAAATTATACGTTATTGCTTTTCATAGTCCCTACAGACAAAATCGAGGAATCCAGTGGACAGGCACTTTGGTGCAGGTCAACTGCCGATCTTCATCCTCCCAATGGGATCCTGCCCTTCTGTCCTCATTAGGAGAGGGGCTCACTTAGCTAAACTGCTTGTGTTAAGTTATCGCTAGATCAGTGGTAACCCTCTCAAGAGACTCTTCATTTGGGCTTGCTGGCCGGGGTAGGGGGTGGGGGGAGTGGGTACTGACTATGTCAAAGGGAGGGAAGGTTAAAGAGCTGTTGCATGAAAGGGAAGGGTGTTCAAAGAGGCTTTGCAATTGACATCCCTCTGTCAAGGGCAAAAGGGTGAAAGACCAAACAAAATAGGCAGCTCAGCCTGCACCCTGGGAGATGGTGCCTAGCACTGGAGGGCAGGTTTTGCAAAAGAAAAATGACGTCTGAATGTATCCTTTGAGGAGGAAAAGAGGTTGAGGGAGTCTGCGAGAGATACTGGTCAGCATTCAGGCAGATTACAAGACAGTTGGGAATAAACGATGATGACAGCCCAGTCTGCAAAAATCAAAAGTGGGTAGGAAGGAAGGAAGAGCACAGAAAGAAAAGTGGCTTCTTCTCCAAGAAAGTCGGGTGCCTGTCTGCCCTGAAGAGAAGCATGCTGCTCCCCCTACCGACCAACTTCTGGAGCTACACCACAGGCTGCTAACTGAAATCCGGTTCTGATGTCACAAAGTAGAAAGAGAAAAAAGCGTTCAAAATGTGGCACCCAAGAAACAGAAGGTTTAGATCGCAATTAAGTCATTTCTATCGTCTCGGAACTATTTTTTTAAGTTAACTATTTCTCTCACATAAAAATTTTTGAAAGATCAAGTGGCTCTGGTCAACTAGAAACAGAAGTCGGAAACAAGAGAGCAATGCAAGACTAAAAAAGTTAAATCTTAAAAGCCGCTGAGCTGGTGAGATGGCCCAGTGGTTAAAACACAAAACAAACAAAAGCAGAGCTGCAGCCAAGGCTCCCAATCGCCTGAAACTCCGAGGGAGGAGAGGGGCAGGGGGAGAGGGGGAAGGGGGGAGAGGCAGGAGGAGGGGGCAGGGGGAGGGGGCGGGCATCCATCTCCCTCTTCTGCCCTCTGCAGGCACCTGAGCACGAGCACACGCACTCACACACACAACCAAAGACACAACCCCATTATATATATTTAAAATATTATATATATACATATATATATGCATAGCTGATACCAAGTTGAGGAATACACATTACAGTTACTCTGTGGGAAATGCAACTGCCTTCTGAGATTACAGCTAGTGGTGCGTGCTTGTAACTGCAGCCTAGGCAGGCAGATCTCTGCAAGGTCAGGGTCAACCTGATCTACATATTGAGTTCCAGGCCAGCCAAGGTTACATAGTGAGACTCTTTCTTACAGAAATAAAATAAAATGATGTTTCACACCAATAAGACAGTTCCTCATGTATCTGCTGAATCTATTTCTGCTCAGCAAGGTGATGCTTTTAAAAGTCATGCCCAGAAGCCCGGCGGTGCACTCCTTTAGGCCCAGCAGAGGCAGGCAGATCTCTGAGCTCAAGGCCAGCCTGGATTACAGAGAGAGTTCCAGAACAACCAGGACTACACAGAGAAACTCTGTTTCTGGGGGTGGGGGGGAGGGGGGATCAAAACAAACAAATGAACAAGTAAACAGACAAAAAGATTTGTGCCTGGGGCTGGTGGTGTGGGTCAGTTGAGAAAATGTTTGCCTAACGTACATGAAGCTCTGTGTTTGATCCCCAAACTTCAGAAATTTGTCATAGTGGTGTGCATCTGTTAACCCAGCATTTGGCAGGCAGAGACAGGGCTATCATGGGCAATTCTTCATAGCAAGGCCCAGGCTGGCCTAGGGCACATGAGACCTTGTCTTTAAAAAGATTTAAAAAAAAAAAAAAAAGACCAGGAGTAGTGACAGGCACCTTTAACTCCAGCACTTGAGGAGGCAGAAGCAAGTGGATCTCTGATGACATGTACTTTTTTTCTAATATAACATTAAAAGGCAAGTTAAAAATCATATAAATAATACTTTAAGTAGATTTATTATACAAAAACCTCAAAACTATAAACAGATCATATCAGATATAAATAGTGGGAGTAGTGTTTATATATTTGCTTTGTTTGCCATAAATGAATGCTGCTTTGATTTGGAAGAAGGGAAGAAGTGAGGAGAGCGATGGAGATTGAGGCAAGATGTTTCCCAAGTGGCTACAGCTTGGTGAGGTGGGGGGGGGGGGGGGTCTTCCAACACTGATGAATCCAATCAAGACAATCCCTCACAGACATTTGCAGGGGCTAACCACACTCTAGATACTTTCACAGGTGTATCCGGGCCTGCCTCACAGGCAGTTCTAGGGCTTATCACGTGGTCAAGTCTAGGATAAAAAACGGGGGGAAGGGGGGAGGGAAGGAGAAGAGAAAAGGGGGAGGAAAAATGAGAAAAGAAGAAAACATGAAGAAGAAGAAGAAGAAGAAGAAGAAGAAGAAGAAGAAGAAGAAGAAGAGAAAGAAGGAGGAAGGGGAGGAGGAGGACGACGACGAAGAGGAGGACGAGGAAGAGGAGGAGAGGCATCCCTGGGATTACTATTGGGGGAAAGTGGAATTTGCCTTTCTAATCTCACTGCCTGAACAACAACCCAAAACTATCCCTGTGACCCACATCCCTAAAAGCAGTGGAAACAAGGAAACAAATGTATCTGTGCTCTAGTGGCTCCATTTTGCCTGCTCACCCACCTCCATTTGAATAAATCCACACTGTGAAACAACAGCTAATGCCAGTGTTTAATGCACTTAACAGTTGTCCAAACACACTGGGGTGATTCCACTGCTATGCCCTGCACAGCTCACTCCCCACAAGCTGTCCTCCACAAAGACACACCCATAGTCAGATGCCCGTGTTAGGATGCCCGTCTCTGAGGCCCCATGTTCATCCTTTGGGCTTAGTCAGCAGAGGGGCTATCCCCCCTCATATACTTACCACAGATTGTCCTTAATCTCAACACTCATTTCTCACTCATTTTACCTGGCCCGCCAGTGGAATTTCATGTCTTTTCCTCCTCCCTACATCACAGGCTTCTTTCACTTGGTTCCCAAGCCACATACCACCCTCTCTGACCTTTTTACTTCTCTCTGTGTTATTCTGTGGTGATTATTTCTCTTCCATCAATCTTTCCCTTTTGTTTTAGCCTGAAATTTTTAAAGCTACAGAACCGGGGGCATAGGAGGTGCTTGGGGGGAGGACAAAAAAAAACATAAAACTTACCTAGTTCTCATTCATCAAATAGTCACTCATCAGTTATTGCCGTTTTCTGGTGCTTGTCCTGTCTCCACAGGTATCTGTTGAGGCATATGAAGCCTGCATATGCTGTGCCCTCTTGGCTGCCACACAGCCCCGTTGAAATCACTCTCCCATTATCACAGCTAAGAAAATTAACATTAATGCTTTCATTTGTCTGTTTTTCTATTTCTGTGATCAAACACTAACCAAAAGCAACTTGAGAGAGGAGAGAGTCAATTTGGATTACAAACTCTAGTTCCATCGTTGAAGGAAGCCAAGGCGAGGACTGAAGCAGAGACTGTGGAGGACTCCTGCTCACTGGCTTGCTTCCAAGAAGAAGCTTCCAGGGCCGTTAACTGGCTGGCCCTCTTGCCTAAAGATGGTACTGCCCACTGTGGGCTGGACCTTCCTGCATCTACTAGCAATCAAGAAAATGTCCTACAGACATGTCAACAAGCCAAATAGATTTTTCCATCTGGCCAGTTCCTCAGCTGAGGTTCACTCTTGCCAGGTGTGTCAGGTTGACAATTGCCACTAAACTACAACAACATTGTGTTAGCTAATTCTTACCCAGATTTTCCCATTTCGTCCGATGTATTTAGAGCTAACTCTCCTTTGGTTTATTTTAGTCTACACTAATCCATTTTTTTAAAAATAACTGTGGTAATTAGGGTTAATTGTCAACCTTGATGGGATCTAGAATTGACTAGGAAGCAGGCATTCAGGCATACATTAAAAAAAAAACCTACCTAGATTGTGGTTAGCTTTTGAAAATATGTGTGTGGGAAGGAAGACCCATCTTAAGTGTGGACAGAACCGGTTTCCAAGCTGGAATCCTAGATGGCATAAAAATGGACTGAGCTGAGCGCTAGTGTTCATCCCTCCATTTCCTGACTCTGGATGCCTACATGAGCAGATGCCTCAAACGCCTCCTGCTGCCAGGATCCCCGTGCTGTAATGGACTGGACTCTTAAACTGTGAGCCAAAAATGAACCCTTCCTCATACAAGTTGCTTTTGTCAAAGTGTTTCATCATAGCAACAGGAAAAGTAACTAAGACAATGACATTGATTACACATACACACACACACACACACACACACACACACACACACACATGTGACTCTTGTTAAAAATCTCTGACCTTGGTACTGCAGAGATGGATGCATGGTTGATAGCACTGGCTGCTCTTCCAGAGGTCCTGGGTTCAATTTCAAGCACCCACGTGGCAACTCCCAACCATCTATACCTATAGTCCCACAGTATCCAGTACCCTCTTCCGGTATGGACACATATATGCAGACAAAATACCCATATACATAAACAAATCTAAGGAATCAAAGCAAAATCTCTGACCTTGGGGCTAAAGATGTGACTGCACTGGCTGTTCTTCCAAAGGACCCGGGTTTGATTCCCAGCACCCACATGGTGACTCACAGTCATCTGTAACTTCAGTTTCAGGGGATCCAATGCCCAATCCTGGCCTCCTCAGACACTAGGTACACATGTGGTGCATGGATCTACATGCAAACAAAATACCTACACTATAATTTTCTTTTCTTATTAATAAAAAAGGGGAGGTGGATCTCTGACCTCTCAAGCCATGGGCTATAAAAGGTTGGTTTTGAGTTTCTCTTCTTTCATTGCATTCTTCATTTGTGGAAGCTTCATCTGAGACGACAGCTTTGAATATCATCGATGTGCCAACAATTCTCAAGTATTTATTTTCAGCCTAAGCCTAACTCTCATACTCCAGGCCCCTAATGTTTATTGACAGTTTTTCATTTGTTTTGTTTTATTTTTTGTTTGTCTGTTTGTTTTGTTTGGGGGGGGTTGTTTGTTTGTTTTTTGTTTGTTTGTTTGTTTGTTTTTGAGGCAGTGTCTCTGTGTAGCCTTGGCTTTCCTGGACATGCTCTGTAGACCAGGCTAGCCTCGAACTCATAGTGATCTGCCTGCCTCTGCCACCTTGAGTGCTGGGATTACAGGGATATGCCACCTTGCCTAGCTTATTGACAGTCTTTATCTAATATTCATAAATATCTCAGATCTTCAAGTTGAATGTCTGGTACTCTCCCCTAAACCTCCCTTGTCCAGAATGTGTCCCTTTTAGATTACATCATCCTCTCTTTTCAAGCCAAACCTTTATGGTCCTTCTCAATTCATCATTATCTTTCATTCTATGTGTCCACATCCCATCCGCCTGGAAATTTTCTTGCTGTCCTTCAGAATGCCCTCAAAGTCAGGCCTTTTTCATCATGGCCTCTTTTCATCCTTGGCCTCTTCCCTGGGCCTGTGGTCCATCATGTGCTCTTTGGATGCTGCAGTAGCCTCCAAGAGAGCCTTCCTTCCCTTTCACCTCTGCTCTCCTGCCACCTACTCTAAACATAGGGCCAAGGGTCTGCCCCAACTGAAGACACACCACAGTAGTTCTAGCCAAACTTTCCAGTGCTCCCAGTTTTCCTCAAATGGAAAAGCTAAAGCCCTTCACTAACCCTGCTCCTCTCATCTAATCTCTTATTAGTAACTCCTCCCTATTCACTGTACCACATCTTTTCTTTTTGTTTATTTGTTTGTTTGTTTGTTTGTTTTTTCAAGACAGGATTTCTCTGTGTAACAGCCTTGGCTGTCCTGGACTCGCTTTGTAGACCAGGCTGGCCTTGAACTCAGAGATCCACCTGCCTCTACCTCCCGAGTGCTGGGATTAAAGCCACCACGCCCGGCTACCACCACGCCCAGCTACCACATCTATTTTCTTAATACATGGATGCTCTGCACCCATCCCAGCTTCAGACCTTTACTCAAGCTGTTTCCCTGGGTCACCTGTTTGGCCCACTCCTTGTATTAGCTGCTTTTGTAGTTGTGTCTATGACAGAATGCCTGACAGAAACAAGTTAAGGAAGGTGGTCCATACTTTGAGGGAGTGCAGTCCATTGTGACAGGGGACAGCATGGTGGAGCTCATGGCAACAAGGAGCACACAGCAGGAACCACCACATCCCTGAGTAGCATGAGAAAGCAAGCCCCGGCTGGAACTGGAGCTGGTTATAACCCCTAAAGTCAAGTTCTGCTCCCAGAAACCGACTTTCTCCACACCCAGGTCACCCCCGGAGGTCTCACAATGCCCTAAACAGTGCTGCTAGCCAGGAGCCAACTGCTCAAACACTTGAGCCTATGGGACATTTTACTTCTTCACAGTGTGGTGATGCCTCGAAAGAGGCTGTGACCGTTTGAGAATGAAATGTCCCCACAGGCTCAGATGTTGATGAGCTGGCTTGGTGGACAACTGATGGTGTAGATGGGAGGTTAGATGTTAGATGGGGTCCTCCTCCTTCTCCTTATCTTCTTCCTCGTCTTCTTCCTCCCTCTTCTGCCTCATCATCCCTTTGAAGGTTATACCTGACCCTTCTCCCATCCTCTCTGCTTCCTGTCCACCAAGACGTGAGCAGCCTCTGGCACTTACTACTGCTGCCGTGATGCTTTGCCTCACCATGGGCCCAGAACCAACGGACTCAAGGACTGTGGCCTGAAATTCTGAAACCATGCCCAGATAAACCCTTCCCCTACGTTGTGTATATCAGGTGGCTATTGTTTGCAACTTTTATTCTTAAAGTTGCAATTACTCACCTAAACCCACAGTGCTCCTAGTGCCCTTCTCTCCATAACCTGTATTAACTCCTAACATGCTACACAAATATGTGTTATAGTATTGTTTTTTATCTTTGGCTGCCTCCACTCATATAAGCACCCTAAGAGGAGAACTCAAGATAACTTGACCAGAACAATGTATAAGGGTATCCAAAGACCATATGTAGGTAACGGATTGTATAAACACAAGAAAAGAGCAAGTCTCTGGTCAATATTAAATAAGAATTGACTGTTATTAATAATGATGCCTTTGTTCTAGGTGGAAAAGAAGTGCTGTGACTTTAAATGAATGGCTTGTTGTTAGGTAAACTGTATTTACATACAGCTACTTGGCAGGAAGGAAGTATCCTATGCTGGAATCCCAGAGGCAACAGTATGGCCAGCCTTTAAGAAAGTAAGAGGATCCTAGGTCCTCAGCCAAGCAGAAGCCCTGGTCTCCAACTTCTAAGAATGTTCTCAGCCCCACTTGATTTCTCTGGGCCTGTCTCTTCTATGTATTTTAATATGCACAGTTTCAGCACATCCCCTTCTCTTTGTTCCCACACAAGCAGAGAAACTGAGAGGAGACCCCAAGTAAGTATTAAAGATCTGAATAATTAACATTAACAGTTACATGATTAATCAGAGCCAAGCATTTTCTGATCTTTCTACTACCCTGTTCCCCAATCTCTCCAATGTGCCAGGACTTGGGAACAGACAATGGTTCATCAGCTTGACTTCGACAAATTTGTGTCCTTCTAGCTAGCCCTCTACAAGCATGTCCTAGGCCCTCTGACCACAGACCCACCCCAAGTCTGCACTGGAAAGGCACTCAGGCACTAGATTAGGAATAGCTGTGTACTGACTACTCAAACACCAGACTCAGATAGATGGAAGTTTGTTGAACACTTAGCAAAGTTTGACCTGTCGGGCAAACAGTCTATAACACAAGTCAGGAAGAACCAATTCTTTCCATGTACATTGTATCTAGCCTCACAAAAACAATTACTTCTATTCTGGATACACTGTATCTAAGTAGCTGGACAAAGCATTTTAACTTGATTGGCTGGAATATTTAGGATGGGGGAACTTTTGGTGACTTTCTAGTTCCCCACCTTTCTGAGAGAAAGGAAAATAGCAGGGTATTGTGGTTTTGTTTAAGTAGAACATACATTTATCATCAATTCAAGCAGAACATTCAACAAGTGTTGAATTGTAAGTGAAAGGCTATTCTTATGTCAGGCAGGTGGAGCCTAAGAACTTGAACTCAATTTCACCTTAGAGAAAAATGGAGACTAAAGACAAACTGACTTCAGTTATGCTAAAGATGAAAGCAGCCGTCAACAAAGGAGCTACAGTTACGCTATAAATTAGTTATTCAAAAAGTTAAAGCAGGCCTCACCAAAGGAGATTCAAATGACAATAAAAACCAAAGGAGTCCTACCAAACGACACTAGATGTCAGGCTTTCCAGGATAAAATCTGTAGCACAAAATGGCTCTGCTCATAACAAGAACCCTCCCCAGCTGGCTTTTAAACGAGTCCTCTTACTATAATGCTCCACCAGCGTCAGACTGTCTGGGAGCAGGCGGGAGGGGAAACACTCTTGGTTATCAGGATAATTTATCTACATGACACCAAATACTAACTTATGGCCATGCCTGCACCATCTGGGTCCATGAGGCAGCCCACCCCAACCATTCAAGTGACACTAACTTTATGGCCAATGGCCACTCGGAACTGCAGCAGCTCCCTAAATCCTGGAGGTACATGAACCACGCCTTTTTTCTCCCATGGCTGCTTTGTTTTAGGAAAGGATCTTGAAGCTGAATGAGATGGCACATAACTGTATGTCCCAATACTTGGGGGGCGGGGGACAGAGGCAGGAGGTCTCTGCAAGTTCAAATCCAACCTCATCTACAAGCCAAGATCCAGTGCCACCTAGGGAGAACCTATTTATAGAATGAAAAGGAAATGAAGAAGAGAAAGTCTTGCTTGCTAGGTAGTCCAGACTGGCCTCACACTCAAAATCCTCCTACCTCAGTTTCTTCAGTACTGGGGCTACAGGCGTGTTCCACAATGTCCTGGCCTCTCCTTGCGTGTTTGAGGGTAGCATGTACAAGTTCCGGCCTAGGGAATCCCTGGAGAGTTCCCGCTTTCCCTAGTATCCATTCAGAGTCTAGAAGCATGGAAGCCTGCAACCACATCACAAATGAAATTCCTCGCACGCAAGACACACCGGGTAGAAATGGGTAGACCGCAGACACGGCAGGAGGGCCGTACACCGTAGGAGTCAGTAGATCTAGGTTGAAGGAAGATGTTCCAAATGACCTCCTGGGACCCAGGTCACGTTTATTCACCAAGAGCCTGTGAATTTAGAAAGGTGATGTAATAACTACACTCACCCCAAAATCCCCCCCCCCCATCTCTTACAACAACTTCTGCCCTGCCAGGCTTCTGTGTTTTAAGCTGTCTTTTAAAAAGTAAGTCCCCGAGGCTGGCTAGATGGCTCAGCAGGTAAATGCGCTCGCTGCCAAGCCTGGCGATCTGAGATTGACCCCTGGAACCTACGTGGTGGAGGAAGAGAACTGACTCCTGCAAATGTTCCTCTGACCCTCATATGCAAGGTGGCAAGCAGCATTTATACAAGAGAGACACAGACACAGAGAGAGGGGGGAGAGGGGAGAGAGGAAGGGACAGAAGCAGACACATAAGAGAAGTGTCGTGTCTCAAAAAAGGCTGAAGGTGTGGATAAGAGTATAGCTCAGTGATAAAGCCTTGGCCCAGGTGTGCAAAGGTCTTAATTCCCATCCTCAGAACCACAAGAAAGTGAAATCAACCCTACAGACACTGCACACATAAGCACACAGCTCTTATTTGTTTGCATGTGTGCAGATATGACATCTTGTATATTCACAGGGAATAGCAATTAATGTTAACCTCCTAAGGAAAGAGACAGTGGACTCAGCTCTGAAAGCACCAGCTCACTAGGCTGGCAGCTATAAATGAGTTACCGGCCCCTCTGTGCCTCAAAATCCAGTTCTTTATCTCAAAAGGGTATCTATGACATCATAGAAGCCCACTCGGAACAACATTTCCAATGCTAAAAATCGGCCCAGATGATGTGTATGAAACTCAGCTCTCACTCTGGGAACGGCTGGACTGCCCTGGCAACACTCCCGGCTCTTGAGACCTACAAGGGCTCAGCTGCACACTGGGGCAGATGTGGAGAAACCCTGAAATCCCGGCTGAGACAGAAAGATCACAAGGCCCAGGCCTGCCTGGGCTATATAGAGAATCCTTGTTTGCAAAATGCCAGGTACACTCTGCGGTTCCTCCAGACTAAGCTGCAGCCTGTCCTGGCGTTGCTGCCCTCTGCTATTCAGGCAGGCAAAAATCGAGGGAATCGCTGAACTTAGGATTGTCTTGGAGGATTCCCTCTGGGCTGCGCTGTGGACTTGATCTGGATGCACACGCACAAGCACCAGACCTAGAGTTTATTTTTCCACGGCTTGTTGGTGGCTGGGCGCTATCAGCGCTGATGGCCGCTGGAACGTTAATTGAAGCGGAGCTGGAAGCTGATGCTGATAAGCTCGTTGCCTAGCAGAGTGCCACCTGCTCTCCACCGTGCCTGGCAACCTCCGAATCCCCTGCATGTTGGAACTCAGCCTTGCCAACTGTGATGAGTTCCCTTTTTCACGCAGGTGCAGAGTAGAGGGCGCTGCCGTGAGAGGCAGGGCACACCAGCCCGAGTGTCTCTGCCAAGCCAGGCAGGCAGGGAAGCCTGGTGTACCATGTGACAGCTGGAAATTGAGCCCCCAGCCAAATGGTAAAGTACAATACAGATCAATGATCGATGACAGATGTCTAGATGATAGATAAACAGATGATAGAAGAGCCATCCGTCATAGTTGCACACATATAGAGACAGTTACATTTCATGGAGCTGGGCATTTGAGCCCAGCGCCTTAATAAGGACCCCCAGCACCATTTTTTACAAAATTTATAATTAATTAAACAATTAAAAACAAATAAAGGAAATCACCATCCTTTTCTCCACCTAAGCCCTTTCTTCACCTCCAAACTTTTCTTACTGATTTTCATGGATTCACAGAAGCATTTCTGAAGTTGATGACAGGCAAATGATTAAAATGGTCCTAGCACAGCTATTTATATTATATAATAATAATAATAATAATAATAATAATAATAATAATAATAATAATGTGAAATCATCTACCACATCACACATTAGAATACATTAAAAGAAAATAATGAAAATCTACAAATGCTAGAGCAACTAACCTCAGTCAAGTTTTTTTCATCACTATGACTCAAACCCAAAAGGAAGGGATAAAAGAATACAGGAAACATTAAAAAATACAGAGCAAAAATTTATGGGAAAATCAGCAGAGGGGACTAGAATATTTGCAGCAGTGGGCCAGAATCATTGCTATAGAGGAGGTTTAAAAGTTATTAAGTGGGGGAAAAATAGAATCTATGCAAAGGGTGTGCGTAGGTACATGCTCTCTGTGTCTCCTACGTGGTGACTATATAATTACCTAGACACATGTATATGCCCCTCAAACATAAAGAGGCTACATCACTGAGATACTATTTCTGGTTCATCAGATGATTGAGAATTTAGAAGACAATCCGTCTCATTGTCCACTGTGTGGAAAGTGGGCTCTCCCACACAGCGCTCGATTACATAACACCCGTGTGACTGCTCAAGAGGGCAATAGATGGTAGAAGAAAGATAAACAGAGCCATCCATCACATATATAGGCAGATATATTTCATGGAGCTGGGGGACACCCAGACCTGAGGTTCCAGTGGCAACAGTGTCATCATCATTTAAAATACTAGCCCCCCCTCCACTGACAGAAATTAGAGAAGTTGGTAACACACCAGAGCATTGTGTGTCCTCTTCCCAGCTGGTCTGGACACCTCTGCATGGCCTTGGGATCTGTGATCATCGCTTTTGTGCTCTGGGTGCCTTAGATGGTCTGAAAATGGTGCCACATATCTGTAATCCCAGCACTCAGGAAGGAAGCTGAGCCAGGAGGAATGGCGGTTTCAAGGACAGTCTGGGCTACACAGTGAGAAGCCCTCCGTTATCTCACAGGGGAAAAAAATCCATATAAGCACACAGTGGCTTTGTATCTTGTTTGCTTGGGGTTGTCGTGGTTTGTGGTGTTCTATTTATCTATTTTATTGTTTACTTCTCTCTGTGTTGTATTTTTTTTTACCTCTTAAAAGCACCCAAGTACTGCCTTTTCCACATGTATGGAGCACTCAAGAAATATTTTCTTAACTTAATGGACTAATTTTGAATGTATTAAAGTAATAGTCTTAAATCTGCCTGTGGATCAACAAAATTCACTAGACATTTCTTAGGAATAAGCATAATATAATAAGATACACTGAGTGAAGCTGTGGGAGGAAATATAAGATGCTATGGTTGCTAAGCGACGGCAGGTGATGGAATCGAGGAGACACATGAAGCTCCAAACAGATGCCACAGTCATCTTCCTCCAGATTTCCCCCTCCATTTGCTCGGAACAGGAACTACTTCCATACTGTACTGAGTCATCCTGAGAGACAAGGCACACACATGCACTGAATTAAGAAAAAGAAAAAAAAACTGTATACAAAACGGCCCATGTCTGCTTCCCAAATCAGTTCCAGGCATTTTTCAAGTCTTTGTTTGGAAGTGACTGAAGTGGGCGGGAAAGAGAAGATGTTTTAGCTGGTGACACAGGACTGTGAAACTTGTGTTGGTGACCGCGAGGCTGTGGTCTAGAAAGGATTAGAAGGGGAAAAACCTGGCTTCTAATCTTCCTCAGGTGTTCCATAGCTGACTGGTACAGTCACCTTTGTGTTCTCTACCTTCAAGAAGGGGACCTAAGCTAAGGCCATTGCTGAGAAAAATCACCAAGTCGGTTTAGACGATTTGCCTGTAAATTATAATATATGGTATATGAATATTATCTGAAAAATCTGTATCCAGAGTTATAAGGAGGAGGAGGAGGAATAAAAGGAGGAAAAAGAGGAGGAGAAATAAGAGCAGAAGGAGAGGAGCCTCCAAATCCTAAGTAGCTGTAGAAAAGCTAATTTTGAACAAAAGAGAGACAGAGTACATACCACACATGAGCATAGTTGCCATGGCTAGAGCATTCTCTAAATCAGCACTCCTGTACAGGTAGCTTTGAACTTTAAACATACTGTGCTTTACAATGTCGACACAAAGCACGCCACTGCTGTCACACTAGCACTGTCTTTAAATGACAATATGAGAGAATTATGAATAGGAAAACATGTGTGTATTTGTTCCTGTGTTTAACAAAGCAAGCATGAAGAGAATGAAATAATGAAATTGAGGCCATGATAGCCCGAAACAAAGGGGAACAGGAATACAGATTAAAATGTAAGGCCACTTCATTTATTTATTTGTTTTTTTTATATCACATTTCTTTTATATCACAACCACAGTTTCCCCTTCCTCCTCTCCCCCTAGTTCTTCACACACAAACAAACAAACAAACAAACACACACACACACACACACACACACACACACATCCACACTTCCATTTCTCTTCAGAAAAGGGAAGGCCTCCCATGGATATCAGCCAGCCCTGGCATATCAAGCTGTCGTAGGATGCAATAGCAGCATCCTCTTCTATTGAGGCTAGACGGGGCTACCCCAGTAGGAGAAAAGGGTCCCAAAGGCAGGCAGCAGAGCCAGAGACAGCCCCTGCTCCCATTGTTAGGAGCCTTACAAGAAGACCAAGCTACACACTATAACATATGTATGGAGAGCCTCCGTCAGTCCTATGCACGCTCCCTGGTTCAGGCTCTGTGAGCCTCTATAGACTCAGGGTTAGTTGATTCTGTGGGTTTTCTTGTGGTACCCTTGACCCTTCCGGCTTCTACAATCCTTCCTCTTGCCCTTCCTTAGGGTTTCCCAAGCTCCGCCTAATGTTTGGCTGTGGGTCTCTGCGTCTGTTTCCATCAGTTGCTGGGTAAAGCCTCTATGATGATACGCTAGGCTTCTGTCTGCAGGTCTAGCAGGATAGCATTAGCAGTGCCGGGGAATGGGTCTCAGGCAGAAGCAGTCATTGGTTGGCCTTTCCTTCCGTTTCTGCTCCATCTTACCCCTGCGTGTCTTGTAGGCAGAACTGTAGGTCAAAGGTTTTGTGGCTGGCTTAGTGTCCCAATCCCTGAATTGGAAGTCTGGCCTGGTTTCAGGAGATGGCTGGTTTGGCCTCCATATTCTCCATTGCTAGAGTCGCCCTCATAGATTCCTGGGAGTTTTCATTTTCCTTGGTTTCTAGCCCATCCCAGAGACACACACCCCCATTCGAGTTCCCTCTCACAGTACTCTTTCCCTCCACGCTCCCCCTCACCTGACCCCTCCTATTCCCGTCCCCACCCCATTCACTCCCCTCTTCCCATCCACCCATGATGTCTATTCTATGTCCCCTTCTCAGTGATGTTCAAAGCCCCACCCACCCTCCTTGTTACTTCTTTGGGTCTATAAATTGTAACGTGGTTATCCTGTACCTTACAGCTAATATCCACTCATAAGTGAATACATACCATGAATGCTTTCTGGGTCTGGGTTACCTCACTCAAGATGATCTTTTCTAGTTCCAGCCATTTGACTGCAGATTTCATGATGTCATTTTTTTTAATAGCTGAGTAATACTCCATTGTGTAAATGTATCACATTTTCTTTATCCATTCTTCAGTTGAGGGACAGCTAAGCTATTTCCAATTTCTGGTTGTGAACATAGCTGATCAAGTGTCCTTGTGGTATGATGGAGTGCCCATTGGGCATATGCCCAGGAGTGTTATAGCTGGGTCTTCATGTAGATTGACTCCCAATTTTCTGAGAAACTGACAAATTGATTTCCAAAGTGGCTGTACAAGTTTGCAGTGGCCCCCAGCAATGGAGGAGTGTTCCCGTTGCTCCACATCCTCACCAGCATGACCTGTCACTTGAGGTTTTTATCTCAGCCATTTTCTGATAGGTGTAAAATGGAATCTAAGTCATTTTGATATGCGTTTCACTGATGGCTAAGGACTTTGAGCATTTAAGCACTTCTTGGCAAAAATTCTGTTTAGATTGTACCCCATTTTAATTGGATTATCTGGTTTGTTAATTTCTAGTATCTTGAGTTCTTTATATATTTTGGATCATCTTTCTGTTGGATACGGAGTTGGTGAAGATCTTTTCCCATTCTGTAGGCTGCCATTTTTTTTTCTTTTTGACAGTGTTTTGCCTTACAGATGCTTTTCAGTTTCATGAAGTCCCATTGATTAATTGTTGATGTTAGTACCTGTATGGTTGGTGTTCTGATCAGGAAGCTGTTTCCTGTGCCAATGGTAGTGTCACTTCTTTAAGGAAAATTTGGTGCACAATTTTGGCTTTAGAACTATTTTAATGTTTCACATATTAAAGTAATGATGTTACTTCAGCATTCAGAAATGGGTTTTGCCAAAAGAAACTATTCATAGCAAAGTGAGGTGTCAGCAATAAGTAATTTAGTCTCCAGTTTGGGGGGGCTGCTCCCCAGGATAACCTATGGATTATCACCAGCCAAACAGGGCAGACACCTTTATCCAACAAGTATTTGCAGTCGGGTCCAGCCTACACCCTGAGGACACAGCTGTGAGAACAGACCCATGAGGCACGTGCAGTCTAGTCCAACAAAAACCCTACCCAGAGGTTAAAAATCATTGGTTTCATGACTTTTGTAGGTTGTATTTTAAAGTGTCTCCAGGCGGTAAAGGGATGTTCTAAGCCTTGGATTCAATTCCATTCCGAGGATAAGGAGCAGGGGATGGGGGGAAGGAAGGAAGAAAGAAGTTGAAAAGGACTTTGCTAATCACAGGCGAAAAGAGCGTTGATAAATATTGCATACAAATTGCATGCAAAGTATCACATTTTAGGATTCATTTAAAATTATGTCTTCTATTCAAGTCAGGTGCATGCACCTGTCAATTGCTTAAGCCCAAGAATTTAAGACTAGCCTGAACAAAATAGCAAGATCTTTTCTCTTAATCAAATCAAATAATGATAATGATGATGATGAGGTCTTCCCTGCAAGAATGAAAGTTGGAGCAGAAAAAGTTCAGAAAAGATATATATATCTCTGGATGAAGTAGGTCACATCCATCCCCAAGCCTAGGACAAAGCCATTTCCACCCCATTTAAGAACACTGGTGAAGTCTCCACACAGGAGCAAGAGACACCACATTCTTCCTGTGGTGCAGAGTCAGACAGGGTTGCATTACCCCCAAGAACCTACGGACTAGGCCAGGTGCATCCACTGCTCCTGGGAGGTCGAACAGATGCCAAACAGCTGTAATCAGGCCCTTAATTGCAGCACCAAGCTCCCTGCCCACAACCTGAGTGGGGAAGAGGTGACTGGCCAGCGAACCCCCAGTGAAAAAGAGCTGAATACAGGACATCACTTTGCGAATTCTTGCCCCTGACTGCACCAGGGCTGGTCTCTAGTCTAGCAAGGGTTTGGAGGGCGAGTTCAGGACTGCTGTCAGGTCTGCCCAAATCTGAACAGCGCCCCTTCCTTATAAGAGTGCTTCTTATCATTTGAGAACACAGTGGTTCTCAACCTTCCTAATGCTACTGCCTTTTAATGCAGTTCTTCGTGTTGTGGTGACCCCCAACCATAAATTTATTTTCATTGCTGCTTCATAACTGCACTTTTGCTACCATTATGAATCGTAATGTAACGATCTGGGTTTTTATGGTCTTAGGTGACTCCTGTGAAAAGGTTATTCAGCCTCTCAAAGAAGTCAAGAACCCCTGGGTTAGAAACCTTTTTCAAGTTTCAAACATCATGTGATGCCTTTGTAAGCCAGGAAGGCACAGTATTTGAACTCCCACATTTAACCTCAAGTCCCACCCAACCCATCCATTTCTTCTGAACTTCCTAATGGCGCATCTTAGCTGCTGAATGAATTTTATCTATGGTCATCCCAGACCTGGGAAAGCAAGGATCCAGCCAGGTTTATCTGGAGCAGCTGGGCAGAGCTCCTGTCCACAGCTCTCCAAAATTCCAAGTACACCGCGGGCTGTCGGAGGTGTGCCTGAGTAAATACCCATCAGGATGCCTTCCCCTGCACCTCTGGGAGGAGGGTGCAGTACTACAATGTTTCAAGGAAGTCCCAGGAGAAGAATTAGTGCTCATTAAAATACTTCATTTCATCTACATATGCATAGCAAGGCTATATGGAAGATAAAGGAATAATGCTTCTATGAAGATAAAGTCTTAATGACGATTTTAAAAAAAGACTATCTAAAATTATAAAGTTATTCTGTTAAGGTCCATCTATAATGTAGGATGTTTTATTATTACTTTGAATCATACTCAGAAAAACTAATGAATAGATATGTAAATTTAAATGCATGCGAAAATAAACAAAAATATTATTTCTGCATGGACATTTTCAACTTTTCCAGAGTGTGCAAATTTTTATGAGAAAAACAAAACCAAGAGAAAGCCGAAATAAATGTTTGTGTTTTCACAAGATTTTGATCCCTGACGGCAAAAGGTGAGCAGGGCAGACTATTTGGATCACCTCAGCAGTCTTCTCTGCCCCTCGCCCATCTGTATTTAACTAGAAAACAAAGCAAAACAAAACAAAGCAAAACTGGAAGCATATAGCTTCATCATAAGGATTATGTAATACTATATGAAATAATTACACTATTACTTAGGAGCAAAAAAATTGGTGAAAACTTTTGTGAAGTTTTGTTTTTCATAATTGTGTGCTGGCTAGACGTAGGAAATAGCTCAGAGACGCTTGAACTGGAACCCACTGACACCCTCAAGTTGCTCTCTTTTTAAATTTTTGTACTTTCTGGCTGAAGAGGGGAAAGAGGGCTCAGTTCATCTGGATTTCAGGAAATAACATCTAAACCTCTCAAGTAGCTGAATTTTCGTGAGGTCTTAAAATATTTAATCTGATTTTTTTTTATCTCTAATGAGATTTATTTTAAACTATTTTTTTTTTAATCCTTTCGTCCCGTTTTGGGAATGCAACACCCAATCCTGGTTTGCTGATTTCGATAGCCTGAGCTCCAGCGGGTGGTTCTTGTTTACATAGGGGCTTCTTTATATTATATTCCCTGACTTCATGAAAAACGAAGCTCAAGAGAGGCTCGCCCTTTGTTCCAAAGCCACGGCCTTATCTGATCACTCTCTCCGTGTTCTTAACTATTCACACACCTTGGTGACACACTGCACTGTGCCCAAGCTGTGTCCCAGGAGCTGTTCTGACGATTTAAGACTGGACAAAACTCCCCGCTTACACAGGCTTAGAAAAGGGGAAAGAAACCGGGAGGCGGGAGTGGGAGACGAAATAAACACATCTCTAAATTCCACTGAGCCAGGAACTTACCTTACTCTCCAACCAATTCAGAATTACTTGAAGTCGACTAGAACTCCCCCAACACAGCCTCTGCGCCTCAAATTTCCCTTTCCTGTTAAATGACAAGTAGTTTCTAATACTTGACTCAAGATCTACTCTGGCTGTGTGGGTCGTTAGTGTCCCAAGAAGGAACCCGGCTTCGCACCACCCGAGAACCCCGCACTTCTTATGTCTTGGGAATTATCTAGTTTTCTATGTATGCCTCAGTTTTCCTTTGCCATGAGACTGTATACCAGAAAAAAACCGGATGGTTGCCCAGAACCGCGGTCCGGGTACACTCTCTAGGAGGCTTCCCTCGGACCAGAGGCCTCGGGAGCCCTTGCCTGTCAAGCTCTTCTCTTCTTGGCTTTACTTTTGAGAAGGATCAGTCGGAATCAATCTTTCCAAAAAGGTGATGCAGGACTAAGAGCCCAAATAGCCAGCATTTGGGGAGGGAGGCTCAGGGTTAGCACGTGGTTTCGGTGGGAACCAATGGAGGACCGCGATCTTGTAACTACGTCTTGCTATACTAGCCTGCAGACGGACCAAAAAAAAAAAAAAAGGTCCTGGACCTTGAGTGCGCGTCCAGGAGTCGCTTAGGACGGACACTACAGATGGGGGAAGAAAAGGGCGAGACTTCCCGCAGTGGTCAAGAACTTGTCAGCTCCGCCCCCTCTGCCTAAGTGATGCTGCTGAGCCCGGCCACCTCCACCCCCTTTTCCATAGACTACCTTCTCAGGCAGGAACGTGAGCAGAACGTCTCCAAGACTCCGTCACAATGGGAGTTGAATAGAAACCCAGAAAAGCTTCAATACCTAAGAATGGGCCCGGACTCCAGAGGGTCAGAGAGCAGTGGCAAGGCACAAGGCGGATCAGATCCTCTTAAGAGGTGGCCTTGGGAGACAGTCCTGGACGTGGACTCAAATCCTGTGAGGAAGCCACGTAAGTACGCTCTCGGCTCTTTCCTATGGGTTTTATTTGAAAATGGGTCGTCACTGAGGGAGAGAACGCATCTTTTGGGAGGTCTCGCCCTACTACCGCTCATTTTAGTTCAAAAGAAAGCCTCCCAGTTCCTAGACCTGCCTCCTAAGGACTTGAATTTTAGGGCGTTTCTTCCCACAGTTGCCCCTCAGCTAACCACAAAGACAGGATTCCGATGGAGCCAGGTTCTGAGAGCTCCCTTCCCGACACCAAACCCCTTTACCATAACTTAGTTTATGCTCCATCACCAGTGCCCTTACCTGCCTAACCCAAAGGTCTCTAGAGGAAACCTCATCGGGCATGTTGATTTATCTGGACATGGACACACACACACACACACTTTCTCTGTAGAAGAAATGGGAGAAGAGGAACGCGTGCGCGCGCGCGCGCGCGTGTGTGCGCGTGTGTGTGCTGCTTTCCAAGTGGACCTGGGAGTCACTTACGAATAAATGGAACTCTAGTTGGGAGACCACCTCGTCAGACTCCTGGAACCTGGTCCAAAGTGCACGAGCAAACAGAGAGGTTCAGAAGTCCATCCTTAGCTTGTGGGAGAGAGGAGGGGCAAACAAGGAGTTTGTATTCTGGTAGCTTCTACAATCCAGATAGTATATATAGGCAGGAAAGGCATGTTATTGAAAGGAATGAAATGGCCACTGTCCTCCTGCGCACCATCCATGCCCTGTTGAGTTTTCCCACCAGTCTGTAGTAGGGGAGGGAATAGCTTGGCACAACCAGTCTCCCTCCAAGCCAGATCACGCATAATTTAAGACACAATCTGGCCGTGTAAAAGGGAACCTTCGGAGTTATCCTTGGACTTGAGGCTGTTTACCGAGGGTTCCACTAGAAGCTTGGAGAGCATTAAAATTGTGTTTTATTCAGAAAGAAATCTATAGATTTTTCTGTCATGGACAGTAAATATCCAGGTCCCTGGGCACTGGTCTGCTAGCTTTGCTGAGAAAGGGTTGTGGCTGTTTCTCTCCCTACTGCTCCGCGGCACGGGCACACCCAGTGTGTCCCTTGACTGGCAACCAATGACAACCTGTCTTCTGCCACTGTGATAGCCACCCAGGTCCCACCCCAGCCTTGCCCTGAGAGCTTTGGTCAGGGAAATGGGCCATCTGGTAGGCTTCACCAGGACAGGCGACATGTGTCCCCATCGGAATCTCTTGCCTTCCTGAAAGAGGGCTCCAAGCTCTTCAGTTGTTTCTAAGAGGGCACAGGGTGCTACCGCCTACTTTTGTTTACTGGGTCTGGTTTTGGATTTTTTTTTGTTTGTTTGTTTTTAATTTAACCTTTAGTGTGTCAGTTGGTGTGTGTAAGGGGAGAGGTAAAGAATCAGTTTTCATTGTCTAAAAATGAAATTCAAGGAAGCCAAATGCGATTTCCTGTTCAGTTTTCTACTGGTTGTCTTACCAAAGCTAAGCTCTATCTGACCCAGGCCTCCTATGAATAAACAGGGTTTATTTTCAGTCCTCCACGTGAATGGCCACAGATTGAGAGAGTAAAAGTTTTCATAGTTTTGGAGATGCCACAGTTAAAGATTCTATCTTTTTGGATTTCCCTGTGTGGGGGCTCTTTTCCTGATGGGGACATTACAACTATAACTGGCTTGGTTCTTTCCATGTAGATCAGGCTGACCCAGAACTTAAAGCAGGGTGTCTCTGTGTAGCCTTGGCTATCCTAAACTCTCTTTTTCGACCAGCCTGGCTTCTAACTCACAGTGATCTTCCTGCTTCTGCCTCCCTGAGTGCTGGGATTAAAGGTGTGTGCCACCACGCCTGGCTTCCTTTAGATTCTTTTTCTTTTCTTTTCTTTTTCTTTTTTTCTCATTTAATTTTTAATTTTTAAAATTTATTTATTTATTTGTTAAATCACTCATATTACATCTCAATTGTTATCTCATCCCTTCTATCCTTCCTTTAGATTCTTAAAAGGAAACAAACTCTTGGATTTTCCTCCTCTTTGGTGCCCTCCATTTCTCTGAGCGCAGATGCCCCAGGAGGGGAAGTCTTTTCTCACAAACCAGAGGCTTCCGCAGAGCTAGGGGTTTAGAGGTGAGATCTCAACCTGAGGCGGCACCTCTTGAGGGATGTTCTGTCTGTCCAGCACTTGCTTTGTGCCTTTAGATGTCCCCTTCGGTGCCCCTGGATTTCTCCCGGTGTGTCTTCTCCACCCTCCTTGGGGACCAAAGTAATCTTAAACCAAGACCGGAGAGCGGGCAGCAGGGATGATGGGAGTGGGGGAGGGGTGGCTGCTGCTTCTAGGAGGACTTGCCTTAGTCACAGCCCAGCTTGGGAAAGACTACAAAGTAACCTCAAGGCCATCCGCTTTCCAAAAGACCCTAAAGGAAGAAGAAACTGCTTTCCAAAAAGCCAAAATGTGGATCTTAACTTTACACATCAAAGGAACCTCTATTTCTAAGCTGAGAGTAGGGATCAGGAAAGCTTTGGTTTTTACTCTGCTCAAGAAATCTTACTCTTTTTTGTTGTTTTTTGGTTTGGTTCCTGTTTGTTTGATTTGAGACAGGGCTTCTCTGCGCAGCCTTGGCTGTCCTGGACTCGCTTTGTGGACCAGGCTGGTCTTGAATTCACAGAGATCCACCAGCTTCGGCCTCCCAGAGTGCTTGGGTTACAGGGGTGCGCCGACAGCGCCTAGCTTCTTATTCTTAATCAATTCTTCTAATTTCTTAATCAGTGCAGAGCATCGTGTTTATGAAGTATATTTGAGCTCCTGCCCCATTCTGTTAGGCCTGCACACTCTCGTTTTGAGATTCCTCACTATTAGACACAATTGAAGAAAATGGACAAACTTGATCCGAAATCTTCTGTTTACGAAACGAACACCGTGGGTAACAGCATATCAGACTCTGGCGGGTACAAATGCCACAGAGATCAAAGGAGTAAGGCATTGGGGTGGGGGTCGGAGGAAGGCAGGTAGACAAGTGTGAGAGGACAAAGGGATGTTCAGCGAAGGCTGCCAGGAAGAGGGTTGTCTAGTGAAAACACTCCGAGCCTAACGCCGGCAGTTGATGATGCTCCTTCTGTGTGATTTTTAGAGACTTCCCCAGGCTTGCCCTCCCCACTTGGAGCTGGGAGCCCGGTGATGGGGCACGGCGACGACTTGCACCGCGGAGGCCCGGAACCGGAGCCGACTAGGACACGGACGCGGCGGAAGCCCCGTGTGCTGTTCTCGCAGGCTCAGGTGCTGGCTCTGGAGCGGCGCTTTAAGCACCAGCGGTACCTGTCTGCACCCGAGCGCGAGCATCTGGCCAGCGCCCTGCAGCTCACGTCCACGCAGGTCAAGATCTGGTTCCAAAACCGGCGCTACAAGTGCAAGAGGCAGCGCCAGGACCAGTCCCTGAAACTGGCAGGCCACCCTTTAGCACCGCGCCGAGTAGCAGTGCCAGTACTAGTGCTGGACGGCAAGCCTTGTCTGGGTCCCGACGCCCCCTCATTCCCGGGCCCCTACGCGGTCACCACGCCGCCCTATTCCTGCTACGGAGGCTACGCAGGCACTCCCTATAGTGCTAGCTACACCGACACCCGCCCGGGGCCACTCACACCATTGGCTAGCTCTGGCTACACCCCAGGTGGCCCGAGTGCCGCCCAGCAGGGCCATCTGCCCCCCACGCTACAAGGAGTCACGGCCTGGTGAAAAGCCTGGCCTTAGCTACTGCCATTAGGGGCCTGCCTGGTCCCCTCCCCTTCAAAACTGGTCTCCAAAAGTTGCGCTTCAGCCAAGGGCCAGGAAAGTGGCAGTAGGCACTGCCCCACTTACAGGTCTCGGGACTGAACTACCCGGAGGAGCATCCCCCGGCAAGCCTTGAGAACATTATTTCCTACGGAGATGTAACCAGGCTTTAGCTGGCGGCCTAGATGCTGTGCAGAGAATAGCACAGTGGTTGATAGTCTGGAGGAAGGTGATTCTGAGCCTCAACTCCTTGGAAACCAGAGCCTCAGCTAAGAGGCCTGGGCATCAAGGCCCTCTCGCCTTCCCGCTCTTAAAGAAACAAGTGCGGGGTGTAGAGGGGGTGTTAGGTTGAGACAGACGCCAAGAGGAAGTGCCAGACGGGATTTCTGTCGCCAGCCACGCTCCGCAGCGGGTTTAAGCATCGGGACCACCGGGAATATCCACAGGCAAACACTTGAACACTTTCCCTGGCAGTAGTGATCTCTCGCTTGCAGAAGGGGCCTGGCCATTCGGGCTCTCCACTCACAGCAACTGCATTTTCTGTCGGGAACAGCCACACGAGTAAATGAGCTAACGATATTCCGTGTGTTTGTGTGTTGTAGCCACCAAGACCCTCAAGGGGTTCTGATAGCGTGTAATCCCAGCACTCAGGAGACCCACACAGGAGGCTTGGGGCGTTCAAGGCCAACGTTAGCTGTATAAGGAGAGCCTGAATCCAAAGCAAACAAAAATAGGTCTAGGGAGATAAAAGCCGATTCCAGCCCTGAAGGTAGGTTATCGGGTTTCTCCTCGCACTTTTCCTCTCCTCGTGGTGGACACTTTTAGGGAACGGTTAAAGTGCCCCCAGGAAAAGAGCCCTGCCCCCACCCCAGGTAAATCTAAAAAGATAGTAGAAGCTTTAACTGTGTGGTTTACAAAATTATGAAAATTTTACACTACCCTCAATCTTAAATCATTTAATCTGAAGACTGAAAGTAAACTTAATGTATTAACGGGAGCATGGGGTCAAATAGGAATTTAGCTTTGGTGGGACAGAGCAGGGCACTGATAGAGGGGGGGAAAGTGATGTTGGCGTCCTTGGATGCCATTTTAAGCCATGAAAACCCCAATTCTTTACCCCCTCAACTGGTATCAAAAGTTAAATATTATTGAACGGGCTTCTGGTCTTCCGTATTTAATAAAAAAGGGACTCCCTGGAAGGCATACTCCTCCCAGGCTGTTTCCAGTAAAGTGAGGAAAGGCAGGTTTGATCTCTAAAGATACTCAACTGCATTGAGGCCTTTCATCCCTTAAAAGTTACATGACAAAACTAGGGGAAACCAAAGCCACTGCTCTCCTATTTTAAATTAATCATGGCTTTCTCTTTTTTACATTTCTTCGTTGGAGGAGGAAGGAGGCACACGCTGTGGTGGAGTCAGACGTGAAGGAGTCTCTGCTCTCTGCTCTTTCCCTTCACCCCGTAGGTCGTGGGGATGGATCCCAGGCTTGGTGGCTGGCACCTTTGTCCACAGAACCATCTCTGTGGTCCAGGATCCCTTTCTCATACTTCCCTTTTGTTCTCTTCCTCTTATTTTTCATTTCTTTACTATTAATAAAAGCATATTTAGGAGTGCATCAGTGTGTCCTCTAGTTAGTGTTACAACCCTGGGATTTAAAAAATTAAAAAAATAAAAAGTGCAGCATCACGTCCCAGAGATGAGCAGGACCCCCTGTCGCTGGAGAAGCCAGCACAAAGGCCCAGGCTTGTAATTCCAGCTCTGTGGAGGTGGAAGCAGAGGCAGAACTTCCAGGCTATCCTTGGCTGCCTGAGGCCCTGTCTAAATAAAGAAAAGCAGTGTACATAGTTCAGACTTGAACACCTCAGGAAGAGATTTCCTCTCACCTAAGCAAAAGAAACTCCACATAAAACCGAGAACCATCAAAGGGTGTGTCCTAACTCTCTTGCTTTGAAGGATGTTTATCAAAGGAGGGGATACTGGGATATAGATCTTACCTCAGGACAGATGTGTTTCAGTCCAGCCTTGGCAACAAAGCCTATCAAATGTTTCTAAGTTGCAAAATATGTATTCATTAAAAACAAAAAACTCCCTTAAATAAGCATGATCCCAGATACATAGGATGTCATGTTCTAGGTCTTTGGGACAGAGTAGGAAATTAATAAATGTTGTTCCCTTGCCTTTTCATGCCCTCCTGGCCTGGAAAAGCCATAGAAACAACATGTGCTATATTAAGGATGGGTTCTGGCCTCCTGGCTTAAGACCTGTTAGGATCCTTAGGCCCTCCCACCTTAGGGGAGGCTTTGGAAGAAAGCCAAGTGGATGGGGACTCCCTGAGTTAATAAAGCCAGAAACAGGTTCAGATCCATCATGGGCGGTGTTGGGGGTGGGGGTTGTTGGGAGAGAGTCACCATGGTTACACCTTCCTGGTAGGGGCACAAGAGCAAAGGAGACTCAGCTGACTTTCAGGACTTTATTATCTAGCTAGGCTAGGAAAGGGCAATGCGAGAAAGGCATCTGAAAATAAAAGGCAGTGTACACTGTGCGTCATATAGGGGCAGACATACGCTCCAGAAAGGAAATCCATCTGGGGATGGTGCACTCAAGGGGAGGCTACGAAGAGGAGGTGGGTGACTTTGGTGATGACTGTGGGGAGGACTCAGGTCTTTGCTATGGAGAAGTTAAAAATGTTGGGGAGGTCCGAATGCTGGGGCCACAGTTCTGTCCCAGTGGTTTGAGCTATAAGTAAAAAGCATGCATTGGGGAGTTTGGGAGTTACAGGCAATTCGTTGAAATTCCATGGAGTAGCCCCCCTTTTCTTTCAAAATGGACCAGAGATGATGTCATAGGCAAGCTTGAGGAAGGCACGGAGCACACAGGAATGTGAAGACCCCTTCATTAACCTTATGGACCTGGATCTTTTGTTGCACCCCAGAGATCGTTGTGACATCCCTAATTGGTTAGTCTCAAACATAAAAACAATAGCATTGACAGAACCTGATTCATGCACAATCTAGAGGGAACTCTTTTTTTTTTTTTTTTTTTTCTGCACACAGTAAGGAAGCCTGGGTTTCTTGGTACACCAAAGATTTCTTCCTCAGGGAAAAGAGAGGAAGGAAAAGACCTCCCCCCACTCTAGCCCAAAAGCATCGCTTGAAAAGTGCCCTTCCCCCCCCCCAACACACACACACACACACACACACACACACACACACACACACACCAGCCTCAGAAGTTCCCAACCCCCAGCTGTCAGTCCTCCCAGTAAACTGCTCACTACTAAAAGCTGCCTGCTCTGTGCATCCCTCACTGGCAACTGCTTCTCCTCGCTAGGCTTTTACGGGGAGGGGACCACTCTGTAAGCAATCCTGGTCTTATCTGCATCCTTCAGAGCCATCACTCCAGTCACCTCTTAGTGTTCACAAGTCCCCCAAATGGGAAGTAATTGACCTCTAAACAAAACAAAAAAGCTCTCCGGGAGATAGCAAAGGTTCCTGTCTCGGACTGTCCCAGGGCCAGAGGCTTCACCTAGGCCAGGTGGGTGAGTCAATACATTTGCAGACTTGCTGGCTCCTGATCCTTCATCTCCCAGCCCATCCCCCACCCCATCCCACTTACACCCACTGGTTCCCAGGCCGTGTACCAAATAGAGTCTAGACAGGAGTTGTGGGAGATTTGAGGCATTTACTTTTGACATGCTATCATCATTATCATCACCACCACCACCATCGTCGCCATTCTGAGTTGGAGAGTTTGTTGAAATCTTTTAAAACTTCCGTTTGAAAAATACCTAGAATTCCCAGCATTCCTATACCTTCCTTATGTGAGTCAGCTCAATGACTGGCTCTTTTCCTTTACTGGAGGAGGAGGGGAGTCTTGGGTTTAAAATCGGTGCCTCCCCTTCAAAAGGGTGATAACTATTTAGCGGTTGTATCAATTACTCTGGTCCTAGTTTAATTAGGAGCACGCTCTGTCACCCTGCATCAGCCTTTTAACCTCACTGTGCTTGGTCTTTCCAGCTGTAAAACTAAGGCACTAGAAAGTCTGAGGCCCTGATTTTCTGTTGGTTTCACAGGACCTTTACACTGGTAGATTATACAGATGCTACGTCCAGAACACTACCTAAAACATCTTAAACACAGTTTAGGGGACACTTGTAAAGTGAACAGATTCTGTCAAGAGCTCAGAGTCACCTACTGAAGCATGGGGTGCCAGGTCCCTGCAGCTCTGCTCCCCACCTGCTCCAAACTCCCAGAGGAGGTCCCAGCTGCTGAGATGTAGATGTTTGTGCTTTTTATTATGGGTCTGGTCATGTGGACACTTCCTTTGGCTGTGACGTAACTGTGTCTAGTTTTAAAGGGTCCTGGGGATCATACCACATAGATTGTTTTGCGGCTGGCCTCCCAGGCTGTTGGATGTACCTTGAGTTAGTTGGCTTGCTGCATTAGAAGGCACTAGGCGTGTGTACTTTAACGCACATGTTAACAGGCAGTATGGGTCATTTATAGCTGGGGACAGTAACACTCTCCATCAGTGGTGCCATTTCTCACGGGCATAGGTATAATCTACAGCCGAGGTTTGTCTCTTCTTGCTACTGTGACTAGCTGGGCAAATCTATTTGCTGGTGAGTTTCTATTCATTTGTGAGCAGTGTGTGTGTGTGTGTGTGTGTGTGTGTGTGTGTGTGAGAGAGAGAGAGAGAGAGAGAGAGAGAGAGAGAGAGAGAGAGAGAGAGAGAGAGAGAGAGAGAGACTAAGGATTGGACCCAGCCACAGTGCCTCACACATGCCAGGCAAGTGCTAGATTTCTACTGATGTTGTAAATACCCATGTGTTGCTGCTGCTCTTTCGACTCAAGGCTTATCTTCTCCATCCGATGCAGATGCAGGCAAGCCAGCCTCTCTATCCATAGATGCAACTGACTTTGATGATGATGTGCAGATTCCAGAGTAAAGGAGACAAGATCTGCCCAGCAGTGGACAGGAGCCTGGGAGTGCACTCTCAGTCTCAGGGGCCTTTGAAGTCAGCTCAGTCCAGCCTGCTTCCTCCCCACCATGCCTGGGTGACTTCTGCCTCTCCGGTCACCATCCCAGCTTAAATGCCTGAAACCTGTTGCCCAAGAAATGGAATCCTAAGTAAGGTCTCTAGTGGGCCAAACTTTTCATCATGGCTCCTGTCTGTTGTCCTTCCTGGTTGTCCCCAGTCCCCAAAACCCACCCACCCAAGCCTCATCTCCACAGTCTCTAGGGGAAGCCTGCGGTGTCCAGACTGCTTTCAGAGCCCTGAGGACAGTGTCACAAAGCACTCAACTCTTTGTGTCTGTCATTTCTAAACAAGGAAGGTCTGATCTGAGCAGTGTGTTTCTGCCCTCAGCCCGTCCAGGAGCTGAGGCTCTGGGTTCAACGTGCTGATTGAGTTGTTTAGCTCTCTTGCACAGCTCCACAAGGTCTTCAGACTTTGGATTGAGTCAGAACCCTCCAAAGCACTCTCTCTTTCTTGTTATGAAAGCCATCTGACCTCTGGTGGGGACTGTCTGAGTCCCAATACCAAGGACCTCAAGAGTTTGTGTCATCCAGGGGCCACAGCCATGGAAGAAAGTCTCTCACTTTGTCCCTCTGGCTGCTGGCCTCTAAGTCAAGCTAAGTTCAGATACTAAGGATCAAGGACCATTTCAGTGTGCATCACAAGGGACAGGGGCCGAGACTCCATCTCACTCAAAAAGATCCTCAAGGGCTGACAAGATGGTTGGTTCAGTTGGTAGAGCACCCTCTGCAGCAGCATGAAAACCTGAGTTCACATCCGCAGCAACTACACAAGAAGCCAGTGTGCTGGCACAAAGCTGTAACCCGAGCCCTGGGAGCCCAGGAGGAGACAGGCCGGGCCCTGGAGCTCATTCCCCAGCCAGGCTAGGTGAGTGGGTGCACCAGCTTCAGTGAGAAACCCAGGCCCAAAAAAGAAAGTGAGAAGATGCTTGATATTAAGCTCCAGCCCTCTAACCACACATGTAAGAACACACACTCACATGAACACACTCACAGGTCTCCACAGAGGACCCACTGCTGAGATTAACACACTTTCCCCCTGCACCAAGAAAGAGAACAATGAGAAAGGCCTGAGTGCGTGAAACAGGGTCGAGAAGAGATACTGTAAACATTGCAATGGACACTGGGAAGGATACCTTTAATGCTTGTTGAAATAAATCTGTCTACAATCAATGAATAATGCTGATACTGGCTTTTAGGGTAATGTCCAAGCATATGCAGCCATTTTGCCAAGGATTCACACCTGGTGCCTGCTCTCTGACTCAATATAGCATTTCATCATGGCCTCACAGAGTAAGTCCAATAAATAAGGAATTACCTGACTCTTTCAGATATCTGATTATATATACATATATATATATGGCATCATAGATAACCAGGAGACTCAGGTCTCCTCTTAGGGACACCTGTGTTGAGAGTCAGTCTCACAAACCTGTGTGGAAGGGTCACTGAGAAAATTGACATTGCTTGCAGAACTTCAAATGACCACCAGGGTACGCCATTGCTTCCATTTTTTCCTCCTAGGGACGAGGGCCTTCCCTTCATTCTTGGAATCTCCATCAAAGCCTCCAGGTTTTGCTGTGAGCAGTGTTCCCTGGTCCTTCTCAGTCATTTCCTGATGGCTGAGCGTAACCAGCAGATGTAGAACCCCATAAGCACAACAGTTCCTAGGAAAACACAGGATGCTGAACTGGACCGAGAGCCCTCCACAGTCAGCCTTAATTGCCATGTGAGGAAAGGCATCCTTGCAGTTGACGAAATTAAGGAAGCTGAAGGATTTACCTAAATTCACCCTTAGGAATGTGTCAGCCTAGGCTAGACACCCACTAATGTTGTTCACAGGTCTTCTGTGCAAGGCAAAAGGTGCCCGTTTTGTTCTAAGCTGTCACTGGTTTTGACTCCCACTTATGTCTGTTGTGGGTTTCCTTGTTTTGTGACAGTGGTTCATGGTCTTAGTCTGCCTGTTCGAAGACACAAATAGTCCTGAATTCATGAAGCTCCTGCCTCTGCCTCTTGAATGCTGAGACTGTAGGCCGATGCCACCAAACCCAGCAGAAATAACAAGTCAGAACAGAACTCACTGTATGGAGCAGGCTGGCTGCAAACTCAGAGATCAGCCTGCCTCTGCTTCCTGAGTGCCAGGGTCAAAGGCACAACTTGCTTCTGCCCTCCTGGTCACCTCTTGCCCAGTCGCAAAAAGCACGTCAAGGGAGAGCCTATTCTTCCTCCTCTCAAGTCCTTCCTGGTGAACCACTCCAGACTCAGAGGTGTCTACCTTCCCCCGGGTTTAGGTACGGCTTGGAGAACGGCTACCACCAAGTCTGCTGAGTTTCACCAAGAAGCGGGTGAATCACTAGGACTGCTCCTTGCTATAACAAAATGCCTGAGACTGAACGGTGTAAAAAGAAGTTTATCAAAGCTCCCCCCTTTTTTTTAAAGTTAAAGCTCCCCTTTCCTGTCCCCGCACCCACCCCTGGTTTACATCATGATGGACACGTGGTAAGAGCCTATGTTAAGACAGGAAACCAAAATGTTTGTTTGTGGTCCGGGGTGGAGGGGTGGTCACTTGCTCTTTCATAATCTCCTTCATAGGAGCAAATTGTGTAAGGCCAGTATTCGCTGTTTTGAGAGCATGTCCCAGGGACCTGTCACCTCTTCCTACCCCTGCCACGCTGGACACCAGCCTTCCCACATGTAAGAGAACATTTAAAGCCACACCCAAAAGGCAGCAAAGCAGCACAGAGGTTGCTTGCTTTACAATCATGATGACCTGAGCTCAGTCTTGCGTTCTCAAAGTTGTCACTGCTCTCCACACACATGCCATGGTATGTGTGTAAACTACCCCCCATACTGCAACTTCTTTGTGTATGTCTGTTAGTGTCTGCCGTGTGTGTGTGTGTGTGTGTGTGTGTGTGTGTGTGTGTGTGTGCGCGCGCGTGCCCTCTGAGGCCAGATTCCCTGGAGTTGGGGGTTTCAGGCTGTTAGGAGCTTCCTGAGGTCTCTGGGAACTGAGTCAGGTCCTGCAGAAGAATGCCAAGCACTCGTAACCACTGTACCACATATCCAGCCTAAAATTTCACTTATTCCCCCCTCAAAATGGGAAAAAGGAAACTAAAAGATAGTGATGGTCTTTGTCTTTTCTGCTCTCCTCACCCCCTCTTGCCCTCCTCCCCTTCTCCCTCCCTCTCTTTGGAAAGCATTTGAGGCAGGTATGATGGCTCCTGCCTGTAATCCCAGTGCCCTGCAGTTGGAGACAAGATCAGTTCACAATCAGCTACCGAGCAAACTGGAAACTAACAGACTTTATGAGATCCCATCCCCCAAACGAAAAGTGAACAAGCAGAAAAAAATTTTTTTCATAGTTTAAAAAAAAAAATCTAAAAACAACAAACCAATGTTTTAGAAGACAGATATAACTTGCCTGTGTATCAACAGCCAAAGTTGTGACTTAGTCACTAGCGTGTGACTTCAGGCAAGACCCTCAGAACCTGTTTCCCTACTTCTAAGAGGATGTCTTAAGTCTCATATCCAAGTCTCTGTGTGTGTGTGTCACAGTTCCTGTTTACACCCCACCTTTCAGCTTCTTCTCTCTCTCCCTCCTCTCTCCAGATCCCCATGGGGGAGGGGCATTTGGATAAACACATGACCAGAACGCAGGGAGTCCTCCCTCCCAAAGCATTGCAGGCCCTGGGCACTGCTGCAGGGTGGTCTGAAGGGTCTGCCCCTCCAATCCAACCTCAATACTGGGTGGCCACTTCCCTTCCAAGCTGTCCAAACACCAGCCAGGTCCAGCCTGTCCCACTGTTGTCACTGGGAGTGCCAGGCCTCAACTCAGGCACAATACCAACTCACAGCTGGCAGTTTCCACACCTGCCTTGTGGGGCCAAGGCCATGCCACCCAAAGTGGAGTTTTGGAAAATACCTGTTGGATGTCCTAAAAGAAAGTAGTTTTCTTCTGGGACAGCCCCGTGGATTCCTTAGGTGCTGTCTAGTTCAAAGCAGGTAGAAGTTTCCACAGAGCCAAAGCCCCACGTCATTTCCCCATCTCTCCATCCCAGGTCTAAGAGCCGGCTCTGCCACCTTCTCAGACGACCAACTGCCCTCTAATGATCACCACCATCATTCTGGGCCAACCAAGGCTCTCACAACCTGCTCAGTGTCATGGGATACTCTCAGAGCAACAGAGAGTAGCGCAGCGACAGGATCAAGTTGCCAGGGGTAGCCAGTGCAGGGGGGAAGGTCAAAGGCCCCTCCCCTAGACAAACATCCCCAATGTGTCTCCCAGGTGAAGGGCCTCTCCTAAGCTGTTGAACAGATCATGTCAGCTGGCCACCCAGTTAGAGGACCGGGACGTTTCTGCAGATACAGCCCAGCAGCTGTGGAGGGGGAGACAGGGGGGCTGGTGACCAGGGCGCTATTACCAAAATACCCTTGAGCTCCTCCGGCTTAATGACTCCTCTCTGTGGCTTTTCTTGGGTGCTAAACAAGAACAAGATGAGGGTTATGGTGAGTTTGAGCGCTTATCTGCCTGCCAAAAGTCTCCAAAGCCTGGTCCCCTGGGCCATGCAGAGAGGCCTGCAGAGAAAGCTGGTGGGTACACGCACAGTCCCAGACACTTGGAAGTTCAGGTCTTGGGACCGAGCAGAGCCTTGGGTCAGGCATGGGAGAGAGAACCCCTCGACTTTCAGAGAGCGAGAGGCACGCGGGAGGTCTGGAGCTCACTGCACGAGTACACTGCAGCCACCCATGCTCCAGGCACATCACATCCTGGCTTCTCTCACTGAACTGCCCAGGGAATCTCGTCTCCCCACTCCTGAGAGGTGGGATCCCCCTGTAGACCGCTCAGTGCTCTCAGCTCTCACCCCTTAGAGGTGTCGGGGTTCCCCTACATTAGCGTCAGGATATTGCTTGGGACCTTGCTAGAAATGTAGGCTTGTAATGCTCACCGAGGCCTGCTCAAGAGAAATCTGCAGGCTGATAAGGCCCGGGACTCTGAGATAGGCTGCTGTACAGGATCAGGGTCCTAGCTCTGTCCTTTTGTGAAGTACCACCATTTAGATGTCCCTTCCGATCCTTAAGTTGAAAGGTCGTTGCCCTGGTAACAACATAAGGAGCCGGTGATTCTTAGAAGGTTGTAAAGGTTCTAGAAGAAGTCCTCAGGGATGCTCTAAGGCCGTTAATGGGAAAGTGGGTTCCTAGTTGGATATGCTTGGCCTGTAGCTCCTCCTCCTCCCTCCCTCTTTCTCTTCTTGCTGTCTATTGACACCATCTGCCTTGTTGTGAATAAGCAAGAAGTCTTGGCAGGTGCAGCCCTTTTATCGGGTCCTGGGCTCGGAAGCTCTAAACCCCTAAGCCTGCTCATGTAACAGAAGATACACAAGGACATCTTTAGTAGAAACAGATCCCACTCTGTAGTATTCCAGCCTCCCCCAACCCCCAATAGCGAAGGGACAAGACTTAATGACAATGTTGCCAGTTATCCCCAAGAGACCAGGGGCAATCTTTTCTGCCCCACCCTAGGAGTTGGAGGGCCTGGTAGCTTTGTTTTGTTTTATGTTGAGGAAGACAGTCTGTGCTGAGAGGAACATCACAGCAAGTCTTCTCTCAGTGAGGGCTACTGGGGCCTGGAACAAAGGTCGGAGTAGAGGTACAAAAAAAAAAGAGGGGATGGAGACAGCATTGTGAAAAATGTTGTTTAAAAGGGGGAGGGAGGAGAGAGTGCGTGGGTGGGGGGCTGCGGGTTTCTCAGGTACCTGCATGGCAGCCCTGATCCCTGACTCCTGCTTTGATGTGGATAGGCTGGGAGTGCTCCCTAGTGATTTAGTCCTCTCTCCCAAGATCCCTTCTCTCCCTACTGGGCCTTCTTGCTGGGCAGCACACTTTAAGAAAACTTTCCTCCTGTGTTTTATGATAGTTTAATGCCCTGCGGCTCTTTGGAGGAGGAGAGGGTTCTCAGCACTAAGGAGATGCATTTGCCCCAGAGGGACAGAGGGCAGGGTTAAGTGTAGGAGAGATAAACATGCTTTTGTGTTGATCCCAAGTGTGGGATGGGGAACAGACTTGTGAGAGAGCAGGATGTTTATCCCCTTAGGAGTCGAACCACTTAGTGGGGGAGCTTAGATGTTGCCTGCTGAAAACATCCTAGAAGAGACTCATATATATATGATCCCAAAACAAGAAACTTGGGAGATAGGACTTGGGAATGTTTTAGCTGTTGATTGCAACACTTCAAGAGGCACTCCTACAGAGAACTGCTCCAGGGAAAGCTTCAAGGCTTTGGACTCCAGCTGAGACTCCAGGTTCCAGCAGCAACTTTGTTTGCCGAGGTCCTGCTGACTATGGCCAGGAGAAATCGTTCCTCGGAACTAATATCCTTAAGGTTTCATTATTGTGTTCTTTAATCTCCTTTTCCTATTGTTTGGGTTTGTCGGGTTGTAAGCGTTCAATAAATTCATAATAAAATATAGTTGTTAAGAAAGTTGACCTTACAGATAAGGGGACAAAGACAGCAGATGAGGGAGAAGGCAAAGCAAACAGGGGAGAAAGGAAGTGGATATTTGTCCTGGGGGCCAAAGACTGCCTCTGGACAGAGAGGAGACAGCCGGCCATAGCAGCAAACGGCACTTTATAAAGGCAGAATGGGAAACCTCGAGTTAGGATGAGGTGTTTAATTTTAATTGGCCTGTTAATTAGGGGAGCCAATCGGGACTTTCCATCGCTAGACTTAGCTGGACCTTGGTAGTCAACCTCAGAAGGAGGAAGTAGCCAGCAAAGGAATAAACCTTGATGGCTAGCTATGGGAATGTAACCTAATGGCTTTCAGCAAGGTAGAGGGGATGGGAGAGCAGGGCACACTATAAAGGTCTGGCCCTCTCTGCTCCTCTTCTGCCTCTTGCCCAGCCCTGGAACCTTCCCCATAATCCTGCATGGCACTGTTTCTCTGAGCCTACAGATATGAGTGTACAAATGTCTTTCCTGATGACAGTCATTTCTGTGGCTGTTGTGTCTTCCCACATTTAATAAAAAATAATCACGTGCACAGGACAGTCTTATCAGCTGTGCCTATGCCACCTGCACTGGAGGATGGAACTGGATGTGGCTGGGGGTGGATGGAAGGAGGGGACATAATACAGGGGGAATAAAAAGCGTTGAGGCGGGCCATCACGAAACATGATGCCTGGTTATACTCTACAGTCTCTTCAAACCTGAGGTGTTTGTCATAGGAACAGGATGGCTCTCCTGTGCCTTCTATCTCCAGCATCTAATGAGATCACTTCTAAGGAACCTGGTGGATTGATGGATTTAATGTGGCAACAGGCTGAAAGACAACGGACTAAGGTAGTTTCTCTTTCTTTCTTTCTTTCTTTCTTTTTCTTTTTTTTGTTTTGTTTTTGTTTTGTTTTGTTTTGTGTTTTGTTTTTTGAGACAGAGTCTCTCTGTGTTAGCCTTGACTGTCCTGGACTCACTTTGTAGACCAGACTGGCCTCGAACTCACAGAGATCCGCCTGCCTCTTCCTCCCGAGGGCTGGAATTACAGGCATGAGCCACCACGCCCGGCTAAAGGTAGTTTCAATGAAAGGCTAGCACCGTGCATCTAAATATATGCTTTAATTAAAGAAAAAAATCAGAACTCAAAGTTCATATCAATCCAATAAACAGCACAGATCCTGAGTTTGGAAGTCAGAAGTCCCCACTGGATCTCTGCAGGTGACAGGCCACTTCTTTGTTTCCACCTCCAATGGCTACTAGGCCCCTTGTCCTTCTTTGTCATAGCCAACTGTGACCGGTTGAATCGCTCTCACAGCCACTGTTCTGTCCTTGCTCCGGATAACCTGTTTCCTTTTCCGAGTGACTTTCCCCGCCTGCTTGATCTTGTGTTCTAGAATAATCCTTCCACTTCAGGTCCAGCTCAATAGCAGTTTGACTCCACCTAGAGCAAGACCGTCTCCTGCCATTTGCAGAGAATGTTCACAGATGTAGGGGCTCCGTGGATGGACATCTGTGGGTGGCCATTATTCGGCTTCCCACAGTCTGGTGTGCTTGCCTGGTTGTCCTTGGTCATTCTCACCCAGTTTAAGCTGCACAAACACAACAAGGAGATGACGCCAAAGAAGCTTCCTGTCACTTGACTTGGTCACTATGCAGAATTTCCACCAGCCAGTGAGATGCCTCATAGTAATAGACACTAGATGTTCAGATAGTGAGCATTTATTAAATGCTTCCTGTATGCCAAGAACCAAGAACCAAGCTAAGTGTTAGTGGTGATACAGATAGAAGGAACCAGTTTCTTCTCCAAGAGCAAATGTCTAATGAATGACAAGAACTGTCCATAGACCACACGGGCAAAGCATGAAGGGAAGGAAACAGGGTGATGAGGTGGTGCCTTCAGCTGGGTGCCCATAGTGAGGGCTCTGAGACCCTGGGAGGCCACTTCAATTTTTTTTTTCAGAAGCGGGGTTTCGAGGCAGGGTTTTTCTCTGCAGCCCTAGCTGTCCTGGACTCACTTTGTAGACCAGGCTGGGATTAAAGGTGTGCACCACTGCGCCTGGCAATGCAAGCACTCTTAACCACCCCCGAGAAGCCCAGGTTTGTAATTTTTAAGAACTATTGATGAGTACAAAGTAATAGGCTCTGCTAGGCTCGTTTTCCCTTCTCTTGGTCCACCTCCACTTCACTGAGCAGGCACAGCTGTCCTCCTTAATAAATAAATGCACTTGTGTTACCTACCTCTGGATGTAACTTGTATAGATCACTTATAGCTAATTTTAGACACATGCAGTTGACTGTTGATTCTACAGCTCAGTTTGTAACTGGAACCAGTTTGTGAGCAGACTGAAAACAGATTCCCTGGCCAGGACACTAATGCATATTTATGAGTTTCCAGGGTAAACGCTGAACTAGCTATGTCAAAGGGTATGTCCATCTTTAATGTGAACAGATACTGTCAAGCAGCCATCCAAATATGCAAATCAGCTTATTCTCCACCCACAACAGTTCTTCACAGTCCGGAGGGCACTTTTAACAAAGGATTCCCAACCTGATGGATAGAAAGGAGTATCTCAGTGTGGCTTGGCTTTGCATTTCTTCTTCTTTTTAAAGGAAACAAACAATGATGTTTACCTTTAAAAATTATGTGTATGGTTGTGTATGTGCGCGTACGTGCCTTCAGAAGTGAGAGACATCAGATCCCTCGGAGCTGGGGTTACTGGTAGTTATAAGGCCTAACATGGGTGCTGGAAAATGAGCAACAGTCCTCTGCAAGAGCAGAAAGTGCTCTTAACCTTTGAGCTCTCTCCTGCCCCTAGATTTACGTTTCTTTTTTGTTTGTTTGTTTGTTTTTCCTGGGAATGGTTAAAAGTTCCCCCTCCCCCACCCTCGCCCTGTGTGCCTGTTTGTGTTTGCATCTTTGAGCCACCTGAGATTTATTTTGAGACTAGAATTCTGTATTGTCTCGTCAATGAGGGCCAGTGCCAGGCTGGTATCAACATCATCAGCTTTCAAGTGCAAATTCGAAACTAAAGCCGAAATACAGCGACAAGAAGTGCAGATGAGGGTGCAGGGACACTGACACTCTTGCTTGTGGACACAGGGGCACAGGCGCTGGGAAGAACAGCTGGGCTGTTGTTTTTGCACTTCTTGTATCAGCTATTTTTTTTTCTGATCATTGTGACCAAGTATCCAACAAAAGTAATTTAGGGAAGGAAGGATTTAACTTTGGTCCATGGTTTGAGGGTGTAGTCTTTCATAGTAGGAGGAGCAGGAGGCTGTTTGTTCTCACCTAAGGCAACCAGGAGACACAAAGGGGGTTAGCCAGCAAGCAGGGTGCTTTCTTCTTTATCCCTCCAACACTACTTTTATTCAGTCTTGACCAATGGAAACGAAACTACACATCCAAGATGGATATCTGCCCCACCCCCATCCCAGCCGAGCTTCTCTGGACACACTCACACGGGCACACTCACACGGGCACACCGATAGGCCACCCTCACTGATCTCACTGATGCCCTGAGTTGGCGATCCAAAGGAGCCATTCCTCACTCACCTTTTGACAGGCAGGAGAGGGAGACTTGTTGCAGTAGCTTTCTGTCACTCCAACCAAAAACCAGAACTAGCTAAGTAAAAAGACGTTTGCTTTAGTGTAGGGGTCTAGAGGTTCAAGCCCAAGATTAGGTGGCCTCATCTGGGGTCATCATATGAAGGCAGTTCAATATGATGGGAGCGTGGGCTGGTGGGAGAAGTCATACACTGGGGCTAGGTAAGGAGGGGACTGAGGCTCTATGGTCTCTATATCCCCTATGGACTGAGACCTTCCCATTAGGCTCTGGCACTTTAAGGTCTATAACACCTCCAAAGTACCACAGGGGGTGGTTGAGGGCACAGCATTTATGTGTGGGCTGGGAGAGAGGGGATTTTATTCACAACACACACAATAAATAAATAAGAAAGATATCGTGAGAGACACTGGAATTGTTATTTCTTTTCATTCCCAATTAACCCAGAACTGTTTCAAATATATATTTAACTTTTAAAGGAAAATAAGTCTAGGCAAAATGCAGTGAAAAGTCAGCTTTTCAGAAGGGCCTTCCAGTTAGTTATCTTGATTTCCTTCAGCAGTTGCTGGGTTCTCAACATCCTGTTCTCCTTTTTTCCTCCGAGCTGAGTCCAGGTGAGTTCTGGTGCCTAAGACCACGACAGACACTAGATGCATAAAGTAGTAATAATAGTAGTAGTAGCAGCAGCAGCAGCAGCAATAACAATAATAATAATAATCAGTGTAGGCTTTCCACATTTCCACTGAATGTTAGTGTTTTAGTATATTCCTTTTATCAGGCAGGGCCCATTTATCCATCCATAGCATTGTTCTGAACCACTTATGTGACACTTAGGTGACCTACACAGGAGCCTGAGCGTTCATTTCTTTTTTTCAGGGGTGTGTGTGTGTGTGTGTGTGTGTGTGTGTGTGTGTGTGTTGTTTGTTTTAAGACAGGGCCTCACTATGTAACCCTGGAGGGCCTGGAACTCCCTCTATAGGACAGGCTAGCCAAGAACTTCAGAAATCTGCCTGCCTCTGTCTCCCTCGGCTAGAAAGGAGTGAGCCACTCCTACCCAGTTTGAGTATTTAAGAACATTCTTCCCTGGGGTCATAGTACGTGGTCAGTGTGACACTGTCATACTATTCTGGTCTTCCCTATTAGATTTTTTTTTGTCCAAATGTGTTTAGCTGGGAATCCAGTGTTGGCCCAGCGTGCACCGGTTGCCAGACCTAGGATCGCCTTAGACTCAGTAGCTCTGGCTTTGCCTTCAACCTCTTTTATTCTCTACACAATTTGGGTAGTTTGAAGCGACCTACCTGCTCAGCTCCGTGGGTCAGGGCACTTTGACAGTCTTTGAGAGCTACTCGCGGGGTCTTCCACATTTCAGTAAGGCTTTAGGGGTTGTGGCCTTCCTGGTAAAGAACTTGAGTTGTGTGCGGGGAACCAGGAAAGGCTAAGGGCGCCTCAAGGAAGAACCCTGGAGCGGACTCCCAGCAGCCTGGGCTCTTCACGGTCTCCCGGAGCCCATAGCCCGCGGCAACCAATCGGGGCGCAGCCGTGTCGCCACGGCCAATGAGCAGGCTGCGCGGCGCTCCCCCTCCTACGGCTATAAGTGCGCGCGGCGGGTGGAGCGCGGCGGAGGCGGGATGCTCAGGGCGGCAGAAACCCGGGAGGCTAGGATGGAGTTGGGTGGCCGCAATCCCTGGGCTGCGCCACCCACGCAGTCCAAGAGGCTCACCTCCTTCCTCATCCAGGACATCCTGCGGGATCGATCGGAGCGGCGCGGGGGACACGCGGGCAGCTCGCAACACCAGCCGGCCCCTAGGAGGGACCCCGCTCCGGAACCCAACGAAGAAGGTCCCGGGGAAGTTCTGGTGGATCCGACAAGTATCGGGCCCAGCCCCGCGCAGACGCCGGCTGAACCCGAAACAGGTAAGCAAAATAGACCTGAGAACCAGCACGCTGCACTGGAGAGGACCGCACGCAGGTTAATGGCCCTAGAACTCTGAATGCAGCCATGCGGGGGCGAGGGGAAGGCGGGGATGGCCACAGGAAGGACCTCACCATTCTCGGCATCCGAGTCACCTTGGGCATCAACCCTGAGGGCAGCTAACAACTTTGCCATCCGCTTGACTCTTTTCCAGCGGCTCCAGCCAGTTACCACTGGCTACTAGAATTTTTTAAAAATCTATTAATATTCATACACAACCCCGGGCTCCCTTTGCATCTCCGTTCCACGAGCCATAAGATTATGGTTATTGTTTTAGGTCTTTAGAAATAGCATCGAGTCAGTTTTTACTCCTCACGGCTCCGACACCCGCCCAATCACTTCTTATGCAGGTACCTAAGCCGCAGTTACAGAAAGGTGACTAGGGCAGAAGATGTACTGGCCACCATCCCAGGTCGCGTGGACCATCCCCACAAGCCTCAGTCGCCCACTTAAATGTTCCCATCATGCCTCTGTCTTCCCTGTCTTCTCACTTTTCTCCACACATCCAAGATCTGGGTTTCACTAATGTAAAAGAACAAGGCAGAAAGTTCAGCAGTAAAACACTTTAAGACCTAAGCTTAGTTCCCACCCATTATTAGAAATGAATACATAGTATAAAAACTTACTCACTTTGGGGGTAGTTCCTTTCTCATACGAAAAACAAACTTGAAATGTATCCAAGATGACAGTGGGCTGTTGGTTCACTGGCAGAAAACAGAAAGGTGCCTTGAATTCTGGGCTAACATGTAACCTTTTTCTTCTTTCCTCTGCCGTTCTGCAGATGGACATTTTGAGACTTACTTGTTGGACTGTGAACACACTCCAGGAGAGTTAGCAAGTGCCCCCCAGGTCACCAAGCAGCCGCAGAAGCGTTCCCGGGCTGCCTTCTCTCACACTCAGGTCATTGAGTTGGAGAGGAAGTTCAGCCATCAGAAGTACCTGTCTGCCCCTGAAAGGGCTCACCTGGCCAAGAACCTCAAGCTCACGGAAACCCAAGTGAAAATATGGTTCCAGAATAGACGCTATAAGACTAAGCGAAAGCAGCTGTCGGAAGACCTGGGAGTCTTGGAGAAGAACTCGTCTTTGCCTTTGCCAGTCCTGAAAGAAGACAGCCTGTCCAGCACCTCCCTGGTCTCCGTGTATACCAGCTATCCTTACTACCCCTACCTTTACTGTCTGGGCAGCTGGCATCCAACTTTCTGGTAACCCAACAGTTCAGATGACAACTGCATTGATCAGAAACTGCCTTCCCTGAGGGTTTCTGGGTGGAAAAAACAAGCCAGAGTGGCTGAGGTCAAGGAGTTGGGAGCAAGAAGTGTGCAGACCCAAACTGTTAGGGGTTCCCAGGGAATATTCCTGATTCTTCTCTGGTGGGCCAGTGAGAGATCTGGGGCAGTGACTATTTTAGTATCTAGTCACAGCTCCAAGTGTTCTGTAGGTCACTGCTGTCGGCTCCTTGTTTAGAGAGAGCCGGACAAGGTCAAGTCTGTTTCCAGAACTTAGCGTGGCTATTGATGATGCAATGGCTACATCACCCCTAAGAATTCTGTCGTTGCAACTCTGTCCTCCTCTCCCATAACTGGGCATCATGAAAGGGTCAGGCAAAGGGAAGAATGGCCTGTTAAAGGAGGATGTCCTCTCGAATTAACCAGGTTAAACAGTCTCTTACTGGCTTTGGATTATGGCAGGAGTGTCCCTCTGCCCTTGTAAAAGCTAAGAAGGTACATGGAAAATTTGAAGAAGGGAAAAAACAAAACAAAAAACCTTAGAGATGGAGGCATGGGACATGAAGAGGGTGGGAGGTGGCCATTTTCAACCTCTTCTCCTTTTTGCACTAGTGACCAATTCAAGAATTTACAGGGCAGCCTGAGTGGAGCAGGGAGCACACAGTGCAGGGGGTTGAAGACAAGCTGTGTAAACAGTTTGCCTGCAGGGGTAGGCTTCAAAACAGTCTCTTCCTGTCCCAGACAAGGGCCTTGTGGTTTCCACAGTCCAGGTGAGCGCCTCCATCCTGATTTTATTGCTATTGAAATAGGGCGTCTGCCCACCCTTCCCGCCTTCATGGGAGAACTTACAGTCAGGACAGCATTCAGTCTGGATTCACGCTCCTGTATGACAGGGGCGCTATTATTTTTAAACAAAGGATTTCCCTTCCCTTTCATTTTTTATGGTTCTTTCCTACGGGACTTTTGAGCTCAGGCTTTTAGTCTGCATGCCTATCTTACGTAGCATAAAATTTGCTCCCCCCCCCCAAGTTTGATCTTTCCTGGTTTAAAAACAACAACTAACTAGCTACAGACAGATTGTGAATTGGCCAAACAACACGCTTTAAAAACAAAAACTAGCAACTTTGTTTCTTTCCGTCAAAACCACTCAGCATTCAATCCCAAACCCTGTTTAAAGACATGAAAGCTGAAGCTCACACCTTCTATTGCAGGGCTTTCTGCTGGCTCTGTGTTAGCAGTTTAAAGTCTGGCAGCCATTGGGATCCTGGGCATCCCCAGGCAGAGGAGATTAAGGGGTGCCTGGTTTTCACACATAAGGAAGAACAAAAAAAAGAGCTGGCACTGCTGAGGGGTACAGCAGAGATGGAGGGGTCCTGGGCAGAGCATCTCCATCAGCTCAGGCCAACCAGCAAGCAGGGGACTAACAGCTCTGCAGGAAGATGCTGTAAGGACAGAGAAACTGCCCTCCAAATGCAGCATCATTGTAGCTTCTGTCCACAGAGAAATGTGCAAAAGCTTTGAAGAACTGTGTTCAGTGACTTACCTAGAATAGTAAGAGTGGAAAAGAGAAATGTTTGCCCTTCCATTTCCATTCTGTTATATCAGGTAACCTGCTTAAATGCGAGATATGGGAGGTAGAGCACAGCTATTACAGATGAGACTTTCTGGGGCCAGGAAATCCTTTTATCCCACCACTCAATTCTGTGCAGTAAGAAATCTTTTAATTTCCTCCTTTTAAATGGGCCAATTTACTGTTGGTGGCAAAATTGCCAAAGGATAGAAAGCTGGCGGCTCGCACCCTGTTCTTTTACAGCACAGGGCCCCATGCTAAAATATTTTTCGGTGCCCGTTGTTGATGGCCACTGTGGCAGCAGTAGACCACCCAAAAGGCAGAGAAGTCTGATTCGCTTCTTCGTATCCATCTTTTAAAGTCATCAGTTAGTACTCTCTCTCTCTCCTTTCACTCTGAATGGAATCCTTTTCAGCAGGCACTTCCACCAGGATTAAACTATTGTAGTGCATAGTGTGTGGCAAGAAAGTGAGGAAAGGCTTGTGTTTAAAATTATTTGGGAGCCAGACTCCATTTAGCTTTCTCCCGGTGGGAACTAGTCATTCACTCGTACCTCAGCTGGTAGAAAACATGTGAAACAAAATCTGTTGGCTCCCAACATTGTGAATGGGAAGGTGCTTTGGACCGTATCAACTGAGTGACCTATTTCTACCCTGTGCCATAAGTCAGTCAGTGAAGACCACTCTGCCCTGTAACATAAAGGTCTGTGACCACCCTAATCAAACTCTATTTTTCTATGTATTTTGTCCGGTGTTTTTTTTTTTTTTTTTCAACGTGAGTGTTTTAAAAATAAAGCCTCAATGTCTTGATTAGACACCTGCGTGTGGTTTTCAGATTCTTACAAACTAGTTTCTTTTTAGCTTGTGTTTCCATGGTGGCTATGTTTTCAACCGCATCCATTAGCTAGCCTGACATGTGCATGGGTCACCAAGTGAATCAAAGCAGCAGTTTGGCAAGTAGCCAAGAGAGTTTCTTTAAGCAGTGGCCTCTTCTTCCCATCCCGGTAAATAAGAGAAGGGAAAAGACATTTCTGGCCTGCGCTAAACAGTCACCTGCACCAGTGTAGTTGCTCTGCCTGTAATCACAGCACTCAGAAGTTGAGGCAGGAGAATCAGAAGTTCAAAGCCATCTTTTGGCTACATAGTGAGTTTTGAACCAGTCTGACTACATGAGACCCTGTCTCAAAAATAAAACAATCGCCTGAGTCTGTCTTGGAACACCTTGTGTGTAAAGGAAAAACTTTTGACACATTTAAGTAATCCTGAGGGAACAGGATGATCACAGCAATTTTGAAAAAGTCCCTTTTCCCATCTTCCCTGGCCCTGGAGCTCTCAAAGTTGTCACCCGTGTCCAGTGCCCCATTAACTTCTTGGAAGCAATGTCTCTGAAATGGAATCACTTGTCCACACCCATCCCCCCCCCCCACCCCTGAACGTGCCCAATCTCTGCTGAAATGGGATCATTGCAAGTGCGGAGGATAAGTTTTATTACCTCACTAAGACATGTAAAGAGCACCCTCAAATCCCCCTGCATTTAAACCTTCCCACAAATACCTCCTGGGCCTGACTGGCCGTGAGAGCTGGTGGTCTGTCTCCTCCCCTTCTTCAAGGAAGTAAAAGCTTACAGGGGGAAGATGCCTACGTTAGGCAAAACATATCATAGTTTCAAAGTGTGCCCTAATCCTTTAAGTACATTGTACACACAGGTGGGGCTTCTTGAAGCAGGCACGAATCACGAGGTTTAATTTGCACAAATCTATAGCCACCCTCTCATCCCATAGAAGGCCATTAGCGCTCTAATTACAAAGCCTCTTGCAGCAAATTAACAGATGTCCTCCTTTTTTACCTTTCTTTTTAAAGTAAACCATTTAAAAGTAACTAATCCAGGAAATTAAGCAAAAATTCCTCCCCCCCATCTTTAAAGAAAGTCTCCTCTGCACCCCCTTTTTGTTCCTGTTTCTAACCTTCCCTAATATCTCTGCTGATCTCACAGCCCTCTTCTCCGGAGCAGTTCCCCCCTTGGCGTGCCACATCGTCATGCCACCTGGAGCACGTTGTGAACCTGCCTTTCAGTTTCCTTCCTGTGGAAGTTTGTAGAGCTGCAGAGTGTTGTCCACTCTCCCTAGGACTCCCATAAAAGCCTTCTGTGGCCAGAAGGTTGACTCTGCGTCAGAGGCCTATATCCAACAAGCTTTATTGTCCTCTTAACTATACAAACCAAATCCCTTTTCTGGCATGCTGTTTATGCCACGCACAGTGAAGCTATACTCGGAGACAGCGCATCCACAAAGAGAAGGTCACCTAGAGCTTGGATGTCCTGGAAGCAAGCCTTGTGATGGTGGGGTCGGGGTTTCACACGGAGACTTTGACGGTCTTGGCCGATACACCTGGAAGGAAGTGAGGCAGGCAGAGCCGAGGAGAGTGACTCACAGTCCAGTGCCACTTCATACAGCTCGAAAGGCAAGGTGTCTGCCTTTGAGAAAAGTGGGATGGGACATTTGACCTCAGCGTCAGCTTCATCCTGAAGGCGGGAGGAACCCTGAGCAATGCAATTTTTTTGTGAATAGAGCAAGGGACCCCCCCCCCAAGGGACACACTGACCAATCACCATCACATTGTCACATGCAATTGGTAAGTCTCCTCAGCCTGGTCAGGAGTGCATCAACTCCATCTGGGAAGACACCCGTTGTACACCGTGGAGCCCACTGTAAAGCAGTGGCTCCCTTTTCTGGCCACTCAGGGCCACAGTCACTGACGTTCTTCACACTAACAGACTTGGCCATCAGGTGGGTCCAACTGGGCTGGAAGCAATGGCTACCGCACTCAGACATCCAGACTCTGGTCCTCCCATGGCCATCAGGAACATGTCACCAAAGCATGTTTTTCAATGCCAAGAGTAATTTACTGCTCAACAGAAAGGGCATGAGCGAGAGCCCTGGGACACAGGCGGCTCCTAGTTTAGCCATACAAGTCTCCCTGCAGACTTTCCCAGACAGAGCAGCCCATGAAAAGGCTGATCCAACGTCTGCAAGGGGAAAGGGAAGAGCTTCCACTTCCATGGTGCCTCCCCTCCCCTCTGGAGAGCCTCCAGGTGTATCCTTGACTTGTGTCCAACCAGTCAATTTCCAGGATAGCCCCGTTTTTCTGGGTGGTTTCCACCTGTTTCAATTGAATTCGACAGTGGAAGAGCCCTTCCTGGGCCACTGTTGGGTAAAGAGGAAAGCCACAGACAGAAGATTCATCTGCTCATTGAACTATAAGACACTTGCTTTGGCTTGGATATGGGATGCCCCACACAAGCTCGTGTGTGACACGCTTGGTCCCTGGTGTTTCAGGTCTGAAGAAACAGATCCATGAAGGGGTGGAGTTCAGGGCCAGCAAGATGGACGAGCAGGTCAAGTTCTTGCTGCCAAGTTTGATGACCTGAGTTGGATTCCTGGGACACACATGGTGGAGAGAGCAATCCAATTCTTTAAAAAGTGTTTTTTTGACTTCCACACATGCATACATTCGAGCATATGCGTGAACATGAACACACACACACACACACACACACACACAAAGTAAATAAATGTAATAGTTTTTTAAGAGGTTAGGTCTGATGGAAGGCAATTAGGTTGTAAGAGTTCCACCCTCATAAATTATTAGGAGAAGGCCAGGTCTCATGAGAGTGGATTAGTTCCAAAGAAATAGGCTGTCAAACAGAAGTAACCCTAACCCCTCCCTTGTTTCTTGCTTCCTATTTCTCTACGGGACAGCTCTCATATGTTTCTGCCTTGCAATGAATCCCTCAGCAGGAGCCAAGGCTAACTTCCGTATCCTCAGGCTCCTGAAACCAAGAGATGAAATGAGCCGGGCGTGGTGGCACGCGCCTTTAATCCCAGCACTCAGGAGGCAGAGGCAGGTGGATCGCTGCAAGTCCGAGGCCAGCCTGGTCTACAAAGCGAGTCTAGAACAGCCGAGGCTACACAGAGAAACCTTGTCTCGAAAGACGAAAACAAAAAACAAAAACCAACAAACAAAAAAAAAAAAGAGAGATGAAATGACTCTCCTTCCTTGTAAAGTGCCCAGCCATGGGTACTGCACTGAAGCAACAGGGAAAAACAAACAAACAAACAAAAAGATTAGGGCAATACTTGCAGTCATAATTTTAATAACCTAAAAATGCATTTTAGTGTACGGCAGGATGAATGCCAATTTTACTCCCTTACTCAGCATCCACACTTTATCTCAAACACCTGGAGTGCTCTCATCCCCCAGGTGCATTTTCATGGTGTGCCCAAGTTCAGTGCACCTCAGTATCTGCTGACAAACAGACAAAGGCTTAGCAGTCCCCTTACCACCCATTGTAGGGTGAGCCCAGGGAGGCAGGCAGCCAGTGTCTGTGCTGTGAGTGCTAGTGTCCATAGCTACCAACCATGTTTTCAGCCTTTTTACAACTGCTTTGCCTCTTCAGCCTCTCAGCCTTGATGGTGACAAAGCCAGGAGAGATCCACCTGTGGGGAGTGCCTATCCACATTTTCTTGCCTTCTTTCCAACATTTACCCTTTTAGAATTCCTAGTGTCATTAAAAAAAAAAAAAGACCTCCTGAAACTTGAGGAACCCCTGCATATCCTAGAAATACTCCATCTAGAAATTCTAGAAAGCCACTCACTATAGCTGAAGGACCCCCCAGACATGTGGGTGTCTCGACAGCCTGATACACCTTTTGGCCTTCATCTGCTGCCAGGGCGCTGGACTGACAACATGAAAGAAATAGCCATCCGTCCCACCTGCCACTTGTTGGAGTTTTTTTCCACCTGTGGGGAACCACACACATCCTTTGTGCTTCCCTGGAGACAGCAGGTGCCATTTAACGTCTGTCCATTTGTGTCAGGCGTCCCTAGCAACTCCTCTATCAGGAGTGAGTAGTCTTACCGCTGACAAAACATTTACACTTCTGCCAAACCGGTCGTATTATAAACGGTTTTCTTACTGAGTTTGAACTGAGATTGATGAGGGTGAAGGTTATCCAAGGAGGAGACAGAATATGCCCTGTAGCCATAGGATTTTGACTAAAATTTGCAGGCAGCAGAAACGCATTCGGCACTTGAACCCTAGCCCAAAGCTAGAAAAGCTTCAGCCTGACCTAGCGGTGTCTGGGAAGTGAGTTCACGCTAGCCAGTGCTTTCCTGGAGCAGAATGCAGTGTTTTCACACTAGGAAACTGGGCGCGGAGAGTGACTGGTGTGTTCACTCATGGAAAACTTTGGAATGCTTTACTCCGAGCTCTGCTCCGGGCTTGGTTGGTGGTTAGAGGCCACTTGCAGGTCCTTGTGACTTACAAAGATTGAGGATGCTGAGAGGGGTGTGGGAAACAGGCTCCAAGAGTTGCCAGGGTACTTAGCTTCAGCAAACCTCTTCTTAGATGACCCATGTCTCCTGCTGTGTGTGTTAGGTGAGGGTTAGGGGAATACTCATTTTAATGGAGGCATCAGCTGATAGACTCTTGCTTCTTGCTTTGTGTGTGTGTGTGTGTGTGTGTGTGTGTGTGTGTGTGTGCTCAAGCACATGTGCCACAGCACTTGTATGGTGTCAGAGGACAACTTGCAAGAAGGGACTCTCTCCTTCTAGCCTGTGGGTCTTGGGGAGCTAGCTGAGAGGTCATCGGATTTGGTAGCAAGTTTCTTTCCCCTCTGAGCCATCTTACCATGGCCAGGACCTTAGGTTTGAATCAGAGAAGCAACACACTTACAGAGACTGCAGGGGCTTGGGAGTTTGTTGTTGTTTGTTTGTTTGTTTACTTGCCTAATGAAACACACAAATCAGCAGAGTGGTGGATGGCAGGAGGACATGACCTTATAATCCCCAATATGACTCCTGCAAACTGAACGTGTGGCCCTATCTGTGAGAGAAAAAAGACCCTACGAGTCTTGAAACTGCTGCCCAAGTGCAAATGGCATTAAGGAATTTTCGTGGAAAGAGCTCTTCAAATAAAAAAGGAAATGGAAGAAAGAAAGATCACCACACACTAAAGGATTTCAGAGCCAGGAGCCTCGCAGTTCCAGAACCTTCGCTCTGGAAATGCCATACAGGCTTTGATTTCAGTCCGTCTCCTGCGATGGTTACTGCTTTTCTTTCCTCAGAGCCAGTTCGTGAGGGAGAGCAAAGAAGAGAGAGGAGTGCAGAGTGGGAGGGGAAAGAGCAAGCTGGGTAATTTTCCACTGACTCTTGTAGCATCTCAGTACACATGTGAGCTCATGGCTCCTCTCCTTGGCTCCCCGTTGACCCCTGAGCGATCGAGCGAGCGATGGCTCCACGTCCTAGAGATTAGGTTTTATTAGAGACAAGGCTGGGGGCATGTCAACTGTGGCTTCAGGAAGGAACAGGTGCTGGATGGGGATCTGAGGGAAGGTGTCCTTGTTACAACCCTAGTGGGTTTTATGAGATCCTGTGCCGGCAAGCATCCCACAGGAGCAGGATGGTTTTGTAGAGAAACGAAGCCAGCCTTTCACACAGAAGCATTTATTCAGTGGAGAGCGAGCCTCAGGATTTCCCAGATAAGCCGTGGGAAAGGACTCAGAAGAGCTAGCTGACCAGAAACTCCTCAAGATCAGAGTTCATTTAGTTTTTGACAGCAAACAAAAGTGATGGTTTCAAGCAGTGGAGCTAAGCGCCCTCCCCCACTGGGCGCTGTCAGTTTACACAGAGCCACTGCGAGTCTGCTGAACCAATGATCAGATACCCGAGTGAATGAATGAATGAATGAATGAATGAATGAAGATCGGATACATGAATGAATAAGCCCAGAGCACTGCTGGAGTGCTAGGCTTGGTTCCAAGCATTGTATTCTGAAAGGCATCCTAGTAGGTTCAGAAGAACATAATTGGATTGGTGTCAGGATATAAAATTAACGCAGGGCCGGGTGCGGTGACTCACGCCTTTAATCCCAGCACTCAGGAGACAGAGGCAGGTGGATCTCTGTGAGTTCAAGGCCAGCCTGGTCTATAAAGCGAGTCCAGGATAGCCAAGGCTAACACAGAGAGACCCTGTCACTAAAAACCAAATAAATAAATACATAAACTAAAAAAAAAAAAAATTAAGGCATGAAGAAGAAAAAAAGCTAAACTAAACTGAAGAAACCAGAGGAGCCAATTAAGCTAGGAAAGTGAGATCAGAACCCAGACCTCAGGTAGAAGGAGGCTTGGACATTTTCTGTGCTGTCCCAGGAAATCCGCAAGTGGTCAGATTATTGATGCCTGGCAGCTCACTGGGCTGTGGTGGGATTTCTGTCCTGGGAAAGGCTGTTTGGTGAGGAGGTTGTAAGAAGAACAACCTGTGTACCAGGTACCCCTGAGATCCTGGCCCCTCCCCACTCCCACTCATTCTTACATACGATATGTATGATCATATTCATTTCCTCTTCCCGCCTACTCCCACCAGTTCCAGCCCCACCCTCATCCCCAGAAATCCATTTGTGAACCTTAAAGATTCATCTCTGGGGGTTAGAACAAGAACACTCTTGGGAAAATTCATGAATGAAACACAATGAATTACTCACTCCTAAAATGAGTAACTTTGCTAATTTCAACAGATTTGGGTATTTTTGTTTTGTTTTGTTTTATCAGAATAATAGAAAAAGGGGAAACACAAAACAAAGAGTTTGGAGACACCCGGGAAGGGGGGAAAAGAACCTCTCTTTTTCTACTTCTAAGTGTCATATACGTTTGGTTCTGCCTCTGTGAAAAGTAAATTCCTTTGTGTTACACTCTGGACCTCAGCGATTTTGCTCTTCTCTTGGAATCCCTTTGAGAGTGGAAATGTGCATCTCGTTGCCTGGGAAATGAGCATCCTGAGAAAGATCTGCTGCTGCAGAAGCAGAAGGGCATGCAAGGAGGGTGACATGTCTGCACTGCTTCATTCCCGATAGCTTCCCCGACTCAGAAGTGAGTCATCCAGGAATGCCGGGGGCAGGGGACAAATCTTTTCTTCACATAGACTAGGTCACGCTGTTATCTTACTTGATTACCAGATAAATATGTAATTTAAAACAAATGTCACATTATATACTATTCATTTTATATAAATAATATTATAATATGTATACTCAGCTGTGATTGCTCTAAGGCTAAGACAGTAAGAGCATAGACTTCCCTGCACATAACGTGGCATAAGGCAGCAAGTGTGAGTTGCATTTTGGAGCAATGGGGCACCCTGACTGTAGCTTCATAATAGTCATGTGACCTTAAATTGATTGAGACACAGAATCTTCATCTTCAGGGAAAATTAAGAGCTCCCTTTTTTGTTGTTGTTGTTTTGTTTTGTTTTTTAAGGATTTTATTTATTTTATGTAAATGAGTGCTCTATGTGCATGTATATTTGCATACAAGAGGAGGGCATTAGAGGGTATAGATAGTTGTAAGCTACCTTGTGGTTGCTTGAAAATGAACTCAGAAACTCTGGATGCTCTTAACTGCTGAGCCATCTACCCAGCCCCCAAAAGTGCCTTATTTGCAGAGGTTTTCTAAAGTTTAAATAAGCTAAAGCCAGCACATACTAGTCCACAAAGAACTGCCAGTTCACACAAGGGATCCCTTGAAGACAAAGCTGGCTCTCTGCCTGCCTTCCATTCCCTCCTTACTTTTTAAGAATACACATCCTTACAGATTTTGTGACAACCAAGAAAAGTTGTATCAGCATGCCAAATAATATTCCAAATTTTGCTTTGGTTTTGTGTGTGTGTGTGTGTATTTAATATATCAAAAGACCAATACTCCCTTGAAAAAAATCACCGTTGTAGAGAAGTCTGTGGGTGGGCAGATATATTTCAGAAATACTTGGGGAGGGGGGAATGCAGCAAAAATTATGACAAAGAGAAATGCATACAAGTCTCCCAGACATAGTCATTTCTCCTGGCTGAGCTATACCTCTATGGACATTTATTAGGGCCTTTCCCATAGGAGAAGGGCTCTGTCCTCTGAGTTTAAATCATTAGCTGGTGGACCAGAGACCAAAGCTGCTTGCCTCCATGCCCAAAGCTGAATGGTACAAATACAGACAAAGAAAATAAATCAACAAAAATAGCCAAGAGGCATTTCTAAACATGTCTAGCTGCAAAATTTATGGCCATTAGCTCTTGGAAAAAGGTCATTTCAGATAAGACAACTATTTATACAGAAAACAAAAATGAAACATATATTGATTGGTTTTCAGTGGACCCTCCCAGTCCTGGGAGAAGACTGTATGCCAGTGCTATATATATATATATCCCCTAAAGTTAGAACTACACAAAGGAATTCAGGAAAAACTGGCCGTAAGGACTTCATGGTTACATGGATTATCTCTTTTTTTCTCTATCATTGTTTTTATAAATTACCACAAATTATAAAATAAATGTTATCATACCAAAGACATAAACAACCTTTAAAAAATAATATTTGAAGCCAGGCATAGTGGTGCATGCCTTTAATCCCAGCACTCACAAGGCAAAGACAGTGGATCTCTGTGAGTTTGAGGACAGCCTGGTCTACAAAGTGAATTCCAGGACAACCAGGGATACACAGAAAAGCTCTGTCTCAAAAAAAAAAAAAAACCCTGAATAAATTTTATTTTTGATTATCTGTGTGGGGGAGTAGGGGAGGACATTTAAGTGCAGGTGCCCAAATAAGCCAGAGGACTCAGATATCCTGGAGCTGGAATTAGAGGTACCAGTCTGTCACCCAGTATGCATGCTGGGAATTGAACCCTGGTCCTCTGCAAGAGCTATGTAAGCTCTTAACTGTTGTGCATTGTCTCTAGCCCTGACAGAACATTCCCGAACTATGGCTTCCATAGGTAGACAATCTTTTCTATGGCCAAGTGGGAGGGCTGATACACAGAAAGGAGCACTGATCTGTGGCAGAAATTCTTCCATCAAAGAATGCAAAGCTTCTCTCTGCTAACAGAGGCCAGCCGCTGGACCTGCTTGAACATTGTATGACCTTGAGACACGTCCCCTCCTCTGTGCCTTTGCTTCAGGGCCTCTTTCAACTCTGCTAGTGTCTTACTTATCTTTCTTATCTCTGCGAAGCAATTTAGAGGAGGAAGTGTTTATTGTGGCTTGCAGTTTAAATGGGTAGAGTTCATCCTGTTGGGAGCAACACAGCAGTAGGTGGTTGCCTGGTTACAGCAGTGTGCTTGTGGGACTCCTAATCTCACATCTTAGTGTCATAGGAAGCAAGTGACGGCCAGCATGGAGACACTCTTGAAACCTTAATACTTGTCCTCAAAAAGCCAGGAGTGGTGGTGCATGCCTTTAATCCCAGCACTCAAGAGGCAGAGGCAGGCAGATCGCTGTGAGTTCGAGGCCAGCCTGGTCTACAAGGGAAGTCCAGGACAGTCAAGTCTACACAGGGAGACCCTGTCTCGAAAAACCAAATAATAATAATAATAATAATAATAATAATAATAATAATAATAATAATAATAATAACAGCAATAAGAATAATAAAAAATAAAATAAAAAAGATGTGTCCTCAAGTGACCTGCTTTCTCTAGCAAGGCCCCATCTCCTAAAGATTCCAATCCAACATGTCCTCTGGAGGGGGAGACCTGGTGGCACTCAGAGGAAGGATAGCAGGTTACCAAGAAGAGACTTGGTACCCTATGAGCATATACAGGGGGAGGAAATCCCCCTCAGGAACAGTCATAGGGGAGGGGAATAAGGGGAAAATGGGAGGGAGGGAAGAATGGGAGGATACAAGGGATGGGATAACCATTGAGATGTAACAAGAATAAATTAATAAAAATTTTTAAAAAAGAGTCCAGTCCAAATATTACCAACACTTACAGATCAAGGGTTCAAACATGAATTTGTGGAAGACACTTCACTTTCAAACCATGACAACTAGTCTATTGGGTGTAGTCTTGATTTACAGTCTTGAGACAGTGAGACCCTTTTCACAATCACAAAATTTACATATAAAATATTATTTAAGAAAATGTTTAGTCATTTATCACAACAGCTAGCCCACTATCAACTGAGTAAGATTTTTCCAATCTAAATGAAGAGTTTCACACAGCTGTTAAATAGCATCAAAGAAAAAGAAGAAAAAAGAGCATCAAAGGAAACAATACTTTATAGTGATCATCAACATATGGAGGCCTCTTTATTGTGATACATTTTGTAGATGCCGATGTAGATGATGGTGGTGTGATGTAGATGCTGGTGTGGTGCAGCTGAGGATGGTGTGACATAGATGCTGGTGTGGTGCAGCTGAGGATGGTGTGACATAGATGCTGGTGTGGTGCAGCTGAGGATGGTGTGACATAGAGGCTGGTGTGATGCAGCTGAGGATGGTGTGACATAGATGCTGGTGTGGTGCAGCTGAGGATGCTTGATGTAGATGCTGGTGTGATGCAGATGCTGCTATGATATAGATGATTGTGTGATGTAGATGATGGTATGATGCACATGCCAGTGTGATATTGATGATGGTGTGATGTCGATGCTGGTGTGTGATGCAGATGCTGGTGTGATGCAGGTTCTGGTGTGATATAGATGCTGGTGTGATATAGATACTGGTGTGATGTATATGATGGTATGATGTAGATGCTAGTATGATGTAGATGATGGTATTGTATATATGCCAGTGTGGTATTGATGATGGTGTGATGTAGAAGATGGTGTATGATGCAGATATTGGTGTGATATAGATGCTGGTGTGATGCTGGTATGATGCAGGTGCTGGTGTGATGCAGGTGCTGGTGTGACATAGGTGCTGGTGTGATGCAGGTGCTGGTGTGATATAGATGCTAGTGTGATGCGGGTGCTGGTGTGATATAGATGCTGGTGTGATGCGGGTGCTGGTGTGATATAGGTGCTGGTGTGATATAGATGCTGGTGTGATGCAGGTGCTGTGTGATGTAGGTGCTGGTGTGATATAGATGCTGGTGTGATGCAGGTGCTGGTGTGATATAGATGCTGGTGTGATGCAGAGGCTGGTGTGGTATACATGCCAGCTTGACTGAAGTTCCTTGAGAGCCATATAAACATCTCTCAAGCTATCGTTTATGCTGTGATAAGATCCATACTTTCAATAAGATGACTGCTAATTCCTTTTCTCTTGCTCATGAATGTTGGCTCTGTTCTTCAATGTTGGAACAAAATGGACTTGTGTTCCTTGAATTCGTCAAGTGTGATAAAGTTTTTGCACAGAGTATTCATGAGTGTGGTGGAATGGGTTGAGGTCACCACTCATGTATCACAATGATATGAAATTTTCAAACTGAATGTTTTAATTTAAATTGTGAGGTTGGGATGGTTGTTTCATTGCGTGTAAACCTCACTATCAAGTCCTCTGATTTTTTTCCCCCTAGATCCTTTTATTTCTCTTTCCTCCCCTCTCTCTGTATTTTTTGTATTCTACATCTTGAGAACACAGAGTCCCATGTTTAATTCTAGTGGGGCATATTGCCAACCATTTCATGTGTGTCTGTGTGTGTGTCTGTGTGTGTGTATGAGAGTGTGTGTCTGTGTGTGTGTGTGACTGCGTGTCTGTGTGTCTGTGTGTGTGGCTTTGGTTCACCCCTCCTTATGTTCTACCTTCTGTCCTAAGCAGCTTATCAAAATGTTTTTCCCGAAGCAATGCTATTTTTTCCTCTAAGAAGAATTCTGATACCCAATAATAGTAGTAATAATTTATTTGCATTACATATAAAGTTCAGTGTAGAAAAGCTTCCAGATGGAAAAGTTTAAAAAAAACCTATAAAAGACTTTCCAAGCAAGTCTAATGATGATTTTTAGCTACTGTGAGAGCTAGTTTCAGTCTGGAGTCACCTGGGAATAGGGTCTGAATGAGGAATTGTGTAGACTAGTTGGACTCTGGGTATGTCTGGGGTGATTATTTGATTCTGTTCATTGAAGTGGGGATCCTGCCCACCACGGGAGGCGTCACTCCCTGCTCAGGAGATTATAAACTAAGAGTGGAGAACACAAGCTGGGGGTGAGTATGTGTGCACCTGTTGCTCTCTCCTGACAGAAGACAGAATCTGTTCAGTTGTTTCAGACTCCTGCTCCTGTGACTTCACCAGCGTGAGGGACAGTAAGTAACCTGAAAGGCTGAGCTGAACAAGCCCTTCTATCTCCAGCTTGTCTTCGTCAGGGTATTTTACCACAGCAATAGAAGTGAAACTACAAACAGCTTCATCTGCTATACCGCAAATGACTAACTTAAAGTCTCCACGTAAGGATCTAAGCTTGATCTTGATGAGTCAGGAGGCATAAAATACAATGTGAAAGCAGAAGCCCAGAGGAGGTGACACAGTGATGAACTGAGAACACAGCTAGAGGACTGATGTTGCTTCGCCTTGAGGCTGAATACAAGTGACAGTGATCAGGACAGTGTATTGCTGGACAAAGAACAGAGACAGGTCAGCACAATAGCACACAGAGCCACATAAATGTCCCCCAGAAACATGGTCAACTGATCTTCAACAAAAGAACAACACAGGTAATTTTATGGAAAAGGGGGCTTTTCAGCAAATGGGACAGAAACAATGAGAAAGAGAGGGGGCTTTTTAACACAGTCATAGATCTACTTTTCACAAAGTTTAGCTCAAACTAGATCATAGACCTAAATATAAAATGCAAAACCATAGAACTTCTGCAAGAAAATATACAAGAAAATCTATACAGCCTCTGGCTTGTTGTTTTTAGATACCACATCAAAATAGTAACTCATGGAGGGGAAAAACAGATGCTATATTGCATTAGAATTAAAATTGTGTGCCCTGTGAAAGACGTGGCTAACAAATGCAAAAGAAAGCCACAGACTAAGAGAAAATATTCTATCATGTATATGGTAGGACTTGTGTCCAAAATATATGAAGAATCCTTAGAATTTAATGAGGAGATAAATAATCCATTTACAAATGAGAGGAGCTCACACTTGAACAGGCACCTCAGCAAAGATATACAGATGGCAGACAGGCACACCAAAAAAGCAGTAAATATCACTTGCCAGTAGAGAAGTGCCACGCAAAACAATAATGAAGTATTTCTATGTGCCTATCAGAACTTCTCAAATCTAAAAAGGTTACAGTATCAAGTACTGAAGAGGGGTTGAAGGAATAGAAACTTTGTTCATTGTGTGTGGTAGAATGCAAAAATGGGACCATTATCCTAGGAGGCAGCTCTGCATTTTCATACAAAGCTGGGCTCCCAGGTATTTACCCAGCGGACCTGAAAACTCACGTGCACACCAAAACATGCACACGAGTGTTTCTATCTCTGCAATGCCTAATTTCCAAAGAGCGGAGACAACCATGGTACATCAGTGTGTATGTATGTGTGTGAGTCTGTGTGTGTGAGAGAGAGAGAGAGAGAGAGAGAGAGAGAGAGAGAGAGAGAGAGAGAGAGAGAGAGATGTACTTTTACTGGGGATTAAACTGGGCCTCATACATCCTAGGCTGTTCCATTGAGTTTTATCCATTTTTTTTCCATTGAGCTATCTCGCAGTCCCCCTTGTTTATATTTAAGAAAGAAGATCACTGAATTGCCTTGGCTGGCTTTGGACTTACTCTTGAGTCTAGCATGGACTTGACCTGGCAATGTCCTGCCTCAGCCTCCCCAGTAGAGGAATTATGCACCTGTACCAAGCTTGGCTTAAATATGTTTTTAATTATTTAAGAAGGCAGGAAAGAATATTTACACTGTGAAAAAAGCTAATGGCATTATAGATCTATGAAACAGCATGAGGACAGAAACGCAGATCGAAGTGGCCTTGGAGAGAACGCAAACTGTCACGGCGAAGTTGGGGTGAAGCCAGAGCTTTAAAGAATGACCTTTTGTTTGTTATTAACATTGAGCTCTTAAAAATTAAAATGAATGTGCTATGTTAGAATATTAAAGAGTGACTATGGGAGATGCAAACCAGCTAGAAAAAGGAATATATAGAAGAGAAAATGATACAAAATAGTTTAGTGCAAAAAATTAACTTAAAAGCAGACAATTCCATAAAGGAATGGGGAGAGAGGTCTTGAAAAAGCTGTAAAGGTAAATAGCAAAATGACAAAAGGTCTTCCTCAGTAATTATTTTAAAATATTAAGTGGATTAAATGCTAGAATCAAAAGACAGACTAAACTAGGGAGTTGACTCACTTGGCAAAATGTTTATCATCTGAGACCCTGAGTTTAACTCCCAGGAGCCGCTTTAAAGAGCGAGGCATGGGGGCACACCCAAAACACACACCAGGACGCTGGAGGGCAGAGCCGAGGAGAGGGTGAGGTACGATGGCCAGCCAGCACTGCATCGTTGGTAAGGCCCAGTCTCCAAAAAGCAAGATAGGTGGCAACTGAGGAACAAGACCCAAGGTTGATTTCTGGACTCCACATACATGGGTATGCATATGTATACACTCATGTACTTCCATAAAACACGTGACTGTGGTGTGGTGGGGGAGGGGATAGGAACACAGAGTTCGACAGAATTGAATTAAGGAGACGACATGAGCCAACAGTTTGTTGTTCAGGAGGCTCATTTGAGATCCAAATGCATTAATAGGTTGAAAGTGAAAAGAGAGCACATGAAGGCCCTTGCAAGCAATAACCAAAGGAAAATGTCGATGGCTCTGCTAGCATCAAAAGAACAAGTGACAAGGAATATTATGTACTCCTAAAGAAGCTGATACAACAAGAAAATATAGCCGTGGTAAACAGTTATGCACCTAAGGAGAGATTATCAAAATGCACTGTCAACAACTGACAGGAGGGAGAAGCAGACACTCCTATGGTGATAATGCAATATCTAATGCTCTGTAATAGACAGAACAAAGACAAGGATGTAAAAAAAAAAAAAAATAGAGGATTTGTGTCCAGGTCAAGGCCAGCCTGGTTTGCATAGTGAGGCTACCTTGTCTCACAAAAAGGGTGGGTTCACTAAGAACCTACACCATCAAGAATAGAAGGGGGGGGGGGACATCCCTCAAGCTACAAAGGACCGTTAGGACTCCAGAACTCTCCTGAATAAAAGAATAAAAGAGAAATGAGTTTTTAAGTTTGAGTTGGAAGTATGGTTAGATGAGTCTAGAGGTCAGAGGCAGAGGATTCTGGCTCTGCAGGAAGGCTGGAGCCATTTAAAGGAAGGGGAGCTCTGTGACCAGAAGCATGGGACTGTGAGTCCAGAGGAACAAGGTACAAAGGCCTCAAGTAACACAAGCCACCTTCTACGCCTAAGCATCATATGTATCACTGGAGATGAATTCCATGAGCTAATCCTCTCAAAAATGACCTCAGGGAGACAAGAGCCCTAGGAACCGTAAACTCTGATGTTTATATTGAAAACTTGAGTCTTAGAGAGCATCAGTACTCTTTCAAAGGCCTTTGCAGACCAGGAAATGATGCAGCCAGGATTAGTCACCAATTTGCCTCTCTCCAGAGCCACCCTCGTCAACGTGACACTCTCTTGCTGAGCAGAAGAGCTGTAGTCTGACCCAGGGGACTTGTGAGTACTGGATTATAGGTCCAATATTTTTAGCTATATACCTCAGTGAGGCAAAGCAAAGCCAGAGTGGAAGGTTTATGCAAGATGGTGTCTTCTAACACCGAGCAGCACATTCAGCACCAACAAAACTTTTGTTAGTACCAAGCATGTGCTTGTGTTCTTTGAGGACAATGGTTCTATCATGAATTATCTACACAAAGTCCCTTTGTCATATAAGTGACATGTTTACTGAATGTAAACATTAGGCTCTGGGCATCTTTATGGGGGGGGCTCAATTTAGGGGACCATTATTCAGTCTATCTCAAGTGACACAATTGTGTTTTTAAGGGGTGTTTGTCAAGGTAGAAATAAAGAGAAAAATTAGGAAGCCATTCCACACATCCACTTGAGAACTGATGGCAGCTCACTCACTCCAGGACAGAAGCAACAAGGGTGGGAAGATGAAAAACAAAAAACAAAAACAAAAAACAAAAAACAACATGTGTCTGTATTTGGTAGTAATGTCACCTCTTGTTGTCTAGGACGAGGCGTGTAAGGAGAAAAAGAGTCAAGGTTTTCATTTGAGCCACCAGGAAGCCCGAATTCTCATTGGTTAGAGAGGGAAGACCATGGACTAGGCAAACGCTAAAGCGGTCAGGTTTGCACTTTGAGGGGCAATGTAAATTCAATATGGCCACACCTTTTCTCAGCCCTACTTCAAATTCTTTGCAATTCATTGCAAAGAAGGCTCCACCTTCATGAAAGTGAAGGCTGTTTCTTCATCTCTCAAGCCCGGGAGATCCCTGTGACTTACTTTGACCAATAGAAGGTGGCAGAGGTGACACTAAGTGGCCTTCAAGCCTAACCCTCCAGAGACCCTACAGTGTCTCCTTCGAAACTGTCTGGGGAAAGGCCACCTTGTGAGGATGCTGCTGCAGATGAGTGGAGCAGAGACTAGCATCTCACTGTGACCTTCCAGTTCAAACAGACAGCAGCCACCAACTACCACCTGGCCTATGCTGTCCTGGTCCATCCAGTCCAGTGGAGTTCTACTGGGATCAATCTGTTCATCTCTTTTTTTTTTTTCAACCTCTGTTCCTCATCCAACATTGTCTTTAAGATGTGTCTGCAGAGGACTGTAGAGACTATAGAACTAAACTGAAGACTTAAGTTCGATTCCCAGCACTCATGTAAACAAACAAAAAAATCATGTACTTCAGATACAAGGCCCAGAGGCCCCTGAGCTGGAACTGGCCCGAATGACTCCTCTCTGAGGGCTGTGCCAGGCGAGCCTCCGCTATGATGCCTGTGAACCACAACGACCAACATGGCCCAATGACACTAAGAATGCCGTAGTGACACGCATACCTTGCTGGTGGCTAACAACTCTCTAATTGGACTTAAAACCCGCAAAACAAGAGGGGCTGCTGAACTAGCCAAACTACTCTGGGTTAGTGAAGTCAAGAATCTTAGGGAACTTACAATTACCATGTTACTAAGCCAGAACAATCCCTAACTCGGCTGTAAATATCTGTCCTTAGACTCACAGAGAAGCGTAGTTCTCGCCCCTTATCAAGGACATGTCTCTTTGCCACAGATAGAAAATCGTTACAGAAAACCACAGCCAATTAAAACGAAGAGCCCAGTCCCAATGGGTACGTCTGTAAAACAACTCATCATTCCTAAGGCTCCGGGAATACTGTAGGGGAGGGGCCAGGAAGACTGTAAGAGCCAGGAGAGACTGTAAGAGCTGTGAGACTGTGCCTCCAAGGGCTGTCAGAAGCCACACCCAACGTGATTGCCTTAACATGATCGGGACAAGAACAACAGCCGTAGACGTGGGAAAGTGGACAGGGGAAAGCCTGCAAGGCCTCAACCGTACTGCAAGCAGCTAAGGGATGCTGAGAGTGACAGAGAGAGGTAGTCTTCCTCTGGGAAGAGCACACCAATGGTTATACATTACCAACTGGTCACTCCTGAAACTATGCATATAAATAACATTAAATAGATCAACAGGTCATATGAGAGAGAGAGAGGAGAGAGAGAGAGAGAGAACATTAACGACAGTTAATGAAAAGAGAGGCCATAAATTTTTGAAGAGAGAAAGGAGTGGTAAAAGCGAGCGTTTGGAGGGAGGAAATGTAAGGGAGAAATGGTGTAATTATATTATAATATCAATAATAATAATTTTTTAGGCCAGGCACAGTGGCACATGCCTATAGTTTCCAGGCTGGGGATGCAGACACCGGAGATTCCTGGGACTCCCTCGACGGCCCATTCCAGGTTCAGTGAAGATTCAAAAAGTAAGATAGAGTGTAATTAAGCATTCCTGCCTATGATAGTGTGAGTTTCTTAGGATGGACACAAAAAAGTTTAACTGCAGAGTTGGGGTACTTTGGTGATCTGATGACATTTGGCAGTGACCGATTGCTTTCTGAAGTAGCTTTTTATTTTTTATCTACCTGAAAAAAAAAACAACTCCTTGAATTAAAGAAAATCTTTATGTTCTGTTCAGTATAAAGGGAAAATACATACCTATTTCAGAGTCTTAGACATTTAAAACTGGAAGAATCTTTGAGGATGATGGATTTTACTGCTTTGTAGTGGCAGCCATCCACATGACAGGTCCAGTCATCCCTGGGGGCTACTTTGTTGCTCCTCTTAATCTGTTATTTGAAGAAGACAGAATTGACTGTCCTTGAGGAAAGCCCTCTTCCCAGGAGACTGTGAACAGCTAACGTGGAACCCATCCACGGAGGCCCAGGACAGCTTACTGCAAAACTTCATTTATGGTGCGGTCTTCTAACTGGGGCCATTGTTCTCCCAGCCTTGACCCTAAGCAAGTATTTTTGTGTGTCTCCTCAATGATAGACAAGAAATGCAGAGGCAGCCTTGGCAGGGTCATTCTGAGAGAACTTTCCAGTCCTGTGCTGGCCAAAAACTCAGCAACCAAGGTTAACTAACCACAACCTGGGATGTCCCGGGGGTTGCCTATTGGCTTGTACTTCTGGTCTCTTCTGAAGGAGGAATAAGATTTGATGAGGACCACATAGCCACCGCACCCTGAGAGTGGCTTAGTAAGTAATGTGAAGTCTGAGGCTCTACAGGCAAAGACTCCAGCAGAAGCAGCAGAGGTCCCAGATCACCACATGGGTCTCCAAGCTTCTTAAGAGTGTTCTAGAAACCAAGGACCCGGGAGACGGAATCAACTAGTTCCTACATGCCATTCTGGTAGGGTCAGAAAACAGATATTCTCTTACTAAGAAAGGGGGTGAGTGGGGAGGGGGAGAGAAGAGCCTGCTAGTCTTGGCTGAGTGTGCTGTGGTTTTGAAGGAGACACAGTAGGAGAATGAGACTCCATTTCACAGTAGTCAGGAGAGCTCTGCCTGCCGTCAGGACTGAGCTGTACCCAGAGACAGCCCATGTGCTTCTCAAAAACACTGAAGGATAGCAAGTGCCAGAGCCCTCAAAGGCTGCGGATAGGGGGCATCTGCATAAAGAGAAGCCCCCTGTTTCTAAGGCAGGCAAAGGAAGCCTGGGGTCGGAACTGTGATTGGAGAGTCTCTGAACCCGTCCACTCTTCACTCCTCTGAGGGACTAAACAGCCAGCTCAGCAGGTCATACACTCTGAAAAGTGTGTCTCCAAACTTCCCTTGCACTGCTAACTTTTCACAAACAGATTACACTTCTAAGCCAGCTGTGGTGACTCACATTTGAGGTTTTTTAATCAATTTTTTTTCATATAATACATCTTGATCATGTTTCCCCCCCCTCTTCCAACTTCTCCCAGGCCCTCCCCACCTCCATACCCACCCAACTTTATATCCTCTCTCTCTTTCAAAAAATTTTACACAAAAATGAAAGTCTAAGTAAACAATAAGACAAAAAATATGCCCAAATAAAACAAAAGGTTCGCAAAACAAAAACAAACAAAGAAGCAAAAAAAAGAACACCAAAAACCATAGAGATCCTTTTGTGTTGGCCAACTACCTTTGGACACGGGCCTGGCCTGAAAGCAGCTGATATACCCAGTGACACTCCGCTGTAGAAAACTGATTTTGTCCCCCACCCCATCCCCCACCCCCACCCCCACCCCCATTGCCAGCAGTTATCAATCGCAAAAAGTGTGTTGGTTTAGAGTAGAACCCTGTGTCCACGCCCCCTCTCAGTGCTGGAACTCCATTTGTCTTGAGCCCACACAGAGCTTGTGAGTCCTGACACAGTCCTTGTGAGTTCATACGTGTATCAGTCCTGTCTGGCTCTTACAAGCCTTCCACCTTCACTTCCACATAGATTCATGAGTCTTGAGGGGAGGGGGGGTGCTTGGTGAAGACATCCTATTTAGGACTGGGCGCTCCAATGTCTCTCAACTCTCAGCGCATTGTCCAGCTGAGGCTGTGGGTCTCTGTGTTAGTTCCCATCTCCTGCAGGAAGAGACTTCTCTGATGAGGTGGAAGGAGGCACCGGTCTATATCCAGCACTATGTCACCAGGAGTCATTTTATGGCTATGTTCCTTCAGCAGAAAATAGCATTAAGCTTTTTGCCTAAGCTCATAACCTGTCTAGTTTTAGGTCCTTGACCATTTAACAGTGTCAGGATGGAGCGGGACTTAAATTTGATCAAAATGTGGTTGTTTCTATAGCATCTGTGCTACTATTACACCAGCACATCTTGCAAGTGGGTCACTGTTATAGACTGCAGGGGTTATAGCTGGGTGATGTGGGTAATCACCCAGGAATAAGGAAGACCATGCCCCAGTGAGATATCCCATGCCACCAAGTGCCAGGATATGGTATATCCTTTTTGAACCATTGGTCCAAAGGGTGCCCATGGAACCCCACGCACAAACGTCACAGGCTATTGCCAAAGACACTGGCTTCTCTCTACACCCTGACAGTAAGTCCCCATTGCTCAAGATAATACTTACTTACGTCATCGTACACAGCGAAGTCAAGCTGGTGTCCAGCTAGACACTTCACACTATTGATTAGAATCCCGGGGCTGGAAAGTACTCTACATGCTACCAAAGAGAGAGGTGGCTCACACTTGTCATCTCAGCACTTTGGAAGCTTAGGCGGGAGGATTACTGTGAGTTTCAAGCTAGTCCTGGATGCAGAATGAGTTCCAGATAAGCCAGGACCAGAGACCCTGTCTCAAAAAGAATTATACATCTGTATGGGTATATAGTCACTGTCCTATTGCTGTGAAGAGAGACCATAACCAGAGCCACTTATAAAAGAAATCTTTTACTTGGAGAGTTACTTACAGTTTCAGAGAGTTAGTCTGTGATCATCACGGTGGGAAGCATGGCGGTAGGCAAGTGCTGGGACAGTACTTGCTGAGAGTTTCTATCTGATCTGCAAGATGGAGGCAGAGGCAAGGGAGAGAGACAGAGAAAAGGAGAGAGAAACAGACAGAGAGAGGGCCTGGGCACCTGAAATGGGCTTTTGAAACGTCAAAACCCATCTCCTCAGTGACACACCTCCTCCAACAAGGCCACAACTTCAGATCCTTCCTAAACAGTCCACCAACTGGGAACCAAACATTGACACATATGAACCAATACATTCATATAAAATCTAGATAGACAGATAGATAGATTTCTATATATCAATATATTATATATTATACATACAACAATTAAATATATATAAATTGCTCTATTTTCTGCTTTCTCTTCTTCTCCCTTACCTTCTCTTCTCTCTCTCCCTCTTTCCTCCCTCTCTGCCTCTTCCTTCCTCTACCTAATTAAATCTTTAATGTATCTTACCAGTCACTGATAAGTGATTCTCAGCCTATAGGAACATGGAGAATGTGAAGGCAAAGGTACAAAGGAGAAACATCAAAGTCACAAAGTCTGGCTACAGGACACCCCTTAGGAGTATCAGGTGGCAGCAGTCACACTGTGTGTTATCACCTTCCTAGAGAAAAGCTACTGAGTGGTTGGGTTTTTGTTGTTGTTTGTTTGTTTGTTTGTTTGTTTTTAGCCCCAGAATCCCTCACATATTCTTCATTTTTTTTCTTTCTGCTGCCCTTTCCTCCTGGTTTCATTTTCCGTCTCCCCTCTTTTCCCACAGCAAATTCCAACTTTTCCAGCTCCCTCCCAGTGACTCTCAGAAAAAGGAAGACGGTGGGGAAAAGTGCCCACAACAAGCTTTACGTTTAACCCAAGTAGAGTCATTCTGTGGTTGTGACATATTAAAAGAGAAAGGATACCTAGCTTGAGTGGGTTCCTGGGTCTGATCTCTAGCACCAAATAAACCAGTGATCCCAACACTCAGGCGTGGAGGAAGGAGGATCAGGAGTTCAGAGGTCATTCTCAGGCTGTAGAGGGCGTTGTCTCGGGTACCTGGGATCCAGCCTCAAAGACAGAGACAAAGGAAAAAGACTGGGGCTGATAGAGGGCAGAGGGGTCACCAACTGGTCCTGTGGCTTTCTTCCAGCCTGCTTGTGCTAATGGAGACAGACTCTGGGTCCCTGTGTGTCTCCCATTTCCTCTCCTTGTCCCTACCTTGAGAAGAAAGGGGAGTTTTGTTTTCCCAGAGGGTTCTGGGCTCATTAGTAATCTAGTCATTAGGAATGAAAGCAACAAAGAGAAATGTTTCAAGGAAAGGAGGCTGCCGGGTGTCCCAGCCACCTATGCCATCACCTTGTTATGTCATTCCATTCTCTTCGATGTGAAAGGAGGATATGTCAGCAACCCACATGGCCACACAGGGCAGTGGGAAGAACCAAACTGAATGTTATATGTGAAGCTTGAAAAGTATCAAGCTGCCTGCAAATAGATGCTCTTGTCAATATGAAGTGGCTGTTTGACGAGCCTCAGGAGAAATAAGTTCCAGAAAGAATCCTTTACCTACCAAAGAGTTTGTGAGCAAACCAGGAGACTGTAACACTTGGGCAGCATGCTCAAGGGTCAGGCTTCCATCTCCAGAGCCAGGAACAAAAGCAAACAACAGAAAGGAAACACTTCACTCGGGGCCCAAGTGTTAGCAGTACTGAAAGAGAAATTAGACACAAGCCATACAAGACACAGTAACATGTAACAAATTGTCTAGACAGCATGCATGATGGGAGAGGAGTAATCACTGTTTAGTTGCTGCAGAACCAGGAACTGTGCGAATAAAGAATGGTGAAGGCTAGAAAGGTTTATAACTTTGTTTTTGTTATTTAAGATAAGGCCTCATAATGTAGCTCAGACTGGTCCTCAACTCCTCATCCTTCTGCTTTAGCCTTCGTACTAATGAGATTACAGATGTGTGCACCACCACACCTAGTGACAAGGACCTATTGAAGAGACAAGACCTACGATGGGATGGATTGTGTCTCAAGAGATATGTTGAAGACCTTCCCTTCTCCCTGTCCCTCCAGTAACTCAGACTGTGACCTTCTTGGGCACAGGATCCTTGAGCATGTAATTCGGTAAGATAACACCACATCTGATCAGGATGGAGGGGGGGGGGCTAATCCAGTAGGATTGGCATCGTTTTAAGGAGGATTGAGAGAGATGTGGTGAGATAATGCCACAGGAAGACAGAGTCACACAGACAGAAGAACATACAGGTGGCATGGAATTTCAGATAGGCAGAGATTTCAAGATGTCCAAGCACCACCAGCAAACAGACAGAAACTAGCAAGAGGCCAGGAAAGTTCCAGATGGAGAGTTGGCCTTGACCACACCCTAAATTCAGGCTGCTGGCCTCCAGAGAGGGGGCAGGGCAGGTGAATGGGAGAATGTGACCTTGCATTCTGCTGTGTGTGATTCTTCGTAATAGCAACTACAGGAGAGAGCTACGTGGGCTGCCGTGGGCCTTCCTGGTAAGGTGTTCATAAGGAAACCAGAAAGGAGGTGACTCTTTGTGGAACACTACAACACAACACAGGGTGAGCTTCCCCGGGCCGGTTCATCCTCTCTTAGGATGCTGTCATACTGTTGGTGGGACTGGGCTCTACACATAATCAGAAGCTCATGATTCGCCTGATTATCGTCATGACTCTGCTGCCGCCTCGGGTATTTGGTTTGGCTGTACACACTCTCTTAAACTGACTTCTTACCCGTGATCTATTTACTGTCCGTGAAGAATCATGCTGACCCTGTTCCCGTTTGTTTTAAGGGGCGCTCTGCTTTCATGTTTATGGATATTCAGTTTCTGACCGGGAGCTTTGGCGAAAGCCGTTTGAAATAGCTTTGCAAGCAGCTCCCAAAACACTGTGTGCCCTGCCTGGCGCTCAGCACACTTTACTTCAAGGAAATCCTGTCCTTTGAACCAGTGGTTATGGTCCACTGGGCCAGAAACCCATCCTGAGAAAGCCCGAAGAGCCGGATTTACATGTCCCACTGTCTTAGGTCCAAGGTTGCCATTAGAGATAGTTAGGTAAACAAAGTCACCACAGATGTCCTGAATACATATTTACAGGATCAAAGGCTAGGGCAGGAGTGTTTCCCTTCATATAGGACTGTGTGTGTGTGTGTGTGTGTGTGTGTGTGTGTGTGTGTGTGTGTGTGTGTATTGTGCAAGCACGTGTGCATGCTAATGCATGCAAAGGCAACAAAGTAACCTCAGTACCACTTCTCAGGCGCTGTCCACTCTTGTTAGCCTGAGACTCACTCAGTGGGAAGGACTGGCCAGCAAGTCCCTGGATCGCCCCATCTATACCTTCCCAGAACTTAGATATACTTAGATTACAAGTGGATGTCACCATGTCCAGAATATTTTTGTTGTTTTTCAAGACAAGGTTTCTCTGTATAGCCCTGGCTATCCTGGGACTCGCTCAATAGACCAGCCTGGCCTCAAACTCAGAGATCTGCCTGCTTCTGCCTCCTGAGTGCTGGGATTCAAGGCATGTGCCACCACCACCTGGCAGAATTTTCTCTTTTAATATATAGATCTGGGAGATTGAACTCGGGTCCTGAAGCTTGCGATGCCAGCACTTTGCTGATTGGGCTGTCACTCCAGAGCTAGGCGCAGCTTTTAAAAATGGAGTTTAATTAGTGCAAGTGCACTAAGCAGCATTAGCCCATTTCTATGTGTTATCCAGGAATGTGTCATGCTTGTATCTGATCATGTCGCCCCATCCTTTGGAGATCTTTCACAGGATAGGATACAGGTAAAGCATTTAGGGTAGTGTCTAGCTTACAGTCAGTTCTAATACATGCTGGCTGGTGGCACTCAAAGGAAGGATAGCAGGCTACCAAGAAGAGACTTGATACCCTATGAGCATATACAGGGGGAGGAGGTCCCCTCTAGTCACAGTCATAGTGGAGGGGAGTAGGGAGTAAGCAGGAGGGAGGGAGGAATGGGAGGATACAAGGGATGGGCTAACAATTGAGATGTAATATGAATGAATTAATAAAAAATTAAAAACAAAAAAAAATTTTTAAATAAAAAAAGAAAGAAAATGCTGAGGGCCTCATGATGCAGAGGCCATGGCATAGAGAGCTTGTTCTCTCCTCTTCTTATGAAGCCACTAATGTGACCATAAAACCCTCACTCTAATGTCCTCATGTGACCCCACAGCTCCCCCAAGGCCACATCTTTTAGTACCACCAGACCATGAGGTTTCTAGCACTCTGGCCTGGACCTCACCACGTAGGTGAGGTAGGTTGACCAATGAGCCCCAGAGATTCACCAGCCTCTGTCTCCCAGCCCTAGGATTGCAAGAGCGTGTTGCTATACCAGGCTTCACCTTGCTTGAGTTCTGATGGGGCAATCTCATGACCTGATGCTTGCAAAGTAAGCACTTCACTGACTGAGCCATGCTCCAGCTGCTTGATGTCTGAATTCTGTGGAACAGAATCAACGGTCAGGAAATAAGTTGAGAATAAGAGGGGAGAGCTACAGACAGTCTGTTTGCCATTTCAAACATTTCCCAGAAGGAAAGAACTCGTAGACTTACTTAGGGTTAACTTGTTGGACTATTGACATGATAGCCTCATAAAAAGGGGTTTGTTTGTTCTCAACCCCATTATAGATAATTATCAGCAAATTAAAAGGTACAGCGATAAACCAATTACAAAGGAAGAGGTAGAAGAGCCATAAAATGCAGGCACAGTGAAGCAAAAATGATTCTGATGCCAGAAACAAATTGTCTTCTGCACAGATTTCAGTGGGTCCTTAGGCAGCTACTGTATTGGAAGTGACTACCACTGCAAGTTTCCATGAACGCCACCCTCAAAAACATCAATTATTAGTCGTGACAGCCCACCCCTCACCCTACCCCCGCCCAGACATGCCCACAAGCCAATTTCATCTAGTGAATTCTTCAATGGAGATTCTCTTTCTCAGATGACGTCTTAGATGGTGTCAAAGCAAACTAGGACGGAGCCTTTCTCTGTGTATAATTAATCACTAGAGCCCACAAATTCCCGAAGATTCTTGTGATGGTCCTCAAAGACTCTGATGGCTTCTCCCAAGTCCCCACTGTGCTCCCATCTCCTAATGTCCTTGCTCCTATCTCTGGCCCATGTTGAGCGTGAATCGTTTACAAATTAGCTTAACTTTGACATCCCACTGCCTCTTCTCTCTGATGCTCTCAACCTCAGGACTGACTCAGATGATACATTTTCAGCGTGTCAGTAGGACACTCTTTTTTGTAATTACCGTTGGTCTTCTTACAAATTCCTGTGAACACTCGGAGATTTAAAGATTCAGACACTTTGGTGGAGTGTCACTGAATGCTTCAGAATGACCAGAACAACATTTTAAAGGGCAAAGGGGGCTCATCATTTAACTTCACCACATCTGTGGAGTCGCCCTCTATGCTTCGCCTTCGCCTCCCACTTGCAACCTAGTTAGTTATAACCGTTCTCCCGATTCTTCCCAGTGTTCAGGGAACCCTCCTGTTATTTCTCTTCCACGTGTGGTAGAAAGATATATTTTCATCCCCCTCCCCTTAATCAGAGGTGATAGACAACAAATCCAACAGCTGGTTCTTTGCAAAGATAAACAGACATTTTGTATAGTTAATAGAGGAGAAGTGGGGGGAGAGACAGAGACACAGAGAGAGCCCCAAGTTAATGTAACAGAATCAGAGATGAGCAGGGTAATATCAGGCACTGAAGAAAAGCAGAACATTATCGGAATAATTTGAGAAACCCTACACGTCATGCAGTTAGAAAACCTAAGATAAGTGGGTGAGTTTCTAGATTCATCTGAAACATCAAGGTTAAACCAAGAAGAGATGACTCAAGCAGATCCATCCAAACAAGGAGACTGAAACAGCAAGAACAGGCCTTCCACTCAGGACCAGGTGGATTCACAGCAGACCCTGACAAAACTACCAAAGAATCACAACTAACACACATTACATTATTTTTTTAAAGTTTTTTTAACTATGTTATTTTATATTCACATGCTAAAAGAAAGGCATCTGATACTCCTCCGTGTAAGAAGACTCCTTACTATATAACGATCTGAGAGCAATGTTAAAACACTTCAAAATGTGCACATTGCTATGGAGTGTCTAAAAAGGACACCAATGGCATAGGAATGAATCAATAAATGGTACTGATTGAAATTAAAAAGCTTCTACATAGTAAGGGAGCTAATTACTAAAGTGAAAAGACTCCCTACAGATTAGAGAATCAATCTTTGCTAAGTTCAGATGGAATGAGAAATTGTTCCATCTCTGTATAAAGACCTGCAAAAATTAAACAAATAAAAAAAATCACACCAATAATCAATCAATGGGCTAATGAACTGAATAGTGAATTCTCAAAGGAACAAATTTCCAATAAATATTTATTTGAAAACATGCCCAACATCTTTAAACATCAGAGAGACATGCCTAAGAACAGTTTCTCATTAACATATATTGACTATACATAATCAATGGTTCATTATGACATCTTCATACATGTGCAAATGCTTCAGAATTCCTCTTACTGAGTCAGAATGGCTATCACCAAGAGAAAGAAAAAAAAAAAAACAACACCGAAACAGATACTGGTGAGGATAAATAAAAAGAATAATTGTTGCTGGCGGTAATGTAAACTTTTTTTTTTTCCGAGACAGGGTTTCTCTGTGTAGCCTTGGCTATTCTGGACTCGCTTTGTAGACCAGGCTGGCCTTGAACTCACAGCAATCCACCTGCCTCTGCCTCCCGAGTGCTGGGATGAAAGGTGTGCGCCACCACGCCCCGCTAGTAATGTAAACTGTTAGAGCCACTGTGAACATCTATGTGACAGTTCCTCACAACACTGAACATAGAACGACCATATGACTCAGCCACAAGACTTCTGCTGTATAAGCTGAAGGATTCTAAGTCAACAATGCCACACAGCCAAGCTACTGTCACACCGGTCATATTGACTAAGAACTGGAACCAACTATGCCCATTAACAGATGTGTGGATAGAGAAAATGTAGTATGTACCAACTAAAGAGCAAGCATGGACTGGTCCTAGGCCCCCTGCACATATGCAGCCGATGTGCAGCTCGGTCATCATGTGGGTCCCCTAACAATGGGAGTAGGGGCTGTCTCTGACTCTGCTCTCTGCCTTTGGATCCCTTCCCCCTAGCTGGGCTGCCTTGTCAGGCCTCAGTGGGAGAAGCCAAGCTTAGTCCTGCTGCAACCTGAGGTGCCAGGGTAGGTTGGTACCCATGGGGACCTCCTCTGCTCTGAGAAAGAGGAGAGGGGCAATGGAGTATAAGAGTGGGACTGGGAGAAGGGGAGGGAGGGGGCTGGGGCCAAGCCTTAAAATGATTAAATAAATAAGTGAAGAGAAAATGTGGTATGCACATATCATTGTTTTTCAAGTGTAAATAAAAGTAAAATTATATGTGTATGAAAGTGGATAGAGTTAGTTTTTTTAAAAGACTTATTTGTTTGTTTGTTTATTATGTATACAGTGCTCTTCCTGCATATACATCTGCAGGCCAGAAGAGGGCATCAGATCACGTTATAGATGGTTGGGAGGCACCTTGTGGTTGCTGGGAATTGAACTCAGGACTTCCGGAAGAGCAGTCAGTGCTCTTAACCACTGAGCCATCTCATAGTGACTATTATGTTAAACAAAATAAGACAAAGTCAGAAGGAAAACACACTTCTTTAAAATCTTCTTTCCTATATATATTGCATCCCAACTGCAGTTTTCCCTCTCCCAGCCTCTCCCCCACCTCCCCTCTCCCCCAGATCTACCACCCCTCCACCCCCATCTCCACCTGCACTCAGAAAAGACCAGGCTTCCCAGGGACTTCAATGCGGCATAACAAGCTATAATAAGACCAGGCACATCCATCACATCAAGGCTGGACTAGGCAACCCCAATAGGAGGAAAACGGTCCCACAAATAGGAAAAAGAGTAAGAGGCAGCTCCACCCCCACACTGCTCCCACTCCCACTCTTAGGATTCGCACAAGAACACCAAGCTATTCAGCAGAGGATCTAGGTCAGACCCCTCCAAGCCTCCCTGAACTCTGAGAGCCTCCATGAGTCCCCCTCAGTTGACACTGTGGGCCTGTTCTCCTGGTGTCTCTGACCCATCTGGATCCCCCGTTCCTTCTCCCCCCCCAACTCCTCAGCAGAACCCCCAGAGCTCTGCCTAATGTGTGGCTGTGGGACTCTGCATCTGCTCCCATCAGTTGGTCCATGAAGTCTCTCTGGTCTCTTTGATGACGATTCTGTTAGGCTGCAGCCGCAGCACACTCTGCAGCCAGGACAAACTGTAGGGTCAAGGAAGGTTTTGTGGCTGGGTTGGTGTCTCAGTCCCTCCACTTGATGCCTTGCCTGGTTTCAGAGGATGACCCCGCCCCATTACTAGGAGTTTTTTTTGTTTTGTTTTGTTTTGTTTTTTGCTAGGGTTACTCACATATATTCCATGTGAGTACATTGCCCTCAATTCCATTAGTTTATCTCAGCGTTTTCTCCCGCCCCCCCCCACATGATCCCTGAGGTGGGAACCTTGAGGGAAAGGGGTGAAAGGTGTTGGAATTCATAAGACATGAAAACAGAAGGGGGTCCAGTTGAGGAAAGGAAGAGGACCAAAAAATTGGAGGTATGGGATATAGGAAACGGCAGTGGGGGAGGAAGATGAATAAGAACAAAGGCACAGGTGTGTGTGTGTGTGTGTGTGTGTGTGTGTGTGTGTGTGTGTGTGTGTATGTATTTATGTATGTATACGTATGGATATAAAGATGAATATATACCATCATAGAGCTAATCACTCTGTATGCCAACTTGAAAAAATTGATAGAAGGAAAAGAACGCACACATGCACGCATGCACACACACACACACATGCACGCATGCACGCACGCATGCCTTCCCTCTGATGGTTTATGCCTCCGTGGAAGAGAGTGGTGTAGCGAGAAGCCACAGCTAAATGAAATCTCTTCTTGGGAGGACTTGGGGAAAGTAAGTGTTCCTAGGATCAAAACTTGGCTTCAGTTAAGTCAAGAGGGCAGATGGGATAGTGTAAGAAGCAACTGCAGTGGTTTTGAGAGGGTGTGATGGAACTTAGAGTCAAAGGGTAGACGTCTAGGTGACAGAGAGATGGCTCCAAGCAAGAAAATGGATGCAACTGGATGTAATCATGTTAAGTGAATTAAGCAAGTCTTAGAAAGACAAATATGTTTTCTCTTAGCTGTAGTTTCTTGATTTTATATCCATACACAAATATATATATGTGTGTGTATATATATACATATATATATGATACATATGAGGATGTATGACATTAAAGTGGAAGCTGAACTGTCTAAGGGGACAAAGGGACCTAGTGCAAATCAGAAGGAGGGTGGAGGGAACATGTTTCATACAATATGTACTTGTATGAAGATGTTATGTAACATGGCCATGTACAGTGGATACATATAGTGATTTTTTTTTTTTAAAGAAAACCTGGGGCTGGAGAGATTGCTTAGCAGTTGAGAGCACTTGCTGCTCTTGGAGAGGACCAGAACCCATATGGAGGTGGCTCACAACCCCCTGTAACTTCAGTTCTAGGGACTCGGCGCCCTCTTCTGGCCCCCACAGGTACTACGTGCACATGGAGCACATACCGACAGGCAAGAACACAGAAATACACATAAAGATAAATAGGGGGAAAAATATTTACATTGACAAAAATTTTACTTGTACATTATTAGATCCATTTTATTCATAATCACCCCAAGAGTGGAGCAATATAAATAAACTTTTATTAGCAAATGGATTAATAAACTGGCATATTGGCTAAGGCAATCTGGAAAAGGCAAGTCTGTAGAGATTGAGGACAGTTTGACAAGGGTTAAGGGCAGAAGGAGTAACCTGCAGTGCCAAGGCATCACAAGTGAATTTTGAGAAGTGGCAGCAGTTTTGTGCCTTGGATATTATGGTAGTTAGACAACCCTCAACCTAATTTTCAAAATCAGAGCTAAGACCAAAACAGTGACTTATTCTTATGCAAGTATAAAATTTTAATGTATATTAAACTTTTTACTTCATGTGTTCATCTCTTCAAACAATAAACAATACACACAATATCTAAGTGCCTTGTCATTTTTACGGCTGTGTTCACAGCTTATGGTCACTGTGCCTGAGCCCCAGGGAGCCAGACCACAGCCACACCCTTCCTACCAGCCTGCCAGCTTGTGGACTGCCCAGATGTGAGGTGCAAACATGAGGTCCGCGAGAAGGAGGAAGTCCCCTTTGTCTCAGTACCACCGTGCTCAGCGATGTATGTCAGAGATGACACCTGTTCAATGCACCAGGTAAACCCTCCACTCCTGTTCTTGGCTTCTTTCAGGCCGGAAGTTAGCTCAGGTGCCTCACCTGGCCAGCCTGTACATCCTGGGCACATCTCCTCAGGCCTCGCTTTCCCCCAAGCTATGTTTCAGGTTCAGTGGTTCTTCAAACACTAGAAGACACCTCTGCCTCGGCCCCCTCCTAGGAGGGTGTTCCTCACTTTGCTCAGGAACTTCCTGAAAAAACAGTGGGCGCAAATCTCATTGTTACAAATCACAGAGCATAATAAATGGGCAGGGAGTGCCTCGAAAAGTAAGCCCCGGGTGGTTCCCTCTACAACTTGAGGTCTCTTTTTGTAAAGGAACAACCTAGGCCCCTCCTGAACCACAAACAAGCACGCGCTCACATGCTTGCCAAGCCTTCCTGCTACCAAGTCCACCTTAGCACAAAGCATTTTGGGGGTGAGTGGACATTCAGGTGGATGTTAGAACCATTTCTAGGAGCCTTGGTCTGGCAGGAGCCTCTCTCCTTTCTGTTCCTCTTACCGCTACTTTCTACCCAGGAGGCCTCACAGATTCATCAGGACCCTACCCACAGAACATAGCTTCCCTAAAAGAGAAAATGGGACCATAAATCCATTGTGGAATAATACACTTAAAGAATACATATATATTAAAAAGAAATCACTAGATTGTTCGGACATATAGGAATGGACACTACCAAGGTTTATTTTCTTTCTTCCTTTTTCTTTCTAGGGTAGGGTCAGTGGCTACTGAACTTTTAATTAACATTTTAGCTTTATTTGTTTTTATTTTATGTGTTTGAGTGCTTTGCCTGCACGTATGGATGTGCAGTGCCTGAGGAGGCCAGAGGAGAGCATTTGAGCTCCTGATGTTGGAGCCACCAAGTGCATGCTGGGAACTGAACCCCTGTCCTCCGTAAGAGCAGCAAGTGCTCTTAACCACGGAGCCATGTCTCCAGCTCCCTAGTGAAGGGGTCACCTGGTTCTCAGAAGGGGTACAGTCCACACATGCACTGGGAATCTTTTCTTCCAGAGGTCTCCTTTTGGACCTCTTGTATATTGGACAGTGTTCTCCGCAGTTAGAGTAGACCTCTCTCATCACCCCCAGTCATTACCCCATATGTCACATCTCTCTCTGGAAGCACCCCCACAGATGGACCCAGAGAGGAACTTCACCAGTAACATTGACAACCAAAACAAATACAGAAGATGATGAGGTAAGGAGGGTGGAGCCTTCATGAATAAGATTACTGCATTTACAGAAAAGAGCTGAGAGAGACTCATTTTCCTTTCATGTGTAGATGAGGAGAGAGAGAGAGAGAGAGAGAGAGAGAGAGAGAGAGAGAGAGAGGGAGAGAGAGAGAGATGCATTTCTGTGAGCCTTTAGCAGATGTGACTCTGCTGGACCCCCTGGTCACCTTGAAACCCCCTAGCCACAGACTGGTGCAAATATGTTTCTTTTGCTTATAAACGTGTGACTGCAGCATGAACAGCCCAGTGCTCACCGTACACTACTTATTTTTCCACTGGTCCAAGAAAAAGGCTAGCTCAGGGAGACTGAAACAATCTAATGAGCTTTGCCAGCCATAAGTTCAGAAAGCTGTTTTATCAACTTCATAGGCCTGTGGGTGCCCTATGTTGGAGTCTTCATCTCACAGCAGAACAACATTTTAAAATTTACCCATTCGTCCCCATGCAATACAATTTCTGTGTGTCTGCCTGATAACTAGAAGCAGTTATCAAATTGATAAAATGTTTCGTATGCATTAACATGAAATGGTCATGAGTTTGGCTTTTTGTTTGTTTTCACAGTCTGAAACCCAGCTATATTCTTTTTTTGGTTTTTCATTCATTCCTATTCTCCTCTGTAAATCTGTTATTCCTAAGTGCTAAACCTCTAGTGCACAAGGCAAGCAACAGCCTTGTGCACAGGAACCCAGAAATGGACCCTTTCCAAGGCCCAGTCAGCTCAGTGTGCTTCAGCCAATGGTGCCCACACCTTTGAATCAAACAGAAGCCAGAGTTCTAATGCCTGTGGCTGATCTCTTGCACTTGTATTGTTCATCTTCCTTAGTGATACAAGCTTTTGAGCTGGGAACAATTGCCCCTTGCGGTAGCACAGAGGGAAAAAATAAAGCACAGAAATTCGTGAGGGCTCGCCCAAAGCCTCTTATACCAGAAAGCGGCCATTCAGACCCAAGCCTCCTGGCTACAAAGCCCAGAGCTAACACCTCACAATTCCTGCAGTTAACAGCAGACAGATCAGAGCTGTGCCTCCTGACATTTGGGGTGGCGGTGGGGCTGAGGAGATGGCTTACCTAGGAAAGTACTTGCCACATGTGCACAAGTTCAAGCCCCAGAACCATAAAAATAAAAAAATAAAAAAAATTAAAAAAAAACAAAGAAAGAAAGAAAAGAAACAGGTAAGATGTGACACTTCTACACTCAAGGGCTCAGTGGTCTGCCAGCCTAGTTTACTTGGTGACTCTGAGGCCAATGAAAGACCTTTTCTCAAAAACAAGATGGACATCAACTCTTCTAGTTTGCGTTCAGTTGCTGTAATAAGCACTATGACCAAAAGCGATCTGGGGAGGAAACGGTTTATTGTGACAGGCTACAGTCCCTCATCAAGGGAAGGCAAGACAGGATCTCAAGACAAGGAACGTAAAGGTTAAAGCAGACCCAGGGAGGAACGCTGTTTACAGGCTTGCCGCCTGCTTCAGCTCACCTGCTTTCTATGTACCCAGGACCACTTGCCCAGATGGCACTGCCCACAGCACGTTGGGCCCTCCTCCATTAGTTAGCAGCCAAGAATAAGAAAAAAAAAAAGTCCCACAGACAAGCCTACAGGCCAATCTGACAGAGGCGGCTTCTCAGCTGAGGGCCCCTGACCCCAGGTGTGTCACATTGACAAGCAAGACTAGCCACCACGACATCCACAGACTACCCCCAGAGGCTGTCCTCTGGCTTCCCTATGTCCACACGCACATACACCTGTGACAATACACACACACACACACATGTGTACACGAAAAAGATCAGCCTGTCTCAATGGTTACATAACGTTCTGCCACTCATAGCTCTCCTCGTCACATTTAGAAGCTGTTTGTTCTCCCTGGTCTATAATTTCTCACCCAAAATTTCCTTTCCAAGAACATCCAGATCAGAGCTGGACATGGTGGTGACACTTGCCTGTAATGCCAGCATTAGAGAAACTGAGGCACAGCCACTATTTTAAACCAGCAGCAACACCCAGTCCACCTCCACTGTGAAACCTTTCTCAGCCATGCAGTTCACTTACTTTAGGCTCTAGCTCCGTGTGGTAACATTACCATGTCAAGCACCAGGCAGCTCTTAAGAATCTTTTTTTTTAATATTTTATTAATTTATTCATATTACATCTCAATTGTTAGCCCATCCCTTGTATCCTCCCATTCCTCCTTCCCTCCCGCTTTCCCCCTACTCCCCTCCCCTATGACTGTGACTGAAGGGGACCTCCTCCCCCTGTATATGCTCATAGGGTATCGTCTCATCTTGGTAGCCTACTATCCTTCCTCTGAGTGCCACCAGGCCTCCTCATCAAGGGGACGTGATCAAATATGGGGCACCCAAGTTCATGTGAAAGTCAGTCCCCACTCTCCACTCAACGGTGGAGACTGTCCTGTCCATTGGTTAGATCTGGGTAGGAGTTTGATGTTTACTTCCTGTATTGTCCTTGGCTGATGTCATAGTTTGAGCAGGACCCCTGGGCCCAGATCTCCTCATCATAATGTTCTTCTTATAGGTTTGTAGGACCCTCTGGGTCCTTCTATTTCCCCATTCTCCCATACTTCTCTCACCTAAAGTCCCAATAGGATGTCCTCCCCTCTGACCCACTTTCCTGGTAAGTGAAGACTTTCATGGGACATGCCCCTTGGGCTACTGTCTAGATATAAGTGAGTATATACTATTTGACTCTTTCTGATTCTGGATGAACTCACTCATTATGATCATTTTAAGGAATATCAAATGGCTGAGAAACACTTAAAGAAATACTCAGTGTCATTAGTCATCAGAGAAATGCAAATCAAACTGACACTGAGATTCCATCTTACACCCATCAGAATGGCTAAAATCAAAAATTCAAGTGACACCACATGCTGGTGAGGATGTGGAGAAAGAGGAACACTCCTTGATTGCTGGTGGGAATGCAAACTGGTACAACCACTTTGGAAATCTATCTGGCGCTTTCTCAGAAAAAATGGGAATAGGGCTTCCTCAAGACCCAGCTATTCCACTCCTTGAAATATACCCAGAAAATTCTCCACCACACAACAGGGACATATGCTCAACCATGTTCATAGCAGCCTTATTCATAATAGCCAGAACATGGAAACAGCCTAAGTGTCCCTCAGTAGAAGAATGGATAAAGAAACTGTGGTACATTTACACTATGGAATACTATTCAGCTATTAAAAACAAGGAATGCTCTTAAGAATCTTAATCCCTCATGGGGCAAGGGGTGGAGGGAGGGACTGGGGGGAATAGCCGACCTGGGTTCGGTTGCCAACACACACATGATGGCTTACAAGCATCTGTAGCTCCAGTCCAGAGGATTTGATACTCTTTCCTGATCTCTGCTCGTATGTACATACATGCAGGCAAAATACGCATACACATAAAACAAGTAGATCTAAAAAAAATTTTAATTCCCCCATAGATCTAGAGACCTTACGCCGAACACAAGTCTAGAACAGACAACTGGACTTGTGTGCTTTCTTTTTTCTTCTTTCTTTCTTTTTTCTTTTTTCTTTTTTTTTTTTTTTTTTTGGTTTTTTGTTTGTTTGTTTTTGTTTGTTTTTGTTTTTTTTTGTTCGTTTGTTTGTTTTTTGGAGACAGGGTTTCTCTGTGTAGCCTTGACGGTCCTGGGCTCGCTTTGTAGACCAGGCTGGCCTCGAACTCACAGCGATCTGCCTGCCTCTGCCTCCCGAGTGCTGGGATTAAAGGTGTGCGCTACCCCTGCCCGGCTTGTGTGCTACATTCTATGGTCATCTCATGTGTATATCTTGTGTATACCCAGCTGGACCATCAACTTCTGAGAGGTCTCCTCTGGAAAGTCCCACTCACAAGGTAATCAGTGTGCAGCTTGTCATGGGCACTTGTAAAAAGTACCAGATGCTTCTCTTCTAGGCTGTAAGAGAAAGGCTGTGACAAATAACCAAGGATGAACTAAAAAACATTGCAAATACGTATGTGTATCTTACCATAGACAAGATTGACCCAATACAAGTCTCCTCAACAAAAAAACGTGTTAACCAAATTTTCTTTAGAAATTCTGTCACTTGAAAAAGAAAACTGAAAAAAAAAAAAGGAAAGAAAAATCTGGTACAACAGGGTATATATAGAGAAGAAGTGGGTTGGATTTGAGTGGGTTTTCCAGGTTGAGCTGCAAAAGATGAGGTGCTTGATTTTAGCATTAGTTGAAGACTAGATACCACCTTGTGGCCAGACATAGAAATTTAGGATTGAGTTGGGAGGCAAATATGAAATAGCAATCCATAAGGCACATATACTAACCATCCCAGTGAGAGCAGTGTATAACCAGACTGAAACCTCCAATACGAGCTGTACCACTCATCTGCCCTGAGGTGGTGTGGGTGTGGAGGAGATGCCCCTCCCCCCACCCCCCACTACCTGTGGCAGTGGAGAGACCTGACTGGGGAATCAGGAGAGCAGGCCCTGTCCCTCACCAGCTGCAGCACTCCAGAGAGTGGTCCCTGTATCTTGTCTGGGCAGCACAGTAGAGGTAGCCCTGGTGATGAGGGTGACCTCATGGCCCCCACGGCATGAGAGCAGAGCTGGTTCTGCTCCTTGTCTGCTGCATGGTAAGCCAGCTGGGGTAGGGCTGGAGAGCTGGCCCTGGTGGTATGGGTCTGACCAACTCACCTACTATCCAGGCCCAGACCCCAGGGCTTTGAGTTGGCCCACTCCAACATCTACTTCATCTATGAACTGCTGGATGTGAAAGGGCCAGTCCTGCAGATCCAAAACTACAGGATCTCCATGGCCCAGGGCAACAAAGAGGATATCTGAGAGGGGTCCCAGTGAGGATCCACTATTGTTTGTTTTTTGAGACAGGGTCTCTCTGTGTAGCTTTGGCTGTCCTAGACTTGCTTTGTAGACCAGGCTGGCCTTGAACTCACAGAGATCCATCTGCCTCTGCCTCCTGAGTGCTGGGATTAAAGGTGTGTGCCACCACGCCCGGCGGAGGATGCAGTATTGATGGTGTAGCAGAAGCCAGTGGCCTGGAACCAGACCACTGCAATGAATATTTACAAGTAAAGATGTGTGGACCAAAGGCTATACTGTGGGACACACTGTGACACACTACGGCTTCCACAAGATGTTTATTATGTTTTGTTTTGTTTAAATTTTCATTTGGAAGGGATGCAAGGTCAGACAGCGGACACAAAGGGAGGGACAGGAGATGAGTGGGATGGGGTGAGTGATGTGAAACTAAGAATCAATAAAAAGTTTTTTTTAAAAACCTCAAATATCTCTCTAATATGTATCCCTTTACAGTCATGTTTTTTGTTTTGTTGTTGTTGTTTTTGCTTTTCTTTAGTTTTGTTGGTTTTTCAAGACAGTATTTCTCTGTGTAGCCTTGGCTCTCCTAGACTCACTTTGTAGACCAGGCTGGCCTCAAACTGACAGCAATCCACCTGCCTCAGCCTCCCAAGTGCTGGGATTAAAGGCGTGGGCCACCACGCCCAGCAGCCACAGTTCTTAATGCACACACATTTGAAAGCCCCCTAAACTCCCTGCATTTATCTATGGATGAGTCCCGACTTCCACTTCCAACTGTGTGGATTTACTCATGACAAAAACTCAGAGGCAATGCTCCCGTCTGTGAAAAAGATGACACCACGCATGCTCCCGTGAAAATCAGGAGCAATACAATTTCAGTGTGCAGTATCTCAGGGGCAAAGGAATAACTATCAACCAACAAGTTGGCTCTATGAAACAATGAGGTTGGAATAATTCAGAACACTTTGATGGAAAAAGGATTTAGAATGCTATACAAATTCAGCAAAATGTACTGATAAATTTTTTGCACTTTCTAAACTGTTGTATTAGTAGATTTCATTTTCATGAGCCCTTCTGGTCAAATGAGCACTTATGATCAATTTTTAAAATCAGTATCTGGGAGCTGGAGAGATGGCTCAGCTGTTAAGAGCAGTTGTTCTTGCAATAGACCCAGATTTCTTTCCCAGCACCCACACAGTGGCTCACAAACATAATTCCACTTTTAGGGAACCCAACTTTCTCCTATAACTTCTTAGGGTACAAGGCACACAGTGGTATACATACATACATACATGCAAAAACTCATACACATAAAATATACCTAAATTATTTATTTTAGTCAACGTACTCTGTTAGATATCACGATGTTTTTGAACAAATGTGTCTTGTGGTTCTCTTCCCCGCCCTATTTCCTCATCTCTCCTCTACGCCCCTTTTTTTTCTCCCCACCCCACTCATGTGGGGCGTGGATACGATATGACAGAATCGATCCCACAGTCACATGTGTTTCCCTCAAATCCAATCCTGAGTGGTTACGATGCACCTGAAGCCTGTGAGGAGAACGGAGAAGTTGGTCCCAATCACGCGTGATCTGGGGGAGAGCCGAGAAATAGGAGCCAAGAAAGCGAAAGCAGGAGCCCTCAAGTGCGGTTACCGGAACACAGAAATGACCCGAAGGATCTCAGCCCCTCTGCTGCCACCTGCTGGCCCTTTCAGTACGCTCCCCCTTCCCTTCCGCGGTGTTTCTCAGCGAGCCCCATAGCCCCACCTCCCGAACCTCCTGTCTGTGAACTTTGTTCAGCAACTCAGTACCTGATATTCGGTTCCAGGCGTCTCTGCCCGCCTCTTAGCCACCCTTCTAGTACATGTCATTATGTCATCAAACTACTGAGGACAAACAACCCCACTCACCTGTGACTTCTGTCCCATGCTTTCTCCGAAGACCCTCAGCATCTCCCCCCAACCCCGCCCCGCCCCCCCCCCAGGCTGTTACTTAAGAATCAAACTTCTTGCAAAGGCAATACTATGATTTGAATGTGAGATGTCCCCCTGCAAACTCAAGTGTTTGAACACGTGCTCTTGGGCTATGGCATTCTTGGGAGGCTGGAGATTCTTTGGGAGGTGGAGCCTACCCGGAAGAAGGGGGTAGGGTTGCATCAAGAGTTCAAGCAGCTACTTCTTGCTCTTCACATCGTCCTAAACCGTGAGTCAAAATAAATCTATCCTTCATTAAGAGTTGCTTTAGGCGCAGTGGCGCATGCCTTAAATGCCAGCACTCGGGAAGCAGAGGCAGGTGGCTTGCTGTGAGTTCGAAACCAGCCTGGTCTACAAGGTGAGTTCAGGACAGCCAGGGCTACGCAGAGAAACCCTGTCTCAAAAAAAAAAAGTGCTTTAGCCAAGTATTTTATCACAGTGAAAAAATGAGGAAAAGGGGGTGAGGAAGAGCACAAGGATGGGGAGAAGCAGGAGGAGGAAGAGAAAAACGAGAGGGGAAGAGGAAACAACCAAGAGGCTACAAAGCCGGTCCTGTGGGTAAGAGGGCACATTGCACTTACAGGGGACCTCAGTTTGGTTCCCAGTACCCACAGTGGATGGCTCCCAACTGCCTGTGACTTCAGCTTCAGGAGAACCCAATGCTGCCTTCTGGACTCCAGGGGACCCTGAACTCATGTGTACATACCTGTCCCCCCTACACAAAATTGTTTTAAAATTAAAATGTAAAACTGCAGGCTAAATGCTGATTACAGCTTACTGGAGACAGAACTACCAAGCAGTGAGGACTTTGCTTTCTTCTCCCAAGTCACACTCCCTCGAAGGCTACTCCCCGCATTCAGGCATAGACCAGACTGGATACTCACTAGGTAAGAATTCTCTCCTCCTCCACGGGCCCTAGACACACACACACATACATGCATGCACGCGCACAAACACGCAGCTGAGTCTTGTGGACAGTACAACCTTCTCCGCTAAGACATCCATCCCACTGAGGGCTCCCCTTAAGGATCAGCGTCGAGGTCTTCCCAATAGAATAGTTAACCCACTAAGAGTCAAGCCAGGACATGTTAGCTGGGGGGGCTGGGAGGCTGGGAGCAGGGAGAGCGAAACCTTCCTTTTAAGGACTCTTTAGGGCAGCAGTTGTGGTATTCTGGAGAGGGCCAGTAATAGGAGAAAGGCCAGGAGTTAAGAGAGGCAGCACTAGCCAGGACCCCAAGGTGAAAACTAGCTTTATCCCTCTCTACAAGATGGGTGCTACTACACACCAAACGTGTGCTATGGGCCAGCCTGGTGCACTGTCCCCTCTCGGAGAAGCAGAAACCCAGATCTGTAGCAACTGCTAGTTTCTGTGGTGAACATAGCTCCGCTGGAGCAGATTACAAGTGCAACATAACATCCTGCATGGGAAGAAGTGCATTGTGAGGCCCGGGGAGCAGGCCGGAGCAGCGTCAACCTCCACCACCATCTTGGGGAAAGGGGACTATAGGGTGTCAAGAAGGTGCTAGAAACTGAACCCAGGATCTCTTGTACATGCTAGGCAAGCACTCTGCCACTCAGATTAGCCCTGGATCCCTTTAAACATTAAATACATTTATCTATTTATTTTAAAAGACTTATTTATTTCATGTATATGAGTGCTCTATCTGCATGTAGACCTACACACCAGAAGAGGGCATCAGATTGCATTATAGATGGTTGTGAGCCATTATGTGGTTGCTGGGAATTGAGCTCAGGCCCTCCGGATGAGGAGGTAGTGCTCATCCTCCATCTCTCCAGCCCTAAAAAAAGACTTTTAAATTATTTTCAGTTATGTCTTTGTGCATGAGAGTGCAGGTATCCATGGAGACCAGAGGCATCAGATTCCCTAAAGCTGCAGTTCATGGTGGCTTTAAGCCACCTATGGTGGTGGGAATGGAACCTAGGTCTTCAGCAAGAACAGTAGGTGCTTTAAATCACTGAGTCACGTCTCTCACCCACATACCCCATCCAACTTTTTTCTTTTCTTTTTTTTTTTTTTTTTTGAGACACAGTCTCACTAAATTATTGAGTAGCCTTTTTCTTTGTCTTTATTTCTTTCTTTTTTTTGGTATTTCAAGACACGGTCTCTCTGTGTAGCCTTGGCTGTCCTAGACTCACTTTGTAGACCAGGCTGGCCTCGAACTCACAGTGATCCACCTGCCTCTGCCTCCCAAGTGCTGGAATTAAAGGTGTGCACTACCACACCCGGCCTTGAGTAGCTTTAAACTCACCCTTTAGTCCAGGCTGGGCTTGAATTTGTCACCTCCCGCTTCCCAGGGAGCTGAGATTACAGGCCTGCACCAACAGGGCTGGTGATCTTCGTGTTCTACTAGGCCGTGTGGTCTATGAGGGCAGGACGTCTCATGCTTGCATCGCCCAGCTCCAGCATGAATTGTGTTCACCAGTTCCCGCACATTTGCTGCCAGATGCAGGCAAGCACGGGTTGAATGAGAAGACACTGAACCCGCCCCACACCCCACACCAAAATGCAGCAGCTCAGATAGGCAGTGGGTAAGAGGAGACAAGGCAGAAAGCTGCCCCCCAACACTGTCTGCCCAGCACCTTTGCCCACCTGCGTCCAAGGCTGGATCCCATTCTAACCTTGTACCTTTGGTAGGGACTCAGCAGTCATACTGGGCAGATAGTTGGTGGATGGAGTCCAGAGTTCTCAAAGCAAACACTTTTCCTTTCAGGCTTCCTCACTTACACCTTTTAGGAAAGTTCTTCTTCCTTCCTCCCTCCTTCCCTCCCTCCCTCCCTCTTCCTCTCCTCTCCTCTCCTTTCTTCTTCTTCTTCTTCTTCTTCTTCTTCTTCTTCTTTTTCTTTCTTTCTCTCTCTCTCTCTCTCTCTCTCTCTCTCTGGCTTTGGCTGTGATATTTTGGGAGCGTGAACTCTGGGGCTTTCTATCTAAGAGGTTCCTGACTGACTCTCCACATAGGTATGTGCAGAGAAAAAAAAAAAAAAACAGAAAAGAGCCATCCTTCAGTTCAAAGCAAGCAGGAGGCCTCCAGCCAGTGTGGTGTACATGAGTGCCCTCTGCTGGCCAGGTGGTGACACGCTTCCAGTTCCACTAGTTCCCAGCCTAGCTGTCCTTTTCAGTGAGGTCTCTCCTGTCCCTTCTGTATCCCCACAAAGACCACACAAGGCTTTCAGGATCAATGCTTTATTTTCTCCAGCTCCAGTGTCACAACTGTAGCAGCACAACAGACACAAATGCGCGTGAACACACTGCTGCTCCCCGTACTCAGAGGTCACAAGGCAAAAACAATCTGGACCACAGGCACTTTAAGACATTCAGAAAGTAACATTGGGCCACTCGTATCCCACACACTGTGCGACTGGCAGCGGCTCGTTTGTTGTTTACAGACACAACTATCCATAAATAAAGTTAAATAAAACCTTAACGGCGTAGCAGTTGTGTTGGAGATACAGCCCTGGGGTGACATTAGAGGACAATAGTTTTAAGAGTCAAGACAGAGAGAGATGGGGGCAGGGACCAACAAGTGCACATAAAAGTAGCTATATTTAATCCAATTTTTAAAAAATAGTCATGAATTAAGACTATCCCATTTTAAAAAGATCAATGCTTTAGTCTATAATAAATTAACACTCATTTATTAAGTGGTTGACTGTCACATGGCCTGAACACACACACACACACACACATACACACACAGCTAAAGTGTTAACATTGTACCCAGGTGGCATGGTCCATCCTCGGATGTCACCCCAAAGATGCTGATGATCAAGATAAATTATGACTCTATTAATCTGATCGATGGGGGCAAGGGAAGCGTTTTCCTACTTAGAACTTTGCGATGCCAAAAACCACAATCAACACACAGGCAACAGTGTGCATGGGGGTGGGGGTGGGGCGGGGTGTCAAGGACAGTACCGACTTTGGAGCCAAGGGTGAGAGGAGAGAAATGTGCTCCCGCAGAAGCAACAATTTTGCCCAATGCTTCACAACTTTTTCAGATACATCACTCGCTCAACCTTATGGTGACTGGATGGGACAGGTGGATTAAAAAGCTCCCCTCCTGAAAATCCACCAACCATCATCGGGGGAGAGCCAGGAATGGACCCCTGGACCTTAACTGGCCCTGACCAAAGAGGACACTCCAGCAGTAGATAAATGTAAAGAAAATCCAACAGAGAACGCTGCTTGTGCAGCAGGGTTAGCCACCAATGTACCAGAGGGCGTTAATGTTTACAATTTTATTTAAATCTTACTTTAGACTCTATGGTCTGATTTTCTTCTCCACTTATAGAATTTAATGCAACTCAACACTAGCAGGGTGAGGGCAGAAACATTTTCAGTGGTGATGGGGCACCAGCCAGCCTAGGACACCACTAAGTCCAGAAACCTGCTATCCCATGGTATGGCAGGTCTACAAGCAACCAGGAAGCCCTCAAGGAGCACATGTAAATACTTGAGGTGGCTCCCTCTCTCTCTGGCAAAAAAAAGGAAGCCAGCTGACTATCATGTAACTTCCCACAGCTGCTGGACAAAAAAAACAAAAACAAAAACAAACAAAGAAAAAAAACCCCAACAACAACAAAAAAACAAAAACCCATGTCCAAGGGGTAGCTCATGGTTCCAAGATGAAAATTCTCCAAGCACAGGCTGAATTACTCTCAGGCAGCGCAACCATCCATAGGAACTTACGGATCAAGCCTCCCCTGTGACAGGGAGCATGCTAGCTGTGGCTTCCTAATGAGACCAGGACCACCGAAATAAAAACACAGTGTGCTCACTCCTCATTCACAGATAAGCCAGAAAAGGGAAACTGAGTCCGTTCTGTCATCTCCAGGAGAGTAGCAGACTAGAAAGAAACACAGGCTTGGGTTTTCTCTCAAGAGAAAGTTTCTGACTCCACTTCAGAAAACGAAGCAGAGAAGACACAGGTTCTCAAGTGACACAGGATGAGAGGAGGCTACGGAGCAGCTCTGGCGGAGAGGCAGAGAGGATGGCAAGCAGGCTTCAGCCCTGACTAGAGGGCTAGCCTCAGGAAGGGCTAGCCTCAGGAAGGGCTAGCCTCAGTGCAGAAAGAGGCTGTGACGCGGGAAGGGCTGGAACAGGACAGGGGGCAGACGAGTGCCAGAAATATTCTAGCAATGACTTTCAAAGTCTCCAGACTGCAGGGAAAGTGGGGACTAATAAAAACACATACAGATCGGGTTAGGAGAAGTGCCTGAGAATGAGGTCACTACAGAAATCAGTCCTAAGACTGATTGTCTCTGATTTGCTAGGCAAATGGTGGCATTATTCCCAGTGCTAAGGAGCTGACCAGGGAGGCGCGCACTCACATCACTCGCGTGAAAGGTTAAGGCCAGCCATTCTTATTCTACTGGGGTCACTATCACACAGTACGGACAACCAGGCTGCCGAGTACTGTATGGGTGTGTCCAAATGCTCCAGGACCACTATTACCGGTCCTGGAAGTTTTAGGAAAGAAAGAAAGGCACACAGGGTGATTATACTTAAAAGAAAAAAAAAAAAGTCCAAGTAATAGATTAATTATTTTGACTTGACTTCATCGTACCTTTTCCCCCCCATGAAAAGAGAAATTCAAAATATAGACTTCGTATTTATTATTTTACATTCAAGCTAAACTCCCACGGGAGGGGTGCTATACACAATTTCAGGCCACAGAAAGCCATTTATTACTTTGGTGCCTTTTTTCCTCCTGTTTTGTTTGTTTGTTTGTTTTACTTCACACGATGGAAGAATTTTACTCTCTTATTTAAAAAAAAAAAAAACAGGTCCATTGCCCCAACTCTAATACTATTTATGGACATACACAAGCACACACAATTTCAAAAATCTCTATGTAGAAAAATAAAGGATAAACATTATCCACCTATTTGAGACTGGGTAATGGTACTTTTATGTACATAAACTTTTTCTTCACTGGGTCACTGTTCCCCTCTGCAGTGGGATCTAAAGATCGAGGGAGGAGAAGGCCACAGTGAGGCAGAAAGGCTACATTCCTTTCTCAAGGAAGGGAGGAGAAAAAAGCAATTTCTCACTCTCCCCAAGTTTTCCCCACCTACCACCACCTCAGATGTGTCCACAGACAGCATACTGATGAGTGGAGGCCGGTCCTCCCTTTCAAAGGCACCAGGGAATTGAAGGGCCCCCTGGCGTGAGCACCCTGCAGGACAGGGCCTGGGTGCAAGGAGGACAAGGGCGTGAGGCAGGAACAAAAGATGCTGGAACCACTTCCCACTGCCCCCGTTCCTTTAGTACGGAGCTCGATTCTCCAGCTGCCGCTTCGTGAGGAAGTACTTGAAGAACTCATAGACGGACCAGGAGATGGCGGTGGAAGGCATCTGGTAGATGACTCGAGCCTGGATACCTTTGAAGTAACCGGCAAGGCCATTGAGCTGGTACACCGTCCGGAAGGCATTGGCCATGCCTGACAGCCGGCCGCTGACATTGGCCAGGGAGAGCGCCATGTTCTCCTGTGTGTTGAGGAGGGTCTTGCAGACGTCCAGTGGGGTGGTGGCAGCCGCGGCCAGCGCACCAGCCAGGCCTCCCGAGATGATGTGAGACTGCGGGTTGTAGTCCCGGCGGGGGTTGACCTGCTCCTGCAGAAACTCGTAGGTGATGAAGTGGATGGACTGGAAAGGTACGTTCATGGTCAGCTGTGTGGTGTAACTCCTGTAGAAGGCCCCCAACCCCTCGGTCCGCCACACCGTCCGGATACAGCTGAGGGCTGACCGGTGTTGTGAGTTGTACATCTGTAAGCGTTGTTTCACCACTGTGGTCCCGGTGGGCGGGGATGGGCAAGCAGCAGGCAGGTGGTTGGTTTGGCCCCCATCCCAGATGGGAGTGGGATGGGAAGCCAGCCAATAAAGAGAAACAAGCATGTTAGAACACACACAACCGTTGACAGGAGCCAACACAGCACACGTACAGCCCCCAGCCAAGAAGCCATGGAGGGCCAGCTCCAAGCAGCCCACTTAACTCTCTTTCATTTTTATCTCCAGGACCCTGGGCCAAGAAAACGGGTGCTTCTAAAGAATCAGGCAGTGGCTTCAGGCTAGATTAGCTGGCTTGATCCCCAAAGTCCTCCCTAGCCTTCGACACACTCTTCCCCAAATACCTCCTTATTCCATCTATTTACAGTGTCCCTGAGCTGGGAACGGTGACCTACGCATTAATTCCAGCACTAAGGAGGCACAGACAGGTGGATCTCTATACGCTTAAGGCCAAGCCTGGTCTACACGGGGAGATCCAGGCCAGCCAAGACTACACAGTGAGAGCCTGTCTCAAAACGACAAGTCATCTGCCTTCTCGGGTTTTAATGTATATCACAGTGCACCTGGGACAACCCTAGGATCACGTCTGTCCAAGTTGAGTGGCGTCCCCCTAGGTGCAGATCCTGGCTTTAAGACAAAATAAATGAATGGTCCACAGGATCAGAGGAAATGACGTGTGCTCCATAGAGCTTTAATGGCACCCGCACACTGCCAGGCCCATCCCCGTGGTGTGCTCCGTCTTTAAATCAAGAGCAATGCCAAGTGGGGACGGGGGATGAGCCTCATGTAAGTCTTACAAAATATACAAACAGGGGGGTGGGCGGGGGAAGGGGGGTGCTGTTCAAAGTCAAGACCACCGGCTGCTCTTTCAGAGGGTCTGGATTTGATTCCCAGCACACACTGAGGCTCACAACAGTCTCTAACTGCAGTTCCAAGGACCCCCATACCTTCCTCTGGCCTCCGTGGGTACCATGGTACATATAAATACATGCAAACAAAACACTCATCCACATAAACAAAGGTAAGAATATAAACATCCAGGGCTGATAGCGTTTACTTATAATCCCAGGAATCTGAAGGCTGAGGCAGGGGGATAGAGATTTTAAGACTAGCCTGGGCTATATAACTCAGTCTTATTTTTAAAAACACATATATATATATATATATATTCTAAATAAAAAAACTCTTTGCTTAGTTAACATAGACCAAGTGATTTTCCTTGTCAGGTCCCTGTCTGAATAGCTTTTATTAAGAAAGAAAGAAAGAAAGAAAGGGTCCCAAGATATATACAGCTAGTTAGTCCCTCTATACCATGATTCTGTATCCACAGATTAAACTAACTATATATCAAAATAACCAGGAAAGAAAACAGTTTGTACTGAGCATATGCAGATCTTTTTCTTAGCATTATTCCTTAAGGGACATCAAACAGCATCCACTTACACTGTAATAAACACTAGAAGTGAGCCGGAGATGAATTAAGCATGCATAAGGTTGCAAGGTGGGTTATAAATACTGCCTTATTTCATAACAGGACCCCCGAAATTCAAAAGAAGTAAGGTAGCCCCCCTCAAAATGGCCACGTATTGATCTTACAAGTACACAGGGTTAATAATTCTATACATTCTCTTTTTCCTGGAAATTTTCCATAATCATTACAAATTAAGAAAAATATTTTTTAAATGGCTGGGTGTGACGATGTACGCCTATAACCCCCGGAATCAGGAGGCTGAGGAAGGAAGGCTTGGAGTTTGGGCTAGCCTGAGCCTCGGAGAGAGTTGCAGGGCATCCTGGGTTGAGTGGTGAGATTCTACATTAACGGGGCTGGGTGACGTAACTCACAGTGAATGGGATGGAAACAGTTCCCTCTAAATTGACCCCGGAAGCAATTCACAGGGTCAGATGTGTCTATACGTCTACTAGGCACACCCTTGAACACACAGAGCGTACAGAGGTAAAAATCATACAAAGCAATCCCCAGATACGAAGATTGGTCTCTAACTCCTCCTCACAGGATGCTGCAGGCAAGCTCTGCCTAGCTATTTCCACAGCAGGAAGCTCTTAAAGCCCCGATGCCCCCTGGCTTTCTTGACACTCCGCCGCCCCCCCCCCCCAAGCGCTGTAAAAGGGATGCAGTGCTCCAGCAGGCCCTGATGAAACCAGCCCTTGGCCACCTTCCTCCCCCAGCTCCTCCGGCCTGTCTAGCTATCCCGCACTGTCCCTCCCTGGGGACGCACTGTCCCTCCCTGGGGACGTGGGACATTACCTTCTGCTGGGTTCATTACGGCGTCGTGGAGCAGGGTGGCCATACTCCCAGCTATCCCTGCAAAACAAACTCCAGAAAATTACCCACTGACACCCGGCGTTCTGGGAAGTTCCTTGAACTTCAGTCAGAAAAAAAACTCTGGACTTGGCTTTCTAAGGCTCAAAAGTGCCTCGCAGCTCAGCCCAGGGGAGCAATATTTAAAGTCCCCAAAGAGGTGGCGGAAATGCTGAACTAAGGAGAGTGGCTAGCCAGAGCATTGCTATAGCATCTAAGCCTCAGAGGGTCTCTTTCTTCGTTCTTTTTTTTTCTATTGTAAGTCAACTGTGGGAAAGGTGAGAGCCCAGAAACCACACTCCAGGTGTTCCCTACTGCCTAGAGTTTAATTTTCTTGTCTCAAGCCTTCGGGTACAGAGAGCTCTGTGTGCCCTTAAGCTAAGGACACTGAAGGGGATAATGTCACCCATATGGCTGCCTTAGTGAACTCCAAGCACTCTTAGGACCGGCCTTGTGAGTGAACCACTTCATCTGAGGTCTCCTCCAACCTGGCTTTGAAAGCCAGAATCGGCCCTGGAATTTCTGCTTCTGGCTTCCCAGTGCCTCCCAGGGCAGGCAGTGCAGCTCATTACAATAGCCGGCGGAAGGTGGAAGGTGGAAGGAATGAGGGCCAGACTAGAGGTCACCTCAGGAAGGGACCTAGCAGCTCCCACCTACTGCACACATAGACACACACTCAGTTATCCCCGGAAGGGTGACAGCGACTACAGCACCTAGCACAATGTGGCAGGGATAGCACTGGGAAGACTCTAGTGTGGGACTGGGTTTTGTCAAGTCTCCTTTGAGGAGCTTGGCTCTTGGTGACTGAAGCATTTAATACAAAGGATGGTCACCAGCTGAAAAGCCAAAAGATATCAACAAAGCAGCCGAGTGCAGCTCGCTTCTAAGGCTGGCTGATGGTAGGTGGCTGGCTGGCGATGCCACCTCTGACGGTGCCACCTTTCTTCTGGGTAAAATAAAAGGCAAAGGACAGAATTGCCACTGACCACGCCCACCTCTCCACTGCCTCAGAATGAATTTTGTCTTTCAGCTGCTCTGCTTTCTAGTCCCTTCCCACCCACTGAAAAGTTCCGTTAAAAGTCCCGCCCCATGCTACCAACAGCCTGACCCATTGACTCCTGCCTTACATAAGAGCTGCCCACGAGTGCCCAATTCCCACCCACCCGCCCACCCTAGAGCAACCACAGGAAACTAGTTCAGCCCTGGCTTGCAGAAAGATGCGACTCAGACACACGGATGAGGCTGGGGGGCGTCAAAGGCCCGAATCTCCTGAAGCTTAAAGTGGGGAAGGCCTTCCGCAGTGGCACGAGAGTCCTCTGTCAGCATAAACCGTCTTGACCTTTCAAAGCTTAGTTAGATCCTGGCGCTGGAGAGACCTGATGTACCAGTTTTTAAATAGTCTCAAGGAAGCTGTCCTTTTCTGTTTTGGTTTGCATCCAGCATTCAAAAGAATTTTTTTTTTCCTATGACTGATCAGTAATTGTTTTGAGTGGTTTTTTTTTTTTAAGGAAAAAGGAAAAAAAGGAAAAAAAAAAAAAGACAACACAATAATCAATACCAAATAAATACCAAAACACCTCTACCACCAGCTTCCCCCAGAGAAAGAGGGGCTGAATAAAACGTGTGTGTGTGCATTCACGTGACCCTAGAGTTCTCTGTTCCTGAGCAAGCTGCTGCTGCTGAAGACGAAGGCTGCGGAGTCCCGGGGAGGAAGCCCCGGGGAACAAGCACTGAAGAGAAGAGCTTCCTAGCTCCAAACAAACGCTTTCAAAATACCATTAGCTAGGTGGCTGTTTCCTTGGTGGCTGAAAACATCATTTAAAGTCCTTTTCATGTTTTCATAGCAGGCAAAGTACATGGCGTGTGCAGGCCCCGCACCCATCATCATCACGTTCAGACCCCGCAGAGGCCTCCAGAAGCCTTCCGTGTGCACGATCCTCTTGAGGGCGCCATAGATACTTGTATACCGGGCTTTGGGATCTGGATTCAAACTCTGCATTCGTGTCTGCGGGAGACAGAAAATATGTATGAATAGGGAGTTAGTATGTATGATAAAGCGGAGAAGGACAACCCAGAAAAATAGAAGGGAGGGGGAAGGTTGGTTCTCACAACTTCTTAGTGAGGGAAAAAACTATATATGTATGTATGTATACACACACACACACACACATACATACACACACACACATACACACACACACATACACACACACACACACACACATACACACACACACACATACACACACACACACACACACACACATATATATATAGCATTCCATCGCCCATCAGTCTTCACAGCTTTGCATTTGGAAAGCCTCACGGCTCACAGAAAAGATGAGCAAAGACAGGAGAACAGGGAAACAGAATATGAGTTCCCTGCTGAGCCCTGCCATGGGTAAGCCGTGGGGCTTTCTTCTGGTGGAGCCTTTCGCCACTCCGGGCTTTGGGGGTCTTAAATGAAAAACCACATTTGTTATAAGCAAGCACTAAAATGATACCTTTGAAAACCCTCCATGAGCTCAGATTCTTGGCCCCCCACCCCCTCCGCTCCCAGGTCTCTTTGGAAGGGCTGGTCCCCACGAAGGATACCAAAACTCATGAGCATTCAGTCATGTATAAAATGCTATTAATGCTTACGACCCCTGCACATGTCCAGATGGTATCTAATGTAACAGAAGTGCTACATAAAGGCCTTGGATGAGGCTCTACTGGGAGAATGTTCGCCTATCATGCACCAAGCCCTGGATTTGAGCCACAGCGCCACATACATGAACCATGCACGGCCGGACATGCCCGCCATGGCAGCACTTGGGATATGAGAGAAGGGGCAGAAGTTCAAGGCCAGGCTAGGCTACACAAGACTCTGTTCTCAAAGAACAAAACTGGCAAGCAACAGCAAGAAAACAGCTAACGACAAGAAAGCCGCTGCCACCGCCAAAAGAAAGTGCAAGCAGCTCAGGGGCTAGCGGCAAGCCCTTGCAGGCTGAGCTTGTTTTGTATGGTTGCACACTTCTCTGTATATTTTCTTAAGTATTTTATTTTATGCACATTGGTATGAGGATGTCAGATTCCCCTGGGACTGGAGTAACAGACAGTTGTGAACCGCCTGCCATACGGGTGCTGGGAATTAAACCCAGGTCCTCTGGAAGAGCAGCCAGTGCTCTTAACCACGGAGCCATCTCTCCAGGCCCCGTTTTTCTGTATTTGTGATGCACAGCTGGCTGCAGCTTGCTGGTCTGGAGGAAGCCAAGTGAGTTATCAGCACCCTCCTGGTCTACTCTGGTTCCCAAGTCTTGTGCACCCTGCTATTCCCTGAACTCTGTGCTCTTACAATTATTCCCCAGGTCCTAACAGGAAGTCCCCCCAGATCCTCTGGGCCTCGGCCGTACCATCACCTCTAAGTAGCTTCTACACTATGCTTTTTTCTAAAGTAACACTCAATAAGTTCGGCCTCACTCTGACCTCTTCCCATGCACAGAATGCTCTCTGGGAGAATCAGCTATGGCTTTCCTGGCCTGCTGCCCTCCAACACTATCCAGTAGGAGAGTTAGTCTCATATTTCAACCTGGCTAGGCTGAGGTACCCAAATACCTGATCAAACATCAGTGTACTCTAGATGACTCTCTAATGTTTGCTTTGTTTTGTTTTGTTTAGATAAAGTTAACGTTTAAAGTCGGTGCCTGCTTTAGTCAGGTCACTTGCGTGCTGTTGTTAGCTGTCCAGCTTGCTGGCCTGCCCTGCAAGCTAAGAATGTGCAGCCCTCTGGCGTTGGGGGCCAGTTACTTAGACCAAATTTTTCAGCCTTGTTGTCTTTCTTCTCTTCTTTTCTCTTCTCTTCTCTTCTCTTCTCTTCTCTTCTCCTCTCTTCTCTCTTCTTCTTCTTCTTCTTCTTCTTCTTCTCTCTCTCTCTCTCTCTCTCTCTCTCTCTCTCTCTCTCTCTCTCTCACTGAGATTTGTGCACACATCCTTCTTGGCCTTTTCCTCTGGAGAGTCCTCTTTATCACATCAGTAGGAGATGCCTGAAACACCTACTAAATATGTTCCTTCTTCCTTCCTCCCTCCCTCCCTCCCTCCCTCCCTCCCTCCCTCCCTCCCTCCTCCACCCACCTCCCCAGCCTAGAGGAAGGGATCTTCACACTTTGGAGGCAGTAACCTTCCATTCCCAAGCACGACCATATATAACACTCGATTTATAAATTGGAAGTAATACAAAGGGCCTTGGGTTCCACTGTGGTACTTCTCTTCCACTTCCCAAAACAGAGTCCCACCTCCCACCACCCCCACCCCACTCCCCACCTGGCACTCTGTCGAACATTGTAAAAAAAAAAAAACAATAGCCTAAATTAGGGGCCGTTTTCAGATTTCAGAACTTTCTGGCCACTAAAATTGCAGAGAACATGGACACACTCTTGCCAACCAAGACCCAACAACAGAAGCATCAGTTACCACTGCCTCCGCAGCACGTATCATGTCCTCAAGAAATAAAAGCATCTTTAATGCTTAATAGAAAGGAAGGAAGGGAAGGACGAAGGAAGGCAGATTGTAAGGTCTGTAATGCTAGCTACTCTGAGGCTAAGAAATGAATATCCAAAGTTCAAGGCCATCTATCCGGGATTACACAGTGAGTTTAAGGACAGCTGGAAAACTTAGAGAGACTCTGTCTAGAAATAACAATGAAGAAGCTGTGGATACAGCTCAGTGGTTGAGCACTACCCAGTATGCACTTGGTCCAGCCCTCAGCACCACAGGAAAATAAGCAAGAAGGCTGCCTCTCAGTGCCCCTGGTAAAACAGCCAAGTTAATCGTAACCTTTCCAGAAGTTCTCCTTTCCCTCCCACAGGCTGAGGACAACATCTCTGGCCCACCCTGAGGAAGCTGCAGCATCTGGGTGGCCCTGAGAGTGGACAGCCCATGTTTTATATGTTGATTTTTGGTGTAATTAGAAAGTCCATTATAAGCAAACAAAACCAGGAGGAAGAGATAAGCAAGTGGGTATGACAACCAAAGGGATAGCGGAATCACCCCCAAAGTTTCAAGTAAATGAGGCCTTATCTTTCACCAGGCTGTCCTATGGCTGTTGGTGACAAAAAAAAATTCCAGTACAACAGATGGTGCAACGCACGGTTTGTGGCTCTGGGCCTTGGCAGCATAGGACTAAGAAGGATTCAGATCTCCTGGCTCTTGTTGCAAGCCTGGTCAGTCAGCTCATCTATCTCCTCCCTGAGAGTGGCTGGGGAAATGAGTGACGTCATGTCTATTTCCATCTCTGTGGTTAGTGATAAAGGCGTCACTGAGTCGGCTATATGAAGGGGACTAACATGGATCCAGGATATAATCCCCCAAAGAGCTGAGACACCATCACCCCCTAACCTGGCTTCGAGCTCTCATTCACGGCGAAGGACTCAGCACTGTACATGTACTTAATCCTGTGTACCCAACAAATATTTGTCGAATGAATAGATACAGGAACTGATAATGCAATAGGTTAAGGGTTCTCCATTTCCTGGGCCACCTTCCCTGAGCAAGAACCACGCTGTTGGGGACTAAACCCATCCTTCGCCATCTCCTGCACCCATCCATCCATTTCCTAACTGATGTCAAGTGGACAGTCCACCGCGTTCCTCAAGCTGTGGTGTGCCCAGCTGAACAAGCTTGTCCCTGAAGACGAATCTGAGCTTATGGAAAAAGAATGACTCTGCTCAGGCCTTGTGGAGGGCAGAGACCACACCCCCCCACCACGCCTCCAAGAGTGTCTGGGAAGAGACACCCCCCCTCCCCCACATGACTCCAAGAGCATCTGCTGTCTCTCCTCAGAGAATGAAGTACTGGCTTAGGCCCCGGGTTACCACCCTCCTTCGGCATTCCTGGCCTAGGGCAGGGTCCTGCCAGGAGTTACCATAACCGTTTATGGTGGATGACCTCCTTGTGGCCAAGCAGGCAGAAACCACAGAGCCGGGGCTGAGAACCGGAGGCGACGAGGTGAGAAAACAGGGGCATCCGGAGTAGCTGCTGCAAGTTCTCAGACTAGACAAGATGCCGGTTCTGACAGCCACAGGTGAGGTTCTGATCTGTCCTGTTACCAATCTGGTCCCCAGCGTGTGTGGTATGCAAATGAAAGGAAGAAATGATGCAGGGGCTGATTAGCAGAATCACCTGGGCAAGAAACTGTGGCAAGATCCACTGGGTGAGGGGGGGGTTACCCCCCCCCCAACACACATGAATTCAATTATGTTTTTAGTTCCTAAATCCCTCTGACGATTCCAATCACTGCAGGGTAGGAAGACCCATTAAAGGACGCTTTAGGCCTCGCCCATCACCCCCCCTGCCCATCACCCCCACCCCCCACCCATCCTACCCCCCACCCCCCCCACCCCCACCCATCCCCAACCACCATCTATGTTATTTTCTAATAACAATCTCCACAGTATGGGATTCACCTCTAGTCCTGTGAGGGGTTTGGGAGGTGGCTGAGGGATGGCAGTGGGCACAGTGCCGAGCAGGGTGACTAACAGCGGGGCCCACAGTGTATGCTTCAGAACCAACCTAAGGCAGCTTGCCCTCACATGCGGCTGTGCTCAGCTATAATAACCCACCCCCACCCCACCTGCAGAGCTCCTGGGGAACACATTAGAATGGCTGTCGGTCAGCAACTATACCTCCTTCACCCCCTTTTATACATGCAAGATCACCCCCAGGCCTTTTCCTCTCCGTGCATATCCTTGTCAGCTCACTGGACACAGCACCAGCAGGGAAGTCTGGGGTCGACTTTGCACCCCTCACCCCCTTTTCCAATAAAGGCGTGGCACTTATGCCAAACACTACTGAACCTAAGCGCGCCAATCTCCAAAGGAAAAAGCCAGTCAACTGGGCCTCTCTGCACTTGGGTGAATGTTTCAGCCCTATGGGGGCGTGATTTGATGACACTGAGTGCCACGGGTGTACAGCAGGTGGCAGTGTGCACGGAGCAGGCCCCAGTCAAGCCCTCACTAACCTAAGAGCAACCACCCAGGCCAGACAGGGGAACAGAAAGAGAAAAAGACTTGGGGAGCGGGGCTTGGGGTCGAGGAGAAAGGGGGAAAAGGCGAGTAACAAGAAGGGAAGAGAATAACCGAAAAAGAAGCTCAGAATGGCCCAGAGGTGACATGAACGCCATCAAAGCATCAGAGGAGAGGCTGGAGTCAGGCGGGAAAGGAGTGAGGCAGAAAGGATGCCAGGGATGGAGGGGATGTAATCAATGTGACTTCTTCTTTTAAATTTTTCAGTTAACTCTGTCCATAAAATGTAAACGCGAAAGCTGATATTCTTTATCTCACTGGCCAGAGGAGGAGAAGAAGTGAGTATAAGCAACTCCACGGGGGCACTGGGCTGATAGGAGGGGCCTACCCCCGTCAGCTCCATCCAGGCAAAGCAGAGAGTGTACAGCCAGAGGCTGAGGGCAGTGGATGATGGGGACTGGTGTTTAATGGGCACAGGAGTTCGATTCTGCAATAGGAAGCGATCTGTAGATGGGGAGTGGGGGTAGCTACAAGCAACGTGAATGTACGTGACGATGCTGATCTGTGTACTTAAAAATGCTAAAACTGGTTTTAAAAATGCGTAAAAGATGTGTGTGCGTGTATGCGTACATGTGGGTGGGTAGGTGTGTTTGGAAATGCACACAGTCCACAACAGGGGCATCAGAATCGTCACCTATTGTCCTCCGCCTATTCCTTTGAGACTAGATCTCTTCTTGAACCTGGGAATTTATATTTTCTCAGGCTGGAAGATTACAAGCCCCAGCCATCTTGCCTCCACCTCCCTCGGAGCTGGGGTTGCAGGCATGCATAGGATGATTGTCTTACGAAGTGCATGTTGGAATCCAAGTTCTAGAGCACATGATTGCAGAACAAATGCTCTTAACAACCGAGCCATCTCTCCAGCCTCAGCTTAAAAAATTGTTTAGACAGGGAAAATATATATCACATGTATAATACATACATGAGATAGATATGATCTATGTGTTATATATGAAACTACAAGTTTTAAAATAAAAAAAATGAGAAAGGAGAGAAAAATGAAGAAAATAAACAAATGAGGTTACATGAAGAAGAAAAAACACACACAAACACACTCCAGAAAAAGAATTTGCCTATCTGGGATGATGATGATGATTATACATTTATTTGTGTGTATTTGGGTATGTATGTGGCCAAGCATGTGCCAAGGTAAACATGCGAACGTGAGAGACAAACTTGTAAAGATTAACCCTCTCCTTCTACACAGTGGGTAATAGGGATCAAGCTCAGACCACAAGGCTCCATGATAAATATCTTTATTCACAAGACCATCCCCATCTGGATTTCTGCTCCTAATTTAGACCTAGCTCGCCTTTCCTTCCACTCAGTGCATGGTTTGAGCTGTAATTCCTACCTCTTAGGAATTCATTACACACATCAACATGTGGCAGGCTCTGAGAAGCTAGTTTTAACCGGGCACTTCCTAAACATGTGTCTTTGGCAGCACACAAAGGTTGGGTGGTTTTTTGGGTTTTTTTGTTTTGTTTTGTTTTTTACGTTTAATAAGCAGTTACACTTGGCCAAGCACCCTCGTGAAAACACAGCTGGAGCCAACAGGCAAACCTCTGAGGCGGGAAATACAGAAGGTATGCACGTGTCAGGGAGCCTTATGCGGGCCCCTGTAAAGGAAGGCTAGGGCGGTCAGTAGGGAGCAGTCTAGAGACACCAGGGAGTGTTGAGCAGCAGGTGCACTCCCAGCTGCAGCGGAGCTGTCTCCAGCCTCCTTCTGCACCACTGCCATTCACTCTCAAGGGGGCAGCAAACAGCAGAGTGCTCTGGGGCTCTGGCCTAGCTCTGTCAAATAGAGTGTGGCACACTCAGGCAGGCCCCCTTGGGAACCAGACACTCAAGTTATAAAAGGGATTTAGGGTAATGACACATGCATGGGCCAGGTTCCTTCCACAGGCTTCCAGAGAGATTAGGAGAAGGGCCATGTCTTTCTCAAACCCTCCCCAGGACGGAAAGACAGGTAGACCCAGCCTGTTCTCTTACCCGAGGGAGGGGGAGGAGGAGGGAGAGTGGAAAATGTGTGTGCTGTCCCAGGTGAGCTCGTGGATCATATAACCAGAGGCAAAGAGCCGTGGAGTTCAGCCCTGTCTTTAGATAAGAAACTGGGGACCCTCCCTGAGAAGCACCTTTGCCATCACCTGATGGGTGGGGAGAATGTGGAAGTTGGGGTTCAGCCCCAAAGAAAAGAAAAAAACCTGGAAGGAAGCCCTCAGATCTCCCTAAAGAGCCTGCTCAGGACGCTGGCCCAGCCCAGGGACCAGTGTGTCATCACTAAGCCACTGACTCCCTGCCCGACCCAGAGAAGCTGGCGACTTTCAACCTTCCATCTCACATTTCTCAAAAGAGGGTGGGGAGCGGACCTTACCTTGTTCAAAGTCCGTGTGGCACTTCCAGGATAATGTGAAAGCCAAGACCAACAGGGATATGGCCAGGGTACACAGGCTCCCAGGGCCTGGTGGGAAATACATACAACTTCCCGAGGGATCAAAGCAGAGCTAAGAATGCCTGACAGCCTGTGTTCCAGAGATGACTCTAACAAAAAGAGGGAAGGAGAGGCACCCAGAAAGTGCTAGAAAAAGACCGGACAGCTGTAGCTTCTATTGCCAGGGTCAACTTGGGAATACACAATCAGACAGGTAACTTCCTGTCTGAGACGTGTTACTATGTCCAGTCTCACACACACACACACACACACACACACACACACACACACACACACACACACACTCAGCTCATGCTCTGTACTGTGTTCCTGCCAGAGTGAGGGCTGAGGCTTCTCTGCAGACACACAGGACAGCTTCCACCAACAGTCACCCACAACACAGAGGATGGGGCCCAGGAGCCCACCCCAAGGTGAGACCTTCCCATGGCTCACCCCTACAGAGCACAACCCAAGGTCAGCAGAAAGAGGCTCCTCTGGCCAAGGGTTCTGTGGGAGGTAAAGTCTTCTGGAGTGAAACTATAAACTCACCCAGGCCTTGGAGAGTCATGTCCCTTCTCCTGGAATCCTCCTGAAGTGCATACTACAGATGTGCAACTCCAAGACACAAGGAGCAGCATGTGCAGTGAAGCCCTCAATACCCAGGCTCAAAATACAAATGCCCCTAACATAACAACACCCCAACACATCCACACCCAATAGCATCCCTAACTCACTGCTATCCCTAACTCACCACAATCGCTAACTCACCGGCATGCCTAACACACTGGAATTCCCTAACTCACCAGCACCCCTAACTCATCAGCCATCCCTAACACACCGGGCATCCCTAACTCACTAGCATCCCTAATTCACCGGGCATCCCTAACTCACTAGCATCCCTAATTCACCGGGCATCCCTAACACACAGGCATCCCTAACTCACCGGGCATCCCTAACTCACCAGGCATCCCTAACTCACCAGCATCCCTAACTCACCAGCATCCCTAACTCACCAGCATCCCTAACTCACTAGCATCCCTAATTCACCGGGCATCCCTAACACATAGGCATCCCTAACTCACCGGGCACCTCTAACTCACTAGAATCCCTAACTCACCGGGAACCCCTACCTCACTAGGCATCCCTAACACACAAGCATCCCTAACTCACCAGGTATCCCTAACTCACCAGGTATCCCTAACTCACCAGGTATCCCTAACTCACCACCACCCCTAACTTGGAACCCACACCCTTTTCATGCTGCTTCACAGAAGACAGACTCAACGGAGCTTTTTAATGGCCTCATCCTGGTCCTTTGAAATCCTGTGCAAGGAGCCACCAGCCAGCACCATTCTCACACACCCACTGAGAGTGAAGAGCGCACTAAGTCCTGAACACACCCAAGTTTACCCAAGGGCTCTGAACTCCAACTCATGCTTTGCTGTTTCTTAAAAGTTAATTTTTAAAATTAGCAAAGAACTTTTATTACAGCACTTACACACGTGAGCCAATACACGTTGTTTTAATTCATCCCCTGAGCTTTGATTTTATATCACCCAATGTAGAAACCACACACACACACAGAGGAAAACTGTGTCCTTTGTTGTCTACAGAGCATCAGAAAATGACTACCCCAAGAGTGGTCACTACACAGCACACATAATGGGCATTCCAGAACATGCATCCCACGCATGCTGACAAACCCCTCCTGAGAACCTCTAGTTGGGAGCAAACATAAAGGCTAGTGCACCTGCAGTACCAACCAAAAGGACAGAGTCACATAGAGAGAAGAAAGGAGGCCTGAAGGAGGCTGAAACCTCAGCAATGTCCCTGAAATTGCTTCAGGCGGCCCCAGGGTCAGGAGGCAGCTGAGAGAAAGTGGGTTCATGCACAAACCGTGGATGTTCTGCTCTTCACTCACGACCAGCAGGAGTTCGCTGTTCCACAGTCCTGCCTTCCTAGCTACCTATGACTGCAAAGTACCCTCACGCCTGCTGCTCACCAGGTAGGAACAATACTGAAACCTCCAGGGCCCAGTGGGGGTGCGTTTTAAGAATTACTACTAGTTTTGTCGTGTTGCTCTGCTTTGTTGGCGGTGCTAGGCACCAAACCAGGGCCTTGTGCATGCTAGGCAAACACTCTACTGACTAAGCTAGATCCCCAGGCGAGACCCTCACTGCCTCTGGAAACAAACTGTTTCACGTGTGGGATGGGATTCCACCTTGTCGAGGGTAGCAAAGCTCCTCAGGCCGCTTGAAGGACCCACAATGCAAGCCTGCTTCTCCTCCCATGGCCACGGCGGGGGGGGGGGGGGGGGGGGGGAGGGGGGGGGAGGGCGCACCATGGTACAAAGACTCACACCTCTAAGGTGGAAGGAGGCCAGAGAGAGGCCACTCAAGCTTCAGCTAGGAAAAGTGACAGGACATCAGGCTTTCGGAACAGAGCCATCACTGTAGCTCTTTCTATACTATTTTAATTTTAAGTCTGTGTTACTCTGAGAAAAATGTGAGGAAAGCCCAGTCGTGGAGAGTAAGGGACACGTGGACATGTAGGGGTGTTTGGGGAAATAGGACCATATGGCTCTATGGAGCTATCTGGGAAACAAAATCATGTGACTGGGCAGTGTGCAGGGATGCCCCGGTCCCCCAGGAAGGTGTGGGGAAAGGGGCAGCACCAGCCAAGACTCAGAGAAATGGCTGCAACATTACATGGGCATCTGAAAACGGCTGGAAGAAAGGCAGGTTAGGACCAGCCATGCAGAGCAGTGCCAGAACGGAGCCACTGAATCTGGAATTTAATCAGGAGGCTTTCCGTGCTTGGCTCTAGGTTGCTTATGCCAAGGACAGGATAGACCTCAGGAAACGTCAGACATTTAGCTAGGCAGGCGGGTTCCCCTGAATCAGAAGGCAGCCACAGTCAACAGAAGCCCTCCCTCCGGGGTCCCCAGACAGGTTGCCTGCTCTGTCCAAAGCTGTGGCCACTATGACATTAGACCACTCAGGTTTCTCTACCTAAGGCAGCACTTACAGTATGCCTACGGCTCCAAAATTACGGTTCTCATTCCTGACCCCAGGAGCCAGATTTAGGCTTTTCCCTAAAATCTTCTCCAGAAGGACCTACAGCACGCAGGAAAGGATTTAAAAAGTCCCATGCCTGGCCCAAGTCCAGTTTACTCAGGACACTCTCAGAACATCCCACGTGAGGCACACCCCAAGGATGAAACGATTTCTATATCGGCTCTTTAGGTGGGGCAGATTTCCCAGGATAGCCAAGAGCAGGGCTGGGATCTCATGGGTGCAACAGTGACCTCACTGGGGGACAGAAGGGAAACCGGAAACACAGGTCATCACTCCTTCCCACTCAGAACAGGGCCTCTAGTCCTGCCTCTGTCACTGGTAGACTCTGAGCCCTTTGTATCTCTACTTACCAAAAACACTAATAAAAACAAGAAAAGGAATGGCTAGTTATCCTCATTTTATAAGTGGGGAAGCCAAGGTAGTGAGCCAGGCAATATGGCTCCAAATTCCTGCCCGGTCCCCAGCATGCTCGTCTTCTGTGGTCACAATAAGTTACATGCCCAGTGCTGGGGAATGGGAGAGCAACGCCGACTGTCAAAGTCACCCAAAAGGTCTCCCAAGTTCAAGTCCATGCAGCCCTTAGTAGGCTCTGTCTATGCCCGGCCTGCACCAGTTCCCTCACAGGCCAGGTACGGAGCCACTGCCTCCGAAGACCTCATGGCCACACATCGCCAACAGAACTAGATCAACGCACCACACAGTCTCCTGAAAAAGAATCTGAGCCAGATGGCCACTGAGGTCAGGGGCAGGAAGGCTATCCGGGGGCATAAACACGTGCAGCTGAATGAGTAGCTTTCTCAGTCCATCTTCTGCTATAACAAAACGCCTTTGACGGAGTGTAACGACAGCAGTGTTTAGTTGGGGGGTGGGGGGCCACAGTGTCACAGCTCTGGGAATCCAAGAGTATACCCCAATATTTGGGGGGGCAGGGAGACCTCTGCATTGTGGAAGGCAGAAGGGCACATACATGCAAGGTGGTAAATCAGGCCAAACCTACTCTTATCAGGAACTCATCGCTCCCATGGTAACTGACCTATTCCCGGATCAAGGGCATTCGACCCGCTCAGTAGGTCAGAGCCCTGGCTGGTCTCAGCCTTCCCCTGAAGGACGTGTTTCCCAGCTGTGCGATAATAGCAGTTCAATTTCTTCTCTTTCTTGCAGAATGTATGAATGCCTTAGTGTTTCCACTGTCAAAATGTATGGTCTTAGTCTTCTTCCCTTCTTGCCCTTGGACAGGGCCAAAACACACACCCTGGCTACTTTGTGTGTAGCCTTAAAGCAGACTTCAGGAACATCGCCTACCGTGTGACCTTTTCGACCGAATCCAGCCACCAAAACTTCATGGTTTTCCTCAGGGGAGTCCAAGCAGCCGTCACTGGGCGCACACACTGCGGCCTTCTTGCCATTCTTGATGAGTTGCTCCTGACGCACTTTCTGACAGCAGAGTTTATACATTTGACGTCAGCCCCTACTTTTCCCAGCAAATTCTCACTGCATGAGAAGCACCTGGAAAAGGCCTGGCCTTGAGGGCTATGCCCAAGAGGGCCTTCTTGTATTGTTTATCACACGGCTTTGGACTCTGTTGGTGACTGGAGAACTTCCGGGCAGTACGGAGGCCATGATGCTTGCCCATCTTGCCAACGCCACAATTCAAAGAGCATCGGTCCAATGTCAACGAATTGTTTTTTAAACAGGATATTAAAACGTATTCAAGGGCTAATGCTTCCAAGAGACACAGCGTAGCTCCATGCTAATAAAGTAAACTTCTGAGGCCTGACTCAGCCAGTCTCAAGGGGTTGAGTGGCTTGTAAACACTCCATTCACAAGTAAGGACAAGACGTCAAAGACAAACTGGAGAAACAGCGTGTTACTTTCACAAAGCACAGGTAAGCTTGGCGTGCCACAGTGAAGAACGAATTTAACACAGGAGTCCCCATGCACGCGGCACAGGAAGTCTACCATGGCAGGGCTACCTTCAGAGTTTTCATTTGACTTCTGAGTTCTGCCATCCACAAGCCTCTCGCTTTGTTCTACTACGAAGGGAAAGTAACATAAAGCCAGCCAGGGATCTTACCCTCCGCCGGTCCTCCAACTGTATTTTGCAGGAAACCCAGAGTCTAGCGGAAGCCTGCTTCAGCCATCCCCACAAGGCCTGTCAGAGACAGCCACAGCTCTCGAGGTATTTCAGCCTGTCTGGGGACACTCTCCTATTAGATACCTCAGTGCCGTGAAGTTGGAGTTGGCTGGAACAGAGACGGGGTCAGGAGAGGCCTCATAGCCAACGATGGTGGCATCGTTCTGAGTCACTGGGCACACGGCTGGGGACAGTGGGACATGGAGAACAGGTGGAAGGTTGTTACCGGAGTTAGGACAGACCCTGAGCCCAAAGAAGGCCCAGCAACCTCAGTTCAGGCACCTGTCCTCAATGGGCCAATTAAAGAAACTACTAATTGGGGAAAGCAGAGGAAAGGTGATTTATTCAATATGGCCACGATGGGGAGAGAGACACAAGAGGTCCAACAGCGCCCTTTTCCATCTCCAGGGTCCTGCCGTGAGGTCTAGACGTAAAACAGATGATGAGCAACACACAGGCAGACGTGTCAGTCACTGCCTCAGCTCCAGGCTCCCGCAAGGCGCAGGGCGGTCTGACAAGTTGTCAGAACTGTGTGAAATCTCTTCCAGGGAGACAAGCTCCCACTCTGGCTGGCACTGGCCCTTCAGCTTTTTCCTTTCTCCCAGCAGGAGACTCCTGGGAGAAATCCCAATACCTTAGGCTGCATTATCTCAATAGTCTGCCAGCCAAAGGGCGGGCCCAACTTGGTTCCTTTGACTATCTTCGTTCCTGGCAGGGGCAGTTTCAAGTTCACCTTGCACTAATCGCCTTATCCATCAGTTGTAGAGTGAAAAGTGATTTGAGGCTGCGTGAGTACCCAGATCAAGATCCAAGGATACAAAGATGACACAGCCCTCCACCATCCAGACATCGGAAGTCCTAACTCAGCTCCGTAGCCCAGTAAATTACTTCACCTCTCTGGCAGCCCCTCCTGTCCATGAAGGGATGAGGAAACGGAAGCATATTGATCAGCTAGTACAGTAACCAAGTGTTTGCTAAGGGTCTGTCTCTGTTGCAGTTACCTGAGAGAGGGAAAGCCACCTCTGTTAATATAGATGCCTGGACTCCACCAATACTACCTTCACCTTGCCTGAAGGAATTTGTCTCTTAACTGGCGACAAGACGCTTGGCATACAGGGCTTCAATGACAGGTTTGAACAGAATCCCATTAGACTACAACATAGTTTGACAATAAACCACCCAACCACCCAACCACCCAACAGACTGCCGACCACAGGGCCCCGAGAGGAGGGTGGGGGTGGGGAGGTGCTCCAGGCCTCAGCATTGATTTACTGTCTTCTCTGACCAAGAGAGCTTCCTGTTAGGCAGCCTCCACTTCCTGATGACTGCAGACCCACTGGCCTGGGGCCTCCAGGCCAGCCTCTAGAGAGGCATCTCCTTCTGGCTTCTTCCTCCACCAAGTGTAACCTCAGGCAATGACTTAGCTCCTCAGCGTGTTTCCTTGTATGTGTGGGGTTCCCTGCAACACCTACCTTCTAGAAAGGCTATAAAGATTAAGACCTGGCAAGCAGTTACCTAATGCTCCTGGGTTGGTTTTTTATTTTGGGGGGGGGGGAGGGAGGGATTCCTAGAAACTGTCATCTGTGCTAATTCCTTCCTCCAACTCTCCTTGCTTGGAGAAGGATGCCCTCAAGATGTGTCCTGGGGGATGGGAGAGGACCCACCCATATACACTGCCAGCAGACTCCAGCAGATCTGAGGTGCCGTTCCAGTCTTGCCATCCCCAAAGGGATTCACTCACCGCTGTCCGGTGAGAGGCACCGACACGGCCACAGTCAACCCTCTTCTGTGTCATCTCTGAATGAAGAGATAGAGCTGCTTAAATTAACCCTGGTTATGTAACAAAGGAAACTCGGACAGCTAACTAGCATGATGGGGTGGGGGGGAGGGGCTGGGGGGTGGGGGGAGGGGCTGGGGGGGCTGTCAGTAATACCAGTTTACATGGGCTAATTAAAAAGTCGCCAACAAAAGTGCTCCAGGAAGTTCACTCTCCTGACCTCCTTGCTCATCTTTACCAGGTACTCAAGTTCCAGCCTAGGACGGGAGAGGGTCCTTGAGTACCAAGACCCCCCCTTTAAACTGCTCTATGGTCTATTATAACCAAGCTCCTCTCTGTGTCAAGCCCTTGGCCTCACTCAATGCCTTCCAGAGTATGGGGAAAAAACAGCCTCAGGGTGGCAGCCAGGTGAAGAAGGTCCAGATCAGCTGCAGGACTGAGCCCAAGGGGAATCCCCCTCATGGCCCATGGTCCCCTGGGGCCTCCCCATAATTACCCAGAGGTGGGATGCAGGTGCTCTGGCCTCTGAGGTCCTCTAGGGATGCACACCTGGTGCAAAGGCACAGCCAGCGCCAATGCTGACACCGTGGGAGTCACTTTGCCCAACAGACAGTCCTCCAAAGTGTTCTGGACATTTGGAGGCCTAAATTCCTGTGCAGCGCGACCACCACAGGGGCTCTGAGCAGTCACATCACCTCTCTTGGGCACCCACTAGCACAGACGCTTGACAGGTGGGTTCCTGGTGCTTTTGGTCATTATGCATTACAACTACAAGCTCATGTTGAATGCACAGCTGGGGCTACTCCTGTCTCTAAGGAGGCGTTCTGAAAGTCAAACACCAGAATCTATGTAACTGGTAGTGGCATCAATAAAGAAAAGTACACCAGTGTGTAAGAGAGCTTAGTTGAAGGAGGTTAAACCTACTAACATTAATTATATGTACACTGGACCTAGTGGCAGCTTTAAAATACCTGTATTTAAAAAAAAAAAGCCCACCTGGATAGGTATGGTGGTGCACATCTAAAATCTCAGTACTTGGAAAGTTAAGGCAGGAAGCATATAAGCTCAGAGCCAGCCAGGGAGACATATAGGGAGACATGCCAGAAAAAGAAAACCCCAAAGGTAGCCAGGCATGGTGGTACACGCCTTTTATCCCAGCACTTGAGAGGCAGAGGCAGGTGGATCACTGTTGAGTTCGAGGCCAGCCTGGTCTACAAAGCAAGTCCAAGACAGATAAGGCTACAAAGAGAGACCCTGTTTCGAAAAACCAAGAAGAAGAAAGAAAAATAAAAAGAACCAAAGGCACAGAGGGGTTGAAAACTAGGGGGGGGGGCAAACAAACAAATAAACTCTTGTGCACTTGTCTTAGTTTTTGATCTATTACTGTGAAAAGACAACCATGACCAAGGCAACTTATAAAAGGAAGCATTTAATTGGGGACTTGCTTATAGTTTCAGAGGGTCAATCATCACAGTAGGGAGCAGGGCGGCACGCAGATAAGCATGGTGCTGGAGCAGTAGCCAAGACCTTACATCTTATCCTCAGGACAGAGGCAGAGAGAGCGAGACTGGGCCTGGTGTGGGCTTTTGACACCTCAAATCTTCATTGACACACCTCTTTCACAACGAGACCATACCTCCTAATCCTTCCCAAACAGTTCCACCAGTTGAAGACCTAACAGTCAAATACATGAGCCTATGGGGGCCGCTCTCATTCAGAACCACTATTGGTAGGAATGTAAAAAAAAAAGGACACCAAAGCAGTTCTTCCAAAAGTAAAAAGCACAATTTTCAAGGATCCAGCAATTCCACCTTAGGGGATGCACCCAGGAGGACTGAAAGTAGGGCCTCAAAGAGATATGTGGATGGGAAGATACAGCTAAAGATAATGTGGTCTTAGCCATATAATGGAATACTATCTAGCCTTTAAAAGGGTGAAGTTTCTGACACAGGCTCTTTTATGAATGAACCTAGAAGGCATTAAGCTGAGCGAAATTAGCCAATTGCAAAGGGACAGCAATAACATGATTCTGGTGACAGTAGGCCCTTAAAGGAACAGAATCAAGAGGAGAATGGAGAATTCTGGGGTCTGAGGGAAGGAAAAATGGGAGTTTGTTATTTAAGAGGCGGGTTTTAGTTTTGCCAGGTGAAAAGATGCCTGGCCACATCATAAAGCAGAGGTACTCAACACCACTGAGGGAAAAGGCTTGAAAAGCGCAAGCGATGGCTCAGTCAGCGCACACTGTTTGCCGGAGAAGGACAAGAACGCAACTGCAACGCCCCACAGCCCATGCAGAAGGCAGGCACAGAGGCACACAGGTGGAGAAAAGTGGCTCCCTGGAGCTCTCTGACCTGACAGCCTAGCAGTGCCAGGTAAAAGAGGCCCCTCTCTCAAAAGCCAAGGCGAGGGGGCTGGAGAGAGGGCTCCGCAGTTGAGAGCACTTGCTGCTCTTGCAGGGGACCTGGGTTTGGTTGCCAGTATCCACATGGTGGTGTACATCTACGTGTAACTCCCGTGCCATCTCCTGATCTCTGTGGCACTCGGCACACACAGGGCACATAGCCATAGGTACACGTGGGCTGGCAAGATGCTCGCCATCAAGCGGGGACAATCCGAGTTTGATACCTGGGACTCACATGGTAGATGAAGGTCCTCGGACCTCTCCACGCACGCATGCTGCATCCATGTACATAAATAAAATGTATTTCAAAAATTAAAAAATAATAAGGCGAGCAGCTCCCTGAGGAACAAGTCAAGGTTGACTTCTGGCCTCCCCACACATGCACATACATGCACCCCACACAGGAACACACACAAACACGCGTGTGTGCGCGCGCGCGCGCACACACACACACACAGTTTTAAAAGGGGGGAAACAACATATTTTGTGTTTATTTAGCCTCAATTTCAAAAAGATATAACCTGCAGTTTGCTCCGAGGATATATCTTAGAGTTTGCAATCAGAATTCCCTGAGGTCCCCTGCAGCCCGTCTGAGAGCTGGCCTTTTGTTCGCTATCGGCATGGATCTCCACAGTGTCAGCCCCAGGACAATTTACTGTCCCTGGCCCAGGAGTCTGCTATAGAGGAAGCCTCATAAAAGCCAGGCCCAAGGACTCTCAGAGTTCTGCACAGGAAGATGAAATGCTCAGGCCACAAAATTAAAGTCCTGATCCTTCCACAGGCCAACCTGGCTAGATGACACAGCACTTCCTCTCCAGTGTGTGCCAGCCTCTTGCCACCCCAACAGACACCCTCCCAGAACACATCTCAGCTGTTCAGGCATGAGGGAACCAGCTATGTGTCTGTGTGAGAAAGTCTGGTGGCCCGAAGACACAGCCCTTGGCATCGATACCGAGGAAGGGAGAGAGCCCAGGATTCAGTGGGTACAGCTCGGTTGAAATCCACACCGGACTGGGAGCCAGGCACCCTGTGTGCATGCCTCTGACTTGGGTGCGGCCCTGCCAGCTCCTACAAGGCCAGCTTCCACACCCTTCAGAGGCCACACCTTCTAAAGCGTGCCCAGTGATTAGTCCATTAAACAGAGGGGAAAAAGCAGAATCCACAGCAATCCTGTCGCCAGGCTTTGCTTGCTCATCCCTCTACTTATAATTATACCGGGTGATGCATCCGTGTGTCTGTCTCCTGTAAGCATCGTCCATGTGCCTTACTGAAACTCTGTAGCAATGCCCCCAAGGAGTTGGGGGGCAGCGGGGGCTTCACCCACATGCACAAGGCAGGGCCTTGAGCCCTTCCCCACACTCTTATCAACAATGAATCTGTGTGCCCCTGAAGCCATGTGCCACATACAATTTACTCCTGATACTTTGGAGTAAGACGGAGTTGAGGTTTCTCTGAATGCAAACACAGCAGAAAAGCCTCCATTATGGGTGAGAGCTGAGGGTCACTAAAACCCTCTCCCTGAAAAGGAAGAACTAAAGTGTGTGAGTTAAACAGGAGATGAGGGACCAGGGTGAGCATAACTCCAAATTCGAAGAGGTCCCAGCAAAGAAAATGACATTGTTCTGCCAGAGAGAGATTTCCACAAACTACCTATTAGTGCCCTGCTGGGGGGGCGGGGGGCGTCGGTGGCGGGAGGGGGGGTCACAGCAGGGTATTGGGGGCGTCTCCTGGTCTTTGAGATATTTATGACCTAGTACAGGAGAAAGAGGAAACCCCAAATCATGTCCAAACTCTCCATGTCCTAAACAGAAGGGACTGTGAAATCAGATGCAAGGCACTTAATTTAGATTTTGGAGGGACGTCAGCACCAAGGCTGAGGGAGGTGAAGCTGGTGATGTGTAGGAGAAAGGAAGTTGCATGTGGCTTGGGATATAGTTCAGTCATTGCTAAAGCACCTGCAAAGGATCTGAGTCAGATGCCCAGAATCCACATTTTAAAAACAAAAACAAAAAAACAAAAAAACAAACAAAAACAACTAGTCATAGTGATTCACTCTTGCAATCCCAGCATTGGGGAAGAGAAGATCAGTAGGCCTGCCCTAATGGCTTAACCCTAATGTGACTAGCCTAGTGAGAGTCCGTCACAAATAGACAAGGTAATGCTAGCGGGGCTGGCACAGGCCTTTAATCCCAGCAATCATGACATAAAAACAAACAGATCCCTGTGAGTTCTAGGCCAGCCTGGGCTACATAATGAAATCCTGACTCAAAATAGCAACAGCACCAAGGCCGGGGAAGGTCAAGTACAGGAAACACACACAAGGTAGACAGCACCTGAGGAATAAAGGCCAGGATTGTCTTCCGGCCTCTATGAACACATGAGACGGAAAAGAAAGGGACTCAGGCACATGGTGTGTGGCATGTGGAACAGGAATGTGGATGAGTGGCTGAGGGGACTAGTGTCTCATAAACCTGCTAAGTAACAGGACAGGAGCTTGGGAGCACAGCGCAGGGACAGAGGGCCCAAGCGGAACTCCAAACATGAGACACAGCAAGGCATTTTATCCCCTGTACTGTGTTTCTGTTTGGTTCTGACCTTGGCCTTGAATCCAAAGAAGAAGGAAAGAAATGGAGTGAATGAATGAAGTGGGAGATGGTTCTTCGGTGTGGCCCACCACCCCCAGCCACCCCACCCCAGAGGGGCAATGCTAAAGGGACCTTGAGCTCATTCACTCTGTCATTCCGACACTGCTCCCCCCACAGATGCCCAGCCAAGCCCATCTGTGCTGCTGGCAGCAGTGGGCGACCTTTGATCATGCTAGCTGACCCCTGGATGACTCAGCTTCCTGGTGATGAACTTGTGAAAAGGTCCCCAAGCAGGAAAGAGTCAGAGAGCTATAAACAGGGCCCTCCAGAAACATCAGGAACATTCTCCCACAAGGTTCCAGGGCGAGGCTAGAGTCATTCAACGTTCTGGGGCGGCCCGAATGAAGGATCTGCGATCTTCAAGAGCTACTGGTGATTTCAAGCCAACAAAATAAGCTATAATTTCAAGGCGGGCACTCTGGAATTCAGGGACAAGGCAAGCCCAAAATGGGACATGAGCAGTTGGCTCCTCTCCCAGAATGCACTGCAAGCAGCCCTCCCTCCTAGTTTTCATCTCAAGGCAGAATTGCTCTGGTTGGGAGTCTACATTTATGGCCAAGTCTAAACAGAGCACCTAGAAGTCACACTGTCCTGAGGAACAGTGACATCATGAGTTCACACTTGCTGCTCAGTCAATGCACCCCTGGCCACCTTGCCCTGTAAGTAAATACAGGCTTCACTTTTCCTTCTTGGGGTCCCTCCCTCCCGCTGAGCTCCCTGGTCCCTTCTCTCTGGTTGCACTGACATGTATTCTCAACTGTGCAGCAGCTTCTGAGGACAGCCAAGTTCCATAGTAACTTGGTTTACAGGGTCTGAAAGGGAATTTCAAGAGCTTCTTTAGAATGTCATTGTCAGAAAATACAAAAAGCAAGAGGTCTGGGTCATGTCACCACACTGATTCGGGGAGGGGGGGGAGGCTGCTCACAAGCCTGAGGGGAGAACCCTACATTTGAGGGTCAACAGACCCCACTACTACCAGTACTCGTGGCGCTATGCACCCCATAATAGCATATTGCATTTTCAGCTTCCCCAACTCCAATCCAAACTTGAAAGGGTCTGTTGGAAGTAAGCAAGTAGCTAAGAGTTAGTCCAACACGTTGCTCTATTTATAACTGAACACCATTTCTGAGCTGACATTTTCAGAGCTCTAAGATGCGTGTCAATCTTCCATAATTCTGGAAGGGAGTTTGTTGATCCCTTACTCCCTTCCCAGAATGCACAAGTGCCTGGAACACAGATGTTTCTGGAAAAGCTAAGAGGTCAAAGAAAAAAAAATTGCATGGTATACAGTTTCACTAAGGGGGTGCTTTAGGGCTGTGGGGTAAATGGCTCCATGGGCAAAGTGCTTGCCACACAAGCTCGAGGACCAGAGTTCAAGTCCCTAGAATCTTCTGTAAATGCTGGACATATGTGGTGGCCCTCCTATAATCTCAGCAGGTAGGAGGTGGAGACAGTGGTTCCCTGGAGCAAGCTAGATTAGCTGAATCGATCAGTAAGCTCTGGGGGTCAATTGAGAGACCCTGCCTCGATATATATAATTCGGTAATTACAGAAGTCACCAGATATCAACCTCGAGCCTCCGTAAAAACACACTTGGATCTGGCAAACACATATGTGCCCACTCACATGCAAACATGCATATGTACACATGTATACCATATACATGGACAAGAAGGGGTGAGCGACTCCCGTCTTACACAGGTGCTTTCTTGGGCTCTACTTCAATCAGACTAAATCTTTCCTCCTACCACTAGTAACTAACTAGTCGACAGAGAACAGGGTCTGTTCCTAAATACAGTACCCAGAAAACAGGGCACCTCACAGCTACATGGTGGTGTGGTCAGTAGATCCATGTGCATGTTGCTGGATTGGCCTCCAGGAGAAACGGGACTCAGTTTCCATCAAGTGCATGATGTTTCCGGTGGTCTCCAACCCAGGGTTGATCAGCAGGGAATCCTCCTGCACTTGACCAGCCCAGCTACCTGCACTGAATAGAAGGAGCTAACAGGAAATGACGTCAGCCAGACCATAACCTTCCAAGAGGACCAGGAACCTCATAGGAGTCTCAGCCTCCAGAGCAAGCCCCCAGGCGACTTGGCTCCTGGCAAGGCACCCTTGCATCTTCACTGTCCCTTCTCAAGTCTCTCTTCTTCCAACCACCTGGGGCAGTAAAGGTCACTTAGGCAAATCCTAAACTTCATGGCCACTGCTGCTTTTACTGTTTGGAGAAACAGTGCCTCTGCACAGGGGCCTCACAGACCCTTTCCCTCCTTTTGAGGCTCAGAGTCCCTGAGAATGGTCCATCCCCTTCAAGGAACTGATGTAACATGCATCTATCCTCTCGGGCATCAGAACATCCATCTCACAGTAAGTAGCACTGCGGATAGTAGCCAGAACATAAAGCATCTTCACGGAAGACCTTATATCTCCCCAGGACTCCCCAGAACACTGCCATGAATTGAGGGGGGCAACAGATTAGAGACTACAGTAGCAATCAAACCCTCAGATTATGACTGTGGAAATCTACCTCTCCGTTTCTTCCTTGAAATGCACCTGGCTCACTTACATACCCCATGCACAGACACACACAGACAACACCACACACACACACACACATACACCAGCAACAGCAGCAGCAGCAATCTTTCAGGTACATTTTTTTTAATGTACATTGGTGTTTTGCCTACATGTGTGTCTGTGTGTCAGATCTTGGAGTGACAGACACTTGTGTGGTTCTGGGAATTGAACCCCGGTCCTTTTGAAGAACAATCAGTGCTCTTAACCACTAAGCCATCTCTCCAGCCCCTCAGGTACAACTTCTTAAAGCTAATTATCTACCAGCCACCGGGCACTTTTAATCCAGGCACCAGATAGCCAGGGGACATTGCTAACCACCTTGCTGTGTCCTGACAGAGAGCACCCGGAACTCAGGCCATGGCTGAGTCAGAGGCTATGTGGGCAAGTCTTGTGTCCCCAAAACTAGCACTCACCCCTACCTTCAGTTCCTGATGCCAAATACCAGCAAAAAGCATGAAGAAAAGGAGGTCAGGGGACCCTGAGACAGTGACACCCATCTCTATACAAGCAAGCTCAGAAATCAGGACAGGACACAGTATGAGAGACAGATGATCTGCGGGGAGCCCTCCCTAAGACATTCCCAAACTCATTTGCCTGGTGCTCCGGAAGACAGACTCAAAATTAGAATGGGGGTGTGCAATCACAAGCCTGAGCCAATGGCCTTGTGCATTCTGATGGTCACCCCCTCTTCCCTTGGGTCCCAGGTGAAGACACCAGCAGCCAGCTGAGGACTCAGGTGGGTAAGAAGTCACAGCCCAAGGCCACAGCTCCAGGGAATCTTACAGTCCCACAGGCACACGGGGCTGGCTTTCCCCCTTTCCCTAGAGCCATTGGACAAGAAATAGCATGGCGGAGCAACCTGCATAGAGTTTAAACGCTGTGCTCCCAGGCTAAGAGGGTGGCTCGGTGAAAAACCACTTATCATGCAAGTAGTGAGAACCTGGGTTTTTGATCCCCAGACCCAACATAACCTCAGCGCTTCTACTGCAAGATGAGGGGTGGAGACAGGGCAATCTCTGGAAGGTTCCAGGCCAGTTAGCCTGGTGTGTGCAGTGGTGAACAAGTGACATTGTCTCAACAATGTCTCAACAAGAGGGAAGGTAGGGAATCAACACCCAAAGTTGTCCTCAGACCTCTGCAGTTACTAAGGAGGAAGAAAGGGAAGGAGGGAGGGAGGAAGGGAGGGAGGGAAAGAAAAAATTGTGTTCTCTGCATGGAATGGCAATACATGACTTTAATCTCAGCACTTTTGAAAGCAGAAACAGGAAGACTGTGAGTTGGAGGCCAGCCTGTACTACAATTGTGAAAGCCCAGTTTAAATTAGAAAAAAAAAAACGACCACAGGGCTGACAAAAAAACGGCTGCATCATTTTTCTAAGATGCAAATGGACCAAACGGAAGATAGGCAAGGCATGACCACTCTTCCCAGTATCAGATGAGATGCCTACAGCACAAAACTCTTAACACAGTGCTAGTCCCAACAGGGCACTTTGACACTGTAGTGTGAAGAAGAGTTTTCAGACCACTCTCAAACCCAAATCTGTATGCTGAACGCTATAGCAGCGTGATGAAATGAGAAAGGGCCAAACTGCAATGTGTCCCAGAGAGAGAAGGCAAATGGAGCCAACAATGTCTTATGGCCATAAACCTTCATCCTCCGCCTCCCCATGCCTCCTTCCCGGAGCACATGACTGAAGATTTGGCCGTACACCTGAACCCCGCCTTCTGTGAAAAGACTTCTTGCTGGCACCCCGCTGGCCTCTGGTTCTGCCCTTCCAAGCTTGCTCTTGAGCTTCATCATGAAGGCCAACCCTTTCTGCTGATCCATGAGGACCCAGAACAAGAATGCTTACTCTGAATGCCCGTGTCTTCACTTCATACTGTACCTGACTGCCACCCTGCCTCAGTTTCCCACCCCAGCTCTGTAGCAGAAGAAGGGCCCATGTCCCAGGGCCCGTGAGTTTTCTGAAGCTCCATTTGCTCTCACTTATGAAAGGAAGAACAGCACCTCACGTCTCATGTCTCGGAAGGACAGCTAACAGGATGGAATAACAACACAAACATGCTACAGTGATCACTGTATCAGCAAGATTCCGCCGACGGACAGGCAACACACAGCCAATAGAGGGCTGGCATTCTGGCAAAAGCAGGTTCTCAGAAACGAGCATGACGCCTGAGGGTTCTGCAGGAGCCCAAACCAGGCTCTCCTCGCGGCATCCCGTGTACCGAGTCAACAGTTCTCTCATAGCAGCGTACTCTGAAATGTGTGTTCTTATCCCTGTTTTATACATAAGAGATGGAAGGCACAAGGAAGACTGGATTAGGTTCTTTCTGGCTGCAGAGCTGTGAGTCTGTCCCTAGAAATAAGTCTGAGCATCTCCAATCCATAAACACATTATAAACTCAGATATAACTTGTCCTTACTCTTTGGATGTTAAGGCTCACAAAAGCCATTTACTAACACGATCTGGCCCAAGGCTCCCAACAGCCTTGTCAAAAAGGTAAAGCAGATTTCTATGTGGTTCCATGAGAAAACCAGCTCAAAGAAATGACTTGCCCAACACTGAAGCTGGTTAATGGCGAGAGCAAGAATTAAACACTTACGGCTGTCTCTTGGTTGCGTGGCCTCAACACCAGCATAATCGGGACACGGACACACCTCTTCTGAGGCCCTGCCCACAGATATATCTCAGAAGAACCCTTCCTGGCTGTCCCAGTGGACAGCCAGACCTCAGGGTTCTGGAACTTTCTGAGGCTCTGCCCAGCCACGTCTGTTGGACCCAGCAGCTCATGGGACACAGGAACTGCCATCAGTGACACAGGCTAAGCTTGACCATCAAGGGACAGACATTTCCTAAACCTGTTATGCAACTGTTGCCTCAAGCAGGCTGGGATTTCTCCCAATTTCAACACATTTTGTTTTCTCTGCAAAGAAGACACCAGTTTAAGGCTGTGGCCCCTCAGTGACTAAGCCAACAGCATCCAGGCCTGTCTGGGATTACACATAGGGTAGGGGATATTTTCAAAGGCACCTCTGTGAGCCAGTATGGGCTTCTAGAATGACTAAAGATCACAGGGTGGGAACAGTCAAGACCAACCATCTCTGTCTCTATTCAACAGTGTCACCAAAGGAAGCCAGTGACCCTGTTCTAAACTCCAAGTTTAGGACATCAGCAATGGCCACTCAGAATCTGACAACTCCCATCTCATTCTTCCAACCCAAGCGAAAGTATTGCCTTTTGAGGTTTCTGCACCTTGAGCAGAGGTTGGAGTCAAACTGGTTAGAAAATATTAAATGAAAAATGCCAGAAATAATTTATATGGTTTTTTGGTGGTTTTGTTTTTTATTTTATTTTACTTTACTTTATTTGGTTTGGTTTGGCTTGGTTTTTTTAAACAGCGTTTCTTTGTATAGCCTTGGCTGTCTGGAACTCACTCTGTGGACCAGGCTGGACTCAACTCAGAGATCCACCTGCCTCTGCCTCCCGAGTGCTGAGACTATATTTATAAGTTTTTTTTTTAAACTGGTTACTTTTTAAACTGGTGTCTTATTATAACTGCTCTGTTTTTACCACTGGTTATTGTTCATCTCCTAAGGTATCTAATTTATAAACTACACTATATCACAGATGTGCTCTTCACTGTGTCTCCAGATATAGGCAGACTATCTTAGATTGCATCCCCACACGCTTCCCCAGGGTAAAGAGGGCTGCTGTACACATAGAAACAAGACTTTTTTCTTTAAAAGAAGCCGACAAACCCTTTCCCCTGCTTAGGGTCCAGTCGCAGGGAAAGAGCAAGCCTACTTTGGGAATGAAGCCCAGGAATTCTTCTTCTTGTAGCCTGGTGTTCTGTGCAAGGTGGAAAGAGGGGGCAATCAGCAAATATGGAGCAAGACCAGATGAAGGGACAGTCTCATGTCAACCGCCTTAGTTCTATTGCTGTGAAGACACACCATGACCAAGGCAACTTATAAAAGGCAGAGTTTATTGAGGATTTCAGACAGTGAGTCCACAGCCATGATGGCAGGGAACATGGTGGCAGGCAGGTCGGCGTGGTGCTGCAGCAGTAGCTGAGAGCGTCTATCTTATCTGAAAGTTGGAGGCAGAGAAGGAGAGACTGATCCTGAGGTGAGATGTTGAAATCTCATAGCCCATCCCCAATGACTTACTCTCTCTAACAAAGCCAGGCCCCCTAATCCTTCCCAAAACATTTCCACCAACTAGAGACCAAGCACTGAAATATATAAGCCCACGGGGGCCATTCTTATCCGATCATTCCAAGGCAGCTACTCCCAGGTCCTACTGAGGAAAAAAGGAAAGGACCTTAACAAAATTACTAAGGTAGTCTCTTTCTGTGGCCAAGCTACATGGTGATTTCAAAAAATATAAAGAATAAGACCAAGGCAAAGCTAGTGTGTGTTTAATAATGCAAGGTATTTCTGTTTGTTTTTCCTTCTGTTTGGTTGGGTCTTGTAGCTCTTTAAAACTGCCATGTCATGCTTTCATTCACCTGGCCAATACTCCAGGAAGGTCGTTCCAGGCCTCAATCTGGTGAGCAAGTGGGAGGAAGTGGGAAAGAAGGGTCACTGCGCCCATGGAAGCCACACACTCAGCATTATGTCTGTGAATGGGCTGTCAGGTGTGGGAAGACCCCGGTCACTGGGAATGAAGTGCAGGAAGGCAAGGCTACTCCTCACCAGCCACGCCCCCACCCCATCCCCCTCCTACCCAGGGTCTGTCTAGCACTGTGAAAACCAGCTAGATGAGCAATGGGAGCCAACCTTATCTTTGCAGCAGGCTCCCACGTTGACTGTCATAAATACCACAGACAGCCCCCCGCCACAGAACCTTCCCTATTGAAAACTACTGTGCCTGGAATCTGGGTCATGGTGTCTGACCGGATGAGACACACACACTTCCGGTGCCGCCACTCTTCTGATTGCAGATGGACAAACCTGGAGGGCTCGGAGGCCAGGTGCACAAGGGCAGCTATGAAGGGTGGTCTCTGCAGAATGGACCTCAGAAATCCACCCACCAAATGGTTACTAGCACCTGTTCTGGTCATGGAAATGTGGAGCTCAAAGAAACACAAGCCCCGCCTACCGGTGGTAGATGTTAAGTCACGTGACCTAGGTGTACTGTAAGGACTCAATCCTGTGGTATCTCGGTGCTTTAGTATCACCCCTCTTTGCCATTATCAACTCTCCATAGAGGAACAACCCCCTGTTTCCTTACAATGGGGGCTGGGAAGCAAGGGAGCTTGAAAGCCACAGACTGGAAGATGAGCCCATCTGGGGTCCTCGTTTCTCTGTAATCTAGGGAGAGGCGCTCTGTGGCAATGAAGAAAGCAAAGGCAGGCAGGTGGTCAGAAGCAGCCAATGGGCCTTGGGAGGGCAGACCAAGAGCTCAGAGGCCACAGGGTGCCAATAGGGACAGTGTTGAACTACTCAAAAAGGCTCAGCCAAGCAGTAGGCAGAGGAGTTTCCAGGATTAAGTGTAAAGAAGCAAAGGCAAAGAAGCTGGGGGCCTGACAGCGCTGCACCAAAGGTCTAAGGCATCAGACAGCAAGGCAGGCAGGTTCTGGGTCAACAAGGACCCCTGGGGGGGGGGCGCAACCAGGGTAGTGAAGGCCACTGATCTCCAGGGTGCGAGGCATGGGAGCGTGTGCGACTAGGTAGAAAGATCAGTTGGCAAAGCACTTGCCTTGCAAACATGAGGGCCTGAATCTGATCCCCAGAACCCAGGCTTTTATCCCAGCACTCAAGAGGCAGAAGCAGGTTGATCTCTATAAATCCAATGTCGGCTCAGTCTACATGTAAGTTCTAGGACAGCCAGGAGTACACATTGAGAGCTTGTCTCAATAAATGAATGACTAAAAAATAAATAAATAAATAAATAAATAGGGGGAGAGAGGAAGTGGAAGAGGAAGCAGGAGAGAGGGAGAGGGAGAGGGCGCAAGAGTGCTAGGTGTGGTGATAGGTTTGTGATCCCAGTGCTGGGGAGGCAGAGGCAGGCAGATCCCTGGGGCCTAGCTGAATCGGCAAGTTCCAGGCCAATGAAATCCACACGCACATGTATGTGCTTGTGTGCTTTCATTCACACACACACACACACACACACACACACTTGTGTGCTTTCACAAACACACATACAGAGAGAGGGAGAGGGAGAGGAGAGAGAGAGAGAGAGAGAGAGAGAGAGAGAGAGAGAGAGAGAGAGAGAGAGAGAGAGAGAGAGAGAGAGAACAGGACACAGATATACTGTCAGGTTGTGTATCCATAGAGGGCTGGAGAGAAGCAGATTGCCAAGTATCCAAGCCCTTGGTGGAAGGACAGTGACTATAGCCATATTTCTGAAAGGGGAGGAAGAAGAAGCAGGCTCACTGTTGGAGAGCATTCCCCTTGTACCAACTGCTGTCCCGAGCAATTGTAAGGACCTCACCCTCCCACCAACCAAGAGAATAGCGTCTTCTTTCTACAAGTGGGAAAACAGCCCAGACAGGCTAGGAAACTATTTCAAGATTACATAGGTGAGAACTGGGGCTCGCTGCCAGGCAGATGGGTGAAAGGTCCTCATACTTCCTGACCACTAGGAAGAGAGATGGACTTCTATAAGGACAGCAAAGGCGGATAGGAAAAGAATGGGAATGGAGGTATCCAGGTAGCCGCCTTCTCTGACAGGGGATGATGTCACCCAGACACTCCCACAGGGTCCGGCGAATATGATGTACGGAGAAGCAATCAACGGACAGCGGGGCCAGGAAAGAGAAAGCAAGACAGAAATTAGGGTTCCCGCTCTATAGATAAGGAACTCAGAAGTCAGGAAAGCTAAAGTCTTTGCCTCAGCCATGTGAAGCCCGACACTGGGAGGTGAACTCCAAGAACAGGAAAAGTCAGTCTAAGGTGAGCTTCGGGGAGTGCAACGAAGACAAAGCAGGAAACTGCATGGCCAGACCACAGGGCTGCCTCGTGCTGGGGTAACACTGATGGGGGCCAGACAGCTTCAGATTAAAAACAAACACCAATGCCCCAAAAGGAAAGATTGAGTTAAAAGGGAGATAGGAAGAGAGATAGGCCTCCAGAGAGGCCCGGACAGGCTTAATGAGAAGAGAGGGGAGGGGCAAGGAGGGATGAGGAGTGGGTAACTCACCCAGTGACCCAGCAAAGGCCATCATCTGTACCCGGAAGGCAGAAGTCCAGTAGCCATGATAGCTTATGCCTGTAATCCCAACAGCACTCAAAGGTGGGATGGACATGGGTTTGAGGCTAGCCTGGGCCACCTAGTGACTTCCAGGTAAGTGTCAATTGTGTCTCAAAATAATAAAAAAAAAAAAAAGGTGAGGCAGGGAAGTTCTGGAGAGATGACCTGCTAGGACAAGAGTTTGGTCCCCAGCACACATGTTGGGTGGCTCACAATCTACCTGTTAAGTCCAATTCCATGGAATCTGATGCCTCTAGATTCCTTGAGCACTTACACTCATGTGCACATACCCACACAAGCATATTTACATACATATACTTTTTAAAAAATCTTTAAACACATACATACATACATACATACATACATACATACATACATACATACATATATACATACACGCACATTCAAGGCAAAGCAAAATGGCATTAGATACCTAATGTAGGTCACTGCAAAAGAGACAAAATGCCTCTTCCAAGAAGAGGTGGTCAAGGTGACAAAGACTTGGCCAATAAAAACCAATAAAAAGTTTAAGCCCTGAACACCTATGTGACTTAGGAAACATAGCCAATTAAAACACACACACACACACACACACACACACACACACACACACACACACACACAACTCCAAATGCACAGTGAGCAAGATGACTCGGCAGGTAAAGTGCTTGATGCCGAAAGTTCCATCCCCCTGAAACACACATAAAAGTGGAGGGAGAGAATTGACTCTACAAAGCTGTCCCCTGACCTCCGTCCATGTGGCCACCCTACCATGATCGTGCCCACATTCCCATACCATACCCATGAGTAACAATAAAAAAATTTTAAAGACCTCAAATGCCACTCCACACTAAAAAGCTAAAATGTCAAAGTGTGCTGGCTAGTCTTATGCCAATTTGACACAAGCTAGAGTAATCTGAAGGGAAGGAGCCTCAAATGAAAAAAAGATTCCTCCATAAGATCTAGCTTACATAAGGCAGTTTCTTTTCTTTTTCTTTAAGATTTTATTTATTTATTGTATATGAGTGCTCTGTTTGCATGTATACCTGTAGAGCAGAAGAGAGCATTATATCACATTACAGATAGTTGTGAGCCACCATGTGGTTGCTGGGAATTGAACTCAGGACCTCTGGAAGAGCAGCCAGTGCTCTTAACCACTGAGCCATCTCTCCAGCCCAGCAGTTTCTTAATATTTTAAGAATTAAAAATGGGGAAAGGCTCAGGCCATTGTGGATGGTGCTATCCCTGGACTGGTGGTCCTGGGTTCTATAAGAAAGCAGGCAGAGCAAGCCAGTAAGCAGCACCCATCCATGGCCTCTGCGCCAGCTCCTGCCTCCTGGTTCCTGTCCTGACTTCCTTCAAAGATGAGCAGTGTTATGGAAAATGAAAGCCAAATAAACCTTTCCCTCCCCCAAGTTTCTTTGGGCGTGGTGTTTAATCAGAGTAACAGTAACCCTAACTAAGACCCTGGGCACCCACCTTTATCCCAGCACTCTGGAGGCAGAGTCAGCCGGATCTCGTGTAACTTTCAGGCCAGCCTGGTGATCTACATAGTGAGTCCCAGGCCAAGGAGAGGCTAAATAAATTAAATAAAGTTTATGTATAAACTCTGGGTGCTATCCTCCAACTGTTATGCCCCCTACCCAGCCTGTCCCCTCCCTCCATTCCCGGGCAGGGAAACGCGTGTTTGTAAGTCAAGTTCCAACTTTGCGATGGGATGCAGGCAGCGGACCCAGTCATCAGTAGTCATGAAAGAAAGGAAACACTGCAGTTGATGGGAATCCTGTTTTGACCCGAGGTCCGCTTATAACTCACCTGTCTCAAAAGTGTGTCTCAGTGAAAGGCCGGGAAGAGAAGACAAAGGGAAAGAGAAAGCAATATCATGTTGCTCCAGGGAATAGAGTAATTTGGGACTTCATGGCTTCTTGAACTGGGATCACCTGTCCTACACTTTGTCCTAAAGCATGAGGAAGTGGGAGAGAGGCTCTGGCAGCTGCTAAGCACTCCCTACCAGTCAGCCAGAAAGACTCAAAGGCTGTGGGGTGTCCCCGAAGGTAGCCCAGGCCCATGCCTCAGGCTGTCCCCCGCCCCGCCCCCCCAGAGACCCAAGAGAGCCACCTGAGAAGCTCTGGTAGCACTGTCAGCTCAGAGGGCTCACCCAGGGAGAGTTAGAGCAGGGCTTTTCCTGACAAGCCACTCAAAGAAGGGCTGTGAAAGGGTCAGCGGAAGTTCCCCCCACTTCAAATCTTTCCTGTTTCCTTTTCTTCCCTGTACTTACCAAGCAGACTTGCATGGTCTCTGCCTAATCTGGATGGAATTTCCTCCTCCACCCACCTGGCATGCTCCCTACACCATGGGCTTTTGCTTCCACCCCACGGGCCAGTCTAAGCCACCACAGCACTCCCCACCAGATAGAGGCTCCAGGAGTTAATGCTGCCAGGCCCAGGTTAGAAAGAAGCACAGCTGGGCAAGAGGTCGCAGACAACCCACATCCTAGATCCCTGGCGTACTAACCCTCTGTTGGTTGCTACAATCATGGGGGCTCTTGGCGCCCCACTGGACTGGCTCTTTTTAAATGAAGCATTCACATCTACCGCTAGCTGTGAAAACTAAGGGAAAGAGAAAGAGGTTGGAAAAACCGATGCAAGTCTCCCCCATAGGAACTTAAACAACTGTAGGCTATTACTACTGGGAGAGAAATTATGGACCATCGGAGTTTATGATGCTCTGACTTAGTCTTGCTAGGTAGCTCAGGCTGATCTCAAATTCTCCATCCCCCTCATCTCAGTCTCCAAGTGCTAGGATTCAATGCATACACTATCTGACCTAGCCAGATCACCCTGTCTTGGGGGAACATGACCAAGCAGAACTTCAACAATGTTTCTTCCTACCCAAACCATACCTGCTTATGTATCATACTGCCGCCAATCTGTCTTCCAAATGCTCAGGGCACTGCTAGATCAAAACCCACAGTTTGAAAAACACCAGAGACATTAAAGCGGCATTGGAGGTGGCAGAAGCTCAGTACTAGAACAGTAAACACCCATAAGCCCTCTTTCTGTACTTAGGACAACAAATCCAAGGAGCTCAGCAGGCTTTGAGTTGCAAAGGACCTGCCCTGGGTTCCACAGCTCACATATCCTAGGATAACAAGTCTGAAAAAAAGCAGATTGACTCAACACGCACTAACAATTACAAGTTTTTTTTTTAAAATGCTTTTCAAAAAACAAACAAACTTTTTTTCTCTCCAAGATACGATTTACATGCATTTGGTTTCAGTTGTAATAATTACCATGAAAGGACAAAAGGTGTGCCATAGAAGTGGGAGGAGGGGTTAAAGGTGAAGATGTACCCATTTTCCCCACAACAAAACAAAGGCACACATCCCTGCTTGAGGCCAAAGGGCTGCAAGCCCAGCCCCAGGGCTCATCACTCAATTACTCACTCTTCGTCATCCAAAATATTTAAGAGGGGCGCAACTGTGGTCTTCCCATGTGAAGCGTTTCCATGACTGGGGCATACCTGTGTCTCTGCCATCTCGGACACAGACAACTGGGATGCTCTATCCAGTTAGACTCTGGCCCACCTGCGCTGTGCGTCTAAGAACTGCCGAGTCAGAGGATCGCTACCGGCAGCCAGATCAGTCTCAGAACTACAAGACCTTGCTGACTGGCAACAAAAAACTCCATTTTGCAAGTGAGTCCCATAAAGTGGATACTTGCTATTGACAGTCAAGATAGTGCGCATGCACGCGCATGCACATGTGCACACACACACACGTTCATTCACTCTCACACACACACAGGTATATGCTCACAGCTCACACACTCACATACACACTAACAGCTCACACATTCATTCTTTCCCCCACCACACACACACACACACACACACACACACACACACACACACATTCATTCACTCTTACACACGCACAGGTATATGCTCACAGCTCACACACTCACATACACACTAACAGCTCACACATTCATTCTTTCCCCCATCACACACACACACACACACACACACACATTCTCTCTCTCTCTCTCTCTCTCTCTATATATATATATATATATATATATATATATATATATATATATATATGACTTATATCCTATGTATGTCCATCCAGAAATGGGAAATTCTTTGGAAAAGACTAAGTACACACTTGAAGTCTGGATCAAAACAGGAAGGTGAAAGTGTGGGAGAACTAAACACAAAGCGTACTGCTTACACAGAGGAGACAAACGCAGTGACTGTCAAATAAGAAGGCGTCAGGCATTGTTTCTAACCTTCAAAGTAAGCTAAAGTGATGCTTGGGCCAGAACCCATGGCAAAGAGGCACCAGGCCTCACAGGTGGAAGAGTTCCTAGGGTGGAATACCATCTCCAGTATGGCCTGTTCAAATTAATAGCTCCTAACTTTCCCCCGTCTCTAACCAGGATACATTAGACTGCAGAAAATGCCATTACATTTGATCTGTTCTTTCCTATACTAATGCCATCGAGTAATACGTGTCCCAGGCCTTTCTGAAGTGATTTTAAGAATCTAAGACAAATTTCCCCCACTCACTCCTCAAGAGAAGCAAGCAAGGAGTATGGCACGATTCCCCACTAGGACAGTGAAGGGACAGAAGTGATGCCTCAGGCCTGGTGCTGAGCTGGAAGACAGGCCTTGCCTTATGCCCAGTGTCTGTTCTCACTGGACTTAGCCTGTCCAGCCACTGACTGACAGCTTCGAAAAAAAACAAAAACAAAAACAAATATTCACACCTGCTCAGATAGGACCCGCATCAGCAACAAGGTACTCTTTCGTGTGTAAAGACCTAGATCTCTGCCTTACAAAATAACTGCCACTTAGTGAGGTCCCCCCAAGTTCCCCAAAGCACACTGGAGCGGAAGCCCAGAATTCGGGTGCCTACGCGTCAGAGCAAGCTCCTCTCTGTTCTCCTCCCCTGAGCCTTGGTCTATTCATAAATTAACTCCCAGAGATGCCCCCATGAGATGAGTTCCGCTTCTAAAAGTGCAAGGTCAGTACAGGTATTACTTCCTGCATCTCTCGCAGGGCCTCTCCAGGTCCAGCATAGGCAGCTCTACCAAATCTCACCTCTTCAAGTCGCCTCTTGACAGAAGCGCAAGCGAAACTACCTGGGAGAAGTGACCAGGTCAAACTGGAAGCCTATTACACAACCCATAGCCATATAGTACAAGTCTGTAGGTCCACCTCGCAGCAGGTGAAAGACAGCAAATGTCCCTGTATGTCCCACTACCTCCCAGTAGAACTGAGTGAGAAAGGGAGGCCTCACATGGAGCGTCTCAGATCTAGTAAGCCCAAAGACTGTGCAGCTGGCTCGCCCCCAGCCTCTAAACCACCCCCAGGGTAGCAGGCACGCGCCGGGGCCAGAGAGCGCAAGGCCGGGGAAGGGAGGGGTGTATGTTTCTAGGAGGAGCTCCGCGAGCGCTTCCCCGCCACCAGCTCCTTCGGAAGCCGCGCACGTGCAGCGCCCCCGCAGTCGGACAGCGCAATGCCACAGCCACCACTACGCACAGAGTGCTTACCACTTGTCCCCCGCGACCGCGGCGGGATACAGAAGTGCGGGACTCCCTGGCGGGATCTGGGGACACTCCCCCAGGGCATCATAGAAGGAGCGACAGGATTCTCTTCCCAGAGCCCATACTGCACGCGCCCAATCCCGGACAGACTCCTGGCCTGTCGCCGCGTCCCGGGGAACCAGCAGCGTGGCTTCACGACGCTGCCCCGGGCTGGCGCTATGCGGGATGCAAACGCGCGCCGCTGCGGCTGCTCTCCAGGCTCCTTTCCCCCACAGTCCTCCGCGAGTCTCACCTTCACGGAGTCCACTGGGTACATGACGGAGTGCTCCAGAATCCCGGCCATCGCTCCCGCTGTCATGTGGGTGGACACCGAGGCGCTGGTCGGTAGGTTCTCGTAGTCCTCCGACCCGGCGTCCTTGCTGCCGCAGCCGCCATCACGGCAGTCCCCATCCATCCTCCGGCCCGCAGCCTGGCTCCCCACGCCGCCGCGGCGGAGCTCCATCCGCGGCCCCGCGGGGCGCGGGAGGCGGCAAGAGGTGGGCAGAAGGGGGAGGGGGAGGAAAACTTCACTTCTTAAAGTGGGAACCTCCTCCCCCGGGTTGCAGCGGCTGACGCCATGGCGGGCTGGGGTGGAGCCGAGCGGCCCAAAGCACCAATGGCTGGAGAAGAAGAGGCCGGCCGTGGCCGTGCTATTGGTGCGCCGGGCAGCAGGCACCCACCTCCCTATGTGACGTTTCTGCCCGCTGCACATTTCCAAGCAACCGGACGGGGGCGAGAGCAGACATTGGGGTGTCCCGGGAAGTTGTACTACCTACGGGGTGGTGACCAGCTACAAGGGGCAGTCAGGTCCCTGGGGAGAGCCAACAGAAGGGATATGCGCAAAGCTGCAAGATCAGGACCAAGGGCTGTCCCCAGAACCCGTGGTTTTGCAGCCACTGGTCAGCCAGCTTTAGCATTCCTAAAGCTGGGGAGCTCATAGGAAGGGGAGGACAGTTAACTGGGAATGTCGATTTTGAAGCAGATGGTTGACCTTAGAGTGGTCATTGGAAAGGGGTGTTCTAGAATCAAGGACACACCTGGATATCAGTGGTTGCACCTTTTGTGCTCCTAGAGCACATTTCAGGGAGTCAACAGTTAACACTAAGGTCCTCCCTTCTAGACAGCTTTGCTCGGGGAGAAGGTAAATGTGTTTCTCTTCCGAAAACAACAAAGGGCTAAGTGTGTTCTGCGTGTTCTCTTGAAGGTCCAAGTCAAGTCCACCTTGTCCTGCATTGGCCAGGACAGCAGCAGCAAGGACAGCACCCTTCACTAAGCAACCCCCAGAGTAATTTTCTTTGGGTTTGTAAGATCCTGAGCTGATGTCACAGCAAGAGTGCCCAACTGACTGAATAAAGCTTTGCAACATAGACTGCCTGCCTTTGAAAGACAGTCCTTCTCAAACCATCCCTGCTGTCTCCGTCAATGAACTGGAGCCCAGGATGTTTTATGGTAGCTTAGTATTGCCTTGCTCTGTCTGAAGTTAAGAATAAAAACCAAAAAAACCAAAAAGCAGAGAGATCTGCCTGTTGGTGGGAGGCCTCTGTCTTTACATGCAGTCGGACTTAACCCAGGGCTGAGAGGCTGGTCGGCCTGCCGCCCCTAGGCCTCCCTCCCACATGTAGAGGAGACTTCTGAGCAGCAAGGCTGGGCAGTGAGATATGCAGAAGTCCAGGAGAGGATGTAGATACTGTGCCTGCCAAGCTTCAGGTCAGCACGTCCCAAGCAGCTCTCAGGGACCTGAGACTCCTCAGGGCTGGGCACACTCTTAAGAGGACAGTAAAGGTGTCAAAGCCAAAGGCACTATTTGCCAGTCTTGGGTAGCTGCCTTAGTAGCTTCCAGGTGAATCCTAAGACTGTGAGAGCAAATCCCTGTTTAACAGAGGAGACACAAATGTGGCTCCACTTTCAACAAAGGCGGGGCTTAAGAACTGTGGATCAGAACTTGCTGATACTGGCAGGATGTACTCTAGCAATGAAGAGCCTGAGGCAGGGGCATTGCCACTAGTTTGTGTATATGGTAAGATCCAGACCAGCCTGAGATCAATGTGAGACCCTGTCACATACTTTTTTTTTAAAGTAGACATCTTCAACCAATACATATGAACTCCCCATCCCACTTCTGGATTTGAGACATGAGGACCTGAGACATATAGAGCTTTTTTGGAATCATTATTTGTAGTAGCAAATACTTTCAAGCTATTTAAATAGTAAGTAAAAGGGAAATGAAGAAACGATGATGCGTGTTAGTGAAATACTACACATCCCCGAAAAGCTGTGGTTCTATTAGGCAATCACAAGGGAAATGATTCATATACTGTTGGGTAAAAAAAAAGCAAAGCCCAATCTTGTGACCTTTACACTAACAAAATGTCTGTGCACAGAAAAACAAAACAAAACAAAAAAACTCAAAATGACTTGTGTTGATGACAGATTACGGGCAACTATTTTAACTCCTGTTTTTCAGACTTCAGTTAAGACATTATTTCTGCCATTTAAAAATAAAAGGATTTGTATACCACCTCCTAATGGATGGGGAAACGTTTGAAATCTGCAACAGTGGCATTGGTGGAAGGAATTCAACTTACCAATGACTAAGAATATTTTTGGGGATTTTCTTTAATTAGAAAAGGTTCGTGGGGGCTGGAGAGATGGCTCAGAGGTTAAGAGCACTGACTCCTCTTCCAGAGAGAGGTTCTGACTTCAATTCCTAGCAACCACATGGTGGCTCAGAACCATCTATAATGTGATCTGACGCCCTCTTCTGGCCTGCAGGTGTACATGCAGGCAGAACACTGTACATATAATAATAAACAAATCTAAAAAAGATTCTTGCAAATGTGACTATGACTATAATCTTTGAAGAAAGATGGGTTTTAACTTTTTTCTTTAAAAATTCACTATGGTGCAGCTCTCAGCTCTCACCGAAGAAGCTTCTCTTTGAAGCAGATGGAGACCATTACAGAAAGCCACAGCCTGTCAAATTACAAAGAGCAACCAACCACGAGGGTACCCAAGCCCAACTGATACATCTACAACATAAGCCCTACACCTAAGGCTCACAGAACACAAAGGCAGAAGGGACAAAAAGACAAGAACCAGAGGACCAGGACATGGGCTGGGAGACCATGTCTTCTGTATGACAGGGAAGTGACACCCAAGAAACTACAACAACATGACTGCCTAAATGAGACCTGAAAATGACACAGTTTGTTGACGTGACAGCACGGATGGGGGAGTTCTCACATAGCTCCACTCCTAGATGAACTACAGGCAATTAATGGTTGCTAAGAGACAGGGAATCACTCTTCTCCAGGGATGAGCTCCCTGGTAGGTTATTCAGTCCCAAGAGGTCATCCTTAAACACATATGACCAACATGAAGTGATCTCAGCAGGTTGTATTTATAAGTGAATATGCATATATGTAATTATAAATACAATAATGAGTAAGAAGCTGGACCTAAAGAGATGGCTCAGTGGTTAGGGGCCCATGGCTACTCTTCCAGAGGTCCTGAGTTCAATTCCCAGCACTCACATGGCAACTCACAACCACCTAAATGGGATCTGGTGCACACATAATGTACATGCAAAGAAAGCACCCATATACATAAAATACATAAATCATTTTTATGAAGGAATAAGTGGCCATGATTTGAAGTGTGTGTGTGTGTGTGTGTGTGTGTGTGTGTGTGTGTGTGTGTGTTGGGAAAACTTAAAAGAGTTGGAAAGAGGAGGAGAAAGAGAAATGACATAAATATAGTACCTACATATGAAATTCATGTAAGATAAATATTAAAAACCAAAATATGAAAAGAATTCAAGTCATGCCCAACTGAAAATTTGTGGGGGACTTCTTTCTACTTCTTTATATACTGGACTGTGTAACCAATGCTTATCTTATGCTCACTGTATTGCAATGACCACATTTATAAGATGCCCTTGCAGCTAGGGGTCTAGATGTGCTGGTCTACCAATAGATGAAGGGGAAAGATCTGGAGGGCAAAAGTGTGGCCAGAACCATTTTCTGCTGCTCGCTGTTTTCTGCTCCCTGAGAAGGCTGCATACATCTCAGATAGGGGTGTTGGGGAGGGCAGTGGCTTCCCTCTGCAATAGCATTGCAATGTCTGGCCACCAGACACCAGATACCAGACACATGGTTATTGAGAGTCTTTAATGGCAGGAGTGATGGCAGCCTCCCAGTGCCTTCATGATAGCATCATCTATGACCTCCTGATGCATCACCCTCGGGGATGTAAGAATTAGCTGTTCTCTTGAGAAGCCATCTTGGCCCTGTGCATCTGAGAAGCATCCTCAGAGACTTATCCCTAGCCTGGAGCCTGCTCTCCACATCTCCAACAATGTCGTGCATAACAGTAGAAGGGCCTGATGGTGGAGGACTCACTCCTGGACATGGAGTCTGGCGGCCAGCCCTGCTCCTCCACTTCTGGAGGAAGGCCTGTTGGGACAAGGTACACATTCCTGCTCTAGAACCCTGTGTTTCAGACACACCTAGCAGAGAGGACGCTGTTCTTTCTTTGAAAGGCAGGAGCCCAGGAACCAAGAAACAGAAGATCGGCTGCTGAAAGGACACTCTCTCCAGGGTCAGGCCAGGAGACTCAGGGTGATGATTCTACTGGAGTCTTGCATAAAGTTCCTGACCGTTGAAGGCCTGAAGGTGTCAGCATGCCATCTGCCCCAGCTCAACTGCTTAGCTTAGAAAGAGGAAGTTGCTGAGCACGCAGGGTGCACAGCTTCTAACTTTGGCTCAGAGACCTGAGCCAGCTCTGATTCCACCATTTACTGACAATGAGGCTCTAGCCTCTGGATTGGCCTACTTCCCCCAAGGGCCACTGCTGAGGATATGTAACCACATATTCAGTAAAATACACTGGGAGGTTAAGAATGAAAGCAGCCACGTGCCAGCTAATTTTAACTCAAGTATACTCATTAAGAGGACCACAAATGCCGGCCGTGATGGTGCACAACTTTAATCCCAGCACTTGGGGAGGCTGAGGCAGGCAGACTGCTGTTAGTCCAAGGCCAACCTGGTCTACAAAGCTAGTCAAGGACAGCCAGGACTACACAGAGAAAGCCTGTCTCAGGAAAAAAAAAGACCACAAACACCTCTAAACTTATACAGTTCCATATACAGTCCCTCATAATTGCACATGTCTAGTCCTATAATCCCAGAATCCCTTGCTTTTCCAAGGACAGTACTATTTATAGACTCTTGCCCTGTGACTCATCCTCCAGGATGAGTTTTCCCAAGACACAAAAGAAGAAACAGACAAAAAGAAGAGGTGGGAGAGAACTGCCTCTGTTTACCAGGCTTCTTTTCATAGCATGTAGTGACAGGCACGGATTAAAGTGGCAAAATCCATCAGCTTGTTGAGGGCTGGGCCCTGTTAACCTACTGTACCTCTCAAGAGCCTGCCCTTTCTCCTAACTCGGCCACTCAAGCCCACACATCACCGTGACATGTGACATCAGCAAAGCCCAAGTGCTAAGAGATGGTCCTATTGTTCTGTTCTTGGGGATGCCTAATGCTGCATGACCTGTAGACACCAGCTTGGACCAATATTTTCTGCATCCCTGCTGTCCTTTCTGACACTCCAGAGCCAAGCCTCTATCAGGATAAAAGCCCAGGGTGGCCAAATGGGATGGGATGGCAGTGCAGTGCTGGTGTCAGGGGAGGCAGAGCAGCAAATGTACTATTGTCTGAAACAAGTCCTGCATGTGCCTTTGTGTGGTGGACCACAGGCCACCCACTGGCCATCACTGTGTCAGCTGACATCCATCATCTTTCCCCCTTCCAGCCCAATTCTACAAACATACTGCTACCTCCTTTGACTAATGAAATCTCTCTTCCCAGCTTCACAATTTAAATTGTTACCAATCCCCCTTCCCCCTCCTTCCCCCCCCCCCAGTATCAAGGTCCTTGTAGGAGTTGCCTCCTGCACCTCACTCCCGCATGGCACACTTTTCAAGCCTCTGCATGGTAATTTTTTTTACCCCTGCCGTTCTCTGTAGGTTCTCAATCTTAGAAGATTCACTGATGACTTCAATACCAAGTCAGCACCTGACCCCCAGCTCCTGTCACTGTCCTGGCGGGGATGGAGGGGTTCCACAGGCGTGCTTATATTTCTCCATTTTGCTATCAGGCTGTTGAAAGGATTCCCAAGATATAATAATAATAATAATAATAATAATAATAATAATAATAATAATAATAATAATAATAATAATAATAGAAAGGAAGGATTCCTAAGATGTTGGGATCTTCCCCAGGAGTCTCAGGCCAGTTGAAGGGAAAGGCTGGGGCCTCCGGTTCTGATTAGAAGAAGGGTCTTGCATCTCAGAAAGAGATTTCACACAACTCTACCACGTGTCAGGCCACCTTCCAGAAGAGACCAAACTGGGACAATGATGGTGGGCGAGACTGTGCTTTGTCTCTTGCTCTTTATGTCAGCACCCAGAGCATCAACTTGGGGAGGGAAGGGGCCCCCAGGGACCTCTTTGTTCCTCTCCCCAATGTGGTCACATCAAGTAGGTCTTTTTCTGCTTTTCACTATTAACTGTGACAAGAATGAATGGGGCTGTTGAAGACTGGTGGCCAAACCTAGCTTGATAGGGCTGCCAGGGCCCCAGCCCAGCCCCTAACAATTCTGGTAGTGTCCACAGCATGAACTTCGAGCTCCTACCTCTGGACATCCTCCCTCACTTCCCACTCTTCCATCCTACCTACTTGACCTCTTGTCCCTCTCTGGTCTCCTTCCTTCCCCGTGGTCCTCCTGCCCATCACAACAACCAAGCCCAGCTCAGTTTTACATCCTCCCCTAACCTGTGCCCCCAGACAGCTCCACCTGCATGTTCTACCATACCAGCAGCTCAGAGCTGATTGGTTGGTGTGTCTTGGACCTGCTATACCAAAAATGCTGCTAGGAGAACAGCTGGAAACAACAGATGTTTATTATCTTCTAAAGGGTAAAGTCTAAGGTCGAGGGAACAACAGGGTCTTACTCGCTGTGATAGCTGTCATAGAGGGTCCTTGCTGGCCCCTTGCAGCTTCTGGAAGCTCCCTGCCACATTGATGTTTTCAATGTGAGGTCAGAAAGCAAGAAAGACAAGGGAACCAGCCACTCCTCGGCGGCACTGGCCTGGGGAGCAAAGATCTCTAGTATAAGAAACCAGAGAGTCCACGTTCCGCTTATAATCAGGTCACTGAAAGGGTTCCTTCTTTGGGCTCCTCTTGACCACTGCTAAGAGTAGCTAAGTAGCTAAGGTGAGTGGCGGATTAAAGAATGCCAGGTGATCTCTCGTGGTCGTCGTGTCTCAGGGAGAGAGTTCTGACTGAGAAGGCAAAAAGGACTTGAAACTAGAAAAATCAGTAATTTTAGCTCTGGAAGCCAAATTACTTTAGATTCTGGAATTGTCATTCATACGAACACTGTGGCGTGGCCATGACTAATACCCCCGACTTCGTTTCTATTAATTGGGTAGAAAGGAGGGCATAGCTGGTGCTCACACAGCTTCTTCCTGTTACATAGGAATGGTATCCTCGTCTGGGGGGGCTTGGGGTAGTCTTTCATATCGGAAACTTTGGAGGATGCTGTCCACATGCCTTTTGGTGGTGTCCTGGACAAAGGATCCAAGTCTCTGGGACACAAAGCGGCTTAGGCAGTTAAGAAGACAAGACCCGAATGTCAGTAAGAAGAAGATGAAGAGAAGAGGTCCCAGGAAGGGAGCCAGCCAGGGCAGCCAGCGTCCAGCGTCGGGCCACAGGCCCCAAGAATCAGAGCGCTGGCCAAGTTCAGACGCTCGTTCTCGGAGTTTCCTTGCCGCATCTCGGACTACTCCAGACTGGTTTACATAGAAGCAGCACTCCTCCTGGAGGAAGAAACAGGTGCCCCCTTTCTCGGCGGTGAGGAGGTCCAAAGCTCTGCGGTTTTGGAGAACAACCCCTGCAAGTGAGTCTATTTGGTTCTGGAGGGTAGTGATAGAGGTGGCTATTTCATCCAGGGTCTCTGAGAGCGCCTTGGAAAGCTGCTGGAAGTAGAAAGTGGAGGAGGCCAAGCCAGCTATGCCTGTGCCTAGGGCAGAAGAGATACCCAGGCCTGCAAGGAAGGGGAGGAGGTGAGGGGACCTCTTTGGGCGAAAAGCTGAGGCCGAGGAAAGAACTGAAGCAAAGAGGGGGACGGGCACCGTTTGGTTATTGGGGAGGAGATCAATATCCGGGTATTGGAAGACAAGGGTACAAACGCCAGACCAGTTGGCTGGGAGACAGACATAAGTTGAGGTTCCACAGAGGAAAAACACCCCCGAGGAGTTGAGACAGAAGGCGTATGAGAACGTGAGAAGGTGTGAGAATATGTCTGAGGTGGCGTCCCAGCTCTCTTGGATAGTGATCTCATTTTCCCAGACGGAATATTGTCCAGACAGGGCAGCTCCTGTGAGGGGCTGGTAGTGGGAGAGTGGATAGGGGTCTCGGTGTCCCTGGAGTTTGACCTTGAAGTGGATAGGGTCCACTGACATAGTAATGGGGCGGGTTAAATTGTCCGTTTCAAATAGGGTAAGGTTATAGCAGGTGCCAGAGGGAGAGCGAGGACAGCGCATCCAAGGAGTGGCTGGGGAGGTGTGGCAGTATTTGATGTCTGTTGGGCAGGGATAGTAAGAGGGTTTTGAGAAGATTAGGGAGGGGGGTCCCGAAAAGCGGAGCGGGTTTTTCCACTTAGCATCTGGCCTTTTCATTGCTTGTTTGAACGGATGGATGGTGGACAGATCTAGGTTTTCATGACCGGAAGAAGGAGACATATGAAGGGTGTGGTTACAGAGAGAGGGAGAGAGGGTGCCTACAAATGTGGCGTAATCTGAGACCTTGAAGAGGCGGGATATGCAGAGAGGGGCCTGTGACGTGAGGAGAGTCTCAGAAAAGAGTGGTCCCCATAACGGGCGTTGGGCAGATTCGAAGAAATGGTCCTTATCAGGGTATATCACAGACGTCAGCCGGGTGATGATCGGAAATATGCCCGTTGAGCTGACGAGTTGAAGAAAAGCGATAGCCCTTCGGTCAGGATTGCGGAAGGAATAGGAGGCAGTCAGTGGGTGGGAGAGGCGGAGGTGCCTTTCAATCTGAGTAATAGGGAAAGTGCCAGAGAAGGGCTTGGCTGAGTAGGTAAGGTGAAGCTTCATGGCTGTGTCTGTCCAAGTGGACAGAGGGGCTGGCACTGCTAGGGACCGTTGGGTTTGGGTGGACAGGCAGACCCAGCAGTTGGAAAACAAGGAAGAGTTGCTATCCCGTAGGATGCGGTGAGTAAGGTTTATAAGAGGCATCCAGCTTTCGGGATAGGACAAGGAGTAGGGGAAAAGGACAAAACAGAAGACCCAAAGGCGTGTCATGGTGCTTTGGGAGTGGCCAGCGGCAGTGTGCGGGGGCGCAGACAAGCTGGTCCTGTGGATTCTTCAGTCCTGAAACTTGTTCGGTATGGGTGTTCAAAGGTGGCTGGTAAGTCGGGGTGGCTCCAGGCTCTGCAGACTGTGCGTTGAGAGGTCAGACCTATGCAAGAAGATGTACAAGTAGGGGGAAGGTCACCAGAAGAGTTAAGGGTTTTAGAGTTAGGATCTAGAGCTCTTTCAAGATCATAGTAATGTAGCCAGTGACAGCTGCCTTTTACCTTCACTGCTGTTGGAGTAGTCACACTTACCTGGTGAGAGCCCTGCCCAGAAACCTCAGGGTGGGCATAGGTTTAGGAAGGCATTTGTGAGCCAAATGATTGTAGAATGTGGCTAGCTAGATGCAAAACATCCAGACGTGGGGGTGAGGTGAAGGGAGAAGGCAGCGATTCGCCAGCTGTGCTCGAGTTCCGAGAGGCTGAGGTTAACGGGCTTCTCTGGGGAAGAACCTGAAAAACGGAAGAGAAAAATAGTAGAAGAGCCAGCGGGACAGCTTGGCTTTAAGCAAGAGCTAAGTGCTCTTCAAGAAGAGCGTTGGTGCCGGCCGTGGTGGCGCATGCCTGTAACCCCAGCACTTTGGAGGCAGAGGCAGGTGGATCTCTGTGAGTTGGAAGCCAGCCTGGTCTACAAATGGAGTCCAGGACAGCCAAGGCTACACAGAGAAACTCCGTCTAGAGCCACCACCACACAACACACACACACACACACACACACACACACACACACACACACACACACATAGAGGAGAGAGAGGGGGGGGAGAGAGAGAGAGAGAGAGAGAGAGAGAGAGAGAGAGAGAGAGAGAGAGAGAGAGGAGAGAGAGAGAGAGAGAGGAGTGTTGGCAAGAGCCCCCTTTCCTGAGGACTGGGGTCTATGGAGGATATGAAAAGAGTATTTGAGGCCTAAGGAGGGAGCCAAGCATCGAGATCCCTTAAAAATAAAAAAAAAAAAAAAAGGAGGTCCCCTGTCAGGTGGTAGAAATGAAAACAAGCCAGCGCAAGGAGTGATTTGAAATGGAAGGATTCGAGCAGCCTCTTGTGTCCTCTTAGATCTAGTGGGACAAGCCTCTGTCCATCCCAAGAGAGTGTCCACCAGCAGAGCAGACAGCAAGAAGGCAGCACATAGGGGAAGTCCATCTGCTAGTTCTGTCCCAGGAGATGTCCTGGGGCTTGGTGAGTAAGAAAAGGAGCGTGGTGTGGAAGGTCTGGAAGTAGAGACAGGTCTCGAGTAAGGTGAGCAGAAGTGAATTGCCCACATGGGACCAATGATGCAGGGTGGAAAGGGGGCGCTGATTCCTGAACAGAAAAGGGGACAATGGAATTTTCAAGAATCTTTAAGGATGGCTCGACCCTACCCCCAGATCCCCCCAACCCTCCACACACCCTACACCATCACACACACACACACACACACACACACACACACACACACACACAGGAGGTAGATAGGCTGAAAGGGCTGGAAAGATAAGAGAGTGAACAAGGAAAAGACAGACTCTGGGTGAGCAGACACCAGAGGACTGGAAAAATGTGAGGCGGAGGCCAGCGTTCCCTGTTTAATGAGAGTTTCAGCTTCTAGAGTTGCCTTTGGCTATCTGGTCAGAAACATCTTGGCGGCCTGTGCACTGGATGACTGATGCCGCCAGAGGCACACAGGCAGCCTGGAAGACTTGTCATTAGTGATCAGGGTGCTCTGTGAGGTGCAGCCTCTCTTGCCAAATGTGGCATGAGAATTAGACTGCGGTGCGTATATTTGGAATTGATGTAGACCGTAGCCTTTGGTTTCATGCTGGTGAGAGGGCCGGGAGAGAGCAACGAGCTCTGCTTGCTATGACGTAGTGGGAGGCAGAGGGGAGAGATCTTCCGGGGTGGGGTGGGGAGTATCATCTGCCACTGTGTCACAGCCTGCAGCTTGGTAGGATTCTTTAAAAGAGCCCCTCCTATGGGGCTGGAGAGATGACTGAGTGGCTGAGAGCACTTGCTGCTCTTCCAGAGGCCTAGAATTTGATTCTCAGAACCCATGTCAGGTGGCTCATAACTACCTGTGCCTCCATCTCTATGGGGTCTAGTGCCTCAGACCTCCATAGGTACCTGTACTCACATGCAGACACACACAGGCAGACATACACATGCAGACAGACACACACATGCAGGCATGCACATGCACTCACACACACACACACACACACACAGAGAGAGAGACACACACATGCAGACATACATGCCTACATACAATTACAAATAATGAAAACTAAATCCTTAAAGAAGAGTGCCCATTGATGACACAGAGGCCTCAGCAATGAGGACATCTGACAAGTGACTGAAAGTGGAGAGCAAAGAGTCAAGGGGGTGTGCAAGAGTGGGGGTCCTCCCAAGCACTAAGGTCTTCAGGAAGGAGCGTGGCTGTATGAAGAGCTTCATACCTTTGAAAGGTGACTTGGGGGAGTGGAGAGATAAAAGGAGTGAATGTGTCTATTGAACATGAAAGGGAAAGAAAATACATCAGCGGCTTATGATCCCAAGGAGACAGTTGCAGACAGAGACAGTAACGAAAAATGGGTTAGAGTGTGAGGTTTGAGGGCTTGCATCATTAAGACAGGAGCTTCTGGGTGTCTTGAACCAAACTCCCAACCCTATGCTACTGAGTCTGTTTAGTTGGGTGGGCTGCTATTTGGGGGCTGGGGGCTTTTCTCCAAAAAACAAAAACAAAAAAACAAAACAAAACAAAAACCTGACATAAGAAACCTAAGGCTAAGGAGAGGAATGTACAAACAGAACAACAGAAGGTTTGGAGGGGTGCAAAGCAGACAGAAGGGTCTCTTTAAGTTTGAGAAGGGAAGCTGGATATGTCTGGACTGGTCCAGAGGTTCTGAGAGAGTGCTACGAGTCACTGGATAAATTAGTTGGGTTAAGACGCCCAAAGTTGGAAATCCATATAAGAAAGTAACTCGCTAGGCCCAGAAAGGAATGGAGATCCCGTTTAGTTGTTGTTGTTGTTGTTCAGTTTTGTTTTGTTTTGTTTTCTGATGGAGAGAGTATGTTCTGGGTTACAGTTTTGCAGCTTTGAGGTATGCCACTGGAAGAGGGGGTTACAGTGAGGCCAAGGTAGGTCACCTGGGAGAAGACAATCTGGGTAATCCCTGGTCAGCTAGGAAATTCAGGAAACCGGAGCTGCATTGTAGAGAGTGGCCGTAAGGAGGGTCCTCAGAGGAGAAGGTTGTCTGCATGGTGAAGCTAGCAGGAAGGAGTTTGAGGCCTGGCAGATCATGAGGGGGGGTGGGGGTTGCTTACAGGCCAAAGAGATGAAGAATTGTCTGGAATCCTTGGGGGGAGGACTATCCATGTTAGCTGAGTGGATATCTGGGCATCAGGATCTGTCCAAGTAAATGTGGAAAGGTCTTGCCAAAAACAGGTGAAGAGGAATTAGTGAGATCCAGCACTGGGAAATGACAGGCGGAAGGGGGAAGGCAGGTTAGAAGGGTATAAGGATGGAGGATCAACAGGGGAAAAGAAAGTTACACCGTGGTTGGGCAAGTCTTGAACTAAGTGACCAGAGCCACCTGGCTCCCAGACGGCCAGAACAGGAGTGTTGTGGAGAGGCCTGGTAAGTCCCAAAGTGCACAGTTTCCAGACTCTGATAATTATAGGTTTAAGTTCCTTGAGGCCAGTGAGGGCAGGAGGGTTTTGGGCCTGGAATACAAAACCAAAACCAAAACCAAACCAAAACAATCACTATGGAGACATGATGAGGAGCAACTTTGTGGTAGGCAGTATCCCAGACTAGGGATGGATGGAGAACAAAGAACAGTGGAGGTGTTCTGGGACCCAGTAAGGTCTGAAGGAAAACTAAAAAGAAGGAATTTGCTGTGAAGGGACTTTGTGATGGAAAGATAAGAGAGGCGTGGACCTTTTCCAGATCGCCATGTCCCAGGAGAGTGGTCGGACAATTGGGAGCAGGAAAGGGGAAAACACAAAAAGTTACACAGTCATTGACCAGTCTGCTTAGCCTTGGTAACAATGACTTTCACTCCCACCACAGAGGAGGAGGTCCCCCATAAAGATCCAGCAAATTCTTGTAAAACTGAACAATTCACTTTTGTATGAGATTTTAAAAAAGAAAAGAAAAGAAAAGAAAAGAACTAATCTTACCAGCTTTGGACAATGTTTCCCTGGCTTGAGTGAGGATGGTGATGGTAGAAGCTGTTCTTCCTGGGGCCAAGTCAGTTGTCAAGGGTTGTCAATCCCAGCTGACTCACCAAGCTTGAGCCTGGTGTTTGGCGACCTGAGAGGATTTCCAGGGTCCTTTTCTCCCCCTCCTGGGGAGCAGGAATGAGCACCAGTTGTAGGCCGGGGCAGGTTCTTGCTCAGTGGCCTCTTTGAGCACATTTAAAGCAGGCCCTGGGTGGGCTAGCCCTAGTGAGGATGGTGGCCCGCCCCTGTCGGAGTTACCTATGATGAATCCTGGCGTAAGGCTACTGCCAGCATTTGGTATTCTGCCTGATCTTGTTTGAGTGAGTTTAAGATTCTCCTCTCTGTTATTAAAGACCTTCAGGTCAGTTTTGTAAAGTCTCTTTGAGGAGTATGAGGGCCATTCCTTTAATAGTTGGAGTTTTTTCCTAATGCAGGCACTAGCAGAGATAAAATGAAGGTGGAGATACAATCTCCTATCAAGGATCAAACCAGTGTATTTGGTCATGGGTTTGTTTGGGTAAGCAGGAGAAAAAGAAAGCTGGGTTTTCGCCAGATCCTTGAGTAAGCTCTTTCATTTCTTTCATAATTGATGGTCTTGGGGACAGCGTTTTTTCCATTCTTTCCAGGAGGCATGTAGCCATCTGAACTGCACAGCAGCTCCAGTGGTTGTCTGAAACTGCCACAGCACCGACTGGGCATGAAGACAGTTGGTATGTCCATGAGCTGCCATCCAAGTACACTCCCTGTCCTGGAGAGAAAGGGCAGAGGTCAAGGTGACAATGTCAGGTCAGGTCAGGTCAAAGGACATGTCAAAGCATCCTTTGTGCTGGGCGCTGAGCTGGAGACAAAGGCATCCACACACGCTTCCGGCTTGAACGTGCGACATAAAAGGGAATACAGACAAGCATGTGGCCTTCAGGGAGGCCAACCTCATGGAGAAGAATAAAGCAAACCTTGTCAGGAGGAACCGTTGAATGAGAACAGGTGTGCATGAGGCAGGGCAGGCACAGGGAGGGCCATAGAGGATTGGGGAGGCCTGTGGGGGAGGAAGGGCAGTAGTTTAAATTTCATGCCAGGCCTGGGGAGAATGGTCTCCTCAGAGAAGGTTGGGAGGAGGAGAATGGCCAAGTGTAAAGGTGCTGTCATTAGCCGTGCGACGGTGGTGGCTGGAAAGTCTCATCTCCAGGACCAAAGTCCAAGGAAAAAGGAAAATTGAGAAGGTAGTCATAGCCAGGCGGCGGCGGTGCACTCCTTTAATCCCAGCATCCGGGAGGCAGAGGCAGAGCAGATCACTGTGAGTTCGAGGCCAGCCTGGTCTACAAAGCAAGTCCAGGATACTCAAGACTACACAGAGAAACCCTGTCTTGAAAAACAAAAAAACAAAAACAAAAACAAAAAAAGAGGGTAGTCATATTTCGGAAGAGAGGGATAAAACTTCAGAAACCCTGCCGGGCTTGTTGGACCAGAAGGACCTGAAAGGTGGAGCAGAGACCCACAAAGGCTGATGGGAAACCTCGGCCTATTTACCATTGGTCTGGAGGACATTTTCAAGGTTCTTCTGAATCTGTCAGGCATGCTTTCCTCTGGCCAGCAGTAGCCCTTGTGGAGGGGATAACACACTACAACATGAGACAGTGAGACTCAACAGAACCTTTTAGTCACAAGGCTGACAACCACATGAATAAAAATGGCCAAGGCAAGTGGCTAGGCACTTCAGAGGCTGGCCGGCCATGGCTGAGAGGAACGAGAAAGGAGGCTTTTAGGGAAGCAGCATCCCTGCAGCCCAGCACCACTGCTTGGTGAGAGACCAGTCCTGAGGCAGAGCGGCAACACAGTCCCACGAGAACTCTCCATCCAGTTTCTCTATGTAACCAGAGGGTCCCTCTATGCTTACAGGCTGGGGTAATTATAGAACAGGAAGGGGAACAGGAAAGGGGGACTAATCCCCTCCCCTTCCCATGTTTGGCCATTGCTACAGGTAACTTAAGCATAAGGTGAGAGATGGATTTTTAAAAAGAAAGAAAGAAAAAGTCATCCATAGCAGCCATTACAGGGGCCACCAGGGTGGGAGGGCAAGAGTCTAGTAGTATCTTACATTGCTTCTGGAAGCCAAATCATTTTGGTTTGGGGAATTGTTTAACCAAAATGGGAGAGGTTTACCAAATGCTGTGGCCATGGCAAACACTGCAGCCCATGGGCACATTGATGTCCAGCTCCTGGGCAGCCTTCCTCTTGTGGTTTTCTAGCTCTTCTTGTAAGTGCATCAGACACACTGAACTTCGGGCCTACCCTATCCTCGCATGATCTTTTGTTTTGGTTTGCTTTGGTTTTCCAAGACAGAATTTCTCTGTTATACAGAGCCCTGGCTGTCCTGGAATCTCTTTGTAGACCATCCTGGCCTTGAACTCACAGAGCTCTGCCTGCCTCTGCCTCCGAGAGTGCTGGGATTAAAGGTGTGTGTCACCATGCCCAGCTCCTTGCATGATTTTACCACATACAAAGACCCTAAGGCTCATAGGTTCTGGGTGGGTGTGAATTTGGAGGAACATGAGTCAGCTCTGAACAGTGGGGTACAGGCAAGAATCCAAGGGAATCCAAGGGTCCCGGGATCCAATGCTGACTCATATTTATTACTCTTATCCCCTTTAAAAAGAAATGCTGGTCTGGGGTTGGCTCAGTTGGGCACAGTTCACTACAGTTCTGTTTCCAGACTAAATGCATAACCTTTCTCCACAATCATAACCTTTGCCCCTTTGAATACTAAGGATTGAACCTAGGGCCTAGCATTTAGTAGGCAAGTATTTTACCACGAAGCTAAGACCCCAGGCCTCTTTTTAGTTTTCATTTTGAGACAGAGTCTCACCTTTACCCAGAGCTTACTCTGGGTACCCTGAGCTTACTCCATTGTCCAGGTAAATCTTGACCTGCAGTCTCAGCCTCCCAAGCAGCTGGGATTAGTGGCTTGCACACTGACTTCCTCCAACACCATTCCCCCCACATTTTACATGATTTTTTTTACCATCCGAAAAGCTGGCAAACTTAGGATTTTCTGAATCTTCTTTTCTGCTGCTCAGATCTCAACAGCCAGATGTGTCTCTGGCCTCTGCGACACCATCCCTTAGAGCCACACTGATGCTAGAACTGGGCCAAAACTGAGCCGCTCTTGGGAATAAGAAAATGGCCTCATTAATCACTTCGGGACAGAAAGGGTAAACTGAGTGTCCTAAGAAAGCCAGGACTTAGGTCATCATAATCGTAGCCACTCCTAGCTTTTTATCTTCCACTATCTACCTACATCTGATATCTTCTTAGAAAGAAAAACCCATACACACCTCTACCCATCAAAACTGCAGCCAATATCCAGTTCCCGGTGTCAGGCACGTGGTGCATCTTCCACGAAGCCTCTCTGACCTCTTAGGAGGGAGGTGAACCCTGATTCTGGACTCTGCCTACCCCCCCCCCCAACTCCTGACACCTTCTGATTCAGGTGTGGCTTACCACTCCCAGCACATGTTCAGCTCTTTAAGGGCATACATAGAGTTGACAAGAAATACCTTTAATGCAATAAGATTCTTTGGGAAAGGAGCTCCACATTCCTGTATAATAGCCTTAAAGTATTGCAGGCATCTATGAATGTAGAGGGGGGAAAACATGCTGTGAGTCAAGTTTGTAGGTTCTGAATAGATTATGGGGAAACAAGACAGAAGGGCCGTATTTCATTCTTCCAAAGTCTATATTATGAAAGGTAATTAAGAGGCCACTTTTATTAGGACAGGATGGAGTACAAAACTGAGGACCTGGATGAGACCTAGGATGCAATCTACTTTCTATATCCCATTGTACAGGCCAGCAAAAGCAAGGCAAAGTAGAGTAACTTGTCCCCAAGTACAAAAGAGGTTGTTGGTACCAAGCTTCAGGTGTGGATTCCAACCCCTTCGTGTGCTCACTCTTCGTTTTGTTGTGTATTATTTTGGTTTTGTTTTCATTTCACTCAAGATCTTAATTTATAGCCTAAGTTAACCCTGAATTTACTCTATAATCCAGGGTGGCCTCTAACTTGATGTGATCCTCCTGCCTCAGTCTCCTAAGTGCTAAAATTATAAATGCGAGCCACTCCTACCTGGTCGATCTTCTCACCTCTGTAATAAACTCTGAGGCTGATAAGATTCCTTTAGTGCTGTCATTAGTCATGTCTCAGATATGCGCTCTAAAAATCAATAGTCACTATTCCCAACTCCGGCCAAGTTCACCTGACACAGCACATTAGAGGGCAGCCATGCTGGCTGACTTCCTCCGGAGGGTTTGCACAGAGGTTCTACATCACGAGGAAGACCAGGTGGCACAGGTACCCCATTTCCAGTGCTTCACACAGACAACTGGGCAAAGACGAGGTGCACTTTAGGAGAACAGAGACAGGGGCAGAAAAGTCAGAAGCACCCCAGGATTAAGTAAAGAAACACCCCTGCTTCAGGGACACTAGTCCCCAACACTGTCCCTGTGGATTCCACTCTGATATCCTCTGTTGTCTCTCACAGCTCCCAGCAGCTGATAGAGGGCGGCTACAGAGCAGCTCTGAACCCACAGGAGGGTATCAGGCAAAGGAGCCCTGTGCCACCTCCTGACAAGGCAGGGTTGAGTCAGTAGCAAAGACTCTAGGGTGATGGAGAAGGGCTAACCATGGTAACCATGATAACCATCTCCATAGTTCCCTCTGATATGGGGTATAGAACAGAGAGTAATGGTGCACACCTGTAATCCTAGCACTCAGGAGGCTGAGGCAGGAAGATTGTTACGAATTTAAGGCCTACTAGGAATAAATATAGTGAGTTCCAGGACAGCCCGAATTATAGTGGGAGCATATCTAAAAGAAAGAAGGAAAGAGAGAGAGGAGAGAGAGAGAGAGAGAGAAGGAGAGGGAGAGGAGAGGAGAGGAGACGAGAAGAGAGGGAGAGGAGAGAAAGAAAAAAATTGGTGGTGGCAGCTCAATTTCCAACACCCACACTCCAACTCCAAGGGAGCTTTATGGTCACCTGTATTCATGTGCGCACACACACACACACACACACACACAGAGAGAGAGAGAGAGAGAGAGAGAGAGAGAGAGAGAGAGAGACAGACAGACAGACAGACAGACAGACAGACAGACAGACAGACACATAGACAGAGACAGGCAGACAAGCAGACAGACAGATAGACAGACAGAGACAAAGAGACTTTTTAAAAAATTAATCTTACAGGCCAGGCGGTGGTGGTACACACCTTTAATCTCAGCATTTGGGAGGCAGAGGCAGATGAATTGCTGTGAGTTCAAGGCCAGCCTGGTCTACAAAGTGAGTCCAGGACAGCCAAGTCTACACAGGGAAACCCTGTCTTAAAAAAACAAAAAAAAATTTTCAATTAAATCAATCAATAAATAAATAAATCTTCCAAAACAAAAAAGGGCAAGCCCTTTTAAGTTCCCTCCTATTCCAGGTAGCTACTCCTCCACTTCTCTTTAAACTTTGTTTACTTGCAAAAATGAAAAAGAAGAGATATGAGAGAAGGTAAGAGAAAGGGAAGGCGGGAAAAAGACTAGCTCAGGGACGCCTAGGAAGAGTCCTAGACTCAGGCTTCCCAAGTGCTCCGCCGTGCTGGGGTGGCTCTGTTATCTGAGGTTCCCAATGGACTCTGCTCAAACCAACTGGGTGGCTCCTTTTCCCTCTGCTAAAGCTCCGGCTACACATACACTGTGAGGTTCTAGCTCTGCTTTGTCAAGTACAGGGTCGCCTTAATGTAATAAATATATCCTCTAAAATATAACCCAAATCTACCCAGCTGATCTAGATAGCAGAATGTTCTGTAGCAGTTTCCCCCTGGAAATCTGCCCACAAAGGACCATTTATCAAAAATCAGGGCAGTTGCTGAACGCAGCCAGCATGTTTAGTCTGTTTGTTAAAACTAACTAGCATTAATGTTTATACAGCCAATTTGGAAGACAGCCCAGCAGTGTCTGCTAAAGCTGAGCATGGATATAACCCACAACTCCACTCCCAACAGGAAACCACCAGAAACGTACACTTGATGCATCAAAGGGCGTGTGCATACTACTCAAGACAGTGCACCTGCCCAGCTGTGGGGAGACTATCTCTTAGCCGCTGAGACAAATAGAAAGGGAGGGACACTTTCAGCATTGCTGGGGGTCCCTTTGTCCTTTAATATGTCCACTTCATAGGTCTCTCCACTCCCACCAGTGGATGGTTGGGAGGCAGTAATTAATGGCAGCTTACATAGCTTTGATAACTCTCAAGCACTTTAACATCTCTTATCTCCTTCCCCTCTGAGGACTGTTATTAAAGAGTATGATGGAGACAATCAAGCCAAATAAATAGATTAGGTCCATGAGTATGTGCACTTAGTGAAGGCTGACTAAGGGGGACACTATCAGCAGGAAAGGAAGTGTGACGCCGGACTCTGACCTTGAACTGTTTCAGTTCAACTTTTGTTGATTTCATCAACTACTGGAAAGCGTCCCAGACTTCAGACTCACCTGCCTCTTAGAAGACACAGTGCTTCTTGCTTCTTGGGATATTAAAAAGTCTTTAAATTTGTTTTTTAAAAAGTAAGAGGTTCAGACTAAATAAATAGCTTGCTTAGTAGAGGGCTTGCATTGCACGCATGAAACCCTGGGTTTGGTCCCCCGGAACCGTGTTAAAATGCTAGGCATGGTGGTGTGTGCTTGTAATCCCAGTGGCGGGGAGGCTGAGACTTGGGCTCTCTGGCTAGCCAGTCCTGAATAACCAGTGAGCTCTGGGCTCAAGAAAGACCCTCCCTCAAGGAAGGTGGAAACAGCTGAGAAACAACACTCAGAGTTATCCTCTGACTGCCACATGCACAGGCACACACATCCACATGTATGAACATGTACATCCACACAACTATTTAAAAGCATAATAACAATGTTTTAAATCTATAAGACGTCCTCTTTAAATTCTAAATTAAGGAATGTGTTACGCAGGGAAAAGTAGTTCTGGACTGGAGGGACTTCACCTGCTACTGTGCTTGCGCAGGGTCCAGCCCGAGGACGCCTCTCCTGCCTCTCTTCAGCTAGGTGGATGCTGAGCTGCCTTGCGGTTCCAGTACAGAAGTTGCCTTCCCTAGGAAGCAATTCTAACCTCTAAGGCTTGCGTGCAGTAGCTCAAACCCTCAGTCTCAAGTCATTCACACAAAACACTCACTCCGCCTGTCAAGAGTCAAGTCAGCTTGATCTCAGCATAATACCTCCCAGGATTGAGTAAAGTGCTTGCCCTGAAAGCATGGAGACCCCAGCACCCATGTCAAAAGGTGGGTGTGCCTATAACCATGGGGGTTCGGGGTAGAAAAAGGAGGATCTCAAGAGTTTAATAGCCGGCCTAGCCAATCGGTGAGCTTTTGGGTCAGTGAAAGACTGTCTCAAAAAAAAAAAAAAAAAAAAAAAAAAAAAAGGAAACTAGTGCTAGAAGAGGAGATCTGACATTAACCTTTGACCTCCATATAGCATCCTTGGGTATATGCACCCCAGCACACACACAGCACATTCATGCACACACTACACAAACATACATTTACACACAGTACACTCATGCACACACTACACACACACAGTACATTCATGCACACACTACACAAACATACACAATAAATAAAGCCTCTCACTATACAATATAATTGCATTTCTTGATTCATACATTATTTAATTAGAGTGTTTGTGTTTATTGTTTGTTGGCTTCCCCCACCAATAAAGCATTCAGTCCTTGGGGGAAAGATTCTTTTTTTTTTCCACTGACATCTTCTAAGGTGTGTACACTGAAGGAACCTAACAAGTGTTCATTTTTAATAAAGGGGTGAACAAATCAACGAGAAAGAGCTAGGGCCTCTACTTTCATGCTTTCTTGTGACCCTGTAATTCTCTGATCCTAAGATTTGCTGGAGTGTAATTGACTGAGGTTAGTCTTTGCATTAAAAAAGATTCTTTTAATTACACACTTGGCCTGTGCATGAATCCAAGCTGTCATGTAATGGCTTACCAGCCTAGCCATTTCACTAGAATGCAAACCACAAAGGGTCTGTTTGCTGGTCAGTCTGGCTGGCTGCCATTCTCAGCACCCGAGCCAATGCCCTGCCTGGGCAGTGAAATAGCACATTTATGGAGGGCCAAACCCTCTTATGTTTTCAACACACCAGTTCATTTAATCTTCACGTCAGCCCAATGAGGTGGGTAAGATAAGGAGCTGGAAGCCCTAGGAAGAGAAGAAACATACAGAATGGTGCATGGTTAAGGGTGTAACTTAAATCCTGACCTAGGAAGTCTGGATCCAGAGGTCAAGTTCCAAGACACTACACTGATTGCCTTCACTAGAAAGCCAATAGAAAATGTTTAATGACTCCGTGATATGTAGCCAAAAGGGGGACACTATGTGAGTAAAGTGTCCAGATAAGAAAAGCTGTATCTTGAGCAGGTACAGGTCATCAAAGTTTAGGCTGATTTCTTCTCAATAGGAAATGAGAGGGTTGACATGAGGCTAAAGTCACAGAGGCAAATTGTTTGGAGGTTATGAAACAGTACAACTTCTAGCCTTTGAACAGTGGTGTGGGAATTCAGGCTCTCTTTTCAAATCTACCAATTCCTTTGGGAAGTAAACAGCTCTGAAGCTATGGGGCCTCTAAGTCAGAGATGGGCATTGGATGTGAGTCACAGGAAGAGCAATATCAGACCACTGTATGTATATGGGGAGGGGGTGCAAGAGAAGCATTCAAAACTGAGCGGTCCCCCCCAAAAGATAAGTAGATAAACCAAGTGTGGTCTGCATATCCCCAGAGAAGATGACTCAGCCTGCCAGAGGAAAGACACTCTGCCACTTCTACAACTTGGAAGAACCTTGACGGCATCATGGTAAGCAAAATGAGGAATTCAAAACAGACCAAATGGGGCTGTCAAGATGGCTAAGCAGGTAAAGGGGCCTGCTGCACAAGCTGGGCAACCTGAGTTCGATTCCAGCAACCTACCTAAAGGGGGGAGGAGAAGACCCAATTCCACAGAGTTGTTCTCTGACCTTCACCTGTTCGCCCTGGCACATGCATCCCCATGTCCACATAATGCATGGATGCATAATAGTAATTAATAACAGTTTAAAAGGACAAATGTTGTATGGTTCTACTTGTATGAGGTACCTAGAAGAGTCAGAGTTCCAGACATGGAGACAATTGTGGTTCTCAGGGCCTGAGAAGAGAGGGGAAATGGGCATCTGGGGCTTAGTGAACGGAGTTTTAGTTCGAGGAGATGGAATGTTCTGGCTAACGGGAGTGGTTGCATCATAATGTGAATGTGCTTAGTGTCACTACTATACATTTTAAAAACCACAAAAGTGATAGCTGTGCTATATGTATTTTATCACCAAAAAATTATGTCCTCTTAGGCATAAGACAAGAAAGTTGTTAAGTTCACAGCCACCCTAGGTTCTGTCAGAAGATCCTGTCAAAGAATCATCAATGTCACCATCATAATCACATTCCAGAGACTTGTTTCTCTCTGTAATCCCATGGCTGGCCTTCTGGTCCCATCTGTAAATCTGGAGCACAAAGCAGGCCTGTGGAAAACAGAAGTCTCCGCAGTGTGCCCACCCAAGCAGGCTGCTGAGGCCATAAGTCTGCAGCCTCACTCTGTGTGGTGTATTAGCAGTCACCAAAAAGGTTTGTTTGTGAACGCTATCAGAAAGGAGGTAACCATCTTGGGAACAGCCAAGAGCAGCTCACTCATCTGACAAATAGTACTTGAGCACTTTCAAAGCATAGGGCCTGAGCTGAGTTAAGATGGGTGTTGCCAGGCCCCTACCTCTTGGGAATCTAGCTTAGACAAATTTAAAGAGCACTTTGTTTCCAATCCCCCTGAATGTTAAGGCTATCATTAAAACTAACTAAGTGTAGGGCTAAAAAGATGGATCAGTGGTTAAAAGCATTGGCTGTTCTTCTAGGATCCAGGTTTGACTTTCAGAACCCACATGGCAACTCACAACTGTCTGTAACTCCAGTTCCAAGGAATCCAGTGCCTTCTTCAGCCCGCGTGGGCACCAGACACAGGGACTCAAGTGATGCACAACCATACAAAGAAAAATCAAATAAAATTGATTCAAACAATAACGGAAGCTTCTGTTGTGTGTACCAAACACGAGTGGGCCCTGAGTGAAGGGCTTCCTTCCTGAGCTCCAGCTCTGTCTTTGACAGGCACAACTTGGATGTAGGACCAAGAGAGCCACTAATACCAATGTGGTAATGCAGCCTGGCCACATGGATCCAGGTGAGAACTTGCCTAGAGGCAACTGGAGCATTCAGGTACACTGGAACCCAGGAGACAAATCCTCCCTAGGGCTCTGGGCAGTGAAGGAACAAGAGCCCAGCTGGGTTCAGAGGGTTAACCTTTGAGCGTAATTCTGGCTGGGAGTACCGGGCACACCCCACCATGGTTCTTAAAATGGCATCGAGGGAGCTGCCGGCCTAACCATCAAATGTTCGCACACCAGAGTGAGTAGCCCAGGAGGTTGAGGTTCCTCTAGTGAGAGCCTAGCCACAGTTATCTCCCATGAACTCACTCATCCTGGCTGCTTGATTAGTGAGAGGGTGTGTTCTGCTCTCAGGCCAGAGGCACATGTGTGAAGCAAGATGTGGCAGGTGCGTAGGATAAGCAGGGAGGGGCTGGCCAGTGGGACACACCCATCACTGAGCCGAGGGAAAAGAAGAGGTAAGGGTTACTTCTTAAGTGTGCTTTGATTATCGTGAAGGCTCACCTTGTGACTTTGACTTAAAGGGCACCAAGCTAATTCCTCACACCACGGCTAATTGAAGGTGCCAAGTGGTGACAACAGGACTTTCTTTTAATATGTCTCCAGGAGACGTGTTAGCCCCCCTGCAACGACTCATCTATTGCCATCTAGAAGGAGACATGGTGGGGTGGGAATAAAACAGCTCTGTCTCAGACTCACTGGATGCTCAAGCCTTGGAGAAGAGCATCTCTCCATCTCTCTGGACCACATTCCTGTCCTAAGTCTCTGGTCAGACTCATAGTGTCCCCCATCACCACCCCCTGCCACTGTCAAAGCTATGGATGTCTCAAATCTACTACAGCAGCTGGCCCTAGACTGAACTGCACCCCAGAGGGTCAGCTGGCCCCACCTGATGCCCTCATCTTGGGATCAAACCTTTGAAAAGGCACAAGGCTAACTTCCAGTTCTGCACAGTCCCTGCCTCTACAGATACTGACCAGGAACAGCACTGGTTCTCACCCATGATCAGATGAGATTTGAGAAGGACAACCCTGCCTGGTTCTGGGGTCCCTTTCCTCATCATGTCTCAGTATAGAAATAGGGCTCATTGCCAGCAGCCATTTTTTTAAAGTATTTACCTCTAAGCCTATGTTCGACCAATACATCATAGGAGCAACTGCATAGGCCTGTACTCTTTGAAATGAGAGTATTCCTTCTTTCCAAAGAGTGTGGAGTATTTTCATCCTTTGTGGTTTATTCGATCTGCCCCACCCCACCCCCCACCCCACCCCCCACCCCCACCCTGACAGCAGCCAGAGAGCCAAACCTTCCTGGACTCAGCGGTTTGGAATCTTTGTGAATCACCTCGCATCTGCTTGAGTGACACACAGGAGAAAGAGTCTTTACTTAACTCCTGCTCTGACTTCCCTTGACTTGTGAAGAGTGAGTGTCAGAGCAGCCCAGGGCCCCTGTACGACCTCTCTGGGCCTTTGGCAGCAATGTAATATAGATACACATCATGGCTTATGGAGGCTGTTACTGATCATTTTTGCAACTTGGGATACTCCTGCCTGAACCGTCTGAACTCCACGGCAGCTCCTGTCTGCCTCCTTAGAGGATTAATCACTTATAGACAGCTCACTCTGCGCAAGATCCCAGTGCCAACAGGAGAGCTTCCCACTTCCCAGAAGGCACAGTTTGACAAGAAAGGAAGCTGTCCTTTGCTTTCTACCCTCAAACCACTTGCTAGGCTTGAAGCCAGAGCTTCAAACATCACTGAAAGTCAGAAGAGAGGGGGGGCAGGAAGACAGAAATTGAGTGGGGGGGGGGAGGGAGAGAGAAAAGGAGAGTGGGAGAGAAAGGGAAAGAAATGGGAAAAGGAAATGGTCCAGAGACAGCCACGTGCACATGTGAGTTCTCTCATCTTGGCAAATCCTGGGGTGAGCCTTTCCTCGGGTTATTTTATGAACAATACCACAGTGTTGCCTTTTGGGCCCACGATGGTGTGGAAAGAAGGCAGGAGAATCCAGTGCAGACATTGGTCACCGGCCCTTAGAAATGCCTGTTTTACTGAGGTGAGCCAGGAGAAATCTCTGTGACTATTTCTGCTTTCAAATCCCTGAAATATGACAACAACAAAGGAGTCAAAGGCTAAACTCTTATTTTCTTGGGGGACCACTGCCAGAGTGCAGCCCGTGCAGCTGGAGTGTGCTGGAAGGCCATAAAGAAGTGGGACATTTAACAGCAAGAGGAGGCCAGCCTCAGCTAAATGAATCTTGGGAACAGTTTTCTATACTTCCACACACTGGAGCCTCCTATAAGTTTTCAGTGAAGCTTGGCACCCCTTGCCAACAGAGTTTGAGTCCTAAGTGGCAGGAGATAGGGAGCAAATAGTTAAGGTGATCTCACATTAACTCTTGTGAGAATATTGAAATTTTTAGTAATCTCTTCCAGCAGAACTGTTTTTTATTATTGCAAATGTGGTAGACAAAACATTGGGAACAATCTAGAAAATGTTTATTATAAGAAAAAAAAAAAGAACATGATTTTAAAAAAACAGTGGTTGTTCTATTCTCAAGAAATAGGTCTATAAATATTCATTCTTCTGGCCTCTTATATTAAAATAATTTTAATTGAGCAGGACATACATAAATGCAAACACTTTTTTTTTTTAAAAAAGAGAGACATTTATTTACAGAACTAACTACCCATAATCCCAAGCCTTTCTCCACCCACAAGACCAACTACTCTGGGGATATAGGTATAGTTCTGGCTAGAATTTTAAATTGTATGTAAGTAATTTATACTTGTATAATTGAATATAAATAAATATACTTATGCCTTTTATGTGCTGTCTAGTATTCCATTCTATACCACATTTTATTTGAGTAGTAGCTAGGATGGATTAATTTTTCTGCTTTATTTTGTTTTCCCCACTTGCTTCTATATCCAAGGCCTGGAAAATACCATGAGAAGGAGATAAACAGCAGGCTTTCCCTCAGAGTGCACAGTACAATGGGGGAGACAAGCATTATTTAGCCTAGCATAGAGATGTGTAATATATGGTTACAATTTCTTATTCCCAAAAACAGCATGTCAGTAAACAGCCTCCATGTTTCTTCCTGTGTCCTTTAAATTCCTCCTGGAGTGTATCATGAGCTTCAGGAAGCCGAAACTATCCTTTTTTTATTCTTTTTTTTTTTAATTGAGTCTTATATAGCCCAGGTTGGCCTGAAACTCTTTATCTCCCAGGCTAACCTCAAACTCTTAATCCTCTTGCCTCAGCCTCCCACATGTTGTCCCAACATGCAAGCATTTACAATTACAAGCATGCTTTGCCGTGTTTGTTTGTTTGCTTTTCTAGGTGGATTCTGGGTGTCAAGTTCCAGTTTCTTCAAGGCAAGTACTTTCCCACCTGAGCCTTCCAGGACTAGGTTTTGAGTTCATCTCAGCTGGTATGTTTCTGGAATTTTTTTAATTTTTAAATAAAAAAAAATGTTAAGGCTTGTGCTTGACTGGCCCAGTTTTATTCTGTCTTACAACAGAACGAGGCTGCTTTCTCTGCTCTATGTGGGAATGTGTATGCAGGCTTGGTGGCCTATGTTTAATCCCAGCACTCAGGAGGCAGAGGCAAGCAGATCTCTGTGAGTTTAAGGCCAGCCTGGTCTACATAGTGAGATCCAGGGAGCCAGAGTTACACAATGAGACCCTGTATCAAAAAAAAACATAAAACAAAAAACAAACAAACAAAAAAACCATAGAGAATGTTATTTACCTAAATCTTAAAATAAGAAAAATAATATATAATATAATTTATTAATAGTATATAGGCTAGAAAAACTGAAAGGAAACTCATACAAGTGGCAAAAGGCACAGCCAGTGTAGAAAGCAGATTTGTCATGAAACTTACAAAGCTAAGTTCAGGTCCTTTACCTGCCTGACGTCTTTCAAGGCCCTGTACGTAAACTTCAATTTCTTATTCTTTTTTTCTTAAAAGACAGTCTCCTCATCAAATTATGTTGGCCTCTGGCCTATCTGTATTTGGATGGTGGGGAATAAAGAAGAAGAGAGGGGAAAGAGATGGAGAGGGGAGGACAGAGAAAGGAGGGAGAGGCCAGGAGGGCAAAGAGAACAAAGCAGGCATTAGTGCCTAAATTCTGTGCAGATACACAAAAGTGTCTGTCTGTCTGTGTGTCTGTCTGTCTGTCTTGCTGTGTGTGTATGCCTTTGTGTGTGTGTCCTGTATGTGTGTGTATGTGTCTGTGTGTGTGTGTGTGTGTGTGTGTCTCTGTGTGTGTGTGTGTGTGTGTGTGTGTGTGTGTGTGTGTGTGTATCTGTGATGTGGGAGTGAGAGAGTGAGAGGGAAAAGGCTAGTACACTAAGGAAGTTCTGCTACTTTTCAGTATTTGCCCTGGGGTCACTGGGCAGCTTCCAGACACTTGCGGCTGAATGTGTGTTTACTGTAAACTGGAGGGTGGGACAGAGAGTATTTGAGTCAATTCACAGAAGTGGGTCTTGAACAGCCCCAGGCCTGGGAGAGAAGGGAAGTCACCTGACCGGGACAGTGCCAGGAGGGCTCCACAGCAGGGGGACAGTGCCAGGAGGGCTCCACTGCAGCTTCTGGGCATCTCTCATGCCCACATGCCTTTCCCACACAGAGGCCAGACTCGGGAGAACCTGTCTTAGAATGTATTTACTTTGTCTGCTCCATGAGGGAGCCTGATCAAGGGAAGGCTGTGTCAGCTTTGGATGCTGTCGAGGAGGATGGGCCACGGCACCAAGGACCCCTGGAGCCCGGCTCCGCTCTGGTTCTTTAACCATCCAAAGCTCACTTCTGCTCAAAATGTATTACTAAGGCTAGGTACGGAAGGCTGAGGCAGGAAGACCACAAGGTGCAGGCCAGTCTGTGCTATATAGGGAGACTCCATGTCAAAAATAAATAAATAAATAATAAATAATAAATAACTGATAATAAAGGACAGTTATTCCAACTTCAGCCAAATATCCATGGCAACCTGAGACTCCCTTCCTCAGCACCGAGCCCTGAACACCGCCACGGTCCATGGTGGCATCAAGAATGACTAGACACTGACCTGGGTTCTAGTTTCAAATCATCAAAGTGGTGCTGGGGCAGTTCTCACAGCTAACGTTAACACGTTGCCCTAGAGACCGGTTGTTGTTGTTGTTGTTGTTGTTGTTGTTGTTGTTGTTGTTGTGAGAAAGCCCCATCCTTGGCTGGCAAGATGGAGAACAGTGTTTGCTGCTGCTGCTGCTGACCTGCCTGAGTTAGAACCTCAGAGCCCCTGTGGGGAAGGGGGACAACTGACTTTAGAACCCCAGAGCCCCTGTGGGGAAGGGGGACAACTGACTCTCACAAGTTGCCCTCTGATCTTTTCTCATGTACCATGACATGCATATGCCCACACACATACATATCACACTACACTCATACACTTACTCTGTGTGTATGCAAATACATAAACAAACAAACAAACAAACAAAGGTAGGGAAAGAGGAAACGCCTGCCCACAATTCGGACTTCTTTGTCAGAACCTGAAAGTGTCAAAGTTGGTGAGCTACAATGCCAGATACACATCTAAAAAGGGTGTTAATTCATATCTACAAGTCAGGACATGAATGTCTGCTTTCCCAGCCTAAGGTAACAATAAGTGGTTTGCAGTACGCTTACTATTTCCCTTTTTTTACTTGCCAGTTGCCTTTATAGTTTGAAGAAGGCTACCTGCAATTCAGCAAAGGTCCTGGCTGGTTCTGAAAGATGAAAATACTGGTAGATCAAACTTGACATCACAGCAGCAAGAACTTTCTAGAAAATTAGACTGGAAGGGTTTTTGTTGTTGGTGGTGGTGGTGGTGGTGGTTGTTTGTTTGTTTGTTTTACACAGGAGTCTTTTGGTTAAATATATATCATTTTCATTTCAGATTTGGTCTTCCGTGGAGATGTTCTTCCGCTTCTGGACAATGGGCAGGGTGGCACACATCTGTATTTAAGCTCAGGAGGTCAAAGCAGGAAGACCATAGATTCCAGGCTGTTCGTGGCTACACAGCAAGATGCTACCTCAGAAAATTTTTTTTAAAAATTCAAAAGAAAGTTTTAACTGAGGAGATGGCTCAGTGGGTGAGACACTTGCCACCCGAGCATGGGTACATGAGTTCCAAGCTCCAGATTCTACCCAGAGCGCTCACCCGTAACTCCAGCTCTCCTATGATGAGATGGGAGCTGAAGATTTGCGAATCCCCAGGGGCTGCTCGGGCCAGCTAGCCTTGTGTAGGCAGCAGAAACTGTTAGAGACCTTGTCTCAAACAATGGGGAAAGTTAGGACCAACACTCTGGTCAACATATGTGTTATGGCATGTGTGTGCCAGCACTCATACACATCATGACACACATCAATAAACAATAATTAATTGACTGATTGATTGAGGAAGATTTTTTTCTGCAAAGACTACATAAATGTCTACGTATACCTTTTCTGCATCCATCTATAGCTTTACTTAGAAATTTTATTCTATCCTGAAGGCTGAGGTAGGCTTCAAGCTCTTTCTGGGGATCCACCAATTCAGAAACAAGCCACTTTTTAAAAAGTGACTTTAAAGGGTACCTTGTATACAGATTAAGTCCATCTAGTGTTCATTATTTGTTTTCTTTTTCTTCTTTCCCTTTTGCCCTTTAGCAGTGTTTCCTCCAGGAGCTGTGCAGCCCAGATGGCTTGTCCAACCCTGATGGCCCTCTTGAAGGAGGCCCCGATTCACCATCGCCCTTGATTTTTTACATTCTTCAGTGCTCTCAGACACCGCCTAACAGCAGAGATACTTTTATTGTAACATGTTAGGCAATCTCACTGTACTTCAGAGAGTCCTTGCACAAACCAGGATATCTGGAGACATTGCTAGGGAAGGGAAGGGAAGGTAAAAATGGGGAGCCATACCAGACTACACAAGGAACCAATGAAAACATCTGAAGCAGAACCAAACATGAAACTCCTCAGTCTGCCCCAAAACCCTGCCACCAAGACACAACTTAAAAACCTTCTGTGTGGAAGGGGACTGGAGAAAAGGGAAAGAGAGTGAGCTAGAGAATTTCTAAGAATGCACGAAAGTTTTAGCCAATTTCTTTTTTTGAGCTTCTAGAAGTAGATCTCAGAGAAAAGAGTTCATCTGCTGGTTGCCCTCTGGTAGTGGTTCTTCCGGTAGCCGTCCAGCTCCAGCGACTGGTCCAGCCCCAATGGCCCTCTTGAAGGAGGCCCTGACTCACCATCACCCTTGATTCTCTCCTTTCCTCAATGTGCTCATACATCACCTGATGACAGAGATGTTTTTAGTGCATCACATTGGGCAATCTCACTGTCCTTGAACGAGTCCTTGCACATCATTGGACAGTGGGGCTGTGTGCGGCCCCCGTGCTCTGGGATCTGTTATTATGCAGCACATGACTATAGGTCTAATTTTCTAGAAAGTTCTTGCTGGCTGTGATGTCAAGTTTGATCTACCGGTATTTTCGTCTTTCAGAACCAGCCAGGACCTTTGCTGAATCGCAGGTAGCCTTCTTCAAACTATCTACTTGAGCACATATTTCAGACTTTTTAACAACCTAGTGTCCCTTCCTAGAAACTTACAAAATAGCCTACCATTCCTTCAAAGGTGAAATACAGATGTTAACAGAGTCCACCTGATTGATGCAATACACTGCAGAATTTCATCGCATATTCTAAATACATCCATACTTTAATCAAATGCATCTGAGGCTGAATGCATCTAGGGCTGAATGCATCTGGGGCTGCATTTGTTTGGGGTTAGTGAACTCTGGCTTTAGCTCCTCTTTGGCCTGGACATTAGGCTCCATTTACATGTTCTACAGGGTGATTTGAACAGGGGCTGAGGAAACCATTTGTATAAAATACTTTCAAAGCCAAGAATAAAGAAGGGGGAAAGCCCTTGGCAAAACCTTAAAGAATCTCAGTAGGAGAGTGGTGTTCATGGATGGAGGGAGTTTCATGGCCCATGGAAGGAGGAGTCCTGCCAGTGATGAGCCAGTGCGCCTGCTCTTGTCTGCACTTATAAATCAGATAATCTTGTCTTTGTCAAGATCCATCTTCTGTCTCTATCCAATCTATGCACAACGGCAATGGACTCATGATACCCGTGGGTAATGCCTCTGGGGCCCTGGAAAGCCTAAGTCAGGGCCATCCTCGCCATGCACACAGGACTCTGGCCATGTCTCTCTCTCTCTTAGAACAACTGGCAATGTACGCAAGACTCAGGGTGCCCTGTGTACAGAGACCATGGTGAGCCCACTGCCAGAGCTAGGACTCTGGAAGGACAGACCAAGATGCAGGAGGTAGCAGCCACAAAACCTTTGACTTACAATCTTTCCTGCCTGGAAAATACACTAGGGCAATGGTGACACAGAGCTTGTGGGAGTAGCCAACCAATCTCTGATCTGACTCCAGGCCCACTCCACAGGAAGGACCCCGTACCCAACACCACTTGAGTAATAAAGAACCAGAGACTACACATAGCCCAGAGACTTAGGGTAAAACCAAACACTATAGGTCTTTTTTTTTAAGTGTCAATAAAATTATTGCTAATGATATTCTGCTATGATACTCATAAACCAGTGCCTTATCCAGTCATCATCAGAGGCTTTCTCTGAAAGCAGTTGAGAACAGATGCAGAGACTCACAGCCAGACATTATGCAGAGAGAGGGAGAGAGAGAGAGAGAGAGAGAGAGAGAGAGAGAGAGAGTGTGTGTGTGTGTGTCTAAGTGGGATGTCTCCATCAAATCTCTCCCCTCGGAGCTCAGGGAATCCAGAGGAAGAGGAGACAGAAAGATTGTAGGAGTCAGAGGCGGTGGGGGACACCAGAAGAAAAAGGCCCTCTTAATAAACCAAGCAGGACACAAATGAACTCGCAGAAACTGAAGCAGAAAGCTCGGGGCCTACATGGATCCACACCAAGTCCTCTGCGTATATATTATAGCTTTTAGCTTAGTATTTTTTACAGGATTCGTGACTGAGAAGGAGTGGGTCTCTGATTCTTGTAACTGCTCTTGGGATTCTTTTCCTCCTGTTGGGTTGTCATGTCCAACTTCAATACGATAGTTTTTACTTCATCTTATTTTATTTTGTTCTGTCATCTTTGGTTGTTCTCTCTTAGAAGCTTGAACTTTTCTAATGAGAGACAGGGAATGGATTCAGGAGTGGGGGCGAGGCTGGGAGGAAGAGAGGGAGAGGAAACTATAATCAGGATATATTACATGAGAAAAGAATATATCTTCAATTAAAGGGAAAAAAGAAAAAGATACAGAGATGGGGCTGAGGGAATGTTTCCCAGTCTTACTCGATCAGATCTCTCTTGCTGGTTCCAGATTAGAAAGATCAGGAAAATGAGCAAGTTGTTGTTGGCCTTGATCAAAGTCCAGAAGGAAGCCTACCTAAGGCTAGGCACTTCTGGATTCTGTTACCTATAATCCTGGCACAGATCACAGAAAGCTGGGTCAGCAAACTTAGCCCCTATGCTAGAGGGACAGAGTCAGAGAAGGAAGGAGAGGCAGAGACCCTGAACACCAGCACCTTCTCCGACTCACTCTTTGCCATGTGCCCAACCCCCTCACATCTAAATTCCTCCCAGAAGTCTTAGAGACGACGACCTCCATAAGTCCTCACAGGATACAAAAGGTATTTTGGAATGCGTCACACATATCCCTTTACACTGCTATTCTTCTGGGAAATTCTATCACAGACAAACTACAAAACAGCCTGCTTTTTCTTAACACTGACAATGCAGTAAAGCAGAGGGGAGGTGCTGAAGGGCTCTGCTGGCCTCCACTGGCTGGAGAGCCAGTCTCCCTTTGAAACCTGGACAGCGGAGCCCAAGGCCATGGTTATAAAAATAGATGGGGGAGTGGCATCATCCAGTGACACAGCCTCCTCATTGCCCTGTGACTCTCTCATGTAAAGGATATGTCTGGAGAAAGAGACTTAGTGCACCTTCCCTCCCTGTTCCCCACGGGCCGTGGCTCAGCACTGGCCAGGGGTGGCAATGGACTGTCAGCAGCGCTCTGCTACCCCTGAGGTCTGGATAGACGAGCAGTCTGTTATCTAACTTCACACCATCTAAGTGCCCCAAACTCAGTTCTTTCCTCATAGTGTTCCCCACAATGAAAAATGTACATCCTCACCCCCAAAGGACCAAACCTGTAAGGCTGGTTCCACAAAGCCACTGGGAAGAAGTATGACCTTTTCTAGCTCTTTCCCTGGACCAGTGGGGATGAGCAAAGCTTTTGAGAACACTGCAGTCCAGCTGGGTTTGACTTTCCTTTCTTTGCTGAACCTTTGACATTTGGATAGGAAGACTCCTGAAAGGGGAACTTATAAACCATCGAGTGGTTGAAATGTACCCCTCCCCACCACTTTCAAATGTCTTAGCAAATATAATAAAATAGAGAGCTGGGCCTCATACACCAGGTGCCTGAGCTCCATCTCTGGATCCCACATGAAACAGCTGGGCACAGGGACGCACACATGTAATTCTAGCACTGCAGAGGTGTAAACAGATCTTCTGGGCGACTTCCTGGCCAGTCTGGTCTTAAAGAAGAAAAAGGAGATAGATAGTGAGAGATGGCAGCCAGAGTTGTCTTCCAGCCCCACATGTATACATATGTGCAGCTATACACACACACACACACACACAGAGAGAGAGAGAGAGAGAGAGAGAGAGAGAGAGAGAGAGAGAGAGAGAGAGAGAGAGAGAGAGAGCGCAACCCAGGCAGCCTCCATGAGTTCATCCAGGAGCTAATTTTCTATCACTTGCCCATCAGCTGTTGAGCAGTGCTTCCCCTGCAATGATGATAATTCTAAAGCAAACAGAAGGCATCGTGTTGTTTTAACCCCAAAAGTACAGAGTGTGTCTCTCAAAGTAATACCTCTTGTTTTATATGCCACCTCCACGCTTGTGACGAGGTGCTCCGTCATCCGTCCCTCAAGGCTGCTGAGCTAAGACAGGCCTGTCTGCCCTGTGCCTTCACCATGCCAGAAACCTCCAACTCTTGATTCATAGTCTTCTTTTTTTTTTAAGATTTATTTATTTATTATGTACACAATGCACATCAGATCTCAATATAGATGGTTGTGAGCCACCATGTGGTTGCTGGGAATTGAACTCATGACCTCTGGAAGAGCAGCCAGCGCTCTTAACTGCTGAGCCATCTCTCCAGCCCTGATTCATAGTCTTCTAAGCCACTCCTCTTTGCAGGATCCTACTCTCGGGGCGCTGGTGTCTTAAAAGCAAAAGCTCAGACATAAGCTCAGAAGCTAGACAGGTTAGCAGTGGTTCTCAGCCTTCCTAATGCTTCGACTCTTTAATACAGTTCCTCATGTTGTGCTGACCCCAACCATAAAATTATTTCACCGCTACCTCATAACTGTAATTTTGCTGCTGTTATGAATTGTAATATACATATCTGACATACAGGATATGTGACGTGCAAACGCTCAAGGGAGTCATGACCCACAGGTCGAGACCTGCTGCGTTAGAATTTGTGCTCCACTGATTCCTAACTCTGTGATCCCGAGGAAGATGCTGTCTCTCTCCATGCTTTGGTGAGTCATCATATAAAAGCTGGATCAGTCAATAATGCTTAACCTCACTAGGACACTGTAGGGATTAAATATGTTATGATGCAGTGGTATATCCAGACAGTGGAATTACTCAGCACTGAAAAGAAGTGAGCTGGCCGGGAGTGGTGATGCACTTGGGAGGCAAAAGCAGGCAGATCTCTGTGAGTTCAAGGCTAGCCTGGTCTCCAAATTGGGTTCTAGGATAGCCAGTGCTGTTACACAGAAAAACCCTGTCTCAAAAAAACCAAAAGAAGAAAAGAAAGGAAGGAAGGAAGGAAGGAAGAGTGAGCTATCAAGTCTTTAAAAAAAGATGGAGGAAGCATACATATTATTAAGTAAAAGAAGCTAATCTAAAAAGTCTACATGTTGTATAATCCCAGGTGTGTAACATCCTAGAGTAGTCAAGACAATAAGGAAATAAAGTGGGTTCAGAGCAGCAATGATGCCACTGTAAGTTCGTCAGCTATAACAAAGGCAGCACTGGGGAGCTGGGAGTTGAGGCATCAGGTAGGGGACTATGAGATGTTTCAGAACCTTCTGTTCCTCTTTACTGAGGTACAAAACAGTCTGTTCAGTTAACAATGGGAAGCCCTTTGAACAATATCTGGCACGTTTGCTCTCGCTGCTCCCTCCTTAGGACATGTGCCACTTCTCCAAATTGACTCAACACAACAGTCACAGCCTCACTTAGGTCTCCATCACTGGGATAATGTCCATGAACAAGAACAACTCAGGGAGGAAAGGTGTTTTTTTTCTATTACAACTCCCAGGTCACACTCCATCACTAAGGGAAGTCAGAGCAGGAACTCAAGACAGGAACCTGGAGGCAGGAGCTGATACAGAGGCCATGGAGGAGTGCTGCTTACTCCCTTGCTACCCATGGCTTACTCAGTTTATTTTCTTATACTGTCCTGGACCACAAACCCAGAAATAGCATCACCCTTAGTAGGATGGGCCCACACACATCAGTCATTAATTTTTTTAAAAATGCCTTACGGGCCAATATGGTAGGGGCATTTTCTCAGTTTACTCTTCTCAAATGACTCTAGCTTGTGTCATGTTGACATAAAATTAGCAGTACAACCCTGCAAGAGACTTTCACCATAGTCTGGGGTACAATTTTTCCATAGTCTTTAAAAGTAGCAGCACTGGGGACCTCAGAAGTATTACAACAGAACAAGAAAAACATCCGGATTCAGCAACCATTAGCCTTGTTTAGGACAGGGAGAAATGAGAACCAAACTAAAGGACTAGAGATATGAGATGGGATTGGCTAAATCAGAGGCAGCACATGTGTATGTTGTTTTCCTATAAAAGGAGGCTAAACCTGTAGCTCCGTCGTGGGGTGCTGGCCTGGTGTGCATAAAGCTCGGGGTTTGAGCCCTAGCATCATACACACATATACATATTCTGTCTGTGTCTACCTGTTTTTCTGTCTTTCTGTCTGTCTCTCTCTCATTAATATGTCTTTTTCGTTCATATGAAAGAAGAAAGCTAGAAAAAATATGTAAAGGTGGGGCTGTGTATTTTTAAATTTTTGCTAGTATATACTTGTTAAAAGCACAACGATATACATCAAAATGCGTTTGACAGTTCTCAACAGAAATTATTTTGCTTTCTTTTTTGTGTTTTCATATTCTAATTGTTACTAAATGAGCATGTATTACTCATTAATGAGAAAAGACTTGTTTATAGGCGGGAGACATGATCACACACACATTGCTATTCCGACACACGAAACATATGAAAACAGCAGAACATTAAAGGGAGGCTGCTATTTTTAATTCTTCCTCTCAGAGCTCCGTACTCACAAGATGACTCAGAGAGGGACCCTGGCCTACAAGAGGCTTTCTGGCTACACAAGGTTAGGTGTTGCTGAATCCAGAGACCGGAGGCCACAAAGGCCACACAACAACAGAGCCTTTCCTCTCCCTGTTGACCACAGAGCAGCAAGAAGTAGCCCAGGAAAAGAAACGGGCCTCAGGGACAGGGTTGTTCAGCAGCCACCCCCAGCAATCTATAGGAACAGGAGACCAGCCATCAGCTGTGGTCCACAGGTGGCTAGGCCCCTCAGATTATGATAGGCCAGTGTCTCTTAGCAGCGTCGTTGGGGGACGATAGCCATCTGTTACGGAAGGGTGAGCCCTGAAGACAGATGTGGCCGTAAGTGATAGAAACCCAGCTAGCTGGGCAGGCCTGATCTACTTCCCTGATGAGTGTGTTTACAGCAAAACACAACAGAAACAACAAGTGGAGGTAGAGAAAGATAAGACGGTAGGGAGAGTTGCCAACAAAGTTTTTTTTTTTTCCGGGCAGAGCAGATGGAGTTGATGAGCAACCAAGAGGCTCACACAGCAGGACACCCCACAGTTCAGTGGATTTAGAAGTCATGCCTCCCCCCAAAAAAGTCATGGCCAAGAGTCCTTGTTTCACTCCTTGCCTGCTATGATAGGACTCAAGGCACAGTGTCTTCCCTGGCCAGTGCCTCCATAGGGCGAGAAGACCTTCTTACTTCAAGTAAGAGAGTGCCCAGCACTCTGCTAGATGACCACAGCCTAGATGACCACAGCCTTGATGACCACAGCTTAGATGACCACAGCCTAGATGATCACAGCTTAGATGACCACAGCCTAGATGAACACAGCCTTGATGACCACAGCCTAGATGACCACAGCCTAGATGACAACAGCCTAACTGACCACAGCCTAGATGACCACAGCCTTGATGACCACAGCCTAGATGATCACAGCCTAGATGACCACAGCATACGTACACTTGGATCAGTCAGGACAGTCACTAACCTGCCATTCATGCTGGCTGCTCCTGGGTCTATGTGAGGTCACAGAGTGGGTTTGGGGCTCTGCACCAGCTTCCTGTGCCTTGTCTGAATGAAGGAATGGAAGTTGACCTGGACGTGGGGAAAACTAGCTCTATCTGAGTGGCTGTCCCTTGTGTCCAGTCCTTCCTCAGGTCTATATAGTCCTGGAGGACATTCATAGATCTGTCCATTGGCCTCAGAGTCAAATGGGCTTTGGGTTCTATTTCTTCCAGATGGAATAGTACTCCCCACCCTACCCCCGCCCAGTCAAAATACTCTTTAAAATGCTCCAGGTGAGGCTAGAGAGATGATGGCTCAGTGTTGAAGAGTACTTGCTGCCTTTTTTCTTTTTTTTAAAGATTTATTATGTATACAGTACTCTGCCTGCATGTACACCTGCAGGCCAAAAGAGGGCATTAGATCTCATTATAGATGGTTGTGAGCCACCATGTGGTTGCTGGGAATTGGAGTCAGGACCTCTGGAAGAGCAGTCAGTGCTCTTAACCTCTGAGCCATCTCTCCAGCTCAGACCTGCTGCTTTTGCAGAGGAGCTTGGTCCCATTCCCAGTATCCAGACAGATCGAGGCTTTGATTGTACTCCTGTGGGCCTAGGAGGGTCAAGCAATAGAAGAATACAGTTTGATCTCAGAGACTCTAAATCCAGAGGATGTGATGGGAGTGACTCAACGTTGATCTCAGAGACTCTAAATCCAGAGGACGTGATGGGAGTGACTTAACGATCAGATCCTGAACCTGCCGTTCGATGTCGTTCTAAAAGATCGCCACCCCAAAATCCATTTAAACTACATTCTGTTTATCCTTTCCAACCTGGGCTGGGAACACGTGTGCAGTGGCACCCTTTGTATAAGAATGCCCCACTTAACCAGAATGTTCTTGAGGGAAGCCGAGGCAGCTAGGCCTTTCATAAATGACTCTGGCGATGTCCATGTGTGTCCTCCCAGGAGAGCATGAAAGAGAGTAGGAGACAGATGCTCACTGGGTCCTCAGTCTGCTTGAGAAACACCCATCCTGCACCTGCCATCACAAGCAGACCTCTACTTAACCCCAGAGCTACAGCCCAGATTGGCAGGGTGTTTGCTCTCCAGTGACCTAAGTCTCCTTCCAATGCCAGCCTCACAGACCTCCTCCTTCTGTCCCTGACGCCTCCCACTGCCTAACATCTCACTCACGTGAAAACCTGATGCCAGTGTCTGCAGTGGTTCCACTCTGTAAAAGCTTTGGTAGCAGAGGGAGTGGCCACTAAGACTCCCATCTCAACATGGGGCTGCAAGAAAACTGGAGGATCCTGTCACCAGGAAAATAGCCCTGCATGGCATGCTGAGTCTACAGCCATCACTCTTGTGCTGTCATGACCAGAGAGCTAAATGGACTCTTTGGCTGGCTGGCTGGCTGGCTGCTCTGGAAATCAGATGGATCTCTATGGAGCAACACCCGCAACTTGCACTGTCGACTGTGCAATTAAGTTTAGGGATTATATTGTTCAAACCCGTATTTACCCACAATAGAATTTTAGTCCAAATAGTCATTACTACAAATAGCAACTTGTACAGTCAGTGTTCGTTTCTATAAGCTAACAGGTGTAACACGCATTATCTTTATAAATAACAATGACCCACAAAGCACAAATAAACCCAAGAAAGATTTCAAAGCTGAAAGCCACATGACTACTCCTTCTGGGAAAATAAACAAAGGCACATAATAAACAAACAAATGAAGAATTATTTTTCATATCCAACTCAGCAGTTGATGTAAGATATTTGCCTTGGTCTAGCAAGCTGCCAATACCACAATGACATCAGCCCCTAGAGGGCCCAACGAACACCAGGGAAGCCAGGGGTACCTAGCCCTCCCTGGAACCGTCCCCTTCCATGACCCACCATGCATTCAGAAAACATGTATCCCATACCTGCATCCCTATGCTGGAAACAGGCTGATCCCGGGGGTTTACTTGCCATCCAATCCAGATGAAATACTGGGCACCGGGTTCTGTGAGAGAACCTATCTCAAAAAATGAGATGGAGGAGCCAGTGAGATGGCTCAATGGGACTGACAACCGGAGTTTGACGCCCGGAACTTGCATTGATATAAGGAGAAACCCAACTCCCTCTTTCCCTCCACATGTATGGAAAAGACCTTGCTAATAGTCACTTTATTATAAAGGACTTTCGAATCAAAGTTAGCCAGACACAAAGTCTACTCATCTCATTGAACTTCTATACAATAAGAATGGCCATTCTGAAGCTGTGGGGCTTCACACTAGATTTTACACTTCCATTGTCAATTACGTTTTGTGCTCTTATCTGTCACTCACTCTCTCTCACACACACACACACACACACACACACACACACACACACACAAAGCCATCACAGTTAACACTAGAAAATCAAATAGCTTTATAACTTCCTTTACAACTCATTGGTCCTTTACCTGCATTTCCCCCCATCACCACCTCTTTCTTCTCCTTTCTGCATGTTATATGATGCCTATGCATACATTAGTTTACATGCACACATATATACATTATAGGCTAGGACACATATATAAAGAAAAACATTCAGAGTCTTTTTATTTTTCTTACTTTCTTCCCCCCCCCCCCCAGACAGGGTCTTTCTGTGTAGCCTTGACCGTCCTGGACTTGCTTTGTAGATCAGGCTGGCCTTGAACTCACAGCGATCCACCTGCCTCTGCCTCCCAAGCTCTGGGATTAAAGGCGTGAGCCACCACTGCTCGGCTAGAATCTTTTTCTTTCAAAGCAAACTTCACAACAAAAATTCCACTTCTCTAACACAAACTTGAGCCTGCAAAGCCCGGCTTAATAGTTTTGGCTTTGATGTGTAACTCCAATGACTTCTAATTTAAGCATCTAAAAGCCAACCTAACAGTCTTGGCCTTTCATTATAATAAATTGCCATTGATTGTTTACACGTAAAAGGATTTTAAAGGTCTTTAAGTAGTTTTTCTTCTTAATAAATCATTAGTGTTGCATTTGCCTTGTATGGCTACCTTGACAAATTACCAAAACCGGTGGCTTAAAACAATGCAGCTGCTCAGGAAGGTAAGACGTAGGATTCTAAGTTCAAGACCCACCTCTGCTGCAAAATGAGTTTGAGGCCAACAGGGGAACTAAAACGTGAAAAATTTTAAGTGCAGGGATGCGACCCAGTAACAGAAAGCTTGAGAAGCACGTGGGAAGCCCTAGGTTTAATCCCCACAACAAAATCACAAGGAAACCAACACAAGCTATGGAAGCCAGAGTTGGAGAGCCGCCACTGGTTAAAGCCAAGACATCCACCTGGCCTGGCGGTCCCCTCTGGAGGCCCCAGGGAAGCAGGTTCCCTGCCTGGCAGCCACTGGCCTCGGCCTCCCCTCTCTCCAACTCAACCTGCTTCCACTCTCACGTTTGGCATCCTACTTTAACTTCTCCGCTCCTTTTTCCAAAGCCCAGTGTGCTGACCCTGAGAGCCAGCTCAGTCTGTATAGGGTAGCTCCACTACTTTGATTCCCTTAATTAAGTCCCACTTTCCAGTCCCTTAAGCCATCTGCAGTAGACCCCAGGTTGCCGGGGTTAGAAAAAGAGCCTCCTTGTTAGAGATTATTGTCTGTCTGTCTGTCTGTCTGTCTGTCTGTCTGTCTGTCTGTTTGTTTACTTACTTGCTTGCTTGTTTGCTTTTTGAGACAGGGTTTGCCTACATAGCCCTGGCTGTCAGGGAACTCACTATATAGGCTAGGTTGGCCTTGAACTCACAGAGATCCATTTGCCTCTGACTCTGCCTCCCAAGTGTTGGGATTAAAGGTGTGTGCCACCACACCTGGCAGAGGTCATTATTTATCCCAGTCTGATCTTCTTTATAGCAACGTTACCAAATGTCTTCTCTCAGTGACGGTAGAAAGATAATTAAATGTGGCAAGCCATAATCAGATGTGTATAAACTGACATGACTGTTCCCTGGTATGGTTAAGGGGGAAAGTGTTTGTTTTTTGTTTTTTGGTTTTTTGTTTTTTGTTTTTTTAATGCAGGTATGAAAGAGACAGAACAGTCAGAGGCATCTGGAAGAGTCCAAAGCAGAGAGAGAAAGAAGTAGACTGAACATGGCCAGCAGGCTGGACCTGGCTAGGGCTCTCTGCAAGAAACGAAGAATAGCAGGAGACAAAGACTAGAGAAAACAGTGAGAGAAGCAGGAGCAGAGCATAGAGAGAACATAGCAAGAACACCAGGGCTATAAGGAGAATGAGCACCTGGGTGTGCGGTGGGGAGCCTGGGAGCTGAGGGGAGCTGAGGGCGGGAGAGGAGGCGAGAAGGGCTAGGATGCTAGCATGGACTCTGAAATGTGTAACCAGTACTTGTGACACTGAGGGAGCCCGGAGACCAGCATGAGCTTTGATATGCTGATAGGCACCGCAGGTAGCCACATGTCCCTTCTGCCAGAGGTAAGGGAAATGACTCCATTCGGTTTCCCAGGAACCAGTTTCACAAGTTCCTGAGGAATGCTGGGTTTTCATCTCACCGCCAGAAATCCTCCTGTAGTCCGGCTGAGCTCATTTCTGGATGTACGCATTGCCTTTAGGAGTTGGGAGAACTGGAGCGCCCTTTGGACTAGCCGAAAATGCACTGGTGTTTATTAAAGGTGCTGGATGGATAAGGCAGCTTGAGCTAGTCCTGCTAAGGCACCATTGCCAACAGGTAGAGCCATTAGACACGGATGTACCTACTTGGGAATCCTGGCTGCAAGGAGTAAAGAGGCAGCTTGACTGCTCGATTAACCTGGGAAGCCATACCACCTGTCAAGCAATGCTACTCCTGAGTGGCTGCAAGCACAGTGGGGGGGGGGGGGAACAGTGGGGAGGGGGGTAGTAGGGTGGGCAGTGGGGGGGATGAGCTCAGACCCCGCTATGCTGCATGTGCTATGCTATATGCTATCTGTATTTCCTACTCCGTCTCTTGGGATGACATGAAATGTGTGAGTCTTTTTTAACTTTATAAAGGTTGAAAACAACACATCAACATAAATCCATGTTCTCACAAGTGATGAAGCAGACGAAGTTTCCCTTCCCATCATGCTTTCCTCCTAAACTGGGAGAGCTGAGGACTTGAGTGGAGACTGAGGCTGGCTTCCAGGCCATTAGGAGGGGTGAGTGGAAATGTGTGTGCAGACCATCTTTGCACGTAAAGAGATCAAGGGGAAGGAGGAAGGTGGGGGAAAAGAAACACGAAGTATGTGGCCTTATAGACTTAAGACAATAGGAAGGATGGGAAGGTGGCTGGTGAGATGGTGCTGTGGGTAAAGGGGCTGCCAGGTCAGATGACCTGAGTTTGATTCCCCAGGTCCCACACAGTGGAGAGAATCAACTCCCACAAACTGTCCTCAGATGCCACACAAAGGATGACACCTAAAATTGATCTCTGCCCTACACACACACACACACACACACACACAGAGAGAGAGAGAGAGAGAGAGAGAGAGAGAGAGAGAGAGAGAGAGAGAGAGAGAGGTACATGCACACCCACCCCTCCCCTCCCCAGCACACCAAACCTAAGGTGAAACACACACCAGGACTTCATCGGGTGCATCTGGGTGAGTCTCCAGCCCCCCTGTCTCTCCTAGAGCCCCATTGCCAATTGCAAGCCTTCTTGGATGTGAAGTTCAACTCTTAGTAAGAAACCGATTTTTCCAAGGGTGGAAGCTCTGTCTTGTTTCTCTGTTTTCTTTTCTGGCTGAGCTCTGCCATCTTTACAGAATGGTCCTGAGCTGGAGCCCTGCTTTCCCAGCCTTTCCATTAAGTGAGGCATGTTCGGAAGGCAAGTATGGTTTTCCTAAGTATGATGCTCTTGGGAAAGCCCTTTGTTTTGCAAATAAGGCAATTGGGCTTCACAGGAGGCCAGGCATAGGGCTCTTCCCTGTGTCCTTGGCAGTGGCCATGCCCACAGTGGGTTTCTATGGATACTCAGTGTCATACAGACAGCTGTAAGTGGCCTGTGAACCCAGCACCATCCCTAAGGAAACATGGGCCCCTTCTAGTTTCCATCCGCAGCTTTCCCAGGTAGGTTATCATTTCAAAAGCCTCCGAAGCACTCGTCAGTGTCTGTGTTGGCCCGGCTTCCCCTGCTATACCTGTGGATGCGATTCCCTGACGTATTTCCTCTAACAATACACTCCTCCCACAACCACCTGCTCCCCTGGCAGCTGGCTCTTTCAGTGTGTCAAGCCTATAACTTGCTTCCAGCTCAAGCAAGATGCTTGGGGGACCCGAGCGAGGGTACTTCAAGGCACAGCTGGGCCTGGAGATAAGAAGGGCCATGCCAGCAGCTGGGTGGGCCACTCTGTGGAAGGGTGGGGAGACCTGGGTGAGGCTCAAGTTCAGTGATGGTGACTAAGCTACAGGGGAGAGCCCCCACTGTGATGGGGGGCTGCCTGAGGTGGAATGAGCTGATAGAAGCCTCTGCTCTAGCTCTCTCAGGTGGTAGCCAACCCTAGGAGGGATCTCAGCCCTGAGCTAGACCTTTAGGGCCCAGGCTAGATGGAGATCAGTATGGTCCATATGATGAAGGGTGGCTGGGGAAGGCCCTGTTCTTGGGGGGGGGGGGGCTCGGGGCCTCTGAGAGACAGCAGTTTATCATTCTGTCTCCACCCAACCCTAGGAGGCTCTCCAGAGACTGATAAACTCTGCATGCCATGTTTTCAAATAATTGCACATTTGTTTCTGTTTACATAAGTGGTTAATGATCATTCTTGGAAAATGTTGACAGGGGAAAATAATATTCTATAGTTCGCCTAAGCCACACCAATCAAAATAACCTGTACTCTAGGTTTGTTTAGTGCATGGGCTTTTATGCATATAAGATGGCATAGCAGGACTTGGAATATAATTATATTCTATATTTTCTGACCACATAATACCTCACAGTCTGTCTTTGCTACAACAAACTTTATAGACATAACTTTCAGGTTGTCCTCAAAGACAGATCTGCCTGCCTCTGCCTCCTAAGTGCTGGGACTGAAGGTGTGCACCACCGTGCCTGGCAGCATAACATAATCTTAGAGTCTTCCTTTGATTTGGAGGAGGTGATACTTTCTCTGTCATTTCTATAGGGTCAGGCTGCTTCAGTTTTAGGTGGTTACAAATAAGGCCATGTTAGCATACTGTATTTTATACCTTCAATTACTTCCTTAGAGGAAATCTCCGAGGTGACATTCATCTACTTAAATCACATAAACATGTATAAGAACAAAATGCTTAGACCTGGAAAGATGGGTCAGTGAGTGGTTAAGAGCACTGACTGCTCTTCCAAAGGACCTGGATTCAATTCCCAGCACCCACATGGCAGCTCACAACTGTCTGTAACTCCAGTTCCAGGGGACCTGACACCCTCACACAGACATGCGTGCAGACAAAACAATGCACATAAAATAAATAAATTATTTAAAGAAGAATGAAATGTTTATACTGTATTAGACATCTTAAAATAGCTTCTAATTTTCTTCCTATGGATGTGTGTAATACATTCTCATTGTAAAATGTTAAAAAATATAGAGACATAAAAATAATAGAAAATGATTAGTAATCCTGCCACTGAAAAATGATAAGCTCTTTCCTATAAAGTCATCCCTTAGATTCAAGGTGGGTATGTGTAAAGTGTTCACAAAACCCCCCTGCATATTCCATACACTCTAATTCTCTTACAGAGAATGATAGCATGTTTTCCATAAACTAAGCTCATTGTCCTCTGGCCTTCAGATCCTCTCACCATGTTTAATGCAATGGAAACGCCATACAAATACCATAATATGTCCTTTAGGGAATAACAAGAAGAGATCTGTACATATTCAGTAGAAATACAACCCCTACCCCTGCATTTTCCATCCAAGGTTGATCGACTCCACAGACGTGAAGCCCGTGGATACAAAAGGCTGACATGATGGTACCTGCCTCTTCCCCTGCTATCCTGGAATCATTTAGTATGTGAAAAGTTGTACCTGCTTACTTTAATGTATTTTCCCACATCATTAAACATTCTCCTAAAACATATTTTCCTTTGTATGTGTGTGTGTGTGTGTGTGTGTGTGTGTGTGTGTGTGTGTGTATGTACATGTAGGAGTTTGGATATATATGTGTGGAGGTTGGATTTAAACAGTAGTCTTCCCAGATGGATCTCTTCCTTCTGGATCAGGGCAGACCCTGGATCCCAGAGCTCACCAATTCAGCTGGCCTAAGTAGCCAGGTAGTTCTGGGTATCCCGTTTTTCCCTCCCATGTGTTGGGTTATGGGATGGTGGGCACACATTTGTATAGGTGCTGGGGATCTAAACTTCAGTGCAATTGGGCATAATGACTTGTCACCCCAGAAAGGAGGGGTGGGGAATTCAAGGGGGTCCTGTTAGCATCCTCAGGTTCAAATGTCAGAAATACCACTTAAACTAGCCTAAACCAAAGAAAGACGAATTAGTTTGTTCACAGGTTAACCAGAGGTCGGTGTGATTCTGGCTTTAGTCCTGTTTGGATACTGAACACAAACCATGCTCCCAGGAGCTCTCTCGTAGCCTCCCTGTCTGCAATGCTCTGACTGAGCTCCCTTCTCAGGCAGCCTCTCCTCGGCAGTTCCAGACAGATGTGGCCCCCATCCTGCTTCCTCCTGGTCCTAATAGCAACATACATTCGAACCTGGACCAGCCACATTGGTCAATGTGGACACATCTGCAAGTGGCAGAACCCACAAGAACCACATGATATCACCTGAGAAAAATGGTTCTTCAAAGAAAACTGCTTGGCTGTCAAGGAATGGAGGATTGCATGCTGGGAAGACAAACATCTGGTATGCTTATCACCTCACAGAGAAAGATAGGGTTGCAGGTAGGCATTCTGAATCATTCCAGAGCCTGTCACTCAAGAACACAGGACTAGGAAGCATCGTAGTGGGTTAGCAAGGAATCCAGGAGAACTGTATGGAGTCTTGCCCACAGCGCCATCTAGTGCTACATCATGGCGTAGCCGAGAAGCCATGGGCAAAGCACCTGGAAGTAGGCTTCCCATTCGGCTACCAGACAGGGTGGCCGACTGAGTGGTCAGGAATCATTTCAGTCCTATGAGTAGTGACATTTGGGAACACAAAGCTAAGATGCGAAAGCGGCTGCTACGCATAACTGGCATTCTGGAAGAGAGAAGAAACTCAGGCCACGTGGGTCTAGAATGGCAGTAGCTGCCTTGAGCCAAAACTAGAGCGAGGGTTGGTTTTTACGCGACTTTAACCGTCTGTGCAGGAGTGGGCCTTCCTCCTAGGCACTGAGTTCCTTGGCCTTACAGTGATTTGATGGTTCTAACTTGGAGATGTAACATGTGAGACCCGGCCAGAACACTTCGGGATTTAAATTATACAACTTTATTCCACCTTGGAGGTGAAAAAAAAAACAACAGCCATATGGTGCCGAGACAATACTGTGTTCCTCCTTCATTTCTCTTTTCTGAGGCTCCCTCCCCACTGTGGGCCCCCACCCCACCCCCCACGCCCGTATCCAGGCAGCCCCGTGCCCTCCTAGTACTGCCGTAGACCCTCAGATCTGCTTGCCACCTACAGTGTCTCTGCTACACAGTTGGCCCCCTTCTCCACAACGCCAGCATTTGACACAGCCCACTGTCCGCAAAAGTCCAGATATAAACTCATCCTGGAGCCTTGCTTTTAAAAATGATCAGTTTCATTCTAAACAACCCAAGTTCCACATTGTAGTCACTTCTCTGTATATTCGTTTCTGTGGTTACTCTTAGTTGTTGTTTTTTTTTTTAAATTACTATTGTACATATGCATGGTGGGGGAGGGGCTGTGCCAGTGTGGGCATGTGCAGATCATAGGACACCGCTGTGAAGTTAGTTCTCTTCTGCTCTTACGTGGGTCCTGGGGGTGAAACTCAGGTTGCCAGGCTTGAGTGGCAAGTGCCTTGACCTGCTGAACCAGTGCACTAGTCTCTTTAGCTGTGTTTCAGTTTAGTTTCTTCCAGGTAGGCCCCTAGAACTGTCACAGGGCCCCAGACCTTAGCAAAACCGACTCCATGATGCAAGTGCCAGTCAGGCTGTAAAATATAGCACACACACAGCACCAAAATCAAAGACTAATCCATCGAAGTCCATAGTTCTGGGAAAGTCTCTAAATGTACTGACCTTGCTTTCTGGCTGCTGCAGTTCTGGCTGACTGTTCTTGTTAACTTAAGTATGTCAATCCGGGGCATGGTTTTTGTGTGTAACAGCTCACCCTGAGAAAGGCTTAGAGCACACGGGGGGATCCCAAACATGCAGTGTAGTCTCCAGCAGACTAATAAAGACGTCCAATTGGCTTAAACCCATTGTCCAAGCCGTCTTCTCTGGTGAGTACCTCGCAAGAACCACGGTGGGAAGTTTATAATATGGCCTTCCTTCCTTGACAGCGAAGAGTTAGACAAGGTCTTGTGTCTCCTTTAAGGCCAGGTTGGCTTTGTTGGCTTTAACTCAATATGTAGTTAAGGATGACTTTGAACTCCTGGTACTTTTGCTCTGCCTCCTGAGTGCTGGGACCACAGGCATGCACTACCAAGTTAGCCTAATATAACTTGAGTTCTCGACAAAGCATAGATTTTCTTCAAGTAAAGAATAATTAGTTAAGGGACTGGAGAGATGGCTCAGAGGTTAAGAGCACTGGCTGCTCTTCCAGAGGTCCTGAGTTCAATTCCCAGCAACCACATGGTGGCTCACCACCATCAATAACGTGATCTACTGCCTTCTTCTGGTGTGCAGTTGTACATGCAGGCATGACACTGTATACATATTAAATCAATATTTTTTTAAAGGAATTGGTTGAAATCCATGTGGCCAAGTTCTAGTTGTGAGCAAGTTTGATTATTTGCTAAAACCATGTAAGGAGGATGGCCACATGACAAGCCCAGGACAACAGGTGTAAATAAACAGGGCCTGGCTCCCTCAGGAGCAGCAGTGAGATCATAAGAAAGCTTCTACTGAGTGTCACATATGCTGTGCACACACATTAGGTCATGTTGTCTTTAGCCCTCTCTAGTGAGAATCCTTAGTGTCATACACACACACACACACACACACACACACACACACACACAAATATATCCCTGGGCACTGGCAAGATAACAGATTTGATCCCTGTAGCCCATGCAAAAATGGGAGAAGAGATTCTGCTCCACAGAGTTGTCCCCTGCTCTCCAGGCACACACCACAGCATGCCCACCCCTCCCCCCCCCCACACACACACATGTACAATAAGAAAAACTTGAAACAAGGACTTTAGGCCTAGAAGGAACTTTGCTCATAAAATTAGACCCAAACCTCAAACCCACACAAGCCTCCCCTGCTTCTGCCTACAAGCTAATAAACTAAGCACAATCACAAAACAGCTAACTTTTCAGTAGAGAAAGAGACACCCTTCCTTTGATGACACCCCCCCGCCCCCCAGGGGCACAGAGGTGCTAGAATTTCCTTACGACTGGATCCAGGACACAGGGCTAAAACCTCATAGCTTAATAATCCTGGTGGGTCAAACACCAGGGACGTTAGCAGCTAGGTCTTCTCAGTACAGACTTAGCATCTGGGAGTAGAAATGAGAGGGAGATTTGGAGTGAGTGACATGGAAAACTGTCCAGTGCACAAGTGGGCTTTCTTCCTGGAGAATGCATTCACTGTCCCTAAAACCTGTGTCCCTGGGTTGATTTCGATGCCTCCACTCAGAAATAGTAAACAGTTGCCCTTGTTGGCTCCCTGGCGGAGCCGGGGCACAGAGACACGAACTCTAGTGCCCTCTAGTGGCACAGTTCTAGTCTCACTGTCCAGCTCAAAGAGGAGTTGGTGGCAACATACTAAAGAGGAAAAGCTGGGAGTCAGCTGTAATGGGGTTCTGCTCTGAATCCAGGCCCCACCCCCACCCATGAAAACACCTCAAAAGATGTCCATGTCACCAAAACGCCCACATCCTGAGCCTAGAAGCCTCCCTCCGCCACACCCTCACTGTTCTAAGCTTCCAGGAGAGCTTCCAAACGCCCTGCCTTGTTCTCTTCTTTGTTTCCACTCTATGCTAGTCAACTAATCAAACACAGCCTCTCCAAGATCTCTTTCTGAATACAGAGGGAGGCCAGCAAAAAGAACACACCCCTGGGAGTGCAGAGACAAATACATGAGGATCACAGAGTCCTGTCCATGCCCACAAAGCCTGGGAAGCGGGCCATCTTCAGCAGTTTCTGACATTGGAGGGAGAGACCAGCACGAGGCCTCCATTCTGCTCAAATCTCCTCTCCACCTAGTACCGCAGTGCATCACACCTTGGCCCAACCTTCTGGAAGAGGCAGGCTGCAGTGCTGGGCTGGAGAGTGGACAAAAAGAAAGGACTCAGGTTTTGTTGGGCAGGGTGGGTCTTAGGTACAGGTCAGGCCACGGGGTCAGAGACAATAGAGAGCCCACTTGGTATCTCAGAGGGATTATGGGAATCAGCTAGTATACAGTCATCAGTAGTCAACCCATCCTGGGGGTCAGTTTTCAAGACCCCTGGAGCCAGCTACACATATACATACAAATACACATACATACATACATACATACATACAAACAAACAAATATATCTTGTTTTCCAAAGCATATATACCTATGATAAAGTTTAATTTATGAATTAGGCAGAGTTAGAGGTTAACATTAGCTTAAAATGAAATAGAACATTATAACTATGTATCAGAATAAAACTTCCAGTGTTACTTTTCTTAGGCTTTGGGGCTGCTATCAAGCCCAATGGGGAGTACTTGAACACAAGCACCGCAGCACAACAATCATCAATATGATGGCTGAGAGGACTCCTAAGTGATTAACAAGGGAAAGTAGTGTACACAGCATAGATACACTGGACAAAATGGTACGTGGCATCCTGGGTGAGGCAAAGCAGGATGGTGCAAGATTCCTTCACACTACTCAGAGTGGTGTGCATCTTCAAATTTGTGGATTGTCTTTTGGAATCTGATATTTTGATACCTGATTGTGTTCACATCTGATATTTTCAGACAGTGGTTGACCACAGAGAACTGAAGCCACACCAAATGGAACCTCCGGGGGGGGGGGGGGGGCGGCCAGGGGACTACTTGGGAAACATTTGTGCTTGATTCATTCAATTTAGCCACTCATCAAGCAAGTGGATGGATAATATTATATGTTCAATGGCTGTATATATTCTCTTTATTTACTTATTTATTTTTATTGTATGCGTTGGTATTTTGCCTGTATGTATATCTGTGCCAGATCTTGGAGTTATAGACAGTTGTGAGCTGCCATGTGGGTAGTGGGAATTGAACCAGGGTCCTTTGGAAGAGCAGTCAGTGCTCTTAACTGCTGAGCCATCTCTCCAGCCCAGCTGTATATATTCTTTTATTTTAAAAATCATTTCTATTTTAGGTGTTGTACTAAAAGCAATCCCTCTCCCCACCCACTGTGTCACATGGCAACAGTGGCCTTTGCTAAGGACCAGAGATGGGAGAGGATTTGCAATTGGCCTTGCACACTCAGGTCTATAAAACTCCGCTGTAGTTTCTTCGGATTCCAAAAGAGACTAGGAAAGAATTTGGTCTGACAGAGTGAATTCATTTGCAGGTTGGATATATGAGGAGAGAGAGGCTGTTTCCTCTCTGCGACTGTGGCAGTCTTACGATTGGTAGAGAGCATGAGACAAAGGCCAGGAGATGCTGATGTTGGAACTTGAGAGCAACAACACCTTTCTTGGCTCTGGCGAGCTTTACTTTACCCAGAGGACTAGGGGACCAGAGTCACCCTGAGAAAGTGGCTCTCCAGCCAAGAGCTTCACAGAGTGAAAGTCAAGACAAACTGAGAACAACTTCTGAGAGCGGGAGAGAACCCAACAGAGGGTTAACCCCCGAGATGTGTCATCCAGAGACTTTATTGGATTTATGGCAGAAGTGAACAAAGACTGAGGTAATTTTGTTGAAACTGGTTGTTTTCTGGTCTATCACAGGCTAAGCCAATGTGGGCTCACACATTGTTTGTTTGCCATGCTGGTCTGACCATAGAGATGACTCTGAGCTATTTCCCTAATCATGGGAATAGTCACATACTGTGTCCAGCACAGGGCATTCTTTTTCTCCCTTGGCTAATTAAGCTACGTTCTCTCTTTGTTCCTGTGTTAGATGGCTAGCTTGTAGCTGGCCACGGGCCCTTGCCCTTACAGGGAGCCCACTTGTATCCAAGCCACAGGATAGCTCCTTTCCTTGGGGACATTCACGAGGCCTCCGGTTGCCTCCACTGACTCTGTCCTCTACATGGTGGAGCACACATGACTCTCTTAGAATTTAGAATGTCCCCTCTGTCCCACCAGGGTTCTAACCCACTCTCCCTTGGTGTAAGACCACTGTCTCAGTTACCCTCAGCCCTACAGAAAACCTCCTTAGGCTTTGGCCAGAGAGAGAGAGAGAGAGATCTGATTGCTGCTGATTCTGAAAATGGAGGAAGGGGCCATAGATGAAACACACGATGCAGAATCTGTAATTTCTGTGACGTCCAACTTAGTGTTTCCACCAATGTATTTGAAAAGTACCTTGATTTCTGATGTCCTTTGTTCTGTTGCTATGGGAGAAAAATTCATGAGCCTGCTTCCACACTGGAAGGTGGAATTTGGAGAAAAGTGAATCTGTGTTCCTGTGCCATGGACACATGGCCCCCATATTTGGCTCCAGAATAAACTATCTCCTATCCCCTTGGAGGTGAGAGCTGTGCTTCTGCATGACAACACCGAGTTCCTAATATTAACATCCATCAAGTAGATACATTCCCCGATCTCATAGGCCGCGGTATGCCATTTTATAACCTTAAAGGCATAACTGATCTATTCGGTGGCAGGTGACATGCTAGCACTGGAAGCCTATCATACTGTTAAAACATGTTAAACCCTCTACTTAACCTTCTCAAATCACCTTTCCAGTTATAATCATTATAGAAGAAAACCCAGGCATAGAACAAGAGGAAACATAAAACCTCTTGCTGGGAGTGACAGCAGTGCTGGGAGGCGGCAGATTAACTGGGGAGGAAACAGGACTGTAAGCATTATTTAGAAACACAACAAACAACAGCCTGGCAGGTCAGAAGGCCATCCTCTTCCCCAGCAAGGAGACAGGAAGCCAGCTGCACACGCAGGGCACCTCCCAGCTGGGGTCAGCTTTGGAAGGCCCCATCACATCCTGAACAGATCTCTCTGGGTATATGGAGAAACTTTTGCCGTGTTAAACCTGGCCCAGAAGGACAGCCACACCTGTCCCAGATCTGTGTCCCCAGCTTCCACGGGGTTGACTGAAAGCAGATGTGTCACATGGCCTCCGTGAGAAGCCTCAGTTTCCCCATGTGAAGGTCCAGGGGACTGCGGTTGTAATGTTCATGCTAGATGGGAGGAGGAGAAAAAAGACCTCAATTAAGGACACATCGTGAACATTTATGATGTGAAGACATTTTCATGATGGTGCAGATACTAGTGTTGCTGGACTTAAGATCACAGCCTGCACCACAACAAGCCAGGTTCGGGCACCTGTCTTGGGTAATTATATTAATACATCTGAGTTAGTAGTAAAAGCAGGCAAGGGGGGTTAATTCAATATGACTACACTAGGAAGAGAGACAAAGAGGTTCATCAGCCTTCCAAGTCCATCTTCAGGGTCTGACTTGAGATTACAGTTTAAGTGTTGGGGGCTGGAGTGTCTTCTGCCCAGTGTTTTAACAAGTTCCAGGACAGACGTTTCCTCTCTGGCTGGTCCAGGCTTTCGTCTTTCTCTTCTTCCAGCATGAGAGTCCTGGGAGAATTTTAGTTTCTTCTGGTCCATGATTTGAAAAGTCTGACAGTGAGACGGAAGCACACAGTGTCTCTTTAGGACATCTTCATCTCTGCCAGCCTGGGTATACTAGGGACATTTAAACAACCATGAAACTATGAGGCATTTTTTTTTCTCTTCAAAGAAATCTTCCTTGACAATTCATACTAGAATGTTCTTCTCATGTCTAGGGTGGATTAGTGTCTCCTTCCAAGTCTGTGTCTACCCAGAGCCTATAAATGTGATCTCATGGGAAACAGGGTCTTTGCAAATGCAGACAGGGTCAGATAAACTCACAATGGACAGGAGCAAGAGCTGAACCCCACATGACTAGTGTCTTTATAAAAGGAGAACAAGCGACTGCAGAATGTTCAGCTCCAAGGGGAACATGTGTGCCATACCCCCTCCTCGAAAGGCTTGGGGATCACTGCAGAAGAGAGGGCTGAAAGAGAGTGAGACCCAGGACTGGTAGCTACAAGGAAACATCTGGGCAAACAGGGCAGCCGCGGTATGAACTCACAGCGATTGTGACAAGTGGTACAAGACCTGTGCAAACCCAAGCCAGGCCAAATCCCAGCATGGAGGGGAGGTGGGCACACTGGTATATCCCTAGACAAGGAGCTACTGGCAACTGGTAACTGCTAGAAGTCAGTCTGATCCAAGATTTGCTCTATCCTCACCTAATAAGTTGACTCCACTCGAGCGGAAAGCCACTCAATCAAGAATATTTGGGCAATAAAAACTGACCTTGACAAAATTAGGTGGGAAGTGAAGGGGGTGGAGCTGGAAAGAGTTGGGTGATGGAAGGTAAAATAATCAAAATACATTGTATTATATATCAAAGCATATATACATATATATGTTATGTACATAAATATCAAACAAAAGGTAGAAGGTACCTGAGGAATGACACTAAAGATTGTTTTTTGACTCCCGTAAGCACACACCCACACCTGTGCGAGCACTTGGTCTCACACCTACAAACACACACATGAGAGAGAAACTTGGACAAAGACACACAAAGATAACAACAGAGGGTGCTGGAGGTAAGACTGAAGTGACACATACAGCCTTGAGAAAGACCAGGGACTATTGAAGAGCAGAAGAGACACAGGAGGATCGTTGCCTAGAATCTTTAGAATGCACAGCCCCACTGGCACCTCGATTCAGAATCCCAGCCAAGAGCACTGGGAGATCATGGCTCTCTATTCCTTGAAGCTATTCAGTTCAGAGTAAGTGATGGCAACTCTAAGAAATGAACCTCTTCCTATAGTTTTCTTCCATCTTTCCAAATAACTGTTACACGTGAATTACTAGTAAATAATGTATGGCATAAGGATGCATACAAGTCTAAAACGTTAGTAGAGGTTCCCTTAAAAGATACTACCACAATCCTGATAAGTTCATGAAATAACAAGAATTTTAAAGGATAGACTACCTTGAGGTAGCCTGGTCCTTAGATCATCTCAGAGGCCACCTAGGTCAGTGTCTGAATGCCAGCTCGCTTTAGATACCTGTCATGGGATTTTCTACCGGGTAAATTGTCCCGACTGTTGATTTTATTTTTATAGCAACAAATTGTCAACAAACAAGACCAAAAGTGGGAACTGGAAACCCTCGTGTTACAATCCTTGAGTCCCGCTTGGGAGTCATACAAGTCGCTCCAATCTCCCCAATTTCCAGGTTCCTGGTTGTTAAATGAGGTAATAAAGGATGGGCAGTCTCTTCTCTGGGTCTAATCTCCTGTGGTTTTATGATCCCATTACAGACAAATAGTTCAAAGTTGGTGCACTCAGTTGCCCACTCATGATTTACACTCACGGACCCACTCAATAATGGGTTAGAAATACTTCTTATACACTGCATCAGTAGTAACTATGCACACATGTTCTTCTTCCTTGTTCTTATCCCCTGACAGTAAAGTGTAGCTACATGCACAAACCTTATATCATATTAGGTCTTATAGGCAATCTAGAGATGGGTTAAAGCATTTGTGAGGAACATGCAAATACTACTTATACAAGAAACTTCCGCATATGCAGATTTTGATACCTGAGGAAGTCCTGGAGTTAATGCCCCACAGATCCGGAGGGGCAGGTGTTATTTACCCCAAAGCACAAAAGCCTTGGTCACCGCTATGAATAGCATCTCAACCTGCCCCTGGCAACAGAGAACGCAATGCAAGGATGCAGACAGGCAAGCCCAGGCAGTCCTATTTAGAGCCCCGGGCTTCTCCTTAGATACTGTTGGGTAAGTCCCACAGGAAAGAATTCCAGAGTACGTCAGAGAGTTTATTGACTAAGCAGCAAAACAGGACTCAGCTGAAGAGACTCAAGTGAGGGCATCAGGACAGGAGTGCACCAAAGCATCACAGAAGTAGAAGGAATTCCCAGGGTTCAGCTAGGTAAAGAGAGAAATCAGAACCGGAGATAGGGTGGGGGTGGGGGTGGTCCTTCCTATGTTTCCCCTATTTCCTAGTAAGCTATCTAGGTCAATTCAATGGGACTTGAGTGACTTAAACTTCAGGCCTGGCCATGGCTGAAGATCAGCCTTCTGAAGCCTGAGTGATGAGGTGGAACACCGGCCCTGACCATCCAGAAACAGGAAGTCTCCACTTTGCTGATAGATTGCACGTAGGGTTTGAGAAGGTCAGATCTTGGAGACTAGAGGGTCATCAATCCATGAGATTCTGGAAGAAATGATATAGTTTTCTGATACATTGGATTGTATAAACAATAAAGCATAGCACGATTGTTAAGCCTAGACTCAAAATCAGCACCCGAAATAAAGGATCTTTTCCCACATGAGGAGCTTTAGAACAGAGAATGCTAGACTGTTGGGGGATGGTCTAATGTATTTTGATGCTAATTACTGTTTGCTGTCTCTGTGACCCACATTTGGATTAATAAAGAGCCATCCCTTCTGGGCAGGGCAGATGAGATAGGTGTGGCTAAGGGTCCCAAGAAGGAGAGAGAGGAATCCTGGGAAGAAGAAGAGAGACTGCCACAAGGAAAAGGGAGAGAGACCCTGAGGAGAGGAGAGGAAGGCTGCCATGGGTTAGATAGAGGAGAATGACATGGCCAGCGTGAATTAAAAAAAAAAAAAAATCCAGCCCAGATAAAGAACATTAGCAAGTATTTGGGATTATGGGCAGGAGATAGCTTGATGAAAGTTATTAAAAACAGATGGCACGGGACATGGGCTACCTGCCCCACTATGGGAGGTGGTTTAGAGGATTGATATCTGCCCTGACCCAGGTTAACTAAGGCTATTTTAAAATATAGCAAGTCTCTGTGTCTTAATTGATTGCTAGCCGGGCCTACTAATAATACAGATAATTTTAAAATAATACTAGACAGTCACTAAACTGCAAGACAGATACAGCTGGAGATATGGCTCAGCAGTTAAGAGTACTGGCTGCTCTTGCAGAGGACCCAGGTTGGGTCCGCAGCACATTCAGTGGCTCACAGTTGTCTGGAACTGCAGTTCCAGGGGATCCAACACCCTCTTGTGACCTCTGTGGGCACCAGGCAAACACGTGGTACACAGACATGCAAAACACTCATACACATTAAATAAATTTGTAAAATATTTTATTATCTTGTGCATGTCAATGTTTTGTCTGCACGAATATCTGTGTGCCATGAGCATGCAGTGACCTTGGAGGCCAGAAGAAGGCACTGGATTTCACAAACAGTTGTGAGCAACCATGTAGGTGCTCTAAACCCAGGCCCTCTAGAAGTGCAGCCCATGATCTTAACCAATGACACAGTGCTCCAACCCCAAAATGAAATCTTTAAAAGAAAAAACAAAAACAAGCCAGGCGTGGTGGCGCACGCCTTTAATCCCAGCATTGGGGAGGCAGAGGCAGGCGGATCGCTGTGAGTTCAAGTCCAGCTTGGTCTACGAAGCAAGCCCAGGACAACCAAGGCTACACAGAGAGACCCTGTCTCAAAAAACCAAAAACAAACAAACAAACAATCAAACAACAACAAAAAGCAAAATAACTCAAGACAGACAGTCATGGGCATAGCAGTTTCACCACCAGATTATGAAATTTTTATGTATATACATATGTATGTTTGTATATCTGTCTATCTGTTTGCTTTCTTATTGATTGGTTGATTGGTTGGTTGACTAAGACAAGGTCTTGTGTAACCTAGGCTGGCCTTCAATTTGCAGTGTAGCTGAGAGGCTGACCTTGATCCCCAATCCTCTTGATTCCAATGTGATGACAAATGTGAAGACAACTACTTCTTCTTCTTCTTCTTCTTCTTCTTCTTCTTCTTCTTCTTCTTCTTCTTCTTCTTCTCTTCTTCCTCCTCTTCCTCCTCCTTCTTCTTCTCCTTCTTCTTCCTCCCCTTCATTTGGATTTTTGAGACAGGGTTTTTGTGTGTAGCCCTGGCTGTCCTGGAACTCGCTCTGTAGACCAGGCTGGCTTCAAACTCACAGAGCTCCACCTGTTACTGTGTCCCAAGGGCTGGGATTAAAGACGTCTGCCACCACAGCCCAGCAAGTTTCTTCTTTAGCAGAGTAATTTCCAAGCACCATCTGTGGCCCAATCTCAATTAAACAACTGTTCCAGAGCTCTTCTAATTTGATCAAATAATCACAGATACAGGAAGGATATTTCCAGATTTGGGCTGACTACAAATGGACTGCTTATAATAGGACAGTTAGTTAGTTAGTTAGTTAGTTAGTTAGTTAGTCAGTCAGTCAGTTAGTTAGTTTCCTTGTTGGAGGACCAAAGCAATCATTCCTTTGAAGAGTACAAAGAATTCACCTGACAGTTCAGATGGATTCCTGATACTGATTGTAATTCAACAATATTACTAAAAGAAATTGATTCTCTGATATCAAATAGATTTGGAGAACTGGAACTAGATTGGCTGCTGTTAGTGGTCCCTCCCAAGGGTTTTGTGGTAGTAGCCTTTGTCCACAGGCAGGTACTTCCAGAATGGATTGGGTAATACCTTTGGACACCCTCGAATGCAAGGACACTGGAGGTCCTCCTTCAAATCTCACCTCTGTACAACATAGACAGAGATCTGGTTTTCATTGGCAAAATCATCTAGTTTCCAATTATATTCCTCAAATAAATTATAGATATTTTATGACACCTGGAGCACTAAGGACACACCAAAAGCCATTGATGACTCATCCCAAGGGACCCCACTGCTAAACTCAGAAGTTAACTTTTTTGTTTGTTGTTTTTTTTCTTTTACTCCTTTTTGAGACGGAATCTCTCTACACATCCCTAAGCTATCAATGAAAATGATCCTCACAGCCATCCTACAAACTGATTTTGACAATAGTCCAGGGAGGAACCTGTGCCATCTACAATGTGGAATGCTGTGTGTGTATATATTATACCCCACAAGACTTACACACTGAAGTTAAAGCAACACCACACTCTGTTTTGACTCTCACTGTTGGGTTAGCTATGATAGCTCTCAGGTAGCACATAGTGAAAGTGTTCTGCTTTAGGACTTAACCTTAAGACTAGCTGACCATAACAATTGGCTTTATTGTCTATACAATCCAGTGTCACAGATGATGACATCATCCCAGATTCCCAAAAAGCGATTCCCCAATCTCTAAGCTGACCTTCTCGTGTTTCCCCTTAATTGCCAAAGGCTAAAGCTTTCAAAGCCAGAGAGCTCACTGTGAAAGTACTACAAGGATCTGGATTTGAATCTCAGAACCTACATTAAAAAAAAAAAATCTAGTTGTTTTCGAGATGGGGGGCAGGGGTAGGGACAGGTAGATCCTGGGGGTCAGTGGCCAGCCAGGGTAGCCAAATTAGTGAGTTCCACACTCAGTGAGTGACCCTGTCTCAAAATAAATAATAAAAAGTAAAATTAATGAGTGAACAAGCTAGACTAGATGGCATCCTGAAAAACAATAGCCAAGGTTGGCCTCCGGCCTCTACACATACCTTCAGGTACACACCCATCAGTGTACAGATACACACACACACACACACACACACACACACACACACACACACCCCAGATCCGGGGTTGGGAGGGTAGGGATAGGGGGTGCACTACAATCCCTAAAGAGGCAGAAGCCACACCCTGTACAGAACACAGAAGCTTCAGGCATCATCAAGTCTTAAAATTAAGAGACCAAGGTCTCAGAGGAAGGAACTGAAGCAGGAGGCTATCTAGTTAGAAAACAAAAGGAAAGGGGTCCCTTCGTTCCCCCCCCTCCCCCCCGCAAACCGTTTTTATTTTTGTCTCTCCTGGACTGAGCCCCAGGAATGCCTTCATAACTAACCAGAGACCTGCAATAGAACCGCCCTCCCCTCCCAGAGAATCATTACACACAAGACTGTTAAAATGGCAGTACGACCTTCTTGTGACCTTTGATTAGGGTTTCTATCTGTATTAGCATCCCTTCCCTACCTGCAAGCCCGCACCACATAGTTAAAAAAAAAAATCTCTTCAAGGATAGAATTCCAAGGGTAACAAAAAGAAATATACCAGCATATACTTTGCCTAATCTCTACACTTAGTTGTATGTGAGGTGGCTTCAAACCCCAAGGTCACAAGTGCAGCTCCTTCTGGGGCGCTGAGGTGCCTTTCCGTCCTGATGCCTGCGCTTGCATCTCTTCAATGGAGGCTTGTAAATGTACTGACTTTGCTTGACTCTGACAGTCTTTTCGGTGGAGGACATCAAGGACCCAGCAGACTCTGAGCAGAAGCCCCAGGGCTCTAAGCAGGAAGGCTCCAGTTGCTCTGCCTGCAGTATTGAATTTCTTGCTTAACTGAATTTCAAGTCCTGTTGTATAACATTACCAGAAAGGGCAGGTGACCCATGCTGGGGCTAAACCAAGGGATTCTGTTTTAAAGCGAACTCCTGGCTATGTGCCAGCATGTTTTATAAAGCTCTAAACATTAAAATATTTTCAGGTGTATAGTAAGACGGTCCCATCTGTGGTCTAAGCCCTATTTCCGGGTCTCCTCTCTCAGGTACACAACTCTGAAACTTTAAAGCAATAAACTGAGGGGGGGGGGTGGAGAGAGGGGGGAGGGGGTGGAGCTTGAGCTAGGAACACTTCATGGAGTCAGTACGCAGGACCGTGCGGGGCAGGAGATGGGTCTTTGGCTTGGAAAAGACAAGAGGCTCACTGGCAGAGTACCTTTCCATTTGTGAAGCAAGACCAGTTACTGGCAAAATGGGAAAGCGCACAGAACTGGGCAGGTGAGAATGGCCCAGTGAAGGCTTGTCATGAAAGCCTGGGGGCCTGAGTTCAGCTGCTGTTACTGTGAGTGGAAGGAGAGAACTTTCTCCAGAAAGTTACCCTTGACATGCCTGAATGGCTTCTTCGCTGACATAATTGAGCCGAATTTATAGTAAAAAGGCAGGTTCATTGGGGGCAACTCTCAGGTTCAGCGACCTCAAAGGAGGGGGTCAATGAAGTCCAAAGGCTGGGTTGGGATAAGGGCTTCTTAAAGGGGAAGGTGGGAATTATGAAACGATAGTGGAATATAGCCTTACTTGGTGTGTTTAGGGCCCTGTAGGTGGGTCTTAGGTCCAGCGGTCACTTTAGAATCCGGAACTAGGATCTGGCGTTGTCCAGTGTTCTGTGAAGGCTTTTGAAAGCACGGACTACTGGTCAGAAGAGAAGGGCGGGACCTCTTGGTCCAGGCCATGTTGCCTTTGTCCTAAAACCTCCGGCCTAATTATGTCCACACACTAACTGCGGCACATGTGCCCCGGCCCCCAATCATGCACAGAATAATGAATGAGTGGATGAATGAATGATAGTGTCCTGGGTTGGGCCACAAGGCCTAGGAGGAGCACCAAGGACAGATAAAGCGCGGTCTTACCATCATCACCTTGCAGCTTGGGGACAATCAGGCTAGCCAGAGGTGGCCAAGAGCCACGTGGACCTCCAGAGAGAGCCTAGCAGGAGCATGCAAGCTAGCCTAGCTCTCGACGCCAATCATCCGGCAGGCCCCGCCCGACGCAAGCCGGTTTCCCACCCTCCCCAGCGTGCGCGCTCTCGCCTCCTACGTGCGCGCGCCGGCGCCAGCTGTGACGTGACGTTGGCGGGTACGCGCAGCGTGGCTCCCGGAAAGGAGCGGAACCTCGGGCAAGCTGGTGGCCGAGATGCGGTGCGCTAGCGGCCGCCCGCCCCCCCGGAGCCGCGGCCCGCCCAGCAGGTGAGGCCGGGGTCCCGAGGGGCGAGGGCAGCGGGAGGCCAAGGCCCTATCCAACCGTCCCCGCTGCCACATCCGGGCACCCCGCCACAGCCCAGTGACCCCGGTGACAGGTGCTTGTCCTCGGACACCGTGCCGGGTCCCCGGTGCACCCTGACCCCTATGGCGAGTGTGGGCTGAGGGCTTCCGGGCCTCGATGGCCCCTGCCTCCCTCCTGTAATCTGACACTGACGCATGTAACATCTTGTGTTTGCTTTGCTCTGCGCTTTGGGGAAGTTTCCTGTTAGATTCCCCTGTGGAAAAAATGGAGCTGGTCGAGAGATAGAGTGATGGTGCAGGGTCGTGTTTCTCAACTTGAGTCATGCGTGGACTCCTTTTAAAGGGACAAGTCTCCGGTCCTCACCCCAGACCCTGCAGGCCACCACAGACCCCAACTAGGTGAACACAGGTGCAGAGACCATAGGTCGCTAGAAAACAAAAGAGATGCTTTATAATTCAAGACCTGCATGTTACACAGTAAACTAGATGTTAATAACAGTCCTAAATTAGGCACCCAGTTAATGTTAGGTTGCGATCTTTCATGTCTTCGGCTTTTGTGGTAGGAAATTGCCTACATTTCATTCTAAGAGGGGCCTAAGATCTTATGTTTGAGGTGTCTTTGTATCTGGTTTGTTAATTGACATAGTTGGAGAACTATGCTTATTTATATGGGCAGTTTATATTTTTTTATCTTAATGTTGGTTTACTACCTGTTTTAAAATTTAATTTATTATAACTGTATATATGTGAGTGTGTGAGTGTGTCTGGTGGGGGGAGGGTAATGCACATGCCTCTCCTGCCCCCATGTATTGGGTTTATAAAACAACTCTTTTTGAGGTTCCAGGAAATAAATTCAGGTAGCTGGGCTTGCACAACAAGTGCTTTTACCTGCTGAGCTATCCTGCCAGCCCCTACCACTCGTTTTTGGTGTTTCACTGAATACGTGGCTTACATCCTTTTAGCCCTGACAGCAAATGCGTGATCTGAGATTTTGAAAAGAGACAAACATGGGATTTGATCTAAGGATCTGTCTTCTCTATGTCTTTGTTCAGCATGTTTACTTAAACTAGGCTACACATGAATCATAAGAATAGGAGTACGGGAAGACGTTAGAAAGTATATATAATCACCCAGTGGCCTTGAAAGACGGGTGCTTGTGTAAGCAGGATGGTGAGGAGGGAGCCGCATTTTTAAAAGCCAGCGGCCAATATTAGAAGAGCTTGTGTGAGACAGGCCCACCTTGCCAGAGCAAAGAGGTATTGTGGAGAGTGAGGCCGGAACGGGTTGTTGATACAGCCCGGGAACAGGTGACGGACTGAGGCTTTCATGTGCTACGTGGAGAGGCTGGTACTGAGCTACAGGCTTTCAGGTTTCTCCTCGGCCATACTCTGAAGGCGGTGTTTCCTAAAGAGTGTTTCTAGAGAAAGCAGAAGCGGCTCACCATGAGATCTGCCTTGAAGTAACGTTGTCGGCTGCGGTCATCCTAGATGTGGGGCATGCTTGATGAAGAGTTGACAGGATCCTGGGCCTGGGGAGATGGCATAGTTGGTAAGGTGCTTGCTTTAAAAGTAGGAGGGACCTAAGTTCAGATTCCATCACTGGGGGAGGATAGGAAGCTGAAGGGAGGGAATAGGGTGGCGGCAGGGGGGGGAGGGGCGGGGAGGGGGGGGGATCCTAGCCAGTGTGGCCAGGTGGTGAGCTCCAAGTTCAGTGGGAGACCTTGTTTGAGAAATGGAACACACACACACACAAGCACATGTCTGCCTGCAACACAAATGAACATACAGAAAGATACAAAAGAGTGGACAGGACTTAATGAGTGATGGAATGTTGGTACAGGAGAAGTGAGAATCAGAGGTGACCTGGTAGCCACGCTGGTGGCGATGTCTCTTAGACCTAGAGAATTCGGAGGTTGATATATTCTACCCAGACTTGCCTTAACTGAGTTTACAGTTTCAGGGCTTTAATAAGCTAGAAATACAGACCTGGACCTGGAGGAATGCCATTCTGGGGGAGACTGCAGAGCTGGTGCAGGGACGGTGTGGGCTGAGGAAGGCCATCCAGAGTGGTGACCAGCGTAGCACTTGAGGAGTAGGACAGGACCGGCTAGGACTTGCGGCTTAAAATTACCATTTGTTAATGAATATAGGAGAGCTGTGGAGCATGCACGCAGCTCCCGGCATTTTTCAAGTTGTTTTGCTGTGTCTTCCACCAATAGCTGAGTCACTGCAGCTCAGCAGCCTTCACCTCAGAGCTCACGGCAGACGGTCATTTTCTTACAAGCTCTCCCAGTGTTGGCAGTTCCTCAAAGTTCTCCTTTAATTCTTCAACATTTAAATGATTCTGTTCTGAAACACTCTTCGTGTCGTCTCCTGTTTTCTAGCTAAGAGGTTAGGGTCTCCTGGAGTCTAACTGGTATTTGATTGATTGGTTACGGTTTGGTTGTTACCTTGATTGCTTGGGAAATGCCACTTTCAGCCATGTCTGGGAGGGTATTTCTACCGAGGATAGGAAGAGCAGGTTAGCCCACTCCTACTCTGGGGTACTTTCCCCTAGGCGAGGTACATAAATGGAGTAAACAGAGGAAAAGGAGAAAGACAGCTAGGCCTAGCTTAGCACCCTCTTTCTGTCCCTTCTTTCTGTCTGCTTCTTGGCTGTCGTGATGTGTGCTGCTGTGCCATGCCCTCTGAAACTGTGAGCTAAAACAAGTCCTTCCACTGTAAAAAGTTTCCTCTCAGGTGCTTACCACTGGGATAAAAAGTGTGATTAACACAAGTCCCAAAATGCTTGTTTCCTGTGTCTGTGTTCTTCACCAGAAAAGCTTCATGGCTGAGCCATAAGCACAGAGAGAGAGACTGAGCCTGGTATGGGCTTTTGAAACCTCAAAGCCTATGCCCAGCAGAGCCCTTCTCCAGCAAGACCACGCCTCCTAATCCTTCTCAAACAGTGCCGCTCCCTAAGGACCAAGCGTTCAAATATATGAGCCTGTGGGGGCCATTCTTATTCAAGCCAGCACAGGCTTTATTCCCTTACACGATGTTCTGCTAAAGGGACCATGCACCTAAAAACGGTTCTTGCTCTCTCAGGTAATAGGCCTGATACAATTTAGAACTTATTTAAAACATGGCAGCAGTATTAGGAATTTGGTTGCCTGAGCTCTGGTGCCAAGATTCCTAAGCCCCAAAACAGCAGTTGAATTAAAAAAAAAACAAAAAACAAAACAAAAAAAAAAAAAAAACAAAGCCAGGTGTGGTGGTTCATGCCTTTAATCCTAGCAGAGGCAGAGGCAGGTGAATCGCTGTGAGTTCAAGGTCAACGTGGTCTACAAAGTGAGTCCAGGAAGCCAGGGCTACACAGAGAAACCCTGTCTTCAAAAAACAAAAAACAAAAAAATAAAGCAAACAAAAAATCCAGTAGTTGGAGTTTACATTTAAGATCAAGTTACAGTGTTGTGACTTCTTGTCAACAGTCAGCCGTACATCAGTTCTCAATGACAGTTTAACTTATGGACTGTACCTTTTGTCAGAGTTCTCACACTCCTTAAAAGGAAAGTCCTGGGGATGAAGGGATTTAAACAGTGAGTAAGAGTACTCGCTGCTCTTCCAGAGAATTCAGTCAGTTCCCAGCACCCACATCAGATGCCTCATAACCGCTCCAGCTCCAAGGATCTGATTCCCTCTCCTGACTGCCATAGGCAAACACACATGCACATGTGCGTGTGCACATGTATACACTCTCTCTCTCTCTCTCTCTCTCTCTCTCTCTCTCTCTCTCTCTCTCTCTCTCACACACACACACACACACACACACACACAGAGAGAGAGAGAGAGAGAGAGAGAGAAAGAGAGAGAGAGAGAAATAAAAGAAATGTTTTTAAAAATAAAAAGAAATTCCTAAGACATACCAGATGGCGTAAAGTTTGCTAAGTATGTTGTGACCCTTGCTACCGTGCATCCTAGACATGCATTCTCCTTTCTTGGCCTTGCCCAGGTTCTTCCCTGCCTCCACCTCCTGTTGGCACCAGCCTTCGGGGCTCTGAGCTCTCCCAGTCAAGAGTCCATAGAATTTAACATTGCTGTTGGTTGCTTTCTTCATTTTTTTCCTGGATATTTCTGTTGTTTTGAGTTTCATTTGTTAGTCCTTATCCTGCCCCACTCATAGTACTGAGCCATTAATGGCTTTTCTTCTCCCACAATCAGTTTGTGTCTAATAGTAGCTTTAATACTTTTCTTTTCTTTGATTCTTAGCTCAACTATTTCACAACTATCATTGATTATTTTGTGCTCAAATTGCAGTTCCTATGTCTTGAGGTTTGTATTTTTGTTTTTCCTTAATTTAGATTGTTTTCCTTTATGTCTATGAATGTTTTCCCTGAATATATATCTGTACTGCATGCATGTCTGGTGCCCACAGAGATAAGAAGTCAAAAGCAGTGGATCCTCTGGAACTGGAGTTACAGTTGGTTGTGAGCCATCTTGTGGGTGTTGAGAGTGCAACGCAGGTCCTCTGCAAGGGCAGTAAGTGCTCTTAGCTGCCAAAACACCTTTTCAGCCCTTGTCTTAAGTTGTTAAAGTAATCTTTCTTTATATTTCCAGAATAGGGAGAACATCAGACACGGGGAGCTTGTCAAAAGTAATCCTGCGGTTTATTCTGATAATGAAATTAATATATGTTGGTGCTAGAGAATTGGCCCAGTGGTTAAAAGCACTGTCTGCTCCTCCTGAGGTCCTGAGTTCCATTCCCAGCAACCACATGGTGGCTTACAACCATCTATAATGAGATGTGATACCCTCTTCTGGCCTGGAGGTGTACATGCAAGTTGTACATGCAGATAGGGCAGTCATACAATAAATAAATAAATACATCTTTTAATAAAAGAAAGAAATTATGTTCTTTGCACACATAGGCAAGCTTTGAAAGAAAGTAAAGATGATCGTGTATCTCATTGCCACTCAGAAATAAGCAACGCTGTTAGCATTTGCTCCTCATTTTTCTTCTTTGGGTGATGAAATGCTCTCATTTATACATGGCGGTGCTCTTGCCATGTCAAGTATAGAGTGACACCATCACCTTTACTAGCCATACTGTGTTCTATTGTGTAGCTTTCCACTTGTTTTATAGTGCTAAGAAGGAACCCAGGGTCTTACACATGCAGGGCATGTCCTCATCCACTGAGTGACAGCTCCACCCTTACAGTGGACATTCAGGACAATGTTTTGTTCTGTGGTGACCATCCTGTGCATGTTTCAGTCTAAATCTACCCTATTAGTTCTCAAGAGTACGTGCCTTATTCGGTGATCTATTGCTGTGAAGAGACACCATGGCCATAGCAACTCTTATAAAGGGAAGCAGTTAATTGGGGCTGGCTTACGGTTTCAGAGACAAGGAGGCAGATGTGGGGCTGGAGAAGGAGCTGAGAGTTCTACATCGGGATGCTCAGAGGGCAGGAAGAAGTGAGAGCCGCTGGACCTGGCTTGGGATTCTGAAACCTCAAAGCCTAACCCCCAGTGACAAGTTTCCTCAAGCAAGGCCACCCACTTCAACAAGGCCATACCTCCTAATCCCTCTCAAGTAGCACCACTCCCTAGTGACCAAGCGTTATATGAGCCTACAAGGGCCATTCCTACTGAAACCACTGTAAGTTTCTAGACACGCAGAGAGGAGGGCAGGCACATTGCACCTGTCTATGCATGCCCCTCGCATACCCCTCGCATACCCCTAGACTAATACTCCTTACCCTCAGCCCTCTGCCGCTCTGATAGTTTTCAGGTCCTGTTTTCTTTCTGTCTGTCTCAACACCTTGAAGTTGCGTCATCTCCCATATTAGCTTCTATTACCCTTGCCTGTCTGTGTGTTATTGCATCTCTATTATTACTGCATGTGAGTGTCTCCCCACACCCCAGACAGGGTTTCTCTGTGTAGCCTTGGCCATCCTGGACTCACTCTGTAGACCAGGCTGGCCTTGAACTCACAGCAATCCACCTGCCTCTGCCTCCCGAGTGCTGGGATTAAAGGTGTGCGCCACTATGCTATGCTACTAGGCCCAGCTGTGAAGATCTTATATGTAAAGAATGGTTACCTTTTACTTTTAAGAATTTTTTAGTTGCTTTTAATTATGCGTAGGTGTATATGTCTGCGTGTGGGTATGTGTGCATGAACGTGGGTGCCGTTGGAGGCTCTGCCAACAGACCCCTGGAGCTGGAATTAAAGTCACATGGGTGCTCGGGATTGAATCTGGGTATTCTGGAAGAGCAACTAGTAATCTTAACCACAGAGCCACCTCTCCAATCTCAGGAATGGTTACCTTTTAAAAAGTTCTTTTCCCAAGCTATTGTATTTGAGAATGGTTTGTTGTTGTTGTTGTTCTTGTTGTTGTTTAACATATGGAAGATTTAAAATTATACATATATTTTCTTTCTTTTGCAGTTTGAGACATTAATATCATTTAAAGAAAGACCTTAATCTAAGATTATGTCAATATTTGCTTATATTATTACCTTTCTTTTAGTGGATATTTTAAATATTTAAATCCTTAGGGCATTGAATTTCTCACTATATTAAAATACTCTAAAAGAGTTATTTTACAAAAAATGTATTAAGTTAAAACCAATTTGAAACATCTTTAATTGAAATAATTTGAAATTTTATATCACTTTTTTTTTTTTTTTTTTTGAGGTGGAGACAAGGTTCCTCTATGTAGCCCTAGCTGTCTTGCAACTTGCTCGGTAGATCAGGCTGTCTTTGACTTTACTGAGATCCCCTTGCCTCTGCCTGGCCACCACAAAAACATTCTTATTTGGTGGTGTGTGTGTGTGTGTGTGTGTGTGTGTGTGTGTGTGTGTGTGTTCCTTTGTACTGGGTTTTTAAGTCAGATTATGTTTACAGCTCTCACTCCTAGTGTAGTAGGCACTGGTCCCTGCCTGGGATGGATGTAAGGACAAGTCAACACAAGTGCAATACCAATACAAATAACTGCTATGTTAGAGAGGCTCTTGCTTCCTTTATGTCCTGAGGGATACAGGAATTCCAGCCAATAGACCCCAAGAGGGGCATTTGATAGAAGCCGAGGGATCCACAGCTTATACTTAGTGTAGAGATCTATTAGGATCCATAATGCTTGCTGTCTGAAGAGCTTTTGTCTGTGATGTCCATGTCCAACGCCTGACAGACCATGCAGAGGCCATGTAGGTCTGTTGAGCTCTTGAAATGAGGCTAGTGCAATGACAATCTCCAACATTTAATATTTTTTATATTTAATGACATTATCATTCTAATAAGCATAAGCCCAGGGCCTCACTCATGCTAGTCAAACACTACAACTGTGCTATGTCCTCAGCGCACTTTTGACTTTTTATAAGAAACCAGTCTCTGTAACTTCCCCCGGCTACTCCTCAGTCCACTCTGTTGCCCAGGAGGGCGCTGCACTTGCAGTCCCCCTGTCTCAGCAGTGTGGCTGGAATTACAAGCCTCTGCCACCAGGTCTAGATGAAAGGTTTCATTTCAGGTCTTTTAAGTAGCTGTACGTGGCAGGCAGCTCCTTTATTTGCCACACAGGTCGGGGAGGGCTTCTTGTCTGAGGAGTTAGGGCTTTTCCCCTCAGGAAGAGGGAAAGGTAAGGGACAAAGTTTTCTCTTTGATTTGAAAAGATAAATCTAATGTAGAGGTTCTTAGTTTTTTTCTTCCTGGAGCTCTCACCCTTGCCACCTTGTCGGGACTTTCCCCCAGTCCAGTGGTTTGAATAGAGCAGTCAGCTAAGGGTCCTACGAAGCAAGAGAAATGAAGACCCCACATGCAGTGTGTTAGAGGACGTGGTTACAGTGTGAGTCACACACTTGAATCCCAGCCCCACCTCTCCGCGTCCTGTAAAACATCACAGTGGTGTTCCCAGCACACAGGCGTGTTGGGAGACTGAAGAGTCAAGAGCGTGTAGCGCAGTAGGCACTCCTGTTGGGTATTCAGTAAAGAAGGAAATGCTAAGCCAGGTGTGGTGGTATGAACCTTTAATCCCAGAGGCAGGCAGATTTCTGTGAGTTCGAGGCCTGTCTGGTCTACATAGTGAGTTCCAGGATGACCAGGGCTAATTAGAGACCCTATCTCAAACAAACAAACAAACAAACAAACAAAACAGGAAGTAAATGTAAAAGGAAAAAAATAATAAATCAAGGTTGAGAGCTGGATGGAAAGTAATGTGTGTACTTACTGATCCCTGAAACCCAAGAGAGGTCAAGTGATAAGCTGTAAGAATTGTCCCACAGCAGAGGGAGCAGGGAGGCCACAGACCAGAATGAGTGACTGTAGGGGCTGGTGGGGGCTGGTGGGGGCTGCCGGTGCAGCTGGGATGCTGGGAAGAGGGTTAAGCTCGAGATCAAAGCAGAGCAGCTGGCCAGAGCCTACAAGGCCTGAGGTCACAGGGAGACTTCAGCATTTGTTTAAAGAGCTTGGGGCCCTCTGGGAGATTTTGAGTCCTGATTTAATGAGATCTGAATTCTGGGTGTGCCCGCCTCAGGGAGAGAATCTGTGCTGTGGTGTTGGGAAAGCACGGGAGAGCCCCTGGGTGGAGCTTCAGGGAGCCGGGCAGTGCAGATAAGCGGTAAGAGCCTAACCTGGAACAGTGATAAGTGGAAGGGATGGATTTTAGGGAGGCAGTTCCGGGAAGGGTTCTGAGAAGTTCCATAGGGAAGGCGAGGAGACCTGGGGATTGGAGAAGCTTGGAATGCGAATCTGGACAAAGGAGTGGTTGGGAGTAAACAGCAAGGGAGTGTGGCCTTAGAGATGGTGCTGGTTCACGAATCCTGCAGCATCCAGATGGAGACATGGGGAGTGAAGGTGGACCGTATGTGACTCAGAAGGAGTTATCTGATAAGTGCTGATGTGAGGCTGAGCCCGAGGCGTTGAGAGGGAGTGAGGTCAGCAGGAGGGATTAAGTTAGGGGAGAATGGAGTCTAGGCAGAACTTTGGGGGACTCGAGAATAGATAGCATTGGCACAGAGCCAAGAATCCCCACAGGATTGCAGAGCCGTGAAGCTGACTAGGCTGTGAGATTGTTGAGAGGCCCCGGGAGGTCAGGCTCCAGCAGCTTGGAAGGAGTCCTCGGCTTTGTGATGTGACGGCTGGGCCCTGCAGGAAAAGTGAGAGTGGTGACAGGAGTGTATATGTGTGTGTACACGTATGCTCATGTACATGTTTGTAGGTATGAGACCAAGTGCATACACCGGTTTGAGTGTGTGCTTATGGGAGTCAGAGAATAGTCTTTAGTGTCGTACCTTCTACCTTTTGTTTGATATTTATGTATATAACATATATGTATATATGATTTGATATATCATACAATGTATTTTGATTATATTTACCGTCCATCACTCAACTCGTTCCAGCTCCACCCCTTTCACTCCCCACCTAATTTTGTCAAGGTCAGTGCTATCATAATTCCATGCCCTGAAATTTTAATGTTACAGGAATGCTTGTAGCAATAACTTGTGCCAGGCTCTTAGCATCTCTTGACTGAGGCCTGAATCTCTAGCAGCATGAAATTGATGTACGAGCTTGCTGCTCTAACCTAGTAGTCTCCACACCACATGGATGGCTGGGTTTAAGCATGTCCTTGGTAGAATGTTAGACATTATATTTGATTGCACTGTTGTTGATTTTTCTCACCCTGAACCAGGGGGGCTCTGGCTCCATGAAGACCCCGGCTCTGATTCTGTCATTGTGGATGACAGGAACTGACTCCCACAACATTGCCTGGAGCTTGGCCTTGCAGTATGGGGAGGTGAGTGGTACGCCTCATCACCAGCCTGTAAACCCTGAGACTTTGATGCTGAAGAAATGGGTCTTAAGAGAGTAGAAAATCTAAATCCCAAGAGAGAAGTATGTGAAGTTGTGTTATGCTGGTCTAGCACAGACAAGCATACTAGTCACAGAAAGAAAGCAGCCAGGGAGCTCTGCAGAGCTGTGTGGATTGCAGCTTAGCTCTGCGGGTCAGTATCTTATTAGCGCAGGACAGCTGTCCAGGGCCTCTGGGGTGCAGAAGAGGAAGACACATGCGTGGAGTGTCCTCAGAGCTCCTGTGAAGGAAACTGAGTGGAAGTTTCCAGTGGGTTGGCAGTGTATCTCCTTCAGTGATGGGTTTTAGTCCATGAAGTACTCTTCAAAAGAAGGAAGGCAGAAACTATGAAATAAGGGAAAATTTACCCAAAAGACAGTACCTGCTGTTGGCTCTACAGCTTGCTGCTTTTCCATCGCATAAATTGAAGTACTTTCTATTTGTAAAACGCGTGTCGAAGGAATCTTTCTCAAAGCATGGGACTTCTCAGAGTTCCCTTACTAACTTCATTATGGAGATACTGTTATAAGATACTTTTTTTCCTATCACTAGGTCATCTGGGAGAAATTTACTCTAGAATTGCATGTTCAGAAAAAGCTCACCTCTCCTAAGCCATTGACTCATTAATGCACAGTTTTTGGCCCATTAGGCTGCTGGCGTTTATGGGGTAGCTCACAGCATGCTGTTTCTGTATCCTCAATCTCCCTTTGGTGCCATCGTCCTTAAACTGGGTTTCATTATAGATTTCATTATAGATTATAGACTTATGAACTGGGATTTGGGAAAAGGCAAGATATTTTTGTAACACTCACAAGAAAGGTGGGAAGTGCAGGAATATTACAGCCAGCAGGGTGTCACTCTCATTATGTCATTTTATAATTGTGTGCTCCATAACCAAACAGCACCTGGAGCCTATTAAATGCAGGCACCAGCAGACAGGAGGCAGGGAGCCCGTGCCGAACGTCTGTCCAGATGAGCCCTGAAAATCTGTTTCCTTGGAATTTCAGGATTGGCATCTCCTGTCTCTTTCCTGCTTCTTGGCATTTTAGCATCTCTCCAGTGGGCTGTCCTCGAATTCTGAACACCAATTTACGACAAATCATTGTCATTAGCATCCTGGCTGCAGCTGTCTCCCTTTTATACTTTTCTGTTGTCATAATCCGGAGCAAGTATGGGTGGCTGTCGAGGGACAAGAAATTCCAAAGGTAAGAGATAAAGACCTTGTGTCCTAGAAGGGCTGACACACCCTGTGGCTGACTTTGTTCCAGCTGTTGTAACAGAACACTGGGGGGCGTAGAGGCTGCAGAGCTGTATTTTGCATAGCTCTAGAGCAGCAGTTCTCAACCTGTGGGTCGTGACCCCTTTGTGACCCTTTCACAGGGATCACCTAGGACCATCAGAAAACACAGATATTTACATTATGACTCATAGGTGTAGGAAAATTATAGTTATGAAGTAGGAAGGAAATAACTTTATGGTCGGGGGTCACCACAACATGAGGAACTGCATGAAACAGTCGTAGCATCAGGAAGGTTGGGAACCACTGCCCTAGAGGCTGGAAAGTCCAGGGTCAAGTGCAGCAGAGTTTGTATCTGGCGAGGGCTGTGTCCCATTCTCATACGGGAAGAGTAAGGCAGCTCTGACCTCTCTTTCCTCCCGACCTGATCACCCCCAGCAGGGGGTGCTGCCCAGTGGTTAGACTCCTCTGAGGGGAGGAGCAGTCAGCTCTGGGCCATCATGTCGTGGCTGAACTGGCAATAAGGAGTGTGTGGCTGTAGGAACCAGACCTTGTGCTGACCACCCGTCAATAAACCAGACAGCATGGAGGTGTCTGACAGCTGGCTGCAGGGTCCATGTTAAGAGGCCCTGGGCTCTGTTTGTTTTAAGCTGGGTTCTGAGGTAACGTTTATACCTGGAGGCTGTTCTCTCTTTGGCACCTGAGGGGTATGCTCAGGAGAGATGAGCAGCTGCCTGAGTTAGAGGTCCCCTGCAGGCCGCGTTCATTTGGCCTCCTTTTGGCTCCTCGTCTGGCCACAAAGAGAGTGCCAGAGAGAGATCATCGCACAACATGGAGCTCACCGATGCAGCACGCCTGTGGTGAGCTTCCCCTGTTAGAGCAGCCCCGGTGCTCTGCGTAACACCACCCATGTGTTTCTAAACAAGGTACTTGGCCCGAGTCACAGATGTTGAGGCTACAGACACCAACAACCCCAACGTGAACTACGGCATCGTGGTGGACTGCGGCAGTAGTGGGTCTCGGATCTTTGTCTATTGCTGGCCTCGGCACAACGGCAATCCTCATGATCTGCTGGACATCAGACAGATGAGGGACAAAAACCGGAAGCCAGTGGTGATGAAAATTAAACCCGGTATGAGATGAGAACGGCTGAGGGCTGGAGCCAGGTTCCAGGTTCTGGGCTGCAGTGTCCTGTGGTACCACCCATTTCCTCTCTCGCGCTCCTCACTGCCTAACCCTGCTTCCGAGTTCAAGACAGGGCCTAACGGCTGGCTTGGTTTCACTTTCCATTTCTTTTTCTCTCTGTTTTGTATCTGTGACCAACATCTTGACCAAACACCCACAGCCTGTGTCTTTGTTGTCATCTGTGGCCATCGTCATGGTGGCCCTGTCATGTTTGCTCACATGCTGTTGAACATTATTGCTTTAGCATATCACTTGTTTAAATAGTGGTATGTATTGATAGGGTTTTTAAATTACTGCCCAGACATCTCTCTTCCTTTCTTCCCCACCCTCTTTCTCTTGTCTTTGCTCTCTCTGTCCTTCCCTCTCTTGCCCCCTTTTCTTTCTTTTGTGGGGCTAGTACTGGCCACAGGCCTCACGGATGTTAGAGGGGCCCGACCACCATGCTATATCCCCAGCTCTTTGATTCTGAGACAGTATTTTACCAAGATACCGGGGTTGATCTTCAGTTTACAATTCTTCTGCCTCAGGTCACTAGACTCCACTTGCCCAGATGTATTTCTTATATTCTAGATTAAGGGCAGCCTTGGTACTTAAAAAGAGTGAATCTAGGAGGCAGTGGTGGTGCACACCTTTAATCCTAGCCTTCGGGAGGCAGAGGCAGGCAAATCTGAATTCAAGGCCAGCCTGGTCTACAGAGTAAGTTCCATGACAGCCAGGGCTACACAGAGAAGCCCTGTCTTAGGGGCAAAAAAGTGCAACTATAAATACACTGAGTTTTAAAGAAGAGATCATCTCATTTCTGAGCCAGTGTGAGGGGTGAAATCAAGTCTCAGCTTCCTCATTAAGTAACTTAAGCAGCAGTCCAGCCTTCTCAGGACCTTGGCCTTGTCCAAGGTGGGTACTCTCCCAGAAGCACTGGGAGTAGGGCATTTTAAAATGAGCTTGCCATGCCTAATACTCAGTAAGCTCTGATTTAAAACAGTAGGCTACAGAGCATAACAGAAATGCTAAACTTTTATCTTCTCTCTCACTAGTACTTGGGTGCTATCTTTTTAAATGTTAGACACAAAGAAATGGCAAGTGTTCAAAGAGATGGGCATGCTAGTTGCTCCCTTTGACTGTTTTACATTGTGCTCATGTGTCTGGTCATCACCCCCCATATATACAGATATACAGATACCCCATAAATACAGATAATTATATTGTGACATAAAAGTTTAAAATAGAATATTGATAAGGAATAACCAGTATAGTTTCCTGCCCTCCATCTGAGTATAAAAACATCAGTAGATTTCCATAAACAAGTATTTTAATATTTAGTGGTAACATTTAATTTTCCATTGTTCTGTCCCTTAAAATTGTATATATACTAAATCTAGAAGTATCTGCAAGATTAACATAATACTGCTCATAAAAATGTACCCAGGAATCTCATTAAAGGACTTGCTGTTCACTGAGCCTCACGTGACAGCTTCCAGCACTAGCTGAATACCTCCATAGAGTAGGATGAATCGTGTGGAGGTGTGTGCCAGCATCTCAGCCACAGCCAGCTTAGCGTGTTCTGCACACAGAGGATCAACCTGCCTCACTGAAGTGTACACTAGAATCTGGCTTCATGTGCTTCTGATCCAGGTGGAAATCAGTATGCCTTTTTATAGGATTCTCTGTCTTGACTCCTAGTCTCCCAGTACTACTATAAGCAAGGCTCTAAGCAAATTAAAAATAGATTCTGGTTGGCTTGGGATTTGGTTTTCCTGAAGTAGCTGTTTGCAGAGTCAAACGTTTTGCCTTTAACTCCATTTTCTACTGTTTCCTTTCACATGTCATCATTCTGGGTCTACAGTTCCCTAATGTGTGAAGTAAGAAATGGTGGAACTTTTCAGGTTCCACAGTATTGTAGACAGTCTGTAAATACTCATTTACTTTTTTAAAAGTTGTATTTATTTATTGTATGTGTGCGTGTGCGTGCACGCACATGCACCGGTGTGCCTGAGTGTATGTATGTAATGTGGTGCTTAGGGAGGCCGGAAGAGGGCACTGGAGCCCCTGGAACTGAGTGGTTGTGAGCCACCGTGTAGGTGCTGGGAGCCAAACCCAGGCCCTCTGCAGCCAGTGCTTTACCTGCTAAGATGTCTCTCCAGCTCCCATTCCCTGTTAACAGTAAACACTGAACAGCTGTCCTTGAGCACCCCCACTTGCCAACCACTATTAAATTCTGGGATATGGACGTAATGAGACAAGTAAGTAAAGCTATGTAATGAATAGACAGAAAGCTGGCAGCAGGGTGGACGCAGGCTGTGAAGAGAGCCAGGTTCCGTTAGGGATCTATCTGCTAGGGAAGGCTTCTGTGGAAGAGGGAGCTGAGTGGGCATGCAGAGTTGACGGGGTAGAGGAGGTAGGGAAGAGAAGGCTCTTCTGCAGGGGACTCAGAGGCTGAGGAGGTGTTAGCTCAATGCTTGAAGTGAGAGGAGGCAAGCGTGGGCCATTCTGAGCTGAGATTGTCTGGGTTGGTCGGAAGAGCCATAGAAGGTTTAAAACTAAGAAAATACACCAGGCATGGTGGTGCACACCTTTAATCCCAGCAGTCGGGAGGCAGGGACAGGTGGATCGAGGTGAGTTTGAGGCCAGCCTGGTCTACAAAGTGAGTCCAGACAGCCAACACTACACAGAAAAACCTTGTCTCGAAAAACCAAAAAAGAAAAAACAACAACAACAACAACAACAACAAAAAACAGCATCCCTGGGGAAAGGATGCAGGGATTGCTGTAGACAGGAAGGCCGTGAGCTACACCAGGCCAGCAGCAGATGGTGCTGTCGGAGGAAACACGGAGAATAGAAAGAAGTAGAAGGAACAAGGAGGTGCTCAGTGAAAGCCGAAGGCACTCTGCATGGGGGCGTGGGAGGGACTTTGCGCAGGGTGCCAGCCTGGCACTGGGGCAGGGAGCAAGCAGCAGAAACGGATCTGTGGCAGCAGTTGCAGAGCGCATGTCTTGTTTGGAGTGTCCTTGAGGACAGGCGGTGACTGTGTGCATTACACAGTCTCCTTGAGCTGATCTGAAGGTTGGGAAAGAGCACTAGGGACTTAAGGTACCATCTGAAGACGAGTGACGTGCTGATGGTGGTGCAGCCGTTGGTGTTCACCTGAGGAGAGAGGGGCAAGACTGCGCTCCTGTGTGGGATGCAAGCGCTCAGTCGGATTGATACCCTGATGACAGAGCAGAAGAGGGCATGGAACTGAACCCTTCATGCCACAGCAGAGTGTGTGGAAGTAGAGGAACAGGCAAAACTAGAAAGCAGAGTGAAGCCTGGAGGTCTCCCCGATCCAGCACACTGAAGACGTTTTCTTAGCTCCACCGTGTCCCTGCTAACCGGACTGTCCATTTCTGCAGGCATCTCAGAGTTTGCTACCTCTCCAGAAAAAGTCAGCGATTACATTTCTCCACTCCTGAGCTTTGCTGCAGAACACGTGCCACGGGCAAAACACAAAGAGACCCCTCTCTACATCCTCTGCACGGCTGGAATGAGAGTCCTTCCTGAAAGGTGATCTTCCCACAGCCTGGAGGGCGGTCCTTGGGCACCGGGGGGGGGGGGGGGGGGCTAGGGGGGGCTTACTGCTCTCTCATTGCCATCGTCGTGGTCGTCATGATCATCATCTTCATCATGGCATTGAAAGTCCTTTCTTGAGTCAGGACTAGTCCCAGAGCTATTCTCTTAGGCAGACCTCTCTGAAGAGCCTTTAATCTACTCATTTGTGACTCTAATTTATAAGATGAACTTTGCAAGGGGGCCGGGCGTGGTGCTCAGAGTCTCGTATCCCAGGTTGGCCTCAAACTAAATATGTACCTGAGCTTGCTTGCCCTTAAGTTTCCTTCTCCCTCTGCCTTCCGGGTGCTGGACCCTGGCCTTGCACTCCCATGCCCAGTGCATGCAGTGCGGGGGGGCGGAGCTCAGGGCTTGAGCCATGCTGGACAAGCACTCCACCCCCTAAGCCAGAAGCCACACGATTCACATAACTTTTTCATTTGAAAAGACCATCCCTGAGATAAACAATCTCGTCAATGAATCACTTTAGTTTTACAATTAGCTTATCTCATGTAGGATACAACAAAGTCACAAGACTTTTTGTTTTTGTTTTCAAAACCAAAAAAAAAAATTGAGGATATGATTTTGATGTGCAAATTTTGGGATTGCATTAAAGCCAGCAGAAAGCCATTCTGGAGGACCTTCTGACAGACATCCCTGTGCACTTTGACTTCCTGTTTTCTGACTCCCACGCCGAAGTCATCTCAGGAAAACAAGAAGGTTGGTATCAGACCTTCGGTTTGAAGTGTCCTGAGCTGTTCCTTCAGAGGCCCCCTCCCGCTGTGCATGGTATTGAATCACTGGCAATTATAGCCTTGAGATACTCTCAAAGACTAACTTAGTTTCTTATATGGTCAGTGTTCATTATACAACCCTAAAACTGTTAACCACAACTCATCCGTCCTTACCACATTTAGGGAATGTATTTTGAACAGACTGATGGAGGAAATATGTGTACTTTGCCCAGCTGATAAGCTTTCTGGGCCATGAACGTCCAGCTTACTTCTAGCCAGGAGGAATTCTTGCCTTTTATGAACTGAGAAAATATTAGTTCTGGTTCAGAGAAATTATTGCACTTGAGTAAGAAACAACCAGTCAGTGAAATGGTTTGCTAGAAGCAGAGACCAGAAGCATGGTATCGGAGACCCAGATGTGCAGTATCTAGTCCTACGTCACTCACCCTAGAGCAAATGTTTCCTCTGGAAAGGTAGCAGGAAATACAGAATTGGGCAGATCAGCAATGAAATCCTTACAGACAAGCACGGCTCTCAGAATTTTAAGAGGTCACTTTCAGTGCCCAAAGGAAGATATGGAAAGAAAGAAAAATACCCTGGGATTGAAAAAGAAAGGCCTCCCTTCTCCTCCTGCCCAGCTAGGAACAGTTCCAAGTGGAACCCTTGGGAAGAGAATAAGGGAAATTATCCTCGTAGGTGGAGGAAGCATGGGACAAGCAGAAGAAATGCTCACTGTCACTTCAGGTGGGAAGGGATGACACAGCAGACGGGCCCTGGGTTTCTGTTCGGGCGGATCATGGCCCCATGGAAAGGTGGTGGTGATGCTGAAAGCTGGATACATCTTGAATTATCTGCCTGTTGTTTTGGACTTTGTTCTGTGGACCAGCCCAGCAGGATAGCACAGAGGAGGTTGCCATGAGAGATTGACTAGCTTGTCACCTCCACTGCATAATGACCCAAATCAAGGTGGCAGTGGAAATGGATAAAAATTAGCTGTAGGGAATGCTAGTGAGTATAGCTGCGGCCTGGCAGCTGTGTGGGTGACAAAGGGACAGGAGAGATGAGAGGAAGTCGGTGTGGAATGGCGGCAGAATTTACATTTTCAACACATCTGATAGAAAGTACAAGCTTTAAAATTGAGAGTTCTTGTGAAACCACTAGGAGGAGATACCACATGAGTAGAAATGTGTTATTTGGTGATTCTGTCTTGAAACAAGTGAGAAGCTTGCATGAGCCAAATTGGTCAGAGATTCAAAACTTGATTTTTCATAATTTTGCTCTGAAATGTCTAGGTGTATATGCTTGGATTGGCATTAACTTTGTCCTCGGACGGTTTGAGCACATTGAAGAGGGTAAGTCCCGTGTTTCACTGGCGTTCTAGTTGGAAGTCACAGCCATAATTTATGTTCACCCCAAGGGCAGGGGAGGAGCTAAGTGTTAGGAGATATCTATGGGCCGGTGAGCGGAGCTGCTGTCTGCACTACAGTGGAGTTCATCGGGAGGTGTGGACTGGGTGCTTGTCAAAGCAGAGATGCCTCCTGAGACGTCTGCTGAGTGAACACTTCTTTCTCCAGATGATGAGGCGGTTGTGGAAGTCAACATCCCCGGTAGTGAGAGCAGTGAGGCCATCGTCAGGAAAAGGACAGCTGGTATTCTTGACATGGGAGGCGTGTCTACTCAGATAGCGTACGAAGTCCCCAAAACTGTAAGCTTTGCCTCCTCACAGCAGGTTATTATCTGTACAAATTGCCTTCTGTTTACTTCCGTTGTCATTTAACATGTCTCCATCCATTTTTGTTTTGTTTCCTGAGTCTGAACCCATCCTTACTCTGCTTGCTGAGGTTCCACCTTCTCAACCCAGGAGGAAGGAGGCCGGAGAATGAGGCAGGCCTCAGCCAGGCCAGTTACGTTTGTACATTGAGCCGAGCTGGTTTGTCTTCTGAACTGTGGTCCTCAGCAGGCTGTGCCTTGCCAAGAGGACACCAGAGCCATTTCCATGTGTTCCAGCATCACCATGTCTCTCATTACTGTTTCTGTCCAGATATAAACTGACCCCAAAGCATGGTCTCCTTCATTCTCTCCCCCAAAGTAGGGTGCATGTCCCAGGTAGTGGTTCAGAGTTGGGCTGTGGAGCACAAGCCTAGCTGGCAACATCACCCTGTATCTCCTAGCTGTGTGTCCTCATGCTAGCCCTGTAACTTCTGGGGGCCACTCTTCTGAAAATGCAAACGAAAGTCCCTCAGGCATGGGGCCATTGAGTGCTTGCTGTGTGCCTAGGGCTTGGGCCCCTAGTGTGCACTCAGGAGGTCTTATCCTGTCTTTATTAAGCTCCTTGGGAAAGTGCTTTGGAAATTCAAGTATTTGAGCCTGTATTTCCCCCTTCCCATTCCAAGTACGCCTCTAGAGACTGCCATGAGTGCTTTCTCCCTTCACTGTAAAGTAGCAAGTGCTCACAAGAAAGCTTAGAGCAAATAGAAGAATAAAAATTCCCCATGAACTTACCACCATTGTTAGTGTTTTGGTGAATTTCTTTCCATTATTTTTATTCCTGTTATGGTTTCAAATGTGTGGTTGTTGTGTTTTTGCCTTTTGTATGATTGTGTGCCTTTTACTTACAGTGCACAGCGTGTTCCTCTATAAACTATTGACTACAGCCATTAGCTTAACCCTCCCCTAAGGTTGAGTACTCAGACACCATTTCTTTTTGGTTTTGATTTTGATTTTAACAAAGGCATCTTTTTTTTTTTTAAATCAGGACATTTCCTGTGTTTGAGTCTATCGCCAGCAGGGGTAACATAAATAGATCTGAGGGTGAGAGGGGAGAAACTACAGTACCGACCTCCTGTTCAGAAAGTCCCAAGGCCACCCACCTGTGTGCAGCACCTGCAATTCCCCCAGTTAAAAATCAGTGCCCTGAATTATGAGCAAGACTCAGTGCATCCTTGGGAGGTGGAGAAGCAGAATCTGCTGCTCCTGGATGTAACTCTTCATAGAGCCTTCTTTTTTAACTGGAGCTGAGGTTGCTTTATTTCCTGAAACGTGTTGTCCTTGTGCCTGCAGGAGGAAATAGCTAGAAGTTCATTAGCAGAATTCAACTTGGGCTGTGACGTCCACCAGACTGAGCATGTGTACCGAGTCTACGTGGCCACATTCCTTGGATTTGGTGGTAATGCTGCTCGGCAGAGATATGAAGACAGACTGTTTGCCAGCACGGTACAGAAAAACAGGTACAGCATTCGCCACTCCTCAGCTAGCACCTGGATCGCCAGGATCAAAACTAGATCCAAGCATCTTCTTTTTAGCTGCCACTGTGCTGAATGCACTGAGCTATCCTCCAGGTCCTGCCACCAACACACACACACACACACACACACACACACACACACACACACACACACACGTCCCACAATTGTGTGTGCTTGCATTCTCCCTCTTACTTCATCTAGACTACAGTTGTTCCTGGGTGACACTGGCTGATTGCAAAGGCCTAGGAAAGCTCAGTGACAACACTGCTGTCAGCCCTCAAAGCTCATACCACCCGGTGCCTTTAACCTCAGAAAATCTCAAATAGGGAATGTTCTAGAGATACTGGACACTGGTAGAGGAAAACCATAGTGAAAGGGGTAAAGTGTAAGGAAAAATCTTGATGTAATTTTAGGGTATTAAAAAATTAAACTGATTATAATGTTATATGCCTGTAAGTCATTGCATTATTAGTTTGAGGCATACATACTAAAACTGTCTCAAAAAGCAAATCTAAACAAAACCAAAAAAATCACATTTTTATCAGTGAAAACTTTTTTTTTTTAAGTTTTTCAAGACAGGGTTTTTCTGTGCAGTCTTGGCTATCCTGGACTCACTTTATAGACCAGGCTGGCCTAGAACTCATAGCAATCCACCTGCCTCTGCCTCCTGAGTGTTGGGATTAAAGGCATGCACCACCATGCCTGGCTGTAAGTGAAAAATTTTAAGAGATAAGTTTATATGAAATTCTGGGGTAGAAAAATATGTGAAAGAAGGGCATCACTCCTGTCGGATTGAATTTATAAGTTTAGTTGTGTGTGGTGGTGTCACACACCTTTAATTCTACCACTTGGGAGACAGAGGCAGATGGGTCTCTGAGTTTGAGGCCAGCCTGGTCTACGTGGTTTCAGGCCACCCAGGAGTACATAGCAGGATCCTGTCTTTAAAAAAAAAAAAAAACAACAACAACAAAAAAAAACAACCCAGTAAGTTTAGCTATGTACTAATTACTTACTTAAAATATGCCCATCAGAACAGACAAATAGTCTGGAATCATCAGAGTGGAGTCTGGGCGTGTAAGATACTGTGCTCTTCCTGCATCTGGTTTGTTTTGATAGAAGGTTTTTAAGGAAAAATACTGATTTTAGAGGTAAGTAATAGAATATTTCCTTCAGCAATTTAATCTTTTTCAAAATTTTATTAGTTATTTTTATGTGTATGGGGTTTTGCCTGCATGTATGTCTGTATACCATATGCAAGCCATGCTCATAAAGGCCGGAAGAGGGCATTGGATCCCCTGGAGTTGGCATTACGGCTGGGTGGAAGCCACCATGTAAGTGCTGGTAATCAAACTCAGGTCGTCTGCAAGAGTAGCCAGTGCTCTTAACCACTGAGCCATCTCTCCAGCCCTGACCAATTTACCCTCAGTTCATCCATGAAGGCCTAAAACTGAACAAAGACCACGTTGGAACTACTCAGTATAAGTTTACCCAATATTGGGGCTGGAGAGATGGCTCAGGGGTTAAGAGCACCGGCTGCTCTTCCAAAGGTCCTGAGTTCAATTTCCAGCAACCACATGCTGGCTCATAGCCATCTATGAGATCTGATGCCCTCTTCTGGCACACATGCAGGCAGAACACTATATACATAACAAATAAATAAATCTTTTAAAAAAATTTACCCAAAATTTATGTCCCATGAGTAGAAAGTTCTCTCTTTACTTTAAAAGCTAATTTACAGGCATTAATTACAACAGCGGTAGTCCTGTGGCGTTTGCTTCTTGTTTTAAAATTGTGTCTATAACATTTTGTTATAGCTATTTTTCAAAATAATCTTAAAAATTTTTAAAGAGATATAAATTTGCTTCATTCTTACTTGTTCTGACAAAGAGACTCAAGCCTTACTTATTGTGTTTTTGCCCCCATATTCAGTGGGTGGTCCTTGGCTATGAATTACTCTGTCTCCCTGGACTCCATCCATCCCCCTTATCCCCTGCATCCTCCAACTCTGGGCATACACAATTTTCATTGAGCTGTCAATTTGGCTTTCTTTAAAGAATACCAGCAACTTAATGACATTTTGCCAAGCAATTTGGTACCATGCCCTTCGAGAGTTTACTTTTCCCCAGTCTTCTCATTTCCATGCATAGTTTGACAGTAGCTTTCTAGTGATGTTTATGTGTCTTGTTTTTCTGGGACATCCAGCCTGATTTTCCAGGAACAGTTAATGCTTTTCATAGTCACCCTATTACACTCAGCCCTATACAGTTAAAGTCAAGCTGTAGTATCAGGATGGGGGTGTGACCCACATGATTGTTGGGTCCTCATAGGCTCCCTGTCTGATTGTACTTATGGGAACCAAAGCATCAGGTCAGGCCTTAGGATGCTGCTCAAGCCTGACAACTTGGCTTCAATCCTTGGGACCCACATGTAGAAGGAAACAACCAACTTCTGCGAGTAGTTCTCTGATCTTCACAACACATGCTGTGGTGCAAAGGCAAGCACTCAGACAATACATGCAGAGCCAGGACGTCCCACTCCTTGTTTACTTAGACTCAGCACGCCTATATCTGTGATTGATCTCTGCAAGAGAGTTGGGTGACCGGTTCCCTGACTGTTTAGAACCCTTTGTATTCCTACCCACAGTTCTGTGGGACCCATGGTAGGAGAAGGCTGGCTTGCAGCCATTTGTCCTAAGCACAGTGTAACATAGGTCTCATGGTAATTGGTTCTTTGTGCTACAGGCTCCTGGGTAAACAGACTGGTCTGACTCCTGATGCTCCATTCCTGGACCCCTGCTTGCCTCTGGACATTAAAGATGAGATCCAGCAAAATGGGCAGACCCTGTACCTTCGGGGGACAGGAGACTTTGACCTGTGTCGAGAGACCCTCCAGCCTTTCATGAACAAAACCAACGAGACACAGACTTCTCTCAATGGAGTCTACCAGCCCCCAATCCACTTCCAGAACAGTGAATTCTATGGCTTCTCTGAATTCTACTATTGCACCGAGGATGTCTTACGAATGGGAGGAGACTACAATGCTGCTAAATTTACTAAAGCTGCCAAGGTAAGATGCCAAGAAAATTCATGCTGTTAAGAGGCTCTGTGGGTTGCAGGTCCTGCCACCATCATTCTTGGAGGGAGAGATGGCTGTAGTGCATCACTGTGATGCCTTTTCCCTTCCATTGTGGGGTGGGAAGTAGTCACAGAAGGAAGTCTAAGCTCCAGTAGTCACATTGGTCACCATAAATGTACAAATCTGTCTTACAATGACTTTCGATTGCTACATCTCAAAATCCTTTCAGCAGCTTCCCACCCCTGTAGCAGCCAGGATAACCCTATTATCTTTTCCCTCTTTGTCAGGAGTTTGCCCTTGACTGCCCTTGTCTCTCAGCCACATCCCATGCCCTTCGAGCACATAGATTGGTAGATTGCCCCTAGTTCTCTGGCTGCTGATGTTCAGTCTCTGGTCTCAGCTCATTGAGCTTCATAATTCCAAACAAATCCACAGTGGTCCCTTTTTCTGTCTCTCTTGTGCCGCTTTGTTGACAGCATCACCAACATCCAATCCCTGTCTTCCAGGCATGGCTCTTATATTATTTTATTTATTGTGCTGGGGATACGTGCTAGGTGAATGATGTTTCACTGCCCCGTCCCAAACCCTTTGCTTCTCTCTGCCCCCCTCTCAGATTCCTGCCCCCCATACTCAGTGATAGTTTCTGTCATTAGTAGTCCTCAAGCCTGTCCCTGCTTCCCGTTTTACTGTCATTGTCCTTGCCAAGCCTCTGGCTCACCAGGAGCTGTACAGTTGGTGCTCTGTGTTCGGTGTCTCTGGCGCTCACCGTGCATGCTGCCCTGGGCTGGTCTGTCTGAAGAGCTCCTGCGGTCACCTTGCTGTGCTGTTTAAAATCTTCAGCAGCCTCAGAGGCTGAATTGCACTGATCTTGGCCTGTCACTCCCCCGTCCCTCCAGTTCAGTGTCCCCTCAGCATGGCAAGCAGCATGGCCTTATGCTTTGCACCTTCTCTTTGGTGCTACTTCATTCCTCTTGTTCCTTCCTCTTGCCCCAGGCCAGGCGCATTCCCCTGTGCTCCCTGTCACAGCATTTCTCTAAGCCCCAGCTACTTCATCTTGTAGAGACTAGAGGAGAGGAGTGTGTTGGGAGGTCAGGTCTCCTTCAGAAGGACACTGCTCAGTGGGTGTGATCAGTTAACGTGACTCCAAATGGCATTTCCATCACCATCTTCACTCAGTGCTAAGGCTGCCCCAGCCCCAAGGACTCGGTTTGAACAGGTCAAATGCTGTTTCATTTTGCCAGACTTTATTCTAGGGTGTGACGGGAGAAGAACTGAACAGGTTTGAAGAGGTTGGTGGTAGTGAGATTTCTGGATAAAGAACAAGTAGAGTCTACTGGTTGCCAGGGACTCACAAAGTCCCACATCTCACATTGACTGCACAGACAGTCGCTTTGTTGTGCATTTACTGTGTTTGTTTTGAATATGAACTTGGTAAATCATTTGTAAGTGGAAAGGTTTTAATAAACTTTAATAAGGGATGATTCATTTGGGGTAAAACTGTTTTTAGGATTACTGTGCAACAAAGTGGTCGATCTTGCGGGAACGCTTTGACCGAGGACTGTATGCCTCTCACGCTGACCTCCATCGACTTAAGTAAGTGGTGGACAGTCAAGTCCTCTTCTACTGGATGACCCTCCTTCCTCACTGTCCTTCTCTACCCTTAGCCTCTTTCAGATGGGACAGGAGGTTTGGTTTGGTTTTGGTTTTTTGTTTTTGGGTTTTTTTGGTCTGTTTGTTTGGTTTGCTTTTGGGTTGTTGGTTGGTTTTGATTTTCTGAAACAGGGTTTTTCTATATAGCCCTGGCTGTCCTGGACTCAATCTGTAGACAAGGCTGACCTCGAACTCAGAGATCCACCTGTCTCTGCCTCCCTGAGTGCTGGGGTTAAAAGGGTATGCCACCACAACCAGCTATCAAATGGGACAAGTTTTGTTACGGGTTTTCTGCTCAACTTTGAAGTTCTTTGCCACAGAGGTTCCCCTTCGTCCCTGTTTGCTCACATCCTGCCAAATGTGAGAGTGTGTGGAACGCAGTGTCTATCAGTCCTCCTGTCCCTCAGCCAGATTCCCTCCTTCCTGACTCCTCAGAACAGCAATGACACTCCTCTGGTGAACTGAAACTATTCTGATTTGGTGTATAAAGTTCCCTTTTGTTTAGGTCACTCATATGCAATGACTGGGTCTTATTATTTATTGCCGTTTTAATTATTTACTTAGTCCAGACCCTTATATTAAAAGGAAGGAAGGAAGGAAGGAAGGAAGGAAGGAAGGAAGGAAAGAAGGGCCTCTAATAAACATTTAGTGTCAGTGGGAAAGGACCCTCCTGCCTTTTCATTTTGTCATAAAGAGACTGTGGTGTAAAGGAGTGGAACTCTGCAGTGTTTGTCCAGTAAGCGAAGAGCACGGATGGCATATAGAGGGTGGTGTCTCAGTAACGACTAAATGACACTGCTTCAGGCTAGTCAGTTTTGACAGAGAACGGTTCTGTGGCGGGGGCAGAGACCTGAGCTGGATAAATCACTTAGCAGCAGGTATGCAGCTGCCTGCTGCAGGCTCGGGGCAGTCTGCCTGCTGCAGGCTGACAGGGCGCCTGTCTGACTTGTGCCTGTGCTCTTGGTGTTTGTAGGTATCAGTGTTTCAAATCAGCCTGGATGTTCGAGGTATTCCACAGGGGCTTTTCCTTTCCTGTCACCTACAAAAACCTGAAGACAGCCCTGCAGGTGTATGACAAGGAAGTGCAGTGGACACTGGGGGCAATCCTCTACAGGACCCGCTTTCTGCCCTTGAGGTAGGACATGAACTTGGGAGAGTCACAAACGGTGCTTCGCACACTCCTGGTGGCTGTATTTAGTGGAGGTGCTGTCAGAGCTGTGAGGCCACCAGGCTGCACTGCAGCTTCACCTCCTCCTTCCCCAGGGGCTTCTTTTTCTCCCAAGCTGCCAGTCCCACAGCACACAACACAGGTGGCACCTGTGTCCCATTTGTCTGTTCCCCAACCCCTGCAGAAGGGTCCGTTTAGTGGGGACCCTTATGCCTTTGGGCCCCTTCTGTGGATAGTACAGGGTCTAGGAGTGCAGAAGAAACCATTGCATTGAAATGCATTCATGACGCTGTTGTAGCACACAGATCGATGATGGAGGAGTTCATCTTTATTAACACTCTGGCTTGTAATGTCTGGTAGCAGAACCATCATGTCTGTTCCGTCAGCATGATGATGATTGACAGCTGAGGCATCAGCCATCATTATGGGCCCAAACCGACAGTCATTATCCTTAGCACTGAAGTGTCAGTTAATACTTTACTTTTGTTTGTTTGTTTTTTGTTTTTTGTTTTTTTTGTTTTTTGTTTTTCAAGACAGTGTAGCTTCTCTGTGTAGCTTTGGCTGTCCTGGACCAACTTTGTAGACCTCAAACTCACAATGATCCACCTACCTTTGCCACCCTGAGTGCTGAAATTAAAGGCATGTACCACATCTGGCTAATACTTTTATTTAAGGGTATGACATTGTCTATGTAGATTCATGTCCAAAGGAAATACTAAATTCCAGTCCATGGTTGGTCAAAGAAAGACATACAGTTTTCTTCATTCATGTTCGCAGACCTAGCTCAGCGGACCCACATTAAAAACTATATTTATCTAATATTTTAAGTTGGGTCAGTCCAAAAGTTCTAGGTAGTAGCTGTTACTGATTATACATGGTTCCACATGAATATGTTTGTTTCATTAGCTCCTTGTAAGAGCAAAACCCAGGCCCTTACATGTATCAGATTTTTGTTGCTGGAATTACAATGCTAGGGTGTTATGGACATGCTTTCCCATGTCATTGTCTTATTATGAACGGCATTAGCATTGGCAGAGAACCCACTCTGGGCCTGCCACCCCCTGTTTTGAGGGTAGGGAAAGCTGGGACAGCAGGCCCTGCGGCACCTTCATCTCACTGTTTGTTTCCATGCCTGCAGAGACATCAGGCAGGAGGTGTTCCGAGCCGGCCATGCGCACTGGCGGGGCGTGTCCTTCGTCTACAACCACTATCTGTTCTCTGGCTGCTTTTTGGTCGTCCTTCTGTCCATCCTTCTCTACCTGCTGCGGCTGCGGCGCATCCACCGCAGGGCGCCCCGCACCGCCTCTCTGTGGATGGAGGAAGGCCTGCCCTCCCAGAAGGGTCCTGGGCCCTTGTGACACTGTGTCTGTCAGCTTGAGGAAGACTCTACAGGAAAAGCCATTTTTGCCTCAGGGTTTCCCGTATGCTCAGCCGGTTTTGTTTGTCCCTTTCCTTTCTGTCATAGCAAAGCCCACTGTTGTAAGCCCTGCTGTCTAGAGGTATCACCATTTTGAATACAGCTTTAAATGAAGGAGTGGGAAAAGGGAATTCACTCAATTTGTGCTGCACAGTATCTGCCACAAATTAGTAAGGATTTCTTTAGGACATGCTGCAATCTCAGCTCATTCACTTAGATAGTGGGGGGCAATGGGCAAGTCCCCATCAATGTCCGTGGGACGTCAGAGTGAGGTAGATCAGATCTGTCTCCTCTCCACAGACCTCCAACTTAGAAGCGAGGTGTTTGATTTTACTTACTGCTCAGGCCTGCCACTATCTATGTTTTCTTTGCTAGCCATTCATAGCAAAAGTCAAGAAAATGTTAGCGCAGGGAGGTAACACTGAAGCCGTGAGTGGTGGGAACTACTGAGGAGAGCCTTGCCTTGCTGCAGCCGAAGCACACACCTGTAAACCAGCTGTCCTTGGCCCTGTGTTCAGGACCTCTGTTGCCCTCTTACAGTGGCATTAGGGTTTTTGTTTTTGTGTTCATCTGTTTTGTTTGTTTGTTTTTAAACCAAAAATCTTTTTAAGTTCCCTTGCTTTAGTGGTCTGAGAACTAGCATGTCCCCTGCAGGCATTGCAGCACCTCTGAGAAGTAGAATGGCGCGGTTCACCTGCTCGCGTCTCTTCCACTTTCAGGTTGGCACCCCAGGGTTCAGATCACTTCAGTGTTTTTCTTCAGGACACCCTCCACACTGCTCAACAGTTCTTGCTGTCACTCCTGTGGTGGCAGCTGTTGTTGTAATGCCACTGTAAGCCACACTGTGGAAAAGCCTGGATTTAAGATAAGAAATAAATGCACACGTTGAAAACAAATTTGACATTTTAAGCAGTAACCTGAAAGGGGACAACTGGGGACACATGTGAGGCTGGTGGGAGGTTTGTTCATTCAGTCATTAATTTGTTTTTAATGCTGTTCATTTAGTTTAGAAATTTGGGAGATTACTACACATGGGAGGTTGTTTTAGGTGGCTTTCGTTTTGGTGGTGGTGGTGTGGTAGTGTGGTAGTGGTGGTGGTGCACATATTTCCTAGCTCCACAACCCTTAGGTTGAAGTAGTTGGGAGCAAATGGGTATTTAGAGACCCTTCAGCTGCTTATTCAAAACTCAGATTAGCGAAGAGCGAATTCCAAAGCACTGTGGTGTGAGCTGCATGGACCACTGAACAGAATTGAAATTTATGAAAGAAAAGCGTGTTCCTCATCTCTTAAAGTGACTATTCTAGATGAAGAACACTGGCGCAGAGTTAGGGGAGTGGTGTTGAGCAGCCCAGTGTGGCCCATGCTCCAGAGGGCATACACTGTTCTGTAAACCTGAGAGGGTCGCTCTGAGGCAGTGGCCACCAGCAGCTTCAGTCCTGCCATAGCTAAGCTGGTCATTGGAATCCTAGCAGTTCATCGTGCTAGGGGGCGCCCTGTGAACAGTCTGTGGCCTTGGTGACAAACAGAAAGTGTATATTAGTTTTGTCCGTACCCGTCTTCCACTGCCAGACAGTAAGGATGCCGTGGCCTCATAATATGTGCAATGAGAGTCTGTAAAACACCTTGAATTTGGGGCATTTGCCTTTAAACCCTAGGCAAGGAAAAGCCAGTCTAAGAGTGCACTGAAACCTGCCTTCCTTAAGACTTCCTCCTCTGCACTAAGTAGAGAGTGCTGGTCTGCTCCTGCTCTTGCAGTTTGGGGACGGAATGAGAACAAAAGGTATTTTCTTTTTAGCCTGTAACAGGATCCCTGCTGCGAGCACCAGCCTTACTTTCCAGAGCAATTCTCTAATAGGGTTCCCAGAGCAGCACTACCCGTGTTCTCTGATAGCTCCTGGAGCAAGACCTAGTAACCACTGCAAATCTAGAAGGCTTTTGAGCTAAGATCGTTATTTTCAACTTTTGAAAGGATTGTTTTAGCTGGACTTGATGGTGCATTCTGTTAATCTCTTGGAAGGCAAGGACAAGAAGCCCTCTGTGAGTTCAAGACCAGCCTGGACTACATAGGAAGTTCCAGGCTAGCACTATCTCAAAAAAGAAAAGGATTGGTTTTTATAATTAGAGGGGAGAAAAAGGCAAAGTGGCACACACTTGAAATCCCAACATGGGGAGGCTGAGACAAAAGGATAAGAATTTCATGGTAGCCCGGGCTATATAGATACTATACCCCCACACACACCCGCCACGCCCCCCACACACACACTAAACAATGTACAACAAAGAGTGCATGGCCTTGCAAGATCTAAAGTATGTAGAAATGTCTCTTTATAGACAACTTTGCTGACTATTGCTGTGTTGGCTTCCTGTTACTATAGCTCATTCCAAGATAATCAACTTACAGAGAGAAAAGGTTTCCCTTATGGCTTCAGAGGTTTCCCTGTGCTCACTGGCCTGTTTGGGGCCAGTGCTGAGACAGCACACTATGACAGGATCAAGGACTAGAGCCGAACCACCTGCTTCATAGCCAAGAGCAGATGGAGAGCGGGTAGTCCCGGCCCCCCACCCCTTCAAGGGCACACCCCTAGTTACCTGAGAGCATCTTAAAAGTTCCTCTGCCTCCCCTAACACAGTCAGGGGCCTAGGCTCTAACACAGAATCCCGCTGGGGACATTGCAGGGGACATTGGGGACATTCCTGCTCCTTCAAGGGAAACAAGCTACAGCACTGTAACTCAGTGATGGGAGGTGGCCACATTGTCAGTCTCGAAACATCTCTTAGGTACATTTCAGTCCTTTGCATGTAGATTACTTCCAAGGTCCATTGTTGCTAAATCAGAAAACCTATGCTTCCCCAAATTTAAGAACAACAAAAAAGCTTTAGGACGCTCACGTCATGCTGAGGGGGTTCTGAGTCAGAGAAACCCCTGCTTGAAGGCGGCCTGCGGTGTCTCACAGCAGTCCATGCCATGCAGAAGGCCACCCTGTGCTCAGAAGATGGTCATGAGTGAGAGACACCCAAAGCTGCCTTGGGATAAGGATCCTGTCACTTAGTCACTGGCCAGGAAGGCAGTGACATGGAAGACACTGGCCTGGGCAGGTGCTGGGAAGCCTTGTCAAATGAACACACTCTGCACGGACTCCTGACAGAGAGACCCGGCAGTCAATGCGCACTTAGCTATATCGGGTGGCTGTGTTTTAAACCCCTCGGGGCTGTTCTCAGATTTTACACCCTTCAAAACAAAAGGCAAACAGATCTGCGCGCTCCAGGCTTCACACACTTCATCCCTAGACTTCCGGCTTGCACTGTGCTTCCACCTCAGGCATAGGCGATGGAGAAGCTGGTGGCTAAAGGCTGCCATCCTAGGCCTCAGCCTGACCACCCTAAGGTAGGTCACTGGTCAGTGGTCCCCACCCCTGCACGCTGCAGTGCATCCTGCCTTGAACAGACGCTCATTTTAACCCAGGTCTACATGGAATAGTGTTCCTTATGAGAAGCATGTGTCAATAAGAAACCAAAAAAAGGCAAATGTGTTTGCCGAGTTTTAAAGAGAACACCTTCTCCACTTTGGAGTCCTGTGTGATAATGTGCGATGCAGCCAAGCTACCTTCATGTCAGTTACTCGTTTACTTCAGTGCTCCATTCTCTCGAGTGTCGAGTTTCCCTCTAGGTCAGTGGTTCTCAACCTTGCTGACCCTGCAGCCCTTTAATACGGTCCCTCATGTAGTAACCCCCAAATGTAAAATGATTTTGGTTGCTATTTCATAACCGCAGTTTTGCTACTGTTATGAAAGGCAATGTAAATAGCTGATTCACAGTTTGTCTGAGGCGACCACTGTGAGGGTCAGGACCCACAGGTTGAGAAACCCTGCTCTGGGTGATGGATGATGTAACCAGCTTGGGAGGGTGCTTTCGTGACTGAGTGGTTTACAGTTTAGGATTACAAAACTAAGGGAGCACCTTTAAATGGTTTTTGTTTTTTAAATGATAAGTTTCTTTTTTTCCCTTCAAAGTAAGAATTACTGTTTTGGGAAGCATTTGTGTGTCTACTGTCCAGTTTTAACCCAGGTCTACATGGGATAGTGTTCCATATGAAAAGCATGTGTCAGCAAGAAACCAAAAATAAAACTAAGACAGGTTAGGCAGCCTCCTGTCTCATACTTGGACATGGATGGATGCTGAAAATAAATGTTCATCTAGTGAGGCAGAGAGCCCATGTATGTTTGTCTTCTCCTGATTTAAGTACATTTCTCTCTGATGTCTGAATCTTGTCAGAATGACTGGCTGAATTTGAGTCTAAATTCAGCAAAATAATCTATACACACGCTTTGTTTTTATGTTGAACATGCAGCAAGGAGCAAGGATTATAGGCCACATATCCTGTAGCACAGAAGCCAGCTGCTTTACATGGAACAAGACTTAGCAGCACACAATGTTAAGTCTGTAATGGCCGAACTGAGGCAGCTACTTCTAAGGTCACTATACAAGATAGCTCAGTTGGTAAAGTGTTGGCCATGCAGGCATAAAGACCTGAATTTGAGCTCCAGAAACTATGTGAAAAAGCCAAGCACTGGCAAATGTTTGTGCACTTAACATGGCACACAGAGACAGGTAGCTCCCTGGAGTTTGCTGGCCAGCCAGCCCAGCTTGGTGACTCTCTAGGCCAGGAATAGATTATGCCTAAAAAAACAACAACAACAACAACAACAACAACAAGATGGACAGCATCCGAGGAGCAAGTCTGGAGTTTGATCTCTGGCCTTCCCACACGTGAGCACACATGCACTCTCACCAAAAGTCAGGCTTCCACTTTGAAGTACCTATTTACACAGACAAGAAAAAGAAATGACTGGGGCCCGGAGAAGTGGCTCAGACATTAACAACATCTGCTGCTTTTGCAAAGCGCCTGTGTTCAGTTCCCAGCACCCACAGCTGTCTGCACTGCAGTATCTCAGGCCCTCCGTGGACACTAGACACACGTGGTACGCATACATACATGCAGGCAAAATTCACAAAACAAAAGTTCAAAAAACAACTAATTGTATTGTCAATGAAAAAAATCAAAATGGAGGAGCATTGGTTTGGCCACTTAGCATGAAATTGGGAGGCCATGGCTTGAACTGAGCAACAGTTACTTGAAACATGGTTAACTTGGGCTGGCCAGTACAACAGACCTCTTCCACCAAACTGCACAGACACTGAGTTAACATCCAAAACCTTTTCTACAAGTCAGCTTGATTTTTTTCCAGCATCATAATTTCTAACAAATAGTGTCAGCAAATATGAGTGTTCTATCTGCATGTATGTATGCCTGCATGCCAGAAGGGGGCATCAAATTCCAGTATCAGTGATTGTCACCCACCATGTGGTTGCTGGGAATTGAACTTAGGACATCTGGAAGAGCAGACAGTGCTCTTAACCACAGAGCCATCTCCAGCCCCGCTTTCAAGACTGTGTCTTTCAATTACAAGCCTGATTAGCCCCAAATTAAATTTTTTTCTTTGTTCTTGACTGGGTTGATTTTATTCTTCATCAATATCCATCAACAGTAACAGCAAATGCCTTTCTAGTTCACTGTATGGAGCTGACTTTCACCGTATTAGTTCTAAGAAATGCCCAATGGGTTCTCACCTTGCCTGGGGTTTGCCAGTGGCAGTGTGAGCTCCACCTTACACTGGTCTGCAGTTCTGAGTGTTCTAGTTTGTTTGCTGTTGCTGTGAAAAAGCCGCTATGACCTAAAACAACTCTGAGGAGCAAAGAGTTTATTTCAGCTTACACCTCCAGGTCACAGTCCATCACCAGGAAGTCGGAGGGCAAGAAATGAAGCAGAAAACTTGAAGAAATGCTGCTCACTGGCTTGCTCCCTAGCTCATGCACATGTGACTTTTTCATACAGTCTAGGACCACCTGCCCAGAGCTGGTGCAACTCACAGTGGGTTGAGCCCTTCTACACCAAGACAGTCTCTCAAAGACGTGGCTACAGGCCAGTCTAATCAAGGCAATTCTTTAAAAGAAGTTCCCTCTTCCCAAGTGACAAGAAAAAGTAACAGAGTACTCAGCTTAAAGCCTTTGGAAGTTCAGAGAATTTCTAATTTTATTACTATTACTAATATGGATGCAAAATACCACTGTCCTGGTTGGTTTTTATTGTGAGCCCAGCCTTTAACAGTGGAGCCATCTCTACACCCCACTGCTTAAAAGACAGCATCAGCTGTGGAATTGGCCTAGATCCACTTGTTATGCTTGTGGGAGGTTGTCTTGATTGTTAGTTGATATAATGAAAAGCAGCCCACTGTGAGCAGCACCATTCCCCAAGTACGGCTGTTGAACAGTATAAAAGAAGAGAAAGCTAGCTAAGAACAGGACCCAGCAGATGGTATGGGATGCGTTCATTTCTCTCTGCTCTGGGCTGTCAATATGATGTGACTAGATGCTTACTTGACTACCTGGACTTGCCCTCAGTGATGGACTTGTAACCCAGAATCACAAGCCAACTGGACTCTCTCCCCAAAGTTGCTTTTTGACGGGGTATTTTTATCACAACAGAAGTGAAACTAGAGCAACCAGTCACTTTGTGAGCTAAATATGAATAGCCATGGCCTAGGAGCATGGATTTGTGTTACTCTGGATGATAAATTCCATTGTGGGAGTGATCGCACGACCTTGTATAGTCAAGAGAACAAAAGCCATTGCATTTGCCACATATGCGTGGCATCATCAGTTAGGCAGGCTGCTGCAGAGACCAGAAACCTCTCCTAAAAGATTCAAATGTTATTATCAGTGGAGAGGGGGGAGGAGAGAGGGAGAGGGAGAGGGAGAGAGAGACTGACCAGTTCCACAATTTTGAGCCAAATTTGAACAAGCTTTAGTTAAATACAGGAGGCCAGGTCCACCTCTGGGTTCCCAGGGAATGGCCATGAATCACATTTTGCAGAGGATTAAAAAGGCAAAACACATAATTCATTGCATTCCCATCAGGTCCAATCAGGGACAAGCATACATCCAATACATTGTGATGTACTTCCTGCCTACATATCTACCACCCACATGGGAACTAGCACATCTGCTGCAGATGAGTCAAACAAATTGTTTAACAGAGTGAAAACATGTGGCTTGTTATTTCCCAAGAACTATAGCTCCCTGGGACTGGAGAGACGGCTCAGAGGTTAAGAGCACTACCTGTTCTTCCAGTAGTCATGAGTTCAATTCTCAGCAACCACATGGTGGCTCACAACCATCTGTAATGAGATCTGGTGCCCTCTTCTGGCATGCAGGCATACATGTAGGCAGAACACTGTATACTTAATAAATAAATAAAACTGAAATAAGAACTACAGCTCCCAGCATCCCAGGAAGTTACCTTGTCCTTTGGCAAGTGGGGCTTACAGGCTAACTTTGGCTCTTGCAGTTATAACATTCTTAGCTGTGGAGCTGCTGGAGGCTAGCAGTCCACGATGGTTAACAGTGTGTTCCAAAGATTTAACCAATGGTCACGAAGATATAGAGATTGGTAGTAAGTGGCTAGGGAGAAGACTAGAGAGTACAAGATAATCCTGCCTTTTAACTTGCAGCATTCCACCTCCTCATAATCAGAACGCTGGAGTCAGTGAGTCAGTCTGATGGATCTTCACTGCACATGTGGCTTCTTCAGAGAGCTTCAGTTCCAACCACCAGCTGCCAGAAAAGATCAAATTAGAAGCTAAGCCTCTTTCAGCCATTCTTAGACTATATAAACAGTTTTTCTTGAAGGCGGAGGATAGGCCTGAGCCGTGCTTAAAAATAGACATAGAGACAGATGGAAAGAGAAGGTGGCTGGTTGATGGGAACTAAGGAGGGGGGGTGGGGGGAAGCCTAAGACATTTGTTTGAAAAGATATGAGAGAAACAAAGGGAAATGGGAGTAGGGAGGATAGAGCCTAAAGCAGGGTGTGAAAACAGACAATCCGTTTTGAGACAGTGCAGTAAGTACAGGACTTAATACTTAAAGGTAAAAAAACCAAAGTCACACCTTTAATCAGCACTCAGGAGGCAGAGGGAGGCGGATCTCTGTGTGTTCTAGGCCAGCTTGGTTTACAGAGCAAGATCCAGGACAGCCAGAGAATCCCTGTCTTGAAAAACAAAACATATAGTAGGGGAGGAGGTCCCCCTTGGTCATAAACCTAGGGGAGGGAAATAGTGTGAAAGAGGGGTGGAAAGGAAGGAACAGGAGGATACAAGTGATGGGATAACAATTGAGTTGTAATCTGAATAAATTAGTTTTAAAAAAGAAAAACAAAACAACAACAAAGAGTAAATTACCTGTGTGAATGATGATGTGTCCTCTATTCATTTGGGTAGAAGAGAGATGCCGGATCCAAAAGCCTAACAACGTTAACAGATCACAAAACAAGGCCTGGGGTCAGGCCTTGCTTTAAATATTTTTCCATTTGTCCCATGAGTTTCGATTGTACTTGGCTGGGTTTTGTTGCCTCATTGTTTGTTTTTCTAGATCATGAAATGCTAATAGATCACATGGAGGGTGGGGAGTTGTGGCTCACACTGGCCAAGGAGCAGACCCGTCAGTATTTCTTCTTTCAGAAAGGTTATCAGAGGACAAAGGGCTGCCCCGCTAATCCCCAAACACTAGGAAGATTCAATTTGGAAACACAATACCACAGAGACTCTTTGCCAGCCCACCATGTCTGGGGTCTAAAGGCCTCGACCTTCTGCCTGCCTCCTCTTCACAAAGGAAGAATTTGTTGACAGGCTTTCATTCTCTTTAGTGTCCCTCTGCCTGTTAAAGCATCCATTAGGAACGGCTGAGACCTGCCTGCAGGCCGCTCTGGGCTTTGATCTTCACCCTCTACCCAGCATCCTGTTAGGCAGGAGGGTCGCACTGGGCTCCAGACTTCACAGCCACTTGAACACTTCTGTCAACAGCTTGGGTCTGTAACATATGAGAGACTGAAACAACAACAACAACAAAGAAATAAACAAGAATCCGGGCCTTAGGGATTTCTGCTCAGAGAAAAGTCCAGAAAGCTCCACGCAGAATATGGTGTTGATAGGTTTCAAAGACATACTCTTTGTTTAAGCAATAAGCTCAGCTAAATGGAGGGCGAAGGAGGGGCTTCCTTCCTGTCCAACCACTTGTCCGATAGATATCCTAGGCGTCACATTGTTTTGATGGGGAGACCGGAATTTTAGTGACCCTGACTGACAGGAAGGGGACACATTGACGTGTGACAACATTCCCAAAAGACAAAAGGTGCAACTTTGGAGTGTTTAGCAGAAGGCCGATGTTTATTGAATTACTACTTTTTATTGCATTGATCTATGTGATTGTGAGAGTGTGCACACACCATGGAATAAACTGGGAGGTGAGAGGACGGCTTGAAAGAAATGGTTCTCTCCTTCTACCATGTAGGACTCAGGAATGGAGCTCAGGCCATCAAGCTGGGTAAATCTCCCTGCTGAGCCACATCCCCAGCCCTTATTGTACTCTTTGTAAAAGTCCCAGCTTTCTCAGGTTAACCGTTGCCTGTGTGAATTCCACTTTTCACCCATTTTTGAACTAGACAGCTCTGAAAAGATTACCCACCCTGTCTTTGCCTTGTTTTGTCTTACACGGGACTTGAACTCCAGGAACCAGACTCGGCATTTTCTTTTTTTAAATAGTTTCTTTTCTGTAGCCATAAGTTTTACTACCCAGTTTTTAAAACAAAGAAGATTGAGACACTTAACATTTAATGAGCTTTACTTAGCTTTGTGAAATCTTTTTTATTCTGGTTGTGGTAGCATAGGAGAATTTTCTGAAACATCCAGCCATTTTTCTGCTTTGACTTGAATAAGTCCCCCAGAGTCCATACATTACCATACAACCTGAGTCCCTAACTAAAATGCTAAATTGCAATTCTTGATAATTCTGTAGGCCTCAGAGAAATGAAATTCTAGGAAAGAGGGAACACAGAACTTTTGAGATGATCCCTAAAATACTTACTATGTGTTTTTACAATTTACTAAATATAAAGGAATGTATGTTCCCCTAAATAATAACCCAGCATAGTTGTGGGGTGGGGGCCTTGGTTTTGCTTTGGTTTTCAGTGTTGAGGATGGAGCCCAGGCATGCCAGACAAGCACTCTCCCACAGTGCCACACAGCCACCCCAACTTAGCACTCAGATGATCTGATATGTTCGAGATTATTTTAGAGGAGAACTGGCTTTATCTCTGTGATTGTGGTCTTTTGGAATTCTGCACAGACACACCACCACTGTCACTTGAATGAAGGATTCCAGGGACAGTTTACCTAAAGAACACTTTCTAAACCTTGTGTCGCTAAAATTTTGAAAAGAAAGCCTTTTCTTTACACTGCTTTTCCCCCACAAAATATAAGACTGTGTCATGCACATGTCCCTTTCCCGTGTGAGGGACCAAAGAACATTCACCAAGGATGACTTAAGAGAAAGAAATCCTCCAAGAACTGAAACTGAAGACAAAAAGGGGAAAGGCGGGCCTTCGAGATGGCTCCGTGGGCAAAGGCGATTGCTGCTCAAGCTTGATGTCCCGAGTTTAATCTCCAAAACCCAGGTAAGGTGGATAAAGAGAACTGAGTCCACAGAGTTGTCTGCTGACGTCCGTGTGCGTGGTACGAGAGCATGCACATACTTTGTCTTCGCACACACAGCAATTCTAGGGAAAATGTGAAGATCAGAAAAGGGATCAAAGACAGAGTTACAGAGTCATTCCACCAGGGGGAGCTACGACATATCTTCTGACTCTTAACTCCTTGTATTCTGATCATATTTCTCTCCCACAAGGATTCATATTCCTCCTCTCCCCTCCTCAGCCCATATCATGTAATCTAATAAATCACATTTATTGTGTACACACCACACACACACAAACACACACACACACACACACACACACACACATACACTATGGTTCCTCTAGAGAACCCTGCCTAATAACACCCCACTCTCTGTCGTCTAACAAAACAAAACAAAACAAAAACCTCACTTAGATCATGTGACTGGCCAGGAAGAAAATTTTGAATCAGCTCTATAATTTCAGTTGAAGGAAGAACTGCCATGAAAATGACCTGTGAGGCCCTGTACAATGCAAACTCCCATAGTTATTTGAGAGACAATATTTTAGATATATTGAGTTAAATATATATGCATATATATATACCTTGATATATATATATATATATGCGCGTGTATATACCCTGATAATATATGTGTGTATGTATATATATATATATGTAATCAAAGACAAATATTAAGTTACTTGATTAAGTTTTTCCATCAAGTTGACAAACCAAAACTTAGTACCTTCTAGTTCTCGAATATGTAAGGTAAAATTGCCATGCAGTCTCACATTTGTTGTTCTTGAAAAGCAATTTGGGTCAACCATTGAGACAAGTAATCACCTGGCTATAAAATATTCATATTTTTTGGTGGATCCTGATTCTCCCAGAAAAGTTGGGAACAAGCCAAGTTTGGCGGGTGCACTCCACCTTAGCCAGTTCCTGTGACCCTGTTGAGAGGAAAGAAGGAAGGGAGGGAGGAAGGGAGGGGAAGAGTGAGGAGAAGGCAAGGAGGTTCCATTGCAAGGTAGAGAGCTGCTGTTTCTGAACAAGCACAAGGAAGCCAGACACGGAAGTGCGCCCTTTGCTGCGTGGGTTAGCTCAATCCATAAAGCAAGCCTAGGAACCAACACTTACTATCCTTTTCCTATTTCAGGTAAGGAGTAGAAATGTAGGTGAAGCACATGATTAGTGAAGGAAGAGCTGGGACTTAAACCCCGGGCAACATTGCCATGGCAGAGGCTCTCAGGCGCTGCACAGAACTGCTTAGAAATGGCCCATGGGGAATGATCTGTGTGTTACCCTCCCCCTCCCCAACCCCCAGCCGACTGAACACACCCTTGAGAAGTCTGCGCAGTGAAACACTGACGTAATGTGAGTTACCTCCAGATGCACATCATCTCTGAGGTGCTGTAGTTAAGTAGATTAGCAAGTCACAGGCAATCTGCACGTCATTAACCAATTTAAAATAGTTTAAAGTTTTACATGCATATGCGTGTGTGATGTGCATGACTGTGTGTATGCTTGTTCACATGCATGTGGGTGTATGTATACTTGTGTGTGGAGGCCAAAGGTTGACTTCCTTCATTGCTCACCACTTGATTGAGGCAGGGGCTCGCTGAATCCAGAACTCACTGATTCCCTGTCTCTGCCTTGCAAGTGCTGGGACGACAAATGGACTTCCATGCTGGCCTGGCTTTCATGGTGTTTCTGTGCTCTGGGGATCCAGCCCCTGGTCTGCACACCTACACAGCAAGTACGGTATCCACTAAGCCATCTCCCTACCCTGACTTAATTCAATCCCGTTTGATATGTTTGTATTATATAACAGATCAAATCATGGAATTGTCATATTTCTGTAGTTTGGGTATCTAATGTCCTCCACATACTCACAGTGTGTGTTTGGTTGTCAGCTGGCAGGCTTTAGGGAAGTAGCTGCACCCTGGCAGCTCTGACCTGATCAATAGACCAGTCTATTGGTAGATTTTTAATATGATGGCATTATGAGGACAGGATGAAAGTAGGATGTAAGGCCTAGCTGAAGGAAGTAGGTCACTTGGAAGCCTCTCTGTCTGTCTATCTGGCCCTCCCTTCTGTGGCTCCCCAGAGGTGAGCAGCCTTCTTCTCTTCCACACATCCCCAGCACTATTACTTTAAGCCTCACCATAGCCATGGAGTTGGGCAACCAGGATTGCAATCTCTAAAACCTTGAGCCAAAATAAATAATTCTCCCTTTTGAATTGTCCTTTCAGGTGTTTGGGTCACAGCTTCAGAAAGCTTCCTAAAGCGACATTCGTCCTTCTGGGTTGTGCTTCTTACAAGGGTCTTCTCCCGTTTTATAGCTCCTCTGCCTTTAAGCTGTTTTGATTGATAGGTTTTTTTTTAATGCAGTAAAACATACCATTATTGTTAATGGCTGTTGCTTTTGGACTTGGTTTAAGAAGGGAAGGATTTCTGTCGGTCCCAAGAACCTACAAGACGGTACGGAGAGCCAGTGACATCAAGAACTCCATTTATTCATTGGACAAACAGTTAATAGGACTGGGTGCTGGGTACTTGAAGCATCAGCGAGGGGAAAGGGAAAATAAAAAGAAAGAAAACAGGGCCATGGTGGAGCTTATTTCCAGTAAGGAAGAAAAACAGAGCACTACACGGCGTGCTAGGGAGCTTGAGCCAGAGAGCATGAGAGTAGGGAAATGGAGAGTAGGGAATTCTGGGAAAGTAGTAACAGTCTGGATAGGCAGCCAAGAATGTTCCTCCAGATGAAACATTATCAGACAAAGATTTGAAGGAGGAAAGGGAGAGAGTCCAAGGAGACCCAAGGAAAGAAGGTTCTAGAACAAGAGAGCAAGATGTGCAGAGACTCTGGGCCAGGAGCAAACTGGGACATTGGGGCAGTAAGGAGTGGGAATTATGCAGAAAATCAAAGCAAGCAAAGGTTGAGAAAGTGGGCGCAGGCAGGAGAGGGTAGGGGCCCGTGGGCTCTCATGCCGGTGTCATGAGAGAAGGCACAGCCAAATGCTCATCAGAGGAGTGACATGACCAGGCTGGTATTTCAAAAGAATTGCTTGGCTTTGGACTTGAACGTGAGTTCTGGGGCAAAGGGAGAATATAAGGACCAGTATGGCTGGCTCGTGATGGGATGAGAGGGTGCCAAGCAAAGAGGGCCAGGGTAGTTCTGGAGGCCTTTGAAGGCGGGGCCGACAGGAGATTTGGAGTGGGTCTGGGAGCTGAAGGCTCAGGATGGATGGCACAGAGAGGCTGAAAGACTGGAGGAAAAGGGATATGATTTCCCATCCCATCTCTGGGTGGATTGTGATTTTAGAGATAGATTTCTTTACTGTGGAAGGCTGCAGGGCATTACAGAGAGGCTTTGTCAGAGAATCATGGGTAATTGTGGAGATAGTGGGCAGAGCAGCAGAACTGGTACTGTGACAGCTATGGCTGGGAGGCCAGGGTAGGAGGAACATTCCCCTGTGGGTCTGTCTGTCAGCCCAGGATGCTGCCACAGAAAACCACATATGGTCTAGACAGTCGACAGGTCTTTCTAACACTTCTGGAGACTGGGAAATGCAAGGCTAAGGTGCCGGCTCATTGAGCTGATGGGAGTTCACCATCAGCTGTCTTTCCCTGTGTCTTACCCAGCAGAGAAATATTTTGTCCCTTTCCCCCTTTCTCTTCTTACATGGTTGTGAGTCCCACCAGGAAAGTCTCTTCTAAAGACGCCACCCAACCCTAATTGTCCCCCAAAGCCCTACTTCCAGATCTCACTCCATTGGGATTTAGGGTTTCACCAGAGGGATTGCAGTTCCTGTTCAGACCACAAGGTGTCCCTGCTGCGTCGGTGATTAATGCTAAAGAGGTTTGGCAGTTTCCTCTTTATACCCCCGCCTCGTTCTCAGATTCTAGCAGAACAGTGGCTACTTCAAGTAACATAGCGCTAAGCCTCATCCTTGGCTACATCACCTAGAACATGTCTAATCGCCTCTGATCTCAGAAATCGAAGGAGCAGGGGGAACACAGGGAAAAGCAGGATTTATAACCTCCCACCTCTCCTGTGGTGCTGAGCTGGCTCTGGGCACAGAACCAGCAGCTGGAATGTAAGAGCCAGACGCTGTCCTCAGCCAACCCTGAGCCACCTGGGCAAGCTGCTGGCATACCTCAGAGAACCCTGGGGCTAGCTGGCCTGCAAGTCGGAGCCTGGACCCTGCTAGATTCCATCCCATCTCTCTTGGTTGAAAAGCTCTCTCGTGAGCCCTCGTTGCTTCAACTCAGAGTTTGCAGAAACCGTGGGTCTAGAATAATTTGAACCAGTTTGTATATACAACAAAACCTCATCTAGCCAAGGCAGATACACTTGGACCAGATTTTAAATAGCAGGATTTCCCAAATAGGAATTTTGTTGTCTGAATGGCAACTGATTACAAAAGCAGAGATGTCAAAAGCTTGGCTGGCTGTTTTACGAGTTGCACATTGCATAAAAAGCACTAACTGGTTACTTTGCATGCATTAAATCTGCATGCTTTCTATTCTGCTGCTTTTTTCATAATATTTAGATGAAATGCACATGTATGAAGTTACACACTTCCAGTCACAGATACTTCGGTATTTGCTCTAATGTCGTTCTATTGCTGTGACCAACACCATGAGCAAAAGCAGCTGAGGGAGAGGAAAGGGTTTATTTGGCTTACACTTCCAGGCCACGGTCAGTCCATCTAGGGAAATCGAGGCAGGAACTCAAGGCAGGGACTTGAAGGCAAGCTTGCTTGCTATTCCGTTAAGCATTGCCTCTAACCGAGAAACTCACAAAGCCAAAGTACAGCAGGAACCTTTGTCATGCTTAGCTAGTTATCTTATACAGTCCAAGACCACTCCACCTGTCTAGGGAATGGCGCTGCCCACAGTAGGCTGGATCCTCCTGTATCAATTAACCAGACAAACCCCCCCACCCCCCAACGGACTTGCCCTCAGGTCAATCTGACCTAAGCAATCCCTCAATCGAGACTCAGTTTTTCAGAATACTGTAGGCTGTGTCAAGTTAACAACTGACAGGTTTTTAGTACAGTTTTCTCTTTCAGGCATAACACAGTTATTTCATCTCCATTTTGGGGTAAAAATACGTTGGTCTCAGATGCACGTCTTATTACCCTTAGCAACAGCCATGTGACTGCCAGGATAGGGACGGCAGTGTTTTCTCCAGTCCTTCAGCCATTTTGAGAGTATCCCTGCACTCACACAATAGACCCACTCATCAAGAAGACACCTGCTTCACACCACAGAGAAGAGAACAGCCACCCTGTGCTAGGGCGTGGTCGATGCTTTGGGTTTGATGGCTAATTATGTCCCCCCTGGGGTCTGCTTGCTGTCTAAAGAGCTGACACTCAAGTAGCCCCAAATGATATTTGTAATCCTTGCCTCCAAGTTACCCCTGATTGGCTGAATAAATGCATACACACCTGGGCGGGGCAGAGTGAGGAGGTGTGACCAAAGTTTGAGAGCTTCCAGGAGAGAAGGATCATGGGTAGGAGACAGGGACTGGAGAGGAAGGAGCAGTTTTGCCATGGGATAGGCAAGCCACGTTGGCCAGGAGGAGGAATTCTGAAGTTCTGCATGGAAAGAAGTGGCCAAGATGAACAACATACGCAAGTATTTTGGGATTATGGATGGGAAATAGCTCTGATAGAAATGGTTAAGGCAGATGACATGGGGTGGTATCTGGGAGACAATGGAAGATAGTTTAGAGGGTTAATATCTTCCCAGTCCCAGGTAAAATAAGGCTTGATCTAAAATACAACAGGTGTCTGTGTCTTTATTGATAGTAATAGTGGTTAGATAATAATTATAGGCTTAGATAATAAACATTACTAGATATTTTTTTATATTTACTACAACATAAAGGCACCCAAATAATTTCATGTACCATACCCTTACAAATCATATTTTATTATAGTTTGATGGGGGCGGGGTAATCACATCCTGTGAGACAACCCAAGCTTAACACTTAAAAACTCCTGGCTGCTGCCCAAGGGCTCAGCTCTCAAAGAGCAGCGGCAGCCATGGAAACATGGCGGGTTGGAGAGATGAAACTAGGAAACCACCAGCCTTCTAGACCAAGCTAAGAAATGGAGTTAACTGCCTAGATTAAAAAGTGAGGGCTGCTTGGACCAGAGCCTGAAGGCACAGCTACAGGTTGAAAGTACACTAGAGAGAGCTAGGCCTAGAACTATAGCTAAAATGGAAAGTGCCATGTCAGAGAGGGCTTGCATTTTTTAAAAAAGATTTATTTTTTATTATTATGTATACAGTGTTCTGCCTGCATGTACACTTGTAGGCCAGAAGAGGGGATCAGATCACATTACAGATGGTTGTGAACCACCATGTGGTTGCTGGGAATTGAACTCAGGACCTTTGGAAGAAGAGGCGGTGCTCTTAACCATTGAGCCATCTCTCCATCTCCCCCCACCAAGCACTTGGATCTTTAATGGCTTCATTTTGGTTGTTGTCATGGACCTGGTTGGAATATGTTCAATGGTAATCATGGTTTTCCATGCCTTCTCTAGAAAAATTCAGTCAAGAAAGCCAAGAGATGGAATGCTAAATTGTGGGCAGAAAGAAAGGGACTCTTCCCTATCGAGAATGGGATGTTGATGGCAGCTGGCGCTCAGAGCTCTCTAGCTACAAGATGTCTGTCAGCTATTTCTGGAAAGGGCCTGCCTTTTAGCAACAACAAAATTCCAAAAAATGGCTTCGATGTTGCGATATGAAGTGGTATAAGTGGCCCAAAGCTTTTCTTGTTTCTTTGATTTTTGTTTGAAATTTTTGAGTTACAGTGATATGGAATTGAGATGAAATATTTGAGGAGGGCAGTGGTGGCACATACCCTTAGTCCAACACAAAGGACAGAGACAGCTGATCTCTATAAATTCTAGACCAGCCTGGTTTACACAGTGAAATCAGGGCGGGGACCTCCTGCTGATAAGATAAGCCTCTTACAAAGACCGTCTAGGATTCAAAATGACAATTTGTCCTTAAAGTAACTATGTGAGGTTTTGGTTTTGGTTTTGGTTTTGAGATTTATTATTCACACCACATTCTAACTGCAGGCCAGAAGAGAGCACCAGATCTCATTATAGATGGTTGTGAGCCACCATGTGGTTGATGGGAACTGAACTCAGGACTTTTGGAAGAAAAGTCAGTGCTCTTAACCTCTGAGCCATCTCTCTCTCCAGCCCAGTTTCTCTCTCTCTCTCTCTCTCTCTCTCTCTCTCTCTCTCTCTCTCTCTCTCTCTCAAGAACAGATAATAATGTCTTTACTGATCTAGAGGACACACATTGATCTTAGGCTTATGTAAATGTGGAGAAGGTGATGTCACACTGCCCTAAAAGACCAGACAGCCTCCTTAGAAAAGTAGGGATCCCACAAGAAAACTGGTGCCAATAGGCATTTTGGCCTGAAAGGGATATTCTGTTGATCAATATAAGGACCCCAAACTAGGTTAGGAAATGAGCATGCAAGCTGCATGCCTCCCACAGACAAAAGCTGTTAAATAATGACTGAGGTGAGGTGTCACACTGCTCTGGGCAGCCAGCTTATCCCTTTAAATGTGAGGCGCTTTCTCGGAGGTCAGATGGTGGTCATGCCTGGTGTAAAAAGACACACCTACGAAGGCATGTCAACAGCTCTGTTACTAGTACCACAGACCCGACTGTCCCCATATTGTTCTGATCATTGAGTTAATGCTGTTCCATGGGTGATGTCCCCAGTCTCCTTCAGACATCCTGCTCGTATTATTTCCTTAGAGTTGCACTTCTGTGGACAGCCAACAGACAGCAACTACAGAGCTTTCTAGTGACAAAACTAACTGAATTATTGTAAAGGGATGGCTGTGGGGGTGGCAAGGTTGCCCACAGCATCCTCCCCTGAAAACGTGTATGCAACAATAGGGCGCTAAAATGCCGGGGCAACCTTAAAGTAATAGTTGTTTGTAATGTGGGCATTAGAAGGCTTTAGCATACTACAAATTAAATGAACCCTGCCTTTGTTAAGACTTGGTTTCCTCACTTGGGAGGCAGAGGCGGGAGGATCTCTGTGAGTTCAAGGCCAGCCTGGTCTACAGAGAGAGTTCCAGGACAGCTAGAGCTGTCTCAAAAAAAGGAAAAAAAAAAAAAGACTTGGTTTCTTGAGTAGTCAAAAGATCAGCAGAACATGAACTCTTGTTCTCTGAGCCAGGTTTTTGCACACGTTATCAAGAGCAGAGCAGTAGCTTTAAGAACAGTTTTCTTGACACTTTTCATAATGTAGACAGGAGAGCCATTGCTCATTGCTGAGCAAGGATCCAGCCACTAGAGAGCGCAGCCTCATTCTCAATCAGTACTGCCTGACCTAAAAGGCATTGTGATAGAGTCTCAGATTTGCGATCATACGAAGCCACATCACAGGGCTGGTTAGATGTCTGTCCAACATGGAATATGTGATGTAAGTGATCAAGATCCCCTCCCTAAGGCCAGATGAGGCAGATACCTCTCACTGATAGACATTTTCAAATCTCTTTCCCAAACAGGTGGACCGCTGTTTGCATAGTTGCTTGTTTGATCTCCCTTCATATTAACAACTAGATCGTATGAATATCTTCAGTTGAATGAGTTTAAACTTCTTCCCCCATCATCAGGAGTTGGAGAATAAATAGCAATACCAACTGTAGCCATTTCTGCTTCAATCACGTCTTACAGCCATTATGTTTTCAGTTTGATCTGGTACATGTCACAAACATTGATCACCTGTGTGAGGTGCGAAAGCATGCTACTGCTCCCGCGGTGGCTGCAAAGGCTAGTAGAAAAGTAAGGTAGAAGGCATTGAAACCTCATTGAGTACCCAAGATCTAGTGGCTGAACTGGTGGACCCAGAGGCAGACAGCTCTAATCCCCCGAAAGCCAAGATTCTATTGGCCTAGGCTTTAGATGCCAGAGATTCCTGGCTATAGGCACTCAGACTGGGAGCTTTTCATTCCAAATGTCAACTTCCAGGACTGTGTGCCGGGACAAAAAGAGACAGGAAATGGAAAGGGCAAAAAATTGCACCTCACCCTTGGAGCGGCGGTTCTCAACCTGTGTGGGTCTTGACCCCGTTGGGGGTTGCATATAGATATCCTGTATAGCAGCTGAAATTACAGCTATGAAGTAACAATGAAATGATTTGGTGGTTGGGCGCGGGGTTTGCCACAGCACGAGGAACTGTATAAAAGGGTCATGGCCTTAGGAAGGTTGAGCACAACTGCTTTAGAGTATGCTACAAGCTTCTCCCTACCTGAGAGCCCAGCATGAGTAACAGTTCTGTAAATGCTGCCTCCATAGAGACGGCATTCCTTTTGTATAGAGATGTTTCAAATAAGAATGCTGAAGTAGCAACGAACCCATGCTTCAGGCCCAAGTGGGTCTGATGAAGTATGGCCTTACTCCTTTCCAGACTTTAACTATTTGCAAGGATCTCACAAGGAACCCCATTTGCAGTCAGTGACATGTCTTCACCAACCCTCTCCACCCCTTTATGGTCCATGGTTTTGCTGTATTGGATTGCAGATCTATCCAACACAGATAGATCTGGAGCTGCTCTAATCAATCATATTTATTAGGAATGGGTCAATAGAGAGTTCCTCAGCAACCCTTCAACAAGTAACTTGAGAAGACCAAGCATGGTGCACATGCCTTTAATCCCAGCACTCAGGAGGCAGAGGCAGGTGGATCTCTGAATTCTAGGTCAGCCAGAGCTATGTAGTAAGACCACATCTCAAAGAAAGAAAAAGAAAGAAAGAAAGAAAGAAAGAAAGAAAGGAAGAAAGAAAGGAAGAAAGAAAAAAGATTACAACTTGAGAGTCGTCAAAATTGTATATATGGCTATGATTTGGACACTTCAAATGTGACTCCCTCCTGAGACACCCACACCATACTCCCACATTTGGGTGTGTCATAATTTCCCTTAATGTCTCTCTTTCTGTTATAGATATTGTTTAATCCCCCGTGTGTAGGGTGTCCTAACCCTGACCTTGACATGACACTTTAATCTATGTTTAACACTCCCTCTTTAATATTTATTTAGTGTTTGTGTGAGTATGTGAGCATACGCATGCAATAGCATGTGTCAGTGAGGTCAGAGAACAGCTTGTAGGGGTCAGCTCTCTCATTCCACCATGGGGCCTCTGCCTCAGGTCAGCAGGCTTAGCAGTAAGCATCTTTACCTGCTGAGCAATCTTTCTGGTCCCCAAAATCTCTTCTCACCAACTCTGCCTCGCGCTAGCTCATCCTGAAATTCTTTTCTGCAGTGAAGTCAAGAATGCCATCTTTACCTGAATAGAGTAAATAGTGATCTTCGAGAAGATTCCCTCAGGCATCTGCAGGGCAGCCTGGGCGTGGGACTCTAGCCCTTACCACAGCTCCTCATAGCCCCCAGCACTTGGAGGCTGCTGTAACCGTTGGCTTTCAACAGCAGTATGATAAAACACCACAATCAAAAACAGCTTGCAGAGGAAAGGATTTATTTGGCTTATATTTCCATGTCACAGTCCATCCCTGAAGGGAGTCAGAGCAGGATCTCAAAGCAGGGACATGGAGTCAGGAACCGAAGCAGAGATGGGGAGGAATTGTGCTCACAGGCTTGCCCTTCATGGCTTGCTCAGCCCACTTTCTTAGATAGTCCAAGGCCATGTGCCCAGGGGCAAAGCGGCTGGGCCCTCTCACAGCAACCATTAGCTCCAGTAAAACTCATTGATTCAACAAGTTGGACTTTAATGCAGTCATTACTTTGTTTTGTTGTGGGTTTTTGATGTTGTTCTGTTTGGGGTAAGAAGGCACGCGCGTGTGTGTGTGTGTGTGTGTGTGTGTGTGTGTGTGTGTGTGTGTGTATTACTTACGAAAAGTCTCCTGTACGACAGTACAACAGTGGGGAGTCAAGGCTTGACTTTAACTGAACAGTGTGACAGAGGAACCAGGGAGGGGAAAGGCAAGGTCTCGGGTTACAGGCACCAGTGCTGGGCACCATGCTGCTGCTGAGAGGAAGCAAGCCTCCTTCCCTGGGGGGAGCAGCTTTCTCCTTTGTAAAGGATAAAGCTTTGCATCTTGGTGACCTCCAAAGTCCTTTGCTTCATGTCAGGGTCAGAGCTCTATACTCACGAGATTAAACAAGATCCAACAAGTGAGGTTCACACTGGGGGCAGGCCAGGATGAGTCACCACAGGAAGACAGGAAAAATGAAGGGAACCGACTGGGAAAGTCACTCCTCAGAGTCTGGGAGTAGGAAAGCTTGCCACAGCTGATAAAAATCAAAATTACCTACAAAAGCAGTGATTGCTCTTCTAAAGACATCTACAAGAAGGATGTGAAAAAGCAATAAACCGTGCTTCTTTAGGGCCAGACCTTTTGCAGTGTTGTATTTAACTGCATTAGCTTTTCTCACATCCTTACTCTAAATAAAGTAGCTCCACAGCCACCTAACAGTTTCATTTTTAAGGGAGACTATTTCTAGATTTATCTACTTAACTTTATGAATATGAGCATTTCGTCCATTTACTATACACACCACGTGCATACCTGGTGCCCAGAGAGGCCAGAAGAGGGTGTCCGATCCTTCGGAACTGGAATTAGGAATGGTTGTGAACCACCGTGAGGCGCTAGGAACCGAACCGGGGTCCTCTATAACTGCTCAGTCATCTCCCTGGCTCCAGGAGAAAGCAGCTTGTTTCTGTTTTTGTTTTTAACTTAGTTTTAAAACTTAATTTTAAAATTATTTTCGTTTATGTGTCTGTGTACTGGCCTGTGTGGGCGTGGTCATGAGCGAAGGTCCTTGTGGAGGCCAAGGGGGGGGGGTTGGGGGTTGGATTCCCCCTGCAACTAGAGTAACAGAAGGTTGTGAGCCACTTAGAGTGGGTGTTAGAGCAGCAAATGCTCAAATGTGTCTGGGAAAGCAGCGGTGGTGGAGGCACTAGCGGGGCTGGCAGTGGCCCCGGCCCTGGGACAGGAAGCAGCTGTAGTAGTTGTCAGTAAGTGGAAAAGTGATGATAAGTCTGTAAGAGTTCCTACATGGCCTGACCAGCTATGAGAAGCCCTTGGGACGACCCCACCGAAGGGTACTTCTAGAAAAGTATGAGCTCTCGGGGAATTTTGGCCTAACTGAAGTTTGCCTCGTCATCTTCCTCCTTGGCCACAGTGGCTGGGCTGCTCCGAGTCTCTTCCTCCAGCTGCTCTTCTCTGCTTCTACAACCCTGGGGAGGGGCCTCCAGATCTTGCAGGCTCCAGTGTCCCCAGCCATGTGAAATTTGTTTACTTCTGGAGTCTCATGAGTCACTCCACTTGTGACAGTTTCCTCTTCGTTACTTTGATAAAATATCCTGACTGAAAGCAAGTATCAGAAGGAAGGGCTTTTTTCAGATCATAGGAGACATTGTGAAGTCAGGGCAGGAACTCAGCAAGAGCCTGCAACAGAAACCATGGAGGGAACCTGTTTGCCAGCTCACTCAAAGGCTCATGCTTGGCCGGCTTTCTTACATAGCTCAGCGTTACCTGCCTAGGGGATGATGCTGCCCACAGTGGGCAGGGTCCTCCTACATCAGCTAACCGGCAAGACGATTGGTTGAGTCTGTAGTGTACCATCCAAGGCAAAAAGAAGTTTCCTTCCATGATGGATCACTGCTGAAAGCAACAGTGTGATCAACAGCAGTCGTCCCCAACCCCCTCTGTCCCCAGGGGTCTACAGTCTTCCCAGTGTCGGGTTTTGTCCTGGCTTACAGTAGCAGGTCTGAACTTCCTCCCGTGGAGTCTCAAGTCCAGTTGAAAAGCTGTTGGTTGGAGCCGTGACAGTCATGCCACTACGGTGCCAGCGGGTACAGCGTGCCCAGCATTTCAGTACTGTAACATGCAGGAGCTGCGGAGCTGAGCAGGATTGTTACAGACCACCATTCTGCTGCAGCAGCCCACACAGCATGGGGTACCGTGAAAGCCAGCTCAACTCCAGCTTTCTCTTCCCATGCCCTGCAACCAAAGTATCCTCATCAATAGGGTCTTTCTGCTGAGTTCTGGGATGCAACCAATCAAAGCGAACCTACCCTTCATAGTCTGTGGGGCTCCAGGGGCCTCCCTGGCCTAGTATAGACAGAACTCACTCTGGTGCTAGGGTTTTTATCTAACAAGCTTATTGTAACCTCTGGAGTACTCATTCCCCCTTGTGCAAGGAATCTCCTCGACTTAAGCTGTTTAGTTGTATTTCTATTATTATTTAGTTTTAACTGTGTTTGAATGTTTGCGAGTGGGGTGCACATGTGGGTGCTGGTGTAGGCGGAGGCCAGAGGAAACCCCCCCAGAGCTGGAATTGCAGGTGACTGTGAGCTGTGGGGCGCTGAGAACCGAACTCTGATCCTCCAGGAGAACAGCAAGCACTCTTTCCTGCTCCACCCTCCCTCCAGCCCCCTTGCTGATGTTTTAATAACTCATCTCCCCCCCAGTTAACCTAATACTAGTACTGTGAGGTAGGTGGGAGGGCTATTGTACTTGGCTTTCTTCAGCCCAATTCTGCACATCAGGGTTTGTGAAATGATTACCCAAGTCACTGAATTTTCTGTAGGTCCCCATATGTAACACTCAGTTGGGTGAGACCCTTGATGGTGGCTTTATCTGTTGCTCGCTGGCATAAAAATGATTATAAGAGGTGAGGGCATATTTACATCCCTCACTGATAGGTATAGGCCTAGGCCCATATAGCCTGTTTGCCAGTCCCTTATGGGGCAAGTTGAGTTATGTATGTGTCCTTCTCAGATCTTTTGTCCCTACTGGAGTAATGGGGCATGTGACTATTTAGCGTGTCTTACAAAGATCTTAGCTGGCTCAAAGCATCTCTTGATACTTTTTGTCCTAATCCCATAAAGAACTCAACTTTATAAAGTTACATAGAGGACAGTATGGACCTCCCACCAACATCCAGGGAGTCTAAACATTTCTGAAGCTGTTCCATTTATAGAAACAAGCTGTTGTAAAGTCTTAAAGTAACTTAGACAGGTGTTCTGTGTGGCTTACCAGACTAAAATTCTCTTTTTTTTTTTCCTCCTTTATTAATTTATTCTTGTTACATCTCAATGGTTATCCCATCCCTTGTATCCTCCCATTCTTCCCTCCCTCCCATTTTCCCCTTATTTCCCTCCCCTATGACTGTTCCTGAGGGGGATTTCCTCCCCCTGTATATGTTCATAGGGTATCAAGTCTCTTCTTGGTAACCTGCTGTCCTTCCTCTGAGTGCCACCAGGTCTCCCCCAAAATTCTCTTAAGAACGTTACAACTACGGCCAGCCCTTGCACTTTTGTGGGTAGCCCCATTCTCATGCCTTTAGGTGCACTTGTATGTCTCTTAGATGCTCCCCCACCCTAAAAGAAAAAAAGCCCATTTTATTTTCTTTAAAAGCAAACATTCGAGCATCTACTTCTTTAGCAACAGGGAAACAAGCTGAGAATGGGACCAATAGAAGGCCCAGCACAGCACACTGAGCACTGAAGGCAAAGTGTCTATTACTCCCTAAACATTAGATTTTTTAAAAAATCTGTAAAACACTAAGAAGTTAGCATTATACATGGCATCTATGTAATGAAGCCATTTTACAGAGGTGAGGCAGGACAAGAGAAAAAGGTCCTGGGCCATCATCAATCCATGACAGCGAGAATGCGGAAGTAACCTTGGGACAACACTCTAAAGGCCCATCCCAAGGGAATGTGAACTGGTCCTGGGATACAGTAGTTAAGGGAATGATGATGATGATGATGATAATAATAATAATAATTAAAAATAATATAAAAATATTATTATTATTTATCAAGTTCTAATACAACAGAAAAAGAGTCTGGCACTTGCATCAGCCATCTGGCTTCCTCATCTCCATGTGGGCTCTGTGCTTTTCTTCACTCCAGTGGCCTTGGTTGGATCAGCTCAAACTGTTTGGTTTTAGTTCTGGCCTTCCTGGCTGTACCTATAAGGGTCCAAAAATCACTGAAGGAAGACCCCCAGACTCAAATAGTATGTACAAGCAAAGAGCGTTTATTATTCTGAAACAGGCTGCATGCAGGAATCAACACCATCCATACAAAACGGTGGGAGCCCAGCCAAAGGCTGGCAGGCCTTTTCATAGGGCACTAGGGGACTTCTAAGAGGGTGTGCTATCTTCTAATTTGATTGGGTGAATAAGGAGCTATCACAGGGAGCATAAACTACAGACCAGAGGCATTAAGCCATATATGGTCACATTAGTCGCTGATTGACTCAGATCGTTCCCACGTGTGTGCGGTGGTCTTTCCAGGGCCAGGAGCATCCTGTCACATGACATCAACTGGGATTGGGTGGTGCTGGCCAGTGCTTGTTCACAAGGGCCTTTTAGTGATACCCAACCTTCTCATGCTATTGGCTTGAATTGTAGGTGGAGTCACTCAGCCACATGGGAAAAGGCTGCCTTGCTTACTCTCGGTGGGACAGCTTCAGGGGATGTCTCAGCGTCCACTGTAGAGGTGGTGCATCTATTTCTTCTCAATTCGGTCTTGGTTCTGTTGATCCCTGCTTGGCTACCAAGTAGTGTGTGTGTGTGTGTGTGTGTGTGTGTGTGTGTGTGTGTGTGTGTGTGTGATGTCTTTCCAGGAAAAGTCTCTCACTTGAACCCCAGTGCAATGCCAACCAAGGACTTTTAGTCAGGAGACACGGAGAACTGAAGCTGGTACTGACTAGGAAGTTTCATCCCTGATTTCATAGTACTGGAAGGTCTATGCAGGCTGCCCGGTGAGAAAAGTCAACAACAGTCTTATCCATCTGTGAACCCTGAAAGGTGCAATGAAAAGTCCTGGCAAGATATGTCCATGGGTTAGTACAATAATGTCACAAAAGTTATGGGATTACCAACTGCTTTCTAATTCTATTTAAGGCCTACTCACTCCACAGGAGAAAACACATAAATATCTGGTGCTATAAATATTGCAAAGAACCCATGGTTGCGAAGCTTATAAGCCCCTAAGATTACATTTTGCTATAGCAAACTGCCTTCTACATTCATGTCTCTGTAGCCATTAATTAGTGCATCACTCAGACCTCAAAAGAGAAGCCTTTTTGGGCAGCGGAGGGCAGTTAATCCAGAAACCCACAATTGGTCAAAGTGCAGAGAATAAATATGTGTGCAGTGCCTAGCCATAAATGGGACATCTATATCCCATACCACTCCTCATCAAAGCTCAGGGATAGCTAAAAAGAGAGAAAGATTTTAAGAGTCAGAGGTCAGGAAGGGCTGCATGAAACAGTGTCTTCTGGACACCATAGGACCACTGCAGTAGGCTTACAGAAGACCCAGGAAGTCAGCATTCCAGCATGGAGCAGCCCCTAACCCTAGCTGAGGAGCTATTGAAAACTGATGCCTTCCTTGGCTGTTGCCATAGTTTGCGGAGGACCCCACAACCCAGACTAGCCGATAGACAGGACATTCTCCACCGTTAAGTGGAGAAGGAGATCTGACTTTCATACAAACTCTGGTGCCCCATATTTGACCATGTCCCTTGGATGGAGACGTCTGGTGACACTCAGAGGAAGGATAATAGGTCACCAAGGAGAGACTTGATACCCTATGAGCATATACAGGGGGAGGAGATCCCCCTCAGACACAGACATAGGGGAGGGGAGTAAGGGGAAAGTGGGAGGAAGGGAGGAATGGGAGGATACAAGGGATGGGCTAACAACTGAGATGTAATATGAATAAATTAATAATAAAAAAAAGTAAAAAAAAAAAAAAAGAAAACTGATGCCTTCTTGTGGAGGGAGAATTAATTTTTGTTAAGGTTTGTTTTAGGTCAGCTATGCTCCAGTGCTTGGCCCCAAACCCATCCATATATGGGCAGCACAAAGTGGACCTGTTGAGTTACTTTTTTTTTTTCTTTTTTTAGGAAAAAGTGAAGCTGGGGAGATGGGAAGTGGGTCGGGGAGAAGTTAGGGAGAAGAACAGGGAATGAATGTGATCAAAAGGCATCGTATGTATGCACGGACTTCTGAAAGAATTTTAAATATGTGGAGATTTACAAAGACTGCAGATGTCGACCTCTGGCCTCCACAACACACACACACACACACACACACACACACACACACACACACACACACACACACACACACAGTTCAAGAGTGTTGAGAAGATGCCCTCAGGCACCTTCACCCTGGCTCCATAGTTCATCTTATGGCTTTCTAAACTGCGTTGCTCAAAGGATGCCATTTACAAGATTAAAAAAATTAAGCGAAAATTAGCATTGAAGTTGACAAATCAAAACTAAATGAGCTGGTTTCTTATCTCGAAAGAATTTCGTTTGTAAACAGAATTGCTAGGTGGTTTTGTGAGGGACATTATTTAGATTCAGAGCTCGATGCCAGCTTGATTTTTTTTTTAGTTTATCTTAACTTCTTGCTTGAAAAGTCTTTAGGAAGACCAGCGTTGTTTCTACAGGCAGCTTCAGTATTATCAGTTGGGATAAAGTTTTAAACTCCAGTCAGATTCCAACGACTGGCTTCTTTTCCCGCCCTTCTCTCTATTTTTCTGTCTTGCCCCAGTGCACAGATGTGATCCTCCCGGCTGAAAGGCTAGCAGTTTGGGTTTGCTATTCAGAATCCGTTTTCCAGACAAGGGAAGTGGAGCCTGAGTGAGATGAATGAAAACGTTTGACTTCAACTTTTAGTTTTCAGGTAAGGAGCTGGATTCTGTTCCCGCCTTAATTCTGGTGAATGCGGGACCCTGAGGTGGAAGGTGCAGAATTCTCTGGAGAAGGATTCTCCGCGCAGTCTGAAAAGTGCGGTCCCGGGAGCGGCCAGCCCCAACCCCCGCTGATCCGTTCTCTCCCTTACCCACCCCTAATCCCGGGACAAACTGAGGAAGTTTAACAAAGGGTGGAGGCTGGACTTAACTGGAGACCGCCTCGGGGCGAGCGGGGCGGGGGGAGTCGGGGGAGGGGATTGCCGCAAGTTTCTCTTTAAAAGCTCGGGATAGAAAGCCTGCCCCAACTGTAGCGCGCGCCTCCCTGAATTTCGCCTTGCCTCTCGGCAGGCAGGCCCTCGGCGATCGGCGCGGAGGGGCCACCGCTGAGAGCCCAGTCCCAGCCTGGCCACCACGGAGCCCTGCTGCCAAGTAAGAGCGCTTACCCTGGTCACCCCTCTCGCGCGCGGCCCGTGGGCTAGTGGGGACATCCCTAGGCTCCATCCCTCCCCCCTTCCGCCCCCCTCCTCCCTTAGGCCAGCTCGGGTCAGGAATGCGGGAGGACGTGCAGGCTGACAGGTCCCCCTACCCCCCACCCTAAGCCAGCAGCGCCGCCCAGTCCCACCTTGACTGAGTCGATTTACTTACCAAAGGAGCTGGTTGCTTGCCTTCTGGGGACCCAGGGCGTTCCCGGACAGAGGCGTGGGTCCTTGGGGGCGCACTCTGGCTGCCTTGAAGGGTGCAGAGTGGGGAAAGGGGCATCAGAAAGTTGGTCTGGTGGACAGAGTTCTGGCCTTTGAGATATGGAGCCGGGAGGAAGCAGGGAAGACACTTAAGTGTGGCTTTGGGAACCGTGGGGTCGAGCGTCCAGCAGCTGTAGAGCGCACAGCTTGCAACTGGGTTTTCTACCTAGCCTGCTGGAAAAGCTCAACTGAGAGCGAGAGCTCCGTGAACTGAGCAGGGGAAAGGTCCCCGACGTCAAGTATTCGTTCCCAAGTCGCCCTGGGAACCTCTCCCCCGCCGTTATCCAGGAGGAAGTGAGCAGCAGGAGGAAAGAACCCGCACTGGTGAATCCCTGGGTGGTGTGTAGAGTCTGGTGTGTTTAGACTAGAGGTCCCCAATACTAACCGCAAACACGCAAGCCTTTTGGTCCCTCTGTCCTACTCCAGCTTTGTTCCCTACTGGTGGTGTCGTTCCCCTACCCCCCCCCCCCCCCCAGATTTTGAAGCCGTAGGGTGTAGTGTCTCTATTCAGTCCCCCAATAGAAATGATGGGAAGAAACATTCCTTTTTCTTCATCACTCCCTGGCCCTCCACTACAGAGATTACTAAAAATTTCTCACCAGCCAACCAACCAATACCACAATAAAATAGAACGCGCGGTAGGGGGTGGTGGTGCCCCTGAGAGGAGCAGGGGACTGAGTTACCCAATGTGGCTAGGAAAGCTCCAGTTCAGTTGAGAAGTGCACGACGTCAGAAACACGCCCAAATTAATTTTAATTCCTCCAGGTCCTTGGGGTTGAAGAAATACTAAAATCAGCCCAGTGGATACTCCCCGCTCCCCCTCACCGAAGGGCGGAAGTTCAATGGCCCTGGTTTAGTGTTGAGGGCTCCTATCTCTCTGCTGGAGCCCTTCCTTACATCACCACTGGATGTGTGTGTGCCTGCACCCTCCAAAGCCCATTTGTCGTCTTGGGAGAACCAGTAATGCGTAGTGTACTTAGTTGGCAAGGGACTGGGTGGAGGGAGGATGCATTCATTTCCTGGGTCACTTCACACATGAAAAAGCCAGCCTCCCTGGACAGACGGCATCTTGGAGAAAATTTTCACTTCTTCCCAGGCTTTGCCTTTTCCGTATGCTACTCTTTTCTCTTTTGGGCATCTGTGAAGCCAAGGAGACTGACAGGCTCTCAGTCGTCTGTATTTCTTTTCCCCTGTGGCCTTTGTGTTAAAAAGCAAAATCACTTACACATGAAGTGGCAACACCGGGAATAAAATCCAGTTCTGAGCACAAAGCCCACGCTGAAGCCTGCCATTCTGAAGCCCCCTACCCCCTACCCCCCCAAGATTCCCCACCAAGATTCTTCCAGGATACTTTATTATTTCCTTTCCAGCTGGGAGCCTCCCCTGGGCTCTTCCCTAACCCTCTGACCTCTGGATGACTAGTTGGGAAGTGTTTTGTGAAGGAAGCAGGTTTTCTGGGCTGTGATGTGACCATCAGAAAGCTAACTAATGTCCTAGAAAATTATAAATTGCTTATTTAAGTTGTTTTTATCCCAAAGGTGTTCAAACACGAGAGTTATGGACAGTTATGTTCTTCTCACTAGTCCCAATGTTCTGTCCCACTTACAGTATGTCTTTTTTTCCTTTTTATTTTTTTATTTTTATTTTTAGACAGGTTTTTCTGTGTAGTCTTGATTGTCCTGGACTTGCTCTGTAGATCAGGCTGGCCTTGAACTCAGAGATCCACCTGCCTCTGCCTCCCTGAGTGCTGGGACTAAAGGCGTGAGCCACTCTGCTGGCTCTTTTTTTTATTTCTTAGTGAAGCTTTTTTAAAAGAACATCTTGAGAGCACAGTTCTTTTGAAAATGTTAAATAATTATAATGCTATTGTTACACTCAAGAAAGTCTACAAAGTTTTGTTTTGCTTTACTATCATCTATTACCCAGTCTATATTATATTTTTCTCTCAGATGTCTTTCTGGAGTTGATCTCCATCCCGTTGCTTTGCATAATGTGTAATATTCCTGATGCATGACATGGCTTCCAAGCCACTTTTCTATCTACTTCTTGCAAAGTCCCACTAAAGACCAAGACGGGTAGTGTTTAATTAATTTTACCCTTAAGGAAGCTTGAAAATGCAGACGCTGTCTGGATTGTGTAGCTGGTTGCTGGGTAAACCCAGCACCTGACAGGCTGACTTCATTCATTGGTGAACACAGACTGTCAGCATGGAGCACCAGCAGCTCTCCTTGGCCAAACTACCAGTGCCTTGGCTCCCCTTGGCCAGAATACCAGCAGCTCCCCTTGGCCAGGGTACCAGCAGCTCCCCTTGGCCAGGGTACCAGCAGCTCCCCTTGGCTGGCTGCACTGGAGCTTTTTACTTTCTCTCAGAAGACAATTTGTAATCATTTGATAATTGGCCTTTTGGAGCGTGAGATATGAGCTACGAAGTCAGGAAGCCCAGGTTTGCTGTAGGAAAGCAGTGCCCTTCTCTGGGTTGGGGACAAGGCACATGCCTTTTGGAACTAGGCAGCGTCGTTCCTTCTCCTCTGGCCTCTTAGTAGGATGAAGGAAATGACTGCATCTGGGTTCTAGAAAAAGCAAAGGCCACAGGAGGAGAATTTAGGAGAGGACAAGCTCCCCTCTTTGAGCATAACCTAGGTGGTTTGGCTGCTGGCATCTGATGTCCCTAACTCCTATGACAGAAAGAGGGAGAGAGCTCTCTGTCTCCCTGCTAAAGTCCCAAGTTTCTAGACATCTTCGTTTATTTTGCCTTTGTCTAACAAGCATTGGTAACACCAGAATGTTTTGCTATTCAGTTTTCACCACTTATGTTTATTTGCTTTTTAAATGAGGTGTTAAGAAGTCATTTTACATCTTATTAATGATCATAGGTTGAGGGCCTCCTCAGCCAGCGGTGTGGGGGGAAGGACTTGTTTCCGGTACTAGATTACCTGCTGTCTTGTTGGATTTTGCACTGGGATTGACAGGGAATGGACAGACCTTCCATAACACAGCCAGTTAGAGGCTAAGAAGTGGGGGAATCCAACCTCACTCACCAACTCGGGGAGCTCAAGTCCATGTTAGCCTTATGCACCGTTGTCCTGCAGCTTTAATCTCTTCTCCTTTAGGTACCAGGCTGTGTCCATCCAGGCAGATTCCTTAGGTAAGGTTGGGTCCACAGCTGCAGCTACGAGGGTGTAATTTCTTTCTTTGTAAAGTTTTGGAGACACTCATGAAATATCAGCCTCTATGTCTAGGGGCCAAACCTGGCTTGAGCAGCACAGCTTGCAAACACTGCTGTCAGTCAGTTTCTTCTAGAGAAAAGCCTTTATGGTGAGGCCGCCTGGCATTTGTATCCTGGTAGATCATGAAGACTCAGATGAAATGGCTGGATGAAGCTGGGCGTGGTGGCGCACGCCTTTAATCCCAGCATTCAGAAGGCAGAGAGGCAGGCGGGTCAATGTGAGTTCAAGGCCAGTCTGGTCTACAAAGCGAGTCCAGGACAGCCAAGGCTAACACAGAGAGACCCTGTCTTGAAAAACCAAAAAGAAAGAAAAAAAAGAAAAGAAAAGAAATGGCTGGATGGAGTCTACCCTGCCACAGGACCACAGAGCCTGCAAGACTAGCAGGTGTGTGCTGAAAGGAAGAGCAGGCAGTGACCCACAGAGATGCAGTGACAGCTGCACACGTGATGTGGACGTCTCAGCCTTCAGCCTTATTCAGACTGAAGCAAGTCCTCAGAAACTCATTATCCTGGTTGACTGGCGTGTGTGTTCCTCCTTCATATGTGGCACATGCTCAGCAGGGTAGATAACTTGGCCCAGTATGTGGCTGATTTCCTAAGCCTGTGTCGGAGAACTCCCTAGCACCAAGACCACCTTTTCAGAATGATTTTCCCCTCCCCTTTTCCTTCCCTTTTATTCAAGACAGATTTTTAAATAGCCTTGGCTGGCTTCAAATTCTACATGTAGCTGGGGATGACCTTGAACTTCTAACCTTGCTGCGTCTCCTTGGAAGGACTAGGATTACAGGCATGCACCACTACGATGTCTAATTTATGTGGTGCTGGGTATTGAACCCAGGACTTTAAGGGTTTTTGTTGTTGTTGTTTGTTTTGTCCTTAGATGTGCCGAGGACTGAAGCCAAGGCCTTGTGGATGCTAGGCAAATGCTCTACCACTAAGCCACATATTTACCCTCATCATGACTTTTTGACAAAGCATTGGTCTTATCCAAATCAATTTATTATAGTCAAGCAAGTATATTCCCAGACTCTCAATTTCGTGCTATTGATCTATGTTCCTCTTTAAGCCATAGCATCTTGGAAGTTAGTGTGTTTGAAACCAGAGTGTGCATGTGCCTTCTTTGTTCTTTTCAGAGTGGTCTGGGTGATTCTGAATCTCTTGCAATTCCGTATGTACTTTAGAATTGATGGACTTGTCAGTATCCATAAAGAAATCAGCTAAGATCAGGGTTGTGTTGGAGGTACAGGTTATTTTTAGTTTACTCATGGAAAGCTGGATGAAGACTCAGCAGTTAAGACCCTGTATTGTTCCTGTAGAGGACTAGAGTTTGGTTCCTGGCACAGGCATCAGCTGGTTCACAATCGCCTGCAACTCTACTTCCAGGGAATCTTATGCCCCCTTCTGGTCGTCACAGGGACTTCAGTTACATGCTCGTGCATGGATGATTACAAATTTAAAAAATGAATAAACATTTTAAAGAAAGTATATAGAAATATCATTATTTTGGATATTGATCTTCTATTCTATAATTGTTTTTTCGAGACAGGGTTTTTCTATGTAGCTCTGGCTGTCTTGGACTTGCTTTGTAGACCAGGCTGGCCTCGAACTCACAGAGATCCACCTGCCTCTGCCTCCCGAGTGCTGGGATTACAGGCGCGTGCTCTTTTTTTTTTTTTTTTTTTTTTTTTTTTTTTTTGGTTTTTTGAGACAGGGTTTCTCTGTGTAGCCTTGGCTGTCCTGGACTCGCTTTGTAGACCAGGCTGGCCTCGAACTCACAGCGATCCACCTGCCTCTGCCTCCCAAGTGCTGGGATTAAAGGCGTGTGCCACCACGCCCGGCTATTCTATAATCTTGATGAACCCATTCATTGATTTTTTTTTAAAGTAAGTTTCTTAGGAATTAAAAAGTATTACATTTTATGTATGTGTACACAGAAGCCACTGCACATGTGTGGAAATCAGAGGACAATTTTTAGGAGTCAGTTCTCTTCCACCACCACATGAGCTCTGTGGATTGAAATTAACGTCATGAAGCTTGTTGCGGGCAAGCATTTTCACCTGCTAAGCCAGGTTTCTCAAGATTAAAAAAAAAGTGTATATGTGAGTACATCCTTAAACAAGGCTATGGTGTCTTTGAAGTGGGGAGTGGTCTTCTGAGGAGTGGCAAGTTTATAGGCAGATGAGTGTGAAAACAGGTAGGAACAGATGTGTTTGAGTCCCTTTGGCCAGAGCTCTGGGCAGCAAGCTGATGCTAGTTTTTGTGACATTAAAGAGAGTGGAGGGTTGCTAAAGCTGGCACTGGGAGTCAGGCTGTGACATCTACACTTAAGATGCAGGGAGAATATTAGAACCCATCTTAGAAGGAGACTTGAGATTAGCACTAATGTTGGTCGGCGACAGTCGTACAGCTGAGAGAGACTGTCCCACTCAGTACAAATGGAAACTTTCAGGTCTCTGGGTACGTGGCGCCACCCTGGAGATGCCATTATCTTGAGTGAGCACTGGAGACTTGGTACCAGTTGGCTTTGTGCAGCTGGTCCCAGCCAGCTTCGCTGATGTGGCAGTTGGTGGCTGTTGCTAATGCTCTCTGGGCTCTTTTATGGGAGCCAAGGCTGCCATGGACAGCCCAATCCCAGGTCTGAGGCTTTTAACCAGTTTCAGCACAGCATTCCTACTCCAGCATAGCCAAGCACTTCCAGCCAAAGATGTGGCTGTGGCCTCTGGGCTTGTGATTCTTGTCACTGGGCCCCCTTGGACTGGCTGTCATGTAAAGAGCTCAAGGCTCAAACGATGGACTGCTGGACCAAGCTGTTCCTCTCAGTCCCTCAGGCAAGGACCTGGTGTGGCAGCTTCTGGAGATGCCCAGAATGGACAAAGCCAAGGCTGCCTCTCCCTTTGATGGTCAGGCCTTTTCTTAGATAAAGCATCTGTGGAAGATGTCACTCAGGGAATGAGCCAATGAGCTGTACATGCCTTGTGTATTCCTCACTAGGAATACACTCCCACCATCTCCCATGCCAGATACCTGAGCCCCTTCATGACTGTGTGTCCATCTAGACTGGCCCTGGCCACTCCCCTCTGAGGGACTAGCATCAAGTCTGCAGTCAGGTTCATTGCTGTAGACACCAGGCTCGTTTGGAATGACTGGGTTGCTTCCCAAGTCTACGCCCTATCATCCTGGCCTCGATTCTCATCTCTCCTTGCTACTTTTTTGTGATCTTCCATCTCCTTCCAAGTGGCAGTGAAGGTCAGACCAATCTAATTAGTCCCAAGTTGCTAGTTCCAAGATATTGGACATCTGAAAGTGTGTGTGTGTGTGTGTGTGTGTGTGTGTGTGTGTGTGTGTGTGAGAGAGAGAGAGAGAGAGAGAGAGAGAGAGAGAGAGAGAGAGAGAGAGATGGCTAAGACCTGTTTCCCATGTGGCATATTGATAGTGATTAATAGGAGGCCATGCAAGCAAGAAGACCTCCATGATGCTATGGATAATCTTGAGAATCCAAATTAAAACCTGGCCATGATGATGTGCTATGGAGACAGACGCAGGGCAATGTCTGGGGCTCATTGGCTAGCCAGCCTAGGCTACTTGAATAGCTTCAGGCCAGTGAGAAACCCTATCTCAAACCCAATATGGATGGAGCCTTGAGAAGCAACATGCAAGGGTGATGTCTGGCTTCCACATACATGTGCACATATCTACACGCACGCATTTCCACACATGCATGTACCCCTACACACATACAAACACAAAAATTTTAAAAACAATACAAATGGAATGGCAGAATGGGTAGAGTGGTACTCTAGATTTTGTCTAGATTGTTCCCAGTTTGAAATGATATTGGCCATCACCCTTTGATCGTTGGCTATGAACCAGTCACTACTCTGGATTCTTTGGACTTTTTTAATGTCACCCCAAAGACCCTGTCATTCTTCTCTCTCTGCAGAATCTGAGGCTACTCTTGGGTGCTGACACCCTGCTCTTATTGTGTATATTGCCCTGTAGCCAAGTCATGCTTCCCTTTCTCTTGGGTGATGTAGGTTGGATATTTGAAGCCAGTGTGCATCCTTGCCTTGTGAGTTTATGTGTGTGGCCTTTGAATCTGATTGTTTGCCTGACCCTTCACTGTGGGGAACATGCTGGAGAGATGAAATGTGTCACTTCATTATTGTATGTGTTATATGTGTATGTACACATGTGTGCAGATATGCTCACCTATGCATGTGGAAGCTGGAAGTTGTTGCAATGTCTTCCTTGATTGCTTTTCTACCTTATTTTGGGGGATGGGATATCTTCCCGATTCTATAGTTCACAGCATCAGCTAGGTGGGCTGACCACAGAACCCTGGGCCTCTCCCCAAAGCGCCAGGGTTACAGACGCTGTGGGCACTGGGAATTTGAACTCAGATCCTCAAGCATAACAAGCACCTTCCCCACTGAGCTGTCTCCCTGGTTCCTTTTCATCCGACCTGAGTGTTCCCTGTAAGCACATCTGAAAGCATCCGAAATTTTGTTTTCTTCAACCGCCCCAGGAAACAGCCTGGTCAAAGGGAGATTCCACCCCAACCAGAGGTGGACTGTGGGAACTCCGATTGGTCACAACAAATTATGCCAACAAAGCCCTCATTCTGAAGGCTGAAAAATACTCAGCTTTGTATGGCTACCTTCTCACCTCCTCGCTGTGCCCCGAGCATTCCATCTCTGTAACCAGAATAGACAGGACTGAGGTGGAATTCAGGGCCAAAGTGAATCAGGCCTGGACCAGTCTGGTGTCTCAAAGTCTCCATTTGTGTCTGAGGTATTCCCTCCTGCTCTGAGTACACCTTACCTGCCTGGCACAGCCTCCCTCCTCAATGTTTAGTCAGAAGCAGCCCCAGCCCACCGCTCCGGAATTCAGTCTTGACTCTGAGCCAAGATCATTAATCACCCATATTGGTCTCAGCAGAAATTCCAGTCCAGTGGAGGAGCCGGCACTCACCTCAGGCCCTGATCGGAAACCTAAAATCTCTAGAGATGTCAAACAGAAGGTTTTCATTGGTGACGGAGTTCTGCTGAGCTCTGGCCCTGCTGTTTGAATGGGAGCAACATGGGCCACACTTCTCTCCTCTAGTAGCTTGTCTCCTCTCTGCCTTGTTTTATGTCTGGGGACAGAAGGATAAGAATGGGTCCTCTAGACCCTAGACATGAAGATGCACGCTGGAGACGTGGCTCAGAGATCAGGAGCACTTGCGGTTCTTCCTGAGGGTCCTCGTTCAATCCCCAGCACCCACCCACGTGGCAGGTTCACAGCTGTTTGTAGCTCCAATTCCAGGGGAATTGTGCCCTCTTCTGACCTCTATGGGCACCAGACACACACACCTCATACAAATGTACATGCAGGAAAACCACCCACTCACATAAAAAAAAAAAAAAAGAAGAAGAGACTTGATACCCTATGAGCATATACAGGGGGAGGAGGTCTCCCTCAGTCACAGTCATAGGGGAGGGGAATAAGGGGAAAATGGGAGGGAGGGAGGAACGGGAGGATACAAGGGAGGGTATAACCATTGAGATGTAATATGAATAAATTAATAAAATAAAAATTTAAAAAAGAGTTAAATAAATAAATAAATAAATAAATAAATAAATAAATAAATAAAATGAAAACCACAATCAGAACAACAGATAAACTCTAATAAAGCTATATTGGAAGGAATGAGTAATCTGACCAGTGGCCTGGCAGGCCAGAAGGCAAGTCACATACAGTCGCACACAGGCATATAGACTCCCACACAGTCACATATAACAGGGGGCTACAGAAATCTCTTCTAGGAGGGCTCTCAGCTCGAGTTGGGGGAAAGGAACAGATATGAGGGTCAGACAAAGATCCGGTTCCACAAGAATAGTTTGAAAAGCCAAAAAGTACAATGCTCCAAATGCAGTGTAAGATTTGTATGTGATGTGTTTCCCCTCGGCTGTGCATGGCTGGGAATTGCTATCACTTTCGCCAGAAACAGTAGTTGTTGCTGCCTGGGCTTGGAGGGAGAAATGCACTCTGGGAAGGGAGCTGTGGGCCAGAGCAGCCATTGCCACAGGGATGGGATTTGTCACATGCCAAAATCAGGGTGAGGTGGCAGTGCCTGCCAGACACAGGTACCCCCAGGCCCATGATTTTCTACACAGCTCACTCATATGAGAGTCCTAGTTTATATCTGTATAGATTTTCTTGTTTTATAACAAAGTTTAATGAAACCTGAATAGATCTTGGAAGATCTGTTTCAATTTTCTTTTTTTTTTTAATTTTTTAAATTTGATTTATTATGTATACAGTGCTCTGCTTGCATGACAGAAGAGGACATTAGATCAGGTTATAGATGGTTGTGAGCCACCATGTGGTTGCTGGGAATTGAACTCAGGTCCTCTGGAAGAACAGTCAGTGCTCTTAACCTCTGAACCATCTCTCCAGCCCAGTTTCAATTTTCTTAAATGATAGAGTTTTATTGTTGTTGTTGTTTTGCTGTGTTTTGTTTTTACTGTGTGCCGTAGCTGACAGATTTAAGGTGCTTATTTCCTGGTGTGCTTCATTATTCCAGTTAGTAATAAAGACAGAAACAGACACAAAGGTCAGCCAGGAGGGGCCATGATAAGTTTACAGAGGGTCAGCTGGGGGAATGCTCAGTGGTTAGAAATAATACAATTACCTCTTTATTGTTTATTCCCTTTGCTTATATATAGTGGTTTTATTTTTTTTCTTTTTACTAATTTTGTGTCTACTTTGTCAGGCTTAAGTTTTGAGTTTCCGTTCATTTGGTTGTTTTCCATCCCTTGACACTTTATCGGTGTCTGTACCAATGGGTTGTATTTCTTGAAACCCATAGAAAGGTGGGTCTGGCCCACCTGGTCACGTGCACGGGAAGATACTACATGCTGCTTTCTAACTTTAGCTCAGCTGCCAGGTCAGGGTGTATAAGGAAACACACACACACACACACACACACACACACACACACACACACACACAGAGAAAGAGAGAGAGAGAGAGAGACACACACACACACACACACACACACACACACACACACACACATACACACACAGTGGAAAGGTAGCCTAGGAGAATGTGACATGAGCAAGAAATCCTACTTGGATGAAGCCCAGAGCAGAGTCCTCAATACATGTGATCAAAAGTGAAGACATTAAGAAAACCATCTCATAAAAAGCGTGCATGATATCCATCCCAACAGATGAACAGTCCTTAACCTAGAAATAGTTCAAGAAAAATGAAGCAATGACAGCTCTAACATTCATAACTCCTTAGTAACTGATTCCAGAGATAGCAAAGAATGAAAAATGTGGAGCAAATAATTCAAAAGTGTTCAGCGTGTTGAAAGATAGAACCTGCACAAGCCTGGATGTAGGTAGCCTTAATTCACCAATTAAAACACAGAGTAGCTGACTTTAAAAGAAGACACAGTAAAATAATGCCAATTAGAAACATCCTTAGCCTGTGAGGACACAGTCAGAATGGGGGGATGAAAAGTGACCGTCCTAGCCAATAGATTCCAAAGGCAAGCCGGAGTAGATTAGCCAAACAGACATACAGGACAAGATAGCTTAGATGAGGAGGGTTCCTATGCACTGATCAAAGGAACCACTTGTCAAGAAACTATAGCAATAAATCTATATGCAGCAAGCACTGAAGCACTGACTTCTCAAAACAAACACTATTAAACATAGAACGGAAATTTAGACCCCAATATAAAGTGGGTGATAGTCAATCTTTTCCAAACTAGAAAAAAAAATCCCAAAATTTGCTGTGTCCTCTATCACTTGATCCTGGAAACCCAACTGGGCCGATGAGGAACAAAGAATGGACACAGACACGGGTGCGGAGAAGCTGGGATCGGATGGCTTGTGCTCACTCTGATGGCGCAGCACCAACTACTGCAACAGCCAGGAGGTCTCTGGTAGTCTCAGGTTGCAGTTATGTGGGAAGCAGAAGCTGCGGTTGCTAGTTTTTGCACTCACTGGCCAACAGTGTGTAAACACTTGTACTTGCACACACTGTCAACATTCACACTCAGCTGGAGGTAGGCTTTGCCACTCTGATGGGTCTGAGGCACTGTGGTCCTTGACCTGGCAGTGCCCATGTCAAGCAATGTGCAATCGCTCAGGACTTCGTCCACTCTTTATAAATTCACTCAAGGCTTCCTTAGCTTCCCAGAGAAATTCATGTAGTAGCACAAAGGGCCTGAAATAGCCAAGGAACCTTAAGCAAAATTGTAAGCATAATACCTGGCTCCAAAATACCCCAGAGCTGTGGTGGCACACGCCTTTAATCCCAGCACTTGGGAGGCAGAGGAAGGTGAATCTCTGTGAGTGCGAGGCCAGTCTGGTCTACAAATGAAGTCCAGGACAGCCAAGGCTACACAGAGAAACCCTGTCTTGAAAAACCAACCCTCCCTCCAAAAAACCAAACAAACAAAAAAACCAACCCCCCTCCCAAAATACCCCAGAACCACAGAAACAAAGGCAATGAGCTGTTGGCATACAAGCGGACGTGCAGACCAGTGGAACACAACTTTATCTTTAGTCAACTGCTTCTTGGTGAGTGTTAAAAATATACCTCAGGAGAGCTGGCTCCATGGGTGAAGTGCTTGCTGTGTAAGCCTGAGGACCTGAGCCACGGAAAGGAGTAGTATGGTGGCATGTGCCTGTAACTCCAGTGTGGGGAGGTGGAGATGGGTAGGGACTCACTGGCCAGTGAGTTTACCTAGTCAGAACAGCAAGTTCTGATGCAGTGAGATACCTTAAAAGATAAAATTTAAGGTGGAAAGAATAGAAGAAGATACTGGAAGTGAAGTGTGGCTTCCATACACACATGCAGATGAGTGTGTGAGTCCCTGCACATGCACGTGTGACACACATACACACACACACACACACACACACACACACACACACTACACTATGTAGTTTCTACAGGAACTAATAACAGTAGATGGGAAAAGAGGATAACCACCTATAATAGGCTGAACGTAGGTCCTTACCTTACCCTGCCCTCCCCTCCCAAATCAAGATAAATTTGATTTATCTTGGACTTTAAAAGCTTACTTTTACTATTAGAGCAAAACACAGGGGAAACGCTTCAGGAAACACACAAAGATTTCCTGGATAGGACCCCAAAGTACAAGGAAAGAAACAGGCAGGAATTGATAGCTGGAATTACATCAAGTTCTAAAGGTCCCACAAACAACAGAGTGAGGAGGCAACCTAACAATGAGGTGGATCTTGCCTCTCTTCACTTCACAATGAATATACTCTGGACTATAAAGAGAGCCCAGAGTAGTCCAAAGAATGTGAAAATTGGAATAGATGCTTATTGAAGAGGAAATATAAATAGCAAAGAGAGGCAGGTTTTTGTTGTTATTTTTTGTTTTCTGTTTTTGGATAGAGGGGTCAGCTCATTTCATCATTCACTGAGTACATACAAATGAAAGCTGCAGTAAAATTCTAGCTCACCAGATTGAGAATGGATTTTTTTTTTAATCTTAGTGAAGATTTGGAGAAAAGGAAACCCTCACACACCATCCTAGTTAGCTTTAACTGTCAACTTGATACCCTAGAGTCATCTGAGAGAAGACCTTCAAAGGAGGAACTGCCCAGATCAGAATGATCCGGGAGCAAGTCTGGTTGAGGGGGTCTGGGGTGGGGTTGTCCTGATTACTAATTGTAGGAGGGTTCAGCTCACTATGGGCGGCACCATTCCCTGAGCAGGTGGTCTTGAGCAGTCTAAGAAAGCAATTTTTACCACAAGTTCCTGCTTGGGCTCTTGGCATGACTTCCCTCAAGGACAGACTGTAGCCTGTAAACTGAGCAAAGCCCTTCCTCCCCTAAGATGCTGTGGTCGAGTATTGACTGAGTTTCTCTTGTGTCCAACTTTTCTCTCTAGGGCTTGAGTTAAATTCATCTGCTTGTTTGTATCCTCTTCCAGATCTGTGACCATTTTTTTTTAACCAGAAATCTTTTCAAATCTTGATCTGGCACTGTGCCTGTTCCGTGTCTTTGGGTTTAGAAGTTGAGTTGGGTTCTTGTAGAGGTACCATGACGCCCTCATTTCAGGGCGGTGATCCGTTGGCTGGATCTCTCTCTAGTTCTCTCCCCACCCCTACCCTGAGGTGGGGCAGCCTTGGCATCAAACACTTTAGGAAGAAGCTTCGTTTCTTTTCACTCCTCTGGGAACTATGAAGACGGAGCCCACGACGCCCTCTTTTTCCTGCTCCTTTCCTTCGCGTCCTCCACAGGTTCCTGAAGATCTTTATTTCTCTCTTGGGAATAAAGTTCATCTCTCTTTATTCCAGCTCCCTTCCTTCGCTGCCTCTCACAGCCTCTTGTGTGCCATCTCACCCCAAGTCCCCCTCACAAGGGATTTTCAAATCCTACTATCTGTGCATTGTCAATCCTGGAATCAAATCAAAGACTCTGGGATATACTGGAAAGTTCCTGGGGTGGCAGATAAAGACACGAGTGCTGTTGTTTGGACAATTGAAGTATCACTGTTCGTAGGCATCCCAGAAATGGGGGCACATTGAAGATCTAGAACCTCATCTTACCCTCTGATCCCATCCTTTCCCCCTTAACTCCTGACCCCATCCTTGTCCGCTTTCACCCACTGGTCCCATCCTTCCCTTAACTCTGCAAGAGCAGCAAGCCTTGGCTGATGCAGCCCTGTTTCCAAGTCTTACTGGAGACATGCTGTAGTCTTCTGTCCCAGTTCCTTTAGCACCATTTAACACCTACTTAGTTTATAAAGCACAGGCAATTGAGCTTCTCCAATATAGCATACTGTATAAATGAGAGTTTCTGTTTTTTAAACAGTGCTGTATAAAAGCTGGATCCAGAAGGGCCGGCCTGAGCTTCATTCCCCAGCTCCAAGTCATACTTGGAGAAATCAAAGTTCTAAATTAAACCCAGCCCTCTGATGCTCACAGCCGAGCATTGGCCCACATTCTCATTGCCGACTGAACTGCTTGATTGGAATCAGGAGTGCAGTGCCAGCGTGACCCAAGATACACCAGCTACTCATATATTCGACCTTCAACTGTAGACTAGAGATTAGAGAAACTTTTTCTTAGATTCTTTTTACACAAAGTCTCATGGACTACGTGGGGTTTTGTTGTTTGGTTGTTTGGTTTGGTTTCTGTTTTTTGCTTGTTTGGTTGGTTTTTTGAGACAGGGTTTCTCCATGTAGCCCTGGATGTCCTGGACTCACTTTGTAGACGAGGGCAGCCTTGAACTGACTTGTCCTGTTGTGTGTGGAGGGACAGTGTGGGAACAGCACGAGTGGTCAGTGACTGTTAGGGCAAGAGCCACGTACAAGGCTTCGAGGAACTGATGTTTCTGAAGAAGTCATGGGACCCTGAGTCCTGTCCCCCCCCCCCCCCCGAGTGAATTCTTTCCACATGCTCCTCAGATGGCTCTCTTGTCAGGAAAGCCAAGTGGACACTGTATCCTCAAATGGACTGGATTGAATTGAACGTAACAGAATTGCAAATCAGGGAGAAAATCCAGGGGACAAAATGTATCACTTCTGATAAGCTACTGTAGTGACCAACCCCTTCCAGCAGTCAGATATTTCTGTCCTTAGTCATGTTGCTTGTAGCCTTCTGATGTTGACCTTTTCCCGGCCTCCTCCACATGAGCACTTAGCACCATCTCCTGCCAAGTTCCCAGGTATCGCTCTGGTGATGTTCAGTAGGGGGTTCTTCAAGGAAGGTTCTGTGGAACAGACCCCACATGGCCTCAGGACGTGTGACCTGAGCTGCGGGGTCTCCGTGGTCTTTTGCTGTGTCTGGCTGACCCAGTTGGCCAACACCCTCTGCTCATACAGCAAGGATTCCAGAATTTCCATGATGTCTGTGATGCAACGTCCTTGCTGTGGGGGTGTTCCGAGACTGTGGCTATGAGGAGACTCCTCTGAGGTGTTCAGAGGGGTGCTGAGGTCACAGCTTTCTGTTGTCTGACCACTCAATAGGGAAGGAAAGATGGGGCTTCGCCCAGGCTTTTGGGCTATCTTCTCTCTCTCTTCCCCTCTTCCTTTCTCCCTCCTCTCTTCTTCCCCCCACTCCCTTGCCCCCATGGTGTATGTGGTACATGATGCCCGTGCACATGTATGCTGAGGCCAGGAGCCTCCTCTGTTGGGTGTCTCCTCTGTTGTTTTTTGTTTTGTTTTGTTTTTGAGGCAGAATCTCTGGCTGAACTTGAATCCTTCTGTCTAGGCTGGTTGGCCAGCAAGTACCCAGAATCCACCCGTCTCCATATCTAGCACTTGAGTTACAGGCATACACGGACATGCCCAGCTTCTATGTGGCTGATCAGGATTTGAACTTAAGACCTCTTGCTTTCACAGCAAGCACTTTTAGCTACTGTACCATCTCCCTAACCCCTTTCTTTTTTATGTGTGTGTCTGTGTGTCTGTCTCTGTGTGTCGTGTTTATGTGTATCTCTCTCTCTCTCTCTCTCTCTCTCTCTCTCTCTCTCTCTCTCTCTCTCGTGTGTGTCTGTCTGTCTGTCTGTGTCTGTCTGTGTGTGTGCCTGTCTGTCTATATGTGTGTATGTGTGTGTGTGTGTGGTGCTTGTGTGCCTTCAGAGGCCAGAAGAGGGTGTCAAGTCCCTTGGAGCTGGAGTTGGATTTGCACATGGTTGTGAGCCATCTGATGTGAGTGCTAGGAATTGAACCGGGGTCCTCCACAAGAGCAGCAAGTACTCCTAACTACCTAGTCACCTCTCTAGCTCTTTTCCTGACTTCTTGTGGCCAGGGCTGGTGGAGTGGGTCTGAGGAAAACAGAGGTGCCTCCATCCTTTCAGATGTCTCCATATATGTGAAGAAGCAGATGGGGAATTTACCATGTTTATGTTCGGGTGTGGGAAAAGGAGGAAAAATCGCTACTTCTGTTTGGAATAAAAAGAAGCCTAGAGCCACAGCGTCCGCACAGCCCCACTACGTTGGGTGTCTGGTCTTCTGAGATGCTTGGAACTTTTCCGTCTTCTGGGTTAGTTAGAAATTAGAGGGGGAGGAGGCACAAAGATCCAATCTCCAAAGAAAGAATCTGGGTCGCCAAAGCAATGCTAATTAAAGCAAAATATTATGTTTGCATATCAGGGTAGGGAAACCTCCCTGCTGCTCACCGCAGTGGAAACTGGTCATCTTTCTGCCAGGCAGTTAGTATAGTTTTCGGAAAAGTTGACTTTCTTCTTCTTCCTTTTTTTTTTTTTTTTTGCCTAGCTAGTTTACTTTTAGGAATACCTCCAAGGCTGTGCAACATTTAACAACACGAATTTTCATTTCAACAATGTGTACATGACAAAGAGAGGAAGCAGGACTACTGTTTACCCACATGACTGACTACTCTATAGGTGTACTTTTATGTCACTATGGCAAAGCACTAGAGAAAACCAACTTGGGGGGATTTGTGTTGGCTCATGGTTTTAGAGGTGACAGCTCGTCAAGGTAAGAAAGGTATGGCAGAGAAGAACTTCACTCATGGCAGCCAGGAAGCAGAGATAATGCAATGCCTGTACTGTGCCACTTCCTGTACTTCACCCAGGGGACATCCTGCTGGCTGGGTCACTCACTATTCTCCTCCGCTTAAGGTCACCCGTTATGGACCCCCTGAATAGTCACACATGCAGAAGTCTTCCTTAATTCTTCGGTGTCTCTCATCCAGTTCAGTTCACCATCAAGATAAAGCATCACAATAATAACTACAGAAAAGAGAAGTTAGACAGAATGTCTATAATATACTATTCAGTTAAGAGCAGTGTGTGAGCCAGGCATGGTGGTGCACGCTTTTAATCCCAGTAGTCTGGAGGCAGAGCTAGGCAGATCTCTGAATTTGAAGTCAGCCTGGTCTACATAGAGAGTTCTGGGACAGCCAAGGCTACACAGAGAAACCCTGTCTCAATAAAGAAGAAGAAGAAGAAGAAAGAAGAAAGAAGAAGAAGAAGAAGAAGAACAAGAACAAGAACAAGAGCAAGAAGAACAAGAAAGAACAAGGAGGAGAAGGAAGAGAAGAGGGAAAAAAGAAAAAGCTGTGTGTGTGTGTGTGTGTGTGTGTGTGTGTGTGTGTGTGTGTGTGGTTTTTTTGAGACAAAGTCTCTCTATGTAGCCCTGGCTGCTATGGAATTCTCTATATAGATAACACTCAACCTTAAAATACAGTTTTCAAGCTGAGCGTGGTGGTGCTCACCTTTAATCCCAGCACTCAGGAGGCAGAGGAAGGTGGATCTTTGAGAGATTGAGGTCAGCCTGGTCTACATAGAGAGCTCCGGACCAACCAGCCAGCCTACATAATGGTGTGTGTGTGTGTGTGTGTGTGTGTGAGAGAGAGAGAGAGAGAGAGAGAGAGAGAGAGAGAGGGAGAGAGAGAGACAGAAATCAGTTTTCAAGGCAATGTGTAGAAAGAGATTCCAATTGGTTTCAATCCCCACTTCTGGGATTGAACCTGTGATTGCACATGCCAGGCAAACACTCTACCTCTGGGCTACGTCTCCAAACCTTGTTTTGTTTTGTTTTTAAATTTTAATTAAATTAATTTTTTTTGACTATCTGTTTCACCTCTGGCTGGTCTTCAACTTGTTATGTAGTCCAGAGTATTTCAAAGCCCTTCCTCTTGAGTATGGGTGCTATGGGCATGCTCAGTGATTCAGAGTTTTCTATCTATCTATCTATCTATCTATCTATCTATCTATCTATCTATCTATTTACTTATTTATTATGTATACAGTGCTCTATCTGCATGCACACCTGCCGGCCAGAAGAGGGTACCAGATCACAGTATAGATGGTTGTGAGCCACCATGTGGTTGCTGGGAATTGAACTCATGACCTCTGGAAGAGCAGTTAGCGATCTTAACCTCTGAGCCATCTCTCCAGCCCCCAATTCAGAGTTTTCAAAGATAGTAGATAACAGAAAAGATGGAAGAGCGAGCACTGCAGATTGGATGGTGATTGGCACAACAGCTGTGTTATACGTTTACTTTCTCCCTTTTGTAAGTTTGCATTTTCTCAGATTTTTACCATCACTCGCTATAGCTTTCCCAGCAGAGAGGGGATGCACATTAGACTTATTTTAAATAGAAAAGTAGCTGAATCAGACATATGACAGTGGAGCAGAAGAAGCAAAGAAGCCAAGAGCCCCTCTTCTAGGGAGGATGTGGCCGTGCGCAGGGGCACGCCCGTGGAGCCTGGGAAACGGGTGTGCAATCTATAGACATGCAAAGCCAGAAATTAAGAGTTCTCTTTTAAAATTACAAGATCAAATTTTCCCCCACTTCTTTCTGGAACAAGATTAAAGGATCTCTAAGACTCTGAAGCCCGTGGAGGGAGGACAAGGGCCAGGCTAGGGCCACAGAGCACAGGGCAGGGCACAGCCTTGGCCACCTGGTGACCCACATTCAGATCCTGTCTTATAATTACTACCAAACCAGCCTGACTTACTAAGCCTCTGTGACTTGATTTCCTCCTTGGGCTAAAGCTGCTATTGATGACTTCACATCAGTGCTTGGCCAACCTGCAGCCCACGGGCCACGTGTATCCCGGGACAGCTGTGAGCAGCTCAGAACGTTTGTAGATGACAATGTTGAAAGGTTGATCAACCCTGCCTGGAGCGTGTCAGTCTCCCTTCAGCTGGAGATGACTCTCAGTGAGTGTGTGAAGCCAGAGGCGGCACAAATTCCTACACAGATCATGTTTTCCCTATAGATGCATTCTAATGATGAAATCTTATTTTTAAATTAAGCCTAGTGAGGGATTTTACAGTGTATAATGAAATAAACAATTGCAATAATACACTGTAATACAACTTCAATGAATCTGTCTTTTTTCCTTGTGCTGTTTAATTTTTGGTCAACTTGATATACAAGCTAGACTCACCTGGAAAGAGGGACCATCAGTTGAGGTGTCACCTCCATCCAACTGACCTGTAGGCATGTCTGTGGGGGCATTTCCCTGATTAATGACTGATGGGGAAGGGCCCAGCTCACTATGAGTGGTGTCCCCTGTGGGCAGGTGGTCCTGGGGTATATAAGAAAGCAGGCTGAATAAACCATGAGGAGTAAGCCAGGAAGGAGCATCCCTCCATAGCTTCTGCTTCAGTTCCTGCCTCCACGTTCCTGCCTTGGGTTCCTGCTTTGACTTTCCTCAGTGATGGAGTGTGACCTGGGATGTGTCAGCCAAATAAACCCTTTCCTCCCCAAGCTGCTTTTGGTCACAGTGTTTACCACAGCTGTAGGAACCTAACTGGGACACTTTCTCAAAGCATCTTAGTGTGTTGGTATTCACCGTTTTAACTTAAAATTCTTCTGTCTTCACAATTTTGTGGAAGGTTCTTTTTCCGGGTAGATCTTAGCACCTTCAGTTTGGGAGCCTTCTCTTTCCTGAGGAAGCACACTGTGGCTTTTGTTCTCTTTCATATCTGAGCTTCTAGCCTCTGTGCTCTCGTGCTTTGGGGCCATCACCAATAAAACAATGGCTACCTGAACATAGGCACTGCACGCCGTGACGGGCCCAATATCAGAGCGGTGATAAGCTAAGTTACTTATTGACTAGTGAATGGATGGGTGGTGTGCACTGCCAAGATACAAGATACAGTGTACCAAGGGGTGGTTGATCTCATGGGTAGAGGGAACAGAGGGGACGTGGCCTAGGTCAGCATGAGATTTCATCACGTTACTTGAAATAGCTGCAGAATTTAAAACAGATGAGTTTTTATTCTTAGGATTTTCCACTTAATGTTTTCTCATGAAATTGAGGATGGGTAGTTGAAATTATGAAATGGGCGAGGGGGTGTGTGTAACTCCTATATTGAGAAACATAGGAGTTGCTTTTTGTTGTTTTTTTAATGTAGTGCCTGCATATCACTCAGCTTGACCTTTGGCAGATCATTGACTTTTAGTTTCCAAAAAGAAAAAGAAAGCACAAAGCTGGGTGTGGTGGTACATGCCAGCCTCAGGAGGTGGAGGCAAGAGAACTTCTAGTTCCAGAGTAGCCTGGGCTACATAATGAGCCCCATCTTTAAAATGTGTGTGTGTCTGTGTGTGTGTGTGTGTGTGTGTGTGTGTGTGTGTGTGTGTGTGTGTGTGTAAGGGGAAGTGTCGAAGACAAAGGCAAGACAAGACGAAACAAAACCCTAGAATTCAAAGTCAGATGACCCAGGCTCACATTGTTCGTTCAGTGCTTGAGCAGTTACTGATGTCCTGGAGATGTACCAAGCTAGGCTGTCAGATCCTGTCATTGCCACAACGGTTCACTCAGAGCAGCACTTTGCCTGAGAAGGATGTCCGAGAGTTAGCCTAACACATGCATGTGGCCTTGTGCGCTGGAAGGAGATGGCTGGCATTTCATTGTCACCCACTCCCCACTGTTGGGGGATCCTCTAACGTTAGAAGTGTTAGAGTCCAAGGATCTGTTCCCTCCTTGCTGCCTGGTTAAAGCAGAAATGGAACCTGACTGTGGTGTTCGGAGGAACGTTTAATCGTGGTGATTTTACAAGGAGAAGAAGGCATGAGACAAGGAGAAACAAATGTTCCATCTCCGTTGCCCTGTGTTTAGCCTTTGATGTCCAGTGTTAGACTTCAGACTTTGACAGTAGAAGGTCACTGCCCAGTGCCCTTGAATTGAACCAGCAGAGCCAGGATCTAAAACAAGCTTCCCTTTATGTCTGTTGTTTGCTTGCTTTGAGGGTGTCAGATAGAGCCTAAGCTAGCCTCAGACTCACTGTGTGGTTGAGGATGGTCTTAAACTTGAGATTCTTTGTCTCCGTTTCAAACGTACTGAGACTACGGGATTGCCCATCTTTTGTAATACTGGGAATTGAACCCCAGGCTTTGTGCATGCTAGAAAGCACTATACTAAACACCCCCAACCAGCACCCCTCTTCGTCAGAACTTACCGAATACACAGTATATGTTATTAGAAACAAAAAAAGACAAAGACTTAGATTTTTAGCCTTGACACATGGCTAAACTCTCCAGTGGTCAGACAGTCCCCTCCATGTGGTTTCATTGACTCTCTTGAAACTTGCTTATTGACTTAACTTGGGGTTCATTTTGACAAGTCTGTGTGTCCTTGAAGGGAATGTGTCCTGTGGAGTTGGTGAATACAGTCTCCAGAGACTTGTGAATTGTCAGGTTGTTAATCTCTTGTTTGTGTATTCCGTGCCAGGGCTGTCTTGTGTGGAAAGTCTCCACTGCCGCTGAGGATCAGCTGATGGCTCTGATTTCCTTTTCATCCTGTCAGTATTTATTTCATGCATTTTGAAATGATCCATGCATCTCTACAGTGTTGTAGCTTCCTGGCCCATTGGCTTTTTTGTTAGCTCTGGTAGTTTTCTTGCCCTGGAATCAGATTATCTCACCGTGGATCAGTTTTCTTTTGGCCAAGCTGCACACGCATGGTGCATCTTCTTCCATCTTTCCATAGTGAGTCTCTATGTCTTTTGTAAGAATATGTAGTTTGATTATATTGTTCAGTCTGGGTTTGGTGATTTTTGTCTTTTAATTGGAGCATTTATTGGACATTTTCTAATGTCTTCCCAAAGGCTATCTTTTGTTTCCAGTCCTTGCCTCTATTGGGAGGCAGTGGGACGTTAGGCCATTGAGGGGTGCCTTTGGAAGGAATCCCTGGGGGGCTGGGAGATGACTCAGTGAGACGAGTTTGGATGAACGGCACCCACATAAGAGCTGGGCGTGGTGGTGTATACCTGTAATCTCGGGGCTGGCAGGTGAAGGCAGATGGATCGAGCTGAATCAACAAGCTCTAGCTTCGATGGAGAGACCTCGTCTCAAAGAATATGATGGAGAGCAACTGAGGAAGGCATCGATACCTGTCTCAGGCCTCCACACAAGTGCTGGAAGATCTCCTTCTAATACTTCCATTTTTGTTTATCTCAATGTCCTCATTTCATCTTCGTCACCCCTCCCATGAATATAGACTGCTGTTACTTTACGAGCCCTTTTGAACATGGCATCCTATTATCTTCTTCCGTCCTTATTTTTGTGGGAATGCTTCCTGACGTTCTTCCGATGTAGCATACCCGTTACTCTACGGCTAGATGTAAGATTTCTTTTGCCTCAGGCTTTCCACAGGCCATGTGGCCAAAGGTGGTCTCTTCTATGGAGTATACTGCTCTGCCTTGCAGTGTGGGAAATTCCTCACCATTGCTCTTCAAATGCTTGATCTGTACATTCTTTCTCTCCTCTTGGGCTTGGGTTTCCAAACATGCTATTTGCACTCCATATCCTAATATGTCTCTATCATCAGTCTCTTCCCCTGACCTCTGATTTGTATTTTGTCAGTCAGTGGAGTGTACTGACATTTTCTCTCAGTTTTTCACACTAGCCTCTGCCTTGGGAGAAGCAGAGACCGGGGGGGGGTGGGGGTGGGGAGGGGGGGGATATCTCCATGCACATTCTTTCCCTCTGGATGCTTGGCTCTTTGAGCACATGCCACCTCAGTGTCAGGAGCCCATGACTCGGGCTTTGTTACACATCCTAGAATGTTCCCTGACAAACCTGGACGGCGGGCATCGGTTCCTCCTTGTGGTCTCTTGTGATGCAATCAAGAGAGTTATAACCAAGCTGTGTGAGGCCGCTGCGGGTGTGATATAGCGCAGCTGATATTAGATGCTGTTCATAAGCAGGAGGAGTAGTCGCCAACACTTGGAGGCTGAGGCAAAAGGATCTCTGTGTATATGATTCGGCTTGAGCTACAGAGTGAGACCTGGCCTCAAACAAAACAACAAGCAAATACAACAAAAGCAAAAAGTAGTAAAGCCATTATCGTTTCAAAATATGATGCTTTAGTGTCAGTGTATTTTTAGACAAAGGTGATACAGGAGGCTTGTTTCCACCATCATCACAGCAAGCGTGTAAATAATGTGATAATGCATTGTGCTGGCTGCTATGAAACTGTTCACCTCCGCTATACACTTATGGGGTCCCCTCCTTCCTCCCTTCCTTTCTCTCTCTCTCTCTCTTCTCTCTCTCTCTCTCTCTCTCTCTCTCTCTCTCTCTCTCTCTCTCTCTCACATACACACATCACACACACACACACACACACACATCACACACACACACACACACACAAGGTCGTGTAGTCCTTGCTGTCCTGAACTCACACTGTAAACCTAGCTGGCCTCAAACTCAAAGATCCACCTACCTCTGCCTCTCAAATGCTGGGATTAAAAGCATGCACCACCACAGCCTGGCTTTATGGGGGTCATTTTCATAGGCAGGTCTTTTGTTGAACAAAATGCAACGCATGATAATATGTGTTTTGGTATGTTTCTCTACTGTCTTATAGCTGTTTGTGACAAGATTTATCTAATACAAATGAGTCCGCCTAGCAGAAACAGGTGTGTTGCTTTGTGGAAAACCTCAGGGTTGAGGCCCTGTCACGAACCCTGATGGACAACAGAGGAAAGCAAAAGCAACAAATGACTGTAAATCAGCTAAAGAGAACCTTCATTTAGCCTGACAGTACCTGGCAAGGTCTCCTTGAGGAGCTTGGTCTTTGGAGGGCTTTAGAGGTACTCCGCTGTAGGTGTTAAAGCAGAAGCCAGGTGCAGACTGTGGACCTGTCACAGGAACCCCACCATTTTCTGGCCTTGTTTGAGTGCCTTAGGGTGAGAATGGCTGGGCTCTGGAGACAACTCAGGGCTTTCTCCCTTAGCAAGCCCACAGGGAACCAACATACAAAGGACTGATCAGCTCTGGGTGGCTCCAGCTCAGGGTAATTTAGCCAATCCTTCCTTGACAGTAACATTCTCTGAATTGAGGGCTCCGATCTCTCTGTCCCTTTCTGTATGGTTAAAATGAGCTGTCCATGCCCCTGCAGTTTCCAACTGCAGCTCCTGGCTTTGCTTTCGGGCTCTCATATCTCAATCGGTTTCCTCCTTGAGACATACCCACAGTCCTTTTCCCACAATCTCCCAGTCCCGGGGTTATCTGAGGATCAAGGCACACGAGGTCTCTAAGACACATCCTCACTCTGGAGGTACAGCCCTTTTCTCATGATCCCCGAGTTCCAGAGTTATCTGAGGACCAAGGCACCCGAGGTCTCTAGACACATTCTCACTCTGGAGGTACGTGTAGCTTCCCACCGGCTGTGATGCCCACAACCTTGAAGATTCTAAGTTTTCATTCAGCACACTCATTTAACCCCCAGAATGGACCTGTGGACTGCATGTGATTATGATCTACAGTCAATGGGTGAGGGGACAGATGTACAGAGATGTTTAATGTCTTGCTTGAGGTTGAACAACTGAAAAATATCAGAATGAGGATTAAACCCAGTTCACTGGGCTCTAGCACGTTCTCTCCCCACAGCAGACACACCCTCCTTGATGTTGGGCCCTTCAACTTCTCTTCCACTTGGCCACAAAGAGTTTAGCACTTTTCTGTGAGTTAGGAGCAGGCTGGTCTCAACTCCCGTCCCCCAGGGAGAGATACTATAGATAGGAAGGAAATTACCACAGGGCTCTCATAACTTCTCTGAGGGTGAATTCAGAACCCCTCCTTCTTGGCTCCATCATCTTCTTTTTCTTTCTTCTTCCTTTCCTTCTTTCTTTCCTTCCTTCCTTCCTTTTATTTTTTTCTTGGCTTTTTGGGAACTCAAAGTCACTATCTAAACCAGACTGGCGGCAAACCCTCAGAGCTCCAACTGCCTCTGCCTCCCAAGTGCTGGGATTAAAGGCGTGCACCGCAACTCCCAGCTTGCTCCATCATTGTCAAAGGAAGTGACAGTAGCCCTCTGCCAACAGAGCACTGAGTCTCATAATCTGCAGATTACCCGTCAAGGCCAAGGTCACTGTGATCACCTCAGTCATTGACTCTGCAGGGTTTCCCAAACATGGCCCATGGGAACAAAGCCACAGGGCCCTGGAGAACTGTGCAGGGTCGCAGAGGATTCTGTCAGACTTCCTGATGCAGTGCTACTTTGGAGGATCACTCAGACCCCATGCCCCGCTCATGACTCATTCCCCGCAGCCAGATCACCTTCCCATTGAGTAAATGTGTCAGTGAAGCTATGAAATCTGTCGTGGAGAAACCGGAGAAGACTAAGATTTGCCCTAAAGAAGTTTGTCATCCAACTGGACATGTTGAAAATCTCTTGGAAATCACCAGAGCCTACATTTTCTATAGCAGGGAAGACTGGGGAAACTGGCTTAGATTGCCTGTGAGGAGATGGAAGGAGTGCAAAGCAGGAAGGTGGTCTGAGAAGCCTGTGCTTGACTCTGGGACCCATTGTCCCCCCCCCCCCCCACCATACCATCCTTGTACCCCAGGAGGCCAGCCCATGCTGACTTCCCCAGCAGTGCTTAACCTTGTTTTTCATTGGGTTGAATTGGATTTTCCCATTAGAAGCATCAGGAACAGATTAGAAACCAGGAGGAGAGTGCCATCCTGTATGTGTCCCATGGCTTCTCCCTCTGGTGCTATAGGTGGCTCTGAGACCCTTCAGTGAAGAAGCCAGATGCCACTAGAGAGCCTTTTCCTCCTATCTGTGCTCCTTTCTAGAAACCATTGGTGTCTCAAGGAGACCAAGCCCTGAGAAGTAGTAGCTACCCTCCAATGACAACCAGGGGCACTCCCCTCATCCTTTTTCAGTTCCCCTGAACTCTGCTCACTTCTCTACTCAGGAAAAAAGGAAGATAGAGAAAGAGGGCTGGTGAGATGGCTCAGCATGCAAAGCAGCTTGTTGCCAAGCCTGATGACCTGAGTTCAATCCCCAAGACCCACCTAGTGAAATAAGAGAATCACATTTAGTTTTCCTGTGACCTCCACACCCATACAATAGCATGCATCTCCACATACATTCATAAAAATTAAATAAAAGAAGAAGTGAAAAGGTTTTCTTTGAATCGAGTTAAGAGTACTGATGACAGCATTCCAGGGATGAGGAAGGTGGTGGGTGACATTGGGAACTCAGTCTGGCATGGTCAAAACATAAGGTAGAAGCAGAAATGGGTTGGGATATATTCCAGAAGAGGGTTGCATGCTGAACCAGAAAGGTGATGTCACAGAGTGCTTTACAGTATCTATAGCATTTATGCTAGACTAATAGAGCTCTCTCTCTCTTTCCAGAAAATTCCTGCTGCCATTCTCTGACCTCTCCTCAGCACAGGACAAGGATGGAGATACCTTTTGCCTCCCACCTCTATGGCTGTTTGGCTATGCTTGTCTTCCTGCCCTCCCTGAGCCTAGCACAGTATGAGAGCTGGCCCTACCAGCTCCAGTACCCTGAGTACTTCCAGCAGCCAGCTCCCGAGCACCATCAGCGCCAGGTGCCCTCTGACGTGGTCAAGATCCAGGTCCGCCTGGCGGGCCAGAAGAGGAAGCACAATGAAGGCCGTGTGGAGGTCTATTACAAAGGCCAGTGGGGCACCGTGTGTGATGACGATTTCTCCATCCATGCTGCCCACGTCGTCTGCCGGGAAGTGGGTTATGTGGAAGCCAAGTCTTGGACCCCCAGCTCCTCCTACGGCCCAGGGGAAGGTAAGAGACTGTCCCGTGGAGCTGTGTGCGTGTCCCACAGCAAGGCTGGGACACTCCCTCACTAGCCTTCAAAGAAGTAATCAATATTAAGCATGAATTTCCAAGAGTCTTCTATCTGTCCTGCAGGGTGTGTCCTTTTGGAAAGCGGGTGGGAGGCCCCTAGGGAATGGTAGAGGGAGAAACCATCATGAACTGTCCAGGCTGTTCTCTCTTTGAGCATGAAATGTCTCAAGCAAGCCAAGACAGTTGGGGACCTCAGTCAATAGGTGAATTTTATTTTAGCCTGTGCCCATGTCACTAAGCCACACACGGTGTCTAGGGGTTGCAGTGTTATGCCTGCTTCCAGATTTCTCTTTCCAAGTAGGATGTTCGTTCACTCTCTCAAAAGTGCTCCTCAGTCTAGAGTCCTACCCATGTGAAGATCATCATCATCATCATCATCATCATCATCATCATCATCGTGTCTATGTGTGTGTGTGCATGTGCCCTTGTGATGCATTTATGGCATCCAGAGGACAATGTCAGGTGTTGTTCCTCAGATGTTATCCAACTAGGCTTTTTGTTTCTTTCTTTTGAGTTTTGTTGTTGTTTTGTTTTGTTTTGTTCTGTTTTGTTTTTGAGGCAAGGTCTCTCAATGGACTTGAACTCACCAAGTAGTTTAAGCTGTTAGGCCAACAAGCCCAGGGATCTTCCGATTCTCCTCCCCTATGACTGGGACTACAAATGAGCACCACCACACTCATCTTCATGTTGTATGGCATATCACTCACTGACATCTGGATGATGCTCTTTAAGAACTGTTGTCCACGCCCCAAGTTGGGAACGCAGGTGTAGGTGAAAGGTAGCATTTGCAAACAAATGTTCTTCTTGGGGACAAGAGATGGCTCTGTGGGTAAAGAGCTTGCTGTCCAAGAGTGAAGACCTGAGTTTGGATATCTGGGTGTGGTGGCATGTACCTGAAGCCTCATTGCTAGGAGGTAGAGACAAGTGGATCTTTGGAGTTCACTGGCCAGCCTGCCTAGCCAACTGGTGAGCACCACGTTCATGAAGGACTCTGTCTCAAAACATAAAGTGGAAGATACCTGACACCGTCTGGTGTCCATGCAGGCTTACACACACACACATACCACACATGTGTTCTTCTAGAAGCTGCATCTCCACCCCACGTTGGTCAGTCAAGCTCCTCCCCAGCTGAGCTGCCCACAGGCCTTTGCATGAATCAGACTGTTGGACTAGAGTGAGCTGTGTTCCCACGCCCTGGACCAGGGGCCAGTGCCATGATATCTGCACAAAACTCTCCTGAGTGAGCATAAAATACAGAACATTTCTGACCCAACCCAGAACATTCTGTTCTCAAAGTTCTGGGTGTGACGGTATCCGTAGCTGGGTTGAGGGGACCTTGAGATAGCCACGTATACCCTCCAACCCTCCTTTCAGTTATCCTAGAAGTGACAGGAAGAAAGGGGTCCCATTTTCTGCAGACCTCACCTCCAGACAACAGAAAGTTTCCTGATGGAAGAACTGGCCTAAGAGCCCATGCTCAGAGTCACATGTTCTAAAGGCTTGCTCTGGGTCACTTGGCAGCAACAAGAGCCAAAGCAGCCAAGACCAATTAGCTGAGGTCTTTAGAACCACTTCCTGTATCTGACTAAACCTCCATATGTCCACATCTCTGTTTATTCTGCTATCTTAAGTGATCCAGGGCTTAGGTCAGATTTATATTTTCCATTCCAGATGCTTATATCCTCAAAATTTTATGACCAATACTTTCCAAAGATAGTGTCTTTTACCCAGAGACAGATTTACTTTTTAATCAGATTGGCAACAAATCTATCAAAGGATGAGGCATTTGTGGATCTTCACCCACAGGAGGCAGCATGGGATGGCAGGACAGGTGGGCCAGTTTGGTAGCATGGGATGGTGCAGATACAGCTGCCGAGCAGGATGATGGAGATGGAGAAGGAGGAGGGTTTAATTATTGATTACAACCAGGGCTGAGCCATGAGCCTGAAGAGAAGCTGGAGGCAAGCGCAAGGAGGTCTCTAGAAAGTGGACATGCAGTGACCAGATGATGAACTTCTAAGGGCCATCCAAGTGGACGCTGGGGCCACCGAGGCTTATATCAGCTGCAGTTTCAGGAAAGGATGGGGAGAAGGAAGTAATAGACAGACTGAACAGTGCACGTCCAAGGGATTTAAAGCAAGCTGTCTGAGAGATAACACAATAGCTCAGTTAATAAAGAGCCTATGAAGAAGACCTGAGTTTGATCCTTAAACCTACCCCAACAGACACACACACACACAAAGAGGAGGAGGTGGTGGCTGAACATGGTGGCATGCACCGGAAATCTCAGCACTAGGGGCGGGCACATTCAAGGGATCCTGGGCTACTCACTGACCAGCCACTGTAGCCTATTGGTTTTCAGGCTAGTCAGAAAACCTGTATCAGGTGGGCAGCTCCTCAGGAATGACACATACATGCACATTTCCACAGACACAAACACATATGCATGCTGCTGTATACTCAAATGTACACACAGAGTTCAGCCATCTGGATATAAAGTGGCATGTGGTTTGTACCATGATAGACCTTCTAAATATAGGTGTCTTTGACTTTCATCAGCCTCAATGGAGGTTTTATTTTAGTACTGGGTTCATGGTATGCACTCAGTAAATCTGAGCTGGCTGATCTGCTTTTCTGTGGGAGAATACAGAAAACAGTTCATGAAACAGTCTGTTGTATGATGACCACAGAGTCTGGCCAGTGTCCTGGCTGGGGCTGGTGGTGGTGGTAGTGCCCAGTGGAGCCTGACCTGGGAGTTGGGCTCTGTGGATGGGCTGAACGATGTAGCTGCTCTCCTGGAGACTCCGGACACCTCCAAGGTTCAAGCAATTATGATGAAAACTGAGCAGACGTTGGGGACCCTCTGAATGTCACAGCCTAACCTGCAAGCAGGTCTCAGCTCCCGAAGCCTCTCTGAGCCAAGGCAAGCCATGGCCCTTTCAGAGAGCTCTAAAGAGGGCAGTTGGCCTATTTCATACCCTCTGATGGGCTTTCACGGTAACCTGAAACAGGCTGAGGACCCTCTACCCAACTCTACCAACACTGCAAGGCCAAGAACCCTGCATGTTCTGACTTGGGATAGCTTCCATTGCCCCGATCGAACCAAGGCCTCAGCATCCAAACCCATTTCCTTTCTGCTCTTCCAAAGCAGCTTCTAATTTGTTTGCATACTCCTTTCATCAGGAGAGGGGTTTCTGTGAGTGAGTGGAAAAAGTAAAACACAACTTTGCTTCTGATGGTTTTTTTTGTGTGTGTGTGTCTCAAATATGAGTCTCATCTTATGTCCCAAGTAGCACTTTCCTAGCATCCAGGTGTCCCGTAGGTGCCTTAGGACCGCCTCACATTTCCACAGGCAGACATTAAAGCAGGTTGTGTTGGAAACAGGACAATCCAGCTGGTGGGTACTAGATATATTGGAGAAAATAATGGCATGAGACCAGACCAAAGAGGGAACCATGGAGTATTATATCATCTTAAGCAAAGTGTAGGTTTGCGTATCCTGCATCTAATAGAAAGTGTCATGGTCTAGCATAGCAAAGCATGAAAGGTAGAGGAAAGAGCAGTTCTGATGGGTGACAGTTTCCTCGGTGCCCCAGGGTGCTGATTTCACATGCTTTCCTAGTCTATGGTGTTCTTTTAAAGGTGCTCTTGATTTTTTTTTTTTAACAATAGCCAAGTGATGGAATCAAGCTAGATGTTCATCAAGGAAAGATTGAAATCTGGGTGTAGTGGTGCACATCTTTAATCCTAGCACTTGGGAAGTCGAGGCAGGTGGATCTCTGGGAGTTTGATGCCAGCATGGTCTACAGAGTGAATTCCAGGACAGCCAGAGCTACATAGTGAGACCCTATTTTGGGGGGAAAAAAACCTAAAACGAAGAGATGACTGAATAAACACACTGAATATTAATCAGCCATCACAAAAGCAAATGAATATATACTAGGTAGGAAGCAAAAAGTTTCTGGCCCCCCTCCATGCCCAAGTGAGGGCGACATCCTTGGCTACAGATGGAATAAGGGCACTGCCTCCTTTCATAATCTCCCCTTTAGCAACTCAGCTCTGCTCAGCTCAGAATGTTCTGGGGGAAGAAGCCTCTCTGGCAAGATGGAGGGGCCCTTCCGTTGCTAGTACGCAGTAAAACAAATATGAGCTCGCTGTAGAAACAGCCATCTATTAGCAAGCGTGTGTTTCTGTGGAGCCTGACGGCTTGGAAGCCAGCCCAGATTGAGAAAGTGGCTGGAAAACCCAGTCCAGATGTTTTCAATCAACTCATTGTTCCCACAATGAGCCCAAAGCTGTCTCCTTTGAGCAGCCACCAGCCAGGCATCAGAGTACACACGTTGTAGCAAGGCTTGCAAGTCAGGAGACTAGCCCCGTGTCCTCCTTGGCCTTGAAGAACCTCAGCTCCACTCAGCAATTTTATAATCTCTACAATGGGAGTGTTTTCATCCACTCTACAATGGGAGTGTTTTCACCCCATCCCATCTATGGGAACTATAGAATACATTAGTTTTTTTATGCTTAGAAGAAGGAAAAGGTGCTCAAACGTGTCTGTAGGCCCGTTCATTAGCTTGTTGGATCTTTATGGCAACCTGTCTGTTGGTCATCCCTTTGACTTTAGAAATGGGCACAGGTTTTTTTTTCAATAGTTGACTGAGTCACAGATTACCCAAGCCTGTGGCAGATAAGACTTAAACATGGGTTTGTAGGCCTGCTGTTCTCGTACGCGTCTAAAAGAACCTATGGAAAAATGACAGGTTTGGTTCGGTTTGGTTTTGTAGAGGCTCAGGGAGCCAAGTCTTTGCTGTACAAACATGAGGACCCAGCACCCACATAAAAGCCAAACATGAAGACCATAGTTATGTAACCCCTGCACAGGGGAGCAAAGACAGTGCCATCCATAAAGCTGTTGGGCCAACCAGACTGGCTGAATTGATGAACTCCAGGTTCAGGGAAGTGCTCTTGTTGCAGAAATTAAGGTAGCGATCAACAGAGGAAGGCGTGCTAATGCCCTGCTCTGGCCTCCGTATGTGTGCATTCACACATGTAGGCAATCTTACATGTCTTTTGCAGGTACAGCACACACATGTGTATGTACACTCAAGTACAAAAACCATCTGGCATATGTCTCACTTTATATTTTTTCACTGCTGTAAAATATATGTAACGTAACTTGCATCTTAACCATTTGAAGCCCATATACAGCGCAGTAGGGTTAAGTATGCTCCCATTTTTGTGCAACTGATTTCCAGAACATTCTTGCAAAGCAGAAACTCAGGACCCATTAAATAGCTGCTTCCCATCCTCCCTACAGCCGCTGGCAACTCCCATTCAGCTCAGTTTCTCAGAATCTGACAACTCTAGGTAGGAATCATCCTGTGTTTGGCCTTTTGTGACCAGTTTTTTCCCACTGAGCAAAAGATCCTCAACGTTTGATGCTGAAGCTCCAGAATTTTCCCTTTTACAGTTTTGCCATGTATGTGTGCGGCTTGTGGACAGATGTTAGCTGCTGCTATATCTTGACAGTTATGAATTGTGCTGCTCTGAACATCGGGTTGCAAACACCTCCCCAAGGCCTGGCTTTCAGTGTCTGTCCCTCCCTCCCTTCCTCCCTTTCTTGATCTGGGTCCTTGTACACACTAGACAAGCACCAAACCACTGAGCTACACTCCCTGCCTTTTTATTTATTTATTTATTTATTTATTTATTTATTTATTTATTTGAGACAGGATCTCACTCTGTAGCCCAGGCTAGCTTCAAACTCCTGCCAAGTCTTGTTTTAGCCTTGTCTTGTCTTATCTTTCTTTTTTTTCTTTCTCTCTTTCTTTCCTTTTTTCCCCCCTGAGACATGGTTTCTCTGTGTAGCCTTGGCTGTCCTGGACTAGCTTTGTAGACCAGGCTGTCCTCAAACTCACAGCGATCCACCTACCTCTGCCTCCCAAGTGCTGGGATTAAAGGAGTGTGCTGCCACCACCTGGCTCTTTTTTTTTTTTTTAAGTGCTATGATTACAGACATGGATCTAAGGACATAGACAAATTTTTTTCCCTTTAAATTTTGAGATAGGATCTCAACAAGCTATCCAGGCTGACCTAGATCTCAGCGTGTAGGCAGGTTGGCCTCGAACTCATGATCCTCTTGCCTTAGTTGGCTTAGTAGTTATAATTACAGCTACATGCCCCCACACCTGGCTTCAGTTTTTGAATTTTGAATCATATGCTAGCTTTAAAATTGGGGGGCTGAGGTCCTAGCTTGGCAGTAGAACAATTGCCTAGCACATACAAGGCCCAGAATCCTATCCCCAGCCCGGCCCCCCACTACAACAAACAAAACAAAGAACAAGTTTTGAAAGGTGGGCGGTGGTGACAACATGCTTTTAATCCCAGCACTCAGGACGCAGAAGCAGGTGGGTCTCTGAGTTCAAGACCAGCCTGGTCTACAGAGCGAATTCCAGGACAGCAGAGATAAGCAGAGAAACCCAAGTTTTGAGGAACACTGTACTGTTTCTCACAGCATCAGCACCAATGATGCACAAGGGCTTCAGTTTCTCCACATCCTCCCCTGCACCAGTGTGTTTGCCATTCCCTGTGTTTTTGACAGTAGCTCCTCCCAAAAGATACTTTTCTTGTTGCTGTGACCAAGTGTATGTCAAGAAGCACCCTAAGAGAAGAAAGGTATATTGTCCATAGTTTTGAAGCATAAAAGTCCATAGTGGTAGTTCTACAGCAGCAGGAATCTGCAACCTGGGACTTGTTGCAGTTAATTTAAAAGTAGGCCTATTAAGCTGGGCTGTGGTGGTGCACCTTTAATCCCAGTACTCGGGAGGCAGAGGCAGGGGTATCGCTGTAAGTTCGAGGCCAGCCTGGTCTACAAAGTCACTCCAGGACAGCCAAGGCTACACAGAGAAACCTTGTCTCAAAAAACAAAAACAAAAACAAAAACATATATATATAAATAAAAAGTAGGCCTATTAATATTTATTATTAGCCCTGTAATTATTACGGTGGTGTTATCTAGCCCTCTATTTCAATCAATAAAGACACAGATACCTGATAAATTTTAGAATAGCCTAATTTCACCTGGGGCATGGCAGATAATGACCTTCTAAGCTAGCTTTACCTCTCAAGCCCCATAGCAACACCATTTGATCTAGTAATGTCTATGTCTATCTGGGCTACCCTCCCATCTATAATTCCATAAATACTTGTTTACTCTCTCATCTGGATCGCTTTCTTCCATCCAAGTTAATCTGGCCACATACTCCTCTCTAGGCTAACCCATCCAGCCTCCCACTTCCTTCCTCTTCTGGTTTCTGCCCCACCCCCACCCCACCCCGCTCCCTCTCCCGTGATCCTTCTGTCCTCAAAGCCCTTGAACTTTGGCCACACCTACCCTGTTCTGCCCTGCTTTTTTTTTTTTTTTTTTTTCAGGACAGGGTCTCTCTGTGTAGCCTTGGCTGTCCTGGATTCGCTATGTAGACCAGGCTGGACTCGAACTCACAGTGATCCACCTGCCTCTGCCTCCCGAGTGCTGGGATTAAAGGCGTGTGCCAACACGCCCGGCTCTTTTTTTTTTTTAAGATTTATTTATCATGTACACAGTTTTCTGCCTGTGTGTATGCCTGCAGGCCAGAAGAGGGGACCAGATCTCTTTATAGATGGTTATGAGCCACTATGTGGTTGCTGGGAATTGAACTCAGGACCTCTGAAAGAGCAACCAGTGCTCTTAACCTCTGCACTATCTCTCCAGCCCCCAGGTTTAGGTCTTTTAATCAACCAATCAGGAATAATTTCTTAGACAAGGTTACAAATATCATTTGGAGGTACATGAGCATCTGCTCATAAAAGACAGCAGGCACACCTTGTGGAGCAAATTAATTAACAACCAAATTCAAAGCACCAGACCATGCTGTTACAGGGGCGCCTCACCACTTGTTATCTTTGCCTTTGTCTTTGTTTTTGAGACAGGGTCTCACTATGTAGCTTGGAACTTGCTATGTATACCTGTCTGGTCTCGAACTCACAAAGATCCACCTGCCTCTGCCTCCTCAGTGCTGGGATTAAAGGTGTGCACTACCAATCTGGCCTATTCCCTTACATCTTGACATACAGAAAGCAGGGACCTGACAGGAAGTGTGGTCACATTAAGGTCCTTCCCCAGTGACTCACTTCTTTCCATCATGGCCCCCACCTCAAAATGTTTCCCAAGCTTCTAGAGCAAGTGTTTAAACACAGGAGCTCGCAGAAGACACGTCACACTCAAGCCACACCACCATCTCGATGGTATGAGATGGCATCTCATGGTTAACCCTCTAGTGCTTCGCAGGTAAAATTTCCTACTAGTGTTAAGAAGGTGAAAGAACAGGAGGAAGTGGGCCATACAGTGACTTTGCTGAATGTGTGATGAGGCAGTGACGTAATGGCCTGTCTCTGAACCAGGCACGGTGAAGAAAAAGCAGAATCGTGAAGCCACTAGTTGGAGAACTGACACCTAGGCTTCTGGTCTCAGGGATGGCCTGGTGCCCAGAGGCTGAGCTATCTGAGCCAGGCTCTGTGTCTATGAAGAGAGAGTCATAGTATCACTTAGGTCTTCCCGGGGTCAAGGTAGTAATGCAAATGGATGTGCCCTAAAACCAGCAAACCCTTGATCACAGAGCCAGTGAGCATATCCATGGATGGCCAGAAGCCAGCTGCTCCACGGAGAGGCAGGGGAGGCCGGCTTGTGCTGTGGGTATAACCAAACTCCACATTCTTGTCATTGTCCTCATTCTCAAGTCATGACAGAGCAGCAATGAACTATCTCTAGTCAACCCACACCTCTGCAGCTCACAAGTCCCTGTGTCGTCATTTTGCTGGTAGGAAAGGGGCCTTGGCCTGGGCTTCAAAGCTCAAAGCGGCTCAAACCCAGGTTAGTCTCCAAAGTCAACTGCATCCTGCGTGGCCTGGCCCTGGAAATCTGATTGGGGTGGCAAGGGAAGGAAGAAAGGACAGAAGACACACAGACAGGAAAGCTGGGATTGGGTGAGTTACGCGGGTTCTGGTGGAGCAGCACCAACTACAGCAATCCAGACCTTCAGCCCTTGCGTTATTACAGCCCAGAAGGAAGGGTTAGAGAGCCTTGTTAGGAGGTCTCTGTAGCAGAGCGGTCAGTCTCAGGCTGCAGTCATTCAGGATAAAGAAGCTGTAGTTACTAGTTTTCGCACATGCTGTCAATATCCACACATAGACCCGAGGGAGGCTTTGCCCAAAGTTCCTATGGGTCTGAGGCCTTGGCCCTTGTCAGTTATACACATTCACTCAAGACTTCATCTGCTCCAGTGGTGGTTTACCCCCTTCCCCACAGAGGCTCATGTATTTGAATGCTTCATCCCCAGTTAGTGGAACTGTTTGGGAAGGGTCAGGGGGTGTGGCCATGTTAGAGGCAGGCTTTGAGGTTACAAAAGTACGTGCCACTCCCAGTTCTCTCTCCCTGCCTTGAGGTTGTGTCTCAAGATGTGATCTCTCAGCTACTACTCCAGCACCTTGCCCGCCTCTCTGCTGCCTTTCTCCAGCCACGGTGGTCATGGACTCTAACCCTCTGGATCCGTAAGCCCCAAATTAAACACTTTCATTTGTAGGTTGCCTTGGTCACAGTGTTTTGTCATAGCAACTGAAAAGTAATTTAGACAGCTCGTTACACATTCGCGCAGGGCTTCCTCTACTCCCCACAAAAGCCCCCACTCACAGTGGTAAAACTTCCTTGTCGGAAGGGTGAGGTGGCTCAGTGGGTAAAGGTGCTTTCCATGCTAGGCCACCTAAATTGCATCCCTGGGGTTCATATAAATATGGAAAGGGAGATCCAACCCCACAAAATTGCTCCCTGATCTCCACACCATCTCACTGTGACATGTGTCCCTTGCCCTGTCCCCCCCAAACACACATCATGCACACATACACAATAGCAACAGTAAGTAAAATTAAATTTGATTGTTAAATTGATTTGATTTAAGATCTAGGAGACTCAGCTCTGGGCATGTCTATCAGGATGTTTCCATAGAGACATAACTAAGGAAGTGGGGGTGGGGGAAGGAGAAAAACAAGGAAGCCAGCTGAGCACCAGAATTCACCTCTCTCTGCTTCCTAACTGAGGGACACAGTATGGCCAGGCACCTCACTTCCTGATGTCATGCCTTCCCACCATGCTCGACTGACCCTTCTTCCTTTACTTTGTCTCTGCCAAGTATTTTATCGCAGCAGTGTTGAAAAAGACGATTGATGTGCTACACAGCTTCCAGAATTCAACCTGACTTCTGTTCTCATCATGCTCAAACTACCCCCTCCTCCGATCTCCTCAGCTGCCTATCCTGGCAAGGGAATCCCGGCGATCTAAGATTAGATGTGACAGCGTCACATTATAAAAATCAATTGATGGCTACACACACCTGTCAAAATTCAGGAGAGTTCTATGTAGGATGAACTCGTGCCCTTGCTACCTAGATCTGCACTGACAGGATCTTTCTTGTTTTCTCTCCTCCACTTCCTTCAGGGCCCATCTGGCTGGATAATATCTACTGCACTGGCAAAGAGGCAACCCTGGCAGCCTGCTCCTCCAATGGCTGGGGTGTCACTGACTGCAAGCACACAGAAGATGTTGGCGTGGTGTGCAGTGAAAAAAGGATTCCTGGGTTCAAATTTGACAACTCATTGATCAACCAAATAGAGGTAAGCTCTGTGCCTTTTTTAATTTTTTTTACACTCTTGTGAGTATGGAACCCAGAACCTGTGTGTACTCAGCCTCCACATGCTCTCAATAGGGTCTTCACTTGAGTATACTTTCTTTTCCTTGCATATACGATGCCTTGCCTGCTTGTTGTTGAGTACAGGGCATATGTGGAGACTCATGCCAGCTAGATTTGATGCAAGAGCAAGTTGAAAGATTTCTAGAGAATGGATACCATTGTGTGTGTGGGTTTTTTGCCCTGTGTATGTCTGCGTACCACATTTATGCTCAAGGAGTCCTGAAGAGAGCATGGGGTCCCCTGGACCTGGAGCTACAGATGGTTGTGAGTTGCTATGTAAGTGCTGGGAATTGAACCCGTGTCTTTGGAAAGAGAAACCGGTATACTATTGACTACTGAGCCATCTCTCCAGCCCCTGGATTTACTTTTGAAGAGAGAATTGGAATTGCCCCCATTTAGGCTCCAGGAGATGTCCCCAGACTGTGCCCGAGTTGTCATCCTTCCGTGACTCACGCTGCCCTGCTTCCCTCTCCTGTGCCCCCAGAGCACACAGCACACACTGGACCTGGTCCAGGCTGCATGGTGCATGGAATGAGTTTCCATCCTCTCCTCGGCTGGCATTTGAGGCCACATCTAGTCATCATCCTCGAATGTGCTTGTTCATTTACGATAACAAGAGTGCCGTGGAGTCCATGCCATTCAGGGACTGAACACCGCTAACCCAACTTTGGTCTTCCACGGAACTGACTTTGAGGAGAACAGGCTTGTGCAACCCAGTGTGCCAGGACTTCGCATGCGCACTCTACATCCCCGTAGGAAACAGCACCCACATGTATATATCTGTGCTCTCTGATGAGACCAGAAGCTCCTGCAAGGCAGATGCTATACCTTAATCCGTGTTGCATTCACCACAGAGAACTCTAGGGACCACATGTGAACAAACTTCCAACTTTTGCATTTCCTTCTCCCTAGAAACGCATACCAGAGATTTCTATTCCCTTGGGCAGAGAAGCATCCAAGATCAAGTATTAAACTATACCTCGAAGAGAAACACATAGGCTAGACATTCCTTCATGGCATTGCCCTGCCTCAGCAGACAGCGAGCTTAGTTATGACATCTTCAGTGGCCTTTTTTTTCCCAGCTAGAAGCTCAGCATGCCCACTTGGAGTGCTGAGAGAACAGAGGTCCAGGCCCTGTGGCTAAGAAGATGTTAGAGGTGTAATTAGAAGGAAAAAGGTCAATCTATCAGTCAGTATAGGGTTGTGAGAGAATAAGATCCATCTGCTGCTGGCAAAATAATAATAATAACAATAAAAAAATAACCCTGCAAAGGGGGCTCTGAGAGCAGCACTTCCACAGGTTAATGTTAAGCGACCTCCTACCGTGTACTAATTACAATGCTTAGCATAGGAAGGGAAGTTAAGATGTAATGTGGTTTACTTATTTTATTTACTTAATTGGGGGAGGGGGGGAAGGGGTCAGGGTCTCATGTACCCAAACTGACCTAAAACTCAATATGTAGCCAAGATGATCCTCCCATCTCCATCTCCTGAGTGTTAGGGTTCCAGGCTTGCACTACCATATTGCGCTTATGGGCTTCACACATGCTGGCCATTCTACTGACTGGGCTGCCTCCCCATCCATACAACATGGTACATGGAAAGCAGAACCCCAGTGAAGTGGAAGAGATTTAGGCTATCTAGGGGGAAATGTTGGGAAGAGTGTTCTTATTCTGGAAGGGCTGATGAGCAAGCAGAGTACTCAGCTTTGATGTTTGATTGGGGGGGGGGGCGAGAATGCATCCGTCATGCTCTGAGAGCTCCCATCTGAAAGAAAATACAGTCCTTGGTTGCTGGAAAGACAAAGTGTGTGTCACGAGGCCCGCTGGAGCATCATGTTGAAGCCAAGTGCGCAGATCCTGGTGAATCTGCAGTCACCCAGAGGGCTACAGAGCAGACATCTGGTGTGACAGGCACAGCATTTGAATTGCACATGTTCCTAAAAGGCCTCCTGCGGGGCAAACCAGCTCAGTGCCTCAAGCCGGGGTGAGACTACCTTGCCCAGCCATAGGCACACAGGAAGCTTCAGTTGGGAAGCTTTCCTCCGGGACCCTCCTTCCGTATCCACTGGAAAGAGGTCATGTTGGCCCTAGATTCAAGATGCCTAAGGAGAACCCATGAGTTGCAAGAAGATTCCTACGTGCCAGGTTTCATGGTTGAAGCTCAGGCTCACGTGTAGCTCTGGTTTGACCAGGAGCCGCCCAGACCACCCTGACAGAATGTTTGTGGAGTGCTGGGGAGTTTCTCCAAAATGCCTCGTGTCAATAGCTAAAGTCATGGAAGCATTCCTCTTTGCTAAAGAAATCATTGTGGGCGAGTGAGTGAGACATAGCTTTGGTGGCCGTGCAGTTAGATGGTGGTGTTGGACACTCAGGATTCCCTGGGAAAGCCGGTGACTAATTTTGTATGAACACAGTGAACCATCTCTTGTGGTGTGCCCTAAGCCTCTGCATCCTGCATGAAGAATCTGCTTTGAAAACAAAAATGTGGGCCAAAAAAAAAAAAAGTACTGAAAGATACCAAACTAGGAGCAACTGCTGCAACATAAAACTATGAAGTGAAGACTTAGGAAAACGGCATTAGCTTGAAATAATAGGCCCCAAATGTGACAGTTGTCTACTCAAAATGCAAGGGCTGTTATATTTTGGGGTCAAAGGGATTTTGTCTGTATAGTCAAATATCCAGGGTTTTTGTGTGAGCGTGTGGTGGTGGGGGTGGGGGGGACAGGCTTAAGAGTGCAGTCACAGGGGGCATGAGTGAGCGAAAGGCACTAATGTTTTTCATCCTGGCAAGTACTGTGCCACTGAATTCACTGGCTCAGGTCTGGGTCCATCTCTTAACCCGGTCACCCACAGGAGGTGCCAAGAGGATAGAGACATGTCTGAAAACCGTGTCCTAGGAGGGAATGAAGATTTTTTTTTCTGTCAAGAAGAGATACTGGCAGAGGCACTGTCGGCTTTTTTCAAATATTTGGAGTGTTACCATGGAGACGAGTGTTTACAACTTATCCCAACTCCCAGAGAAAGCTAAGGAGAAAGACAGGTGACGAACAGGACACAGGCTTCATCCGAGGCCGAGGCCGACCACAGACCCGTCTTCCCTTGTGTGTAGTGAGGAGCCCAAGTGGAAACTGTCCGGCCTCCTGCCAGAAATATTGTAATCAGATTCCTATATGGGGAAGGAAGTGGGAATAGGTGGCTGCCAAACTTAAAGGTTCCTTGTCTCTAGGAAGACATGGAAAAGCGTTCATCTCGTGTTAGAAGCAACTACCAACCAAATAGGCATCACTAGTGTGTATGTGTGTCACACATGTACAGAAAATCGATGGCAAATAATATGTGTGTTGTGTGCTCAAGTCCTCTCTTGGCTTCTTCTCTGGCACCTTACAACTTTGAATTTGAAGCTAGGTATTGACTTTGCATCCTCACTCATCGTCTGGAAGTCAGGATCGGATGGTGATATTACAGATGACCTCATAGGCTTGCATCTCCACTAGAGTGCCTCAGATATCCCCAAGAAGGGAGTGGACCAGATCTCAGCAATGAATGCCAGAAGTATGCCTTAAGAACTAGGATTTGCTAGCCCTAACCCTAAGACCTCAGGGATTAGGGTTAGGGTTTCGGGTTAGGGTTTGCAAATCCTAGTTTTTAAGTTAGGAAAGTGGTGAAGGAGATCTTACTTAATTGGCTTCCCTAAACTTCTCTGTCAACTTGAGGCATCTTTGGAGTTTCTAGACAATAAACTCCTTTCCAGGGGAGGGAAAATAGCCCTTTCATCACAATACCAAAGAGGAATCTACAGATTTGATGCTAAGGGCTCTGATGACTGCAAGCACAACAGCAGAACAGTCAGCATCCATTGGTAGCAGTTTCTCTCTGCCATTGGCAAGGAAGTCTAAGTTCTCTATGGGGAAAAGAATCAGATGAATTCGATGAGAAAGCCTGTGGACTACGAAGTACTTATGTAGGTCACTGACCAAGATTCCAGAGGCGTGAGTCACTACGACTGGAGCAACTGGTAGAATTTCACTTGCACTGTCTGCTTTCTTGGATACCTGCGTGCACTCTAGACATCCTGTGGGGCAATGAGTGACTATTCCACCTTTTTACTGCAAACTCACTGAGCGGGGTATCTGTCCATTCCAACACAGACTGAACCATCTCATTTTGCTTAGACCCTTAGCTTCAGACCCTACAGCTGAAGGCTTGGGTTGTAGTCGTGTGGAGACAGACTTGGGACACTGTGTCTAGAGTGGCTGACCCCCAACCCACTGGGTCACCTGATATCACACTATAAAACATTCATTTGGCTTAATATAGAGGCAAATAAATCTAGGGTCAGTCATTAAAACACTTTCAAAATAAGATAGGTGAAAGCAAAAAAAAAAAAAAAACATGTGCAATAATAGAGTTATTTTTAAATGCAGAAAACAGGGGCCTTAGCAAACCTCCCAGGACCTCAGAGCCTCTTAAACCAGGACACTTTGTTTCCTGTCTGTGGTGGGTGGAAAACGCATTAGATAAAGAGAGAGATGACAAATCCAGATGTCTTTCAGAGCAACCCTGCAGCTGGTACGAGTTCCTAGATCACATGTTTGTTTCTACAAGGCCTCTGCTGGGGCCTGATAGGTCAGGAAATGTGTGAATCTGCAGTGTTCATCACTTGCTTTCTTCTCTCCACATTTCTTAAGGGCTTCCCCTACCCCCCAAAAAAGCAAATAAGGGGTTGGAGACGCAGCTCAGTTGGGAAAGCGCTTGCCTGGCATGCATGAAGGCCCAGGGTTCGATCCCCAGCACCACATAAAACTGGGTGTGCTGGAAACTAAGTGAACAGGGCCGACTAGGAATGCCCAGGGATGGTACCTATTCTGTGAGGGATTCCCTGGGCCTCTGTATCATCACTAAGACAATGGGCAGCCCAGGATACCCTGAGGGATCAACAGAGGGATGCTGCAGAGCTAAGAGAAGGCCATTTATGTGCCCTGACTCTACAGGCTAGCATTCTTATGGAAAGATGGTGGGACCTGAAAAACATCCTCTTTTTTTCCCCTTTAGCCACAGGAACCTGGCAAAGAATCCAGGTTTTTATTAGTCACTGACGCTGCCAGATGTTTTCATGTCTCCCTCCCAACAACAGCATTATCTGTCTGCATCTGTAGGTTGAGGGGAAAGTCCCTTGAGAGGCTTCCTGCAAAAGCCGGCGTTTCCCAGCTGGGAAGTTTCACCGTCTCTCATCCCAGCACCAGGGAAGAGGGGCAGATTGTGTTGGGTGGTTTAAGAAAGGGGGTCCATTCCTGTCTGTGTGTAGTCCCTGTATAAACTAGGCTCCCCAGCTAGTTTCAGGAGAGCTGAACGACTAGGTGAAAATGGTGCTTTTCACTCCTCGTAGGAGAGGAGTGAAAAGGGCCAAGCTGGGCGTCCTCTGACAGCTGAGCTTTGGAGCTGGGTGATGGCTGAGGCTCTCCGGGGTATCTTTCTCTCCCACCACTCTGGTATCCTGCATAGGAAGACATACAGGGCCTTACTCTTATGTTCATCATCTGTGCTCTGTTCACTGAGAACCTCTATGTAGCCGGGGCTATTGGCTACCATAAGGCCACACAAGAGAATAAACTCCAAAGTACCTTTTTTTTTTTTAAGTGAAAATAGGTCACCATGTCTGAAAAGCAAAGGGTGTTTATGGGGCAAACAGAACCGAATACTTGGAATTGCGCAGATCCCAGGAAATCTGGAAACTTGGTTCTGGCGCGTTGCCCATGCAACCCTTTGCAAAGCAGAGATACCGTTAGAAGAAGCCATGAGGCAAAGCACAAGTAAATAGCATTGTAGTTGTTAGCATTGTAGTTGTTAGACTGGAGAAACAGTCTTTGTTTTAGAGGTGCCCAACACGTGAGCAGTATATACTCCCAGCTCTCAACTGTTGTGGATTGGACCGGCGTGCTGAATGGTGATTTGGGGAAAAGATGAATGGGAGAGGTGGGTGTAAAGTTCGCATCTGTGAACAGGCTAAGCTGGGGGGTGGGTATGTAGCACTGTTCTCTGTGCCTGCAGGGTCGTCTAAGTGACATGAGTATGGCAGGGCTAGTGGAGGTCAAGGTACATGAGCCATGCTGGATGGTAAATGCTGAAATCTCTCCTCTGTTCATTCATTGTCCATATGTGTGTCCACTGAGCCCTGGGCTGGGCGTGAGGGTGAAAGGGACTGATAGATGCATTGTCTTGCCCTTCTTGAGCTTACTGTCTCACAGTAGAGAAAGTCGATGTCAGAGCTCATTGCTCTGTTGCCATGGTGATGGCTGCTGCATACAATCAAAGGCATGTAGTGTATAGTCTGGCCCAGCCTAGGACTTGCTGAGTCTGTGGCCTCAGAACCCAGGCAATGCTAGAGAAGCTGCTGGGCCACAAGGGGTTGGTGGCTGGAGCAGGTGTCTCGCCGGCTTCCTGCCCGCAGCAGGGCTGGCCTACTCTCTAAAGAAGCCTCTGTTACCTGCTCACATTCTTCCAGGCTGGAAACCGAAAGCATTTTCCAGCAGCGGTGCAGAGCCCCTGATTTATAGGAGTCCAGACAGACAGCCGGCTTGTTTCCCTAGCCGCGCCAGTATGAGTTCAGCTCTCCAGGCTGTCCCGCCCGCGCCCGCTTCACCACGGTGCAGTCCCATCGGCTGAGCAATGCGAACCACAGAGCAGGGAACCGCAGAGCAGGACCTAGTGGTGCAGGCCTGGGATCCCAGCTACTTGGCAGGCTGAGGTAGGAGGATTGCAAGTTCGAAATCTTCCTGGGCGAGTCAAAAGCCGACACAGGCAACTCAGTGACACCCTGACTCACAGTAAAAAGTTACAAAGAAGGCTAAAGATTTAGGTCAGTGGTTAGGCCTTTGCTCAGCAGGTCTGATGTCCTGGGTTCAAATACCTAGCACTGCAAAAAGGGAACAAAAAGGAATAACAGAAGTGGAGCCAGGCGGGGTGGTGCATGGCTGTAATCCCTAGTGAGCTTTTAAAGCAGGAGGGTGATGTCAAGACCAGCCTGATCCACATAGCAAGAGGGACCCTGCCTACAAACAAACAAATGAATAGATGTCCCCGAGGCACCTTTCCTCCTACCTTTTGTTGCACTGTCCAGTCAGAAGTCAGTGTTTAGTCTAGAGGATGTTACTGGCAACTTTCTAGCCTCTGAATTTCTGATTTGATTGTGAACATTGAATAACTATACCACAGGCAGATTCTTCTACTGTGAGATGCGTAACAACATTCATAGACCGTACGCTCCTCCCCTACCTAAGACTGTGCTGAGGGTCAGATTTTGTGCAATAATTTAGCTTGGTTAACTGTGTGTCAGATCCTGGGAGGGGAAGGGAATGAAGGTGTGTGTGTGTGTGTGTGTGTGTGTGTGTGTGTGTGTGTGTGTGTGTGTGTATGTCTGTACATGCGTGTGGAGGATAGAGGATAACCCTCAGATGTTGTTCCCCATCCAACACTGTCTACCCTATGTTTTGAGACAGCCTCTTGTCTGTGGCTTTCCAGTTAGACCAGGCTGCCTAGCCAGTTAGCCCGAGGGAGCCACCTGTCTCTAGCTCCTTAACACTGGGCTGGCAGCATGTTTTTTTATGCATGTGCTCTGGGCATCCAACTTGAGTCTTCATGCTTTCCTGAGAAGCACTTGACTGACCGAGCTACCTCCCTAGCTTCCGTGTTAGATCTAAGGGAAGAGGCAATGAGATGTTGAACAGCACGGATACAGAGGTGCTGATGTTCTCCGTGTCTATCCACGGGTCCCACAAGAAGTGTTTGTGCTGTGACAAGAGGCAAGGGCTGCCTGACTGTTTCTTGTGCATTAAACAAGTACCAAAATGAATCTGTGAGTGTGTGTGTGTGTGTGTGTGTGTGTGTGTGTGTGTGTGTGTGTGTGAATGGGGTGGCACACGCCTTTAATCCCAGCACTCGGGAGGCAGAGGCAGGCAGATCTCTGAGTGCAAAGACAGCCTGGTCTACAAAACAAGTCCAGGATAGCCAAGGCTACACAGAGAAATCCTGTCTCAGAGAGAGAGAGCGAGGGAGAGGGAGGGAGGGAGGGAGGGAGAGAGAGAGAGAGAGAGAGAACGAGCCCAATAGTCTAATATTTAGCTAAGTTGCAACCTTGTCACATTTTGTAAAAAGTTATCACTGGCTGGGAACAGTCAGTGGAGAGGAGAGGAGAGAACATCTTTGTGGATCCATGATAGGGAGAATTGAGCAGGTGGTGAACAGCTGGTTAAGGGGAACCAACCACTGGAGAACAACTAGTTATAGTAACTAGCTGTTGAGGAGAGGTTGAGGAATGGATGAAAAAGAAATACTGAGACGTAGGCATATGCAAGCTGAAGGCTTTAAAGCCCAAGAGAACTTTATTTTTCTGTCTCTCTCACATGCTTACTGTCTGTCTGTCTGTCTGTCTGTCTGTCTGTCTGTGTCTATCTCACTTGCTCTCCCTCAATTTTCTGTGACTGTCCTTGCTTCCTGTTACTCCTTGGGCCAAGCCCAGTACTTTATGTAAAGTGAAGTTCAGTTTTTTTTTATTACAGTTTACATCATGATTTTTCTTATCTTTTACAATCAATAGAACATTTAAAAATTAACAAAGCAAAAGAACAGTCTAAGAAGGAAATAAAACACTTCTGCAGCCAGGTGTGGTGGTGCACACCTTTAATCCCAGCACTCGGGAGGCAGAGGCAGGTGGATCGCTGTGAATTCGAGGCCAGCCTGGAGTACAAAGTGAGTCCAGGACAGTCAAGGCTGTACAGAGAAACCCTGTCTCAAAAAACCAAAACCAACCAACCAAACAAACAAACAAAAACCACTTCTGCATACCGTACAATAAAGCATATAGCAAAAATCAATCAATTTCCAAGCAATAGTCAACATAACCTGATTATTATTTCTTAAACAATGCTAGAGAAAGTTTAATGACAAATTTCCCTGGGGCTACAGCCATTGTGTTTCTATGATTGTTATAGCTACATAGCTTGAGCTAAATGTTCTCTAATAAAGAAAAAATTTGACTTATTACCAGTCCCAAACCAACAGGTGTGCTGTCTAAGCCTAGGCTAACTGCTAAGGGGTCATCTATTGTAAAATATCCATGAAGCATGACATTCCAAGTCCAAATTCTCTTGCTCTCAAAGTAGATTCTTTTTCTTTTCTTTTCTTTTTTTAAGCAGATTCTAAAGAACCTTTTCTACAGCTACCAGTGTCCAGCTAGGTACTGTTATGTCAAGATCCTAACTTTCTTTCATGCAGTTTCTGCTTGGATGCTCATAGTCAGAGCAAAAAACTCTATCATTGTCTCAAGCCTTTGGCCAGATGTTTTCCTTCAACATTCTCTGTGGGAAAAAGTTTTCCCTATGTAAATTTCATTAGGGCTCAAAAATAAAGGAAAAAAGTCCGTTTTTTGGGGGGGAGGAAAGGCAGATTTTTTTAAAGACAAAATTATACCTGGACCATACATAATATTTAAGGGCAGTGGTGATCGTCTGGAGATCTTTGGAACTTTGTCAAGCCAAGCCCCAAGAGGTGTTCTGGATGTCTAGAGATTGTGCTGGACAGTAAGACATCTCTGAACCTTGTCAAGTAAAGCGTCTATGACTTGTCCTCATGTCTGTGACATGAAGTGATAAATGTATGTATGAGCTAATCAAGCAGTTGATGGCTTTTTGAACCCAAGTGTTGGTTGGAGAGACTTGCAGGGAATGACTGAAGCCATTGGCCTGGGGAAACCCAGGAAGTTCTGAGTTGTGGTCATTATGAATGAATGAATGGCCTGGGTCTATGTTTGGCCATGCACTGGACTAGATATGAGAAGACATCTAGGGTACTGAGTTAGTAGGATTTTATTTTAAAGATTTATTATGTATATAGTGCTCTGCCTGCATGTACACCTGCACGCCAGAAGAGGGCACCAGACCTCATTATAGATGGTTGTGCGCCACCATGTGGTTGTTTAGAAGAACAGACAGTGCTCTTAACCTCTGAGCCATCTCTCCAGCCCCGAGGTGGTAGGATTTTAATGGCTTGTTTAAATATCTACAATTGTCCTTTATACCTGTTTGGGCCATCGAAGTGTAGATGAGAAAAATGTAGAAAAGAAGAGGTGTTGCTGGGGCCAAATGAACCGTAGGAGTGAAGAAGAGAGACCGGAAGAAAGGATGTAGGAACTGTGGTCTGCAAAGTTGGGCAGGTGAAACTCACTTGTTGGCCGTCTGTATAAGGAAGAACTGTAGGCATCTAGGTTGCTTGGCATGAGATGGTGAGAAAGATGGGGAAGATAGATTTGAATGTGACTGCCCACCTCAAAAAGAATAGTCAAATAAGGTATGATGCGGGCCTTTCCAGCAAGATGCAGAAACTTGTTAGTAGTAGAGGATAGACCAAGTGAGTGAGCTTTCCCAACCAATGGTACATCCCAGGAGGACATTGGTGAAATGACGTTTCCTCCACTCCATCTGCCCTTCCCCCCGGGGTAACTTCCAGCAAGAGGTTAAGTTATGGCTTCTAGAACAGAGAGAAGAGACAAGGCACTGAGCTAAGAGCAGCCTGCCTTTGATGCCTCAGAGAAGCCATTTGCTCCCTGCAGGGTTTCTTCTAGTCAGTCCAGAAAGGAGTTGGCTGCAAGCTCTCCGCTTCCTTGCTTTGCCTCTCCTTGCATCATACCTTGAGGCAGTCTCCAGCTGGCCTTTCAAAATGGGTGACTGCTCATGGGCACAGATCCCAGACTGCCACATTTTATGAGTTACACCTCATGCGTACACCGCATGCTCCTGTTAATGGCACTGAGGCGTCCCTTTCCTTGGAGTTTGCTCTCTACCCTCTTCACATCAGCCCAGCAGCTACAGCATGGTGGCAGGCCCCTGACCTCACTGTATCTTGGTTTCCTCTGCCTAGAGTATGTGTTACTCACTCACGGGGTCTCCCTAATGGGTTGATTAGTGGGATAAAGGCAGGGGTTGTGCAAGACCCTGGAAGGAAAACTTATTGGAGCCTTGGGACACTTTGTTTTGGGGAAGAGGACCAACCTTCGGTTATTAATTAATAATTAACTATTATTAAATATTAGTTAGAATTTAAGACAGTCCAGGTGCTTGACAGGATTCCTGAGTCCTGGGCTTTGTCTCCATCTACAAAATTGCATCATTGAGATGGCTCAGTGGTAAAGATACTTTTCTCACAGCCTGATGACCTCAATCCTCAGGGCTGTCTTTTATCTTCTACACGTGTGCTTTGGTACTCGTGCTGAGGCATGCACACTCACATACATGCTCTCAACACATACACAAACAAACAAGTGTAACAAAACTAACAAATCTACAGGGGGAAATAACTGTCCATTTTAGTATTTCAAACAAATCTCTTTGGGAGCCGTAGTTCTGGGAAAAAGAAAATCCAAGGACTTGTGGTTGTGGAGGGATTCCACAGCAGTGAAGTAGGAGGGAGGTGCATGCTGGCATGTGTTTCTAACCCCGAGGTCTCCCAAGATCTGGGGCAGCTGCTGAGCTCACACGAGCCCTGAGTGCGTGCCACCAAAGCTTGCCTGCCACTTCCTACTGGCTTGAAGGCAAGAGCAGCTCACCCCTCACGTCCACTGTCCTCTGACTCACAGTGCTTCTGGGGACTCTCTTGAACTTCTCATATATACCGTGCCAGGGAGCCCTGAGGGGACCACCCAGAAGCTAGAGCCGGCATCAGAGTCACCTCAATATTGGGCAAGAAAGGGGCATCAGAACAGAGACTGCTCAGAGGCTGTGGTCGCTAAGCCTGGAACCTGGCTTAGAGACAGCTCCATTTTTATTTTGACCTGCTTATTAGTAAGACTATAAACTTGAACAAGCTGCCCATCCTCACCAAGTTGTCTCATGTTTTTAACCTATAAACAGGGACATACCCTTAGCCATATTGTAGGTTTTCTAGTAGTTAAAGAAAGGAACAGATGTAAGGTTCGTTCACAGAACCTCAGGTGCAGTGTACTGACACTTGACTAGCAATGGCCTTTGACTGGGTTGCCATTGGAGAAGAAACAGGGCACGGAGAGAGCTGAAGAGACGGCTGGCATGGCCCGTGGACAACAGACTGTATTTTGTTGAGTGAACGAAATGGACGGTTCCTGTCTTAATTACTTCTCTATTGCGCTGTCAAAACACCATACCAAGGCAACTTATAAAAGAAAGTGTTTAATTGGGCTTATGGTTTCAGAGGGTTAGAGTCCATGATGGCAGAGCAAAGGTATGGCAGCAGGAACCGCTGGGAGCTCACAACTTGGTCTTGCAAGTAGGAGACTCGAGGGAGGCACAACGGGAATGGCAGGAGTCTTTTGAAACCTCAAAGCTCATTCCCAGTGACACACCTCCTCCAAGGAGGCCACACCTCCTAATCCTTCCCAGATAGTCCCACCATCTGAGGACCAAGTATTCAAACATGAGCCTGCAAGGGCCATTCGCATTCAAACCACCAAAGAACCTCACAGAAGAAGCACTTGTTTCTACAGGTAAAGATGGATGGATGTTCTGACTCAGAAAAATGAGGGCGAAGCCCATCCTGACTGCATTCTTAAGTGTTGTAGGGGTTGAATCCTTTTTCTGACCACCCCATCCCTCAGTACTCCATTCCACACATACAAAGACACCCACACGCCATCATATACCACCATGCACATATATGAACCAAGACCCACTTCTCTCTCTCTCTCTCTCTCTCTCTCTCTCTCTCTCTCTCTCTCTCTCTCTCACACACACACACACACACACACACACACACACACACACACACGGCCTTGCCACCATATACACATCATGTACACACTTTCAAAGACGCTGTATTCACTCCCAGATATGCAAAGACAGATTTAAATTCATGAGTGCATAGACACACAGGGAGATATGCATAACACACACATATACCATTAAGCACATGTGCATGCATCACACAGTCACACGTGTATAGACTGACCTGGGTGAGGACAGTGGTAGCTAAGGCTAACTCTAGGGATCTCCATCCGTGCCCTGAAGTCCACAGGTCTGCCACATCATAGCAAGAAAGGAGATAAGCATTTCAGTGGGTGTGGCTGTTTGTGGCCTCAGGCTCTGTGCAGGTCCCTTCTCAGAGAAGCTGCCAACCTCCCCAGCCAGCAGTCCTTTCTTTATAGTGCCATGTTAGGGGTCATATCCCCATCCATAAGCTTGTACAACTGCCGACAGCCAACAGAAGATCTGTGAATGGAATTATGTCAGCCGTGCCTGCTGTGGATGAGTGGGACAGTCATAACTTTCCTCTGGGCATGATGTACCCACACTGGATGCCAGGGACCTCCTGCTGTGGGAAGAGGCAGCAGGGGGCTGGCCCATGGGCTTGGATTAGACTTCAGGCCACTTCTTGGCTCATCGCTGCCCATGTGTCTAGATGGCACGAGTCTCATGGCCTGATGAGGGCTGTAAAGGATCCAGTCTGGAAACCATAACCCTGCCCTGGCAGCTTTCCTTCCGCTTGGCGTGGAGGGAATTGGGGCCAAATGCTATTACTCTCGGCCGCATACTTTCCACTGCCTTGCAGGACCTGTGGAGTGGGGCCTGGCTTTAGGCTCTGAAGTCTGTGGCAGGAGACAGTAATCCCTGGGCACCCAAATAATGGCTCTCTTCAATCTCTAATTCATTAGCATCCTGGCTGGACAGGGCACTTGGGTCACTGGAGTCTACCTTCCAGCTTGGCCCTTACCAGCCTCACCACTCCCTTCCCAGGGCCTGCTCAGGGTGTGTCTCACCATGGCACCTCAGGGTGGTCTGGGAAAGAAATTAGAATTGCTAGCTCTTGCATCTGTATATTGTGGACAGTAGCAATAAACCACTCTATTCTGCTCAAGGATTAGGTAAGAAGCCAAGAGGAGAGAGAGCTTGCTGTAGAGTTCCCCGCTGCTAAGCAGCTGTCAGTATTGTATGGTGTGGATCATAGTACCTGAGCTGGCGACATCCAGTAGGGAAGGGGGGCATAGACGGCATCAGCCAGGAAAGATCTCGGTCATGTCTAACTGTGACATCTGTGTGTCAGAGACAAAAAGGAGCTGTTTGAGGAACAAGTGTGGATAAGAGCATTGGGCAGGACTCTCTGGCCAGCCCTGTGGTGGATGGATGGAGGCAGGGATCCTGTCAGGGACTGTTACAAGACATGTCAATGGCTCCAGCTGGACAAGGGAGGCGGGGCTGGAAGCGAGAGGTTCTGGGTTTGAACACTGATGGGCCTTGGAGAAGCATGTGTGACTCTGGAGGTCCCCTACCCCGAGTCATTTCTCCCTCTCAGCGTGGTCTCTAGAGGTCTCACTTCTCACAGAAGGGTGTTCCAACTGAGTGTCAGGGAACAGAGGAGAATGTCCAGGAGTGGACGCTTCCTCCCACACTCCCCTCTGGCTTTCTTCTACTTCCTTCCGAAGCATCCCTCCGATGAGTCTCTCTCCACCCAAGCCTAAACCACTGTTCCCACTGACCCAGAGAGACTAGAAGGCAGCTTTCTAAGAGACTGAAGACACTCAGAATCTTGCCTGGCCACAGCCATATAATCGTCCCCAGCCCCATCTAGCTGCTGCCCAGGCTTGAGGCTCCCCTGCCCATGACATGCTCAACCCTGGATGACTTTGCCTCTTTTCCTGCAAGCCGTGCTCCCTGCGTAGGGCCTCCGGGCCTTCACCAGGAGGAATGATGTGAGGTAGTGGGCAAGGTGACACCAGTAGCCTAAAGAGGCCCGAGGCTCATATGCGTGAAACCCCAGTCATGCTAGCATGCATGGACATGCACACATGCATATCCATTGGTATATTTGCATATACTTTGGAGTAAAATGCAAAAGCTTGGGTAATTCTGAGATTTCGAAAAGTCAAAAAATATTTTCTCTCATGCTTTTCTATTTAAAGCCCATGTTGGGACAACCCACTGCCTATGGCTCTTCATGTTTTCTTGTAGAAAAGGCGGGGCTTTTGAGGGCTTTCTCAAGACTTCTCTGAGCATTCTAAGTCATCCTTGGTGCCTGCTGCCATATTACTTTCTAACGTATAGCAGTTGGTAGCAGTGTTATGTACCCATTGGGAGTATTTGGGTCCCTCTGCAGAGCCTGGAGAGAGGCAGGCCAGCAGAGCTCAGCCTGTGGTCCCTGAGGATGGAGTTGCTGTTTGGTACTTGTCCAGAGCTAGGCTCCTATCATAACCCCTGCCTTTCCATATCTTCTTCACAGAACCTAAATATACAGGTGGAAGACATCCGGATTCGGCCCATCCTTTCTGCCTTCCGCCACCGCAAGCCTGTGACCGAGGGCTACGTGGAGGTAAAAGAGGGCAAGACCTGGAAGCAGATCTGTAACAAGCACTGGACGGCCAAGAATTCCCACGTCGTCTGTGGCATGTTCGGCTTCCCTGCAGAGAAGACCCACAACCCCAAAGCCTACAAGTAAGAGGGCAGAGCCAGTGGGGCCCAGGTTTTCTGGTCTTCTGTTCTTGTGGGGGTCAGTGCCGGTCCTAGTGATGGGTGATTTCATCGGCTGCTTAGCCTTGCTTCTGAGTAACCCATACTCCTGTGGAAAGCAAGCTAGATGCTGAAACAAGTATAGCACGTAGGAAGGCTTACCCAATGAGGCACAATGTGCTCCAGTCCAGGGAAATCCCACCATCAGTTCCAGCAGCCGCTGGGGAAGGTATAGACTTTGTAAGGGCAAGACAGAGATTGGGCAAGGATGGCACCAACTTAAGACTTAGTAAACAGGCCCGTGATACGGCTCAGGGTGTCCCTTGTCCTGGAGACGATTCCTAGGGTCTTCTTTTTAGACTAGCTCTTACCAGACCCACCTCTCCCTCCCTGATCTCTGTCAGACTCCATCAGAGCATTTTCTTACTTAATGATTGATGTGGAAGAGCCACGCCCATTGTGGGCCATGCCAGCTCTGGGGAGATGGTCCTGGGTTTTATAAGAAAGCAGGCTGAGCGAGGCATGGAAAGCAAGCCTGCGAGCCTTCCTCCACGGTCTCTGCTTCGGCGTCTGCCTCCACCGTACTGTATGTGATGTGATGTGAGACAGTGAACAGAAGAAGCTGGAACAAGTGCCTCTTCCACCTTCTCCCTCACAAAGGGTGGGAGGGTGCAGAAACTTTTCCACATGCACCCCAAAGAGGACAGAACACCTTTTGAGCCCTGGCAGCATTGCTGGGATTGAAATACTAGGCCTAGAAGGAGATGCTGGCAAGGGCTCAGGTACTGGCCTCAAGGCCGCTGACCATTCCTCTGTCTGTTGCCTCACCCACTGTTAGGGCCTACAGCCCAGCCCAGATGGGCCCCAAGGCCAGTTTCCTCACCCAGCCTCTCACCCAGTTGCCACAGGGCAGCAGCGGCCTTCTGGGACTGGGACCAGCTCAGTGGAGCAGGGGTGGCACCAGGCAGTTATCTGTGGGCCCTGATCAGAGGGGAGTCCAGATGAGCCTGCTCCCTGGATTGATAGCTCCCAGTAACCCCCACCCCACCCCCACTCCCCACCCTCCTCCACCGCCCCGTGTCTCTTCAATCTTCATACAAATAGTTCCTGTATAGGCCTGAGGCTCTAAGGAAAAAAATGCTGTTAAAACAGTCTTCAGTCTGTCTGCAGCAGTCTCCCTGTATAATCCGAGAGGACCTGCTACCTTACAAACTCTCGTGGCTAAGTCATCACCCAGGGCCCTTCCTCTCAGAACCGCTCTGGTGTTCCTGTGGAGCCTGACCCCCCCCCCCTTGATAATCTGCTGAACTGATGGGTACTCACTGGCTTCAGAGTTACCCTGCACCTCAGAGCCTTGCTCCCCAGTAACCAGAACAAACCTAAAAGCCTCTCTGCATCTCTAGTTGCTGTGACCTTCTCTCTCCCCTGTCCAGGCTTCAGCCATGGCCAGGGGAGCCACACAGGCACCCTGAGTCTAATGAACTTTATGCTACAGCATCCTATAGCCAGGGTCAATAGCACTTTGTAGTCACTGTCACTGACTTCTTCTGTGTGTGTCAGGAATTCATGTGGGTGCACATGTGTGTCTTGGTGCGCCTGCATTTGTAGACACACAAGAATAGAGGCCAGAGGTCAACCTCAGGTGTCATTTCTCCATCAGCTTCCACTTTTCTTTGAGACAAGGTATTCACTGACCTGGAATTTGCCAAGTAGTGTAGGCAGGACAGCCAAGGATCGCCAACGGTCTGCCTGTCTCTACTTCCTGAGCACTGGGATTGTAAGTGTGCACCAAATCTGGATTGTTCCTACTGGTTCTGGGGATTGAACTCAAGTTTGCACAACAAATGCTTTGCCAACTGAGCCATCTCTCAAGCTCTATGATTTCTTTTTTTTTAAATTTATTATTTTTTATGTGCATTGTTGTTCTGCCTGCATGTCTGTGTGAGAGCGCCAGATCCGAAAAAACTGGCAGCTGTGAGCTGCCATGTGGGTGCTAGGAGTTGAACTCAGGTCCTCTGGGAGAGCAGCCAGTGGTCTTAGCTGCTGAGCCATCGCTCCAGCCCCGTGACTTATTTTTTAAAGCATGCTTTCAACAGCTTTGTTTTATTTTATTTTTTGTTTTTGTGGGGTGGTTGGTTTGTTTTGGGGGGGTTGTTTGTTGTTGTTGTTGTTGTTGTTGTTGTTGTTGTTGTTGTTGTGTGTGTGTGTCTATAATTGCAGTTATTTCATGAGCTGGAAGTGCTGATATGTAAAGGAAGGTGTTCAAAGGCTGAAGGAGTTTGAACTGTCTGTTAAAGTGGATTTATCATTTTAGACCTATTCTCCCATGCTGGGAGGCTCTATAAGGTACACCTCTCCCCAAGATTGCTGGGGGACCCTGAATGTGCCTCTGTAATCCAGACCCCATAGTGTAAACAGCAGTCACTGCACTGGGAAATCAAAACGCACACAAATAGTTAAGAAGTGAATAGTTCAGATCCAAGTGATGCTAAAAGCAAAGGGGCGTGTTTCTGTAAAGAGCATCAGCGCCAGCATGACATTCAGAATGTTCTGCCTCTAGCAGATCTTGCTGTTGACTCCATTGACTATGATGCTCCTGGAAGGAAGAGCAGAGTTTGTCTGAAGTTGTCTTTGGTTGTCCCAACAGATAAGCCCTGGGTGAAGCGAGAGGTCTAACCTGAATAGCAGCAGTGGGTATCATGGTCTCTTAATCAATCCTAGGACTTGAGTCAGCACAGTAGAAGTGTGCCCCCTGAGGAAGGACCTGGGTACTTTGCCAAAAACCTTGCACTGCTTTTCTCCTAGGCCTCTCCAAATGGATCTTTACCATGATGACTGTGTGTCAGGAAGGAAGGAGTAACCAGATCTTCTTCAGAGAGCTCAGTGCTAGCTCTGAACCGACCTAAGCGTCTAGTGTATTTGTGGCTCACTAGTCCAAGGAGGGTTATGGTGGCGTTTCAATAAAGTTCATCCCCTGTAGACCCAGTAGACTCCAATCCTTTCCTTGAGTGATTCCTCCAGGTTCAGGAAGGATAGTTGGAACAGACACGTTGAGCCCCTGGCAGGCTCTCACAAAATCTAGCTTCCTTTGGCTGGGGAGAGCCTCTGGGACTCTCTATGCTTTTAGAGTAATTCCTGCTCATTAACTGCTGCAGCCCTGCTGGCTTCCAGCTTGGCAGAAGGCTGTCCTCAGCCTCATCCCTCCGGTGTCCAGGCCTGGGGGCGGCCTATGCTTTCCTTCCCTCCACCCCAGCTGGGTGAGTGTGTGAGTGACTCAATGAGGGTGGGGGTGGGGCGGTGGTCTGGCTGCAGGAGGCCTGCGGAAGGTCTGTGGTGGGCGGTACATTCCTGGGAGCTGATGTAAGCTGATGTAAGACAGAAGCAGGGCTGGGGTGGTGGTGGGGGGAGGACTGGGGCAGGTCTAAGGCAGCCCTGTGTGCTGGGTGAGGGAGGATGGTGCTCACCAACAGCTGGAAAGAGATGGACTTTGCTAAGCCAGCTTTGGGTCCAGTGTGCTCATGCTCCCCTGAGTGTATGTGCCTGCCCACGTATGGAAGGGAGGTGAGGTTTCTCAGTGTGGGCCTTGACAGGAAGTGGGGCTACATTGGAACTAATAACAGCCCCCTGGTGGACATCTCCACTGTATGGCATCACTGTGACGAGCACACATCCTTAAGTATCTGATACAGCCTGTATTTTAGTTATCCGAGTGTCTGCACTCATAGCTACACTAGAGTTGTTCCAAGACACAAATTTTGGTAAAGGAGAGACGGTAATGACATATAAAGAATTTTCCTTACTCTGTGTTCACATATCATTCACCCCAAGATGAAGCAGATGCTTCTGGGGCTGGACCAGCAGCAACAAGACCTCACATATGTCCCTTCCAAGGTCTCCTGGCTCTGTCAGGGTAGCCACAGTTGGCTTCCTCAAGCATCTCTCTGGGGCCTGCCAAGCAGGGGCAAGCACACAGGCTCTAAAAAGCTGGACAGCTTCAGAGGACAGGTGTCCTTTCACGTAGCCTCTCTAAACTCCATGATTTTTAAAAATATTTTTTATTTATTTAATTTTTAAATTTATGTGTGTTGGTGTGAGGGTGTCAGATCTTGGAGTTACAGACAGTTGTGAGCTGCCATGTGAGCTGGGAATTGAACCCATCCCATGGAAGAGCCCCCAATGTTCTTAACTGCTGAGCTGATGGATTCTTCCTTTCTCTTTTCTTTTTCTACTTTAGCCATTTTATTATTTTCTCTTAAAATTATTCTCTCTCTCTCTCTATCTCTCTCTCTCTCTCTCTCTCTCTCTCTCTCTCTCTGTGTGTGTGTGTGTTTGTGTGTGTATGTGTGTGTGTGTGTGTGTGTGTGTGTGTGTGTGTGTCCCCACACCTACATGGCTGCGGAGGCCGGGGGCATCAGGTGCTTCCTAGAGCTGGAGTTACAGGTCTGCTTGGAACCATATTTGGGTCCTTTACTGGAGCAGTACATGTTCTTGCCCACTGAGCCACCTCTCCGTCCTCTGATTACTTTTCTTGCCACTGTGACAAAATATCTAACTGGTGCAACTCAAGGGAGATAGAATTTCTTTTGGCTCGCAGTTTGGAAGGGTACAGTCCATCATGGTGGCATAGAGGAGTTCACTGTGGCAGGTGTGTGCTGCTGGGACTCCTCACATCCCTGTGGATCAGGAGCAGAGAGAGCAGGAGAGAGTCCATGCTATAACTGTGACATGCTTCAGAGTCCCACCTCTTCCAGTTAGGTCCTGCCTTTCAAAACAGCACCACCAGCAGGGAACCAAGTGTTCAAACATAGCCCCCGTGGGAGACATTTCACATTCAATCCACACCACAACTACGGTTTTTTATTCATTTCAAAAAAAAACACTCCCTTGTGAGCTGTACGCCATTTTAAGCGTTTTGCAGGCATTTGTTCATTTAACTGCCACAGTGTTATGGTAACTCCTGGCTGTTAGCTCTTCCCCTTAACTACACTCACCAGCACTGAGAGATGAACCAGCTTCGTTACAGTTTTGACCAAAGAGAAATTCTCACCCGAGTTTTTAACTTTCCTACAACAATGCTATAGTTCACAAAAAAGACAGCGCCCAAGCCAGGATCTAGATTGAGCTGAGGGCCCCAGGTACCAGAACTGGGAGATGTCTTTGCTCTAGGAAAGACATCTTTCTTCTGTCACTAGGGCTGTTGCCATGGGCCATTGCCTCTCCCAGCATAGCTCTTCCTCCAGCAGCCCCACGCCCTAACCTTCAGCCACCATTACAGTACTGTGCTTTGACTGACTCCCTCTACTACCAATTGCAATGTAATGAACAGTATTAAGAAGTGGTGCCTTGGTGGTGGTGGTGGTGGGGGGTTAGGTTGTAAGAGCTCTGTCCCTGAATGGACCAGTGCTATTTTCATGGGACGGGCTTAGTTATTTTATCAGTTGGCTGTTTCTTTAAGAAAAGGGCTTTTATAAGCCATGATCCTTTAACTGTGATGCTTTTAAAATAAAAACAAAGGCAGGAGTGGTGATGCATGCCTATAATCCAGCACAGGCCATGGGGGGTGGGGAAGGGGTGGAAAGGCAGTGGGGGTAGGGGAGACAGGGAGACTGAGTTCTGGGAACTGGATCTGCTAGGAAGGAAGGAAGAAAGCAGGAGACTGCTGGGATGCCCTGGTTTCCCATTCCCTCCCTTTCCCTGCAGAACCTTTGCCTCCAAGAGGAAGTTGCGCTACTGGAGGTTTTCTATGAACTGCACGGGCACTGAAGCTCACATCTCCAGCTGCAAGCTGGGCCCTGCAGTGTCCCGGGACCCTGTGAAGAATGCCAGCTGTGAGAATGGGCAGCCAGCTGTGGTCAGCTGTGTGCCCAGCCAGATCTTCAGCCCTGATGGACCCTCAAGATTCCGGAAAGCCTACAAGCCAGAGGTAAGGACTGGGCCAGAGGTATGGACCCTTGACACTTGGCCACTGGTACGGGCCATGAACAGAATGGAAAGGGGAGGGGGAGAAAGCTGGCCCCAGCTGAGACCACCATTGTTGCTGCCTCAGTCAAAATCAGACCCTCCTCTGTGGCTCTTCACACAAGAAGAGTATACCCTGCTGTTGCCAGCTCAGGCTCCTTGTACTCTATTCATTGACCCAGCATGAGCAAGTGATGTGGAGTAGCCAGCCAGGGGCCCCGTGCTCCTGTGACGCTACAGAGGGAGAAGGCATCCAGGACTGTAGAACGGTAGGAGGTAGGATGCAACTCTCCAAGGCACATGACATCAGCTATGCTGTTTCTAACCCATTTGGGCTGATTTCACAAAAGAACAGCTAACAGCAAAAAGCTTTCCCCAGCTGGAAAGCTTGGCATTATCATTCCTGGGGCATCTGTCCACTGGCCACGTTTTCATTACAGGAATTAGTCCTAGGTTTGTATAGCGGATGTGTGAGAGTAATTAGATGAGGGTGGGCAAGAGGGCGGGGTGCGGGGATAGCTTCCTATAGGAAGTAGATCCTCTATTTTAACTCAACGGTTCCTCAGAACAGGTGAGTAACCCAAACACAGCAGATTGATCTTCTGAAAAAGAAAGGGTCTCTATTCTGTCTTCCTTCCATAATCATGCAGATTGTGTGTGTGTGTGTGTGTGTGTGTGTGTGTATCCACCAAACAGTCCTGCTGTCTCCATGCATGTGTGCATGCATGCATGTGTGAGTGTGTGTGTGAGTGTGTGTGTGTGTGTGTGTGTGTGTGTGTGTGTGTGTTGGACATATTTATGTATTGGAGATATGTCTATGTGTGTGTTTGGGATGCATATATGTTTTGGGTATTGGATGTTTGGGTGTGTGTGTGGGTGTGTTTTGGAAATGCTAATACAGGTTCACTGCGTGGGAACAACACATGAAAAGAGGAGAAGGGTTGATCATAGACCAGGTGTTGAGTCACAGGCCTGATAAAACCTCCATCACGAGCCAAGTCCTCAGGCCATTTAATATCTGTATACTTGGTAGATGCCATGTTGTTGGGGTGAGTGACATGCCAGGAGAAAGGAATAGGGGAGGAAGGAACCATAGAGGGAAGGAAGGTGGTAGGACAGTACACGTGTCTCCTCTGCCCTCTCTCCTTCCTGCTCTACCCTTTTCCTCAGCTGCTTCTGAGGTGCCCCACAAAGATAAGAAATCGGAGGGAAGGAAGTCTCCATTAAACCATGCTGGGCTGGGAGGTGTTTGAATGGAAGTCCTAGGAGTGAGTGAGAGGGGTGAAGTGCATGCTGGGAGCCCGCCCTTCTGCCCAGGCTGTGGGAATTAATTAAAGGAACCTCCTAACTTACTGGTATTTCTGGGAAATAGTGATCTTGGCCTTCTCAATCCCCTCAGGGGGCCATGGAGGTGCAGATATGTGGCTACATAATCAGACACCCTTAGCCCTGTGTCACAGGCATAGTTGGACAGTGCTGTTTCTAGGCCCCAAACTGCCCCTGCCCTGAACCTTTACTTCCCCAGGCCCTTGCTCTGATGGCCTCCTCTATACCCGCCCCCAGCTTTCCCTGTCATTCAGAAGTCCAGAGCCTACTGTTTTGGAATTCCTCTGCTGTGCTGTGTAATGCAAAGGAGTCAAGTTCATACCAAGCCAATGAACAAAGTGGGAGGCTGACCTCATACTTTCCTTGGTTTCTGTCTTCACTCCGTGGCCAGCTGGATTGCTCCCCAGCCACTTCCAGGGTCTGCGGCTAGGCTATCTGATAGTCTGTCTCCACCCAGCTGTGGTCAGGATGGTGGCTGCACGTGAGTGTGGGGGCCTCTGCAGCCCACTCACGAGCTGGGAAAGGAGGTCACGTGGTTTTTTTTTGTTTTTTGTTTGTTTGTTTTGTTTTTGTTTTTTTTTTGTTTTTGTTTTGTTTTGCGGAAAGCAGAGGCTGTAGCTAAGGGTTTTGCTCACTGCTTTGTAAAGTAAGAATAAACATGTGTGAAACTACTCAGTGTTTTGCACGCACCCACCCTCCTTTACTTTTCACGCGAGTGCCAGGCTCAGCAATCCATGGCGGAGTTTGTGAATCTGGGTGGTGTCACAAGACCCTATCTTACAAGGCTAGCCCCAAGACACCGGTGGGGGGGGGGAGAAGCAAGAGATGACAGGAGAGAGACTGGCTCTTACTTGGTCCCTTGGTCCTTAAAGTGGCAGAGGTCTTAAATGCTTGAAACATACCACTTTCAGGCAGGCCTGACCATCAGGACGTAGCCTGAAGGAAGTCACAGGCTGAGGGCCACATAAGTCACAGTAGAAATGTAATGGCTTCAGAGCCCTCCAATGAGTGTCCGTAGTGACTTAGAGCCTTGCGGGCTTACACACACACACACACACACACACACACACTGAGCGTGCAAGCATGGGTATGTGCACATGCACAGAAACTGAGACAAAGCTGCTGTGTAGGCAGGTGAGGACAACGCCTATCCTTTAAGATATAATCCACAGGCTCATGAAACTGCTGGGGAATGGGTCTTACTCCTGTGTCACTCCAGAAGTCCCAGAGGGACTGAGGCTCCAGACAGTGAGTAAGATCAGGGGCGTTGAGATGACCATCTCCACCCTCTCGGAATGTCTGGACAAGCTGCAGCGTTTGAGCTAGACTTGCATGGCTGTTGGTCTTAACCAGGAAGGCTCTCCATCTTTTACAGCTTCCCTTCTCTGAGTCGTGTCCTGATTAGGTCCGCCCCTGCTGGTAAGGCCCCATCTTTTCACTCTCTGTCTTGCCCCACTCGTTAGGAGCATCACCACCTGCGTTGGCTCCTCACCAAGGGGTCTCCCTGCAGGACTAGACTGTGAGGCTTTTATAAAGCATGGAAAATAAAGATTCACTTGCAAACTGTGGACTTTGAAGGTGGAAAACTTGTCTCTGTCGCTCTAAACACTGGAGGCTCCAGAGCTAGGGATAGAAGGAGGTGGCTGATGACGAGCTCTAGGAGTCCAGCATGGGAAGGCGTGATGAGCCAATGAGGGTCTTGGATGGCCTTCCTAGTGGTCCAGGGCAGAGGGAACCTTTGCCACCCGACCCTCAACAAGTTGATCAGTTTCAGACTCTGAGCTATGGGGATGTGGCAGGGTTATGGTGTTGGGAGAGGAAAAAGAGTGGGGCGGTGGCATCTGGAAGGCCGTGTGTCACTTCTGCACTCAGCAGGACTGTGTGTCTCTCCAGCAACCCTTAGTGCGGCTGAGAGGTGGTGCCCAGGTCGGAGAGGGCCGAGTGGAGGTGCTCAAGAACGGAGAATGGGGAACCGTCTGCGATGACAAGTGGGACCTGGTATCTGCCAGTGTGGTCTGCAGAGAGCTTGGCTTCGGGACTGCTAAAGAGGCTGTCACAGGCTCCAGGCTGGGGCAAGGTAAGGAATGGGGTAGCTGAAGGTAGGGGGCCCCTCTTTAACAGGAAACACAGCCCCAGGAACCTAGGCCCAGCTGATGGCCATGTTCTCCTCAAACTCAACTTTCCCTGCTCCTTCCATACAGCAGTCCATCCATAAAGGAATCCTGGAACACCACTCTCCCCCAAGCCAATTCCTTAGAGAACATGAAATCCCTATTGGATGGATTTGAAACTGCCACCTAGAGAAAGGATGAATGGGCAAATGAGGTGATAAAACAGCAACCAGTGAGCATACCAGCCCGGGTCTCCAACTGCCCGCTCTGCCCTCTCAGCTGCTCCACTGGGAAAGTCAGAATTCCAGGTCATTCCTCCAGGAAAAGACCTCGGAATCCATGGAGCATGGCTGTACACAAAAGAACCAACCGCCATCTTGCTTTTCCACCCTGCTGCTTCCTTGCCCAGGACTGGGCTCCTGACAGCAAAGAAAGGCAGCAGGGCAGCCCTATTGCAACAACGAGTGGGACCTGGTGTCTGCCAGTGTGGTGTGCAGAGGGCTTAGCTGTTAGGAGGCAGTTATGAGAAGGAAGCTGGTTTTCATCAAGTGTCCGCAAAGAAATCGTTCATGTGAGTAAAGAACACATGTATGGGAGGCATTCAGCGGGGAAACCCTGGGCGTGATTCTGTCTCATTGACCACAGAACAGACCACAACCTCTCCTGGGTGAGTCCATGAAAACCGTTCAGCCTTGAAAGCCCTGGTCCTTCAGGAACCTTCCCCAAGACCAAGCAGCCTTTCGAGTGCCCCGCCCTGAAGAACTGTGAAATGTGTTTGAAGAAAGAAAGTCTTGGTCTCTTTTGGGACTCTGTTTAGCACTGGCGAGCAGGGAGGCTGCTATGGCAGTGAGGACAGGGCATGGGCTACAGACAGGGATGGGATGTCCTAGGCCAGCAGTTTTCAGTCCCTTTAAGGGGGTGTGTCTCATATCAGATACCCTGTTTATCAGATATTTATGTTATGATTCATAACAGCAGCAAAATTATAGCTATGAAGTAGCAATGAAAATAATTGTATGGTTGGAGTCACCACGACATGAGGAACTGTATTACAGGGTCACAGCATTAGCAAGGCTGAGAACCCCTGTCCTAGGCTGTGAAGCGAGACCCATATTCTTACATGTAGAGCCATCACCTCATGGAAAGGAATCTGGTGAGGTCACTGGTTGCAGCCTGAGGGAAGTAATAGCCCACATTCACCCAGGCCTGGTTGCCAGGCAGTGGTTCCGTCTGCTAGGACTTCTGGCATCCTGGCTGAAATTCACCTCCAACTCAGTTATCCCAGCATCTCGCATAGGCCAGCAGTGTGCCACATCCCCAGCTGCCCTGGGAATGAACTGGGAAAAGTCCTGGGGGTCATAGAGTCCAGGCCTGCTGGAGAGAAACTCAGTTTCTCTGGTCCATTATATAAGGAATTTGAGGCTCAGGGAACCCCAGTAGTTGGCAGACAGACTGATGCTCAAGTTTCCTAACTCTTAAAAACTTGGCTTTTTTTTTAAATTAACTTTTATTTGTTTTTATGTACATTTGGTGTTTGGTGTACATGAATATCTGTGTGAGGGAGCCGGATCCACTGAAACTTGAGTTACAGACCGTTGTGAGCTGCCATGTGGGTGCTGGGAATTGAACCTGGGTCCTCTAGAAAAGCAGTCAGTGCTCTTAACCACTAAGCCATCTCTCCAGCCCCTTGGCTTCTTTTTTTTTTTTTTTTTTTTTTTTGACACTATCTCCCTCCAGGGCCCAGACTTGATCACATTTGACCCTTTCTTGTGCAAATGTTCCAAGTGTGCAATAACAGCTAGGTGGTGGTCTGGGACACAGGCTGCAGCAGCAGCAGCAGCAGCAGCAGCAGCATATTATGTACTCAGCAGTCCTTACTATACCACACAGCTCCCTCCTTAGGTCCCAGGGAGGGAGCCAAGGTCCTCAGTGTCCACAGTCTCCTCTGCCACATGTAAGTCTGTGCTTTCTTAAGGTCCACAGGACCAGGGCCGCTCATCCTGAGGCATAAACAAGCAAGCACTTGATGACACGGACATTCCATGTGTCATGAGTGGGCTCTGTATGACCTAATTCTTTCACCGCCTAGAGCAGCCAAAAGTTTACAAGTGCCTGGGGAATTTTCAGAAGAAGAGGCCTTGGGTACCTTTGATGTTGGCCTTGAAGGCACTGTGGAAGATTCATCGGCCTTTGCCACGTCGGGTAGATGACGGCAGTAGTCAGGAAAGGAAAAGTACCTCGTTCAAGCACAAGCCCCAGAGCAGATAGGGTCAGCTCGTGTGTCCTGGCTCTAGCCAACGGAACAAGTCACCACACCCACACCCACACCCATGGGTAGTGCAAGGGAGCCTGAGTCCTCCTCATCCTGGCCTGGCTACTAACTTGTCTGGTGACCTTGAAGAACCTTCTGGTCCTGAGAGTCTTCCCCGTAAAATGAGGTAGCTGGATGGTTGATGTGTGTGGCTCTGTCCGGCCCCAGGGTCACCAGCATGGATCCCAGGGCATGGCGGGCTCCTCCCTCTGTACTTTAGGACCCCCAACAGCTTCCCAGTTGTCTGCTGACACACTCGCCTTCCCCAGCAACTGAACCATGTATGAGGAATAGGCCCGTGTGCCTTAGCTCCTGTCCTTAGAGTCTGTGCTCAGCACATACTGCCCCAGAGATGTCCAGAGAGGGACTAGGGGAGGGATGCACCCCAGGAAGAGGAGGCACGCTCCAGTTGAACAGATATGGTCAACTGAACAGAAGCTGGGCGACACATTCCAACAATGTAGGCCACTGCTCCCTTTCCAGCAAAAACAGTCCAAGCCATGTACATAGTTTTGAATTTTCTAGTAGCCACATGAAAAAAGTGGCAGGTGAAATTAACTCTAATAATATATTTTGTCAAACCCAGCATATCCAAAATATTATAATCTTAGCGTGCCATTGACAGAAATGCTGCTAGCGAGATTGCTTGCATTTTTCATAATACGGCTTTGCCATCCATTTCGCATTTTATGCTGACAGCCACATACTTGCCCTGGCTGTGTTTTGAGTGGCCACTGGCTCCTGTTTGGCAGGGTAGTGCTAAAGAAGTGGCTGCAAAAGCCTCTCGTCCACAGCAAGAAGTACATGTGACAGGCCTGTCGCACGCGCAGCTGTGATGTTTAAATGAGTTAAGGTAAACTGGATTTGGGATCCAATCCACAGTAAGGATCTCTCTCTCTCTCTCTCTCTCTCTCTCTCTCTCTCTCTCTCTCTCTCTCTCTCTCTCTCTCTCTCTTTTTCAGGACAGGGTCTCTCTGTGTTAGCCTTGGCTGTTTTGGAATCACTTTGTAGACCAGGCTGGCCTCAAACTCACAGTGACCCTCCTGCCTCTGCCTCCCAAGTGCTGGGATTAAACGGATGTGCCACCACCACCCGGAAAGCCATGGATATCTCCCTGTCATCATCCTTAAATTTATAACATTAATCCTATGGTTGTGGCTCACTTGGGGGGTCTGTATTTTGTCTTGGCCTTTGTACTTTGGATCCTTGTAATCTTCCAGTGGTTTTTCATCAAGTGTTTTTACTAATTCTTAAAATTCCAAGAAATTGGGAACATCCTCATTCATACATTTCGAAGGAAGCAGAGCCGTGTCACTTTGCTTCTAAAAGTCAGTTTGGGGCCTCGGGGCACCTGGATGGTGGCTGTATCTAGTCACTCTGCTCCTCTAAAAGGGCCAAAGGTCCTCCTGGGCTCCTAAGACCCCGTGGCCATTTCTGTCTTTGTTTCTGACTACATTATGTCATGAGTCTTCATGTGACCCCTGCCTGCCTAGGCACTAGGAACTTTTCAAGGCAAACTCTCCCTCATCCCGAGTCCATAACCCACCGCACTCACGCTAATAGGTCTCAGGCCCTCAATAATGTCAGGTGTATCTGTGTGGACACTATGGAAATTTCCTGTCTTGCTAGGCACTGGCTGGGAGCATAAAGAAGGAAAGTATGGGGTCCCTGCCCTCATGGGGGGGGGGGCGACGTCATCAGGGAGCTCGTTAAAGCGGAGTGCTCAAAGTGGGCCTACAGGATAGAATGCAACACAGACATTCACTCCCTAAGCGGGGAAGTGAAGGCCAAAAAGATGTCTCCAAGAAAATGAAGGGTGGATGGGTGTCAGTGGGCTGACCGTGAGAGGGAAAGTGAGCCATGTAGAGGGAGGGAGTTGGTTCAGGTGACTGAATCCTAGATCCCTGTGGCTGAGGTGGGAGGAGCCTGAGACCTCTGTGCTGAGGTGGGAGGAGCCTGAGACCTCTGTGCTGAGGTGGGAGGAGCCTGAGACCCCTGTGCTGAGGTGGGGGAGGCATGAGCAGAACTGGAGCGTAAGTGGGAGGCCATGTAGTGCAGGGCCTCCAAGACCCTCTAGTGTGAGCGGATCATGGACACCGCTCCTGTGGTGGGTGGGTTGTCTGAGATGGAGGAAGCACCAGAGATGGTCTTGGGTTCCCAACAATGCCACGTGAGCTAGGAGGTGTCATTTACTGGTTTGGGGATAGCCTGTGGAGAAACAGGCTAGGAAAGATGAAAGAGGCAAAACCAGGATACTCTTCAAGAAGTTCACCATGCTGAAAAAGGTATGAGCAGTGAGCAGAGGGGCCTCTCCAGTCCGAGGTTCACTCTCATCATCCCAGCCCCAGAAAGACAAGCGTCCTGGTACCATCTCTAGGTTGCCTGCAGCACGTTTCCTGTCTGCCCTCCCAGATCCACTTTCCACCCTCACCCATGATGCCCAGCGCCTGAAGGCATAGTTGGGTTTAGCCAAGAAAGGACACTGGTGAGAACCAGAGATGGCCAGAGGGAGAGGCTTAGGCTGTTCCCATGTGCGCTGTGTCCTTCCATGGAGGGTGACAGCTGTTGTCAGCGGACTTCTCTTCCACACCTCTCCTAAGTGAGGTATTGGCTCTTCTGTAGCTCACAGGGGTATGCCCAAGCCCCAGGATTATTAGCCCTGAGTTCCTAACTAACCTGTGATGTACACTCCTTGCACCCTAACCTTAACTGTATTTTTGGAGGGTTTTCGAGACAGGGTTTTTCTGTGTAGCTTTGGCTGTCCTAGACTCGCTTTGTAGACCAGGCTGGCCTCGAACTTACAGTGATCCACCTGCCTCTGCCTCTGCCTCTGCCTCTGCCTCTGCCTCTGCCTCTGCCTCTGCCTCTGCCTCTCAGTGCTGAGATTAAAGACAAGTGCCACCATGCCTGGTCCTTAGATGTATTTTAAAGCGCCCTTTTTCTAATTCAGACCTCCTGGTTTGTATAGGCTGCCTGTTTCCTGCAGGGACATTTACAGCTGCAATTACTACTTTCAGATTCCTAAATACACAGAATATGGTTGCTACAAGGTAAAGAAGCATCTTCCAGTCTGACTCCTTTATTAAAGAGAGGAACCCAGTGATCAGGGAGGCAGGATGAGCTCCTGTTCCCACTGACCTGACCAAATACCTGACAAGGAGCAGCGTAAGAAGGTGGTTTATTTGGGCTTAGGACTTAAGAAAGGACATAGTCCATTGAGGGGAGGGGGGAGGGCATGGTGGCCAGAACATGAGGCAGCTGCTCACATGGCATCTATCTGAAGTCAAGAAGGGGGATCATGAGCCAGAAGTGAGACTTGGCCCACTCCCCAGAGATTCCCTTTTTTCCAGCAAAGCTCTGTGTTCTAAGGGTTTTACAGCCTCTCAGAAACAGCACCACCAGCTGGTGACCAGGCATTCCAACCCTTGACCTAATGGGGAAACATTTGACATTCAAAACCATAAGCTACGTGATCTGACCGAGGTCACGTGGCAGTTTGATAGCAAATTTTATCTGCACTTATGGCAAAATACACACCCCTAGTTCTCTCCCAGGAGAAGGGCCTGGTTGGGAGAATTCTGAAGATAGGAGAGGCAGAGTCTGACTTCCAGGGTCTGTCTGTCTTTCTTTTTTTTTTTAAAAGAGAAGTATGCCTTTATTTCCGTGTTTCTTAAATTAAGCTGGCTGAATGGGTTGCTTTGAGAGGTGATTAGTCAAAGAGACCAAATCCCAGATCCCTATCTGATTCCTCAGACTCTTCTTTGGCTTCAGCCTTGGCTGGGGCTGCAGCAGTAGGAGCAGCTGTGGTGGCTGCAGCCACAGGGGCAGCAACCGTAGATGCAGATGGATCAGCCAAAAAGGCCTTGACCTTCTCAGCAAGAGGGAAGGTGTAGTCAGTCTCCATAGACAAAGCCAGGACCCTGTTGTACCCATTGACGATAGAGTGTGGCACCGAGGCAGCAGTCGGGTAACCAATCTGCAGACAGATGCTGGCAACATTTTGGACATCCTCTAGGAATCGAGAGTGCAGAGTCTGCTCAGTGATGTCAAGCACTTCAGGGTTATAAATGCTGCCGTTGTCAAACACCTGCTGGATGATCAGCCCAAAGGAGACGGGCGAAATGTTGAGCATGTTCAGCAGTGTGGCCTCGATGGTTCCTGCTTTGTCTCCGGTTTTTATCAGCTGCACATCACTCAGCATTTCAATGGTGCCTCTGGAGATTTCAGTGGTGATGCCCAAAGCCTGGAAGAACGAGGTCTTCTCAGGCCCCAGACGTGTGTTCTGAGCTGGCACAGTGACCTCATAGGGGGTGATGGCGCCTGCGTGAGCAGCAGCCAGCACTTTATTGGCCAGCAGCATGTCTCTAATCTCAGTGAGGTCCTCCTTGGTGAACACAAAACCTACATTCCCCCCAGATGTGAGGCAGCAGCTTCTCCAGAGCAAGGTTGTTTTCCAAGTGGCCCCTGGTGGCCTTGTGCATCATGGTGTCCTTGCCCATCAGCACCACAGCCTACCCTCGCAGGGACATTCGGATCTGCTGTACCTGCTTAGAGCCCACACTATCTGCTCCAACAATGAAACATTTTGGGTAATCATCCAAAAGTTGGATGATCTTAAGGAAGTAGTTGGACTTACAGGTCACCCTGTCTTCCCTGGGCATCATGGCGGTGTGTCAGGGATTGCCACACAGGGTTTAAAGATGATGTCACTCTAATGAGGACACCTGGAGAGAGCTCCAGGGTCTTTCTTGCCTGTCCCAGGAAACTTCCTCCTGATGATTTTATAGCACATATCTTTTTTCCCCTCTCTAGGGATTGGACCCATCCACCTCAATGAGGTCCAGTGCACAGGGAGCGAGAAGTCCATCATAGACTGCAAACTCAACACAGAATCCCAAGGCTGCAACCATGAGGAAGATGCTGGTGTGCGATGCAACATCCCCATCATGGGCTTCCAGAAAAAGGTGAGGAGGCAGATGCCCAGAGGGCCCTGTGATGCCTAGAACCCCACGTAGCCTTACTCCAAAGGACTCTCTCTCCAGCAACTCTTTTTTTCTTTTTTTAAGATGGATTTATTTGTACAGTATCTGCTCGCATTGTCCCTACACGCCAGAAGAGGGCACCAGATCTCATTCTGGATAGTTGTGAGTCACTATGTGGCTGCTGGGAATTGAACTCAGGACCTTTGGAGGAACAGACAGTGCTCTTAACCTCTGAGCCATCTTTCTAGCCCGCCACCCAGTATTTTTAAGTGTGCCAAATGAGCAAAAACATAGATACCACTGTTGGTATGGCAGATGTCTGACCTGTCCCTGTGAACTAGCCTTTGCTTTGAGACTACAGTGGCAGCTCAGAATTTTCTCCTAGGGACTCAAGGTCTACCGTACCTCTGACACCCTTGATGTAGGTTCTCTGCAAGGACTCAGTGGTGCCACATGGCTAGCTGGCAGGTCTACAGAGCACCGTGTGAGCACAGAGCATGCAGTAGTGTGTGCAAACAGAAGGAATTAAGAAGTCAGCAGAATTGCAACTGGAGACACACTCCACCCTTCCTGAGGGAGGGCTTTAAAAATTTGCTTAACTCCCAACCCCCGCCTCCTTGTCCTTCAGGAAGCCTAACCAATGCTACAGAAACACCCAGGATTTCCTACACAGTGCTCTCTGCCACACTACGCCTTCAATTTGTCAGGTGCTGTGTGACATATGTCATAGAGCTAAGATGCATGCTTATTTAAACAGACACATCATGGCGCCAGATGTGTCAGCCTCCTGCCTAGACAGCAGTTCTTGACCTTAACACCAGAACACTAACGCACCCCTGAGGCAATTCATCACCCTTAACTGGGCTGTGGGTAGGAACCCAGCAGCAGGCCGCTGTGCTATGCATTCCCTTGAGGGTGAGCAGGGGTGCTCACACGGAGAAACCAGCCATCTGGAACAGCCGGAAGTATTCTAAGGGAACCCTGATAAGTTTACAGCCCACGGCCAGCTATAAGACCCAATGTGCTGAGTCAGTCTCTAAATGCAGCAACACTCAGTGTGACGTGACAGACCTCAGCCAAAGAAATGAGGCTTTCCAGAACCTTCTGATCGTCAGTAGAGCTGAGCCAGGCCAGATACCCAGTTGTGGCAACAGAAGTGCTGAATTCCCATCACCAACGGCTGTCACCTTTCCAGGTTCAAGGCTATGCTGCCTGAGCTCAGCCCAGATGCAGGAAGGTTTGTTTGCCGTAAAGGCCAGCCAAGCACTGGCATGGGGCTCCCAAGTGTGCCAGCAACCATGATGGGCAGAATCATGGCATCTCAGTTTTATCACCCTAGGTCTGCTGCCACTGACCAAACAAAATGCCATCAGCTTCACTAATGGGAAGTCTTCCTGTTTCTGTGAGGAGAATCCAGCCAAGCCAAGCCATCATCAGGCTCAGTGTCTTCTGGGGGCTCCTCTGTTCTGATCTATTTCCAGCCACCTTCTTATTGTCCTTATGTGACCTCTTTCTGTGCCTGCTACAATCCCCTAAGGGGCTCTTTTCTCCTTATAAAGACAACATCGGTCTGGTTGGATTATAGCGTTCCCATATGGTCTTAGGTGACCTTAATTGTCACCTTAGAGGCCACAGCTCTGAGCAGAGCGAGCAGCATTGGGGCTTATGCATAGGCACTAGAGGATGGGATCTGGGAAGTGGTTTAGTCGGTAGGGTGTTTGCTTAGCATGCACAAGCCTCTGGGTTTTGTTTGTTGAGCGACAGTGAAGTTTCATTTGTTCTGTCACTGAGAGGGAAGAGCCACGGCGAGAGAGTAGTCATTGGCACCTAGAATCTATGAGTGAGTGACCCAGAAGAATCCAGAGACTGAACGCATACTTCATGTTACCTCTTGGGAGGTGCTTACATTACCAGAACAGTGGTGTCCAGGAGGTCCAGACACCTGGGTGGGACCTCACTGAGTTCATGCTGGCATAACTTGACATGCAGGAGGGTTCTTAAGGATGCTGTGAATCCAAGGGTGGCCAGGGAGGACCACCTGGCTTGGAGCTAGTGGCAACATGGAGAGAACCACCCATTGATCCTCAGGACCATGTTTCTTGCTCTCCGCAGGTGCGCCTGAATGGAGGCCGCAATCCCTATGAGGGCCGAGTAGAGGTACTAACAGAAAGAAATGGGTCCCTTGTGTGGGGGACTGTATGCGGCCAGAACTGGGGCATTGTGGAGGCCATGGTGGTCTGCCGGCAGCTAGGCCTGGGCTTCGCCAGCAATGCTTTCCAGGTAAGTGGTCCTGCGCTCACAGACTGCCCCATTCTCCATCCAGCCTGGTCTTTCCCATCGTCAGTCAGTCCTTCTCTTTGTCTAACTCTCCCCCAGTCAGTAAGAAGGGACACAGCCAAGCAAACCCTGGACCAAGGCAGGAGGCCTCATCCTAGCCGTCACTCCTTCCCTGACACCCCCAAGTCCCTGGAGTACGTCTCTCCTGACCTAGTCTCAGTTTCCAGCTACAGAATAAGGGGCTCCAGGTGTGTCCAGCTGTCTGACATTGTGACACGGTGTTGCCATCTACAGAGTTCACACTGTGCCTTACAGTCACACTATATTATTATTATTATTATTATTATTATTATTATTATTATTATTATTATTATAAAATTCATAATGCTTTAAGTACGTTTGTGGTTTTGTGTTACACGGCATCCATGGTTATGAAATCTCATGTGGCCCCACTGACTGCAGGTTGAACACATCTGGGTCACTTACTGCCATCTAAGGACCACTCCATTCTGCAGATTGGGGTTCTCCCCCGGCTGAGGGCTGAGCCCGAAGTGTCCTGTATGCTGTTTGTAGAGGGAGCAGTTTGTGGGGTGCACCCCACCCCAGGATCAACACTCCAGATGCCTTAGTTTGCTTCCTTGCAACCCTCTTTGTCGGGAGCCTTTCCCCCTTGCTGCCTCTGTTTCACTTTTTGACTGATATGCTGGCATATATCCAGGCTGTATCCTGAAACCTTGTCACACTGGCTGCACCTTCCTCCCAGGGCCACTCTCTAATGACTTAATGACTCAAGAGAGTCAGATGCTTACTCTGGTCCTCATTCTGCTTCCCAGTCCCCTGTCATAGGCAGCACAGGACTAGATGCCCCACTTAGTCCCAATTCCATTCCTGCGTGCTGGTCTGTGGCATAGTACCCTATCCTTTGTGCCTCAGTTGTCCCAGCTGTTATATGGAATGAAGGATCCATAATCCTCAGTGTCCCAGCTCTGAGCATTTTCATGAAGCAGGACAAGACCCTGTGGTCCATTTTGTCTGCTAAGCCGATTCTATTTCGTGGTCCTCTGTATCCCTTCCTGGGGCCTGAGAAAGGAGATTAGCATCCTTGCTGAGCTTGTTAGTCTGGACTGACCTGGGCTGAGTCCTGAGCCAGGAACACCTGTGTTCTCTGTCTGCAGTTTGTCTTTCTAGTATCCAAGAGAGACATGGCTTACAATATCTGGGAGCTTAGCCTCCCCAGGCAAACTGGATGGACACATATACGCGCGCGCGTGTGCACACACACACACACAAACACTGATAGGCCATGTAACAGATCTGCTGGCTAGCTGATTATCTCTGACAGTTCATTCCCAAGACACCTGGGCCTCAGCTTGGGATCTCAAACAGTTACCTAAGAAACCCAGTGCCCTGGTTTTTCCTGTGAGGAATTAGAAGGATTTTAGAAAACAGAACCAATAGGCTATACAGTCACCCCTCAGTATCTCTGGGGCGTTTGTACAGGAGCCCCTCACACACCACAAGATGATCCGGTCCTCTTGTGTTGTGGTGCCGTGTTCCTTTACAATCTATGCATGTCCTTCCCTGAACTTCCTTGTCTTTAGATGGCTTGTCATCTCTAACACAGTGGAAATGTTATGCTTGCGGTTGTGGTATTGTACTTCTTAGGGAACAGCGACCAAAACAAAACAGAACAAAATGGAAGTCTATACACATTCAGCCTAATTACTGCTTTAAAATATTTTTTTTTCTGACTAAGGCAGTGGATGAATGGCTACATTACTCAAGGATAGAGGGCCAACTCCCTACCTCCATAATCTTTCTAAAACTGTCTATCTACCCCTTAATCAATAGACAGAAATTTATCTGACAGAATTAGCTCCCATCATTTGGGAAGCTGATAAGCCTAAACTGTACAGGGCTGTGTACCCGAAGAACAACTCAAGCTGTGGCTCAAGTCCAAAGGTGTTCTTTAGGTAGCATCCTTGCTCACAAGGGAACCTGGGTCTTTTTTCCTTGTAAAGTTTTCAACTGACTGGATGAGCCCCACCCCCATGATGCAATACAATTTGTCTTAACCCCAATCAGTTGATTTACAGATTAATATGATCTACAAACTACTTAACGGAAATGTCTAGAATAGTGTTTAAATTATTATCTGGGTATTGTGACTGAGCCAAGTTAACACATAAATAAGCCTTGGGGACTTCAGGAGCACAGACAGGCGCTTATGTTCTCTTGCCCGCTCTTTACCTGACTCCTCTTCCCCTCACTTCTGTTCTCTCTACTGGAGACTTCTTGAACTGTAACAGTGCTTTGAAGTTCTGAAGCTAGCAACGGCCCAGTGTAAATTACCAGCATCATAAGGCTGGGGGATCCTTGGTTGGCATCCCATAAAGTGCTTTCCCTAGTATTAAATCCAGAAGTTGGATTTGATAAGATGGCTACTAATTGGTGTGCGTGAATGAATTTCTCCTCTCCTGCGAACCCAGCGTTAGTCCTACATGCTCACTCGCTCCATCTGGGATAAATGGATCTCTGGGCCCCGGGCAGTCTCTATCCGGAAAATGGGATCATAAAACCTTGAGGGTTTTGTGAAGTGAGGAGTTGACAAGGTGACCTGCTAGTGACTTCTTTGGTTGATTTCTCCAGGAAACCTGGTACTGGCATGGAAATATCTTCGCCAACAAAGTGGTCATGAGTGGAGTGAAGTGCTCAGGAACGGAACTATCCCTGGCACACTGCCGCCAGGATGAGGAGGTGGCCTGCCCCGAGGGTGGGGTGAGGTTCGGCGCTGGAGTCGCCTGCTCAGAAAGTAAGAATTTCTAACGGCTGCTCTCACTCCTCCCGTCTGTCCCAGCTCTAGGGGAGTTCAGGGAACCATCAGTTACTCTTTCCAAGGCTCTGGGGTGTCACCACAGACACCCACCCCAGTGTGTGGCCAGGGTGGGAAATCACAGTGGATTCTGGGTCAAATGGGACAAACAATACCTACGCCCCAACCACAGGACCTGGCTGATGACATGGTAAAGAGGAAACAGGGAAGGGTGGGTTTTAGGAATGTGTATCAGTCACTTTTCTTGTTTTAGGACCAAGTGCCCGACAGAAACAACTAAAGGAAGGAAGGGTTTGTTTTGGCTAAGAGTTTGAGGATACAGTCCACTGGGGTGGGGAGTAGGAGGCAGCTGGCCATGTTATATCCACAATCCGGAAGAAGAGAGAGATAAATGCCAAAGCTGTCCTTTCCATGTAGTCGCAAACGCTGGCCTGTGGAATGGGGCCACCTGGGTAGTTCCTCCCACCTACGGTGGTTTGAATAAGAGTGGCCCCCATAGACTCATATAATCAAATACTCAGGTCCCTAGCTTGTGGACTCTCACTGCCCTACGCATACAATCCATCTTCACCTTTGCCTTTCAGCATTTTCTCAGCTGCGTTTCCTTCTACACCGCTATTAATGTATGTGGCCACTTGTCTACTTCTTCCTTCCGTGCCGTGCGGGTTACGCAACCTCTCAGGTGCGATGGGAGGCACACGGGTCTTGGGTTTTCCTCCCCAAGCCAGGCCAATGCTATCTCCACTTGCACTCTCCTGCTCGGTTTCCATCCTTCCTGTTGCACTTGAACCCAAGGCTTCTGTATCTGTTACTAGACTATATGGTAGCTCCATGGCTGCCTAGTTTAGCTCTAGGGCACCAAGCCGAGCGTAAACTACGTGTAGTTAACCTGTCCTGAGTTCTCTCAGAAAGAAAACCCCTGGTGGATACCTCCCCGCTCAGTTCAGGTCGGAGTAGCTAGGGAGCTAGCTCCTCAGTGCTCACCAGGGACTCACCATCTCAGAAGAGCCACACCAGAGTGCTAAGAACGTCTGGGCGCTAAGCATCGCCACACATGTCATCCCTTAGAAGGGAAGTATCTACCGACCAATCAAGTCTCCTGACGGAAGTCTTTCCCCCTCTCTGCCCACATCCCCGCCCCCCATGCCCTCCTTACCTACCCTATGTTCCGCGTCTTATTCAATTGAGTGGATTTGCTGAACAGAGGCTGCCAGCTCCAGTAAATGCCGGTGAGCTTGGTGTTCAGTGAGACCTAGAGATGGGGCCAAGCTCACCAGCGGGGCAGAGGACACTGTGCTCGGCTCTCAAGAGCTTGCAGTAGTATAAGGGTAGGTGGGAATTAAACTGGGGATGTTCCTGTGTGCATAGTCAAGAAATGCTCCATTGGGGGAAGTTAGTTTTCATTTTTTCCCTCTGTGCACTTGGAGATGCAAAATTCCAGACCATACTCTCTTGAGGAAAAGCAGCCCAGGCGAAAAGTGTTTATTTGGTTCACAGTCCCAGTTTATATGCTATTATTGCAGGGAAATCAAAGCAGGAACTTAAAGCATCACACCCATGGTCAGGACCAGAAAGAGACAAATGTACCCATGTTCCTTGCTGGCTTGGTCTCTGCCAACGCTTTCTACTCTCATACAGCCCCTACCCAGGGAATGGTACCACCCATCATGGGCTGGACCAATTAACAATAAGAAAATCCCTGATAGACATGCTCTTTGGCCAATCTGATTTAGGAAATCCCTCAGCGGCGACTCCCCCAGGTGAATCTAGGTTCTGTCCAGCTAATAAGTAAAAGTAACTAGCAGCACAACCTGCAGCTGCCAGAAAGCGGGATTTCTGCATCTGTTGGAATCAGCCCTAGAGGACCAATATTCTTTTTTTTTTTTCAATTTTCTTTTTTTTTTTATTAATTTATTCTTGTTACATCTCAATGGTTATCCCATCCCTTGTATCCTCCCATTCTTCCTTCCCTCCCATTTTCCACTTACTCCCCTCCCCTATGACTGTTCCTGAGGGGGATTTCCTCCCCCTGTATATGCTCATAGGGTATCAAGTCTCTTCTCGGTAACCTGCTGTCCTTCCTCTGAGTGCCACCAGGTCTCCCCCTCCAGGGGACATGGTCAAATGTGAGGCACCAGAGTTCATGAGAAAGTCATATCCCACTCTCCACTCAAGTGTGGAGACTGTTCTGACCATTGCGCTAGATCTGGGTAGGGGTTTAAAGTTTACAGCCTGTATTGGAGGACCAATATTCTTAAGCCTTTCCACTCAAGACGCCTGAGACATTTTTACATTCTACCTGACATCTACAAAATAGGTACACAAATCAAACTTTGTTGATTATAAATCATACATTTATTTTATGACAGTTCTTTTGTATGTGTATAACTTCTCCGTTTATTAAGGGTAAAAATCAAGCTTGCATAGTTAGGGTTTCTATTGCTGTGCCCAAAAGCAGCTTGGGGAGGAAGGGGTTTATTTCACTTAAAAGTTTCCATTCATCATCACTGAGTGAAGGAAGCCAGGCCGGAAACTCAGGGCTGGGACCCTGAAGTAAGAATTGAACCAGAGGGGCTGGAGAGACGGCTCAGAGGTTAAGAGCACTGGTTGCTCTTCCAAGGGTCCTGAGTTCAATTCCCAGCAACCACATGGTGGCTCACAACCATCTATAATGAGATCTGCTGCCCTCTTCTAGTGTGTAGGTGTACATGCAGGCAGAACATGGTATACATAATAAATAAATAAATAAACAAATAAATAAATCTTTACAACAACAACAAAAAAGAATTGGGGCAGAGGCCATGGAGGAGTGTGACACTAACTTGCTCCTCGTGGCTTGCTCAGCCTACTTTCTTACAGCACCAGGACCACCGGCCCAGCGGCGGCACCACTCACAATGAACGCAGGACCTCCCACATCGATTATCAGTCAAGAAAGTGCACTCGCCACAGGCTGGCCAATTTGGTGGGGGCATTTTCTCAGTTGAGATTCCCTCTTCCAAAATGGCTCTAGCTTGTGTCAAGTTAATATAAAAACTAGCCAGCGCAGATAGTAATAAGATGGGTATACTTTTTATTTTTGTATAAAGAAATAAACCTTGATGAATAAGAGCTGATCAGTACCTTGATAGTATAATTGCCGATGCTAAAAACAACATTTGCATAAATACATAATACAAAACAACAGAAGTATGTTTAGGGTCATCTCAGAGATGATTGGAAATCTGTCCTAATCCTAAGATAAATTTCTTTTCACATTTTTATTCTTATTTATTTTTGTTTTGTTTTGTTTGTTTTCACAGAGACAGGGTTTCTCTGTGTAGCCTTGGCTCCCCTGGACTCACTTTGTAGACCAGGCCGTCCTCGAACTCACAGTGATCCACCAGCCTCTGCCTCCCGAGTTCTGGGATTAAAGGCGTGCACCACCACACCCGGCTCTTTTCACATTTAAAAAAAAAAAAAAGAAATTCAAGTCAGCAACACTTTTTGAAATGGAATATCTAACGCAACGCAACTGAAGATAAGCTGATGTTACTTTTATTTACAAAGAAATGATGGGAGAAAAATACTGAAAGTCTTTATTTACTATAATTGAACCATGTTTCTACAAGAACAGAAAACTCTTACATACAAGCACTGTAACTCATAACACATGGAAATCCTGAATCTGAGGTGAGGCATTTCAGGCAGTGTTCATTGGTCCTGTATATGTGACGGTATGATGCTGCAGTGTGTTCAGAACCAAGGCTGTGGTGTACTCACGCATTGCATCATGGGCAGGTACTGCTAGGAACACCTCAGCCTTATTATGCATTTGGAATTTTTAAAAAATAACTTCTAGCCATTGTGTATTCAGAAATCTTTTATTGTTCCCCAAAATTTTCAAGACCCCCCCACATTCATTTATACAGCTTCGTACAGGGGGTCTTAAGCCACAGTTCATGACTCTGGGCCTAAGATGTTGCCGTGACTTGTTCTCTGAAATGTATGCTTTAAGCCCATGTTTTACAGGAGCCCTGCAGTGCACATCTGCAGAAAGAGGCTTCCTCCTCCCAAGCAGCATGGACAACATCCTTTCCGCACCAGCTGTGCTATGCTGTGATGAAAGGAAAGAGAAAACTTGTGAGAAGCCAGTTTGGCAATTCACATTCAAAATAGGGGTCTTAAAATCATGCAGCTCTTTCTCCTGGAAATATTTCTGCTAGAAATTCATCTCTGCTAGAGATAAATACTAAATACACACACACACACACACACACACACACACACACACACACACACCTTATGTGTAGATCAACTGTAGGATGTTGATCATAGACTTGTCTTCAACTGAAAATTTTCAAGCATCCAAGGTATAGCAAGCCTAAAAAGAGAGAAGCATGTGGTGAATTAAATATTCCAGAGCCATAAAATGAATGTTGCAATGTTTAGACATCAACAGTAAGGCTGTGTTTTACGGCATGGCTGGACCACAAATCCGCATGCGCACTGGAAGAGAGAGAGAGTCAGACCAAGGCGAGCAGCGTCTCCTCCCTTCGTTGTTGTTTTTCTGATTTTTATTGTGGAAAGTCTTAACAATAGAGAGCGTGAGCTAAGGAGCCCTCGGGTGTCTATGACCCATGTATGTGTGTCAGCATTTTGCCCACCCACGGGTAACTGAAGGGGAGTGTTAAGAAGGCTTCTGGGAAAAAAAAGAAAGTATAATTGGGGGTGACAGGGAGGTAGCATGGAGGAGCCCTAGGGCAGCTACGGAAGGGCATGAAGAGTGCTGGCACTCTCCTCGGGGATGCCCTCAGAAGGGGCTTCCTGTCTGTGACCCACACCTGTCTTCCCCAGCTGCACCTGACCTGGTGCTCAACGCTGAGATTGTACAACAGACCGCCTACCTGGAGGACAGGCCCATGTCCTTGCTGCAGTGCGCCATGGAGGAGAACTGCCTCTCAGCCTCCGCAGTGCACACCAACCCCGTCACAGGCTACCGCCGACTTCTGCGCTTCTCCTCTCAGATCCACAACAACGGCCAGTCTGACTTCCGGCCCAAGAATGGCCGCCATGCGTGGATTTGGCATGACTGCCACAGGTAGGCCATGCGTCCCTTGGTCAATCACGTGACCAGCCTCACGTCCCAGGCCAGGGATCTAGAGTCAGCTCAAGAAGGTGCTGACCCGTGATCTAGACAGAAGAGTAATCTGAATCTCTGGAAGCCGTTCTCCACTCCCAGCTCACTGCTCCCCCCTTTGCTGAGTCCCTGCCTCTTGGCTCCAGTGGTTTTGACCCTGGGAGACATACTAATCTGAGTACCAGTGCCCTTCAGGGACCTTCAGTCAGCAGTTTCCAAGTGCATGCACATTATGTTTGTGCTCTACAGGGAACATTCAGGTCTGTAGCCTTGAACCCTGAGTTTCTATAGAAATGTGTTTTTGCATACCAATATGGGATTTTTTTTTAATTAAAAATTTAAACTTACCCTACAAAGTGATGGGTTCCATTGTTGCATTCACATTCACATGGTCACACTTTTAATGGTCCCACTTCCCCGCTGCTGCTTCAAATCCCCCTTAGTCTTCCTCCTTAGTATCTTCATAGGCCTAGGAAGGCAGAAGTTATGCAGTTAGGAGCCCCAGTACTCAGTCATGAGACTGCTAATATAAGCCTGCTGGTCCCCTGACGAGCATCCTAACATTAGGCCACCTGGGCCACATTGCCTGGGACTTCTGGGTGCCCTTCCAGCTCGTCTGTGGCTGGGATCCAGGTGCTATAAAGACTGGCTCAGGACAGAAGAACGGAGGGAAATCCTACAGCCAGTCCCACCACAGCCAATGGCAACCACCTGGACCCCTTTCCCCTCCTGTTTCTCCCCCTTGCTCTTCTTGACTTGGGATCTAATTCAGACTCAGCTGTCACCGCTCAGTCACCTCTGTTCTCAGTGTGGGCAGGTGGACGATTCTGTGAGCATACTGTTGGAAAAGCAGCTGCCACTCCTTCTGCCAGGGGTCCCTCTTCTAGAAGTCCATAGATGTCCAATAGGTCCTGTTCTCTGGGCTCAGATATTCCATCTGTGACAGGAAATGTTTGCACTAGATGCCTGCCTTTCAAAGCGAGGCCCTTGGGCTGGTGTATCTACCATCACCATGAGATCCAGGGCATGCTGAATGCCAGAGCTGGCTGCAGACCAATGAACCTGTCTGCACTTCAGTAGGATGAACCTGTCTGCACTTCAGTAGGACCCCACAGGTCTGCATGCACATCAGAGCCCCAGAAGCCCCATCTAGGCGTCCATGCAGCTCTAATGCTGCAATGACGTCAAAGGCAGATGCCGTCACCTTTGGCCATTCCAGGTAGCAGGTCATTGAACTCCATAAAACTTCCCAGGGTAACGTAAGAAGTGACAGTCCAGAGGCCTCAGCCCAGCCTGTCAGCTCTAAAAGATGCTGCTTTTCCTATTAGCTCTTCCAGACTTTCACCAGACGCCTCCTAATGTTCTGCTTCCTTTTCATGGTACACATTATGATCCACTCACATTTATATCAGTTTGGGGGTAGAGTTGTACAACCTACTCCAAAAGAAAATACTATGATCCCGTTTAAGCTTCTGTGTTTTTTCCCCTTTGGAAGGACTAACTGAATGTTATAAATACCCTAGAGCCTAGGGAACCACTTTGTCTTTGCCAAGGTATAAAGTAGAGTACAATTTAAAGTCTTGACAGTCTCAGTGCCTGGTTTCCCATAGAGACCATGTGGCGGGAAGCCAGGACAGCAGGGGGCTGATGCTGCCAATGGGTCTATAAGTGGAAGGTAATTACATCCCGGCCTTGTATATGGTGGCTCACCCAAGATTACATGGTAGGAGCTTCCAAGTGCCATATGCTTACCCTCAGAGCCATCAGTGTCTGCTCTAAGAATGGTCAGATGGTGGCATCATGGTAGCATTGTGATCTGGAGACCCTGAGACTCTGACACATCCTCTCCCGCTGCCTCAAACTTTTCCTGTGGTTTCTTTTTTCCTTTTCCTACAAATGTTCTCATCAATGGTTTGGGAGACAAGGGTAGAGAAGAACACTGGCTAAGCATGTGACCCTTCAGGCACCCCTAGTTTCTTGCCAATTGGACATGGAGGTAACACCCTAAATGCTGATCCCTCAGATGCATTGTGCCTGTAGTCAGGGACCTTGATATAGTCCCTCTTCTATCCTTGTGTCCAGGGACTGGCCTCATTTCTTCTTCTTCTTCTTCTTCTTCTTCTTCTTCTTCTTCTTCTTCTTCTTCTTCTTCTTCTTCCTCTTCCTTCTCCTCCTCCTCTACCTCCTCCTCCTTCTATTCCTCCTTTTCCTCTCCCTCTCCCTCTTCCTCCTCTTCTTCTTTGATTTTTTGAGACAGGGTTTCTCTGTATAGCCTTGGTTATCCTGGACTCACTTTGTAGATCAGGCTGGCCTCTCAAACTCACAGAGACCCACCCGCCTTTGCCTCTCAAGTGCTGGGATTAAAAGCATACATCCCCACCACCCAGCACCCCATGTCTTCTTAACTAACATAACACACTGAGGTTTTGATGAGAACCAGACAGTGTGGGCAGAGGTGTGACCACAGGATCCAAGGAGCTTCCTGAGAGACCCTGTGCATACACACTCAGTCTCCAGAGCTCCAGACGACTTCCCTGGGCTCACTGGGTTTGCTGAGACAGTGCGGATCCTGGACTCCCTATTTAGCCAGAGCTGTCCTTGAACTCCTGATCCTCCTGCCCCCCAGTTCCAAAGCACTGGGATTACAGAAGTGAGACACTCTGCCTGGTACTCTCCATGATTATTGGGAGGACCTTCCAGGAGAGCTGACTTTAGCTCTGTTGAGTCTCTTGCTGAGGCTCCAGAGAGCTGACCTGGCCCTTCCTCAACTCAGGAAACGTGTTTCTGAAAGAATTAACATTCCACTTTGGCAGGTTTACAGACGTTCTGAAGCTATGAGTGGAGCCAAGCAGGAAAGCCCTGGCTCAGATGTGAGTGAATGGGGCGGGGCGGGGGGGGGGGGAGCTGCCACTCGCGCACTAACTAATGTTACAGCGAGGAGCAGTGCTCTCAAAGACACGAAGCGGAAACACCATGATTAGTGCATTGAAGTTCTGTGCCGCCTGGGCATGGAAGAATGGCATCTCTGAGGTTCCCTTAGATGCACTGATTGTGCCTTTGCTTGACCTCAGAGCCCTCGGTACAGTCAGCTATATCTCCTTGGGGAGTCCCAGGGCAGGGTAAAGTGGAAGTGGAGGCAGCTAGCGGAGCAGAGGAATGGACCCCAGCACAGGCTGTGTGTCCCCTGGAGTCAGGAATGGCACAGAGGCGGAACAGGAAGTGTCAGTCCAGCTGGTCTGTCTCCACCATGTGCCTAGTAGCCCCCCTCCCCCCGGCCAAAACAGGATCGGAATCCACAGATGTGATGAGGTCTGTGAACCAGTTAGCAGCCCCCTATTCAGTAGGCCTGACACATGGATGGCAAGCCAGATCCCACAGAAGGACCCCTGTCTCCTACAGCAGTCCCTGACAGGAGTGGAAACCATTCAAGTGTCTCCACAGTGAGGGCAAGAGTGAGAGCTTTTCGTCCATTTATAGTGTACAGTATATCAAAATGTGTACAGTTTCCTCTGAACAGGCCGTGTCTCTCTTCCATCTACATTTTCATCCAGCGTGACACATCCCGAAAGGAATGCCTGGTCTCAGGACACAGAGCCCAGGGGTCCCATACCGTAAAAGCTAACTTTGATTTTAAGTAGATTACAAGGACTTCAAGAGCTGTGAGTGCGTGGTAGCCCACTCCTGTAACTCCAGCATTTAGTAGTCAGGGTCATGAATGTGGGGCCACGTAGTGAGTCCAAGGCCAACCTGAACTAGTCTGTCCCTGTCTCAGGGAAAGCAAGGGCTGGTAATACAGCTGATGGCAGAGCACCTAGTGTTCTTAGCTCTACAGGAGGGAGCGTCAAACAAATACAGGAATTCTATCAAGCACCAGGCCATGCTCCCCTTTTTGGTATTCTGAGATTTCTTCCCAAACCTGCAATTTCCAATGCCCACCCCAGGCCTCAGTCTAAGAACTCTGAGCTGATAAGGGGGCCACTATGATGCCCAAGACTTTTTTCCCTCTTGCCTCTCCAAGACCCATCAGTGTCTCCTAGGAAGCCTGTGGGAGGTTAGATGGCTCCTATTTCTGCCTCAGACCAGCTGGGAGGGACATGTGGCCTCTAAGGGAGTCAGAAAGATAAGGGAGACATGCTCCAGGGCAGAGGTCAGCAAAAAAAAAAAAAAAAGCAAGCAGGGGGCATGAATCCTATGGTTTCCTCCCGGTACCAATTCCCAGAAGGAAAATTCAAGTTAGGGAGGCCGCTTCACGGCAGGCTGTCTGTGGTTCCATCTGAATTCTGTTTAGACAACGGAACATAAACGTACTTCCTGCAAACTTTCCAGCCGCTCAGCAAGTCACATAAGCCCCTCTCTGAGGGAGCAGACATTTTTCATTCCGTGAGTCAGACCTCATGTCTCATCCGCTCCCTGCAGGGAGCCAAAATAGACTCCCTCAAAGTCATCGCCTCATCTGCTACAAAATGCTCCTTGTAAGGGCTGTCCGCTGGCCCTGGCCCAGGACCATTTTACCCAGAAACAGGAATGATCCGGGGAAGCCCAACTTAGCAACTTCTGGCAATTTTTAAATATATATATATATATCACGAACAAACACAGGAGGAAGAAAAGAGCCTTTCATTTCCTCTCTGGAAATCCGTTCCGTCGCCCGCTTCTTTTCCTCACGCATGGTGAGGGGAAGCTCCTGGCTACCACACCAATAGTCAGTCTGGGTAGCAGGACCCTAGGAGCCATCATCCAGTGGCCAATACTGAGAATGAGAGAGAACATTCTTCGTTGCAGCCTCATTTGGGCTCTTCTATGTCTCTGTTCTTTTACTTACTTTTTGGATACAGGTGGGGTCTCATGTACCTGGGTTGGTCTCGAACTCACTTATGCAACTGAGGAGGACCATGGACTTGTGACGCTCTTGCCTCCCCCTCCTCGGTGCTGCGTTCGCAGGCCACCATGTCTGGTGTGTGTGGCACTGGGATCGAACCAAAGGCTTCCTGCATGCTAGGCGAACATTCCGACAACTGAGCGGCACCCCTAGATCTATGTCATTTATCTTATTTGGTCCTTACATCATCCCAGATGTTGGCGATAATCTTGCTTTGCTGGGCATGAAACTGGCTGGGCATGAACAAAGCCAGAGCTTCTGCCCCCACAATGCCTTGGCCCTGAGGGTCTTCCTTTGCTAACCATCCCTGAAATGGAGATGAGCATGTTAGAATATTTGCAAGTATATCACGCACATGCACACGCACACATGTACATGCGCACATGCACACACACACACATGCATGCACATGGCAGGTGGAGATGGGGGCTAAAGCCAGCCTGACATCTTTTGTCCTGGGCCTGCATAATGGATGATTCTGGGAGCCCCTCAGCTGCCTTCAGTAGCACTGTCCCTTTGTTATTCTTGACCCAGATGCATCACTCTTCAGGACATCTGTTCTCAATTTCTCTCAAGTGATGGCATGGACCGCGGTAAACAGTCAGCCAAAGGGACCTGCACCAGCTTGTACAAGCGCCGCCTCAGCTAGCTCCTTTCTACAAAGAGCGCCAGAGATGCGCATTCCTGAGCTGCCGCTATGTCGCTCCCTGAGGACCACGCACACTCTGTCCTTCTAGCCCTTATCCTTCCTTTTCCATTCGGTTTGAGGAGCAGTGGGCTTGCTGCTTCTTTCCCGGGGCTCTCAGGCCAAGCTCAGGCCTCCTCGCCCAGACCAGAGTGCACACCCATCACTAGGGTCCATGTGTGCCTTCTCTGGGCACATGCCCATCTCTTAGTGGCTCTTGTTTCCCCGTAATTGCTGCTGCACCCCTTTCCCCTTTCATCTTCTTCCTTCTTTCTGCATCCAATACTTTTTAAAAATGATCTTAAAAATTCGTCTTTTGCAATAGTTATATGCTAGTAAGAAAAAATTATAACGGGGGAAACCAATTTAGAAAGGTTTGTTTTAAGTTTGGAAGGTTCAAAGCCATGGTGTCCAAGAGCAACAGGTGGTAGCACATCTGTGTGAGCATGCTTAGGGGCAAGCAGAGGAAGAAAGGAAGAGACTATGGTCCTGCACTCCCCTTTGAGGGTGTGTTCCCTAAAACTCTCCCAGGCTGCGCCTCTGAATAGTCCATAGTGTCCCAATAGCGCCCCCCCCCCCGCAGCAAAGAAGCTTTTAATATGCACTTGTCAGACCTATAGCAAATCTGGAGAAAGATTCCATATGGGGGTGGGCTGAGAGTCAGTGGGTACTCAGGAAGGTCCCTCTGTATTGAAAAGCTCATTTTATTGGCCTGACTGAATGCCAAATGCTGTGCTGTCAGCTGGATTCACTGGTACCACAACACCCTATGCATTAAGTTATGTCAATCCCACTCCCAATGAGGGGATCAGGGCATGGCAACGTGTCTGACAGCCCTGCCCAGATGTTCCTATCTTTGCTTTGTCCTTCCTCCCCGCCTCCTCTTGCTGGCACCCTTGACCCCTGCTGCCTTGAGGGTCTCCCAGAGGCCAATCACCAGCTAGGAAGCTGCTTACAGGCAGCTGTGGTCCCAGACACTGACATTAAGCCCTGTTTCTGGCTCCTAGGCACTACCACAGCATGGAAGTGTTCACTTACTACGACCTGCTAAGCCTCAACGGCACCAAGGTGGCTGAGGGCCACAAGGCCAGCTTCTGCTTGGAGGACACCGAGTGTGAGGGAGGTAGGTTTGAAGGGGAAGGTTGGGGCTTTCACAGATCATTCAACACTCACACTGGATTGAACACAGTTCATCTGGATGGGTGCCATGCCAGGCACCTCTCTATGTTACTCTGGCCGCTGCTGGATGTCCACGTGGCCTTTTCCTCCTCTAACACTTGAGGCCTTCTACGGCTACAGCCTAGGGCTGGGGAAAGTGGTTTAAAGTCATCCGTCCTTCAGAGCTGTTCTCACTGGCAGACAGAGGGCTGCGTAGCTTCTAGGTGTGATCTGCTTGCTTGGGCCTGACTCACATGCCTCTCCCTATTTGCTTACCACAGACCATACTTCATGGGTGTCCCAATACCGTGTTTTCTCCCCTATCGGGCTATAGAGCTCTGCGGTGTTCCCACCTTCTCTCCATGCCCCTCCCCCCATGCACATAGAATTAGGCTTCTGTTTCGGGTAGGTCATCACACTTTACTGTGATTGTCCGACTTGCCACTCTGGCACACCAAGGACCCTTTCGGGACAGAGATTTGTCCTCTCCCTATAGCCCACGTGAGGTTCTAATTGCTGGCGTGCCCCCATGAAATTACAGAGCAAAGAGGTTTAGAATGCCTAATGTGTGCAGACAATCTGTGAGGGACCAAGAGGACAGATCAGGTGTGAGCCCAGAATCCGGTTGCTGACGGTCTAGGGATGAAAGACGAGGTGACCTCGTGTTAATAAACAGTAAACACTTGAGATCTCTCAGATCACCAGACTCCTCCCTACCGGAGGATGAGGATGTCATGGGAATGCCAACATAGTCCGGGTTGGTCAGGGAGCACTTTGTGCAGGAGAGGACCTTGAGCCAGGCTTGGCAGGAATGCGAGCATGTAGACCAGGAACTGCGTGAGGGAGTTCTGATGAAATGAGAAGGTGTCCACATGGAAGGATGGAATGGAATAGGGCTGGAAGGCTTGGGGACTAGAAGAGCTGAGGTGAGGACCTAGCTGCATGGCGACGCTCTTCTCTGCCCACCTACAGACATTCAGAAAAGCTACGAGTGTGCCAACTTCGGAGAACAAGGCATCACCATGGGATGCTGGGACATGTACCGTCATGACATAGATTGCCAGTGGATAGACATCACCGATGTGCCCCCTGGAGACTACCTGTTCCAGGTGAGGTGGGCAGAACCCGGGGCTGTTGGGAGGAGGAGAAGCAGTTTCATCCAGCCTTTTTCCTGTGGGTGCCCACAAACAAGATACATGTGGCCAGACAGGGTGCCACACTCAGAGGCCATCCTATCTGTCAAGTGATGTCCATGAGACACATGGGCCTGAGGGATACTGAGTCTGCAGGGCATGCTGGGAACCCCTGGCAGAACCCAAGATGGAGAGACAGTCATATATAATTCAGTTAACCTCAGGAGCTTGAAACCAAAACGTATCTGTGAGCTGATTTAGACTGAATCAGGAATTGATTGCGTGGACTATGAGGCAAGCCACATCTCTGGCTGCCCCTTCAGTCACCACCCTGATTTCCTTCGGTCTCCTCACCTTGCTTTGCTCTGTTCCATTGACACCGAAAGCAGTTGCATCATTCAGTGACTGTGACTTTCCTTCCTCAGGAGGATCTGCAAAAGGGCCATTCTCCGTGCACATAAATGAATCTGTAAGGCTAGAAAGTCAAACTAAGGACAACCTGGCCCAGAGACTGTTTTGTGAGGGCTTCCAACTGCCCTGGAAGAGCCAGGGAGCTCTGGCTTCCACCTTCCCGCAGACAGTGGTGGCCATGTGGCAGGAGAGACACACTGTATCCCAGTTTTCTCCTGGCACACGGCTGCATTCCTGCCTGCAGAGGCTTCGCTTCCACAAATCCCCACACATGGCGCTTCCCACTTGCCCTGTTGGATGGCAAAGTGTGTGACCAGAAATGGGTCGTTCTGCCTTGAAAGCATTCCTAGTTGGCTATGCAACCAGCCCATGGTCTAGCCCACAGCCCCTACTGCTAGACACTTCCCTGAAGAGCCCACACCTGCAGAGAAGTAACCACAGGGTGCTTTGAAAGGGTTCGTGGGCACCGTCAGCTCAGAAAAGTTGACAGCCAATCCCAGAACCACAGCTGGCCCAGGAGCAGAGCTCTCTTGTTTAATGAACAGATTTCCATGGCTATGGACACACATGCAGTGCTTGGTAGCTTAGGTTGGCAGCTTGCTGTCACTAGGCAAGTGAATGTGTATCGTCCTATCTGCTGAAAATGCTTAAAGGTCTCTGATAAGCCAGGCTCACCTTTGCCCAGGCAGCGCATTGACCCACTGACTCTCCCAGTGAAGGGACACTGTCCGTATCCTCATGTCACAGCCAGGAAAATGCAGGCCACAAGTCTCGATGTGGTGTTCTTGTCTATGTGGTATTCTTGTCAGCAGACAGATGGACCTGGAGGTGTACCAGTGCCTCTAGTGGCACAGAGCTATGGATGCCCTGGACTGTAAATCAGCAGGACACAAGAGCTAGGCCCTGGGACAGGCTGTAAGGACTGGAAGAGGATGCCAGAAGGGAGGAAGCGGCCAGGGGTCCACAGACTCAGAGGCAGGAATGGATGGGCAGATGGGTTTCTGCGGGTCCTTGCTTTGTTCCCTCCAGATACAGAGACCTCAACCCACTTCCCTCACCTGTTCCTTAGCTCCAGAATCGTGGACCTGAGTGTGGGGAGGACTGTGAAGATCACACAGTTCACCCCAGCCCTTGTCCCTGCGTAGGCCACACCCACCCTGAGGACCTGACTTGAGCCACCGTTGTAATCTGATGTGCTTATGCCCGGGCTTCAGGGATGCTAGGCTAGCCAGGGAGCTGCCTAGGAGGTGCTGTCCACCCCATGTTAAGTGGGTGGGGCTGAGGAGACAACCAGGGTTTAGGGAGAAAAGAGATCACAGCAAAACCAGGCCACTCCAAAGAAGGGGCACTTAACAGTTTGGATGGACAGTGCCACATGGCACATGGCCTGGGCAAGTTGTGGCTAGCAGGCCAGGCACCGGCTTTCCAGAGTAGCACCTACCAGGCCAGGACACAGCATCAGACCCAGTTAGCTTCATTTTGCCGTAGCCTCTCTTAGGAAAGACCCAGCCACACTGTTAGGGACACCCAGCCTCTGCCCTGGAGTGGGGGGCGGGGGGGGAGCGGCCAGCAGTGGAGTCGCAGCATCCCCTGACCTGATTCCCTCCAGGTTGTCATTAACCCTAACTACGAGGTGCCGGAATCAGATTTCTCCAACAACATCATGAAATGCAGGAGCCGGTACGATGGCTACCGCATCTGGATGTACAACTGTCACGTAGGTAAGTCTCCTCGGCCGTCCCAACCCTCCTCAAGAGACCAGGGCATAGCACACGGCTGCCCTACTTCCTCCAGAAACCAGAGGCAGCTAATCTGGGAGAAGCTGGGAGTGGAGCCAGCATCAGATTCCTAGCTCAGAAAGAAAGCCAGAGATGCACGAAGGCCTGGGCGGAGACTGGGTGTTCACAGCCAGCCCTCGCCAAGGGGAGAGGGTAGGGCAGAGCCGGATGGCCTAGCAAGACAGACCCCAGGGCTATATAAGGGCTCGAGCTAAGGACATCAACCCACCACTTGTGTGACCACAACTATGTGGGGGATCAGCAGCTTTGGGGCTCTGTATTGAATCACTCTCCGGCCTCGTCACCAGCAAAGAGCTTTTTCCTGGGGGAACCAGAAGGAAAGCAATTTTTGTCCCTGTTGGTATTTGATAGGCTTCCCCTCGTGTCAGTGAAAATTGAAGGTACTGTGTCTTTTTTTGTTTGTTTGTTTGTTTTTTGTTTTTTGTTTTTTTTGTTTTTGGAGACAGGGTTTCTCTGTGTAGCCTTGGCTGTCCTGGACTCGCTTTGTAGACCAGGCTGGCCTCAAACTCACAGTGATCCACTTGCCTCTGCCTCCCAAGTGCTGGGATTAAAGGCGTGCGCCACCACTGTCTATTTAAACCCCCTCTGAAGTTTGGCACAGTACCTGCTGAATGCCTGTCCCTAGCCCTCACTAGTGCCGCACTGGGGAGTACCCAGAGGGACCACAGCTGAGCCTGTACCTAATTCGGTCTCCTTGACCCCTGCATTCCAGGTGGAGCCTTCAGTGAGGAGACAGAACAGAAGTTCGAACACTTCAGTGGCCTTCTAAATAATCAGCTCTCTGTGCAGTGAAGACGCCCCTGGGCCAGGCATGATGGCTCATGCCTATAATCCCTGCACTCAGGCTGAGGCAGGAGGATCGCCACGAGATTCCCACTCTGGACATTAGACCGAGCTTCTGTTTCAAAAAGAAAGAAAAAAGAGGAAAAAAAAAAAAAAGAAGAAGAAGAAAAGAAAAATGACTTAATGGTCACCTACTGCCTTCAGGTGACAGTGTCTCCTGGGGGACATACCAATTGCCACCTCACTGCTAGCCAGATCCAGCTGAGAAGAATGGTGCTCCTTCATTCACTGGGCACTGCCTCCTTGTCCCTGTCTTGAGGCCTCGGGGGCAAGGGTTCTGGCACCGGGCTATGGGAAGTGGATAGCAAGCTATGAGCAGCGTATCCCATCCAAGCTTTGGCATCTCCTAAGTGTGACCTCACCATGCTCTGCATAGATGGGCCATTTTCTTCTGGAGATGTGGCAGGTGTGAACTTAGCAGCTGCAGAGGTGGTCAAGCAAAATTCCATTTCCCCCTTCTTAGGTCATTTCTGGAAAACTTGAATATCGGGACCTCCGTACTAAGTGTATTTTTCCCTCATTGTACAAACACACTTCTTGACAGAATCAAGTTGGAGAAGGAAGGCTTTTTGGGGGTTTGTGGTTTGAGGGCCCGGTCCGTCGTGCGTGGCAAAGATGGCACTGCAGCAGGAGCGTGAGGCATCTGGTTTCAAACCCACTAAAGAGCCGAGGATGACCTTGACCTTCTGATCCTCCCACTTCCACTGCCAGAGTGCTGGGGATCAAACCCAGGACTTCACGTGCGTGTGTAAGGCAACACACCCTTTAACAGTTAGAGCTGCTTTCTCAGTACACGCCTTTCTCAGCTGCTTTAAACTTGTACATGTTCTTTTCCTTACCGAGCCACGCTTTTCTGTATCTTTCTGCTCCAGTTTACTCATTTTCACTGTGGGCCTGAGTAAGAGCAGTGAGTGGAACCGTACCACAGGCCTGATTGCTGCCCTGTCTTAAAATGTCCTCCGCCAAACAAATTAGTCCATCACTTTTTTTTTTTTTTTTTTTTGGTTTTGGTTTTTTTATTTTTGTTTTTTCAAGACAGGGTTTCTCTGTGTTAGCCTTGGCTGTCCTGGACTCACTTTTGTAGACCAGGCTGGCCTCGAACACACAGCGATCTGCCTGCCTCTGCCTCCCGAGTGCTGGGATTAAAGGCGTGTGCCACTACGCCCGGCAGTCCATCACTTTTATGACTCACTGGACTGCTCAGAACATGGACAGGATGCAGCTGGATCCTTGCCAGGGTGACTGGCTTCCAGCTCAGTTCCAGATTGACAGATAGTCCTTGGTCCCCACTGAAACCTCAGGTACCAGGCCTCCACTGTCCACATTTCTCTTGGCGTTCTGGTCTTCCGAACTCCCACCAGAGTAGCCTGTTCAGTTCTCTGTTCTCGGCACTCTAGGGCTTTTCAGGCCCAAAGCTGCAAGCTCTTCCAGATTCCTCCCTCAAGCCTATTACTGAAGCTCAAGAACTCAACGGCCATGCTTATCACATCAATGCCCTCCCCCACCCCCAATACTAATCTCCTGTATTAGTTACTTTTCTCCTTACTATGACAAAATACTTGACAAAAGCAGCTTAAGGGATGGGCTTACAGTTCAAGAGCGCAGTCCTCCACAGCGGGAAAGGCGGGTGGCAGGTGCAGGAGGCAGCCGGTCATGTGTCCACAGTCAGGAAGCAGTATGGTGAATGCTGGTGCTCCCTTTGCTTTCATTTTTGTATTTAGCCTACAACCCCAGCCCGTGGGATGGTGCTACTGGTGTTTAGGGTGGGCCTTCCCTCTTCTATTAAACCTCTTCTGGAAGCACCCCCGTAGACCCACCCAGAGGTGTTGCCATGGTGGTTCTAAATCCCATCCAGGTGAACATCAAGGCTATCTATAGCAACCTCTTCCAGTTAAAATCTGTGTTCCATGCCAACCATAGCCACAATTTGAATAGCAAGGCATGCGTTCCAAGGGGGTGACGAGATTTGGTTGGTTCTGAGACAGGATAGGAGGAGAAAATCATGGGGCACGTGGAAGAGGCCCTTCACCTCAGAGTCTACTTGAAGCTTTTGCCAGCCGAGAATTCCAACACAGATAACGTGAATGGTGCTAATACAGAGACAGTGTTCCTTTTGCATAGAGATATTTCAAGTAAGAATGTTAAAATAGCAAGGAATTATGCTTAAGGCCAAAGTGTAAATGACCTTTCTCCCTTTCTTAGCCATAAACATACAATCTCCTAGAAACCCCATTTATAGTAAAAGGCGTATCTCAAGACCCATATGCTACCCTTATGACCTTCTCACCTCTGGAGCCACCCTATAATCTCATAATCAAAAAGGGGAAGAGATTGGGGGTAGGACACAGAAACCCATCCAGCAATACCAAAGGCTTCGGAGCCCGCGTACAGCTAGTCACTAGACACTTACGGACCTTTGAGAAGCCCACACCCCAGCTCCCGAGTGGGCCTTAACTCTTTCCCCAAGCACCTATTAGCCCCTGTAACTTAATTTTATATTTAAAGTATTTTAAATAAACTTTTAACTCTGCTTCATTCTGTCTCGTCTGGAATTTCTTCTCTGCAGTGAAGTCAAGGGTCCAGAGGTCCCTAAGGGGGAAGGAAGGGGACTTCAGGCTGCTGTCAATGGTGTTGTGCTGTGTCCTGCTGCACCACCAATGGCAGGTCAAACTTGGGTTACCTTAATGGTTGCTGCAACCACACATCCTTAGACACATGGCTTGAGGGCTGGAACAGTTTGAAGCTATGGCAAAGGGATCTGGAAGCTGCTTGCTCAAAGCTCAATGGGCCAAGAAAAGAGAATGCTAACCATGTGACTTTCTATTTATTCAAGGACCTCCAACCCATGGGATGGTGCTTTTATATTTCCTCAATTGGAAATGCCCTAACAGACACACCCACAAATATTGTCTCCCTCAGGATTCTAAATCCGGTCGTTGATGATAAAAGTTAGCCACACACAACCCTAGTGAATAACGCCATTTTTGTCTATACCTGTGTAACTATTCTGAAACCGTTTTGTTGTGGCAAATACCCTAGGGAAACAATGTGCAAGGAGGAAAGTGTTCACTTGGGTTCATGGTTTGGGCCACTGTCAGCTGGCTCTCGTGTTCCTGGAATCATGATGGGACTAGGACAATGACAATTTTTTTTTCCCTAGATAGGGTTTCTCTATGTAGCCTTGTCTGTCCTGGCCTCACTTTGTAGATCAGGCTGGCCTTAAAGTCACAACAATCCACCTGCCTCTGCCTCCTGAGTGCTGAGATTAAAGGCGTGCGCCACCACATCAGACTGACAATGTCCATCATAAGTTCTCAATTTAGCAGTGCTACCAACCAGGACCCACATCCATTGAGGCTTGGGTGAATGTTCCTGATGTACCTTGGTTTCATCTGAACAACGACCCTGGGCCCAGGGTCTCCTCCGGCAAAGAGTGTCAGGCATACTTAGTTTCACACTTTTGGGAACGGCCCCTGTGTCTTCCAAAGTCCCCCGTGACCTGGAGGGCTACACCAGTACAGGCTCCGGCCCTGAGAAGCCATCTGAGTGGACTGAACAGCAGCAGAGGTCAGCTGTGGCCCTTCTTCAACAGTTGTTCTTTATCAAAACTTGGGTGAGGACACAGGAGTGTGTCAGCACCAGGCAGGGCAGCTAGTCACAGGACAAAGGAAGAGCGTGTGCATAGCAGTGTGGGGGTTCCAGCCACCCTAAGGGCTCCTGTGTTGAGTGTGCTGCCCCCAGCAAACCTGAGATGGACAACGACTGCCAAACTCCAGAGTGGACCACAGTGCCTCCAATGCTGCACCAAGGCTCAAGAAAGGAGAGCACTGTCCTGTCCCACAAGGATGTCTCTAGACCTGTTTCTGAGAGCCACACTTAACACCCACTCAGGTCTCACCTCTCAGCTTTGTTATCGCTTACTTTTGCAAGGAGTCCTTAAACAATACCCAAGTACCACCACACCCACTGCCGCCGTGCAGCACAGGGTGCTATGTTGGGGTTCCTGAAATGGGGGAGACTGGGTGGGTGGCATGGAGCAAATACCATCCTACTTCCCAAACAAGGCCACCTGTGCACAAAAACTTCCTAAGTTCCAGCAAAGTGAGCTGGTATTCAGTGACCACAGACCCACAGTAAGAGGTGGGACAGCGCCCTCTAGTGTCCCCGAAGACCACACTTGGAAGCAACAATACAACAACTGTAAATTTTTATTTCTTCTCAATTTCTGGGACCAAGTCAACTGAAGCCTGCAGTACCCCACAGCAGCTCCAAGAAGGGCAAGGGGCTATCCCGGTGTCTGTAGACGTGTTGTCTTGGGGCCCAGCCTAGTCTGGGCAGCAAGGCCTGGGGCCTCAAGATGGCAGGAGACTCGGGGCAGCAGGCAGTTCCTTCTTTCTGTTGTGTTGGAGGCCCAAGGCCCGGGCCACCAGCCTGCGGGCCACCGCCGAATCTGTCTGTGGTCTCTCCTTTGCTAGCTGCAGGAGCTCTGAAAGACAGATCCAGTGGGTGGAACCTGGGTTCAAGGCTAGGACTGTCTCTCCTCTAGGTGACAGGGCAGCCTTGAAAGGCATGAGGTGAGCCCATGTCTAATGGTATACAGCATAGGCTAGGGCCCAGTTGTGCTCACAGCAGCCAGGTACTCTTGAGAGGGACCCAGGAGGACTCCAGGCCTGTTTTTCTGCCTTCCTGTGGGACCTGACACAAACCTACCCAGCCTACCACCCTGACTGATCTCTGCAGCGTGGATGAGGAGGAACTTACATCCTAGCATCCCTCTTTCTTTGGGCCCTTTTAGGAAGAAACAGTCAGGATGGGACACCTGGACTGTTGGGCATAAAGATGTGACTGTTTCTATGGAGTCTAGGACAAGATCATGTCACAGTTCAGTGGCTCGGGCAGGCCTTCCTGGGCCCATTCTGCTGGTTCCATCTTTGCTGCCATAAAAACTGACCTCTCAGAGTCCCCACCGTGTTTTCTGCAAGAGGGATGGGAAGGGGCTAACACTTGGCATCTTGCTCCTGTACAGATGACTCACTCAAGGTCAACTGAGGTAACAGAACCAAGGCCCCATCTAGGGCTGATCTAGGACCCAAGCACTTTTTTCCCTTACAGAGTTCAGTCTTCATGGCCCTCTAGAAGGAAGGCTGGGCTGTTCCTAGATCAGTGCCCAGAGGATGGTATGAGCTCAAGGGCAAACATAGACAGTAGCTGGCCGTAGGCCCTCTCCAGGCACCCCACTAGCTGCTGTACCCCAGGCTCTTGAAGAGCTGGGAGTTATGGGGAAACAAACCAAACACGTAAGCATGCACACAGCCTCCCTGCGGAGGGACAGGCTTCGCCTTACTTGGCCTCTGCAAGGCTCTGAGCTTGGACTGCTTGCTTCCCTGTGTGAGCGGCCGGATCTTGAGCATGGAGAAATCCTTAGCCAGGGCCTCAGCAGCTGGAGAAAGGACAGAAGAGATGGGATGACTCCTGTGCTGGGGTGAAACCTCTATGGGTCTGGAGGACACGCATCACCCCAAACGACCACAGCCACTCTCAGACACCCAGTCCCAGCTGCTCTGCCTCTGGTCTAGCTCAGTAAGGCTGACGATCTCACCTCATGCCCCAGATCCCTACAAAACGGAATGGGGTGGGGGTCCTACCGCAGGTGCCGTTGGACGATGCCCCAGCCCAGTGTTCAGCTTCTTACAGCAAGATGGGCAGGCTCAGCCCATGAAAGCCAGAGCTTAAACCAGACTCTCCTTCTATTTCCCCAAGAGCCCCAGGGATTAAGAGTGCTCCCCGCACCACCCACATTGGACCAAGGTGCTCCTGACATCAGGACCTAGCAGATGTGTTATATGGAAAAGGAAACTGAGGCCACCGCATGACTCACTCTTGCTATACTGTTCACGGCAGGCCTAGGAGGCAGCCCAGGCCACCCCAGCCAGAGCTCATTCTTCCATGGCCCTCAGTGACCACCTGGCCTTTCTTTCCCCAACCTCCCTTCCAAGGGTTCCCTCCCTACCACTGCCTCTGCTCCTCCACACCCCCAACTCCAGGCTTTCCAAGGACCAGGCCAAACCCAAGTAGGGTACTTCCTGCTCTGATGTGCAGAAGGCTCTATGTGCACACATGGCTCAGGAGGGGAGGGTCTTATTTATAAATACATCCAAAGTGACAGTGGGATGGCAGGGACTAGCATGGGACAGTGGCTCGAGGGGGCAAGGGGTACTGGGGTCACAGTGAGGAGGCTGCATGGTGCCCCAGCTTCCACAGTGAGAGGGCTGTAATTCCACATAGACCTTGGCATTCTTGAAGCCTCAGCCTTCTGTCTGTGAGGGAGCGACAGGCCCCACACATGAGGCTAAAGTGAAAACTGAAAACACACCTGCCCGAGGCCCGTGCCGAACACCTGTGACACAAAGCAATAGTACCTGATGCTTTCATTCAATGTGTGGAAGGCCCTGTGGCTTGGCCCACGCCACCTGTTCAGTAACTGTTATTGATCCCAATACTTCTGCATTGAAGGCACCAACAGGAAGAAGAAAGGCCAAAGACTTCTGGAGATTTCCAGACCATAGGCCCCAGCATCAAAATGCCCATGGGCTCAAGGTAGCCTACACCTGGACATGAGTGGCGGTCCACCCAGGGAACCCAGGCGCCTCCGCACTCAATGGAGACCGGAGAAGAAGCAGAGCCCAACAGGAAGCCAGATCCTTACCTGAGGCCTGGCAGGGAAAGATGCCGATGGCGTGCGTGTCATCCACCCACTGGATCTTGAACCCCTTCTCCCTGTGTGGGGAAGAGGACACAGGAGCTCACCAAAGCCAGTGCTCAAGACCCCTTCTCCTCAGACCCTGCAGACTAGGGTCACGGGTCCTTCAGGCACAGTCCCTCCCGACTCAAACCCCAAGATAAAGCTGTGTCCTCTGTTGGAAGGGCCCCGCTATTTGAGGTTGCAGTCCTCCTGGTCCAGATAGCCACTCTGAGCTCGGTGTTAGGTGTAGGGCTCCCTCTCCCCAGCAAGGCCGCCGGCTCTCTGCCTGACTCCATCTGGAGAGTGTCTTTAGATATCATGCCCCTAACCACATATATGGTTCTTGACACAGCTCCTTGCTAGCGCTCCCCTCCCTGTGCCTATAGTATAACTAGGTGCTGTGTTCCCGTTCATATGATAGGAGCGTGCTGCCAAATGCAAAACAAGCATTCTTTTTTTGTTGTTTGTTTGTTTGTTTGTTTTTCGAGACAGGGTTTCTCTGTGTAGCCTTGGCTGTCCTGGACTCACTCTGTAGACCAGGCTGGCCTTGAACTCACAGAGAGCGGTCTGCCTCTGCCTCCCAAGTGCTGGGATTAAAGGTGTGCACCGCCACGCATGGCGAAACAAGCATTCTTAAAATGCCTGGTTTCAACCCATTATGTACACCTATCCGGGAAGCGTTCCAACCACTCTCGGGGACTACGTAGCCTTTGTTCTCCCTGAGTAAAGTTGAACTAGCTCCTGGAGTGGTTCCCGGAGTGTCTGACCTCCATCCTGTTTCTGGCTTTCCAAGCCCTGGGCCTCGTCTTCTGCTCCTTTTGCTTCGGTGGGCTGGTGGCCATCAGCCCCCCCCCACCCCCCAGGGAAGAGGAGACCCACATCCTCCATTAAAGAGAGGATCGAGTGCATGTTTTCTCGCCACGGCAATAGGTCAGCTTCAGAGAAACCAGTGTCATCCTGTAAACACTTGAGGTGGGTTGCCAGTCAGCACCTGAAACAGAAGGAGCCAGTATTGGAAGGCTCACGTAGCCCAAGGCAAAGGGTGAAAAAGGTTTCACGGATACCGCCATAGCCGGGCTGGGTGTGGGCTCTCAGTAAGAAACCTAAAAAGGCTTGCGTGGTAGGACAGGAGATAGGCCCACACAAGCATATCAGAGACATGGCTCTGGTTAGCGCTCTCCCCGTTGCTTAGGAAGGTATCCTAGACTCTGACTGGGAGACGCAAGGAGCGGCTTTGGACTGGTCCAGCTCCTCTTCTCGCACTGCCCACTTGGCAAGGGTTCAGTGATGGGTGGCCCCATGAGCTACATAGTTGGCGACAGCTGAAAATGTAAACTGTGCCCACCCCCTCAGTTGGCCCAGGTCTAGTTTGAAACTGTCAGTGCTCAAATATCAACCCTTCCCTCCCTAAGTCAGAGCCATCCGGCTGACCTGCCCCACAGCAAGAGGCCCAGACCTCACACCTACCTTCCGCCTTTCTTTTGGGTGGGTGGGGGGAGGGCTATCCTCGCTCCTCCCCAACCTTTAATACTCACTGGAACTCAGAGAAGGTGGCCAGCAGGTCCTCTGTCTTGAGTGCTGGCTTAAAGCCGTAGATCTCCACCACGTGGGCCAAGTCCCGTTCCCCGGGTAGCTCCTCCGCGAAGGAGGATGTGTCCAGGCGGATCCTCTCTATCTCAATCTCCTTTTCCGTCAGGTTGGCTGTGATCTGGGAGCGAACAGACCCTTTGGCAAGGGGGCGCTCTCACCCACAGGACCCCCTGCCCCCGCCCCGTGCTTTCCAAAATGACAGTTCTGGGGGAGGAGTCTGCTTGCTAGGAACCTGGGTATGGCAGCTTAGTTTCTCAGAATGTGGGTGTTTTAGGGGAGGGTATTTGGTTTTCTGGGGTCCCCACTGGATGACTGCCGACTGTGCCCATTTCAGCTAATCTTGAAAAGTGCACTCTCTATATATCCTTTCTACAGATGGCAACGCACGGGGACAAAGAGTGAAGTAGTGTGCCCAAAACTGCATGGTCTGCAGAGAAAAGAACTGGACGAAAGTTCTCCCTTAGTTTCCTTACTGAAAATGTAATATTCTCAAAGGCTATATAGAAACTAGCAATCAGGAGCTCACATGGTTCCGAGGAAATGCAGTTTCTAAGGCAAAGCTCTAAGCAGGAGGAGGATTTTCTCCAACAGAGAAAAGTACCCGCACAGACTCTGTCTTTACTCTCTTGTGAAATGTATAATACCTTTTTTTTTTTCATATGAGGAAACAGACTTTAAAAAGCAAATAATGGGCCGGGCATGGTGACGCACACCTTTAATCCCAGCACTGGGGAGGCAGAGGCAGGTGGATCTCTGTGAGTTCATGGTGAGCCTAGTCTACAAAAACAGTTCCAGGACAGCCAGGGCTATTCCATAGAGAAACCCTGTCTCAAAACACCAAAAACAAAACAAAACAAAACAAAAGCAAATGACAGGGCTGGAGAGATGACTCAGAAGTTAAGACCATTGGCTGCTCTCCCAAAGGTCCTAAGTTCAATTCCTAGCAACCACATGGTGGCTCACAACCATCTATAATGAGATCTGATGCCACTTTCTGGCATACAGGTATACATGTAGGCAGAGCACTGTATATATAATAAATAAATAAATATTTCAAAAAAAAAAAAGCAAATTACTTGCTTACGGCTAACCATCTCTTAAATGGTTGGGCTGGGACCCAAATACAACATTCTTTCTCCAGGTTCCCTAAGCGACTCCTCTTACCCAACACCCAGGCCCAAGCCATTCTACAAGCCCCATTAGCACACCGCACCTCACCTTCACCCCAAGGCCCTTCTCCTATATACCTGAGGCCACACCCACCTCACCTTCACCCCAAGGCCCTTCTCCTATATACCTGAGGCCACACCCACCTCACCTTCACCCCAAGGCCCTTCTCCTATATACCTGAGGCCACACCCACCTCACCTCCACCCTCCATTTTTTTTTAGGCTCAAGAGCCTCATTACCTCCTGCAACAGCTCACTGAGATCGTCCTGGTTGGCATCACCATCCTCATCCTCATCTTCCCTATCCCACTTTTCTTCATCTCCATCCACTTTGTCTTCCTCCGTATCCACCTTGCCTCTCTGCGTATCAGTCTTCTCTTCCTCATCATCTGCCTTCTCTTCCTGCTTGCCCACATCCTCTTCTTCCTCATCCACCTTCTCTTTCTCTTCCCCCTCTACCTTTTCTTCCTCTTGGTCCACCAGGTTCCTGTTTTCCTCCTCCACAGCCAGCTGTGGGCTGGCCCCCTGCTGTGTGGTTGTCTCCACCCCGTGTTCCTTCTTAGAAGGATTCTCAGAGGGCTCAGTGTCACCCAGCTCCAGCTGTGGATCATTTGCACAGTTTGCATCTGGGTGCTTCAGGAGCTCTGTTCCCTGAGTTACCAACATGGGAACCCCCTGATGAGCCTCGGGGTCCCCAGCACCGGTCCCTCTTGGCTCTTCTGAAACTCCACCAGCTGGGTCCTCTCCCCTGAGGCCAGGGATGGAGGGTGCCACCGATTCATCTTGCTTGCGTAGCACCCGGGGCACATACAAAGCCTGGTCCGGCTTACGTCCTCGATGCCATCGGCCAGCAGGAGCACCTCGAGGACCAGCAGCTGCTCCCTGATGTGAGCTGTACCGAGGACCACGGTACTTGCTGGGATGGGAGGTGGGAGGGCGGCAGGGACCAGAAGGGCCATCTGAATTGGGTACCCTGGAGCAGGAACAGGAGCTTCAGGGCATGTTTGGGTCCACAGCAAAATGGCTTACCGGAGCCACCTATACCATTCAGGTGTGACAACTGTCAAGTCAGCACTAAGCAAAGGTCACAACCAAAATAACCCTCAAAAACAAAAACAAACAAAATCTCTCACAAAGACACTGTGACAAAAGCAAATTGCCATCCTTGACCCACCAAAGGAGCTCCCTCACGAACACCGCAATCAAACCAGTGGGTGCTGAATCTTAGGCTACACACTAATCAAGGTTAGTACTTGCTTAGGGGCTGTTACTAGGATCAGAGTCACAATGAAAAGATGTCCATCCCGTGAGGTGCACATGGGAATAGGGATGACTACCGGCTGGCAGCTTCTTCCTCTGTACCAAGGCCTCTCTGGAGAAGAAGCTCACAAAAGAACAGAGAGGTGCAGACCCACCCTTACTAGTCCAACTGCTTGTGTGCAGTCTCTTTCCTTTGGCCCAAGATGAACAGCTGATTTTGCCATGTCACCTGTATCTGACTTTACACAAGCGGGGTCGGGGGTGGGGGGGTGGGGAGGATGTCCTGGCCTGGGCTCCTGCCCAGCTCTACCCTCCCCACCCCCCATTCCCCCCACCCCCACTAGGCAGTTAGCCCAATCATCACCCTCCCCTCCCCCCAAAAAAAGCTGCTGAGAACCCTCCAAAATGGTAGGATAACACACCTGATGTCCAGGTGACAGACGACTGTCCTCCTTTTCCAGCCCTCCCCAACAGAGAAGCTGCTCAAGAGATCAAAATTCTCGGCTGTTCTATGGATCAGGTAACGCAAGCGACTGGAGACTGGGGGGAAAAGAAGGACCCTGGGAAGGGACCAAAAGGAGTATTAAGTCAACGTTGCGGGTCCAGCTTCTGGGCCTGATTCCCACCCAGAGAGGCCACTCCCAGGTTTATGGGGGTTTAACAGCAGGCTCACTGTGCCCAAGCCGGTCCCTGCCTAATTGCAAAGTAGATCACAGGGACCTAGAGTTACCATCACCCGAAAGAGGGTGGGTACTTCAGCCTCAGTGGGATGACGCTCCCAATACAAAGGAAAGATGGGGCTGGACAAGGCGGCAGAGGCTAAAGGCTCAGGTCAGGCAGGGCCTAGCCGGTGGTACAGCCAGTTACCTGGGCACAGAACCTGGGGGAGGGGCAAACCCTGTCCTTTCTAACATTAAAGCCGCCCCCCTCCTCGGTCCCCATACTTGGATAGCTGCTTCTGCAGCAGAAAGCGATCCAGCTCCTCCTGGACCCGGTGAACGAAGTCATTTTCGGCCGAGGAGAGGAAGACACCGTCCAAGCAGAGAAGGGCCAGGGTGACAGATGGCAGAGCCTGCGGGAGCAGTGGACAAGGCTGGGATCAGAATATAGGCCCGGAGGCTGCCCCCAGCCCCAAGTGTCCCTGCAGCAAGGACTTCGGAGACTTTCGCATCCCTGGCCACAGTGGAGCAGGATGGGAGGCGCCTGAATGCCCGGCCGAGTGTGTTCCTGTCCAGGGTCAGGCTGGGTCCCTTGCTCGCAGCCCCGCCTCGTCTTCTCTCGTGCTACCAGGGCTTTCCAGTTCTCGGGTGCAGCTTTCTGAAACCTCCCCTCGACACTCAGCCGCCCTTCCCAACCGCGACTGGGGGTGGGGGCAGCCGGGAAGCCCCAACACCCACAGCATTCACTCACCGCGGCAGCCCGGAAAGTTGCCACCGCGCTCAGGGTCCCAGGAGCCTGAGCGCCCCCTTCTTCCCAGCAAGCTCAGCGCCATCGTGCGGCCGGGAGGAGGTATCGCACTTGCCGCAGAGGGGCGGGTTCTTGTCTTGTATAGGGCAGGGGCATAGCGGCCATTAACCCAAAAGCATAGGGCTTCTCTCGCAAAGATGCGAATAAGTGATTATACTCTTGGAAAAATGGAGACCCAAAAAGGTGATATGACTTGTCTAGCGTTTCACAAGTCAAAAGTGGTTCTGATTCCAAAGTCAGTAATTTGAACAGCTGCTATGCACTAGATAGTCACAGCATTATATAGTTGTAATTTTAGATTCCCTTGACCCAGAACCTAGAGAAAAGGGAGGCTGCAGCTGGGAAGATGATTTAGAGATTCAGAAAGTGAGCTGCTCTCTGGTTTCAGGGTCCAAGTGCACCGGCTCATGGACACACACTTGAAGCACATGTACAAACAAGTAAATATATATATAATATATATATATATTAATTTTAATTTAAAGGGCTTTGGGGAAATGGCTCAGGTGTTGAGAACACTTTCTGCTCTTGAGGTGACCTAGGTTCAGTTCCCAGTGCCCACATGATAGCATCATCAGTAACACTAATTCCAGGAGATCCAACACCCTTTTCTGAGTTCCGAGGGCACCAGGCATAGAGATGGCGCATATACATATAAGCAGACAAAACAGTCTTACACATGAACATATTTAAGTCTCTAAGCACTGTATCCAAAATCTTTCCCGCTATCTTATCTCTCCTCCTTCAATGAGAGACCTGCAAAGACCTCTTGTCACACAGTGACACAAGGCGTGCTCCAGGTGGGCAGCCGGGTCCGCTAGCCACTAATATGCTGGTTAGAGTTGAACGTCAAAATCCAGGTCTACTGTGCTTGCCAAACCACTGCTTAGAGGTATGACCAAGACACCTTTAGAGTATTGATGCAGCGACCAAGAGTCGGGCACAGAAGGCAAAAGTTCAGTAAAACTAGGTGACTCTGGTCAGTGAGAGAAGCTGGTATCTTCTAGAATTTTACCCAACATAAGAGACATGATTGAAAGATTAAAGATCGAATCCAAGCTACATGGGGTTGCACTCAGCTCTTTGGCCCCTTACTGGAGTGGGGTCAGGGAAGGAGAAGGCAGGAATAAGGTCCAGGACCTTACTAAGTAACACCAAGGAATAATGATAAAAGGGCCAGTTCACCAGACACAGAAGTTCATATAACAAAAGAAGAAGAAGAAGAAGAAGAAGAAGAAGAAGAAGAAGAAGAAGAAGAAGAAGAGGAAAAGAACCCATGTTAGTCAACAATTGCACATATTCCTCAGCTTACAATGGAATTATAATAAACCCATTGCAATTTGAAAATTAAGACACTGTCATATATTCAGCTCACGGGGGGGGGGGGGGGGCCCATGGGGCAGGGGGGGAGGGGCAGGCAGAGCCCTGGAAGCTCACCGCCAGTTGGCCCATGTGGCAAAGTTCCAGGCCAATGAGAGACTCTGTCTCAAACAAAACAGAAAAGTGGAAGGTGCCTGAGGATGGTCTCTGGAGGTTGCCATCCCATGACATGCTTGCCTGCGTGTTCATTCCCACATCTACAGGCACACCCATGGGTGTGAACACACACCCATTCACACACACACACTCACATGCATATACACATACACACTACAAATATAGACCCTCACACCAGAAATTAACATACCTGAGAAAGTAATGGAAAAAAGACTAAAAAAGATGTTTTCTTTAAACAAAAGAAAACATGAATGTACAGATCAAAAATGGTGTTCCAGAATATAAGTAAATAAGTCACTGATGCAGATTATACCCAAAAAAAAATTTTCCTTTGGGATTGGAGAGATGGTTCAGTGGTTAAGAGCACATGCGACACTTGCAGAGGACCTTAGTTCAGGTCCCAGCACACATCTTATGCTGCTCACAACTGTCTGCCACTCTTGTTCCAGGGATTCTCTGGCCTTTATAGGCACTGGTACCACACATGTGCAACATGTACACAAACACACATAATTAAAAATAGAATAATTTTTTAAAAGCTGTAAAATAACATATAGCATATATGTATGATGAAAAATGAAGTGCTTTGTACATTTCTGTAGCAAGTCATTGCCAGAATAAAATGGAATAACATCTGTGGAATTTTAAAGGAAAAATACATTGACACCAGAAAAGTCTAGAAACTGTGGTGTTGATGGGCAGTCTCAGACTTGCAGCCCCAGGGGGATAGATAGAGCGTTCCTGCCATTTGTTTTGTCTACTCATAGATAAGAATCTAATCATGGCCTCTTTGTTGGTTGTATTTGTAACTTAGTGCTATAGCTTGAAAATGGTTTATTCCTTGAAATTTATGCAGGAAGTGTTTTTGTTGTTTTGAGACGGGCCTTACTATGTAGAGCAGGCTGGCTGCCCACAGATCAGCTTGCCTTTGCCTCCTAAAGGCATGCACCACCACACCTGACTCTCACAGAGGCTTTATATTTGCTTGTTTAATTTATTTATTTGGGGCTTTTTTGTTTTTGTTTTTTGTTGTTGTTGTTGTTTTGTTTTGTTTTGTTTTAGGCAGAGTTTCTCTGTGTAGTCTTGGCTATCCTGGAACTCACTCTGTAGACCAGGCTGGCCTCTGCCTTAAAGGTGTGTGCCACCACCACCACTTCCTGCAGGAGTTTAAACACTGAAGTTTTAAGTTAGTGTCAGACTTTGGTATACAAAGAACCTTTGATCAATCATCAGAGTGTAGGCCTCATGAGTGAATCTTAAGAGGCTTCATAAGAGGTAGGGAGGGGCTAGAAAGAAGGCGCACTTGGTAAAGTACTTGCTGGATAAACACAAGAACCTAAGCTTGGATTCCCCAGAACCCACATGATAAATTAAGCATATCTGCAATCCCAGGGGGGATGGCGTTGGGGGGGGGGGGAGGCGTGGGCGGGGGTGGGGTGGGTGGGTGGGGGGTAAAGGGGGTTAGGTGAAGACAGGAAGATATCTAGCTCTCACTAGGTGGAAAGGCTTCCTGAATTAATGAGCTAGGTTCAATGATAGACCTTGTCTCAAAAAATAAGGTGGAAGGGCTGGAGAGATGGCTCAGCAGTTAAGAGCATGTGCTGCTCTTCCAGAGGACCTGTTCCCAGCACCAATGTGCCAACTCACAACCCCCCACAACTCCAGTTCCAGGGGACCCAGTGCTTTCTTCTGACCTTCTGGGGCACTTGGTACACATGTGGTGCATACACATACGTGCCAACAAAACACTTAGACATATAACAAAATGAATAAATTAAAAAAAAATTTAGAGTGATTGAGTCCAGGACAGCCAAGCCTACACAGAGAGACCCTGTCTCAAAAACAAACAAACAAACAAACAAAAAGAACCAAGGAAAATGATATTTTTGATGAGATCAAAATTTGTCTGTGTGTGTGTGTGTTCCTGTAGATAAAACTAAAAGTATCATTGAAGTCTCCAGAGAAGGCTCAGTGAGTGAAGGCATTTGCTGCTGAGTCTGACAGAGTTTGAGCACTGGGACCCACATGGAAGGAAAGAACGGACTATCCCAAACAGGCTTTTGATCCCTGCCTGTGGACTGTGGCATGTTTACACACATATGCACAAAATGTATTTCAGGAATCATTATTGATTTCAGAAGACTTTTTAAACCTTCAAACCCAAGAAAACGAGTTAGGAAATGTTTGTAAACAAGAGATGTTCCCCCAGAAACACAGCGGGGGCTGAGGGTGGCAAAGCAGATTATTCATTTATTTTCCTTTTGCTATGATCGAGTGCCTCTGTGAGTTTAGCAAGAAGCCTAGGGAGAAAGGATGTTTTGACTCATAGTTTAAGAAGGGACCCGGTCACCATGGCAGGGACAGCGTAGCAGCAGAAGTATGGGAAGCTTGTCACAGCTGGAAAGCAGAAAGAAAACAGGAGGGGCCGGGCATGGTGGTGTCCGCCTTTAATCTCAGTACTCCGGAGGCAGAGGCAGGCAGATCGCTGAGTTCGAGGCCAACCTGGTCTACAAAGAGAGTCCAGGGCAGCCAAGACTAACAGAGAAACCCTGTCTCAAAAAGAAAACAAAGGAAGAAAAGAAGAGGTGTGGCTGGCCTGTAAAACCCCAAGGCTTGCCCCTAAAGACTCATTTCCTCCCAGAGACTCCATCTCTTAGAGGCTACATCAGCTGTCAAGGCCGCATTGTCAGTTGGGCACCAAGTATTCAAAGACAGAAACCTGTGTGGAGAGAGACCCTTCACATTCAAAACACAGCAGCAGAGCGAGGGGCGAGGGAAGGCTACAGAGAAAGGGTAAAGGCGGGGACAGGAAGCAATGGGAAAGGCAGAGGGGCTGGGAGGAGATGCCAGTGAAAAATTCCCCATTCCCTGCTCTACCTGTTTGCCTCCTGTGGGTACCACCAAAATCGCAGGTGGTTTTGTTGTTGTTGTCCGTCCCTTTGTTCCTAGGAGACCACGGCCCCAGCCTAGCCTGAGTTCTAGGCCATCTTAAAGGACCAGAAGAAACTGTGTGGTGTTACTTGCCTGTAATCCAAACACTTAGGAGGCCAAGGCAGGAGGATCTTCAATTTGGGGCCAGCCATGGACAGTGTGTGAGGTCCTTCCTCCACAGGCACAGGCAGCAGCATGCACAGAGCAGGTAGAGAAGTGCTGGTGCTGGACTGCGGTGTGTGGAGCAATCACATGGGCAGGGTCATACTCAGTTTAGAGAACAGAACCTGGGAGACGGTACAGCCAAGAGCACAGTCCAGGGCTGGAGGGAGAGTTCACCGGGACAGACAGGATTCCCTGCAGCCCAGGCCATTACCCAGTGACTCCACGTTTTCCTGAGGCCCAGGGTGGAAAAGAGCCTAAGTGTCGATATATGTGGGACTCCCAGAAACAAGGAGCAAGACTTTGGCACAATGACACAATCTGCTGTGGACAGTGCTGCACAGCTGTGGTCCCAGAGCATAGGTGGAAGCCAAAGGACCAAAAATCCAGGGTCAGTCTCAGCTACATGAGATCCTAATTAAAAGAGAGAGAGAGAGAGAGAGAGAGAGAGAGAGAGAGGGAGGGAGGGAGGGAGGGAGGGAGGGAGGGAGAGACAGACAGAGAGAGAGAAGAAGAAGGAGGAGGAGGAAGAGGAGGAGGAAGAAGAAGAAAAAGAAAGAAAGAAAGAAAGAAAGAAAGAAAGAAAGAAATTAAGAAAGAAGAGAAAAAAACCAAAAAAGAAAGTGCTGGGAGGTAGTGGCACACACCTTTAATCCAAGCACTTGGGAGACAGGGGCCGGCAGATTGCTATGAGTTTGAGCCCAGCCTGGTCTGCATAACAAATGCAGGACAGCCAGGGTTAAAACAGAGAAATCCTTTCTCGAAACAAAACAAATAGAAAAGGAAAAAAAGGACACCATCTAAAAAAAAGACAACAAAACCTGGTGTTTTTCTCTTTTAATTATTTACCAGATTAAAAAAGAAAAAATAGTGATTGTTTTTCTTCACCCCCAATATTTCCATTTGCCAAAGCCGAGTGGGAGAGACTCGTTGAACAGTGATTCGTGCTCCTGGCTGAAGCAAAGCTGTCCCCTCTGCTCTGTGCCACCTAACGCAGGAGAGACAGGGCAAAGAGACCCAGGCAGTCATTGTCCCTGGGCAGCAGGCTGGCAGTGTGGCTGTCATTTTTCTTCTCCATGCTGCCACCACAGCATTCAGATCGACTGCTCCTGCCTGCCCTGCAGTCCGAGGGTCGAAAGATGTACCTGCAGGAGGCAGGGCAGGGCAGGGCAGGGCAGGGCCTGGGGCAGCAGGCAGCAGGCAGCAGGCCTGCACCACCTCCTCCTATTGCACATTCTGGCTCAGGCCCCCTGCCCTGAGTGGCGGATGCACGGTAAGACGCTTTCCAGATCCAAACAGGGAGCCTACCAGTTGAATGTTGGGCTCAAGAGACAGGGAATGTGGCACTGTGTGGCTTATTCCAGAAAACACGTAATTTATGATGGGGCCAAAGCAAAAACTTCACATCTTTCACGCTTTGAGGCCTGTAGTTTACTTAGGTTTCTCCTACTCAAGTTCAAAAGATGAATTAGCCCTCTCTCCACCCCATCTGCCTAAGATAGAAAAGGTCGTGGCGCCCAGTCACATAAGCCACCCCTGCAACTGCCATGACCCCGACCCATTCAGAGCCACAGACGCCCAGGGCACGTGACAAAGTATGTAGAGAGACATCCTGGAGAGAATGTTTCTCCAGACACTCAGCCGCCGTCAGGTCACTCTGAGTAAAGCTTGCTTGACTCTCATTCTTAATCCCAGTAAAGCAGGAGGGCAGGGAGCAGTTTAACTGGCACTGCAGAGAAGAAAACTTTTGTTTTAGAAACCTCAGGAGTGGAAGAGCGGGCTGGCTTTGATGGGCAAAGCTGCAAACCCGTCACCTTCCCCGGCTGGAAAGAAGCTGGTGGGTGAAGACAAACCTAACGAAGCCAACGGCGACAACTGCAGGCTATGAGAGACGACGGGTCAAACACAGAACTGTATAAATTGTGGCACTATAGAGAGGAGAAGGTAGTCCATGACGTCGGCTGGGAGCACACCTTCACAGCAGGGCTTCCGGGAGCTGCATCTGTCCTGTCATGAGCGGCAGCATCCAGATGCATCCAAGTGGTTCTTCCCACCTTTTTCAACACCTTCTCAGTGTTGCTCATTAAATAACTATGTACACACACAAGGCTGCCTCTCTGTTACATGAGGGTCCTTCACTTGAGTTCCTGCAATGGCTTTAGAGAGTCGGCTCCAATTGCCTTTTTGGAGATTTACTGCTTGGGGCCAGGCCTGCAAGAAGAAATGGTAATATTCAGGAGGATACTATCCTATGGCCAAAGCATCCAAAAGCTAAAGCACCTGGGTCTCCATGTGCGTAACCACCTCTCCCTTGCAGGGCTGTGGGACTCGGGCAATCTGAGTTCTTGGGATGGAACCTGTCCTGTGCCTGGCTCTCCTGTCAGCCAGAGAGTCACATGTCTAGGATCTATGGGAAACAGCTCCGTACCTCCTTCTGATATGGACAGTTTTTCAAGTTCAGCTTCAAGTTCCGCATCCAAGATCCTAGGCTTAGGCACACTGTTGGTATAAAGCGTCTCGTGGGGTTTGTCAGGCAGGTCCAAAGGTTCTTTGGTGGTGTCCTGAAGGAGGATGTCCAACTCTTTCTCCAGCTCCTCACTGTCAAAATCTGGGAGAGAGATGGTGCATGAACCCCAGGAAAGAGATAACTGATGTGCCCAGGACAGCTCGGCTTTCACAGCCCAGCAGCCCCTTTGCAGGTCAGCAATCACATGAGGCATGAGGCAAAGGTACCCTCAGGCAAACTCTTTCTCTATAGGCAGAGCTGGGCTGTCGGATGGGTAGAGCCCACTGACCCCAGGAACCTGGCCCTGCTTCCCTTTCCCTGAGAGAGGACCACAAGCCAGAAGTCAGGCTGGTGATGGAGTACAGAGGACCATCACGAGAGAGGACCACAAGCCAGAAGTCAGGCTGGTGATGGAGTACAGAGGACCATCACAACAGCTGTCCAGGAGGCAACAGTAACTCCTCCAACCACCCATGCAAGGGAGCCCCAGAGAGGGACCAGGCCATGATCAGACCTATCCTGGCCCAGGAAGCGAGGTCTCTCAGAAAGGAGGGATTAAAGTCCTTGTCAACTCACCCAAACCATTGGTTACCCCACCAGCCAAGGTCTGAGAAACTTCATCCTGCGTGTCACATAGCTGTAAGAGGCAAACACAAAGCTCTGAAGGGAATGGTGGCTCTGGGCAGCTCAAGGCCTTTAGGGGAGAGGTTCAGGGCTACATGGATCTGACAGCCATGGAAACATGGGCACAGTGCTGAGTCACATTTGGAGAACTGGCCTGCATAAGTCAACCACACTCTCTACAACTTCTTTCTCATGGACCCTCCCAGGGCCCTGTACCTCTTGGATCTGATCCACAAGACTCTCCGCCTTCTCCACTGTGACATCCTTCATGGAGAGTTTCAGGGCTCCCACACCAGCTTGGTAGGCATTAAAAACCTAAAGAAAAAACCAAATGACCTGTGCGACATTTGCCAAAACAAAGACAACCTTGCTACGTTCATCTCCAAAGCTGGCTTCGGGCTTTGGCCACCTGAAGTCAATTCACTTTACACCCACAGAAGCTAAACTTTCTAACAAGAAAGGAAACCTAGGCACACCCTGGAAGAACCCAGAACTCCTTGAAACAGCAGGCCACAAGGGAGGGAGATGCAGTGTGGGAGACTGGGACCACAGGGCACGGAAGGGCGTGGCTACCATCTGGTCTGTCTGGGAGGCATAGATGCGATCCAGGATGCCTTGAACAGTGTCCAGCTTGGCGTGCAGGGCTTCAATGCGCTTCTCTGTCCTCTGCTTGGCCTTGAGAGACCTCAGTGCCTGGCGGGTATGGAAACAGACTGGGGTGGGACATGGTAGGCCACGAGATGAAAGCAAGACATCCCGCAAGAGCAAAACCACAAGAGCACCCCAGGCCTTCTGTCCGTAGATTACGTTGTGGTGCCTGAGCCACCTGCAGATGCTGCTCCCTGAACCCCAATCAGGCTGTCTCTGAACTGCTGGGCCCCTGAGAGCTGGGGATGCCACTCTAAGGCGGCAGGAGAAGAGAACCTACCAGCTGCTTCTTTCCTGCTCGGCACGCCCGGCGGGCTTCCTCTTTGCACCTGTGGGATGGAGGAGAGATGAAGGTGACTGTGCTCTGGCAGAGGCTCCGAGAATGCTTGAGGGCACTTAGTGAAAGCAGCTGAAGGCCTGCAGGTCACCAATTCCTTAGACTGCCACGGTGATGGCCAACTACCCTCTCCTAGACTCTGAAAACAAGTTTCAATAGAGGCTTCAGCATCTGTCTGTGGCAAGGCAAGGTGATCCAAGCCCAAAGGTGAGAGAATTACAGACACATTTGTCCACTGCAAGCATGGCGTTGGTTCCTGTACGTTAAAGACCGTGGACGTGTCTCTGAGCCTCCCCACACTCCAGTATTTCTTTGAGAGATGCAGTGAAGCATTCTAATTCGGTATGATTGTCTTCCACACTGGGAAGTGTCTTTGGCTACTACTAAGGATCCCTGTAGAAGCACCCCAAAGAAAGAGCAAGAGACCCTTAAAGAGGTCCTATGAAGGCACAGACCCACTTTACTATCTCCCCACCCCTAGGACAACACATTGTTGTTAACAATTGTGATTGCCAGAGAAACAAGTAGCCATTTTTTTCCCTTTATTTTCTGCTTTAGGAGTGTTCTGCAAGAAATAAGTAATAAGTAACTTATAAGTAACTGTTTTGGCAGTGCTAGGGGCAAACCCATGGCTTAGCTTTCACTAGATGAGCACTCTTATGAATGGGTATATACTCCCAGCCTTTTTTCTTTCTTTTTAAATTATTTTTTATTTCTTTGGTTTTCTTTCTTGAAAAGACCCATTGTGCAGGCGCTGCAGGCCAGTCAGGCAGGAAGAGATTACCTCTCAGACTCTTGGGATAAAGACTCCACCTTTCGAGAGAGGAGCTGCTCGCTCTGCATCAGCTGGTATACGCCGACGTCCACGTCATTGACAGGTGACACCTTGGCGTGTGGCCCCCTGGCAAACTTCACAATCTGGAAGACAGGGACAAATTACTAAGAAAGTACTGCTGTCCCTACCACACATTCTGAGGAAGTCACAACCAGACCTGCGGTGGTGGACATCTGAGTGCAGATTAAGTCCCTGTGAGTCCATGCATACACACGTGCACACGCATGCACGCACACCCTTGGACAGGCGCGCTTCCACACCTTCTCTCCGTTCTGTTCCAAGACTGTGACTCTCTTCTCCTTCTGCAGCTGCAGCAGTACCAGGTAGAAGGTCCTCTCGTCTGGGCAGGAGTTGGCGCACAGCGTGCTGAGCTCTGACAGGGCTACCACAGGGTGAGAGGAGAGGGGCGAGCTCTGGTAGAGGCGATACACCTCCTCAGCCTTCTCCTGCACGGAAGACAAGGAGAGTCACGGCCCTGCTTACCGCCACAGGACACACAAACCTTGATTCTGAGTTTCAGAGCTGTGAGCCCACAACGTTAAGACCTGGGGAGTACTGATCCCATGCCAGTGCCAGCCTTGGAAAGTGGCCTCGGGAGATGGCTCAGTTGGAAAAGTGCCTGCGGGGCAAGCATAAGACTTGAGTTTGAATGGCCAGCACCCAGATAAAAGCCAGGCACGGCAGCACTTATCTGTAACCCCAGCACTGGTGTGGCCAAGACAGGCAGATGTCTAAAGCTCATGGGCTAGCCAGCTTCGCCAACAGTGCGCTCCACGTCCAGTGAAAGACTATCTCAAAAACTAAGGTGGAGCCAGTGAGCTGACTGGGCAGGTAAGGGGCCTGGCTACCAAGCCTGGTAATTCGGACTCGCATGGTGGAGGGGGAGAACTGATCCCCACAGACTGTTCTGAACCCTACAGGTACACCATAGTGTATGTACACACACACACACACACACACACACACACACACACACACACACACAAGTGTGCAGACTAAATGTAAAAAAACCCATATAGGTGGAGAACATCCAATGTCAATCTCTGTACTTCACACACATGCATACACACTTGTGCACATACATGAATATCTATGTATACTACACACACACACACACACACACACACACACACACAGGAAAAGGATTTATAAATTTCATACTTCTTAAACTTTGGGAGAGAGTGGTGACTGCATCAAACAAGATGCACAAAGTGGCAGCTCCATGCTTGCATGTCCCCTGGGGCTGCACATGGCTGCATCTACCTGGCCTGAGGCTCCTCGCAGGAGAAATAAGTAGAGGACAGAGTGGAACCAGCTGTGATCCAGAGCCCAAGCTCACTTCCAGCTTAGCCCAGGACCCTGCACCTGCCAGTCTCCCAGATCCTCAGCTTCTTGCCCATGATCTGAGAAGATGATGCTAAATCAATCCCCTTTCCGTGCTGGCTTCTCCATTTATGTGAAACTGCAGATGTGAATGTTATTATGCCTGTATAAAGAGTCAAGAGGCACAGCACGTGACAGGCAGGCTGCGCTGGTGAGAAGACTAAGAAACAGGCATGCTCAGAAGCAGTGCCACTCTCCCACAGACACGGGAACTCAGAGGGGTCTTAAAAGCAAAATGAAGTGCAGAAGGTGAATCACTATGAAGTGACAGAGATGGAGAGCTGACTAAGAACAGGCAGTCCTGGCCAGAGTGAGCTCACATGGCGCGTGTGTGTGTGTGTGTGTGTGTGTGTGTGTGTGTGTGTGTGTGTGTGTAAGGTGGCGAGAAGAGCGGAACTTGGATACTGTATAAAGTGACAGCTCCCCTCCTGTCCGTTCTTTCTTCTGCAGAGGATGGGCCATCACTGAGGACCTGCCATGGCTAAACTGCAAACAGCTGGCAAAAGATGGCTGAAGAGTGAGGGTTGGAGGCAGGGAAGCCATTGATGCAAGAAGAGACATCACTACCCAGCCCCGGCCCCCAAGAGGACAGCGTTTGGGACAGAGAGATGGGTAGATCCCAGCAGCAGCCCACGGTGTCTGAGCACGGACTGATGAGAAGGGAGCTGCTATGGCTGGGCGGCTCATATACAAGAACGCAGGAGATGCCTGTCTAAACACCAAATGTTCCACTTTGGACAAGCTGGTTAGGTTAGAGACATCTAAACAAACACAATCAGATGTGCAAGGCTGAAGTTCAGAGGAGGCGGTAGGAGAGCAAGGAAAGCGCAAGTCCCCAGCTCGCAGAGGGCTGTCAAGATCACCAGTGGAAAGCAGCAAACTGAAGGAAGACTAATGTGGAAGCAGTGAGTGACCCACACGGCCCACAGAACCCACAGCTCACTGTGAACAAGGGAGTGGTACGATTATAAGAAGCAAGTCGTCTCACTGCAGAACTATGAATGTCTGTACATGACATCATGAGGGCTGGTGAGCTAGCCCAGCAGGTAATTATTCTGTATGTGTGTGTACATGTATGTGGAGCCCAGAGGTAGATATGAGGTATATTCTGCAACCACTCTCCACCTTATATTTTCAAGACTGGTATAGAATTGAGCTAGGCTGGATGGCCAGCCAGCCTCAGAGATCCTCTAGTCCCTGCTTCAGGGCGCTAGAATTACAGGTGTTAGCCTCTGCACACGGCGTTTTGTGGGGATCCTATAGATCCAACTCAGGTCCGAACTTAACCAACTGAGCGGTCTCCCTAGCCCCTAGTTGGGCAATTATTTCTGTTAAAAATGTAAAAGGCACAGAACTACAGAACTACACAGATGTACGTGCACAAGCCTAGCAAAGATGGAAAAGCAAGAGAAACTAGTGCTTCAAAACCCACTTGTAGGATAGCCACACATAAATGGTGGCAGATGGATCCACAGATTACCGTATAGCTGTCAGAAAGATGAACTAGATTTACACCATGTAGGACCTGGAAAGACACTCCCAGCACAGTGAAGTGGAAAGAAAAACAAGCTATGGAGTGACTTTATTTCTAGAAAAACAATGGAGTGGAGTGGATACACATAGGTGTAAATTCATTCATTCATTCAGCAAATATGTATTAATTACTATATACTAGACATCTCCCAGGGTCTTAAAGTTCATGGAATCCCTGTTAATAGGACAGTCAGACAATAAACAAATAAACATGTAGGCTTTTTCACTTAGTAGTGAATGCTAACAAGAAAATTAAATGTGTGTGGAGAGATGGCTCAGCAGGTTAAAGTGGTTGAATGCAAGCCTGATGACCTGAGTCTGACTGTCAGGAACCTAAGCAAAAAGCCAGACTTGATGGCATGCACCTGTCGTCCCAGTTCCCCTAATCAGGGTGGGGAAGTGAACATAGTAGAGCTGCCTGGAAGCTGGTGGGCCAGCCAGCCTGGAGGTCACAGTGGGGCAGGGACAAAGGAATTCTGCATCAAAAGAAGGTGGCAGGAGAGAACCAACTCTGAAAAGTTGTCCTCTGACCTCCACACACGCACCATAAATATCTACACACACACACACACACACACACACACACACACACACACACACACCACGCACATGCATTATCATACATATATATCAATACTAAAAAGAATTTTGTACATCAAACAACACTATAAAAAATATAATTAAAAGAAAGCAGCAGATTAGTAAGAAAAATGTTAAGTCAAGCAGTGGTGGCATATGCCTTTAAATCCCAGCACTAGGGAGGTAGAGGCAGGGCTATGAAGAGAAACCCTGTCTTGAAAAACCAAGAAGACAGAAACAAAAACCAAAAAGAAAAATGTGTTTAGGCTTTGTCACCTTTACCTCTGATGGCCTGCCATACTGTGTGTACAACACACCCCCAGAAATGTGTCAACTTCCCACAGTCCTTCCCCAGCATCTGGGGCACCTGCCCGTCATCTCACTTGGCCTTGTGCCAGAGACATGAAATTTTGTGCACTTGCCTGAGTCTTAATGCTCCAGATATAAGACATTAATGCTGACATCATCACTACGGGGTCAAAGTGAAGATCAGTGAGGACTGAACAGCTAGAAGTCCCAAGGTGACAAAGGGTAATGTAACTGTCACAAAGCCATTATGGCTTACTTATCCCAGATGCTTGCCTGCTGTCCATCCATCTGTCTATGTGTGTGTGTGTGTGTGTGTGTGTGTGTGTGTGTGTATGCACACACGTGTGTCACAAACCATGCCTGGGCCAGCACCATCAATGCCACTGTGACTAACATAACATGCTCTCCTACCAAGGTATGCTTGGAGATCCGCAAAGGTGCTAGTCCATGGGAACCAGGGGAGGCTTGATGCTCGTTGGTGATACTGTAATTGTACATCTTAAGAAGTCTCAATCTGTGGCAACCCTGAAGAAACTACTCAGGCTGCCAGTGTCTGTAAATGGAGACAAACTGGCAGCATTTTGGATGCAAAAAAAAAAGGTTAGAAGAAAAGATGTCATCCCAGGGCAGGGTGGAGAAAACTAGCTGGAAATTGCTGAAGGCATCCAGTTTGACCAAAGGTAAATTCTCTATGCTTTATCAATGCATCAGAAGGTCAAATGTGGTTTCCAGGACAATTATGTTCTACTGCATGAAAAGAAAATGTCTAGCACTAGCCCACTGCCCTCTGCTTACCAGAGACTCCCAGCACGCTCACTGGAGATGCTATGGAAAGGCTTTACCTAGGCCAAAAGCTGGTCCCCAGGCTGGAGCAGGCACAGCTCTGGCTTTTGTAACAACCTGAAAGGATCAGCTTTAAGACATGACTACTGGAAAGAAGGGGAGCTGCCCCCAAATCATGGAGGTGTTCATCCTTACGACTTACGGCTCATCTGTAACCCCAGCACCTATGTCAAAACACAGGTGTTGGGATGCCAGAACCACCTGGAAGCTTGTTCGTGTACACAGCGCAGCAGCAGAAACAAGAGAGACTCTGCCTCAAAGCAAGCTGAAAGCAGAGATCCAAATCCCCAAAAGTTGGCCTCTTGCCTGCCATGTGTGCTGTGGTGTGTACACATCTGCCCGAACACATGCACACATCTGCAAACACAAATAAGAAATCTTTATATAAAAGAAAATCTGGAAAGGTCACTGACACCGGGAGTACTGCCGTGCTTTTGAAAGGAGAAGGTAAGGAAGCTCATTGGGAAAAAAAAAAAATTCAAGAAATCACTGAGCAAGAAGGCTTCACAAGTCATGAATCTAAGACAAAACCAGATGAGTGGCTGGCAGGCTTTCAGACAGCTGGGTGCACTGGGGTGGGGGTGGGGGCGCACATGGGACATGGAAGTGAAAGAAAGGAAGGCAGTTTGGAGGCTGGGAGATGCTGTGCTCTGCTCTGGTGCATTCTAGCCTGCTGACGTGAGGCCTGCTAATAAAGACTAAAAATATCACCTAGCAATTAGAACCCTCAAAATCCCTGCAATGGAGTTATCAAGAATGCAGACAATGAGAGACCTGTAATACGAGGGACCTGTAATACCTGAGGAAACTCTGCACGGTCCCTCAGAACCCTGGGTCGGAGAGGCTAGGCTGTTGGCTATGGTGCTGTGCTCAGAGATTGTGTGAACACAAGAGAAAAGGGAATCACAGACCCAGTGAAAGAACCTTTACTGGACGTAGCTAGGGAAGCCTCTGTTAAAAATAGCAGAGCCCAGAGTCAGGTGTGGTGGGGCATGCCTTTAATCCCAGCACTCGAGAGGCAGAGGCAGAGGCAGAGGCAGAGGCAGAGGTAGGCGAATTGATTTGAGTTCAAGGCCAGCCTGGTCTACACAGAAAGAGAGTTCCAGGACAGTCAGAGCTACAAAGAGAAACCCTGTCTCAAAAAAACAAAACAAAACAAAAACAAACAAACAAACAAAAAACAATAGCAGAGTCCTAAAAAAATTAATTAATAAAATAAAAAAGGACGCTAGAACAGTTACAATGGTGGTAGGATGGGCAGTAACATGGGAGGGAGCGTATTCTAAATCCTAGAATCACAATTCACCATTTTTGTTTTGTTTTGTTGTTTTGGTTTCCTTTTCTTTTCTTTCCTTTCCTTTTTTTTCGGAGATAGGGTTTCTCTGTGTAGCCTTGGCTGTCCTGGACTCGCTTTGTAGACCAGGCTGGCCTTGAACTCACAGAGATCTGCCTGCCTCTGCCTTCCAAGTGCTGGGATTAAAGGCATGCACCACCACGCCTGGCGTTGTTTTGGTTTTTAAGACAGGTTTATCTGTGTAGCCTTGGCTGGCCTGGAACTCACTCTGTAGAGCAGGCTGGTCTCGAACTCAGAGATCCATTTGCCTTTGCCTCTAGGATTAAAGGGATGCACCACCACAGCCCAATGTAATTTGCCATTCTTAATGATTTGGGACAGAAAGCTCAAAGCAGAGATCCTCAGCACGGACTTCAGAGAAGTCAGCTGAAGACAATGACCGAGGAAAAGGCTGGCGGGTGCACAAGGAAATCACAACTACCAGATAAAGTCAAGAGGAGCCTTTCTGTGTGGCGGAAGAGTGACTGTGGAAAATGGTCGCTACAATGTCATGACAACCTTTGTAGAACAAAACTTTGTGTAACATTTTTTAAGCGGACTGAGAGTGATAGAGTGTTTGCCTAACATGCACAAAGCCCTAGGTTCAGTCCCCAGTCCTGGAGGAAGTGAGAGCGCCCACAGGTTAAGGCTGCCGAGCCAAGCCTGATGACCTGCGTCCCGTCCCTGGGACCCACACAGTAAATGAGGAGAAGTACCCTGCCAGCTGTCCTCTGACCTCCGCTTGCATGAATAGAGAAAGCCCTCACCCACCCCTGCCAATAAATAAACACAGTGAAAATGTAAAGTAACAAACGAGATCTGGACATACCTGTATGCACACATAGAAATGGGCAAGGAACATACCCAAAGTAGCGATGGGAAACAGAAAGGAAACTTACTTCTTTGTACCTTTTTTTCCCTTTCTGGCTGATTCCTTTGTCTAGCCTTGGGAAGATCAGCGTTCCCAACATGCTCTTCCCTATAAGCTCCCTTTTCTTCTTTACCCAACAAGAGAGATCAGGATTCACCACATATTTGAAGTCAGGTGCCACCAAACGGAACGTGACGTGTCTGCTTAGTAATGGGAGGTGGCACAGAGCCACTACTGTGCCCCCTGACCTCTAAGCCTGCTTCTCTATGACACAGCATTAGACTGAATACCATTGCTTTAGGAAGTGACTGCCTAACTCCTGTGTGGAACAGGGGAGCGGCTCCAGGGCTGCCCAGGACTCTGAGGTTGCGTCTGTCCTACAGTCAGCACATGGCCAGGGCTGGAGGAAAAGGTAGCATGTGAAGAAGCTGACTGGGCAGCACGGTGAGAAGGGATGGCACCTGGTGGCCTCATCTAGGCAGAAGAGAGGCAACAGTGATAAGCAAGCTACTGGGGAGTTGGAGGGGAAAGCGTGATCAGAGGGCAGGAAACCAGAGCTCAGGAAGAAGGGCCGAGCTAGAGCTCCGTAGCAGAGCGCTTGCCCAATGCTCACAAAGCCTTACGTATGCACTATATATATGTGTGTGTGTGTGTGTGTGTTAATAAAAAATTCAGGGATGTTCTCACCAGTAAATTAGGGCAAAGCACACCCTAAATTATACCTTATCATTAACCCCCTCAACTGTCAGGAAGTGATCAGCTGTCTGCTATTGACAATCCTAGGCAAAGCTCACCCTTGAGATGTAAAATCAACCCAATGAATACGTAAGCCTACAGAGTTCGGAGCATGTAACCCAAGGGTCCCATGTCCCCCACCCCCCCCCCACCCCCCGCTCTGCATAACCCACCTTCAGCAGCTCCATGGCCACGAGTACCTCCTCGGCTGGAACTTTGTTATCCCCCAGCATGTTAGAAAGAGTCCACTTGAGGGGCTTCAGCAGGAAGACTCCAACCCCCCAGGAGATCCAGCTGCTGTCCACACTGGCCATGAAATCTGATTCTCGCTGCAGCTCACCTCGACTGCAGAGAAAGAGAGAGAAAGAGGCATGTAGGGACATGTAATGCAGTGGCCTGTCCTGGTCCATAGTTGCCCCTTTACCACCATCATCATCCTCACCACATCTACTCTGTACCAGCTACTAGGAGCAGCATCACCTGTACTCCAGTGCTCAACATCCCAATCACTTTGCACAACCGATGGCATCACCAGCACATTAACCAGGGAGGAGACTGAGGATCTAAGAAGGTAAAGAAGGCCGGATGACACCCAGTTTGTCTGGCTCCAAAAATGCAAGTGACACTAAGACAACAGAGACACAAAAGGTTTGTTTCACTGGGCCTATGTGGAGGTTTCCTTTTACCAACAGGCCTGGAAGCAAGCAAACGAAAACCCCTGTGCATACGCAGACCCAAGGAAGAAAGCAAAGCTACCTAGATGGGGGTTTTACGCTGCCTCTAAGCTAGGTTGGAAGCGAGATGTATTTCCTAGTGGTGGTAACAACAGTGGCCAAGTCTACAAAGTGCTTGCCATGGACAGCTGCTGGTGAGGGCTGTGTAAAGAGCCTCAAGTTTTCACAAGCAACCTACATGATGTTACCACAGTGTAATTTGGTAATTGGTCGAACTAAGGCTTACAGCTGGCATCTGTATCCTATGCAGGAGCCACAATTAAGGAAATAGTAAAACCAGGATCTGGGCACAACCGTGTGGTCCTCGAGCAAAGTTGTCGACTTGCGGATATCGAATCAGCACAAGTGCCAGGAGGGAAATTCCAAGGTGTCGACAGTCTCTGGATTTGGACACGATCCATGACTGTCCTGTATCAGGAGGCCCATTTTGGTTTTGTCTCTCACTGACTTAACTGTTTCCCAATTGGGGCATCAGGTAAAACCTTTTCCACAGCACACTTTCTCAGAAGAGAAGCTCGGAAAGGTTTCTTAGGTCAACATCAGGCAAAGAAAAGTATTGGATACGGAAGTCAATGGTGACTGTGCAATGAGAAAGCATCATGCTAAACAAACACAAGTCCTTTGGTTTTCTCTTTATTCACCAAAAGAGACAAGGCGCTAGGCTGGGCAGGGCATAACACATACAGTGTGAAACAAAAACGATTTAGAATCCAGAGGAGGGATCCAGTCCTGGGGTTACTCTAACCTTGATCACTCTGAGATTCTGTCTCTTACTTTCAATGACAATAACTGTATTGTGTTGCCCTGGATTAAGAAAAGGCCAGAGAACGGAGTATGACAGTATCTGAAAACCATGCAGTAGCATCCATCTATTAGCTTTGTCACCTCTTCAAGCACGCCCTGTCACACACTGTACCTGTCACACACCTTTATCACCTTAACCCCATCCAGAGGCCCCAGATATCCAGTTAAAATCTCCTCTCCTCTGGTCCAAAATAGTCTCAGTCCTGGACATACCAGGAAAGGCTACTCCCTACGACCTGTGATAGAGTTCTCTTGTGAAGATGACTACAACCCCACGAGGGCTCGCTCCTTGGCTCCGTTCTTTCCTAGCTCAAAGTCCCCATCTCGGAGCTCTGCTGCAGAGGTAATTCAAATCTGGAGGTCCTGTTGAAATAACGGCATAACGGGATCCCAGTTCAAGCGTCCCGCCGACACCTCTGCCAGGATGGTTCTCGTCTGGACCACTGCGACTATCCCAGTCACTCCTGCCACCCCGACCCCTTTTTCTCGCTCTCGCTCTTTCTCTCTCTCCGTGGAGCTGCCTCCTCCACCCACTGAACAAACCCTGGACGCTAATCTGGGCTGTCAAAGGGCAGGTCTGATGTCAGCCCTGGGGAGCCGCCCCCACCCCCACCCCCCAGCCTGGCCCGCTCCACCCGGGTCCTCACCGCAGCAGGTCCTGCAGCACCGTGGCCAGCCCCAGGGGGACACTGCCCTTGCGCTGGAAGGCCTCCTGCAAGTCCCGCAGACGCAGGCGCACCACCCCTTGGCGGCGGCTGTGGCTCAGCACCAACGGCGCCCAGAAGCCCATCTTGCTGTCCCAGTCGGTGCTGTTCACCTCGCGACTCCTCTTGAAGGCAGAGAACAAGAAAGACATGCGCTCCTCATCTTCCTCCCACTCGGGCGGCAGGAGGCCCGCCGGGTCTCCCCCGGTCGGGGCCTGGGCCTCCCGCTCCGGGGACCACATCGGAACCCCAGCCCCGCCAAGGAACCGAACACAAGCCTGGCCCGGGTCCCCTTCCGCCCCAGGTCCCTCTCGGCTTCCGTCGTTCCTTCACGCCCTCCTCCTCAGCCATCACGTCACCGCCGCCGCCAGGGTGATAAAAGTCCCGCAAGTCTTCAGGGCGCAGGCGTAGCGCTGCATTCATTTGGCCAGGAGGGGGAGACGAGGGCGTGCTCGCCAGAGAGACGCAGAACGCAGGCGCAGAACCTTTCTTCCTTGGCCTTTGTGCGACAAGAAGTGTTTTGCGCGTGCGCCGCAACCATAGAGTTTGGCCAAGCGCTGTAGAGCGGCAAACAATTGCGCTTTCTCAGGTGGTTTGGGTTTAAGGTAGCCGGCCGGACTGGAGATACGGCAGCGGCAGGTGGATGTCCAGCCTTAGATCTGTTTTACCGCTCCTAGCCCAAGGGCTTTTATATTAAACTAATGTCCACGATGCCTTCCTTTCACTAGAATATCAGCCGAAAAGCTCCGTGACAGTGCACACATTTTTACGACTACATACGCTTCTTTTCACTTTCTTCCCGCCCTTCTGCTCTGGAGTGTCCGTTTTCTTCTGGAAATCCTTATTCTCCCCGGGTCCTTTAAAAAGCCAGCATCAGTCCGACTCTTCCCCTGAAGCCCCAGCTGCCCTGGCTACCAGTTTAGCGTCTATCTCCAACTCCTGCTTCTTCGAAGGAGGGGCAGACAGCGATGCAGATGTCTTGCAATGACAGTGGTACTCCAGAAGATACTTTATAGACCGAAAGGCACTTAAACCTTGCTGTTTAATTACTTTTCAGTCTTAAAAGTCTTACAAAATCTGCTCAGTGTTAAGAATAAATTGTTTTGGCGATGGTGGTAGTGTTGGGCTGTTCTCACTCAAAAGACCAGGATGAGCTCTTTATGAATTTGAAGTTTTTCTTGAGCTACACGGACCCGACCTAGGGCATGCACTGTTGTGACTACAAGTCTTTACAAAACCGGTAAAGACAGGTTTATAAAAAGAGAAACTAGAGGTTCCTACTTCCGTTGACGCGGTAGCTGTTGGCAAGCACGACAGGATATGAACTTTTAACAAAAATGGGGCACAGCTGTATTACCGTGGCTTCTCTGTTTGATCGGGGAGCAGAAAGCCTTAGGGTTACAGAAGCGAGACAATGCAGGTTAGTAATGGTTCCCATAAGTACCGTGTATGCCTAAGGGTCAGGCTGACCTTAACTTTAGCCCGAGGTTCAGTCAGCATTAGTGAACGTGTTCTTTTCTTTTCACTGGCGGTGGGTTTTCCTGTGCTGGGGCACCTCCTACATGCTGAACAAGCAAAACACTCTGCCACTGAAAAATACTGATTTTTAAAAAATATTTTTAATTTTAAAAATATGTTTAAGAGTTTTCCTGCTTGAGTGTTAAGTGCACTGCGTACATGCAGTACCCGCAGAGGCCACAAGAGGGAGGAGGAACTCCTGGAATTGCAGTTACTGTGGCGAGCTGACCTGTGGGTGACGGTAACCTTAAATTCTAAACCCTTTCAGAGTTTACAGTAGTTGAAACAGTATTAGGGTGAATTTTCATAAGCACTGAATTTTAATAAAGTGTAATAAGCATTTTGAAGGAGGATGAATTCTGTGTGTTCAAAATATCTCACTGAACACTTTTTTACGAATACATTCCACATAGTGCTCTTAGTAAGCTTGTAGGGTAAGTTTCCCCACTTTCCCTGTTTTTATGGAAGAGGACGCTGAGACAGACTTGGTCGTGGACGCCTTTAATCCAGGCACTCAGCAAGCAGAGGAAGGTGTATCTTTGAATTTCGAGGCCAGCTGATCAACAGAGTGAGTTCCAGGACAGCCAGAGCTACACAGAGAAATGGTGTGTGTGTGTGTGTGTGTGTGTGTGTGTGTGTGTGTGTGTGTGTGTGTGAGAGAGAGAGAGAGAGAGAGAGAGAGAGAGAGAGAGAGAGAGAGACAGAGAGACAGAGAGAGACAGAGAGAGACAGAGACAGAGACAGAGACAGAGAGACAGAGAGACAGAGAGACAGAGACAAACAGACAGACAGATAGACAGAGGCAGAGAGAGACACAGAGAGAGAGACAGGGACAGGGATAGAGAGTGAAGAGAGGAGAGAGGTGGAGGGAAAGGAGGAGAGGAGAGAGGAAAGTGAGAGGCAAAGAAGAGAGAGAGGAAAAGAGAGTAAAGAGAGGGAGGAGAGGGAGAGAGGAGAGGGAGGGAGAGAGGACAGACTGGGGGGGGGGGGAAGGAGATGGGCAGAAAGGAGAGAAGGGGAGAAGAGAAGCAGAGGTGGAAAGGTGAGAGGAGAGAGGAGAGTGAAAGAGAGAGAGCAAGACAGCTCTCGCTGAGTATTATTAAATCTAGCAAAACAAATCTATACCGTGCCACCTGTTGTTCCCTGAAGGAAAGTAGGTTTTCTCAACCTGGCTAAGGGTTGAGACTTTTGCCAGAGAGCAAATAGATGTCTCTGGGACTGCTTGCTTCTGAAAACTCCACTGCATTTGACCCTTCCAGGCAGAAAGGTTGGCTCTTCTGAAAGGCTGAAAAGATAATGGGGAACAGTCAGTAGAGCTGAGGACCATGGGTACAAATCTCTGAAACTGATCTTAAATACATCCCCTCTAGATTGGTTCTTCTGGCTGTTTCGTGCCCTGCATTTTGCCTTTGTCTGTCTTAGTAACAGCTTGACTCCAGGCAGGCAGATTCCCCCTGAGAGTCACTCTCTCGCAACTCTCAACTATTACCATAAGATTTCTAAGTTTGTGGTGCGTGTGGTGGCGCACACCTTTAATCCCTGCACTCGGGAGGCAGAGGCAGGTGGATCACTGTGAGTTCGAGGCTAGCCTGGTCTACAAGTGAGTCTAAGACAGCCAAGGCTAACAAAGAGAAACCCTATCTTGGAGAGAGAGAGAGAGAGAGAGAGAGAGAGAGAGAGGAGAGAGAGAGAGAGAGAAGAAGGAAGAAGAAGAAGAAGAAGAAGAAGAAGAAGAAGAAGAAGAAGAAGAAGAAGAAAGGAAGAAAGGAAGAAAAAAGAAAAAAATGCCAACACTTGGGCAGCAGAGGCAGGCAGATTGCTGTGAGTTCGAGGCCAGCTTGGTCTACAAAAGGGAGTCCAGGATAGCCAGGACTGTTACACCTATTAAAAAAAAAACAATTTCTAAGTTATGAGCATAAGGGTTTTCCTAGTACACATACTCTTTCTCTCATGAATCTGCCACAGGTAGGAAAGTGACCATAGGAACCTTTATTCTGAGACTGAAGAATGCAATTTTTCACCTCCATGAGCTCTACCGTGGCAATGATATTTATTTGCTGATGTCATAGATACTTAAATATATCAAAGTCTATCATTTATAGCATAAGAATATTTAGGTATAATATGCTGACAGAACAATTATATTTTTTATTTATATGAATAGATTATTTGTTTCTCAGATGTTTTGAACTCAAACTGGCTTAAATTAAATTCTGTTAATGCTTGAACAGTTTTTAAAAATCTTATATTGAAGATATTATCTTGTTTCTTTTTTTTTTTTTTTAAGGCATCCTAACCATTATTACTGCCCATCAACTCATGACCATGACTTTCTCGAATAACACAGTAGCCATTTGGCACGCTGACTGTCCAGTTGGCCCATTTAAAGTCTCAGTATGGGGCCAGGAAGGTGATCTGGTGGGTAAAAGCATTGGCCACACAAGCATGAGCACTTGAGTTCAAATTCCCCCATAAAGCCAGGCAGCTATCTCAAACAAGGTTGTCCTCCGGCCTCCACACTTACACCGTGGCATGCTTGTGCCCACATAGATGTGGTTTAAAATAATTTCTCACTGATAAGTATAATAATAAAAGATCACTACCTTCCCTCTCCGTCTTCTCCTTCAAATCATTCTTTAGTGTAAGAGACTTAGAAACCATCACTTCATCCTAATGAGTTAAAAAGTAAACAAATAGGGCTGTGGTGTTGGCTCCGTGGTTAAAAGCACTTGTTTCTCTTGTTGAGGACCTGGGATCAGTTCCCAGCACCCACATGGTGGACATAGTTCAAGATCAATGGGATCTGATGCTCTCTTCTAACCTTCAAAGGTACCAGGCACATATGTGTTACACATATATACATATAGGCAAAGCACTCAGACACAAAAGTAAATCAACCTAAAGAAGAACAAACTCAAACAACTTTGTAGGGAATTGGGGAGACAGGTCAGTTGGTAAAGTGGGTGTCATGCAAACATGGTAATCTGATATTGAGCCCCAGAACTCACGTTTAAAAAAATCCAGGTTCAGAGGCACATGCTTATAATCTCATCACGAGGGAGACAGAATCAAGTAAATCCTCAGGGCTAGCTGGTAGCTTAGGCAGCTGGTAAGTTCTGAGCTAATGAGAGACCCTATCTCAGAGACAAAAACAAAAACCCCAGGTGGATTGCTCCTGAGAACCAATACCACAGTTGGCCTTTGACCTGAACACATATGGACACTATATAATGTACATACAACCACATACACACATGTACTCACATGAACACACATTCACAGGCTCACATCTACAAAACAACTACCAATAACAAAAACAAAACAAAAAGTGAAAGAAAAAAAAAACAAAACAATTCACAACTCTCCATGAGCACTATTAGGAATCTATACACTCAGGGTGGCTATTTGGCTATTGGCCCTGGATCCACTTTGCCTATATTCCTAACGTTCTCTGTGTGGTTTCTATGCACAGAGATCTGACAGAGAGGTGGAAAGAATGTAAGACTCCCAGGATGCCGAGGAGTTCTGTGAAATGCTCTTTGGAGTACAGGACACGTCCATTGCCCTTGTGAACTCACCACAGCTGTGGCTACCTGCACACCATCAAGCCAACATTGCAACAGGTGGGACTAATTGGATTCTGTGGGTTACTACCCAAATAAGGAGAGGGTATTAAGAAGGTAGAAGGTGTTTGTTGGAGGTGTTTAAGGGGGAGAAGAAGGGGAAAGGAGGAGTTGGGGTGCACATGATCAAGATGCATACAAGAAATTATCAAAGAATAAATAAAAGATATTCCTGTTTTAAACAAAGAGAGAGAAATGGTTATTTGGAATCAGTTAGTATAGTGCCAAGAAATTATTGGCTTTTTCTTATAATCATTCTAATCTGAAACTTTGTTATAACCCATTATTGGTACCAGTTTTGTACTGACGATGATGATTCATGTGTGTGTACATGTCCATATGTGCACATGTGAAGGCATGGTTACATGTTGTGTATGCATACATATAAGGCCATAGGTTGACACTGAATGGCTTCTTCAGTAGCTCTCCACCTCATTTTTCACCACCTTCCCAGTGAATTTTCCAGTAATACCCAGGTGTATTACTCAGGGTTCTCTAGACTAAGAGAACACACACACACACACATTCATTATACACACATATGTGGGATATGTGTGTGTGTGTGTGTGTGTGTGTGTGTGTGTGTGTGTGTGGTTTATTAGAAGGACTTACAGGCTGTGGTCTAGCTAATTCAACAATGGTGGCTTTGAATGCAAAGTCCAAGAATCCAGTAGTTTCTCAGTCTATGAGGCTGGATGTCTCAGCTGGTCTGCAGAATTTGATGGAATCCTGAAGAACTAGGCTCCAATGCCAGTGAAGGAATGGACTTGCAAGCTGGCAAGAGCAAGCACATCCTTATATAGGTTTCCAGGAGAAGGCATGGCCCAGGTTAGATCGGGATTAAAGATCTGGTCTAATGGTGTGTCTCCCTACCTCAAAGATCTGGATTAGAGGTGGACCTTCCCACTTCAAATTAAGCAGAAACCCCTCAATGGTATGCCCTCAATTTTGGGGTTCTGAGATGTAGTAAAGTTGACAACCCAGAATAGCCACCACAAGTCTACCCTTTGTCAACTTAACATATAATCATATCTATTTATGCCATGATTAATTTCAAATGAAAACAATAACCAGACCATAATAATGACTAAACATTATAGCTATCCCGTGTATAATTGCAAATGAATTATATATTTAACCAGGCCATAATAACACATTAGAAGTTTAAAATAGGTTGCAATGTCCCTTGAGGGACATTATTTTAGTATCTTAAACTTAAATATGGTAAGCATTGATGTTCTCTTAATTGATGTTATACCACATGATAAGGAAACTAAGGAAAGAAAACACAAGTATCTGTGCAAACACATTCTTAACAAAATATGAAAGAAGCACTCATATCAATTATAATCCTCTTTCTGCAGCTGGTCACGTAGCCTTAACTGCTATTTATGACTATTTTTCTTCTCTTACTCATTCTGTAGTTCCTCCATCTCAAGCCAGCACCTCAGCACATCTTGGCTCTTTTCCTAGAGCAGTGACTCATACCTTCGTCCCTGAAAGGTCTGTGCCCTTTGTCACCCTGCCTGGATTACTAGCCCATTGGAGTTTCCCACTGACTTTAATAACAGGACATGTTACTACCAACAGGTGCCCAAAAGGTCTCCTGTCTCCAGACATCATCTTTCTTACCTCCACTGTGGAGAAACAATTCAGTGTCTCCATGGTAATCTGAATCAATCACCCCTCCTAACACTGTGATTCCTTTATTAGCCTGTTGGCTTGAGGGCATCAGAAGCCCAAAGTGGCTGGGGATGGGGCGGGGCGGTGTCTGAGCTGCCATTTCAATGGAATGTTGGCTGAGGCTCCTGATAGGAGCACTATCCTCTCTGGAACCAAAATTTCTAGGCCAGCAGAACTTAAGGTTGCAGGAACAGGAAGCAAAATTTCTCCTAGTGGGCCACTGGGGGCGACAGTGAGTGGAACTGTTATTCCCTTTTCCACCTGTTGATTCTTGGACCATATTCTGGACACTGATGCAAAGCATACACTGCCTTCTGGAGAGCCCTGCCCCAGCTGGTGCCATCTAACTGGCTCTGAACTATGTTTTCAAAAGACCATTCCGTCTTTCTGTCAGGCCAGTTGCTTCAGAATGGTGGGGGACATGGTAAGATGGTGGACTCCATGGTTGTGGGTCCGCTGTCCCACTTCTGTGCCTGTGAAGTGAGTTCCTTGGTCAGAAGCCATACTGTGTGGAACACCATGACAAGAAGGCATTCTGTGAGTCCGTGGATAGTCACGGCAGAAGCATCACGTGCAGTAAAGGCAAATCCATAGCCAGAACAAGTATCCACTTGAGTAAGGACAAAATATTCCCTTTTCCGTGGAGGAAGTGGTCCAAAGTGGACCGGCTTGCTGGCTGGTCACCCCTGGGAATGATGCCATCCCTGGGGCTCAGTGTTGGTCTCTGCTCCTGGCAGATCTGGCACACGGCAGCACCTATAGCCAGGTCAGCCTTGGGAAGTAGAAGTCTGTGTCTCGAGCCCACACATAACACCCATCTCGGCCACCATGAGCACTTTGTTTATGGGCCCATTGGGCACTTTTCTGGGGAAAGAGGCTGACTGCCCACAGAATGTGTCACCTTACCTATTTGATTACTGACCTCCCCTCAGCTGAGTCACCTTTTGCCGAACATTTGCATGCTGCATAAGTATCTCCGTTGGAGAGATCAATTCACACATTTCTTCCCCAGATGTCTCTCTTACCAATTTTCCAATCCTGCTCTTTCCAAGTCCCTGGCCATCCAGATAATCTAGTCAGCCCACCAATCAGTGGACAGTTGTGCATCTTGGCTGTTTTGCCTTCCAAACACGATCATGTGTACTGCCTGAAGTTCTGCCCACTGTGAAAATTTCCCTTCGTTGGACACCGATGTCTCAGAAATGGGTTGTAATGCTGCAGCTGGCTGCTTCTGGGTGGTACCTGCATAACATGCAGAGCCATCAGTAAACCAGGCCCTAGTCTTCTCTTCCTCATCAACCGGTCAGATTATCATAGGGCGCATCCTGTAGGCAACAGGCTCGAGCTCGGCAGCAGCCGGCATTGTAACGAGGGTAGAAACCATAGCATCTGGGCAACTTTTTCAAGTAACTTGCTTGTGCCTTCAGGGCCTGCCGGGTTCCAATCACATACATGCCACTTCCATTTAAAAATGGATTGCTGCTGTGCGCATCCTACTTTGTGGCTCAGATGATGCCCAGCTCATGATGGGCAGCTCGGGTCGCATAATAACTTGATGGCCAGTTGTCAAACACTCAGTTTCCACTAAGGCCCAATAGCAGGCTGAGAGCCTTCTCTCAAAGGGACAACAGTTGCCTGCAAATGATGGTAGAACCTTGCTCCCAACTTCTAAAGGTCTCTTCTGTGATTCACCTATAGGGGCCGGCCAAAGGGGCTCCAAACAGCATCCCTATCTGCCACTGCCACCTCACATACCATTGGGAATGCTGGATCATAAGAGCAGCCTGTGCAGCAGCCTAGTTCTGCTGAAGAGCCTTCTCCTGTTCCAGGCCCACACAAAGCTACCAGCTTCCCCAGCCATGTGCGTGCGTGGTATATGAGCTGAAGCCAACACACCCAAGTGAGGAATGTGCTGCCTCCAGGATCCAAACAGGCCCTCTAAATGTTGTGCTTCTTGCTAGGTAGTGGGAGGGGCCAGGTGTAATAACTTATCCTTTACCTTAGAAGGGATATCCCCATGGTCCTTAGTAGGTAGGTAGTGAGAAAAGGACATTTGCTAGGTCAACACCTGCATTCTCTGTACTAGGAGGTATGTTCATTTGCTCAAGTAAGGACACCACATCCGGTTTGGCAGCTGCAATCACAGTCAGTACTTGATTGAGTTTTTCTGTAGTCACCTCTCATTTTCCATGAACCATCTGTCTTCTGCACTGGCCAGAAGGAGGGTTTAAAGGAAGATGTGGTGGAAGCGCCACCCTACATCTTGCAAGTCCTTGATGGTGGCGCTAACTTCCGCAGTTCTTCCAGGGATGTGATACTTATTGCTGTTGTTTGTTTGTTTGTTGAGATAGGGTTTCTTTGTGTAACAACCCTGGCTGTCCTGGAACTCTCTTTGTTGACCAGGCTGGCCTTGAACTCACAGAGATCCACCTGCCTCTGCCACCCAAGTGATGGGATCAATGTGGGTGTATGCCACCCCATACCAGCTTCATGTGATACTATTTTTGATACACTATTTTCCCTGGCAGAGGCAACTCTAAAGGTTTCTTCCATTTAGCCTTTCCAACAATAATAGCCCTCATTGCACAAGTCAGGGAACCAATGTGAGCATTCTGCCAACTGGTTTTTTTTTGTTGTTGTTTTTTGTTTTTTTTGAGACAGGGTTTCTCTGTGTAGCCTTGGCTGTCCTGGACTTGCTTTGTAGACCAGGCTGGCCTCAAACTCAGTGATCCGCCTGCCTCTGCCTCCCAAGTGCTGGGAATTAAAGGCGTGCGCCACCACACCTGACTATTTCTGCCAACTTTTAAGTCTATCTATCTCAATTATATATTCTGAAACTGGGGAAATAACCACAGGAGGAGTTTGGAGGTCCATAGGAACTACTGTGAGTCAGACTTCAGCCAAAACTCCATTAATCACCTGGCCCCCATAAGCCCCTACTTTAACTGGAGGGCCACAGTGTTTCTTGGGATCTCCTGGGATCAGTGTTAATTCAGAACCGGCAGCCAACAGATCCTGGAAATTCTGGTTGTTTACTTTCCTCCGGCGTACAGTTACCCGTTAGCCAGTACCAAAAGTCCATATGAGTCCTGCCACCATAAAATCCACTTTGCTTCTGCTGCCCATTACAGTAACTACGATCACCTTGCCTTTGACAATGCTGCCACTGGCCCCTTGTTTTTAAATTAACCAGTACGGCCTAATAATTGTTTATTATCATGCCTATTATTATTATTATGATGATGATGATGATGATGTCAGTATATTCTAACCTGCTAGCCATCAAGACACAGACACCTGTTATATTTTAAAATAACCTTAGTTAACCTGGGGCAGGGCAGATATCCATCCTGTAAACTACTTCCCATAGTGGGGCAGGTATCCCATGCCATGTGCTTCTAATAATTTCTATTAAGCTACCTCCCATTCATAATCCCAAATACTTGCTAATGTTCTTCATCTGGGCCAAATCCTCCATCCATGCTGGCCACGTGCTTCTCTTCCATCTAACCCATGGTGGCCTTCTTCTCCTCTCTTCTCTTCTTCCAGGGATCCTCTCTGTCTAAGCCCGGGGAACCTTGGCCACACCTATCCTTCCCTCTTCTGTCTAAATAAAAGGCCATTATCTATATATATATAACAATTATGAAAAATTATAAAACCAATAGGTAAGACTTACACATATAATGTCTAATCAAAAGATATTGGGCAACCTTGAAGAGATATTATCTGTTTTATCTTGGTGAGTCTACAAAGCTCATAACTATCAACCAAAAAGTACTTATCTAGATCCAAAAGTATCTTCTTAACTCCTAAACAACTAAGTGTAAATTTAAAACTAACTGGTCTTTAACCCCATCAGAGACTTGAGAAGGAATACATTTAACTACAAGAGCCAATAGGAAGTGCAGGTTGGCAGCTTCTAAAATGAAAAAATGACAAAGACAGTTTACAGTCTGACAGGTCACCCAAAACTCTCTATAACATTGGAACATCATCTTTAGCCTTTTGGCCCAATATATCTGACAGACATATTTATGAAGCAGGAACGGTTGAGGACTTGCTTTCCCCGTCTTGCCAGAGTCTGGCCGTCGACTCTGCCTGCATCCAAGCTTGTCCAATTTTAGGCAGAATTTTGCCTGTGGGAGAAATGAGGACACCTTTGCCCAGTGGCTGTTTCACCACACTTGAAGCCATCTCCATAAGGAGGTTCTTTAATGCTCGTCTTCTTTGTGGTAGGCTGGGTGTTGTCAGGAGTTAAGCTGTCTTATTGTCAAAGAATCCTTAAAATAATAAAAACATTTTTAAATGCCGTATTCTGTAGGTCTCTGAGATTTTTGAAGACTTTATCTAACTATAGAATAATATCTGTTAAACCTAGCATGTATATTTTTATATTGACATGACCATGAATTGATCAACAATTGCTTATATTACTTAATTATCCTAAACAGCCTACAATAACACTGTCAGAGTATTGAAAGTAAACCATGTATTGAGTTGTATGTGTACAATACCATATATTAGAGTAGAAATATAATGTATGAAGAATAATATTAAATTTGAATTCTATTTCAATGTAGTAAAAATTAAACATATTTTTGTATCAATATACAAAATTCTATATCAATGAATGAAAATTAACCTTATTTGTGAGTAAAGGCCTTAAGGTGAGGAGTAGATTCAATAATCTACTTTTTGTGCTATCATCCCTATATATTTTTATATTCCCCTTTTTTTCTTTTCTCTTTTTTTGTTTTGTTTTGTTTTTGTTTGTTTTGGGTTTTTTTGTTTTTGTTTTTGTTTTTTTTTGAGACAGAGTTTCTCTGTGTAGCCTTGGCTGTCCTGGACTCGCATTGTAAACCAGGCTGGCCTCACAGGGATCCACCTGCCTCTACCTCCCGAGTGCTGGGATTAAAGGTGTGTGCCACCACACCTGGCTCCCTTTTTTCTTTTCAACCCCTATCTCCATACCTCTCAATGACAATATACATGTATAGCCCAAGAAAGCAACCAAAAACCTACCCAACCCCCCTTAAGGGAAATGGGGCATCTTTCTCTTAAAGTTTTTTTCAAGCTGATTTGGGGCAGAGAATACCTGTATAGGGGCCCAAATAAAATTGGAAGAAAATGATTAAACAAACTAGGAATCGTATTTGTGGTCCAGTCTCTAAAGGTTGAGAAATTCCAGGCTTAATATAAGTCCTGTGTGGGACAGTCTGAAACACTGGACCAATTGGAATCATAAGTCTTCTTTGAAGCTGTCCTTTTCCAGTGTCCAGCACTGGGGCTGGGGCATGAAGGATGCAGGATGTCAGCATCTCAGTATGCTGGAGGAATGCATCCTGTCAGGTCTGATCCAGCATCAGTATCTGGTTCTTTTGTTCTGAAAACATGTAATTTCTCACAAGCATTATACAGTTCTAAAACTATGACTATATTAGGTGTGCAGGGTACAGAGAAGAATCAAGGCTGGTTCTCTCTGTTCTTTGTGTGAGCAGAAGAAAGACATCTGTAAATCTTTATTTATCAGCCAGCCTCAGAGCTATTTTCATGGAGCGGAATTAGCAACATAAGTTAACTGTTCTGTATTTGAATTCATGTAAACATAGACTCACTTCAATTAGCAGTCTCTCTTTTATCGAGGTCTGTTTCATCTTGACCTCTTTCAAAGACAAAATATAACATCACCATTAACAATGAACATACAATTATCATCATATTGAAATCAAAACAAGATTGTATAGTTTCCTGAGAAAATGCTTCCCGTTTTAGAAACAAGCCGGTTGCCCTGAGCAAAAGATAAAGGCATTAAGCTTTAAATAAATGTCATATAAACTCATTTTATTTTAGGGTTTATGTATTCTGTAGGTATCTTGTACATGGCTTTTTATATTTGTTGTGGGTGTTTTGGTCTTTCTTTCTTTTTTTTTTTTTTTTTTTTTTTTTTTTTTTTTTGAGACAAGGTTTCTCTGTGTAGCCTTGGCTGTCCTGGAGACACTTTGTAGACCAGGCTGGCCTCGAACTCACAGCTATCCGCTTGCCTCTGCCTCCCAAGAGTTGAGATTACAGCTGTGCGCCACTACGCCTGGCTTTGTCTACCTTTTAAACTTTATATAAACTCTCATTTTAGAGTTTGTACATACCCTAGGCGTCTTGTACCTGGGTTTTTACATTTGTTGTGGATGTTTTTGTCTCACTCCTTCTCAATGTGGGAGCTTGTGTGCAGCTTGCGGGTTTGTCTCTCCATCCAACCTTGGTCCTTACTTTGACCAACAAGACATGTGTTTCTTAGGCCAATTTATCCTTTAGCACCATATTTCCTGTGGACGTTCCACTTTTTAGGACATCGGCTGCCCTTTTAAAAGAGCGGTTTCATCACTTTTCTTTACATAAATCTAAGATTGATGTGTATCCATCCTTTAAATCAGTAAGCACATATAAACCATTGTTAAGAAAAAGGAACTTACATAGGAAATTTAAGGAAAAAATTTTGTCAGTTTAAATCCTATGTCATCATCTCTGTAAGTAATTTATCTTATCAGCAGGGAGTCAGGCCCTGTGGACAACCACGTTGGAACTCAGGAGTTTCACCTGTCTTTGTCTCCACTGTGTTGGGATTAAGAGCTTGGGTCACCACCACCCTGTTCAACCATTTCATCTCAATTCCAGTAAAAACTTTAGAAATCTCAAGCATAAATCAAGCAGGGAAACAAGAAAAGTCTAAGCCTTGGGTCAGTTGTGCCAATTTAGTTATTATTATCCCTTTCTGGTGAACCTTTTTCCAGAAATCCCTGACAAACACCTTGCAGTTAAGGAGTTCTGAATTTCAGCTGCTATTAACTCTAAGAGCTTGGTTTCTTCCCTTTTAGTTGCTAGAAACTTAGCCTCGCATCTCTTGGCTCTCTGCCTTTTCCTCTGAACCTTTTTTAGAGAGGGTAAGGAGAAGTGTGACTATGTAAGTCCATTGCAAACAAATTCACAAACACCAAAACAAAGCCATAAAAAGATCTAAAAGCCTTATGCCATGGTGACTTGGAGAGGGACCATAGCAGGTTTTATTTTATTATTTTTATTTTTAGGCGGTTAACTCCATTCCCTAGGCCAGTTTAGAAGACTGTCAGTCTCTTAGGCCTGCCTCTCTAACTGATCACGTGTCTGTAGCCATCTTTGCTCTGGCCCTTGGATGTTCTCTGGGAGCTATCCCCCCTTTCAGACTATGACAAAGTATGATTTTTAAGAGTGTGGATACCTGCCCCATATCAAGAGCCACTTGTTTTTAATTATCAATAAGGCCTAATAATTGTTTATTATGAGGCCTGTACTTATTATTTCAGTATAACCCACTACCTCAGGGCCCAATTAAATCTATTGCATTTACTTCATCCAACTGGGCAGCAGTGTCTCCAGCCCTAAGATCTGGCACAAGGAAAAGAGTGACAACAAAGCTCTTCAAATGTGCTGGTGTCCCCTCACCATTTTGTGTTCTACCGGGTTAGTGAGAGGGCTTTCCCACTGTGGAGGATTAGGTTTTACACAACATACCCACTCTAGCATTGCAGTTTCCCTGAGCCTTTAAATTGTTACATCAACATTAAACCAAGGAATACCAGGCATCTCCAACTCCTTTACAATTGGCCCTCTTTTGATAAACACTTCAGCCAACCACTCAAACTTTTGGCAGCACGTTTTAAACTGTGGGAGCGTCTGCATTAAATCTAGAATCTCCACTCTGAGGGCCCTTACCAATAAACTCAGTCCGATCCAGTTTTACGTTCCTTCCACCACTATCCCACACCCTTAACATGCATTCCCACAGGCATTGTATTCCCCAGACTTCTGCTTGAATAATTAGCAAACTCGTTAAGCTCTTTAGCAGTGTAGTGTGCCTCCTCATGGCCTACGCTCTCCCCTTCTCCTCTAGGAGCCTGCTTTGTCTTAAGTCTGATTATAGGTCTAGATGCAACTACTGGTGAGCCTGGAGGGACATCAGTAATTAGTCTTGCCTGGCATCTCTTTCAGAGAAGTCACTGCTGTTGTAGCAGACAATGAAGGGTTAATTTCCTCAAAGGTGAAAAATTCAATATTTCAAGGGATGGAGCTGAGGGTAAGATAAACCCTTGAGAATTTGAGGGCTCAAAGTTCTCAGCTCCAATAGGGTCCTCCCACACACCACCATTCCAGTGTATAGGGTCCCATTCTTAACTGATTAATGGCCTTTCTTAGTCACTGACATCCTCTGAGGCTGGGACTTGAATTCAGCCAACATTATAATGGGGACTTCGGTTTGCTTTTCTGCAACTGGAGCTCTGTGGCTGCTGGACAGAGGATTCTCTTCCAGGGCACCCTTAGAACCCTTTAGACTGTGCGCACCAGGAGCCAGACAATTTTACCGCTGAGTTCAATTCTTTTCCTTCACCATATTCTGAGCTGCTAGAAGTTGGTTAATTTTATCATGGAGTCCATTCCTGTCCTTTGTCAGTTTATCCAGAGATGCTAAGAGCAACTGACCAGCGTCTTATTTGTCCAACACACTGTCAAAAAGTTTTATAAACAGAGTCAACAAACCCGTCACGACGCACGATCGGTGAATCGGGATAATCAAATGCATCTAGCTCGTTACGTTTGTAAAATAGTTCACACCATGGCCTTTCAGGGCTCTCCACGGTTCAGAAGAGGCTTCGGTAACTGCCCACATTGGCAAATTGGAAAGCCTATTTCAGACACCTAAAAGAGCCATCTTCCCTTATACTTGTGTGACTCTAGAACCACAGCTGATACCAAAATCTGTATTAGTCTAGACTAACAGAACGCATAGAATGAACCTATATATGTATATAACATTTATCATATATACTATATATACACTTTATCATATATTTAGAGGCTGTGGTCCGGCTAATCGACCAATGGCTGGCTATAAATGAAAAAAATCCAAGAATCCACTAGTTGCTTGGTCCACCAGGCTGGATACCTCAGCTGCTCTGCAGTAGATGCTGGAATCCTGAAGAAATAGGTTCCAATGCCAGCGAAGGAATGGCCTTGCTAGCAAGGTGTGAGCAAGCAGATAAAAAATGTGTTTCTTTTTTCTTGTCCATATATATATAGACAGGCTGCCAGCAGAAGGCATGGCTCAGATTAGATCTGGATTAAAAATCTGGTCTGAAGGAGTGTCTCACTGTCACGGACGTATAGGATTTTGGGGTCGGGAGTTTTTGAAGTGTCAGTGGGCAGAAGATAGGTGAGTGACAGACTAACTCAGGGGAGAGTTTAAGTCTGAGTGTATTTTCGAGAGAAGTAAGTCAGGTTTTTATATACATTTTAAAATGGGGTGTTTACACATGGTTATATTATTTTTTTTTACAAGTTGAAATATAGGATGAGTGTAATTATGTTGTCATTAATCTTGAGCAATTATTTATAAGTTATTAGATTGGTATCCGTGTATGTGTTTTTTTTTTTAATCAAAAGTTAATGTTTTTTTTTTTTTATTATGTCAAACATTTGTGAGTTAAGACAGTTTGTTTTCTTAGTTTATCCATCACTATTTGGAGTCTTACTCAAAACTTTATTTGTAAGTCATAACATAAATTATTTACCGGTGATTAATTTTTAGTCATGTTTTTATTAACAAGTAGAACGGAACTTAGTGGTAAGCTTGGCTGAATGACCCTTGGCTGTAGTTTTAAGTAAAGGGCCGTCCAGCAACACAGTACATATTGAAAAGCTCTTTAATAAGGAAAATGAAAACAAAGACAGAAAGGGAAAACATTTAGGAGAACAGTTGGAATGTTTTTAAAACAAGGAGTGTTGTAATCAGTTACTGTTGGCAAGAACACTGGACCCGTTTTAGGAAGCTCTCCCTTGGTAGGGGTCGTTGCCTGTGTTTTGTGGTAACATTTGTCACACAGACTCCACTGGAGGGGTCGTGATATCCCACTATCTCAAAGATCTTGATTAGAGGTGGGTGGACCTTCCCACTTCAAGTTAAGCAGATCCCTCACAGGTACTCCCTCCATTTTGGGGTTTTAGGAAAAGAAAATATAATAGATGGTTATGGGTGGATGGGGAGGTCTGGAATGGGGGGCATCAAGTAGTGAGGGTAAAATGGAGAGGAGAGGAGGGAGGGAATTCAGGGAGGGACAGCTAAAGTTCAGGGTCATTTGAGGGGTAATATGAAAACCCTATATATTAGAAGCTTCCTAAAATATCTACATATATGAAGGCGATTCCAATGAAAGAGCTAATAATGAGGGAGGCCGAGTCCCACCTGGCCATCCATCTCCTATCACAAAACGAAGCTGCCAGGACTGGGGTTGAGTTACATCTAATTGAGATGTTGGCCAAAGGGGTCCCCTAGGAATCTTCAAACAACCCGAGCTGTTGCCAGGACTCTAGGTTGCTCTCCACAAACTAACAGCGAGGCCCCATTGCCGAAGCCAACAGCTACACAACTTGCTGAACATGGAGACGTCCAGCTGGAGCCTGCGTAGAGTTTTCATCTCTACATGCTAGCATCTTTTGTACAGGAAGGCACTCTGCATGCTACCAAAGGAGAAACACACGCCAACTCAGCCACAAACCCTTTGGTATACAATGGCGTCCTGCCTGCAAGATATGCTAGGGCCATGGTGGCACAAAGCTGAGTAACCGATCAATAGCTGATTTGACTTAAGGCCCATACCACAGGATGGAACCCATACCAGACACTGCTTGGATGATCAAAAACCAGAGACTACATAGCCCAGGGACCTGGGGTAAAACTACATACTGCTGTTCTAAAAAGAAGAAGAAGAAGAAGAAGAAGAAGAAGAAGAAGAAGAAGAAGAAGAAGAAGAAGAAGAAGAAGAAGAAGAAGAAAGAAAGAAAGAAAGAAAAAAAAGAAAAAAGAAAAAAGTAATAATAACGTGACCCCTAATGACATTCCACATAGGTCAGTGTCTTGCTCAGCTATAATTTGTCATTATAAAACAAATACAGGGACCCACAGCCAGACATTATACAGAGAGTGAGAAACCCCAAAACTCTCAGTTTTAAACTGGATGTCTCTATCAAATCCCTCCCTTTGGAGGAACAAAACAAAACAAAACCAAAAAGCCCAACACCCTTTGATTCAACATAATCAAAGTTCATGTGAACTCACAGAGACTGGGGAAGCGCTCCCTGGGCCTGCAGGAGCATGCACCAGGCTTTCTGTGTATGCATTATAGCTTCCAGCTCAGTGTTTTCATGGGATTCCTGAGTGTGTGAATGAGAGGGTCTCTATTCCTCATGCTTTTTCCCCCTTCTCTTCATTTGTCTTGTCTAACTTGTGATAGTTTTCGTTTTATCCTACTATATTTTGTTTTGTTATATTTATTATTATCACTTAGAAGCTTGTTTTATTTTTCCTAATGAGAGTCAGAAAGGGAGTAGATCCAGGTAGGAGAGGATGTGGGGAGGAAGAGAGGGAGGGGAAACTGTTTTCAGAATATATTGTGTAAGGAAAAAGTAGACAAAAAGAACCAAAAGGCTTACACATTTTGAATATAAGCGATACTCTTACTAATAGCGCATAACTCAAAGAAGAAGCCATAGGGAAATTATAAAGCACTTCAATTATAACCATGATAAGCAAGCAGGGTAGGGCATCATAAAACATAAGCATTTACATTGGCAAAAAGAAAAAGCTTGCCAAGTGTGGTGGCCTACACCTTTAATCCCAGCACTTGAGAGGCAGAGGCAGGCGGATCGCTGTGAGTTCAAGGCTAGCCTGGTCTACAAAGCAAGTCCAGGACAGCTAAGGCTATCTTGAAACAACCCCCCCATCCCCCCAAAAAAAAGAAAGAAAAGAAAAGCTTAGAGGTTACGTGGTGGTGCATACCTGTATTTCTAGTGCAGTTCCAAGTCAGACTGGGTATATAGCATGGTATTTCCTTGGAGGAAAAAAGGAGGGGGGATTAATGATTGAGGTTTTGATTTAAAAGCCAGGGAGAAAAAGGAGTAATAATAATAATAATAATAATAATAATAATAATAATAATAATAATAATAATAATGAGAATAACTATAAAATACAAAAAACAAACAAAACAAAACCCAGTGACACTTATGTAGATAGTGTATTTACTGAAAGTATAAGAAAAAAGCTGGAGAAAAGAATTCTGGCTGCTCTTCAGGAGGACCTGAGTTTGCTTCCAAGCACCCACTGTAGCACATGAGCATCTGTAACTCCAGTTCCAGGAGATCTGATGCTCTCCTCTGGCCTCCTCAAGCCCTGCGTGCATATGGTAAATAGTGGTAAACAGTCAAAACACTGCACACATACAATTAAAAGTTTGTTTGTTTGTTTGTTTTAAAAAGAAGATCTGGGTTCGAGGGCACATGCCTGTAATCCCAGCACTCAAGGAGGCAGAAGAAAGTGGCTCTCTGTGAGTTTGAGGACAGCCTGATCTACAAAGCGAGTCCAGGACAGCCAAGGCTGCACAGAGAAACTCTATCTGGAAAAATAAAAACCAAAACCAAAACCAAACCAAAAATATTAAAAAAAAAAAAAAAAGAGTAAGACAATTTAGTAACCCTTAGCAAAGTTCATTAAAAAGAGAGAGAGTAAAAAGTATAAAAATTGGAATTTTAGAAGCTGGATATTACTATTATGACCAATGTTCATAGCTTTACAAGCTGCCTTCTGTCACGATACTAAAGCTTACTTAAAGGAGACAAATACTTTGTAAATGTTCCTGTGCAGACAGATCAGTGGGCTGGAGAGATGGCTTAGCAGTTAAAAGCACTGACTGTTCCTCTAGAAGACCCAGGTTCAATTCCCAGCACCCACAAGGTAGCTCATAACTGTCTGTAAGTCCAGTTCCAGGTAATCCAACATCCTTACACAGACATACATGCATGCCAAACATGAAGGCACTTAAAATAAACGCAATCTTTTTCAAAAAGTGTTCTTTAATTAAAAAAAAAAAAAGAAAGAAAGAAACAGCTAAGAAATAGAAAGTATGGTGGCTGGTCAATGGTTAAGAGCACTTGCTGCTCTTGAAGAGAACACAGACTTGGTTCCCAGCACCCACAAGGTGGCTCACAACTGCCTTCCAGTCCTAGGAAATCTAATGCCTTCTTAGGTGTTCAAGTACACCAGGCATGCATGAAATTCACTTACATATATAGAGACATTCACACATACATATAAAGTAAAATAAATCTTATTTTAAAAAAGAAAGGGAAACATGAGTGATACAGTTCCTGATGTTAAAGGATTTACATTTATTATCAAAAGCTTCCACACTGACTCAAAAATAAATCATTCAGAAAAAGAAAAAAAAAATTACCAAATCAAATCTAGCAATATGTGGTGGGAAATGCCAAATGTGGCCTAAGAATTCAAGCAAGATGTAACATTTGAATGTCCTAGAATTATTTAATAGCATGAAATAGAAAAACTCCAAGATCAGCTCCATAGATACAAAAAGATCACCTGTAAAATTCCAACTGCCATTCATAAGAATTTTTAGCAAACTAGAGTGCAAAGGAGTTTAATCTGGAAGGTACAGATTTAAATCTATTTTTAAAACTACAACAGGCTCCAAGAGATGACTCTGTGGCTAATGGCACTGCCTCCAGGCCCAGTAACCTCAGTTTGAACCTTGGAACTCATATGATGGAAGATAAAACCAACTCCTGAAAACTATCCCCTACTATCACACATATTCTACGGCATGTGCATGTGTGCAACACACACACACACACACACACACACACACACACACACACACACACACAAAATAAATGTACTAAAAATGTTAAAACTAATGCTTGGCATGGTGGTGCACACCTTTAATCCCAGCACTCTGGAGGCAGAGGCAGGTGAGTCACCATGAGCTTGGGGCCAGCCTTGTCTACAGAGTTCCAGGACAGCCAAGGCTACACAGAGTAACCCTTTCTCAAAACAACAACTACAACAACAACAAAGTTAAAACTACAAATATCATCCCAAATGGCCCAGAAGTCTCACTAGCAGGTATGGACTTAGATAATAATATATAATATTGTTGGGTTTTTTAAAATACTTTCTTCTAAGGTTGAGACTAAGACAAGCAGGTCAGCTTTTACCATTTCCACTTAATATTGCACTAAGGGGGAGTCCCAGCCAGGGCAATTAGACAAGAACTGTAATTAAAAAGGCATTAAGGATTGGAAAAGAAGAACTAAGATGTTTTTTAATTACAGACAAAATGATTGCCCACATACAGAACTCTAAGTAATCTATAACTAACTTATCATATACAATATATACAAATGTAACAAGATCACACACTACCTGTCCAATGTGTGAAAGTCAATGGTGTTTCTGTGTAGATGTAGCAAGCAATCCCAAAGTAACAGAATCAGAAACAGTTCCACTAACAATCCCACCCAAATGTTTAGGGAAAACGTTTTGGAAAGGTGTGTGGCGCCTTGTGTAGTGGTGATAATGGGAGAGGAGGATGGAAAAATGGTGCTGTTGGGGGAAGGGGCGTTTGTATATCAGTGACAGGAATGTGTGTATGTGTATCTATGTATCTATGTATATGTATAGTTATTGGGAAAAGGACAAAGGTTACGTACAAAACAGTAATAGAACTCTTTTTTTGTTGTTGTTGTTTTGTTTTTTGAGACAGGGTTTCTCTGTGTAGCCTTGGCTGTCCTGGACTCACTTTGTAGACCAGGCTGGCCTCGAACTCACAGCGATCCGCCGGCCTCTGCCTCCAGAGTGCTGGGATTACAGGCGTGAGCCACCACACCCGGCCCTGAAAGTAGAACTCTTAAATGACTTAGAAGTTTTACTCTCAGGTACAAATTCAGATCATCAAAATTGGTGTTTAGAGGTAACTTTGCTTATGTCCACCCTGCAAGGACAGGGAATTCTACCATTCATCGATGCATGGATGGAACTGAGGTCACCATGGTAATAAAACCAGCCGGATAGACTGAAGGGAAGGAACATCAAATGGTCTACGGCAGTGGGTCTCACCCCCCTTAACACTGTGACCCCTTAATACAGTTCCTCATTTTGCTGGGACACCCCCCCCCCCATAAAATTATTTTTATTGCTACTTCACAACTGTAATTTTGCTATTGTGAATGTTTATGTAAATCTCTGGTATTTCCAGTGATCTTGATGACCCCCGTGAAAGGGTTGCTCCACCCTCCAAAGGGGTTGTGATCCACAGGCTGAGAAGTGCCGTTATATGGTGTGGGATATAAAATCTTCCCACCTCAACTCTGACAACAGATTTGGCTTCCAGTGGAAATCAAGGCAGTGTGTAAGGTCCCTGTTAATCTGGGCTTGTGTCTCTGGCCAGCTCTCTCTCCAGTTACAAACACATCCCTATCCACTGTCTTCTTCCTACTGTTCTCTGCAGTGAATGGTCACAGGACTAAGAAATGAGTGATGACTCAAGGCGATCTCCCAACCCTGGAGTACAGACCAAGCACACACAGGAGAGGTGCTATGCACTCACAGGCGCCAACTACAGTCTCCACTCAGTTTCTAAATAGCCCCTATGATTCATCAGCCTTTATTCATGGCCTCTCCTCTGTGGCCTGGACACTGATACCACACACCCAGAAGGCCGGTAGGCTGCAGTGTCTCCATACAGCAGTGTGAGCTGCGTCTTGTAGTATTGGCATTATCTGAGCCAATCAAGGAGAAGTTGGTGATTAGATAGAAGTCAGATTTATTTATTTATTTATTTATTTATTTATTTATTTATGTTTGAGACAGCATCTCTCTATTGTGTAGCTCTGGCTGTGCTAGAACTCACTATGTAGACTAGGCTGGCCTTGAACTCACAGGTCTCCATCTGCCTCTACCTCCCAAATGTTGGAATTAAAGGGTGTACCACCACATCTAGCTCCAAAAATTACAGACTCTTAATAGACTGAATACTTTATTTGGATATCAGAAACCTTACCAAAATATCTCAGGCTTTAAGCAACATATGTCCTTGAAAAGTATGCATGTCCCCCCCTCAACACAAAATTTTATTTGGGGTTGTCAATTTAAGAAAAGAACTAACGCCGGACACAGTGATGCATGCCTTTAATCTCAGCACTTGGGAGGCAGAGCAGGCGGATCTCTGTGTGTTCAAGGCCTGCCTGTTCTACAAAGTGAGTCTAGGACAGTCAAGGCTGCACAGAGAAACCCTGTCTCAAAAAACAAAACAAAACAAAAAAAGAAAAAAGAAAAAGGAAAAAAAAAAAAAGAAGAAACGAACTAAGACAAAAGTAAAGACGTTTGTTCACTGATAAACTGTACTGAGAATCTGGCAGCAGATGGAAATTTTAACTCCTGTTATAATTTCTTATTTGTTGTTTTTTTTTTTCCAAGACAGGGTCTCTCTACATAGCTCTGGCTGTACTGAAACTCACTATGTAGACTAGGATGGTCTTGCACTCAGAGATCTCCCTGCCTCTGCCTCTTGAGTGCTGGGATTAAAGGGGCCACTACAAACCATGTATGTGTACGATTGTGAAATTACCAAAATACACAAATTAAGTTTTAGTGCATAATCAAGTGCAGTACCTGATGTGGGCAGATGAGGCTATCTATTCTTTCTGTTTGTGTATGGTTTGCTTGTGTGTGTGTGTGTGTGTGTGTGTGTGTGTGTGTGTGTGTGTGTGTGTTTCAAGACAGTGTTTCTCTGTGTAGCCCTAGCTGTCCTGGAACTCATTCTGTAAACCAGGCTGGCCTGGAACTCACAGAGAACTACCTGCTTCTGCTTGTGCTGGAATTAAAGTGTATCACCAGGTCTAACCGAGTTATAGATTTACAGATTCATCTTCTGTTACTAAGGCGGGGCCATCTATTATACCATTTCCTTTTCTGGGTTCTTAGACATGGCTTGACAGCATAAAACTGTAACAATAACAAATTTAAGAAGAGAAGGAAGAGGAGGAGGAAAAGCCGGGCAATGGTGGCTCACGCCTTTAATCCCAGCAGAGGCAGGCGGATAGCTGTGAGTTTGAGGCTGGTCTGGTCTACAAAGTTAGTCCAGGACAGCCAAGGCTACACAGAGAAACCCTGTCTCCAAAAACCGAGAAAGAGAGAGACAGAGAGCGAGAGAGAGAGAGAGAGAGAGAGAGAGAGAGAGAGAGAGAGAGAGAGAGAGAGAGAGAGAGAGAGAAAGAGACAGAGAGAGAGACAGAGAGAGAGACAGAGAGAGAGACAGAAAGAGACAGAGAGAGAGAGAAGAGAAAGAGAAGAGAGGAGAGAGACACGGAAGAGGAGGGAGGAGAAGGAGCGCTCACCACAGCGCCACCGTCAAATTCAGCTCCTCCAGAGACAGCCTGAAAACTCAAATGTCTTCTAGCTGAGCAGTAGGTCGCTGAGGGCACAGGCAGGTGCTCCTGTGTCCTGCATGAGCAGGTGAAGGTCTGCAGGCAGCAAGGGGGTAGGGTCCAGTGAACTCGGTCTTTCCTGGATGGTAAAAAAAAAAAAAAAAAAAAAAAAAAAAAATAGTGTTCTAAACGTTATAGGCGCACAGATTTATCTTGTTACTAGGGCGAATATCATAATATTAGTCAAAGTATGGAGGGGCAGGCAGACTATTGAGTATTATGAGTTTTTAATAATCATGGACATCTTGATTCTTTAAAAAAAAAAACACAAAAAACAAACAAAAAAGAAAAAAAAAGTTGTTCAAGTTCTGACGCGTCTGCAGTCCCACCTTTAAAAGGGAGGAAAGGGATCGGATGAGACTCGCTCCTCCCACAGCGTGACGTCACCAAAACTTCCAGAGGAGACTAAAGGCACGAGGCGGGAACCGGGATGCAGACAACTTTTCTCCATTGAGGAAACTGCTTCTTCGTGGATTTTGAGAGCTGAAGCCGCGGGATCACGGATCGGCGCAACTCTAACTTCATGAGGCCTCCAGGACCCGGGGCGCCCACAGCCTCTGCCGCCCGGGCAGTTCACGCTCCAGGTCCCAGGCTACTCCTGGGGTCCAGACCTGGTAGCGTCTCCAAGTTGCTCAAGTTACAAGTTGTCGTTGTCCTGCCACTGGTGAGTACCGCCCTGTGAGAGCGCGGTGCCCGATTACCGCCCTGTGAGAGCGCGGTGCCCGATTGCCGCCCTGTGAGAGCGCGGTGCCCGATTACCGCCCTGTGAAAGCGCGGTGCCCCGGGCTGGAGCAAGAAACTAGAAATGGCAGGAAGTGCCCTGCGGCATGTTGGGCACGTGCGCTTAGGGAAAGAAAGTGTCTGCCGGTGTAGGGCCCCCATTATGGAGCGGGGAGGACTAGACCCTGAAGGGTGAATGGTGGTGGGGTGAGGGTAGGGTGGGGGTAGGGTGGGGTGGGGAACGTGAAGGTAGGGTGAGGTAGGCTGGGATGGAGGGGCGGGCGGGAGACTGGAGAGGATATGACGAAGCCATGCTCGGGTGAGGGGAGGAAGGTGAGTGAGAGAACCCAAAGGCGGAGAGAAGTTCTGACGTTGGGTTGCAGGCCTGGAGTGGGGGTGGTGGGGGCGGGGGAGTCAGGGTGGGGTGGGGGATGGGGTGGAGGTGGGGAGTCGGGGTAGGGGCAAGTGGGGGAGACCCGGCAGTGAAAAGAGGACAGAGCGGAAAAAGACCAAAGTGGGGAGTGGAGGGGCGAGGAGGAAGGGCCCAGCTGGCCCAGTAAAACCCACCAGGGCAGCATATCTGGGATAAGATGGGGCAGGGGACGTGGCAACGGTGGGTGGGGCAAAGGCCCAGTAGCCCTGCAGGACACAGGGGACAAAGAAATTAGAAGCAGGGCGTGGAGGTGGTGGTAGGTGTAGAGGAGGTTGACCCTGGCAAGCTGCTGGACAACTGTGACTCCCTCCCCAGGGAGGAAAGAGAGCTTGAGCTGCCAGAAAGTTCCAGCTCATTTCCTTTGTCACATCTCTTTGGCAGTTTCTTGGACTCCGAAATTTATTGGGCTTAAAAAGAGTTAAAAGGTCCTGATGAGGGCTAGAATTTGACCTTGTGCCAATGTGAGATTACTGAGGGGAATTCCAGTTTCTTGAAGTCCACTGTCTAATAGTCAGAGGGGCACACAAATGTCTCTTTAGAGACACGAAAATGTGTGTGTGTTCACATATTATGTTATATTCATAGTATTATAGAATCATTTCCACCAGGCTGGTTACAGTTCTCCACCTTCTGTTTTTATCCTTCCCTGTTGATGTGGATATTGCCTATGTCTTAAAAAAAAAAAAAAAGTTGAATGAAAATGGGAACCAAGCCGGGCATGGTGGCGCACGCCTTTAATCCCAGCACTTGGGAGGCAGAGGCCGGCAGATCGCTGTTGAGTTCGAGGCCATCCTGGTCTACAAAGTGAGTCCAGGGCAGCCAAGGCTACACAGAGAAACCCTGTCTAAAAAAAAAAAAAAAAAGAAAGAAAAGAAAAGAAAATGGGAACCAAAGTTAGGAGATGTTCAGTTAGAGCCAGGCAGCTCTGCATAAAAACCATTTTTTCCATTCTCTCTTGGCTTTTAGCTACTTTTGGCACTACTTTTTTTAGCTGCTCGGAAAGCAAACAAACAAACAAACAAACAAAAAAAGAAAGAAAGGGGGCTGGAGAGATGGCTCAGAGGTTAAGAGCTCTGTGTGTTCTTCCAAAGGTCCTGAGTTCAATTCCCAGCAACTACATGGTGCCTCACAACCCTCTATAATGAGATCTGGAGCCCTCTTCTGGCATTCACTCACACATGGGGGCAGAATGCTGTATAAATAATAAATAAATAAAATCTTTAAAGAAAGAAAGAAAGAAAAGAAATAATAAGGTGAATAGTGCTTGCTAGCATGGAGAGGTGATGGAGGAGGCGAGCACTTTGTTATTTTAATGGATACAGGCTTAGAGTTTTGCAAGATAAATTCTGCATTTTGTCTACATGACAGTGTAAATGCAGTTAGCCTTGCAGGCCTATGTGCTTAAAATGATTAAGGTATTAAGTTTTACCTAATGTATACCTGAATGCATTTTAAAAAAAGATTTATAAGCTAGGTGTGGTGGCGCATGCCTTTAATCCCAGCACTCGGGAGGCAGAAGCAGGTGGATTGCTGTGAGTTCGAGGTTAGCCTGGTCTACAGTGAGTCCAGAACAGCCAAGGCTACACAGAGAAACCCTGGCTAGAAAAATCCGAAAAAAAAAAAAAGATTTATTTATTTATTTATTATAGCATGTGTGCTTGCAGGCCAGAATAGGGCAACACATCTCATTATAAATGATTATGAATCACCACGTGGTCGCTGGGAGTTGAATTCAGACCTTCAGAAGAACAGCCAGTGTTCTTAACCTCTGAGCCGTCTCTCCAGCCCCTGAACGCATTAAAAAAAAAAAAAATCTTTGTGTGCGCACACTTGCTTTAGTTAGGGTTTCATTGCTATGAAGAGACAGCAGTTCTCACCTTCTTTCTACCTTACTTGTAATAGGATCTCTCTTGTTCAGCACTGACTATGCTGCTGGCTGCCCATGAACTTGTAGGAATTCTCCATCTTCACCTCCCAGTCATCTATAGGAGTCCTGGGATTTCAGATGTGCACTGTAGTGCCTGGCTTTATATGAGTTTGGGGGATCTGAACTCAGGTTCTCATGTTTGTGTAGCAAGTGTATTATCCACTGAGCCATCTTCTCAACTCTCGGCTGCGTTTTTTAAAAAGTGTGTGTGTGTGTGTGTGTGTGTGTGTGTGTGTGTGTGTGTGTGAGAGAGAGAGAGAGAGAGAGACAGAGAGAGACAGAGAGAGACAGAGAGAGAGACAGAGAGAATAGTCACATATGATTAAGTAGTCACACAAGAAACAAGACAGTATGTTAGAGAATCCAGGCTGTTTCTAGTTGAGAAAATATAATTTTTATTTTAAAGAATTCCCTCTAATTTTCCACTGTGTATACTATGCATGTATATGCAAACTTTTTTTTTTTTAATAAGAAAGGAAGGGTAAAAGAGAGGAGTCATTCAAGTTTCTATGACTTGGGCAGCTGTAAAAAGCAAAGGGAGGAGGAATATGAACATGAACATGTAGTGTACAGTTTTAGAAGTGGGGAAGGAGCTGGGCGTGGTGGCGCACTCCTTTAATTCCAGCACTCGGGAGGCAGAGGCAGGCAGATCGATGTGAGTTCGAGGCCAGCCTGGTCTGCAAAGCTAGTCCAGGACAACCAAGACTACACAAAGAAACCCTGTCTCGAAAAACAAAACAAACAAACAAAAAATATAAAAAATAAAATAAAACAAACCAAACAAAAATAAAAACAAACCAAACAAACAAACCAAAAGAAGGAGAAGGAGAAGAAGAAAGGAAGGGTCTAAGCTTCATGTCTTTTAGACGCTGGAGGGACGGGAATGTGAGATGGCCTTGTGATGTTGAGACTCAAAGGCCACTTAAGACTGTTCCTGCTTTGTTTCCACAGACTTTATTTGCTCAAGTGACAGCTGAGCCAGTCCATGATGTCCCAGCTGACCTACAGAGAGTGGGGCAGAACCCATCAGAAGGACTCTGTCAAGCAGGTACATTCTAGACTGATTGCCCACCCACCCCGTATCCCCCCTCCCCCCACCCCACCCCACCCCACCCCCAGCTCCATGTTCTTCCTGTCTTCTGGTCCTTGCAGTCCGCATTCCTTTTCTGCCTTAGATACTTATTAATCATCTTCTAAATCCAAGATCATGAAGGTTTATCTCCGTGTTTTCTTTGAGTTTGGTATATTTCCATTTAGGTATTTTGAATTATTTTTTGTACACAGTATCAGGTAAGGGTCCAGCTTCTTATTTTATACGTGCCTATCCAGTTCCTTTGTTTTTTCTTTTTTTTTTTTTTTTCTTGATCCAACCTAGGGCTGAAAGTGCACATTACCACTGATCTGTAGCCCCAGCCCTGCTAGCCAGTTGCTGCTCACTTGTTTGCATTGTGTGGATTCTGGACGCCTTACAATCATAAAACCATGAAAATGAGATGTGTTTACCTTCTTTTCATTCATCGTAACTCTCCTGAACCCTTTGGCACCTCCCAGGCTGCTCCTGTTTTCATAATTATCAAGGACAGAGTCTGTGCTCTGGCAGCCCTAACAAGCCAGGCTCTACCATCATCCTCAATAGTAAAGTCAATCAAAAAAGCCATTGATGGGACAGCCTGGGCAGTGCTGGAGAGCTGGCCCAGATGTCGTGGGAGAGCTGGTGGGCTGACAAATTCAGCTATTAGGCAAGTCCAGATCCAGGGCTTTGAGCTGGCCCACCCCAACATCTACCCCACCTATGAAGGGCTGGAGCCCTTGAAAGGGCCAGCTGAACCAAAGTTCCAGACTTTTATGGCTCAAGGCAACAATAGGACATCCGAGAAGAGTGCCAGTGAGGACCTAGCATTGATAGTTCAGCAGAAGCCAGAGGTCCGGAGCCAGACCAACGCCATTGCATGAACATTTGCGAGTAAAGATGTGTGAACAAAAAGGAATACTATGTGGCGCACCACTGCTTCCACAGTGAGAGTTTTCCCCTTTTGGGGAGGAGGTTACAAGGGTGGACATCAGGACTTGGAAATGAGTGGGATTGGGGTTCATGGTGTGAAATTCACAGACAACCAATAAAAATATTATAGGGGAAAAAAGTCATTCATTGATACTGCAATTCACAAAGAGATTTGTGCATTGTGGCCATCCTAGAAGTAGACAGAGGTGTTGTGGAAGGGGCTTTTCCACTCCAGCTAGTTCCCAAATAATCTAGACAGCGACCTTTTAGATTTACAAAAGCTTTAAGGCACCATTACCTAAGATATCAACCTTCTAAGCTAATTTGCTATTTCCCAACTACACGCCCCAAGTCATTTGCCATAATCATTCCTGCCTAAGATGCTTCTGCTCCATCTGGCCAGACCCCATGGCCGTGTGCTCAGGGTCTATACTGCCCCGTGGCAACTTCTTTCTATCTGGCTTCCTCTCCTGCGCATCTCTCCCACCTCTGACTCCTAGCCTAGGAACCTAAGCCCTGCCTACTTCTCTTCTACCCAGTTACAGGACTCTAGCTATTTTTAATTAACCAGACAACCTTAAATTGGGGAGCAAGGTTTACCCAACATCATATGTCGTATGTGAGAATGTGCTCACCTGGATATAGCCAGATCTTGTGGGGGGGTGGAGGGTGGGGGTGGGGAGGGTGGGGGTGGGTGGGAGGGGGCAGTGTTTAGCATTTGAATACATAGCACTAGACCAATCAATACAGAGGGACTGACCTCCTAAATCCATCTTTAACATAAAACTTAAGGTTAAGTAGGGGCTAGAATTCTGTATTGTGTTTTTGTTGTTATTTTGTTCTCATAATTTTTTAATTATTTGTTTTTGTTTTATCTGCATTGGTATTTTGCCTGCAGATATGTCTGTGTGAGGGTGTCAAATCCCCTGGAACTGGAGTTACAGACAGTTGTGAGCTGCCATGTGGGTTGCCACGGGGAACTGAGCCCGTGTCTTTTGGAAGAGCAGCCAGCGCTCTTAACTGCTGAGCCATCTCTCCAACCCCCAGAGTTATTGACCCATCATTATCTTGTCCCCATTCTGTTCTGCAGGGTGGCCTGGCAAGTTGCAAATCTCTTTCCTTATAAGTTTCTGTCTCCATCTCGCCATAGGCTTCATCCTTTTTCTTTCCCCAGGACAAGATGTCCAATTTGTTGGAGTGCAGTGTCTTCATAGTCTTATAGGCAAAGGGAGAGGTCACAAGTGTCTCTTTAGCATGTCCCCATTCCTTCCAGAAGGCCCATTACAGCCCCGCAGTCTCTGGCTGCTCCCTGTGGGTACCACTGCAGAGGCACACTGCTCTTTGACCTCCTAAAACAGCTGGTTCCCTTCTGTTTGGCCTTGGCTTCAGCTTCTTTCCAGGAATGAGTGGGAAAGGTGGCAGGGCCTGAGACAACACAGTCCCCATGGAGGTGACTGTGCTTGAGGACAGTCCAGGTCTGCTGGGTGGTCCAGGCATACACAGAAGACAGACAGTGGTACCTTCTGTTCCTTCACTGCACTGACTCTGTCACTAGGAATGCTATCTGCTACTCCAATCAGTGGAGGACAAACCTCCCAGCCCAATAGGGATGTAGTCCCGAGGTTCCAGGAGTGCTGGGCAGTGATGTAGCAGGAAAGCGAATGGGTACCAGATTGCCTCATCTTGGATTGGTTTTTCCATACTCGGCTATATAGGCATTTGTCTGTTTTACAAGTTACCTACTTTGTTGATGTACCAAGGTTCATAATATTCTTTCATAACCCTTCATAACCCTCTTTTTACTGGGAAAGGGAGTTTCACTATTTATCCCTCGCTATCCTGGAATGTGCTTACGTAGACCAGTCTTGCCTCGAACTCTTTCTGTCCGCTGGCTTATGTAATGAGTTCTAGGCTAGCTGAGGCTATATAGTGAGACTCTGTCAAACAACAACAACAAAAACCAAACAAACCAAAGCAAAAAGGAAGAAAAGAAAATAAAATGCTCCATTGGCATGCCCACCACCAAACAAATGAAGACAATTCCTTGATTGTGATCTCCATCCCCACCCCCACCATGTCTGACTAGGACTCCGGGCTTCACCAAAGCTCTGGAAATCCCAAAGTCACCATTTTTTTTTTTTCCTTCCCAGGCCAGTACCGGTCAGAGAGTGGGAAATGCAGGCCCTGTGAGGATGGCAAAGACTTCACCAGTGCTCCCAACAACATGAGTTCGTGCATACCCTGCAGCGTCTGTAAGGAAGGTATAGAACAGGGGTGCTCTTTCCCACAAGTGGGGCCAGGGAAGGTGGGGGGGGGTCATAACTTTTGCACCTGGAAACCTCAGTTCTAGCCCAACTTGATCTCCATCCTATCCTGTTCTCTGCCTGCCTTTAAATCAATGGAACAAAAACAAAACCTCTGAGGAACTAATTTGCTTTAGAATTGTGTTTTAGGAATCATTGACACCATCAGTTGAGAATGAGGTAGAAACGAATGTACCCTGTGGGGGACCCGGCCTGGTCACCCCCACCTACCCCAGATGCATTATGGGGCAGTTGCCACTGCTTTCACCATCCATCGATTTGTAAAGTTGGCACCCTTAGTGAGCAGGAAGCACCCTGGTGCCAGCTGTGCAAGGACTTGTCCCAGGGATTGGAGGGGCTCCATAGCACATGTTAGAGCTAGGCCTTGAAGGTTAGATACGGGGTTCTAGGAGGAACAGGGGAGACCCAGAATTGAGGAGAGAAGAGCTCTGCACATTTGGAACAGGGCGTAATTCCATTCTGGGTCCACTTTGAGTCTCCTCAACACTGCAATGGATTCGATACCCATTAGCCAATCATGAGTTATCGTGGGCTGTGGCCTGCTTTGTGTTTTCTAAGAGCGGAAGTCAGAAGTGTGAGTCATGGGGTGTGTAATACCAGCCTAGAAAGGAAAAGAGCCACTGGGAGTCTCCCCACTGTCCCCATGGTCAGTCTCTACTTGTGGGTGACATGCTGTGTCTGTCCTTACTCTCAGGATCCATCAGCTTCTTTCTTAGTGTTGGCTGCCTTAGGTCTGCTCCTGTAAGACCCGAGGCCACTCCTGGAATCTTCAACAGAAGTTTCAACACACATTGATCTTTCCTATGGTGGGCCTGCTCAAGTGTTTAGGTCCTAGGTCGTTGTTTTAGTTTATTTTTCCTGTTGCTGTGATGAAAGCTGTGACAAAAACAGCTTAAGGAAGAAATGGTTGAGCTGCCTAACAGTTCACGGGTACCATTCATGGCTGCAGGGAAGTCAAGATGGCAGGGGCTCGAAGCAGCTGTTCATCTCACATTCTCATCAAATAACAGACGTGTGTGCTTAGCTCACTTTTCTCACTTTTTTATAGAGTTTAGGAATGTAGTCCAAGGAATGGCACCAGCCAGAGTGTGTGAGTCATCCCTCCCACTTAGCTTAATCAAGATAATCCCCACAGGCATTCCCAGAGGCCTGTCTCCCAGATGATCCTAGATCTTATCAAGTTAACAACTGAGGTTAACCATCAGAGTAACAAAAAAAGGTAGTGGCTGAGTGGGTTTGGGCTGGGTTCCCAGCTGGCTCTGGGCTCTTGGTAAGTGTGAACATTCAGTCTCTGCTTCTTTTTTTTTTTTTTTTTTTTTTTTTTTTTGGTTTTTTTTTTTTTTTTCAAGACAAGGTCTCTCTGTGTAGCCTTGGCTGTCCTGGACACACTTTGTAGACCAGGCTGGCCTCGAACTCACAGTGATCCACCAGCCTCTGCCTCCCGAGTGCTGGGATTAAAGGCGTGCACCACCACGCCCGGCCAGTCTCTGCTTCTTAAGGCTTCTCTTTGAAGCTTTGAAGATCATCTTCTGTACATCGCTTACACCTGATCTTTAAAAGACTTTTCCTCCTAGATGTGATGCATGAGGTCATAAATTTCATTTCTTTTGTGTGGCTCTGAGTACTCATGGGGGTGCTGCTTGTGGGAGCCATCAGCTGCATACCCAAGGTGTGGCATTATGGAAAGTGGTCCTCGTTCTTACTTCCTAAGCTCAGTTGAGCTGAAGCTGAAGGAACTGTGTCATGAGGAAGTATTACCTTGGTAACCAGGAAAACTCATCTTTCAAACTCTTACAGATAAATATGAAGAAAGCAGATGCACCTCAACCAGGAACACGGTGTGTCAGTGCAACTCGGGCACTTATGAAGACAAAGACTCCACTGAGCACTGCCAGAAATGCTCTGAGTATGACATGGGGGCCCCTGGAACTCCTACCAGCTCAGAGGAACCCCAGAACAACCAACCTTTCATGTATCCATTTCTTTCCCTTATTCCATGGCGCTTCCACACTACAGGGTATCCCTAAATATCTGGGGTCTTCTGAGCCTGCTGTGGTCTCTCACCAGTCAGCAGGCCCTTCGTAGCCTTTCCCGCCCTTTCTTTTCCTTTGGCAGATAGTCTACTATCCATAGACATACGGCATGAGAGGAGTAGCACATCATAGCCTGGCTTGTGTTTATTTGCATCGCTTCGTAGCCAAGGCCTATAAAGACAAATTGCTGCATCCTGCAAAAGACATAATGAGCTCTGTGTGTGTGTGTGTGTGTGTGTGTGTGTGTGTGTGTGTGTGTGTGTGGTGGTGGTGGTGGTGGTGGTGGTGGGGGAAGGTATTCTGGTGGAAGGGCATCCTGAGGCACAGGAACCACATAGCTCTGAGGTGGGACAGTGTCCCAAGGGAAGGGTATCCTGGGAGCTCAGCCCACACAGCTCCCAGGGGAAGCCTCCTCAGCAGAGGCATTGCAGCTCCCAGGGGAGGGTATCCCCAGCCGAGCTGAGAGGCTCAGGAGCCTCAGCCCGGCTCCTTCTTCGCTTCTTTGCTTCTTCTCTTCTTCTTGCCATTGCTTCTTGCCTTCTTCTGATGAGTCACATCAGGAAGCAAATCTCATTTAAAAAAAAAAAAGGAGAGAGAGAGAGAGAGAGAGAGAGAGACAGAGAGACAGAGAGAGAGATTTATTGCTGGGTCCAGGGTGCGGAGGGACGAATCCAGGGTGTGGCTGCCCCTGCTCCTAGGAGAGGACAGCAGGGAATTGAACAAGGTGCTGGGCTTATATAGAATTTCTTAGAGGGTAGAGCCTTTCAGGGCAGAGATTTCCCCAGTAAAGATTGGTGAGGTTTCAAGTCCTGAGCATGGGGAGCTCAGAGATTGACGGGTTTTCCTGCTCAGGGATTGGTAGGGTTTTCTGGGGAGCTCAGGGATTGGTGAGGTTTTGTTCAAGTTCCTCACCCAAAATTAGCATAACCTGGGATGGGTCCTGTCAGGGGCTTGGAGATGAGCTCTGTGACCTCTACAGAAGACTGAGAGAGGGGCCTGGCCATTTGCCTGCCTTGAGGGCTTACAAAGTTTACACAGGGAGTCCGTGGCAGGGAAGCCTGTTTCTGAAGTTTGTGTCAGTATGAATAGCCATCTGGAGGAGATGTCACCACTGTGGATAGCTCCTGTGACTGCAGCAGGCTGAGGCAAGAAAGGTGTTTCACTGTGGACAGTTAAAGATGGCAGGACACTGGGGAGATGTCTCTACTCTGACAGGAACTGCCATCTTGACAGGAGCCACCATTTTGCCTGCTCCTGTGGCAATGCAGGCTGGGGTGGGAAGGACGGGTTCTGACAGCTCTTTTAAGGGGGGGGGGACGGACCGCTGGTGACAGGCAGCTCTGAGCTGCTCAGGGACTAGTGTGTGTGTGTGTGTGTGTGTGTGCGCGCGCGCGCGCACGTGCGTGTGCGTTTGTGTGTCCCATGTCTTGACTTCAACAGTTTGAGAGACAATAGCCCATTAAACTCTTCCCTGCCCACCTGGCGTTTGCTCTGATTGGTCAAAAGCCCTGCTTATTAAAGGTTGACAAAGGGACATGGCTCAGCAGTGGTCACACAGGCTTCTGACCTTCTTCTTTCTAACTTAGGGTCTCCTGTGGCCCAGGTCAGCTCAGCACACAGTGAAGAAAAGCCAGAAGGGCTGCCACCATCCCTACAGAACAGGGTTCCCCAAGGGCCGCACAGCGTGTGCCCAGATATAGGGACATATTTGGACACGAGGAACCCGTCCTTCCTTTAATACCATTTCAGGGACATTGGGCAGAGTAGATGACTCCTCTTTCATCCCATATTGCCAGCAACTGTCTCACGGAATCTTATCGTTTGTTCCTTCTCTGTGCCCAGGTGCACTGATGGGGAAAAGGAAGATACTGCTTGTACCCCGAAGACAGACAGGACATGTGTCCCCCAAAACACTTGGACACCTCTGCCTATACTAGGCGTTGTGTTTGGGGTTATGATGTCGGTGGCCTTGGTACTTCTAGGAGTAGCTTTGGCTGTTAGGCCTGGAACGCGGAGGTCGTTACTGCAGTATATGAAAAGCACCCGTCTGCGTGAGTACTGACTTGGGGGGGGTCCCCTGGCCACTGCATCTGAGTCACCCTCCCTGTGTCCCAAACCCCATTGTCCCCGAAGTCTAGCTCTCTCTTGTTCCTATGAATCATATACCACTTCCCCCAAACCACAAAAAGCCCAGACCCTCTCACCAGGTCATCTCACTGATGGACCGTCCCCTCATTCTCTTAACCAAGTCTGAGAGAGTGGGGCATGGTCAGGACAAAAAAAGTGTCAACTCCTCTAAAGCTCAGGACCGGAGAGGGCCAGGGACAGCCTGGTCACAGCAGAGCCAGACAAAGATTCTGAAGGTAGGCCCGAGCGACAATGACCTCCTCCTTAGCTAGTTAGTGTTGGAACCTCTAGCCTACTCAGCTCAAATAAAGAGGGGCTGGTGAGTCCCCGGCACACTTGCTACGGGAACCTCCTTTTCTTCCAGGCCGTGGACAGGACCCTGAAAGTGCAACAAGTCCTGTGCGTATGTCTCTCTTGCGCACACAACCATTGAGCTTGGGGAATGATTCTCACAACAACGTGGTCAGTCTTACCGTGGAGACTCCAGAGGTAGGGCTGAAAAGTAGGGCTTTGGGGCCAGGGGTTAATTTTTAGTTTCACGTATATGAGTGGTGATAAGTACGCCCGTGGTGTATGAGGGTATGAGTGTATATGCCTGGTGGCCATCGAGGCCAGAAGAGGGCATTGGATCCCTGGAACTGCCATATGGATTCTGTGGATCAAACCCAGGACCTCTGGAAGAGCAGTCAGTACTCTTAACCACTGAGTCTTCTCTCCAGCCCTGAGAAGCAGGGTGCTTGAGGAGCTGCACAGCCCAGGGAGGAGGGTGCATTATCTCCACCTGTCCTGGGTGGCTGTCCCGACTCACTGAAAGTGACTGGGCTCTCTGGGTCCACTCTCAAGCAAATGGCCATTTTGAGCTTCTGCAAAGCCCCAGACCATGCAACCCTGCCCCTTCTGCCCTGCTCCTATAGTCGGGGTCAGATGGGGGTAGTGACCTCCCGTTGGCACAGTATCAGGAGCACACAGTGCTTGCAACAGATCGTGGATATGTGAACATAGACTCGTGAGTGGCCTCTGCCTTCCCAAAGCCATTTCCACACACCGTGTCCCTGGGAGGACTTGAAGTTCAGGGCTGTGGTCACACTGAGCCCCTCTATAGCAGAAAATAGCCATCTACTCTTTTTTTTTTTTTTTTTTTTTGAGCAGGAAATGGACAGAGAAGAGCTGGGGATAGGTGTCACTGGAAGACAGTGCTGGTTTGTAGATAAAGTGGCAGTTGTTACCAGAGCTCCAGGCTTAGGGGAAGTAGACACAGGGAGGCAAAGGGTAGGCTGCATATGGCCTAGTGTGGTGACTGAGCCATTCTGTGGAGCATGTTGAGTCTTTGTCCCTTCATGCTGTGTCCTCAGAACCTGGAGCAGCACAAGCTTGCAGCAGATACCATGGCAACTGCTGATCTTCGGGGTTTAATTTTTGTTTGATATATTGGGGGTCTCACCCATGCTAGGAAAACATTACTACTGAGCTACATCCTCAGTCACTTAAAAAAAAAAGTTTCATTGAAACAACGTTTCTCCCTCTCTCATTTTTTAAAATGTCTTTTTTGTTTTGTTTTGTTTTCGAGACAGGGTTTCTCTGTGTAGCTTTAACAATTCTAGACTCACTTTGTAGATCAGGCTGGCCTCGAACTCACAGCGATCCTCCTGCCTCTGCCTCCAGACCTTTTCTCACTAGCCAGGCAGTGTGGCCCAAGCCTTTAATCCCATCCCTCTGGAGGCAGAGGCAGTTCGATCTGTGAGTTCAAGGCCAGCCTGATCTACAGAGAGAGCTCCAGGACAGCCAGGGCTACACAGAGAAACACTGCCTCAAAACAAACAAATAACAACAAAAAGAAACAGCGTTTCTCACTAATTTACCCAGGCTGCCTTCTAGCTTTGTCCTTCTGCCTCAGTCTCCAGAGAAGCTGGCATTACAGGCCTTTGCCACCAGGCCTGTCCAACTAGTTTTTTTGTTTTCACCGTTTGCTTGGTTTTCTGATCATATATGTAAGTAGGGTCTCATGAAGTATGGTTTCCAGGTCAGGATTATGGAAGTACTGTTTGGTGCATACATGGGCACACACACACACACACACACACACACACACATGAGTGCACACACACAATTATATATACAGGATCTCACACACACAATCATACATATACACACTGCTGTTTTTCATTTGTATCGGCTCCCAAGTTTTATCAGACATCTAGCACTTCCTGTTGGTTTTGCTATAGGAAGGCAGCAAGTGTCTCACATGTAGGAGGCTTTGCTTTAAATATTTGTGCATGTCATTATCCTAACGTCTTGTCATTAAGAGTTTTGTAAGAAAAAAAAATCCCCCTCTATGTGAATATTTTCTCTCACATAAGTAATAGACTTCTAATTTCTTCTATGTGCACATATGTGCTCAGGTGTGTATGCACGTATGTATGTATGCGTGGGCATGTGGAGGCCAGAGATCTTTGTCAAACGTTTTCCTCACTTGTCAGCACATCTCAGGCCTTCTCCTGGCCCCACCTCTCTGATGTTTGAATTACAAGTGCAGGCAGCCATGCCTGTCTTGCCCCACCACCCTGGGGGGAGAATTATTTTATGTATGGATGTGAGAGTTTTGTCTGCATGTATGTATGTGCTTCTGGTACCTGAGGAGGTCATGTAGGTGCTGAATTCTCTACAACTAGAGTTACTTGCCTGGCTTATCTAGTATTAGGCATCTGGCCCCCCAGGCCCTCATATTTGCATGGCAAGTACTTTACTGACTGAGCTATTGCCCCAGCCACAACTTCCTAATTCATATATATAATTTATTTATTTTTATTTTATGTGCATTGGTGTTTTGCCTGCATGTATGTCTGTGTGTGTCAGATCTTGGGGTTACAGACAGTTGTGAGCTGCCATGCTGTTGCCGGGATTTGAACCAGGGTCTTCTGAAAGAGTAGCCAATGCTCTTAACCGCTGAGCCATCTCTCCAGCCCCCTAAGTCTTGTCTTTTCATTTGCTCTCTTATTTTCACGTGGTGAAGTTCATTTTTAAATGTTAAAGTCACCAGATACGTTTACTTCCTGTCATTCATAGCCTTTTCCCAACCTCAGATTCATCTCAGATTTCTTGGGGAGTTTTCTCCTTGCTTATTTCACTTTTGCATATTTCTGTGTCCTCTACATGGAATTCATATCATTCCTAGTCACTGTGTGGCTCTTTCAATTCCACTTAAATATCGAGCCCCTACACCCCCGGTCCCTCCTCACTCACAGTCAGGCGTTCATCTTGACAGTGACTTCTTTCCGCCTGGGTGAGGTCTGTTTCCCTTGTGCAACTACACTCAGTTTTTATTTTATAAGAGAAAGAGAAATAAAATTTGAAAACAGTCGACTGCCCCTCAGCTTAAGCGAGAGAATGCCAACAGTGCAGAAAAGGGCTCACTGAGTAATAGGAGCCGCTCTGCAGCTCCCCTCCTGCGAGATGAGGGATCTTTTCTTTAAATGTTTATGCTGTATCAACATCATTTACGTGGAAGACTCAAAGACATATGTACAGCACTCTGCCATACATGATATTTTCCAGAATATTAAGATAAGCAGACATTTATTTTTTTCAAAACTTGTCAACTTACCCTTTAACAGCAAATAGCTCTGTACTGCCTGCTCCAGGAATAGTAATCATGTCTTTGTTTTAAAAAGTTAATAACCATTTTGTTTCAAAAAGTTATATGACCACCCATGACCACCTGTTGTTATGACTACCTTGTTATACCCACCTTGCAAGCATGTCTTTGGTTCAAGAGGTTGTTAGAACTAATGTTCATGCTTATGTTCTGCTCCTGGAATCCTGCCTATATTGCCCCCCAAATCCCCAAATTGAAAGCCCCTTGTCCCTGAGCTATAAAACACATCCAATCCTGACCTCTCTAACTTTGCCTTAGGCAGGGAGACAGCCCAGGTACACGGATAAAAAAGCTTGCATTGATTAATTGCTTGCTTTAATGAATTTGCCTATGATGATTTGGGTCAGTGGTCTTTCTCCTCCCATCGTTGGGTTAACAATATCCTTTGGCTCCAAGTTATCCTTAAAAATGTCAAATTTAGGGGCTGGAGAGGTGGCTCAGCAGTTGAAAGTGTTTGCTGCTCTTCTAGAGGACCCAGGCTCAGTTCTCAGCACCTGCATTGGGTGGCTCACAACTGCCTGTAACTTGGGCTCCAGCTCACCCGACCTCCACAGCTCCCTCTCGAATGCACACGACATACATCTACATGGACACTTACATATCGATTGAAAACCTTTTAAATGGTCAAATTTCATACTAATAGTAACAAATAATTCCCCAGCCCCATGCTACTGGTGTTTTCATTTCCATATTTAGACAGTTGATGTGTGAGTTATTATGGTTGATCAAAACACCGTTTAAGCCTTGCAACAAATCTTGACCTTGGATTTTTGCAAAACTCTCATCTCTGTAGTCTTCAACTGAGTCTTGTAAGAAGCCTGGGGCAGGGGGATTGGCCAGAAGGAAGCCCTGGAGTAAAGTGGGGGAGGGGGATATTCAGTCTTGATGGGGGCTTATATGGGTGTACACTTGTCATAGAACACTTGAGGTGAGCATTTATGCTACACTAGGCTACCAGCATGCAAAGCCTTCAAGCAGGAAGTGTGTCTGTGTCTGCAAAGAGACCTTAAAGGGGCAGTGCGGTACCCTAAGTCTGTTAACCAGGATTCGGCCTGGGCCCCAGGTCTGCTGACTCTGACGAGGCTCTCTGCTCTTTGTTTACAGGAACCTGAGGAAGCTGAGAATTCTCCAACAGGAAGGAAGTTGCTGGTTCCTGCAAATGAAAATGACCCAGTTGACGGTAAGTGTTTTATCCGATGCAATAGCCCAGAAGCCTGGGGACAAAGAAAAGTGTTCCACACGTCATCGCCATGGCAGATAGGGCTCTGCCAAGACAAACAGTGATTGGTGTGATGCCTGCACTGCTGACGGCGCACGTGGGGCTCCCTCTCCTCCCCTCTGCCTCCCCTGGGATCCTCCCCAGGGCCTCATATTGCTATTGTTAGACTCTTCCTCCTTCTGCTCTTTCACTATCCCTCCTTTCTTTCTCCCTTGTAGTGCCCACCCCCACCTCCACCAAGGCCTCCAGAATGGTGCACTGGCCTGTGTTGATACCCACAGGCCTTCAGGCTAGAAGCTCCTGACATGGCCAGACCTAGTTTGATGAGATGTACTCCAAACCGCAAACTCTGTCTTAGAGACTTGGTGCAAAATGAACGGAAACCATCTCATGACTGAGGTTTCCGAGACTGACTGCAGGAGTTGATGAATTCGTATGTACTGCGCTGACTGACTCACGTGGCATTTGTTTCCTTTCATAGTTCATTCATTAGTTCTACATAAGATCTGGGAACAGAGCTTAGGGCTCCTGCAAGAGCGTTAAGGTACTCTGAGGCACCAGGCTCTCTCTTCAGCCCCCATACTCAGTGCTGCAATGCCTGAGGCTGAACCTGGCATTTTGAGGATGCTGGGTAAATACTCTACCAATTGATTACATCTCCAACCCTCTTTTTACTGGCTAAATAAGGCTCTTAGAAATTGCCCATGTGACTCCCGGGGCTCGAGACTCACATCCCTGTTCCTTCTGTTTCTCAAGATGGAGGGGTGACAGGTTTTATACATGGCTCATCTGTGTCATCATCACCCCATAAGTGAGTTTTCGCTTAGCTACAGGTTCAGGTTTTCTTTTTTCTATTTTGTTTCCTTTAATTTCATAATGATAAAAATGTATAAAGCTCTGTGTTTTTTTTTTTAATTTTTAAAAATAATTATTCACCCCCTCCCTCGTGTCCTCCTGGTTCGCCCCTCCCTCGTTCTTCTCCCCATTCCCCTCCTCTGTTCCTCAGGAGCCCTCCTCCCCTACAAACTGACCCCAGCGTATCAGGTCTCATCAGGACTGCCTGCATCCTCTTCCTCTGTGGCCTGGCAAGGCGCCAGGGGGGAATGATCGAAGAGCAGGCGACAGAGTCCATGGCAGACTCAGCCCCTGCTTCCCTTACTAGGGGACCCACATGGAAACTGAACTACATCTGAGTGGGGGGGGGGCCTAGGTCCTCTCCATGCATGGTCCTTGGTTGATGCATCAGTTTCCGCAGGCGGGGCCCCAGAGTCGTTGGCTCTGTTGGTCTTCCTGTGGATCTCAGGTTGAGATTTTTCAATCATTTCTCTTCTGACATCTAGTGGTACTGATGCAGTAGTGAGGGAGGCCAGATGTTGTGGAAAGGTCCTCCACCTCTCCGCTTTGCTCTTTGCACAGATGCAGAGAGCCTGGCTCTATACCCCACTCACTATGAGTGTAGCCTGAACAGCTTCCTTTTCTTGAGATACTATACATTCACCCCCCTGTGTAGCTCTGTGGCTCATGCCACATGCTAGTACTTTCTACACACACACGTACATGCACACACACAAGCATAGAGTGCACATGCTCTATGTACCTTCTCCTACTGGGCCAACAGCCCTCTTGCATGAGGGGATTTTTAAAAAATTGTTGTTGTTGTTGTTGTTGTTGTTGTTGTTATTATTATTTTGGGTTTTGGAGACAGGGTTTCTCTGTGTAGCCTTGGCTATCCTGGACTCGCTTTGTAGACCAGGCTGGCCTTGAATTCACAATGATCCACCTGCCTCTGCCTCCCGAGTGCTGGGATTAAAGGTGTATGCCACCATGCCTGGCACAAGAAGATTTAAAAAAAAATTTTTTTTTAGATATTGATGCAAAATACAAGAGGATTTTAAAAAGATACATCTTTTAAAACTTTCATTAAAATTTTACTTTGTATATATGGGCATTTTGCCTGCATGTATGTCTGTACACCACTTATGTGCCTGGGGCCTTGCAGAGGCCGGAAGATGGTATCTGCTTTCCTGGGACTACAGTAACTGACGGTTGTGAGCCACCATATAGGCATTGGGGATCAAACCGAGTCCTCTGGAAGAGTAGTCAGCCGAGCCATCTCCCTAGCATCCAGCTTTTTGGTCTGCTTTGGATGTGGTGGGGCTCTGACAACGTCAAGGGGGACAGCAAGGGAGTGTGTTAGGTCCTACCCTAGGCTTCTAGGCCTGATTTAGGATTCTCCACCCTCTGTGAAGTGCTTGCAGCTTACCGGCCCCCATGTTTTCTGACATCCAGCCCTGAAGCTGATCTTCAATTACTGTCCGGACATTGTGCCCTTTAACTCCTGGGATCGCCTCATGCGGCATCTGGGGCTCACCGACAATGAGATTCAAATGGTCAGAGCTGAAACACCAGCCCCAAGAGATGTCTTGTACCAAATGCTCCTCAAGTGGCTCAACCAAACAGGGCGGGGTGCCTCTATCAACCATCTGCTGGATGCCTTGGAAGCCATAGGAGAGAGATGTGCTCTGGACAGAATTGAAGACTATGCAGTGAAATTAGGGACATTCATTTATCAACAGGCTACCGCCCAGCCAGGTATGCTGGCTCTTACCTTTGATCGCAGCACTCAGAAGACAGAGACAGGAGGATCTCTATGAGTTTGGGGCCAGTCTGGTCTCCGTGTGAAGTCAAGCTTTACTTGGTCTATCTACCCTATCTCAATAAGCTGCTGCACTGTGCTCTATAGTATTACTAAAATGAATTTCTATTTTCTCTTGTTGTATTTATTGTATCGTGTTACTGTATTGTTATGCTAGAAGTTAGAGACAGAGCCTTATGTAGGCGAGCATGCCAACACATTCCCAGCATCCTTTGTGCCTGGGCAACAACACTTGGTAGGGTACGATAGAATCTGAGCATCATTCTAGCACTCCAGAGGTGGAGCCAGGGAGATCACAAAGTTGAGGCCAGTTCATATACATGAGACCCTGCACAATGTACATTCTATTGCTAAGTTATCATGGGCTGTCTAAGTTTGTTGAGAGTTGACTCTGGGGACAAAGAAGGTACTCCTGTTCCAGACTCTAGCATGTTTATTTCACATGTCTACCGAGACCCCTTGTCCAGAAACAAACTGAGCCCCAACCCCTCTCTGTAACAGAGGTAAGAACAAAAAAAAACAGCCAAAGCATAGGAACTTGCATCCTTGTAGATAGCTAAAAGGCTTCCAAGCAAGGTCACTGCTGTTTACTGTTAGACTAAAGCTCAGGCACAGGGCCCCACAGCCCTCCCTGGCCTGCAGATGCTAGTGAGCACCCTGCTGAAGGTCTGTCTCGAATCTCTAACTCCCAGATATCCAGATTTCTCAGTTCCTCAAGTGAGCATGCTGCTTTGGACGCATAGGAAACATAAAAAGCACTACTTGGGGTGACACATTCCTCCCCCCCCCCCTCCGTTTCTTGTCTCCTGTTGAGGAACCGGTGGCATCTTGGCTCCAAGTGCCTCTGAAGAAGCAGCTTCTGTTTTGCCACATGGCCTTAATTCTCCTTCGTTTGGATTCCTTCTTTACGTATACTTGATCTGTCTGGGTGTGAATAACTGGACCTCTTAAGCTATATATAACTTGATAATAACTTAATGGTAAATTTGCATAATAATTAATATGACATTATATAGCCCTTATATATGGTAGTTATTGTGATTAATAGTATAACCATGTAATTATCATCCTTAAAATATATAATATATAATAGTTGTATATATATCATTAATAATTTATTTAATAACTATATTTCTGTTTGTTTTTGCCTTATGGTTCTCGTTACTAGATGTAGGTGCTAGTACAAGCTGAGCAAATATTTTGCCAGTGAACTACATTCCAGTTGGTTAAACAACTTTATAGGAATGTAAGTATTTACATGTTTACAGTTAGGTGTTTCCAGGTAAGCAGAGACATGAGAACTGTACCCACATTGATGTGTGTGGCTGGTCCGTGATCTGGCATTTATGGTAGTTAACCTGGATTAGCTTGAAAGGTGCTGGACCAGTGTGGTGGTTTGAATAGGAATGGCCCCCGTAGATTCATGTGTTTGAATGCTTGGCCCACAGGCCGTGGCACTGTTAGTTGGTGTGGCCTTGTTGGAGGAAGTGTGTCACTGTGAGGGAGGCCTTTGAGGCCTCCTATGCTCATGCTATGTCCAGAGTGGCACAGCAGTGTCTCCTGCTGCCTGAGGATCAAGATGTACAACTCTCAGATCCTTTTCCAGCACCACATCTGCCTAGACACGTCCATCCTTCCCACCATGATGATAATGGACGAAACCTCTAAAACTGTATTAAATGTTTTCCTTTATAAGGGTTGCCTTGAGCCAGGTGGTGGTGGCAGCGGCGGCGGCGGTGGCGCACGCCTTTAATCCCAGCACTCGGGAGGCAGAGGCAGGCGGATTGCTATGAGTTCGAGGCCAGCCTGGTCTACAAAGTTAGTCTAGGACACAGCCAAGGCTACACAGAGAAACCCTGTCTCAAAAAATAAATAAAATAAAGTAAAATAAAACCAAAACCAAAAAACAAACAAACAAGCAAAAAACAAAACAAAACAAAAGGTTGCCTTGGTCATGGTGTCTTTTCACAGCAATAAAATCTTCACTAAGACAGCCAGGAAGATGGCTAGCAAATAAAGGTGTTGCCACCAAGCCTGATGACCCAAGTTCAATCCCCAGAACCCACACGATAAAAAGTGAGCACAGACTCTGACAGCTTGTCTTCTGGCCTCTGTAGACGTGAAGTGGCACATAAATGAGAGGTGCCTAGGAGACTGTAAAGCGTACTTTTTGGGTATGTGGAAGGGCATTTCCAGAGAGGGTTGACATGTAGAGCAGCAACTGGCACGGGAAGACTTGCCTTAAATCCTATTTCAGCCTTCTCCAGTGGACTCTAGGCACACAGCAGGACAGTTGCTCAGGAATGGCTGTCCCCACATATTCTACATTGTCTTGTTGCTGTGGCAACCAGGTAGCTTCAGGAGGGAGAGGCCCCCCCACTTCTGAGCATTATCCTCATTACTCTCACGGTATTCGGAGTGTAAGCATCATCCCTTCATGCAGATGTTGGAATTGCACATTACAGGGTTTGCTGGGCTTTGTACCCAGCAAACCAACAGCTGGTCTGTGTTTCACCTTCACATGTGAAGCCCTTTCTTACTTCTCTGTGAAATGTGTTGGTAATAAAATAATACAAGGCATGCCGTTAGGTAAAAAATACTCATGTATTATGAATTCATGACCAAATTAAATATGAAACCTTATATAAAAAGGTGTGGGGGCTTCTGTTTGCTTGTTTGTATTTTTGCCCCCATCCTCTAAAACAACACTGAATGACATAAGTGACATAGTCCAGTGGAGCGTGTTCTTGTGTCACACCTCTGGTGGGGTTATGCCACGGGTTTGCCCCACACTGGAGTTTCTCCTGCTTCTATGTCCCTGGAATCCAGAGCACCCATGTACTAAGGGACTGCAATTTGCACCTCCCCTCTCCTGACTCACTCATAGTCCCCCTGGGTGGTTATACAAGGTTGTAGGGCTCCACGTGGTTGGTGCACACTGGCTCTGACAGCTGTCGGGGGTGGGGGGTGGGTCCCTGAGGGGTGAACTGGTCTGGGTAGGGCATGATGTTCCTTGGCCACTCTCCTTGGGTTTCCCCCAACCCCACAGAGCTTCACCTTCTCCCACTGACCTGTCCATCCTCATCACCAGTGGTACCGAAACTGCTCAGCCCTATAATCACCTGGAAGACCCAATTCCTCTTGCTCTTTAGGACAGAGCTCTACTTATCACCTACGGCTCCCAGATGTACCCCCTCTGTCCTCAAAAGGAAGGTGTGGGAGGCTGCCTGCCTTTTCCATGTGTACAGGCGCCTCATTCTTCACACTTGAAGCCAATTTAGAACTCAGCAGCAGGAGGGCACACCAGCCAGCAGAGGGCAGCACCTAACACACTTTCCCAGCCTTCAACCAAGAGGTGGCAGCTGCCGCACTATGTGAGACCTGTTAACTGCCTGTTCCTTACGGCACGGCAAGATCAGAACTCTAGGTCCTGGTACCACATGACTGTAGGGTTGTATTTGTCTCTGGGTTTGCTTTAATCTCAGACCTAAGCAACCCATGCAGGTCCCGGGGACTCAGCTAGTATTTCCCACAGAAAGCATCTTCTCAGAGGAGGGGGACCCCTGAGCTTATGACCTACTGCCTCATGGAACTTCACCTCAGAAGTCTAGAGAAAGGGTAAAAGGTGGTGATGTATGGGTCATAATTAGGAAGTAGAAAGGATCAAGTGAGGCCCAGCGTTTATCCCATGGAGGCGTCCAGCCACTGTGTTAATCCTCCAGTCACCCAGATTCCTCTAGACAACACCAGCCTTTCTGCTCAGCTCTCCTGTTTTCCCTCCCCTTTATCCCCAACCGGTCCCAGGTTGAGTTGTGTGGCCTGCTCTCCAGTGTCCTTTCCTGACCCTTAACCCCTGCTGAAAGCCTCTAACCCCCTCCCAGCCCACCCCCAAGAAAGCACATGCTCTGTGTTCATCCAATGGAGTCACCCTTGGAAGAGGACAGCCTGCATCAAGATGCAAGACATCCAAAGCCTTCCCAGCAACCCTGTGGCCTGTAACATCAAGCCTTGGGGGCCAGCATCCTCAGATATGGAGGGGACAAGCCCTCTCCTAAACAGCATTGGAGTGGCTGGTCCTACTGACCCTTTATAGCCACATTATTATAGAGGCCCCTGTTCAGCTTTATGAACATGTAAACCCTACAGGGTCCCTTTGTAGAACTTCATTCTTTGGGGGAAACGAAGGATAGAGTGGTCTTGGTGGTGCTTTTCTATTGAGTTTTGTTTTCCTCTGTTGAACTGTTTTTAACTCACCTCATATGCTACCCAGAGGCAGGGGAAGAAGCCTAGAGGAGCATGGGATTGTTGAGCACAGAACTCACCCTTCCTCCTCCTCCTCCTCCTCCTCCTCCATCCATGTCCAAATGTAATGAACGCAGGAAGGGTTGTACTAAACGGTCCTGCCTACAAACCTGAACACTGAACCACTGCTTCTCCCCATCACTAGGTCTGCATTGCCTGTATCCCCCCAAAGGATGCTGGCAGGATGCAGTTTATTCCATTCTCCGCCTCGCAGCCACACCTCGTGGTACAGACACCTTGATGTGGACTCTGAAGACTTCTTTTCTACCCAGACTTCTCAAGCAAGGATCTGAGTAAACCCGCAGGACGATGCTCACAAAATACTTGCTACTCTCAGAAGTCTGTTGGTAGAAAAACATGACCAGCTCCTGGGGAGGAAGGAAGCTGCCTCCCTGGCCAAAGCAGACACCAATGCAGACAAGCCCATGTACAAGGAAGCTTTCCTACATCGACTCTATTGTTAAAGTCCAGAGAGAAAATACCAGAGCTCTGAGCTCTTTCCTGCTCCCCACCTTGGGGCAGACGTTTTTCCCCTACCCTGCCTGGAATTGTAGGTGGACCCTGCTCTGATCTGCAGGGCCTGGCTCCTCTTAGCCTGAGCCACTTTGGCTGGTGAGAACGGTTCTGCCCTTAGGGTTCTGGTTAGGTGATCTCCCTCATCCCCTGTCGGGTGGAGGGGATGATACAGAAGAGCGGAAGGACAAAGGGCTAATGACAACAGCAGCGGGATCAGAAGAGGGTGGCAGCTTCTCAGACCACGGCCGAGGAGGAGGACGGAGATGCCGAGCCCGCTGCTGAGGAGGACGGTGATGAGGGACTGTTCCAGAACAGCCACCGCCGCTTGGGCTGCCTCCGCAGGTGTAAATAGTCCTCTTTCTCACGCTCCTTCCGAGCACGCTGATAGTGGTCCTCTTCTTTCAGGTACCAGACAGGCGGCCACCGGTGCTTCTCGAAGTACTCCTGGTTTTCTATGGCACAGTGCAAGGATGGGATGCTGAGTTAGGAGGGACTCCCAGGCCAGCACGAAGCCCACCTTGCCCCATGGTCTGGTTTAGCTCCAGCTGCAGAAGCTGCAGGGGCTGGTACTGAGACTCACCTGGAGACATAGCCTTCATGTCTCGGGGGAACTTGCGGCACACGTTGTTGTAGTTGGTGCAGATATGGTGGAGACACCAGTCAGCCAACTGGTACGCGCAGTGGAACTGTGGATACAAAAACACATCCCCATTGGGGCAGGGACTCTGCATAGAGGCCTATGGAATAGCATCTCTGTCTGTGCAGTGCCTGCAGATGCTCTGCAGTCATAAGGGGCCCACCCTCATAAGCATCCCTTTCCTTGCCAGAACTAAGCAAGACAATGCTTGATGTAGGCTCCTGGGCCCTATTACCAACCCCACAATTGCCTCCAGCAGCCACGCTACTGATGTTCAGGTCCCACGTGCCCTTCCTCTGGCATCTGCTCTTCTCAGCTCTTACTTACCCCTCCTCTGGGTTCCATTTTCCTCTCGTCTGCAGACAAAACAGTCTGCACCAAGAAGCGTGTAACCAAGTTTAGCAAACCTGGCACCGGCCACATTCAAAGGCCGAATTCCTGGCACTGTGACTCCTTTGTTTGGCAACGAGGAGGCAGAAAGCTAACTTCAGAGTGGGAGTCCTCGGTAGCCTTGAGCTGATCCAAGCCCTGTCCTGGGGTCCCCTCTGATGAACTATGGCCTCAGTCCCTCCATCTCATGGCCAGCTCTCTTTGCAGATGTCCAAACGTTCTCTAGCTGCTTCCTGATGTATAAGATGACATAGACTCCCCCTTGCTGGGAAGCCAAAGGCTGTACAGCATCCCAACCCATCACCTCCCAGAGTCTTACACTCTGCCTATGAGCAGACAGAGCCTGAAGTCAAGACACTGTCAACTCCTCCCCCTGCCATGCGTGATACCTGTGCCAATTCCAGGAACACAAGGACATCACCATCGATGTCCACCATCATCTGGGTTGCCTCCATCAGTCCGGTCACTGTGTACTGCTCTGTGACACACACATACAGCCAACAATCAGCTGGAGAAACGGTGCTTATGTGCCACAGCAGGGGGAGTGCTGCAGGGAGGGTTCAAACTGGACAGGCCAGGGGTAAGTCCCAACAGGCCAGAAAGACCAAGGGAGACTTTAAGTTTGTTCCTATTGGAGGGGGGGGGGCGGGAAACAGGGATGAGGTGAGACCTCAGTGGGGCAGGAATGAGAAATGAAAAAGGATGCTGAGCTACCTAAGAGGTGTTTTCAAACTACATTATGTCCCACCATATAATCTGATACATGCAGAGCCCAATCCTCAGCACAGTTAGCCACTGATGGAAGACAGCCTGAAACCTCACATTTGCTGAAAATGAAAACAGCCTGAAAACTCTGATCTAGAACTGTGGGTTTAAACTTTATTAGCAAATGGTTTATTAATCTTCCAGCTTACATTAAAACACATATATGGCACCGGGCGTGGTGGCACACGCTTTTAATCCCAGCACTCGGGAGGCAGAGGCAGGCAGATCACTGTGAGTTTGAGGCCAGCCTGGTCTATAAAGTGAGTCCAGGACAGCCAAGGCTACACAGAGAAACCCTGTCTTGAAAAACTAAACAAACAAACCACATATATGGAGGAAATAAACTCCCTTGGTCCTGAATTTAATTATAAGTATCGGAATAATCCTATGAGGTATTTCATCTTTAAAAAGATGAGCCAGATGTGGTGGCCCACGCCTTTAATCCCAGCACTCGGGAGGCAGAGGCAGGAGGGTCGCTGTGAGTTCGAGGCCAGCCTAGTCTACAAAGCAAGTCCAGGACAGCCAGGATTGTTACACAGAGAAACCCTGTCTCAAAAAAAAAAAAAAAATCCGATAGATAGATAGATAGATAGATAGATAGATAGATGAGTATGTTTTTCCAGCTCCTCCCCCTGGAAAGACATGGATATAGGAAGTATCACAAGACCAGTGAGTATTTCCATTGTCAACTATTAGAAACCTGGACATCCAGCATGTACAGGCCCCTGGATTCATAACACACACACACACACACACACACACACACACACACACACACACATACACACATACACACACACACACACATACACACACACACATACACACACATACACACACATACACACACACACATACACACATACACACACATACACACACACATACACACACATACACATACATACACACACACATACACACACATACACACACACATACACACACACATACACACACACACACACACACACACACACACACACCTGGGTGTTTTGGAGAAATGGCTGATTCCAGGTCTGAAACATAAAGGTACATGGTGGAGCTAGGGCATCTTTTCATCCTGGACAGGAAGAAAGCCAAGGACTGCAGAGCAACACGAAGAGACTGCCCTTGGTTAAAGGTGTAGTGTTTGAACTTCAGTCAGAGTAAATGCGTTGGTTGTGGAGGTGCATGCCTACAATCCAAGCACTCTGGAGGATGACACAGGAGGATCAGGAGGTCAAAGCCAGCTTAATCTATGTCACAAGTTCAAGGCCAACCTGGGCTTTATAAGACCCTGTCTTTAAAACAACAGACAAAACAAAAGGACTAATACAATTAAACAAAATCAACGCAGTTTGTTCATGATACCACTTTAAAAATATACACAGAAAAGAAAAGTTACTCTCAAGGGTAGGAGGAAAGGACCAAGTATTACTGTCACAACTACAGAAACTCTATTACTGGGCAACCAAACAGTAAGTGGTGGGCGTTTCTCACTTTGTAGAGAAATGGCTGTGTTGCAACAGTATCCTTGGGGGGTAGCTAACTAGTTGATAGAGCTAGGCAGTGAGGCTCAACAGCTGTTCAAACCATGAATAAATAAATAAATCAGGCAATCTTTTCCTCTTGATGAAGAGAAATAACCTAGAAGGCAGGTTTTATTTTTATTTTTTTGCTGTTTTTATTGTTGTTGTTTTAATACACTAAGATCTAGATCCTAAATTGAATAGCCAGTTTACAAAAGTTATGGTGGGGAGAGAATTATATTAACTACACCGTGTTGACAACACAGAATTGTTGGTAGAGTGTGTGCCTATCACGCATGAAGCCCCGGGCTCCGTCTCAGCACTGCATAAGCCACGTGTGTTGCTGCAAAACTCTAATCCCCACCATTCATGAGGTGGAGGCAGGAGGATCAGAGTGTGAAGCAAGTCTAGCTGACAGAAGGGTTCCATCTCAGAAAAAAAAAAAAAAAATTAGGAATGCAATCAGTAAAAAAAAAATCTAGCTTATAGAAAACTACAAGACCACAGGACCGGCGCAGGGCTTGTGAGGTGGCTCAGGAGGGAAAGGCATTTGCTGCCAAACCTGAAACACTTGAGTTTGATCCCCAAAGCCCATAGGGTGAAAGGAGAGAACCAATTCCTGAAAGTTGTCCTTAAACCTGCACACATACAGTAAACAAACAAACAAATAAATAAATAAATATTTAAAAAGACCAGAGTAGCCAGGTGGCAGTGGCAGTGTATAGCTTTAATCTCAGACAGGTGGAGCTCAGTGAGTTCGAGGCCAGCCTGGTCAACAGAACAAGTTCTAGGATAGCCAAGGCTACACAGAAAAACCCTGTCTCGAAAAACCAAAGAAAGAGAGGGGAAAAAAAAAAAAAAGACCACTGGTTACTTTTTGCGAACTTAGCACAATCTAGAGTCAACCTGGGAAGAGGGAACCTGAACCCAGGAAGTGCCTTCATCAGATTGGCTGTGGGGGCATGTTCTTCATTGCTGGTTGATGCAGGAGGGCCCAGCCCATTGTGGGCATAACCAACCCTAGGCAGGTGTCCCTGGTTGTGGAAGAAAGCAGGCTGAGTAAGCCATGGAGAGCAAGTCAACAGCATTACTCCACGGTTTCTGCTTCAGCCTCGGGCTCTCCTGATGCTAGGCTGTAACTGTGAGGTGAATAAATACTGTGTTCGGGGCTGGAGAGATGGCTCAGTGGTTAAGAGCGCCGCCTGTTCTTCCAGAGGTCCTGAGTTCAATTCCCAGCAACTACATGGTGGCTCACAACCATCTATAATGTAATCTGATACCCTCTTCTGCACATAAAGCACTCATATGCAATAAATAAAATAAATAAATCTTTAAAAAATAAAATAAATAAATAAATAAATACTGGGTTGTGGCCTTGTAGCCCAGGCTGGCCTCGAACTCACAGCAATCCGCCTGCCTCTGCTTCCCGAGTGCTGGGATTAAAGGCGTGTACCACCACGCCTGGCGACAGTTTGTTTTTCAACAAATAACTTTAGGAAGAATTTATTTCTTTATTTCTTTTTTTTTTTTTTTTAATGGACAGGCACTCATTGATTAAATGAAATTCAAAAGATAACAAAGAGTGAAACCAAGCCAGAATGGTTAAAGGAAGCAAGCTTAGATGACAAACATCTAGACTGCAAGGATGTGAGTCCGTAAGAATTAACGTAAGAGAAGACTGGGCAGCGTGGGTTTCTCTGGGGAGAAAAGAGGGATCTGAGGTAGAAGCCAATGGTGTGGCCAGAAAGGTTCAAGTTCCTGGCTTTCATCAAGGTTAGAAAATAATTTTGCTGTATAATTCATTAAGTGGAACATACATCTCATGTATTTGTGTTGTATTTAAAAACAAACAACTTGGGCCGGAGAGATGACTCAGTGGTTAAGAGCACTGTCTGTTCTTCCAGAGGTCCTGAGTTCAATTCCCAGCAACCACCTGGTGGCTCACAACCATCTATAATGGGACTTGATGGCCTCTTCTAAAATAAATGTGAATAGAACACTCAAGTAAATAAATAAATATTAAAAAAATAAAATAAAATAAAAACTTAATTATGAACTGATAACCCCAGAAAGTGCACAGCACCAACCACCCAAGGTTCCCTCAGACTCTCAACTAGGCGGATTGACAGTCACGACCTAGCGCACAGTTTCTAGCGTGCACGGATCATTTCCAGGGAAAAGTAATTAGATGCTACTTTATGCAAGGCCTTCCACAAGCCAGTGCAGTTTGACATCTTAAATGGCAGCGGTGTGAAAATTACCAGTGCTGGGCTTAACCAAGGTGCTTCCCTGATTTGCTTCCAATTGCTGCCCTGATGAAAAGAACTCCCAGAACTCCCTTTATAGGTTTAGTTCTTCCCAGAGGTCATTACTTTAGAGATAAGTCTTTTGAGAATGGAATGACTCCATGCCAGATTTTGAATTGTTATGGCTGTTGGAAAGGTCACGTCATTTTTCCATGAGCGCCAAAGGACACTAAAACTGTAGTCCTGAGACACACCTCTTACTAACTACACTGCATTCCCTCTAGCCCCTGTGTGTGGGTTTTTGAGACAGGGTCTCTCAGTGTAGCCTTGACTGTCCTAGACTCGCTTTGTAGACCAGGCTGGCCTCGAACTCACGGCGATCCTCCTGCCTCTGCCTCCCGAGTGCTGGGATTAAAGGCGTGCACCACCACTGCCCAGCTCGTAGGCCTGATTCTTAATATTCTGTCCTGACCAATGATATTTACCTTCTTCCTGTGACTGACATGTCCCTTTTAATTCCTCTCTCATCATGGGATTGCTGTCCCCCCTGGTGTCTGTCCTTAATCTAAATTAACTGCCCAGGGTTCCGGCAGCTTGGACACTGGCTCTTGCCTGTGTCAAACCCGACTCGAGTTCTAAGGCTGTTCGCCTTCTCCAGACCTGCCTAGGAAAATCAGTCTTGACCTCAACATTAGCACTAGTGTCTGTGTCAATGGCTACACAAACACCAGCTTCAACATCACTGTCTGCCTGCCTGGGTCTCCATCTTTAGCTCCTCTTCCCACTGTGGGCACCTGGCTGCCTACGGCTACATCATCTCCCATTTGCCCACATTTCCCCTTTACTTGAGGGCTTCTGGGATTGGCTCATTTTAGAAGCTGAGCTATAGCTTTTGTGTGTTGATACTAGGATCTAAACCCAGGGCTTTGCACAAGTAGGCAAGTGCCATCACTGAGCTATATCCCCACTCCTACCCCCCTTCCTTGTTTTTTTTAAATATATATTTTATTAATGTGTTCATAATACCTCTAAATTGTTATCCCATCCCTTGTATCCTCCCATTCCTCCCCTCCCTCCCTGTGACTGTGACTGAGGGGGACCTCCTCCCCCTGTATATGCTCATAGGGTATCAAGTCTCTTCTTGGTAGCCTGCTATAATCCCCTTCTTTGAAACAAGGTTTGCTAAACTGCCCAGCATTATTAAACTTATTCTGTAGCTCAGGCAAAAGTTGAACTTAGGCTCCTTCTGCCTCCGCCTCCTGTGAGCTCTGATTATAGCCCAGCTTTCACAATCCTTACAAGGATTGTGTGGGTCAATATTTGCCTTATGTTTCTGGGAGAAGAAAGAAAGGGTGAAGTCAAAGAAGAAGAAGGAGAGAAAGAAGAAAAGAAGAAACAGGAAGCTGGCTGGAAGAGCCATAGAGTAGAAGCAGAAATTCGGTGTAATCCTTGTGAATTCTTGACCTTGCCTGAGGGAGAGTCAAAGTGTCATCACCTGCTAGAGATCATTTCGTGATAGCACAAGACCTCTAGGGTAACTGTATCACTGCAACCCATCTATGTCCTCAGGCAAAACACATCATTAGACTGAACTCTTTTTTTTTTTTTAATGTGCATTGGTGTTTTGCTTTCATGTATATCTGTGTGAGGGTGTCAGATCCCCTGGATCTGGAATTACAGACAGTTGTGAGCTGCCATGTGGGAGCAGGGAATTGAACTCAGGACCTCTGGAAGAGTTTCCAGTGCTCTTAACCACTGAGCCATCTCTCCAGATCCCGGCACACTGAACTCTGAGAGCACTTTTTCCCCTTGGTGTCCCAGCCTGTCCCCAGGAGGAGAGAGGTAACAAAAGATGCATAATCGCTCCCTGGGGTCTTTATGACCTTGTCCCCCCAGGGAAGTCCCTGTGCACTAGCTAGTTACCTGTGAGGGCGACCAAGTGCGGCAGGCAGAGGCGGTTGGCCAAGACGATGAGCTTCATGTCATCCAGGTCTGGGCTGGAGGTGAACATGCCTGTGTAGAGGTACTCCAACACAGCTCTCATGCAGCTCTTGCTTGTGTACGGAAATACCACCTAGGGTGGGAAGGAGCAGGCAAGGGGCATTAAGTCTAGGATGGCCCAGAGCCACTCAGACCTGACTTGGTGGGCTGGTGTCCCTGTGCCCACCCCACCGCCCCATTTGATGCCACCCCCCACCAGGGCTGTTCCTGAATCTGCTTAGAAAACCTCTATAACCTTGGCACTGAGCCTCAGGGACTGGACAGCATTAAAGAGTGGGGTTCACTGGGCGTGGTGGCACATGCCTTTAATCCCAGCACTCGGGGGGTGGGAGTGGGCGTGGGCAGAGGCAGGCGGATCGCTGTGAGTTCGAGGCCAGCCTATTCTACAAAGCGAGTCTAGGATAGCCAAGGCTACATTGAGAAACCCTGTTTTGAAACCGCCCCCCCAAAACCAACCAACAAAACAAGAGTAGGGCTCTGGTGTCTTCTAAAGGGACCTAGTTTCTTGGCATCTCCCTGAAGCCACTCAGGCAGGGAGGATGCTTGAAGGGGCCATTTGGGTCAGCGACTCTCCCGAGCCCCAGTGCCTGCAGGGAACAGCTGAAGTGGGCTACAGAATGAGCAAGGGGAACCAGTTGGCTGCTCAGTGCTGCTGCTCGGGGGGCCTCCGGGATCTCTTCACAGCAGCGCAGAAACAAAACCTGCTTTCTCATCAGATGGGAGTCTCTCTGGGTTTGCTGAGAATCGGGTGGAGCTTTAAAATGTGTGTCTATGGTGCTGAGAAATGCCCAGGGCACACAGGCCCCTGGGGCTTCAAAGAATCCTGGCCCCATATTCCGTATGCACAATTCCTTACTCCCACTTCAGAGACCAGTTCAGCTTTAAACTGTTCTACTTAGCCTTCCCTAAGCACTTGCTTTCCAGAAACCTTAGGGAGTCATACTCTAATTCGCCCAGCCTGATTGCTGATTGCTCTTTGCATGGTCTAAGGGGTGGGAATCGGGGAGTCAGGGGTCGGGGGTGGGGCGGGGCTGGGAAGGCTGGGGAGTGGTGCCTGGGAGAAGTCAAAGACCATGTGCCTGCACCCCAAAGACATTACAGACCAGCTGGGAAAACTGCATTGCGGATACTTTGAATTTTATACATCTCTGCAGAGTAAATCCTTGCCAACTATAAGATAGAGTGATGGGCAACTGATGGTCCAGGAGACAGAGATGATGGAAAACAGCAAGGGCTGTGTCTGGGCTACGCTGCTTGTCTGGGAGGATGGAAAAGGGCACAGATGCAGGAGAACATCTCCAAGGGCTTGGTGAAGGATGGGCACTGATCAGAGACAGAGGGAACTGTACTCACTATGTGCTTTTATAGTGTGTATTTGATGCGCTGACATTTAGAGCCTGGGGGAGGGGGGTTCTTTGCAGACCAGCCAGCCAGTTCCTAGAGCTAGCAAAGGAGCTGCCTGCAAGTGGACTCCTCCACCACACTCACACCCGTCTACCATTTCTTGTTGCAATCACCCTACAGCCAGGAATCAGACAACCAGGATACGTCCGCTTCCACTTACTGGCAGACTTCTGATCTTCCCTATGTGGCCCCACAGGTTGCATTCCACCACCACCCCTTGGGATCTATATAAACCCATCTTTCTGATGGCGTTATCTCTTGGTCTGTTGGTTTCTCCATAGCTCAATAATAATACAATCTATTTTTGTAGACATTGCTGACTTCAGCTCCGAACATGGGCTTTTCTAATGGTTCTGTGTGTCTCTTGGAAGCAACAGAGTATAATTGAGGAATCAAGGAACTGTCAATCCCAAGTTCCAGACCTACCCCCCCTTTTTTTTTCTTGGTTGCACAACTTCTCATGGCATCCCTTTTTTTTTTTTTCATATAACCGGGTTCGGCTTGCTATATGTAAGTCTGGGTAAACTAAATGAGGTATATATGAAAGAGCTTTACAAACTACTAAGATACTGTAATTATTTCTCCCGGAATACTGAAAAAATCCTTGACTATTTGAAGCATTTCATAAATTTGCTTTGGGTCCATCACTGTGTGTAGAGCATGGCCAATGCTGAGGAGAGTACAATTAACTGATGCTGTCTCAGATGTGAAGATGTAAACGCTTCCCCCATCTTTTCCCATCTCCAGCCTCACCTCCCTGGTAGAACTCTCCACAAATGGCCCCCCAAACATGGCAGCCATCCAGTCACAGCTGGAAATCAGCAGGGGTTTATGGGCGCTGATGGTCCCATCATCCAGGATGAAGGTCACATCTGTCCAGGAGGAGAAGAGGCATCATGTAAGGACACAGTGGATATGCTGGAGAAATCAGCCCCCCTGGGGCCAGTCCCTGGGTCCTGACTACCCATCTGCCTCTGCAGACAAGCAAGCTATCGGCTTGAGCAGCAGGACAGCCATATTTCCGTGGCATTGGGAGTTGAAGTCACTTCTGAACACTAAGGGGTTAACCTAGGGCCCCTCAGAAAGTTTTCTGGAGAGAACCCCTTCTTCTAAGCATGTCCCATACCTGAAAAGGTGCCTTTTGCCAAACACTCCTTAACCCGGTTGGTCCGGCGTACATGGAAGGCCTTGGTGATCTCCTGATTCATGAAGGCCTCGTTGTTGAGGATGTTGGCCACCATCATGCGTAGATCAAAGACCTCTAGCAGCTCGGCGATGTGGGCGATATGCATGAGGTCCCGCTCATTCTCACCCAGCTCCCCTGTATACAGGTACTTGAGAACAGCCCGGAAGGGCCCTGGCTGAATGGAGTTATCCATCTTCACCACCACCATCAGCCGGGATTTGAAGGTCAGAGGATCCTCGGCCATTTCTTCCTGGATACTCACAAAAGCTCGGCTCCAGGAAGAGAGCACACGCCCCCTGCCTGGCAGGTACCCTGTTCCGTTACCCCGTAAGATCCCATCACTGGTTGAAGCCCGGAGGCCAGCAGGACCAGAACCCCCAGCTTCGTCAACACTCTCACATACGTCAAAGCTGGCTGCCCGAAGCAGGAAGTCCCGCCCATGGTGGTGATGGTGATGATGGTGGTGTTGCTCAGGGTGGCTCCGGTGGTCCTCTGGGCGGGGGCCCCCTGGCCCTGAGGGGCCCCCCAGCTCTCCCTCACTCAGGTCCATGAGGAACAAGTCATAGAATTTGGAGGAGGAAGTGGAGAGGTAGATCTTGTGGGCAAAGATGCGCACGCGCTCCTGCAGCACCAGGATGACATCCGCACAGAGCGGGTCTTCCAGGAGGTGGGCGGGGCACTCCTCGCTGCTGGAGGGGGGGTCGGGCACCACAATGATGGGGGGCGGTGGCTTGGGGGGCAGGAAGGGTGCTTGCAGTAGAGGCCGCTGCACATTGCGCAGATGAGATTTCCAGAACTGCAGATGGCGGCGGGAGATGAGTGCAGCCCGGATGGCATTGTCAAAGACGTCCTTGATACCAAACTGGGCCACCACGCTGGTCTCGTAGTAAGGGATCCCCAGCTCCTTGGCCACTTCCCGACCCTTCTCTGGGGGAAGGATTTCATTGGGCTTGATGGGCCTGGTGTGCGCGAGAAGGAGGAAAAAAACCAACAACTTGTGTTGGTAATGGAGGAAGCCTGGCCATTCTTTCTGAGCAAGCTAAGAGAGTCTGCTCAGTATCTGTCTTTGAACCCCCCTCTTCCCTGACTGGCCCTCCACCACCCCCCAGTCACTGCCCCAGTTCAATACAGGGAAGGCCCCCCCCACCCCCCGCGTCTCTGGTAACTTGTATGCAAAACTTCACACTGGTATTTAACCTACTCACAGACAGACATCCCTTGGTATCTGAAGGGGACTAGTTCCAGGAACATCCCCCCTGCCCCCCCCCCCCCCCCGCAGATGCCAAATCTGTGGAAACTCAAGTCCCTCTTATAAAATGCCACTGTAGTTACATAACCTGCGCATAGCCCCACTCTTGCTTAAATCACTTCTAGATTACTTATAAGTGCTGTGCTATAATTGCTATCATGCTTTATTTAGGGAATAATGACGGGCGGGGGGTGGGGGTGGGGGCCGGGTTATCTGGACAGTCCCATTCACGTTGGCTGAACCCACAGCTGTGGAACCCATGATACGAAAAAGCACCACAGCATTATAAGGCCCTTTCATATAAATATTCTCATACATGCATATTCTCTATCTTTCCTCAACAGAATATAGTACAAGGCTGTTCCCACAGAGGGTATACAATGACATAGAAGGATGAGTGAGTGAGTGAGTGAGTGAGTATGCCGCCGTTGACTCTGATGGGAAGATGCTCCAAATGGAAGGAGAAATATAAGGGTCAGTGGATCTCCTCTAGGGCTGAGCACGGAGTCATAGAACGTCCTGCCCTCCCCTGTGTCCCCTTCCCTCTCCCTGGGCACTAGTACCCCTACCTAGCCAAAGGTCTCCTGGCCCTGTTAACGGCTTCCAGGTCAGCATAGCGCAGGTCCAGCTGGCAGCCCACCAGAATGACAGGAGCTCGGGGGCAGAAATGCTTGATTTCTGGGTACCACATGGTCTTGACATGGTGGAGGGAATTGGGGTTGGCAATGGAGAAACACAGAACCACCACATCGGATCTGGGGGGAGGGGGGAGGGGCGGGTAGGAGAGAAAAGTTAGAGGCAGAGAAAGCTGGAAAGAGGAAAACACATCTGTCCATCCCTATCCCCTCCACCACAGCCTACCCCCCATCTTATGAACCTGTTCCCACCATCTTCCACACAACATATAATGAGAGTGACCATAATTTATGTAGGCATTTTAAAGCACAAAGATTCATTGGGCCGCACGGCTATCTTCTGAGTTAAAAACTATCATTGTGGGGCTGGGGATATGGCGAAGCAGACAAAGGGATTCCTATGCAGGCAGGAGGACTTGATTTCAGAGCCCCAGCACCCACACATTCACATAGAAAGTCAAGCAGGGCTGGTAGCATTTGGATGCCCAACACAGAGACAGAGTGTTGGGGGCGGGCGCAGGGTGGAATCCCTGGGGCTCTCTATCCAGCAAGACCAGCCCAAACTGTATGCGTCAGGTTCAGGAGAAAGCCTTGTCTCAAAAAACGAACAAACAAAAAAACCTTAGGTGGAGGGCAACTGAAGAAGGCATCTTGATGTTTATCTACCTATGGCCTCCACAGTCTTACACACATCGGTGCAAGACCCTCTCCCTGCCAATTTGCACATGAATATGTATATGCCAATATAATTATCTACACACACACACACACACACACACACACACACACACACACAAATTACTATTTGTCAGACATGGTGGTACAAGCAAGCTATTTGGGAAGCCTGTGTCTTAAATTTTTTCACTTGTTTGCCTTTCGTTACAAAGGGCTAGAGATATAGCTCAGTGGTAGGGCAGAAAGAGAGAGAGAGAGAGAGCTGGTTGCGGTGCTGGGATTCCAAGCTCAGGATGCCTTCAGCCCCAGGAAATGCCCACCATCAAATCTCCTCCACTCCTCTCACAATTTCTACTGCATAATTCAGTTCCATAGAAAAGAATGAAAATTCCCCTGCATGACTCCCTGCAAGCACTACTTACCTTCCATAAGCAAACCGTCGGTCTTTGTGGTGGTCTCCAAAGGTGTCCCAGAGGCGCAGGGAGACGCTGACATCATCTACCACGTCTCGGGAGCGTTCCAGCACCTGGGCACAGGAGTTGGGGTAGGATGGGGTTGGGGAAGACAGGATAATGGTTCTTGGGGCAGATGCCAACTCAATCCTGGGAGGGAGGGCAGGGCTGGTACATATGTGTTGCACAATGTGCTGCCCACGTGAAATCTTTGGAGACTCAATAACAAGCGTAGTCTCCATGCTGAGCAGAAGCAGCAGAGACCATAAAAGAGCACACTTATTGCTGGAGAAGGAAACGTTATTCCTTAGGGCTATAACTGCACAAGACATGGTACCCAGCCAAAGCTAGATTCCCAGCCACCAGCTTCCCCATTCGTGCTGGCTAGTTTTCGTGTCAACCTGACACAAGCTCCAGTTATCTGAAAGGAGGGATGCTCAATTGAGAAAAATGCCTCCATAAGATCCAGCTGTAGGGTATTTCCTTAATTAGGAATTGACTAAGAGGGCCCAGCCTATTGTGGGTGGTGCCGTCCCTGGGCTGGTAGTCCTGGATTCTATAAGAAAAGCAAGTTGAGGGCTGGAGAGATGGCTCAGAGGTTAAGAGCACTGTCTGTCTGTTCTTCCAAAGGACCTGAGTTCAATTCCCAGGAACCATGTGGTGGCTCACACCATCTACAATGAGATCTGGTGTCCTCCTCTGGCCTGCTGACTCACATGCATACAGAATATGTATAAATAATCATTAAATAAATCTTTAAAAAAAAAGAAATAAAGAAAAGCAAATTCAGTGCATCATGAGGAGCAAGCCAGTAAGCAGTGTTCCCCATGGCCTCTGCATCAGCTCCTGCCTCCAGCTTCCAGCCCTGCTTGAGTTCCGGCCCTGACTTCCTTCAGTGATGGACTATGGTGTGGAAGGGTGGGCCAAATAAACCCTCTCCTCCCCAACTTGCTTTGGTTGTGTGTTTCATCCCAACAATAGAAACGCTAACCAGAACATCACTGAAAACACGAATAGTCAAGGATGCTTCCTTGGAGGTGGATTTCCCTCAGATCTCACTCCAAGGGTCCCTTCTGCTTCATCCACCTCTGCCCCACCCCTAGGGGCTCTCAAGAGTTCCAGAGACACCAATCCACAGTTCAACATCCACAGCATGGGCCCCCAACCAAGAGGCCTTGCAGTCTTACCTCCTGGCATACACGATACTGGTCAATGGCCCACACTGTGGGCACATGGGTGGCAAGCAGCTGGTACTGGGTGAGGGTGGCATTGCAGGCCCGGGCACAGATGAGCCTGGTCTTGCCCACGGCGTTGTCCCCCACCACCACGCACTTGATGGTCTCTACGTTTGGCCTTTCATAATCCATGTCAGAATCCATTAATTGGGACCTGAGGGGCAGGAAAGGAGCTATCAGGACAGTTTGGCAAAAGTTCCACCCCTGAGGACCAGGGTCAGTGCAAGCGGCCTTCCTCAGCCAGGTCTGTCTCCTTGTCAAGCACTGGCACTGACATGAAGAGAGAGGGGTGGGCAACTTTCAGGGAAGTAGCTATGTAGGGGCCCTAAGAGCCAGTTGCTCATGCAGGCTGAGTGGCACAATGCTAACAGATGGATTGCTTGTCTCCCACTGGTCCCTTACCATCCTGCAGCTGTGCTTCTGAATGGAGGCAGTCAGTCTGTGAGAGATCCCAAAGCAGGACCTGCCTTGGGCCTGGCTCTATCCCCACTCCCCCAGAGAGAGGGAATCGGCCTACTAGCCCACTCATCTTCTGCTCTCTTCCTCTTCCCTAGGCTGTAGCAGCAGCAGCAGCAGCAGCAGCAGCAGCAGCAGCAGCAGCACAAACAGCTGAGAGAAGCAGACTTGGGGCCAAGTCCCCACCCCTTCCCAGAATGCTCCAGGGCAGAGTCACTTTAAAATTTAATGGGCTGGGCATCAGCTCTTCCCAGCCTCCCCTATTTTCCCCTGGCCCTCTCATATGGTAAATTTCCAAGACCCAGCCTGTTCACTTCCATCCTCCTACCCTACTCTCTCTTATTGGCTAGGAGAGGTTTTTCTGGCAGCTTCTTTGAGTAGGGAGCCTTCTATATGTACCTGCTGAATCCACAAGCCTCCCCTCCTCGACTCTGGCTCTGTCACGTTGTCAGTGTGTTTGCTCAGCTGCAGGCCTACTTTAAGATAGGGATGGAAGGGGTCATAGCCCGGAACCATCCACTCTATGGTCCATGGACCTTCCCATTGCCTAAATGGGCTACCCACAGCATCCCACATCTGGCTCCTAAGAGTAAGATCTACCTCCTTTGAATCTCCTACAGAGGAAGCAGCTTAGACCCTCATTCCTCTGGCACTCTGATGAGAAGCTAGACACATTGTCTACGTGGGGAACTGGCTGCTGGAAGAAGTTGAGGGTCAAGCTTAGAGTAAATTTCTGCCTCGGTTTCCTTTGGTGATAGGCAGCGAAGCAGCTTGTCCATTCAGAGAGTAATTGATCAGATGAACAGATAGAAGGCCCTTCTGTAGTTAACTTGTCACGTTAGTGGTTAAAAGGCTGAGCCCCCCCCCTCCCCTGAAAAAAAAAAACCTCCATTGGCATCTGCCCTCCTAGAAGGGTTAAGGAGGATGAGAAGTAGGCAGGTGCACTTAGGGTTATCAGTTTGCGCCTGCTCGTTCCCTGTGTGCTGCGAGTCATTTCTGGAGTAAGCCTTCCCAGGGACAGGGAGGCAGAGCGCACAGGAGTCCTGGAGTCTGCCCAGGGGCTTTACTGCTGAGCCATCAAGACCAGAGCCAAGCTACCACCACCACCACCAGCAGCAGTAGCAGCAGCAGCAGCAGCAGCAGCAGCAGAGGAGCACAGTCCCTGGCAGGCTGTAACTAGATGCTAACATGCAGAAACCCAGAACTGAAATACTCAAGTAACATGGCAACTGGGATTTGCGCAAGTGGATGCGGCTCAGCAACCTAAGCAAAAAGAGCAGCAAGGACTTTTCAATGAGACAGGTTCATCCTCCTCCTTGTAATCCTACACAGGCTCTGGACCTTTCTGCTATTGGAGGGGAGTGGGGAGGGAGGTCTCCACCAAGCTCTGACCCAGTCTATATGGCAACGATTTGCATCACTCCTGTGCACTTATGGTCCTGTCCACCAGGCAACTGTCACAGCTGTCAGCTTTCTGCTTCCTCTCATTTCTCCTGAACTGGGAACACAAAGAATCCTTCTTGACAGTTTCTAGTCCCAGCATCTGAGGGATGTGTGGGCACCAGGAACAGCCACGTGGGTGTGGCTTCTGCTTTATGGGGTAGATAACAACAATAACAACCAGGCCAGAATCTCACCTATGAAGACAGAAACCCACAGGCCAACAGAACTTCCTCCCGTGGTTTAGACTCACTAGCATATAGGTCTGGAAGCGAATGGAAGGAGGGGCCTGGGCTTAGATTCTTAAATCCAGGGCCACGTCCAAGTTCAGCTGCTTTATGACCTAACACTCGAACACATCTTGTGATTTTGTTTCCAGAGTTCAGTAGGGGACAGAGAGCCAACAAGTAGGAGAGTGGTACCCATTGGCCATTGAGTTTAGGAAGCCGACTGCCTAAATTGCTATCTAACCTGAACGCCCAGGCCCATCCCTTCTCTGGCTGCGCCTTCAGACTTCTCTTACACTCCCACCAACTGGCTTTTCTTTTCAGTCATCACTATCCCTGCTGCAACCGCAAGCATCATTGTCCTATCTAGAAAGAGGCAAACCACTTCGCTTTTTTTTTTTTTTTTTTTTTTTGGTGGACATTAGTCCCGAGCTCCAGAAAATGGGTATGAGAGTGTTGGGAGAAATGTCTTGAGTTTTGGTAAATTCATGCCAAGAGAGCCTGGGTGAAAGGAGGCATTTGTCTTCTTATGTAATATAGTATTATATAATGCTAGATTGCATATCCATATGTGTAATTATATCTCTCTTTAAGATACAGGCTGGCCCAATTAAGCCAAGAGAACTTTTTGTCTAATCGGGCCTGTCTTAAATTGAGGATCCTGTCCCGGAGACAGCATGCCAATGTTAATATAAATTCTGCTCTAGAATAACACTGCTTTTCTGGACTGCTGCTGGTGCATGATGATACAAACCATGCTGGGAGCTTCCCCATTGCCCCTTTCCCTCTGGTACGCTCTTCTTCAGTGACTCAAGACTTTTCTTCACAATTGTCCCAGCCCCACTTCTTTAGAGCTTCCTGACTACCCTCCACCTATCCACCTTACCCTGGGTATCACAACCTCCAATTCACCCCACTCCCTTGACCATCCCAAAGTCACTGATATTTCTTCCGCCAGCTCTTGTCCCCAGATCACCGCCCCCCTCCAACAAACAGCTTCCTGCACAATAGCTTTCCCAGTTCTGTGTGCTCTGTCCAGGACAGATCCAAAGGTGCGCTCAGATTACCCACAAACCTCAAGGGCTCCCATTCCCACCCCCGCACCCCTACACACACTCTTTGCAGAGCTCAAAAGCCCCCCTTTCCCTCCCACAGCTGATAGGAGGCTTGTTCATCTGTGGCTGCCCTAGTCTGGTTGTCAAGGAAACGACAATCTCCCTGGGAGCCTGGCTTGTCTCCTAGCAACCAATATCCCACATCCTGCATCTTACAAAAACGTGAAAGGGAGGAAAATCGAGAAAATGAAAGTAAAAATCAAGGCTGATGGATAGAAAGAGAGAATCGGGAGGAGAGGAGCAAAGGACGAGTGGATTAGGACTCAAAGGAGCTCCCAGTGGGGACGCTGACATTGTTATACAGGCGAAGGTGGAGGGGTGGATCCTCTCCACGCAGAAAACGTAAAGCAAGGCCCAAAGGGATCTTGAATGATCACGTTAACAGGAACAGAAGCCTAAATACAGGCTAAACCTTTGCAATCTTAGAATACCCGAACATTAACAAAGAAAGCTCAACATTTCCACCAGTAGTTTTGCCAAAACTCAGCTGGACAGACCACAGTGGAGTTGACTTCAAAGAAACAGCTCCACAACCGTCCCCAAACACCTCAATTGCACTGGCTTTTAACAAATGAAAGAATGAAGGTACACCTCTACCACTATGAATTTCTTATTCATCCAACCCCCTCAACACGCCGCTCTGCACGCACAATTTTTTAAAATGAAATAAATAGGGAAGGGGGAAGGGCACGGCACACCAATACAAGGCGTGTACTTTCCCCCTTTTAAAAACAACCTTTTTAAAAACACCCAAGAAAGGTTAGTTTCTCTCCTCTCTGAACCAAGCAGCCTCAGCATGTGCCCAAGGAAAGAGTGGAGCCCCGGGAAAGGCAGGAGGGGCGCAGGCAGGAGAGGGGAGGGCGCTGAAGACTGAGCCAAGGCGAGGCGGCGCTTTTGCAGAGGCTGCTTGCAACCCGGCCATAACTGAAATCAATCAAGTACTTACACCACTACATGTGACGGGGTAATTTCTAGTGTAGGGAACACATCTCTTTCTGCTAAGCACGCTCATTTTAGAGAGATGTCTGGGGTCACTCCGTGCGTTCAAGTTGAGGCGCCGCCGACGCCGCTGCTCTGTGCTGGGGATCCAGCCTCCTGGGGTCCTGGTTCGGGTGCGATCAGAAACTCTGGCACAGGAGCCCAGGCCGGACGGCGGCGCGAGAGCAGCCTCGGGCGCTGCACTGCAGCCACTGCTTCTTCCGAATCAGCATCTCCGCGCGCCCGGGGCGCCCAATGTCATGGAGGCTCGCGGAGCCAGGCGGCGCGCCGCCGCTCCGACCTCCGGCCGCTGGGCCGCGCCGCCGCCGGGCTGCGCTGCGGAGGTTGCAGGCGGCGCGCTGGAGAGCGAGGCGCCGGGCGAGGCCGCCGCACGCGCGCAGCCTTAAGACGCGGAGCGCCGCAGTCCCGGGGACCGCTCACGACCTCCTTTTTTCATTCACAAAAAAAGCAAAGTTGGGCGGGGGGGGGGGGGGCGGGAAGGTTAGGGGGTAGAGAAAAAAAAAAGAAAGAAAGAAAAAAATTGCACCCAGGAACGGTTGCTGTGACAGGGACCGCCCACAGAGGCGCGCAGTTGGTGGAAAGGGAAGCGAAGGGGATTGGACACCCGGAGGCCACGCCCGAGACACGCCCCCGCCCCCCCGCCCCCCCCCCCCCCCCCCCCGATCTCAGGCACGCTCTCCAGCTTCTTGCTCCTCCCTTTTCGCCTAGGAGCCACCGACGGCCGGCAGCTGACCTCGCCGGCCTCAAAACCTTACTGAACTCTCACGATGGTTTTCCCATGAGGCTAAGAAGAAACTCACCCTAGTGCTCCCTGAGAATGCAAGTTAGAGAGCCACTTGCAGGAAGATTTTCCCGTTTCTTTCTGAATTTAGCCAAGCCTCCACCAGTGGCATAGAACTGTGCTTCCGTCCAAGTCCGCTGTCTCCTTGGGAGTTGTTTTTGGTTTTGTTTTTGTTTTCCCTAGTGTTGGAGGGTTTTTCTTCCAGCATCATCTCTGCAGCTCTGACTTTCGGAGCTCTTAGTAAATATCCTGTATGGATAGTCGTACCTCCATACTGTCTGCCACCTAGACTTTCTTCAGGAGTCCCCATCCCAACCTGGCTGTCACCAGAGACCCCACTAGTATCTTAACTTTGCAAAAAATGCCAGGAAATATTAGCCAGAGATACACTACCTAAGTCCTCTCTGGGTGCTCTTTTGTAACCTACAGTAAATTCAAGCCAAATATGGTAGCTGGAATCCCAGCATTTGGGAGTGTGGGGCGGAAGGATGGTAATGCATGCACGGCTAGCCTGGGCTACAGAGCAAAACTTCTCCAAATACTGAACTAGAAATGGGCTGATTCTAATGCTGTCCTCTCTGCTCATGAGAAGGAGGCTCCCATGCTCAAGGCTGGTTTTGTTAAGATGGTCTGGACTGCTGGGAATTATAAATCTTGTCAGTTATCTCTGGGCAGTTTTTAAAGCCCAGACTGGCAAGCCTCACACCTCAGCCTCCTCTATCACATGCCTAACCTGTTCCTTGAGAATACAGCTCCATTATAACATCAGCTTATGGGAAATATGATGTGAAAGAGATATTTACTGTCCCTCCCCACAAAGTCAAGTAAAAATTGAATTCTGGCCAGGTTCAGATTACACATCCATAGTCCCAGCATTCAGGGGATTGAGGCAGGAGGGTGGAAAGTCTGAGGCAGATGTGGGTTACGTAGGGAGAACCTGCCATGAACAAATAAATACTTGGGCTTGTATTGTCTGAAACACACCTCTTGTCTGTGAGTTCATATGGTTGAAAGTTGCCCACCAGGGCGCTTGTGGTAAGTGCGCAATCAGGCTCACTTAATCATGGCGCAGTAGGTAGATACTTTACTCTCCTCCCCACCCCCACCCCTACCCCACCTCCAACACCTACTCAGAGCTGGAGAGGCTGACAGTGCCTGGAGTGCATCTTCATATTTCATGTTCAGACTCAACCTTCATAAAACAAGTGCTACTTCAAATCCATGTATAAGAAAAGAGAAAAAAAAAAGCTAGACTTGGCTCAGGCATGTTCTTCCCCCTGCTTTGGGCCCAGGAGAGTCTCACTTCATTGTTTATGTTCCTAAGAGTGATTGGGCTAAAGGAAAATACAGCATATAGCCATATAGACCATACCCTGGTCTCGCCACCCCAAGCCCCTTTCTTTCCAGTCCCTGCAGCTTTAGAGTCTCCTCTGTCTGTACCATCACATCATTACTTAGATGGCCATCTGCATTGCCCTTCTAGGCAGCCTAGGCACACCCCTGCTGTGGCCTCCCTCCCTTGCGCTGGAAGCAGTGTCTCACTGCAGTCATAGAGAGTCCAGCAATGCAAAGATAGGTTTCATTTTAGCCCCAGACTCCCAACAACTCTTCCCTCACCACACCTGTCTGTGCCTTAAAATCCCTTGGAACCTATTCTCTGATGTCACTTCCTCCTTCCCACCCCACAAACAAGCCAGGCCATCATGAAGCAGATGTTTTCCTGTGGGCAGATGCCTGCTTATATGCTAGAGGTTAAACTGGAGAGAGACACCTCCACTCTGGTTCTCAGGAAGGCGTACACGTCAAGATCCAGGCTAGTCCCAGCACTGCCCACTGTCTATGGCTCCCTCCACATCTCCCAAGGCCAGCCCAGCCTGTGTAGACCCCTCTGTCCGTCCCTCCTCCAAGCGGTGTGTTTTAAGTGCCTAACACACAGTTCAGGCTTCCGGACTGCTAAGCGCGTGCTCATAATCTCCTCTTAGAGTCATCACCCAAGCCCCCCACCCTACTGTGGTGGCCGCTGCCACCACGACCCACCACCCAAACCAGACCTTGTGGTACGAGCAGTGTGCCTAGTGGAGCAGGTGGCATGCATGCTCAGAACTGAACGCAAAGTTCAGAAGTAAATCTTAAGCAAAGGCTCAGGTATTTTGAGAATGCAAAGCCTAGGTAAGGAGAGGGAGCCCAGCCAGGATAACCAAGTTGTTCTCAGTTTCCTGACCAGAGTGTGGCCACCACCAGGTCCCCATGAGGACATGTGGCCTTTGCAGCAGTCCTCTGGGCATAAGGATGCTTCCCACCCCAACCCTCCATACTGGGAAATACTTAACCATTCTTTAAAGCAGCCTGAGTGTCACATCCTCCAGGAAGTCCTCTACCAACACCCTCTGTCAACCTTGAGTTCCCTGACCTTCTCCTGTGCTCCACTAGTAACTCAAGACACACTGCTAGTCACAGTGCTCTGTCTCTCTCCCTTCCAGTACTGAGAACTCCTTTGGAATGGACATGCCTATCCAAAGGGACATTTACCTAAATTGTCACACTAGTCTAGCCTTCAACAAGCACACAGCAGATGCTCAATAAAAATCTGATGGACAAATGAAAGTTTGGGGAGAGGCAGCAGAGTCAGGCAGAAGACAATGCCACAAAGTGGCCACTCATATGGTGTCCTGAGAGGTCTGCCGTGGGATGTTCCAGCCTTGGCTTTGTCTTCCCATGGTGCTGGGTTCCCTCCAGGCTCCTGATGGAGATGGCAGGCAGGAAGGAGGTTAGATGGGAGGAGACAAAGGAGTGAAAGGGACTGAGTTACCCAAAAGTCAGTTGGCTCAAATGGAAGGCTCTACCCTAAGCAAGGACATGGCCGCTGGGCACATCAGCTCAGAGGTCTGATACTCTATCCTGGGAGCCACAGAAACCAGCTCTGAGGCAGAGAGTGAACAATGGTAGAACTGTGTGATATGGGACAAAACTATTTTCTCTGGGTTTGTTTTCTTACAGACAAGGCTCTGTCAGTCCACATGACCTTCACGGTTCACTAACATCTGCTGTGCTAAACATGGAAGGCCTAGATGTGACCAGTCATCCTTTGCACAGGAGCAGCTCCTGGGCAAATTAAGACTTGGAAAAACTTGAGCTGAAGACCACCAAGGCTGGGAATAGACAAAGAAAGCTTTGGAAAGGAGGAAAGCAACACACAATGAAAGAAACAGAATCTAATTCTGCATATCCACCTACATACAGCCATTTGGTCATCATCTTAAGTCTTACCCATCAAAAAAAAAATTCTAGAATTTCTAGAGCATTCAGAAATGGTAAAGAAAGGCTTGGAAAAGCCAGCTACATACCTTCTGGAAAGCAGTTGAGACTGTGTTGACAGAGGTGGACAAGTTTACTTGGTGACAAGAGATCCCCAGGGACAGGGTAGAGTGAGAAGACAAGAGCAGCCCCCCAAAGCAAAAAGAAACCAAAGTGGAGGGAGATGGCTCAACAGCTAAAAGCACCTGCCGTTCTTCCTGAGAACCCGGGTTCAGTTCCCAGAGCCCCTAATGGGTGGATTATCATTGTGTGTAATGACAGCTCCAGGGGATCTGACACACTCATCTGGCCTCTGAGGGTGGGCACACACACACACACACACACACACACACACACAGAGAGAGAGAGAGACAACATCCTCCACAAAGACATGCACATACACATAAATAAAAGTCTTAAAAAGAAAAAATGTGGGTGCAGTGGCACACACCTGTAAACCCAGCACTCAGGGAGGCAGAGGCAGCTGGATCTCTGTGAGTTCAAGGCCAGCCTAGTCTACAAAACAAGTCCAGGATAGCCAAGGCTACACAGAGAAACCCTGTCTCAAAAAGCAAAAAAGAAAGAAAGAATGAAGGAAGGAAAGAAGAAAGGAAGAATCTGCAACTATCACCTCATTGTTTATGACCCTTAAAACAGCAATGTGACTTGGCCACAGGCTGTAATCTCTCTGGCCTTCCACTGGGCACAACAGTACAAACCACACTAAAGACAGCAGATGGCTACCTGACCTCACTGTCCCTTCCAGCACTGAAGTCCCTCAAATTCTTCCCAACTTCCCAGCCGTCTGGGCCCCATGTGCAGAGCAGACCTCACAGGGCTGCTGCGTGAGGCTAGGGTGAAACTCTGAGAGTCTAACTCTCTAGAGCAAGAGCATTTCTAGGGGGTCACCTGACAAAATGAGAGGGAGAGATAGCACAAGGAACATGTGTGAGAGTTCTTAGCGGAATGTTCAAGGCTGGCCCAAGCCTTTGAGACAGGCCTGCAACCACACCTTGGCAAGAAGAGTCCATTAGCAATCTGCTGTGGCCCCTCTGACAGAACCTTCATCTTCTCCCTCCAGGTCTCCTACCCACAGCTGGTCCAGGCTCTCATTAAATATCATCTATGAGCCGGGCGTGGTGGCGCATACCTTTAATTCCAGCACTCGGGAGGCAGAGGCAGGTGGATCGCTGTGAGTTCGAGGCCAGCCTGGTCTACAAAGTGAGTCCAGGATGGCCAAGGCTACACAGAGAAACCCTGTCTCGAAAAACAAAAAACAAAAAAACAAAACAAAACAAAATATCATCTATGGCTCTGAGATGACTCTTCATTCCGGCAGGAAATTTGGGCTCTTGACGGTTTATGTCTTTCGAAAGCTGTAAGAACCACCACCCATGCCGGACCCTAATGCATATGCCAAAGCAGAGTACACAGCCATCACATGGCTCCAATCCAAGCCTCCTGGGAAGGTGGCTTTCTTGGGACACTTCTGAAGCCACCATGAGGCAGTCAGGGCTACACCAGAATGAAGCTAAGTGGTTCTACTTCAGTCCAAGAAGGTAGAAGAAGGGATAAAAAAAAATGTACCCCATAGCCATTGCTGCTAGGCCCAAGAATCCTTGGCTTCTTACAGGCCTTAGACCTTCCCAGCAAGGGCAGGTCCCATCCTCAGAACTCCACAGAGTTGAGGGTGTGAGGCTTTTAAGGAGGATGATCACCTCAAAATAGATCTGTGTTTTTCACAACTTTTTTTTTTTTAATGAGCCACTGGCGTTTGTTGCAGCATGGGGAAAAAAATAGCCTTGACTGTTAACAAATAAAGATTATAAAAAGCCCCAACTGTTCTCATGGGTGTCTATGTGGCTGTGGGGAGTGAGGTGAGGGAGAGGTGGGACTCAGAGCCTGCGTCTCTTCTCTCTGGCCTGGCCCCTCTCTCTGAGCTGCCAGAGAGCACAAGGGGAGATGGGGGAGGGGCGGCTAGGAGGAGTAAACCTTGGTGCCAGAGGCAGGGACGTTTGTGAGAACCTTCTGCCACGTCCACTGTGAGCATATATCTTGCTTTCTGATTCCAAAGGCACAGGACAGCTTAATAGAGACCACGTTGCAGCCAGGTTGACCTTGGTGAAGCTGGAGGCTAGAGTTTGTGAAGTCAATACTTGGAAGGCTCCTCCCTCACGCTAAGGTCAACTTAGCCTGAAGTTGACTCCCCTGGGTGTCGCTGGATGACACTGACTGGGGCTACCCAGGAGGACATGCAGTCCTCACCTATGTCATGAGTCTCCCAGGAGATCTCCAGGTGGAATCCTGCCGAGCCTTCTTATGCCTTTGCCCCATACTAGGAGCCTTCTTGGTACCAGGACCTCTAAGGCTGCAAGAAATGGAATGATGTAAATACCATGGCACTGAGTTAGTTACTGAGCTCCCGTCCCTGAGGTGGTTGGCTTGGAGGACTCGTGTGGGGTCTCTGGCCCTGATCTTTGACAGAATAAAAGCACCTTAAGCTCTGAGGATCCTCCTAGCCTGGGATTCATTCGGACCCATTCTACCCACCTTTACACTTGTCTGTCTCTTCTCTCGTTCTTCTCTCTCTCTCTCTCTCTCTCCTCTTCCCTGTCCTGCCTCCTAAGCTAAGGTTCCGTGATGAATCATTGTGGTCCAGCCTAGATAGTTTACAAGGTGAGTAGGCAGGTGACTAGCCAGGACACCAGAGACCCTAAGGGACATTGCTCAACCTGAGTGATGCTCAAGGACATGGGAGTAGGGACAGCTGATCAGAAGTTTCTTTGAAAGAGCTACAGTGATGAGAGACCCATAGGCAGCTGCTGCATCTCTGACCTCCGCAGGACCCCACTCTTCCCAGGGTATAGTGTTCAAATGGCTAAGAACTAGGGGAATCACTGTGTGGAAATGGCTGAGAGGCCACTCTGATTTGTCACAAACCAAATTTGTTCTGCAGAGTGTAGTCATGGCTGGGTTAAGCCCCCCTCATACCAGGGCGAATTCTGTGAGTGAGAGGAGACACAGTCAGGGAGCCAAGCCACAAGAGGACTTACTCAGAGACCCAATTTGCACATGAGAAAAGAGAAGGAGCTGGTGCCCAGGGTTGGACACTGTCCATGGACACACATGACACAAATGGCATCGGGCAGTTGCCTGGGCAGAGTATGGGCTACTGCCAGGCTACCCACTGGAAGCACAGGCTCCAACTTTGGTTGTCTGGGGACTACTACATGCTCTGATAAATTCACTGTTGGTAGCAGGCTACCCTCTTCCTCCTCCTACTGGGAGTGCCAGCAGGAAGTTCACAGGGAATCTGAGCTATATAGGTGGAAGCTCAGGGCTAGAGGCAGCCCCAAGAGGAGCTTGGAGTGGAGGTTGCTCTGCTACTTTCCCCGCAGAGAGCCTTGGGTCACTCAGATGCAGATTCGAGGACCAAAGAAGCAGGTACATCGAGATATGGAACGATAGGTCCAGCTTGGGTGTTCCGGACACAGGCTGTTCCAGTGAAAGGCAGTGGTGTTTTCAGGCACAAATAATCCTGCTGAACCAAAATGATGAGCCCCCATGACACATGCCTAACTGAGACTTCACTTTCTCTACAAATAATAAGTTTTGTTTGGCCACTTATCCCTGTCATTAGCCTCTTTCTCTCATTCATCAAATACACGCTAAGCTCCTTTTGGTGCCCGGTGCTGGGCAGGAGGTCACAGGGATTATGACGTGGCAAGGATGCCAGCAACCCAGGTCATCAAGGGGCTTAGGGTTAGGAGAACAATAACTACTCATTCTGTATTTGTAGTATACATGCTTTGTATTGTGTTCTATTAGCTAGCTTGTTTAAATTTTTATTTTTATTTTTATTTTTGGTTTTTTGGGACAGGATCTCTCTGTTATAGCCGTGGCTGCCCTGGACTCGCTTTTTAGACCAGACTGGCCTCGAACTCACAGTAATACACCTCCCTCTGCTTCCCAAGCGCTGGGATCAAAGGCGTGCACCACCATGCCTGGCTCTTGTTTAAAATTTTAAAATCTGGTAAGAAAGTCTTCTTTTTTCCTCCTCTTCCTCCTTCCCCCCCCCCCCACCTTGGCCAAGGAGAAAATTGAAATGGAAGCTTCCAGAGGGCTTAGGTTCTTCAAGGTAGTCAACTTAAAGATCCCCACCCGGCAGAGCTGCTAGGCAAGATGCAAATGTGCCTGGGGCAGGTGCCCAGGTAGAGGAGTCGAAACATGGGCCTCTGCCAGACTGCTCAGAGGAAGCATACCTGGGCTTTGGTTGTCTGAGGCTTGCCACATGTGAGGCAGCATTCATGCCCTGAAGCTTCCAGATGGGACTTCACAACCCTGGCCCCCTTCCAGTCTTGGCTCTAACTCCTTACAGGTTTTTCAGACTTTAAATTTCTTTCTTTCTTTTTTTATTTGTTTGTTTTTTGTTTTTTGAGACAGGGTTTCTCTGTGTAACCTTGGCTGTCCTAGACTCACTTTGTAGACCAGGCTGGCCTCAAACTCACAGCGATCTACCTGCCTCTGCCTCCCGAGTGCTGGGATTAACATTCCAGATGAAAAAGTGTGGCCTTGGGACAGAGTGAGGGGAACAAGATAGAAAATTCCTGAATTACTGCCTGGGCTCATGGCCAGCAAAGTCCTTGAATGGCCGGGCATGGTGGTGCACTCCTTTAATCCCAGCACTCGGGAGGCAGGGGCAGGTGGATCTCTGTGAGTTCCACACCAGCCTGCTCTACAAAGCGAGTCCAGGACAGCCTAGGCTACACAGAGAAACCCTGTCTCAAAAAAACAAACAAAGAAAATCCTTGAATGAGCTCTTCAGAGAGCCTGTACCCGTCTCCACCTTAGCCCATGTCCAGGTAGCCCACACCCAAATTATGACTACCTAGCTGGGATACTTGGAAGCCCCAAGAAGGCTCAGGCCCAGGCCTGATCTCAGTGCTATGTATCCCTTATTAAAACCAAACAAGACTTTCGCTCAGCTACAGCTTTGCAAGGGACTAAGTCTGGAGGCGGGAATGGGAGTGTTTGCTGAAAACCTACAAGCTCCTGGTCAGCTGGGGATGGAACGAGGGACAAAAATGTAAGGGTTGGGGGTAGGAAAAGTGGAAAATTCGAATTTGAGCTATTGATCTATTTCTTTTGGGGCCCACAGATTCTATTGCCTAAAGGATTGGGAGTCCCCAAAGTGTGGAGGGCCAATCCAGGGCTTGGGGGGAGGGGGCAGTCATCAGAAGATGCAAGCTATCCCAAAGGCTGGAGACACTAGAAGAGGCACTTTCTTGGAGACATATGAGGTGTAGGCAGAGGCCCTGATGACTAGGACGGGCAGGAAGGAGATCAGGTGACCGCAAAGGCCAACATCACAAGCTGTCACTGTGGTCTATCCTAACCTATGGCACCTACGATTTATAAGAAAAATTCAATGGGTGGCACAAGCCTTTAATCCCAGCACTCGGGAGGCAGAGGCAGGTCTACAAAGCAGGACAGCCAAGGCTACACAGAGAAACTCTGTCTCAAAAAACAAAAAAACAAACAAACAAAGAATTCAATGGGGAAGTTGGGAAGGATATGTCTGCTTGTCCCACTTCTTACATACCTCCCTTCCATCCTGACCAGGGTCACAAGGAAGGAATGGAGCCTGGGTTTGCACTGGCCCGTGGCTACTAGCTATATCCCCCCCCACCCCCCACCCCCCTTGCTACATCCACCGTTGGCACTCGTCCATTTCTCTTATTCCAAATCTGGCTGCCACAGGTATCTGCTGGGCCACAGTCCTGGAGATGCTACATGCCAATAGATCCAGCACTAGGATCCTCAGCCACCCGTTCGTTGTCCTGTCTGCCTATGCCACCTCTCCTGGGAGCAGAGTAGCCGGGTGGGAGAGCCCTTTCTGTCTCCCCAATACAGAGGAAGCTTGTGCCAAGGGGCATAGCTGTGTCCCCTTAGGGGCTCAGATGGCCTGTCACTATTTCTTCTCTGTAGACAGTGGTGGGCTGGGCCAGGTTGTTGGGAGGAGAGGTAGAAAGAAACAGCAGGCCACTGAGTTTTAAGGCTGGGATCCAAATCCTAGCCTATGGGAAAGAAGGTAAGTGCTCAGATGACCTGTAGGGTGGCCTCCTGCTCTGACACTCCCTGCCCTACCCCACCTCACCCCACCTCACCCCACCCCACCCCTGCCTCTAGGCCTAGACAGAGCCCAGGATAAACCACCTGTTCCCGCCTTTTGGCCAGGTGAGTGTTACTAGAACCTGGACTAGCTCCAGCCTCCCTTGGAGCCCTATTTAGCTGCCCTCAGACTCCTGGTAGCACTTGGGCCCTGGCCTGTCCTCGTGGGTCCCTGGTGAGTCACACTGCTTTGGAATTTCATTTGCAGGCATTTTCTGACGCACTTCCTGACATCCTGGACCGGCGCCAGGCAACGGGCACTGCAGCAGCAACCCCACCAGTGATTATTACTTTTATCTACCTGAACTCCAGGCTGTAGAGACTGGGGAGAGGGAAGTCAGGCCAGAGAAGCCAGGTGGGGACAGAGAGGCTTTGTTTTGCTTGGGTTTACCTGAACACAGGTGGAGAACAGCAGGAAAGCTAAGGATTAGCGTGGTTGCCCAGGAAACGAAAGACAGAAAACCTAAACTGGCCACCAGGCTTTTTTTCTTATTATGTGTTTTTAGGAGCTCAAACTGGCCTCCAGCTCCAACAATCCTCCTGCCTCACTCTCCCAAGGGCTAGGGTTGCAGTTTAAGGGCTTCTTGGAATGGATATCAGGGCCTCAGTTTATCATTTTGTGAATCTTCTTCTCTCCCCCCGCCCCCACTTCCCGCAGACAGGGTTTCTCTGTGTAGCCTTGGCTGTCCTGGACTCACTTTGTAGACCAGGCTGGCCTCAAACTCACAGAGATCCGCCTGCTCTGCCTCCTTAGTGCTGGGGATTAAAGGCATATGCCACCACACCCCAGCTCATTTTGTAAATCTTAATGGGTTCCAGGACTCCAGATGTAAATGCTGCAAGGGACCACCTCTTTGTACTATTAAGCCCTTCCCAATGGAGCTGCCCCCATAGACTTGTTTTCCAGCTAGTGGTGCTGTTTAGGGAGGCTGTGGGGAAGTAGGTCACCCCGGGACAGGACCTTGAAGATCACTGCTCAGCCCCTGGTTCCATGGGTCTCTGATCCCTAGTATACCATGATGCGAAGAGCCTTATGCTCCCAGCCACCACAGACAGCCGCCGCCTGCTGTGAGGGGCCAAAAGCCAAAATAGGAGCTTTGTCCCTTAAGTGAGGTATGTTGTCACATTGACATAAAAATAATTAATATATCTCTCATGTGATATATTATCATGTGAGGGGTTGGCCCTGGGTGGGATTTCAGAAAACAGAAGCCAGAAGGAACACTGCCACCGCAGGGCTGGAGGGGGCCAATGGAAGATCTCAACCCATCCCTAGCGCTCACTCTTTTGCGTGCGTGTGTGTGTGTGTGTGTGTGTGTGTGTGTTATGCACGTGCAAGGACGTGCACATATACAGCTAGTGCTGAGGCTACACATGCACACTGTCATGTCCAGCTTCACATATGTTCTTGTTGCCATGACTACACAGCAAGCACTTTGCTGAGGAACCGTCTCCTGCCTCCGTCCTGCTCCTCACCACGAGCTGAAGCCAAACTAAAAGCTGAACAGATTAACAGTACCATACTCTCTCATGTCCCCGAACTGTGAACCAATATAAACCTCTTTGCCTTATAAATTTCCCAGTCCTGGGTGTCTTATTGTGGAAATAAAAATAGACTAAGATGATCTCTATCGACATAAGATTCCCCCCCAACCAAAAAAAACTTTGATAGCATCATGCTATGTACCAATGGGTTTATAGGTCTAAGTCCTAAGTCAGATAGTCAGAGTTCAAACCGAAGTCATGCTACTTACAGGCTTTGGATATGCTTTCAAACTAACATTGTTTAAACAGTATAACATGTAGTGCATAAAATACTACCTATGCCTGAGCTATAAAACATAATAAAGGGCTGGAGAGATGACTCAGCGGTTAAGAGCACTGTCTGCTCTTCCAGAGGTCCTGAGTTCAATTCCTAGCAACCACATGGTGGCTCACAACCATCTATAATGTGATCTGGTGCCCTCTTCTGGCCTGCAGGTGTACATGCAGGAAGAGCACTGTATACATAATAATAAAATAAAACAAATACACCTTTAAAACGTAGTAAAGGCACAAACGATTGTGAAGGCCTTCATCAACTTTAAGTGTATAATATAATCCTACCTGGGAGTGGTGGCACACATCTTTAGTCCCAGCACTCAGGAGGCAAAGGCAGGCAGATCTCTGTGTGTTCAAGGCCAGCCTGGTCTACCTAGTGAGTTCTAGGTTAGCCAAGGCTACATAGAGAGACCCTGTCCAAATACTCATCCCATACACACACACAAAAGTATAATGTAATTAATTGGTATACTTCATGAGAAAAGCTATGTACTATTCTCAATTCTCCTATATCTCATTCCCCGCTCCCCCCCCCCTACCCCCCCCCCCCCCGCAATCTCCTTCTCCCTCCATTTCTACTTCTAACTTTTCCAATTGGGAACTTATGTAATACAGATTCATCATTGCATTGAAGATTTTAAATCACTTGCTTTATAGTGTGAAAAAAAAAAAAGAAAGAAAGAAAAGAAAAAGAAAGAAAAAAAAAAAGAAAAACAAGACCTGCCTGAATAATATGTGATATAGACTTGCTTGCTTGGTGTTCACTTGTCTTCATCTTTTGAGTAGGGGTCAAGGGTGACAGGGCTGGAACCCAGGGCCTCCATACATGCTAAGCACATACTTTACCACGAAGCTCTATAGCCTCAGCCTAAGTATTTGCTGATAATTTTCGAGCTGTATAGTACGCACACCACATGCTAGGCTTGCTTTAGTCATTCAGCTCTGTGTTCATAAGGCATAGATACCTCAACATTTGTAGCTTTCGCTCTTCCTTTTTTGCTACCGTATACTATTCCTCAGCTGTACCAGTGCCACACTGCTCAGGTTTTTTTTTTGAGCATCCTTGGGCTTATCTTTGTGTGCACACATTCAAGTCTTCCTCCTTGGGGAAGTAACTGGATTTGCCATGCCTGGATGATAGAAAAGATGCATCTTCAGCCGCACAAGGGAACACTAGCGCATTTCCCAAGTAGTTTCTAAGAGTTCCCAGCCAGGCACGATAGCGCACGCCTGCAATTCCAGCGCTTGGGATGCTGATGCAGGAGGACATCGAATTCTAGGGAACGCTGATCTATACAGCAAAGCTCTCTCTCAAAAATGAAAAAAACTCCATATGTTTTTTGGTTTTTTTGGTTTTTTGTTTTTTTGAGACAGGGTTTCTCTGTATGGCCTTGGCTGTCCTGGACTCACTTTGTAGGCCAGGCTGGCCTTGAACTCACAGTGATCCACCTGCCTCTGTCTCCCAAGTGCTAAGATTAAAGGCATGCGCCACCACCGCCTGGCTCACAGGTGTTTTAGATGTGACCTTATACCTTTCTTTTTGGGGGCATAATGGCGTCCCAGCTGGACCATCCGCAGCTTGCTGATTACCAACAAGACCGAGAAAATACGTCCCTATGCCAAGGTACATTGTGTTTCTCTCTCTGTGAGGTGCCCACCTCTGTCTCCCCCGCCCCCCACCATGTCCCTCTCTTTTGGATGCTATCATTTCTTTCCCCTGTTATTTATAGCCATCCTTTGTATATTCTCGCGTCTTCTTTCGCTCTTGTTTTAATTTACGTGAATGTGAGCTTTGATGAGTGTATGTGCACCACGTGTGTAAAGAGCCCATGGAGGCCAGAAAAGGATGTTGGTTTCTCTTAAACTGGAGGTACCTGTGGTTGTGAGCTGCTGGGTAGATGCTGGAAGCCAAACCTCGGTCCTCTGCAAGAAGAGCTAGTACTCCCTTTTTTTGGCGGGGTGGGGGGGGGCAGGGGGGGGGGAGATGTGGGAGGAGGTGGGGTTTGAGACAGGGTTTCTCTGTGTAGCTCTGGCTGTTCTGTAATTCACTATGTAGACCAGGCTGGCCTCAAACTCAGGAGATCCTCCTGCCTTTGCCTCCTGAGTGCTGGGATTAAAGGTCTAGCAAGGAGCTAATACTTTTAAATGCTGAAGTACCTTTCCCACCTCCATCCGTTCCCACTCCCCCACCCCGTTGGGATCTTACTACATAGCCTTGGTTGGCCTAGAATTTGGTGTGTGGACCAAATTGGCCTCAGACTCAGATATGCCTGCATTTGTCTCCTTGACAAGGTGCTGGGATTAAGGCCTGCACCACCACACCCTCTGCCCTTTTCCAATTACAAGCACGACAAATGTGTTCTCCAGGACTGTGGAGAGTTTTATGCCTCCTATTGTGTCTTTTGAAGAACAGAGAACATTAATTATATTGTATTGAGTTTATCAAGCATTCCTTCATGGTAGTGCTTTTCTGTCTTAATTAATTGAGAATCCCTTCCTTACCCCAAGGTGACTAATTGGGTTTTCTCTTTTCCTTGGGTACTAAGTCCTGCTTTTTCCCTCAGAGCTTTTCTGTGCCTGATACTTAAAAATTGGGAGGACTATATAGCTTGTTTTTGTCCTTAAGAAAAATAATATTTTCTTTGAAAACGATTTTTCTTTTTTCTGGACCTGGAAGTTGACTCAGCATTTGCCATGCAAGCCTGACTACCTGAATTGAATCCCTGGAATTCACTTTAAAAGCCAAAACCCAGATGTGATGTTGTCCATTTGTAATCTCAGTGCTTCTGTGGAGTTGGCAGGCAGAGACAGGAGAAATGTCCTGGCAGCTCTAGACTAGTCAGCATGCAACAGCAGAGCCACAGAAACACAACCTTGCCTCAACAAGATGGAAGACGGTGGCTCTGGAATTGTTGTCCCCTGACTACCACATACACACTGTGGCAAATGTGCGCACACACACACATGCACACATACACACACACACGTGCACACACATACATATACACACATGCACACACACACCCTTTCTCTGAAACTCAATAAATCAAAAATAAGATAAAGACAAAACCTTTTAATCTGTGCTTCAGAAATTACTCGAGGTACAGTACTTCACAAGCGAAAGACCCTGGGCTCAAGTCCACTACCAAAAGGGAAATAATAACTTAAAAGAATAATACTTTCCTGATCTCATAGAAACACATACTCATAAATTAAAGAAAATGACCCCCCCTCAAAAAAAAAAAAGAGAAAAAAAATTACAGAAACGGACACTACCAATGGATACAGAAAACTGTGCATGGCACTGTGCATAGAATTGCCTTCATCTTTGTGTCTTTTTAAAAATGTTATAACTTCATGGTAAAACATTTAGAAAATAGAATAAAGGCTAGCAAGCTTCACACAGCTCTGAAATTTAAATATTTCTCCCAACATCCACATTGGTTTCCCAGGAGCAGTGTTCTCCATTGGCAAGAAGGGAAGACTGTTCCAGACCACAGAGACCAGCACCAGTTGAGAGACCTCATAGCCATGCCCACAGTTGAGAAGAGACTTCTGACTGCTTCCTGCAGTCAAGGTGTGTCCCTAGGGGACCCTCCCTGGCCCAGCATAATTCCAAAGAAGCTGGCTCAAACTCTAGGGGGGAAAATTATACCGTTGACTATTTAGTGGAAGCATCCATAGTCTGTGAGTTCAGTCACTAGTTTAGGTGGTAGGGGATGGAACACAGGGCCTTGCTCACACTGAGCAAGCCTCTACCACTGAGCTACATTCTCATCCTTGGAACTGCCTATTTAAGAGACAAAACGGAGTCCCTGCTCTTTCCCTCTTTGAGGCAGGAAACAAAAATATGGTCTACAGCTACTACCAAATCTTTTCCTCCTGTTTAACTACAGTTAAATCAACAGACTCAAAAATTTTTCCTCCCCTTTCAAAAAGTTATCTCACTTTTTAAAATGAGGTATAGACCAGTAGATGTGTGTATTCTGTGAGTGCAGTGCCAGAGGAGGCCAGGAGAGGGCCTCAGAGCCTATGGTACTGGAGTTACAGGCAGTTGTAAGCTGTGGGTGCCGGGACCTGAGCTTGGCTCCACTGCAAGAGCAGCAGATGCTTTTAACCACTCCCCCACCGCCACCACCACCACCACACACTTCAAGCTGAGCTATCTGCACTGTTTCGTTGGATTAGTACCAGGCAGGCTGCCGGTCAACACAGCTGTATCCTTCCCCATCCTGGCTCACCGGTAGCAAGCAGAGGCCACCTGCCAGGTCCCTGTGGTTTCTAAAGTTATGCCAGAGATGCCTGGCAATCCAGAGGAGTGTCTCAGATGCAGCGTTGGAGTTCACACAGAAGCCAGTTACAGTGACTCTGCCTCCCTACAGCTAGAGTCTAGAGGTGTCCTCCAAATACATGTGTAGAAGAAATGTGATCTGTATGGGCCTGGAGAGGTGGCTTATCAGTTAAGAACACTAGCTGCTCTTCCAGGGGACCAGGGTTCAGTACCCAGACCCTGTGTGGCAGCTGACTATAGTATGTAAATCCAGTTCCTGGAGATCCGAAGCCCTCAAGGCACATATGTGGTGTGCGGACATACATGCAGACAAAAACACCCATAGATCCAAAATAGAATGAGAGAGAGAGAGAGAGAGAGAGAGAGAGAGAGAGAGAGAGAGAGAGAGAGAGAGAATCCTCCTGTAACTGTAACATATTGAGAGGCAGAGCTTGAAAAAAAAATGGTTAGGTCACAAAGTCTCATCCTTACAAGCAAGATTAAGTGTCCTAAAAATGACTGAGGATGCTTGCTTGTGAGCCACGTGAGGGCACAGCCAGAATGTGACATCTGAGCCTTGACTGACGGCCCAGGTGTGTAATAGCAGCCACTTAAGGAGGCTGAAACAAAAGTTCAAGGCCAGACTGGGCAGTTTCCAAAATAAAAATCGAAGAGAACCAGAGCTGTAGCTCAGTGAAAGGAGCTAGGCTCAATTACCAACGAGAGAAAAACAAAACTCTGGAAAAATCTGCTGATGCCTTGAGATCTCAAGGACTTCCAGTTTGCGGGTCTTTGGACAACAACTCTGGGTTGTTTATACAGAAATCACTCAGTCTGAGAGCCCTCTCCCTCTCCCCCATCGCCCCCCTCCCCCTCCCCGCCCTCTCTCTCCCCCTCTCTCCAGCCCCCACCTTGTTCATACTGTGGGTCTTTGAGAACCCAATAGAAAGGCCTGGGGCTGAGGTGGGGGACTGAGGTTCAGGGAAAGGACTGCAGCACCTGGGCAAAAATTGGCGCAGACACTGAGACCCGGGGCGACAGCAGCCAGCTGCAGTTAGCATTCTGCTAACCCGGCTCGGGGCCAAGCTGAGGCCAGGAGCTGGCACTGTCGGTGTGAGCTGGCCCCTGTGTAGCCTGCGAATGCAGTGTAAGCACTGCAGGACTAGCTCGGGATGGGTTTCACAGACCCGCCCCTTCCTGCCTCACCTCTCCAGCCTAGGACAACCGAGGACAAGGGGCCTAAGCTGGACACTGCTTGCAGATTCCCGGTAGGGACCTGGTGGCTTTCTCAAATGGCTGTGCTTGGCGAAAGACTCAGCTCTAAAAGTCAGGCTGCTTGAACGGTCTCAAGGGGCCTGCCCTACCTAGTCAGCTCTAGATTAGCAAAGAAAGGGTTGGTTGGGGGATGGGAGGGTGGGAGGGGCTTCCTGCTGCTCCGGAGGGTGCCACACTGGGGACCAGCAGAGAGCAGCTCTTCCCAACTCCCACTACGCAGGTTTAAAATAATTGTCACCACAACCCGACTCAAAGAGCCAATTCCCCGCAACTGTGTTTGCAGAAACTCCTGTCCCTAAGAATTACAAAACCCCTTACAAAGGGAAATGAGACCGCTGTCAGAATCTTTGGCTTTTAGCTCTACAAACAGATAAGAGATGACACCAGGAAAAAGGCTGGTCCAGAGGAATCCGGCGTTTTCTTTTGATTGGCTGTAGCTAAAAGAGAAAGTTACATATTGGAGATGTGAGCAAACTTTAAAAATAATGGTTTTGGGTGACAGGCTGTGGGGTCTGGATGCGTTTAACAGTGATTAAGTTGAAACACCCAGGTTGTAATTTTTGACTGCTGAAGTGTTTGTAGGCAGTCACACAAAGCTGAGAAGAGATTAAATTTGTTGGGATGTACAGCTGAAAAATTTAAATGCCTACAGAGTTTGTTTGGTGAAAAAAGTTGGAACTGGACATATGTGCAGAATTGTACTTTGAAGACAGCTAGGATAACAATCAAAAGTGGTTAAATGAACTGACTTCTGTTTTTTCAAAATTACGAAGGAATTTGGTGATTAAATGAATTCTTTTTTCTCTTCACAGTGGTAAGAAAGTACTCAGGTTTCTCACTCTCTGTTTTTATAAATATTCTAATGTGACAACTGAACATTTAAACCTCTGGGGATTTAGTGTACTAGTAAATTATTTAGGCAAATTAAAAATAGTCAAAGAACATGCAAATATGATTCATTAAAAAGGAATTAAATATAGAAACATTTAAAAATGTTTTACATTGGGCCTTATGGGGTAAAAACCTATCATCCCAGCTCCTTGCCTGGGTTACAGGATGAATTTTAGGGCAGCTTGTGCAACTTAACAAGATCCTTTTTCAAAATAAAAAAAGTAAAAAGAAGGCCAGAAGATGTAGGCTGCTTGCATACTTGAGTCCCTTGGTTCCTGGCATTTCCAGAACTGAAAACAAAAGTGAAAATTAACAGCCCCGGTATGGGACTACTACTCTCCTCATCATCGTACGAAGGAAGAAAGCGCTCAGCCCCTAGGTTGACTATCAAATCAGTAAGAATCCCACCCCACCCCATTGCTTTGGTGGTAGCAGAGCTTGAACTGAGGGCCTCAGCCTGCTAAATAAGAATACTTTTGTGGTGGTGCACACCTTTAGTCCCAGCACTCTGGAGGCAGGTGGGTCTCTGTCAGTTCAAGGCCAGCCTGATCTACAGAGAGTTCCAGGGCAGCCAGTGCTGTTACACAGAGAAACCCTGTCTCAAAGTGGGGGGTGGGGTGGGGGTGGAGGTGGTGCTTTTATGCTTTTGTGGGAACTGGAGAGATGGCTCAGGGTTTAGGAGGGCATACTGCTCTTGCAGAAGCCCTGAGACTTGAATTTAGTTTCCAGAACCCATATAGGGTGGAGAATCAAGGACACACCACACACACACACACACACACACACACACACACACACACAAATATGCACATAGGCATAATTAAATAAAATAAATCTTTTTTAAAAAGTGTTTCTAAAGTATGGTTTTGCTATGTAGACTAAGCTGTACTTGAACTCCTGATTCTCCTGTCTCTCCCAAATACTGGGCTATGGTGTAGACTATCACGTGGGAACGTTAGAGACTGAGTATAACAGGATGGAGCTGTTGCTTTGGTTTTTGTTTTTCCTCTTTTCATATACACTCAGAGGCTTAAAACATTCTTGTCTACTTTGTTCCAAGAAAGTCTAATAAAATCTAAGGAAATAACCTCAGCCCAGAAATGTTTGGTGATGTCAATGATGATGGGGAAGCAAACCCACAAGGAAAGGTTCAGATGGATGGTGGATGTCTGTCCATAAGATTGGATGCTCCAGTGCGTGTCCTCATATACCAGCTACATAGTTATTGATTGCTTATCAATACACTTCCAAGTATTAAGGAAAGACTCACCCATAAAGCACAGAAACATGTGATAAAGTTATTTCTAGAAGTCAAGATGATAGATCTTACCATTTCTATTTTTCTGCATATTTTTAAAGATATTTTTCCAGATTTATATAGTACATTTAGCTTTAGATTGGTGTCTTAGGGTTTCTATTGCTGTGAAGAGACACCGTGACTTGGGGATGGCTTACAGTTTTAGAGGTTCAGTCCACTCTTATGGTGGGAAACATGGCAGCATCCAGGCAGACATGTACTGTGGGAGCCGAGAGTTCTAGACCTTGATCCACAGGCAGCAGAAGAGGACTGTGTGCCACAGTGGGTGTGGCTTGAGCACAGAAGACCTCAAAGCCCACCCACACACTGACACACTTCCTCCAGCAAGGCCACGCCTCCTAACAGCGCCACTCCTTCTGGACCAAGCATCCAAACACATGAGTCCGTGGGGGCCACACCTATTAAACCAGGTAGGAAAGCACCCCAGCCATAGAAATCACCTAACATGAACCCAGATGATCTGGCCCCACTTCACACTCAGGCCCACGGTATAGCTCATGGTATGGGGGGTCTACTCCTCCGGCGTGTGCTAAGGAAAATAGTGCAAGCCTGAACGAAGCGCAGGAGAAAATAGCAGTCGGGAGCTGCGGTAAACCCTGAGACGTGTGAAGCTGCTGCTGGCAGAAGACGGCACCCTTTTTCACAGAAAGCTTTGCGAGCGGAAGAGGTGCGTTCTGAAATAGTGGTAAGAGGACAGTAAACACACCGACAGCATGCTCGTTACCATCAGCTAGACAGGAGCGATGGGCGAAGCCAGGCATGTTGCTCACACCTGTCATCCCAACATTTGGGAGGTGGGGAATGACAGAAGAATCACAAGTTAAGGTCACATAGCGAAACATAACCCAAACAAAATAGGCTTCCTTTAGGCAGGCAGAGGCTCATCTTTGTAATCCACTTGGAAGACTAAGGCGCCGGGGGATCACAAGTTCAAGGCTAGCCTGAGTTACATAGCGAGTTGGAAGCCAGGCAGAGTTAATATAAGGAGACCCTGTCTCAACACACACACACACACACACACACACACACACACACACACACACAGTGCTGAGGGTGGGGGGGATGTGGGGGAGGGGCGGGGCTGGCTCAGTTAGTAAAGTGCCTGCTGTGTAACTATGAAAACCTGTGTTTGGCTTCCTACCACTCACCTAAAAGCACTTGCTGCCCTTTCGAAGGTCCAGTTCCCAGCACCCACATGATGGTTTACAACCTTCGGTAGCTCCAGGTCCATGGGCTCCGACACCCTCAGCTGAGCTCTGTGGGCACCAGGCATATGCGTGGTGCACACACATGCATGCAGACAAAAACAAAACAAAACAAAACAAAAAAGAGCAAGAGCAAGAGCAAAACCCACTCATACAAATAAAGTAAATCTAAAAATAAAGGTTGGACGATTGAGATAGCCTGCCTGATAACGAAGATGACTACTGAGAGACTAGGGGGCAGGGAGCCTATACACAGAGGATACACTGGGAAAATGGATAAAGTAAATCCTGGATGAGACAGAGCCAAAGGAAGCGGGATTTCAGCATGCTGCTCTGAACAAGGCACAGTTTAAAACCTAAGAAGTATTTCTTTCTGGAATCTTCCATTGAATACCCTTGGGCAGCAGTTGACCTAGGATGAGGCAGACTACTGTAAAGCAATTCATGGACAAGCGACTGGTCCCTAACTGCCCCACCTACACTGGTGATGCACTTTACTCTGTCTTGCCTTGAGCTGTGTCCCTGCTAGAAGGTTCCAGCCATCCTCTGCCACAGCTCAGATTGGCTACTCTCCAGGCCAAACTCAAACTCTAGAGCTTTTCCTCCTTTCTCATCGCTGACTTTAGCTCACATCTTCCTGTCCCCTCTCCTGGGCCACTTCAGCCCATCATCTCCTCACTTCTTGGGGTTGTTTCTAGCCTGCTCTGGTGAGCACCACGTGAGCCGTTTTGTATGCATGACAAACTCAGTATCTCAAAGCCAGCCGAGCACAAAAGCCTAATCCATAGCCTGCAGTCTGTCCTCAGCCTCTTCCCCATGAGTTAGGGAAGCCCTCACTCAGCCCCTTTAAGATACAACTTGGGGAGGAGGCAGATGGTAGGGCCTGGTTGGCGGCTGCCCTCTAGTAAGCTGGGTGTGGAGGTAGCTCATTGGCTCCATGAGCAGGGACGGCAGGACTTGCCTCTAGGGAGAGAGAAGGCACAGGGGATGCAAGGTTTTGGGTCAGCAGCCTGGAGACACACACTGGGTCCCTGGAAAGGGCTTTGTACATCTAGAGCCACCATAAGAAAGAACTCAAAGGACAAAACTAAGTGGGAAAAGAACACAGAATGCACTTAATAGGTGATTTTTTAAAAACTTTTTTTTTTTTAGGCAAGGTTTCTCTCTGTGTAGCCTTGGCTGTCCTAGACTCGCTTTGTAGACCAGGCTGGCCTCGAACTCAACAATCCCAAGTGCTGGGATTAAAGGTGTGCGCCCTTACCACGCCCGGCAGTAGGTGAATTATTGACCTTACTACCCCTATTGTTCACAGGCCTTCAAAGTAGGAGGAAATCCTGAGTCCTAGCTCTGTTTCTAGAATCTCGCCAGCCACCTCCCAGCAGCCCTTGCCCTGTGCCAACTGGTCATGTGGTTTAATTCTGAGTTCAGGAAAAGGTTTCTGGTAGAGGGGTTCATAGTCCATGACTACCCTGCTGACTAGTTTTCATAGGTCAGCATCAACCCAGCCTGGCCTCCAAGCTTTGCAGGCCTCAGGGAGCCAAAGCTTTATTCTGACCAGTGTGGCAGTGACTATGGATTATCTTTTAGCAGGCCTTGGGGAGAAAAATTAGAATGTGAAAGCTGTGCAGAGGTCTGGGCCTGTAAGAATTAAAGGGAGGCCACCTGCACCTCAGCTTCCTGTTGTCTTTTGGGCCCTCGTGTGAGACCTGTGGGCCACTTGAGTGCCCCCCCCCCTAGAGTGGCAGGCTCCATCTTGTCTGTTTGTCTCACTCTCAAACACTAAAAGAGACACAAAGAACCCGCAGGCCACCCTGCACCCGCACCTTGCCTCTGCCTTGTGACTGTGCTTAATATAGGCCAAACGAAAACAGCTCCCAAAATAGAGCTGCTCTGAGAGACAGCTGCGGCTAGGAAGCACTCCACAGAAAGAGAAAATGTGCAGGTGACAGGGGAGCCTAGTTCTCCTCAGGTGTTACATAACCCAGACTAGGCAACTGGGGCCCTAAATCAGCAGAGGGAAGAAAGCTTGCCTTGTCCCTTCAGAGGCCTTCTCCTCGCTCTCCCCAAGACCATGGGGTCAGCCCCGCTTTACAGGCAAGAGAAGGAGCTGGGCACAAGGTCACCCCTCAAAACATCCCCAGGGAGCCTGTCATGCATGCCTAAGTGGTCACATGACTTCCCAGAGCTGGCTAGGAGCCTCAGAGGAGTCAGGTGACTCCCGGAAGGGGTTGGTGCCTGCAGCCGGTGGGTTTCATCTGACCAAAGGGGGGTGGGGGGCAGGAAGGGAGGAGAAGGACAAGATGGCCAAAGGAAGGAGCAGCAGCAGCAGCAGCAGCAGCAGCAGCAGCAGCAGCAGCGGCTGTCCTGTGGCCAGCATTCTCTGGAATCTGGAACAGCCTCTGGCTTAGCATTTATCTTCTTGTTTCAGCCAGGACAAGCCCTTTATCATGCTGGAGAGCTGCCTCCTCCCTTCGCTCGTCTCTCCACTCCTTTCATTGCCGGAAGAAGCTCTACTTCCTGTCTGACACTACTTCTACTCCTCTTCCAGTCTGGCTGCCCGCCCTCCTTGGCTTACTTTATACTCCCCCCGCCCCCCCCCAGGTTTTCTTCCTCCTCCTCAGCTGGTCCTCCTCAGCTCCTGTGTTATGCTGCCCTTCCTCTGACATCCTTTAAATGTCACCGTCCTTTGTGTTTCTGACTGGCTTCCAGCCAGGTGTGAAAGAGACCACCTCTTTGCTGCTAAAATCACTGAGTTTAGAAAAGAGAAGAGACAAGGTCCAAGGTGGGTGGAGTCTAGAACAGTGAGGGCCACAGGGAAAGCGCTCCAGAGGGTGCAGGGGCTATTGGCAGGGCAAGCATGGGAGGTTGGAAGGTGCCAGCCAGTTCCGGGGAAGGAACTGATGGTTAATAGATAGGGAAGGAATTGATAGTTATAGACAGTCCACACAGGAAGGAGGGGGAGTGGGGGGTATGTGCAAAGGCCCTGAGGCCACACGGAGAGCATGCTTTCATGAAAAACTATAGCCACTGCAGATAGATTCTGAAAGGCAGGATGAGGGGTGATCAGGATGCCGGTGATTAAATGCCACACAACTATGAAAGACTTTGCATGTCAATACGCTTTCCGATCTCACAGAGTCTAGGAACAGCTGAGACGGAGGGTTCTCAAAGCCTGAGTAGCAAAGAGCAGGGCAGAAAGGCAAACCTCTGGCCTTACCTCAGATCTGTTACATCAAAGAGTCTGAGTGTGAGCCCCATGGTGGAAGGTTCTAGGTGTAGGGGTTCTGCTGTGGGCCAGGGCCGTGAGCAGCTGAGAATGATACCTGGTTATAGGACAAAATGGTATGTGTCTTAGTTAGGGTTTCTATTGCTGTGAAGAGACACCAGGACCATGGCAACTCTTATATAGGAAAGCATTTAGCTGGGGCTGCCTTATAGTTCAGAAGGTTAGTCCATTCTAGTCCTGGAGGCTAGCATGGCAGCGTGCAGGCAGACACGGTGCTGGAGAAGGAGCTGAGAGTTCTACATCTGGATCTGCAGGAACAGGAAAAGAGGGCGAGCCACTAGGCCTGGCTTGAGCTTCTGAAACCTTAAAGCTTCCCTCACGCCCCCAACCCCAACTCCCAGTGTCACATCTCCTCCAACAAAGCCACACCTCCAGGAATTCCACTCCCTACGAGTCTACGGCACCATTTTCATTCAGACAGCCACAACGTGGAACAGGGCAAGGCTGAGAAAGGGTGCCTAGGGCAGATGGCCTTAGCTGCAGGAATGGTGCAAAGTGGGTAATGTTAGTGAGCTAACACGAGCATGTCAGTGGGCTCCTTCCTCCATTAGTAACAATCACAATCGGCCGGAAGCAGTGGTGCCCTCCATTTAATGCCACCGCTTGGGAGTCAAAGGCAAGTGCATCATCTCTGAGAACGCAAGGGCACCCTGGGCTGTATAATGAGCTCCAGAGACTTGGAGGGTACCTTAGTTGATAAAGTGCTTTGCCTTGCAAACATGAGGACCTGGCTCCATGAAAACCCAGGATGTATACCTGTAATCCTAGTGTAATACCAAGATTGCCCAATATAATACTGAGATCGCCCAGAGAGCGAGACCCCCCCCAAAAAAGACCACCAGGACTTGATACTGATGCAACAAATACAAGGTCCTGTAGTACAAAGCTGGAGCCTCGGATCACAATCCTTCCTGATGCAGCAGCATAGGAGAGTGACTCTGAGCTTCGAGGACAGTGGGTTCATAAAGGAAAGTGGGCAGGGAAGGGAGGGTAGGGGTCACAGGAATGTAGGTCCTTAGGCAGGTTGCGGCAGGGTGGGGGGGGGGGACCCTGGATCTTCAGGGAAGTTGTGAGTCACAGGAATGTCGTCAACCTTTTGGCAGGTTGGGTGGGGACTGAGTCTGGAGGGGAAGTTTTATTTTTTATTTTATTATTTTTTTTTTTTTAATCTCAGAGGAACATTGGGGGCTAATTGTATGTAATTGCTCCGGTGGAGTTTCTGGAGACTGCTGGCAGGTGTCATTCCCAGAACACAGGAGAAGAGTCACCTAAAGGACAAGTTCTCACAGAACATCATTAATTGCAGAATATGCGTTACATATAGAATATGGCATGAATTTTGCCCTTACACTAGCACTGAGGAGGGTGAGTGAGACAGGTGGATTCCTGGGGCTTGGTAGCCAGCCAGGCTGATTAATTGGCGAGCCCAGGACCAGAGATCCATTATACCAAGGCTGTCCTATGGCTTCCCTATGTACTTACACACATGCACACCTGCACACAAACATGCAAATGCACACTAGCACACACACACACACACACACACACACACACACAACTAAAACTTACATTTTGGCGTAAAGAGAAATATATTCTAGGATGGATCATGTTACTTTTTTCTTAAGATTAAAAAATAATGAAAACAGCTCTACAGCTCCTAAAAGAATGATGAGCCTTCCTTACTGCCCGGGGGATACGTCAGCCATAACTGTTCAGATGAAGGTCTCAGAAGGACCAGCTTTTGACTGATTGCATCAGGGAGAGATGGGATGCTGTAGCTGATACTCCAAATCTGGGATCACAGTACCAGGTAAATGGACACTAAAACCACCAAGGAGAGTAGAGGAAGAGAAAAACTTACAGGAAATCCTCCCACCTGAGGAATATATTCAAGTGGGGCTGTCCACGCCACAGTTAGCTGCACGGGGCACGCGTTACAACACAGATACTTAAACCATGGCTATGAGGGCTTGCTGAAGTGGCGGGTGAGCCAAGCTTCTCCTGCCTGAAAATAAGAGGACCAGAATCTATGGAGAGGGACCCAAGGGACAGTGATGTGTAAACGATAGGTCAAGCCACCTGCCAGACAGATGCAAAGGAAGACAAGAAAGGTGTAGTGCCAAGCACAGGAAGAGACTTAAAATGTGCAGCGGCTAGGTGTTAGCCCCTACAGACAGCCCAGCGTGTGGCCAGTGAGACGTGTCTTCTGCACGGGTGGACGAGGTGTCAACACACAAGGTGGAGGTAGCCTTGACCCAGGGAGGGGTGCGAGGCAACCGGAACAGGAGACCAGGAGGAGGGGTTCTTCTTCCAAGATGTTTGGCTGTGAAAGTAAGGAGAGGTGGGGGGTGGGGTGGTTAGTGGGATTGTGGGGGTGGAGAGAGTGTTTATGCTGGTTCCCTGGGAAACAGATACCAGGAGAGTTCTTAGGGAGAGCAGAGTGGGGGAGCAGCACGATGGAGCGCTGGGGGAGTGGGCCTGCGATGCAGAGACAAGAGAGACCTCTGCAGAGCTAGCTGGAGCTGCAGATCTGGGGTGGTCCTTCAGTCACCCCTCCATCAGAGAAACGAGAAGGGGAGCTTTGCTTTACCTAGTATCACATCTTTCTCATTTCTGGTTTTGTTTGTTTGTTTGGTTGGTTGTTGGTTTTTGGTCTGATGCTTTGACATGAAGTGGGGTTGCTGAGAGACTGGCTCATCCTCTAGGCTGGAGATTCCTGGAGGTGAAAATTAACACACACACACACACACACACACACACACACACACACACACACACGCGAGCATAAGTACAGCGTTTTACATTTATAGCAATTCAAACCTATGCTTTCCACTCAATTCATTTGGGTTTTCCCACTATACCCACCCCAATTAGTACCCTAATTGGGACAGGGCAGGTTCTGACACTGGGAGAGAACACCACCCTAAAGCCATCAAAAGTATTCAAATGAAGCCAAAGGACTTTGTTTCACTTTGTTAATTAATATTTTCAGTAGAATTCAATAAAGGCCCTTGGTCACATTCCCGCTACCTACTCAGTTTCCTTGAGTAGCTCAGTGTAGCATACTTTCTGGGATACTTTTTTTTTTGAGTGTGCCAGGACTTGAACTCAGCTTCAGGGCACTTCCACTCTTGTATGCAGGGGTGTGTGAACTTAAACTCTCCTGTTGTGACAATCATATCTGAGTCTGCATGACTTACTACATCTTTTTTGTTTGCTTGTTTTTGAGACAGAGTTTCTCTGTGTATAGCCTTGCCTGTCCTAGGCTCACTTTGTAGACCAGGGTGGCCTCAAACTCACAGCGATCTGCTTGCCTCTGCCTCCCACTGGCATTAAAGGTGTGCGCCACCACTGGCCGGCCTGACTTACTATTATCTTAATAACGTGAACCCAAGGCTTACTTATCAGTCATTAGGTGAGGCCCTGAGAATGGATGTTAGTGTGGCCCAGGCAGCAGCTACCCTTAATAGTTCCCATAGGGGACTGAGTTCGACATTGTCAGCAACAAAGTGGGATGGGGGAGTATATATATTTCTGTCCAGAAGGGGGCGCCTGTTGATGGATCACAACATCCACTACAGATGGCCTTTGAAGACATTCTTAGAAAGTGCTCCTAAAATAAAGTACATGAAAGGGGTGGGGGGAATCAAAGATGCAGAGAATGGGGGGAAAAATGACTGGCAGGAGGCGGAGGCCTCAAACCAGGAAGAGAAGAAAGCCTGTAGAGTCCTGGAAGAGTGACTTTGCCGTTCTGTTGGAAGGAAGGCAGGACAATTCTGGAATCTCTTGTCAACAACTCCTACTTCCTCTGCAAAATGGAAAGAAAGGAGAGGAGAGGGGAGTTGTATTGAGGAGGGGGGGGTTTGTAAAGGTTTGTAAATAGAAAAGGACACAGTTGAGACGTTGCTGTAGCGTGGAGAAGTGAATGAATGGGAGAGCTAGGAGGAGGAGTTAGGGAGACGTCCCGTTGCTGAAGGGGAGCGTTTCCCGGGAGATGGTTAAAGTGCTAGGGTGAGCCCTGAGGAGTGGGCAGCAAGACGGAACGGTGGTAAAGCGCTCAGAAGGGGAAGCAGTTAAAGACTCAACCCCAGAGTGGGCTGTGCCTCATCTGTGGTGCTTGGTTCATCTGCACGCGCCAAGATTTGAGTAGAGAAGATGGTGAGCGTCTCTGGGCATCATCAAGGGGTGAAGAGGAGGGGCAGTGAGGTCAGTGGGTGATAGTGATGGGGAAATATAGGCGTAGCTTGTCCTGGAGGCTGGTGAAGGACCTTACGTACTGTCAGGAACGGTAATTTTTATCTCTAGGCAAAGGACAAAATTCTGTTTGGTAGAGGTTTGTTTGAAGTTGCCTCTCTCACTGTCCTAGTTAGAGGTTACTATTGTTGTGATGAAACGCCATGACCAAAGCCACTTAGGGAGAAAACGGTTTACTTGGCTTACACTTCCATATCACTATTCATCATCAAAGGAAGTCAGGACAGGAACTCAACAGGGAGGGAACCTGGAGGCAGGGGATGCAGAGGCCATGGACCAGTGCTGCTTACTGGCTTGCTCCTCATGGCTTGCTCAGCCTCCTTTCTTACAGAACCCAAGACCACCAGCTCAGTGGTGGCCCCACCCACAATGGGCTGGGTCCTCCCCAGTCAAGCACTAATTAAGAAAATGCCCTACAGCTGGATCTTATGGAATTTTCTCAATTGGAGCTCCTTCCTTTCAGACGATTCTAGCTTGTGTCAAGTTGACATAAACAAGCCAGGACACATATCATGAGAGAAGCCATCGGTGTTTCCTTTTGCACACTGACTTCAACATCCCTCACTTATCAGTTTGTTCATTCTTTGGCCCACCTTTGACCTGGTTGTAAGACCTTATCAGTTCCCTCATTATTAATGAAGCTGTTATGATTCGGATTTTTATTTTATTTTATTTACTTATTTTGGTTTTTTTATTTAATTGATTTATTCAGATTACATCTCACTTGTTATCCCTTCACTTGTATCCTCCCATTCCTCCATCCCTCCCTCTTTCACCCTATTCCCCTCCCCTAGGTCTGTGACAGAAGAGGACCTCCTCCCCCACCATATGGTCACAGCCTATCAAGTCTCATCCTGGTAGCCTACTTATCCTTTTTCTGAGTGCCACCAGGCCTCCCCAGGGGAAGTGGTCAAATATGGGGCAGTGGAGTTCATGTCAGAGTCAGTCCCTGCTCTCCACACAACTGTGGAGAATGTCCTGTCCATTGGCTAGGTCTCAATAGGAGTTCAATGCAGACTTACTTTAAAAAAAAAAAAGATTTATTTATTTATTATTATGTATACAGAGCTCTGCCTGCATGTACATCTGTAGGCCAGAAGAGGGCATCAGATCACATTATAGATGGCTGTGAGTCACCATGTGGTTGCTGGAAATTGAACTCATGACCTCTGGAAGAGCAGTCAGTGCTCTTAACTGCTGAGCCATCTCTCCAGTCCCAGACTCATGTTTTGAGTGTGTGTCCCTCAACTTACTCTGCTATTTTAGGATGCTGTGGAGTCTTCAGGAGGTGTGGCCCACCTGGCAGAAGTGGGCTACTAGGGGCGAGCCTCTGAAGCTTGTAGAGTCCTGGTTCTAGCTCTCTCAGCTTTCTCTCAGCTTCTTTGCTCTAGCAGACACGAGGGACTCTGCCAGGCCTCCTTCACTGTGATGGACTACAACCTCCTGTGACCCTGGACCAAAAGAAATCTTACTTCACATAATTTATGTCTGCTAGGCTAGTAATCACAGAGGCATGGCAAGCAGCTTATCTAGAATCCTAATGCAGAACCCACAGAACCATGCTCCAGCCACGTAGCTCTCCCTCTGCACATGTTGTACCCACAAAGGTTCCTGAGGCTCCTCCACAGAGCACAGGCTAAACATCCAGAGCCCAAGTGCATCCTACACCTGAGAGTAGACTCCTTTCTGCGATGTTCCTGTTTGGGCATGGTAGGACCTGTCTGGATATTTTGCTAACAAGCGGCCTGGGAGTCCCCAGATAGCCCAGCGGAAGACGTATCATCCCATCCCATCGGTGATTGTTTCCCTTACACTTGAAATTTGCCTTCAGGTCATTCCATCCCTCTCTCCTCTGGAGCTGCAAAGGATGGCAAGTCTTTCCTCACTCTTTCCCTGCATGCTCTGGGACTGTTTGTGAAAGTATCACACAGGCCAGGGGTGAGGGGATAAACTGCACAAAGACTCACCCCATTCCCAGCAGGTTCCCTCTGACACGCCTCCTCTCCGAGTGGGCACATCTAGAGAGGGGCTGTGAGAAGAGCATGCTGGGATTTCCTTTGAGCTCTCATAGTGAAGATCAAGACCCCAGGCTTTAATCCCAGCACTTGGGAGGCAGAGGCAGGAGTTCAAGGCCAGCATGGTCTACAAAGAGAGTTCCAGGACAGCCAAGGTCACCCAGAGAAACCCTGCCCCGAGAAAAACAAAAACAAAAACAAAACAAGACCCCAGTCTTACCCCTGGCCTGATTTTTGTATTTTGGCTGATATCTGTGGATGACCTGGCATATGGACCAGGGCCTCTTCCACTCAAAAGGCCACACTTGCTGTAGGCGAGTGATTTGGGTTTAATGACAGTGTTCAGTCCTCTACCTGGCTACCCCACAGCAATCACATGGTCAGCCGTGAGGGCTTTGGGCTAAGGCAGGCACTAAGGACTCCATGAATATGTCCTAGTCCCCATCAAAGAAGAGAGGGTGAGCCTTCCGAACACAGCCTCCAAGACTCATTGGCCTTCTATGCAATCCTCAGTTCTAGCCCCTTGAGACCACGGCCCTAAGCCTGACCCTGACGCATGACAGCACTTTAACAGGCCCTGTTCTCTGCTATTTAGTTTTTGTTTCCTCTCATCACAGTATCTGATCATTTATAGTTGGTTAAGCAAACTCACATCTTTCCCAGTAAACCACATGCTGCTGTGTGCAGCCCCACGACGATGTGCAAAGCTGAGGTCACTGCTTTGCACAACGGGTGAGCTTGGAGGTGTCCAGGATTTGACAACTTCTCCACTCGCCTTCCTTAGAAGAAAATGGCTAAGTCACCATCCCAGGCTTGGCAGAGACCACTTTTGCTTCCCTTCCTAACTCCATATTGATATAGGAGCAAGACAGACAGCCAAGGCCCCAGAGGCTGGCAGCATCTAGCCTGGAGAGGACCCAGAGGCTGTTGATTGAATGACTAGATGAATACACACAGAGATGTCCAAGAAACAGGACCCCAGATGTCCTGTGACGGTTGCAGTTTGGGGGAGCTGTAAATCAAAGAGACCACCTGTTGTCAAGAAAGGACATTTGTGCTCACAGGCCTTTTGGGGGCAGGTAGAGAATGCAGGCAGCCAAGGATATCTTAGCGTGGGGGAGGGCAAGCAAGTACACGGGCTTTGGATACAGAAGGATCTGGGTTGGGATCCAGCTCTTCCATTCACTAATTGTGTAGCCTTTGATAAGTATGCCAAGCTTCAGCTGTAAAGCTGGGACCTAGGTCACAGGTCTGGATTAAATGGAACAGTGCAAGTTAGACATGCTCCCGCGGTGCTTGGAGCATGGTGAATACCAACATCGTCACCGTCTTTAGAACAGGCTGAGAGGCACACAACCATCCAGTGGAGCAGATGGAAACAGAGAGCAGAGGTGGGAGGAAGTCTGTTTATGTATCCTCTCTTTCCTGCAGACACCCTCAGGATACTGTAGGGGGCAGTTAGCTATGTCTGCCCTGAAACTTCTTTTGGAGGTACTTCCAAAAAGTGATGGAGGCTGGCACTAACTGTGGCTCTTCTGCAGATCAGCAGCTCCAAGGTCTCCTGGGTGGCAGCAGGGACTATCTAGGGATGCCCTTACCGAACTGGCACTCACTGGCACCTCAGGAGCTGCCACCTTGTAGTCTTGCTTTGTTCTGTTTGTGGTAGTGGGGAAATCACAGCCAGGGACTTGCTTATCCTAGGCTAATACTACCTCTGAGCTACGCTCTGGTCCTCATCTTTCAGTGTGGGTGAAAGACACTAAGCTTTGAGCTGGGCAGCAGCAGGATCAGCATCTTCCTGCCTCCACGATTTTTCTCAGAAAATGCCTGCCACTCACCTATGTTTAACACAGAAACTCAGTGCTGACAGCTCATCAGACTTTCCTAAAAAGCATCTAATTACGTCTGGGGCTAGCCCTCAGAGAGTCCGACAGAATTCTCCTGGAGTGAGACAGCCATTGCTCTTTCCAGGTCTCTACTGGGCAGCCAGGGTTGACTTCTCCCTTCCTTCCTCTCTTCCTCCCATCCTCCTCTTCCTTCTTCTTTTCCTTTTTCCTCTCCCTCTCCTTCCTAGTATAGGGGGTTAAAATTTTGGCCTTGGGTATATTAGGCAAGTGCTTTATGATTGAACTATACCCCAAGCCTCTCTTTTGCTGAAGCTGCCCTTGTATTTACTATGCAGTGGAAAATGACCTTTAACTTCTTGACCTTCTTGTCTCCAACACCTGAGTGCTGTAATAGACAGGTTCTCACCTCCATGCCTGGTATGTGTGATGCTATGATCAAACTTGGGGTTTCATGTGTGCTAAGTAAGTACTCCACGAACCCCCCCCCCATCCCAAGACAGGGTTTCTTTGTGTAGCCCTGGCTGTCCTGGAACTCCCTTTGTAGACCAGGCTGGCCTTGAACTCACAGAGCTCTTCCTGCCTCTGTGCCCCCAAGTGCTGCAAATCCAGAGGTAATTATTCAAATACAGCAAAGAAATCCATGTCCTGAGACCCAGAGTTTTCCCCTGAGCTTGTTCCTTTGTGGCAGGAAAAGTGCTTGCTGATTTTTTGGTGGGGGGAGGGGTGGGGGATGGGGAGAAACTGCACCAGAGGAGGCAAGAAGTGAATTCTTCATTAGATTTCTCCAGGTCACACAGGTTGGGGAGGCAAAAGGCTCCAAGGAAGTCTTCTGCCTGAGCCTTCCTGCCATTTGCGCTCACTCACGCGGATGCTGCTCATCTGTCTCTAAACGCTGGACCCAGCTGTTTGCCTCTTTGACTTTCTGCATCTGCTGGCAGCTTTCTCATCCTGCATCTGTAGTGTCCCTTGAAAAATAAGAGGAATGGGGAAAGACTTGTCCTTGAAGTTCCCACTCTTTGCCTTTGGATCCTTTGGAGGATGACAACCTCTCCCACCCAAAGTAAAAGCTTGGAACTTCTCTGGAACTTTCTCCAACTGCCTCCCCAACAGCCAACTGCTTCCCCTGATCTGAGCTTCCTCTCAAAGACTCCCAGGTCCTCAGTCCCAGATAACCCTCATTCCCGTTAGAGCCAATACGGCCAGGGTCCCCAGGAGGGACCTCTGCTAGCGTCAAAACGGATCGAAGTCGCCCAGATGAGCCTGGGGGCAATCCAATAGTGAATGCCTTAAACCGGGTAAGTGAAAAGAGCACTTTTGGCTCCTGCTGTGACCCAGGGTCTTTCCATAAGTCAGAGTTAAAAAAAAAAATGAGGACAGACTGAGATGCAGAAACTTGGCCTAGAGAGCTGACAGAAATGAGTGTCAAGGATAGCATTTTCTAACTCTGTAGTTTCATGTGATTTGAATCCATCGCCCATAGTGTTGTTTCTAAGTGCGCATCTCTGAGCATATGCACTTCTCTAATCCTCTCTCGAAAGAGCGCTGGAATGTTTCCCCCTCCTGGGGCTCTGGGTTGGGCAAAGAGCACAAAGTGACCTTAGCAAGAAGCCTCAATCTGACAGTCTTAGCACATTTCCTTCTTTTAAGGATATTTGCTTCTTAATTTATGTGTATGTGTGTATGTCATGTGTGTGTGCAGCTATCCCCAGAGGCCAGAAGGGGGCATTGGATCCCCCAGCCGGAGTCAGTTGTGGATGCTAGGAACCAAATAGGCATCCTTTGCAAGGGCGGAGGCATGCATCCTCAGTGCTGAGCCCTCTCCAGGCACACATTCTCTTCCTTCGCAGCCTCCTCTTTCCTTCGGTGAAGCAGGAAATACCAAAGCAAAAACCAAAGCCACAACAAAAAATAACTCTATCTCCTCTCATCCTCAGAAATACGGGGACCCTTGGGGGCTGGAGAGCTGGCTCAGTGGTTAAGAGCACTGTCTGCTCTTCCAAAGGTCCCGGGTTCAATTCCCAGCACCCACATGGCAGCTCACAACTGTCTGCAACTCCAAGATCTGACACCCTCATACCAATGCACATAAGTTAAAATTAAATAAAAATATTAAAAAAAAAAAAAAAAGAAAGAAAGAAATACGGGGACCCATAGATTGGGTCTGTCAGTAGAATGAGAAAGTAAGTTCAACTTTGGTGATGTGCGGCTTGCTTTTGCTGTTGTCGTTATTGTTGTTGGTTTGTTTTTGTTTTGCTTCTGGTTCTTGTGCTTTTGGAAAAAAGAAAGATGAAAGAGAAAGAAAGAAAGAAAGAAAGAAAGAAAGAAAGAAAGAAAGAGAGAGAGAAAGAGAGAAAAGATATGTCATTGCCGAAACCATGGCAATCCAATGACAGTTTCCTTCTGTGTTTTCTTCTGAGCTCTATACTTTTTGTTCTTAGATTTAAAACTGTGACCCACTGCGACTCCATTTTTATATATGGTACATTCTTCAGCATGGGCCTAACTGGTGTTATAGCTCACAATCCCCATGTGTTGATGTGACGGTCTCTGTTTGTGCTCTTAGTATCTTCATTGGAAGCCATTAATTAGACTACAATAAACACGAAGGCTTGTTTCTGAGCTGCTTATGTAGACCGTGGAAGCATACCTGTCTCTGCCTCCTGTATATTGGAATAAAAGGCAGACACCATTATATTCAGCCCTCATTTAAAATTTTTTTGATGTAAGAATTTTCTGCTTATTTGTGAAACATTTGTTATGTGAGTGAGTGAGTGAGTGTGTGTGTGTGTGTGTATGTGAGTGTGTGTGTGTGTGTATGTGAGTGTGTGTGTGTGTGTATGTGAGTGTGTGTGTGTGTGTATGTGAGTGAGTGTGTGTGTGTGTATGTGAGTGTGTGTGTGTGTATGTGAGTGTGTGTGTGTGTATGTGAGTGTGTGTGTGTGTATGTGAGTGAGTGTGTGTGTGTGTGTGTATGTGAGTGTGTGTGTATGTGAGTGTGTGTGTGTGTATGTGTGTGTGTGTGTATGTGTGTGTGTGTATGTGTGTGTGTGTATATGTGTGTGTGTGTATGTGTGTGTGTGTGTGTGTGTGTGTGTGTGTGTGTGTGTGTGTACATGCACCAGATATCCTGGAGCTAGACTTATAGGTGGTTGTGAGCTGCTCAACATTTTGGCCATGGTGCCCTGTTTTATTCTCTGTCTCTCTGTGTCTGTGTTTGTCTCTCTGTATCTGTCTCTGTCTCTTTCTCTCTTCCTCTCCCTTCCTTTCCTTCCTTCCTTCCTTCCTTCCTTCCTTCCTTTTTTTGTAGATTAGGCTAGTCTTGAGCTCAGAGATCCACCTGCCCTTGCCTATGCTGGGATTAAAGGCATGGGCCACACCTAGCCATTCACTGTTTTGTAATGTTGCCATTTACAGTGATCTAAGCTTGTGCCCAGTGTTCTCTGTATCCCATCCACCTTGGTATATTGTGTTTTATCTAAATTCCTCTCTGGTTACTCTCTGATTTCCCTAATGATCTCCTCCTTGTCTGTTTACTGGTGTGCTGTTGGTGGACTAGGGATGTCTTTTGTTGATAGATGACCTGCCTAGCATGCATGAGCCTCTGGCTTTGATTCCCAGCATCACCACAAATGTATGTTATTTCAGTTCAACCTGTTTGTGACTTTACCAGTACGTTTTCTTTAGGCTTTCAGTAAGCACCTTACCCACTGAGCCCTTTCAGGAGAGTGTTAAAGTCTCCAACCATGATCATGTTATTTTCTAGTTACACTCCACAGAATCCAAAACACATGCTGTATGATTTCCACAATTTATATACATTAAGATTTGCTTTTGTGGCCTAACACAGTATGTGGAAGAATGTTCCCTGTGTTTAGTTTGGGAACATGTTCATTATCCTGTTGTTGAGTGGGTTGTTAGGTTTATCTTGATACACTCAACTGGTTTACAGTATTATTCGGGTCCTCTACTGCTTTATTGAAATGGCCCAAATTGGTAAAGACACTTGCTGCCAAGCAAGCCCGATGATCAGAGTTCAATTCCCAGGACCTATGAGGTAAAAGGAAATAACTCCCACTAATTGTCCTCTAATTCCCACATGTATGCCATTGTCTGTGCATCTCCCACAATAAATAAATGAAATTTAAAAAATTTTGTTTTCTCTGTTATCATCAAGTTATCCATTTCTCTAAATCTGTTAATGTTTGCAAACTTCATATAGTTTGGATCTCTGATGCTTGGTCAGTACACACACACACACACACACACACACACACACACACACACACGCTATATCTTTGCATTAGTCTGTTGTCTGTTCCTAAAGTAAACTCCCTAAGGCTAGTAGTTACTTTATAAAGAACTGGGTTCATTTAGCTTATAGTTTTGTGGGCACAAGAGAATGGTACAAACAGGTGCTTGGCTTTGCTAGGGAGACCCTTAGCTGCCTCAGATCCATTCTTTAATAATAGTGATCACTAGCTCCTTCCAAGGACAGGGCTCTTAGTCACCAAAACACTTCTCAGGAGTCTCTACCACCTTTGGTTTCCCTGCTTTGTTTTTCTTGTTGCAATGTTTCTTGAGAAAGGGTCCCTTTAATGAAACATAGACAGGTCCAGAACTCATTATTTCCTTAACTGTTTCTTGAGAAAGGGTCCCTTTATGAAGCCTAGATGGGTCCTAGAACTCATTAGTGTAGTCCTGGCAATCCTCCTGTCTCAACCCCCACCAAGTATTGAGATTCTAGGCAAAGCCTCCATGCTAGATTGTGCCTTCTAAAAGTTTTCTTAATTCCTTTAGTTTTCAGACTTGTCTGCCTCTGTGCATCATATGTGTTCTTGGTGTCTAAGGAGATGTTGAGTCTCCACATGGATTCTGGGAATCAAAACTGGGTCTTTCAAGACAGCAGGTGTCCTTAACCACCGAGTGGACTCTTCAGCCCAGGCTCTACATTTCTTAGTTTCCAACACAGTCACAACAGAAACCAAGATTCCCCCGGCCAACAGAGCTGGATGAGGACAATCTTCTCGGTGAATGGACTCTTTGCATGTCTGAGTGTTTTGCCATAGTGCACATCTGTACACCACATGCATGCAGTGCCTGTGGAGATCAAAAGAGGATGTTGGATCATCTGTAACTGGAGTTTAAGACACTTGAAGACCCATGTGTGGATGCTAAGGAGACCTGAACCCCTGTCTCCTGCAAAAGCAGCATGTGCTCTTAACCACGGACCCATCTCTCCAGGCCTATGGGTGGTGGAGGCAGTTGTTTGTCTTAAGACATGGTCCTACTGTGTATCTCTGGCTGGCCTGGAACATGATATGTAGAACAGGATGGCTTTGAACTCACAGAGATCGGTCTGCCTCCTTCAAGATATTTATCATCACGCCTGACTGGGAGCATAAATATTTCCATTAATATTTATTTGTTTTACATCCTGACTGCATCCCTGCTTCCTCTCCTCCCAGTCTTGCCCTCACTCCCTGACCTCATTCACCCCCTCCCCTTCTCCTCAGAGAAGGCAGGCAACAGAGTCAGAGACACCCCCCTGCCTCTACCACTTGAGTTGTTAGGGGACCCACATGAAGATCAAGCTGTACATCTGCCACATATGTGTAGTGGCCTAGGCCCAGCCCATGCATGCTCTTTTATTGATGGTTCAGTCTCTGTGAGCCCCCGTGAGCCTAGGTTAGATTTCTCTGTAGGTCTTCTGGTGATGTCCTTTGACCTCCTCCAACTCCCTGAATCCTTTCTCTCGTTTTCCCACAAGACTCCCTGAGCTCCACCTATTGTTCAGTTTTGGGTCATCTGCATCAGCTGCTGGATGAAGCCTCTCAGAAGACAGTTATGCTAGACTCCTGTCTGTAAACGTAGCAGAGCATCCATTAATAGTGTCAGGAGTTGACTCTCTCCCATGGGATGGCTCTCAAGTTGGGCCAGTCATTGGCTGGCAATTCTCTCACTCTCTGCTCCATCTTTATTCCTGTACATCTTGTAGGCAGGACAAATTTTGGGTTGAAGGTTTTGTGGGTGGGATGGTGTCCTCCTCCCTCCACCCGGAAGTCCTGCCTGCCTATAGGAGGGGGCTTCTTCAGGCCCCATATCCTCCACCACTAGGAATCTCAGCTAGTGTCATCTCTATAGACACCCCAGAGATGCCCCATTACTGATTTCCATTCTTTCTCCCAGCCCTCCCCCCACACGTGGTCCTCACCCCTGTCCTCCTCCCCACCCCCTCTCCCACCTAGTTCCCTCCCTCCATCTACTTCAGATGTCTATTTTAATTCCTCTTCCAGGTGAGATTCAAGCATCCTCCTTTGGGCCCTTTTTGTTGCTTAGTTTTTGGGGGTCTGTGGATTGTAGCAAGGTTATCCTGTACTTTGTGGTTAATATCCACATATAAGTGAGGACATACCATGCATGTCTTTCTAGGTCTGGGTTACCTCATTCAAGATGATATTTTCTAGGTCCATCCATTTGCCTGCAAATTTCATGATGTCCCTCCCCCCTTTTAAAACAGCTGAGTAGTATTTCATTGTGTAAATGTACCAGATTTTCTTTATCCATTATTCAGTAGAGGGACATCTAGGTTGTTTCCAGTTTCTGTCTATTACAAATAAAGCTGCTATGAACATAGTTGAGCAAGTGTCCTTGTGTATAGTGGAGCATTTTTTGGATATATGCTAAGGAGTAGAATAGCTGGGTCTTGAGGTAGAACTATTCCAAATATTCTGAGAAACCACTATATTGATTTCTAAAGTGGTTATACAAGTTTGCACTCCCACTAGCAATGAAGGACTGTTCCTCTTGCTCCACATCCTCACTGGCATGTACTGCCATTTGAGTTTTTGATCTTAGCCATTCTGAAGGGTATATAATGGAATCTCAAAGTAATTTTGACTTGCATTTCCCTGATGACTAAGGATGTTGAACATTTCTTTAAGTGCTTCTCAGCCATTAGAGATTCCTCTGTTGAGAATTCTGTTTAGATCTGTACCTCATTTTTAAATTGGGTTATTTGATTTGTTGGTGCCTACTTTCTTGAGTTCATTATATATTTTAGATATTAGACCTCTGACAGATGTAAGGGTAGTGGCAATCTCTTTCCATACTGTTGGTTGCCGTTTTGACCTATTGACCGTGTTCATTACCTTACAGAGACGCTTTTCAGTTTTATGAATTTATTAATTGTTGATCTTAGTGCCTGAGATGTTGGTGTTTTGATCAGGAAGTTGTCTCCTGTACCAATGCATTCAAGGCTATTCACCACTTTCTCCTCTATTAGATTTAGTGTATCTGGTTTTATGTTGAGATTTTTTTATCTACTTGGACTTGAATTTTGTGCAGGATAGTAAATATGGATTTATTTGCATTCTTCTACATGCTGATATCCAGTTAGACCAGCACCATTTATTGAAAATGCTGTCTTTTTTCCATTGTATAGTGTTGGCTTCTTTGTCAAAAATCAAGTGTTTATAGGTGTGTGGGTTTATGTCTGGGTCTTCTATTTGATTCCATTGATCAACCTGTCTGTTTTTATGCCAATACCATGTGGTTTTTGTTACTATTGCTCCATAGGACAGCTTGAAATAATGGATGGTGAGACTTCAAGAAGTTATTTTATTGTAATGGATTGTTTTAGCTATTATTTTTTTCCATATAAAGTTGAGAATTGATCTTTCAAGGTCTGTAAAGAATCATGTTGGATTTTGTTTTGTTTTGTTTTGTTTTTTTCGAGACAGGGTCTCTCTGTGTTAGCCTTGGCTGTCCTGGACTCACTTTGTAGACCAGGCTGGCCTTGAACTCACAGTGATCCGCCCACCTCTGCCTCCCTAATACTGGGATTAAAGGCGTGCGCCACCACGCCCGGATTCATGTTGGAATTTTGATGGGAATAGCATTGACTCTGTAGACTGCTTTTGGTAGAATGGCCATTTTTACTATGTTAATTCTACCAATCCATGAGCCTGGGAGATCTTTCCATCTTCTGATATCTTCTTCAATTTCTTTCTTCAGAGACTTGAAGTTCTTGTCATACAAGTCTTTTGCTTGCTTGATTAGAGTTACACCAAGATGCTTGTGTGTGTGTGTGTGTGTGTGTGTGTGTGTGTGTGTGTGTGTGTTTGTGTGTGACTATTGTGAAGGATGTTGTTTTTTTAACTTCCTTCTCAGTCTGTTTGTCTTTTGTATAAAGGAAGGCTAATGATTTTTTTTTCTTGGAGTTAATTTTGTATCCTGCCATGTTGCTGAAGGCATACATCAGCTATAGGTGTTCTCTGGTAGAATTTTGGGGGTCACTTATGTATATTATCATATCATCTGTGACCAGTGATACTTTGACTTCTTCCTTTCGAATTTGTATCCCTTTGATCTCATTTAGTTGTCTTATTGCTCTAGCTAGAACTTCAAGTACTATTTTGAATAGCTACAAAGAGAGTGGGCAGGCTTGTCTTATCCCTGATTTCAGTGGAATTGCTATAAGTTTCCATCTAATTTGAAGTTGGCTATTGGCTTGGTGCATATTGCCTTTATTGTGTTTAGGTATGCACCTTGTATCCCTGATCTCTTCAAGACTTTTAATATGAAGGGGTGTTGGATTTTGTTAAAAGCTTTTTCAGCATCTAATGAGATGATTGTGAGGTTTTCTTCTTTCAGTTTGTTTATATGATGGATTACAGTGATGGATTTTTGTATTCTGAACCATCCCTACATCCCTGGAATAAGCCTACTTGATCATGGTTTTGATTTGTTCTTGGATTCGGTGTGCGAGTATTTTTAAAAAAAAAAAAGATTTATTTATTATTATGTATGCATGTATACAGCATTCTGCCTGCATGTACACCAGCAGGCCAGAAGAGGGCATCCAATCACATTATAGATGGTTGTGAGGCACCATATGGTTGCTGGGAATTGAACTCAGGATCTCTGGAAGAGCAGTCAGTGCTCTTAAGTGCTGAGCCATCTCTCAAACCAGCTAGCCCTAGTTTGAGAGTATTTTATTGAGTATTTTTGCATCAGTGTGCATAAGGGAAACTGATCTGACATTCTCTTCCTTTGTTGAGTCTTTGTATGGTTTAGGTATTAAGGTGACTGTAGCCTCATAGGATGAGTTTGGCAATGTTCTTTCTGTTTCTATTTTGTGGAATAGTTTGAGGAGTATTAACTTTTCTTCGTAAGTCTGGTAAAATTCTGTGCTAAAAGAATCTGTCCCTGAGGGTTTTTCTGGTTTTGTTTTGTTTTTTGTTTGTTGTTGTTGTTGTGAGACTTTTCATTACTGCTTTTATTTCCTTAGGGGTTATAGGATTATTTAAGTTGTTTGCCTGATCTTGACTTAGCTTTGGTAAGTTGCATCTATAAAAAAAATTCCAATTTTTGTGGCATATATGCTTTTGAAGTAAGACCTAATGATTCTTTGGACTTCCTCAGTGTCTGTTGTTATGCCTCCCTTTTCATTTCTGACTTTGTTATTTGGATAGTGTGTCTTTGCCTTTCAGTTAGTTTGGCTGAGGGTTTGTCTATCTTGTTGATTTTCTTAAAGAGCAAACTCTTGGTTTCCTTATTTTTTGTATTGTTCTCTTTGTTTCTAATTTGTTGATTTTGGCCCTGCATTTGATTCCTACTGTCTACTCCTTTTGAGTGTGTTTGCTTTTTTTTATTCTCGAGCTTTCAGGTGTGCTTTGGTCAGTATGAGACCTCTCCACATTCTTTATTATGGCATTTAGTGCTATCAATCTTCCTGTTAGCACTGCTTTCATTGTGTCCCATAAGTTTGGGTATGCTATGCCTTTATTTTTATTGAATTCTAGAAATTCTTTAATGTCTTTATTTCTTCTCTGACCCAGAAGTCACTGAATAAAGAGTTGCTCAGCTTCCATAAGTTTGTAGGCTTTCTGTTGTTGTTGAAGTCCAGCTTAAATCCATGGTGGTCTCATAAGACACAGGGGAACTATTTCAATTTTCTTATATCTGCTGACATTTGCTTTGTGACCAAGTATATGGTCAGTTTTGAAGAAGGTTCTGTGAGGTGCTGAGAGGAAGGTATAATCTTTTGGGTTTGGGTGAAATGTTCTGTAAATATCTGTCAAGTCCATTTGATTCATAACATCTATCGGTTTCATTATTTCTCTGTTTAGTTTCTGTCTCAATGACCTGTCCATTGGTGAGAGAGGGTTGTTGAAGTCTTCCACTATTAGTGTATAGGGTTTGATGTGTGACTTAAGCTTTAGTAATGTTTCTTTTATGAATGTGAGTGCCCTTGAATTTGGGGCATAGATGTTCAGAATTGAGACATTATCCTGGTGGGTTTTTTCCTTTAATAAGTATGAAGTGTCTTTCTCCATCTCTTTTGATTAATTTTGATTGAAAGTCTATTTTATTAGATATTAGAATGGCTACTCCAGTTTGCTTCTTGGGCACATTTGCTTGGAAAACATTTTTCTAGCCCTTTATTCTGAGATAATGTCTATCTTTGTTGCTGAAGTGTGTTTCTTGTATGCAACAGAATGATGGATCCTGTTTCACATCCTTTCTGTTACCCTATGTCTTTTTATTTGGGAATTGAGTTAATTGATGTTAAGAGACATTAATGACCAATGATTGTTATTCCTGTTATTTTTTATGTTGGTGGTAGTCCTCTCTCTCTCTCTCTCTCTCTCTCTCTCTCTCTCTCTCTCTCTGTGTATGTGTGCGCTTGCATACGTGTGTGTGTGTGTGTGTGTGTGTGTGTGTGTGTGTGTGTGTGTGTTTCCCTTCTTCTTGTTTGCTGGTGTGGAGTTATTTATTTCCTGTGTTTTCTTGGGTGTGGTTAAGCTTCTTGGGTTGGAGTTTTTCTTCTAGTATCTTCTTAAGGGCCAGATTTGTGGATAGTTATTATTTAAGATTGGGTTTTTTTTCCAAAAATATCTTGTTCTCTCCATCAGTGGTAATTAAAAGTTTTGCTGGGTATATCAGTCTGGACTGACATCTTTGGTCTCTTAGAGTCTGAAAGACATTTTCCCAGGTCCTTCTGGCTTTTAGAGTCTCTGTGGAGAAGTCAGGTGTAATTCTGATAGGTCTGCCTTTATGTGTTACTTGGCTTTTTTCCTTTCAGCTTTTAATATTCTTCTTTGTTCTGTACATTTAGTGTTTTGATTATTATATGGCATTAGGATTTTCTTTTCTGGTCCAATCTATTTGATGCCCTATACCCTTCTGCATCTCTCTCTTTAGGTTGGGGAATTTTTCTTCTATGATTTTGTTGAAGATATTTTCTGGTCTTTGGAGCTGGGTGTCTTCTTCTATTCTTATTATTTTTAGGTTTTGTCTTTTCATAGTGTTCCAGATTTCTTGGATGTTTTGTGTCAGGAACTTTTTGGATTTAACATTTACTTCATTCATATCTTCTATGCCTGAGATCCTTTCTGTCATCTCTTGTATTCTGTTGACATGCTTGTATCTGTAGCTTCTGTTCTCTTACCTAGGTGTTCCATCTTCAGAATTCCCTCAGTTTGTATTTTCTTTACTGTTTTTATTTCCATTTTCAGGTCAGGAATGGATTTATTCATTTCCTTCACCAGTTTGATTGCATTTTCTTGTATTTCTTTAAGGGATTTATTCATTTCCTCTTCAAAGGGCTTCATCATCTTTATAAGATTGGATTTAAGGTCATCTTCTTGTGCTTCAGTTATGTAGGGTATCCAGGGCTTGTAGTAGAACAGCTGGGCTCTGGTGGTGCCACATTGCCCTGGATCTTCTTGATTGTGTTCTTATGTGGCCTTTAGACATCTGGTTGTCCCTGGTATTGGCTGGATGTTCCTGATGTTATCTTGGTCAGCACACTGTAAGGCGCAGCCTCTGTTGCCAGGTGACATCTTAGAGCTGGTCTCTGGGTAGTGGCCCCATCCTGCATAGCAGCCCCTTTTACACAGAGTCAGTTGCTCTGTCCAACCATCTCTACGTTCTGGTGACCCAGAGGCCATGGAGGTGGGTAGCAGTGAAACTGGATGTAAAGCCAAGCAGCTGAACCCATGACCCTCCCCAGGCTGGAGTCAGCCATAAAGCCCAAAGGCATGGGCCCTAAACCTTATTTTCAAGCATTTTTCACACACTCTTCTTCAGAGCTGGCAGCCAGAACAAGAGTGACAACAAAGCTATGTCCTGCCAGGGAGGGGCCTCAGCCAGGACTTGAAACAGAGTCCGGCTTGGAGCAGGCTCAAATCCTCCCAAAGTATACACAGCTGAGTAATAGACCAGCAGCTGGAGCCCAGGGAGCTGGCTGCTCTTCTGTTGTGCTTATCAGACAGAACTCTGCCCACCTGGAGAGGGGCCTAAAAGAATAGAGAATCCCTGGACAGGGTCACAGCATCACTCCATTTTTTTTTCATTCCCCTCCCCTCCTCTTTCAGTTGCCAGGGTCTCTGCAGATGAAGCTGTGTGTCGTGGCCTTCTGCTTGATCCTCCTTGCAGCAGGTTTGTGGCTGGGCCTCTCAACATCTCAGTCCACTGAAGAAGGAGGGAAACCCGGAGGAGGAGGAGGGAAACCCGGAGGAGGAGGAGGGAGACCCGGAGGAGGGAGACCACCGGGAGGAGGAGGAGGTGGAGGAGCAAAAGGATGTGTCGCTCAACCCTTGCCGTCAGCAGAAGTCTCATTATGCAGGTAAACAGGGCACGGCGGGATGGGGAAGGGGTTGGCCTAGAGGGTGCATCTCAAACCCAGTGGCACCATGGCTTTAGCCAAGCATTTGTGAGAGCAGGCATGAAGTCTGGAGACCACAGTGACAAGAGGGTGGCGTGGAGGGGAAGAGGCCAGGAAGGTTTGTAGCTAGTCATCCAAATCCACCCAGAAAGCCCCCCTCCCCCAGGCTTCCAACAAAGTGGCGTTTTAACAAAGAGAAGGAAATGTAAGAAGTACTCATGACCAGAGGTTCTTTTTCTTTTCTTTTCTTTTTTTTTTTTTTTTTTGTTTTTTGTTTTTTTGAGACAGGGTTTCAACTGTTGTAGGCTTGGCTGTCCTGGACTCACTTTGTAGACCAGGCTGGCCTCGACCTCACAGCGATCCGACAGCCTCTTCCTCCCAACTGCTGGGATTACAGGCGTGCGCCACCACAGGCGGCCAGAGGTTATTTTTCAATAGTAGGCCCATGTGTATTTTGCCAGGGAGCCCACAAAGGGATTGTGGTCCCAGCTGGGGCCCAAGTTATCTTTGTTACTTCTGAGGGGTTCCCGTCTCTCTGGGATGCCACCAGCTGCAGACCCTGGGGTTCTGCATTCTCCCTGCAGTCTGATAGGATAGAAATGGAAGTCTTCATTTCACTGGACTCCTGAGCCATCCTGAGGTTTCTCTTTCTCTTGTCACTTTTGTGCCACTTCCCCTTGCAAGCTGGTGGCTGAGGAAACTTGACACAAAACTAGATCACCTGGGAAGAAGAAACCCTCATTGGGAATTGCCTCCCTCAGACTGGCCCGTGGGCATTTACTTGATTAATGGTTGATACGGGAGAGCCCAGCCCACTGTGAACAGCGCCACCCTTAGGCGGGTGGTTGAGAGCCGGGGGTGGGGCGGTGTGGAGGGGGGCAGGGTGGCGCACACCTTTAATCCCAGCACTCGGGAGGCAAAGACAGGTGAATCGCTGTGAGTTAGAGGTCAACCTGGTCTACAAAGCAGGCTAGGCCAGCCAAGGATACACAAAGAAACCCAGTCTAGGAAAAACCAACCGAAGGGGGGTGGGGGGAGGAGGGAAGAAAAGAAAAAAGAAACAAAGAAACAAAGCTGAGAAAGCCACTGAAAACAAACGAGCAAGCGGTGTTCCTCTGTTATCTCTGCTTCAGTCTACTCCTACCATGGCTTCCTCCGTGATGGGCTGCAAAGGGTTAAGGTGAAATAAACCCTTTCCTCCCACACGTTGGTTTAGGCAATGCTTTACCACAGCAACCTAAGGAGAACTAGGACCTTTCCTAACAGTAGCACCAGCTCGGAACCAAGTGTTCAAACACAAGCGTGGGGGTGGGCAGTGGGGTGGGGGTGTCGCATTTCTCATTCAAACCACAAGACCTTTGTGAGAGGTGGCCTTGGCCACGTCAGCCCTAAGGACAGAGCAATACCTCCGTGTGCTGGTTAACACCCAAGGAGGCTTGCTTAACTCCACTTCTAGTCCTGGCTGGGCAGCCTGCTCCTCTTGTGGAGTCTGGCAAGGGAATTCTAGAATGTTGGACTTAGTACTTAGAGGCATGAATCCGTAAAGGAGAAATGCTACTTCTGTATCAAGTGGACATAAATCATAACCAAGAAAGATTTTCAGGGCAAGGTCTCACCTACATCTGGCAGAATCTTGGCACAGCCTCAGAACTGGAAGAGCTACGGTTATCCACCTGACTGGGTTTGGCACCCTTTATAGCTGCCGCAAATGCACCTTCACAGTCCTGTGAACCTTCCTCACAATGGGAGTGTCAGACCTTCAGAACACCCCCTCCCCTCCAGGCTGAAAGCTCTTTTTTTTTTTTAAACTTCAGCTCATTGGCCCCTAATTTTGCCTAAGGAATCACATGAGATAACTACAAGTTTTCTCTTACCAAAGAAAACAACCCATTTTCCTGTGTATGTAAGTTTATAAACACCTTGTCACCGACTCGTCATTTAGTGTATCTTCTCATGGGAAGCAACGTGCTGTCTTCACACACTGGGCTGGCAGTGCCCTGTGGAGGAGATGGGTGGGTGACAAGAACGTGGAACTACTCCCCACATCCACTCCCTACATCCCCTGGTGGGTCCTGTCAACCAGTTTCTATGGCTCTGAGCTCATCCACCAAACAAGGTTGCTGACACCTACTCTTAGTGTAGTAAGAATGTGCTGACAAGCTCATGGGTCATGTCCTTATAGGCCCGGTTCAGTTAATTTTTGATTCCACTGGCAGGTTTCACATCTGTGGATTCACCCAACTGTGAATTGGAAATGTTTGGATGTGGGGGGCGGGGGGTGTTGCCTTTGATTCAGGCATAGTCACACGTTTCTAAGCCAAGCACTCAGAAGGTTAGGGCATGAAGACAAGAGTCCAAAGGCAGCCTGGCTATATAGCAAGAGTTTGACTCAAAAAGAAAAAGGAGGGGCTGGAGTGATGGCTCAGAGGTTAAGAGCACTGTCTGCTCTTCCAAAGGACCCGAGTTCAATTCCCAGCAACCACATGGTGGCTCACAACCATCTATAATGAGATCTGGTGCCCTCTTCTGGTGTACAGGTGTACATGCAAGAAGAATACTGTAGATATAATGATAAACAAATAAATATAAACAAAAAGAAAAAGAAAAAAAAGGCAGAGACTATGGGAATATAGCTCAGTGGTAAAGTGCTTTGTGGTATGTCCAAGTCCATGGGTACCACACACACATACACACAAATAAACATGTGTATGCAAATACACATGCATATACATAAATAATATACACATATGCACATGTATACACATATACATATACACATATACGCATTTGTACACATGTAACCTGACCTTTTGCCTACTTTACTGGGTTCCTTTTCCTACCTCCCTACACGACCCCTGTCCCTTCCAATCCCCCCAACACTAGGTAGGAGAAAGAAGGTTAGAGGGGAAAGGGGGACTCCATATTGTTAGAGTACTTCCTGCTGATTAGGGGTGTTCCTTGGGGTGAGTTTGATCGTCATCAGGATATAGCCAACCAGCAACCAGAAATCCAGCAACCAGCAACAGCAGCAGGGGCAAACAGGGGCCACAGCAGACAGGCCCTCTCAGGGCTTTCACATTTATACCCTCTCCAGAGTCCTCAGAATTCCAAAGGTAAACTATCTTCAGCTGCCAAAATCATGGTCTTGCCAGAGCACAAGACAAATTATAGTTAGCTGTTGTGGACTATCTGAAGCCACCCTATATCCCACATCTGGGATTAAAACAAAAGCATATTCCCAGCATAACTGGGTTTTTAAAGAAACCAAAATCCTCACTATACACTACATGTGCATGCACACACACACACACACACACACACACACACACACACACACACACTGCTTAGGTATTGGGTATGTACATCCTAAAAGATTCAACCACACAGCAATTTTACTGTGTGTAATATAAACAATATAGAAATTATCTGACTACACAGAAAGACATGAGTGTGAAAATGCAAACATCATACCACTTTCTTGAAGGACTCACATATCTGAGCATGTCCATGGGTTGGGGGTCCTGGAACCAATCTCTGGCATACCAAGGATGACTATATTTTTCCTGGGCCACTCCTTTCCAGGCATTGCTCCACTCACTGACCATGGCTGTGTCTTCACACCAACCCCATGAAATAGGCACTATATTTATCTCAGGCAATGAGACCTAGGGCAAAGATAGCAGGTAACTCTTGAGTCACACAGCTAGTTAGTGGCAGGTTTAGAATTTAATCCCAATTCAACTCTGCATCCCCAGTAGTGCTAGGTTACAGACTTGTGGGCCCCAGGATTGGCCAAAACCCCAGCATGAAGTGACCACCTTCCTCTCTTCACAGGAACCTTGAAGTTGTATACACAGATCTGGGCACTATCAGCTGCAAGATCGTTCCTGTGTGTAATCAATTCAGACAGAAGATCACCACGTTGCCTGCGCCCAGAGTCAAGTTCCCTGCAGCTGCAGAAGTGAGTGGATTGGGTCGGCTGAGGGAGAGATGTGGGGTCCTGATTTGTCTTTAGATCACTGTTCTTGGGGACTTGGTGTCTCATGGACAGCCCCCAGGGCCAGGTTTGCCGGAGTCAAGCAGCTATTGTTTAGAGCAGCGGTTTTCACCCTTTCTAACACTGCGACGCTTTAACACAGTTCCTCAGGTTGTGGCGTCCCTCAACCATAAATGTACTTTTTTTGTTGCTATTTGTGCATTTGTGACAGTACATAACCTTTCCAGTATGCAGGATTTCCTCCAGGAAACTGAGCAGCAACACACACACATATACACATACACACACACACACCCTGGCCCTCTTCCCTGAAGACCTCAGCCAGGGTCATGCCTATGGGAAGACAAGAAGAGAGCAAGGACAGCTGTTGCTGTGCTGTGCAAGATCCCAACCTCACCCCCACCGAGGCCCAACACATGCTATGGAAACCTTATAGAATGGGACCTTTGGATTCACCATTAATTCATTAGTTCATTAATCCCAAGGGAGTCTCTGTGTTGCTATTGCTTCAAAGGTCCACTAGATGGAAGTGTTGACTGCCAAGCTCCTGATCGCCCTTGAGGGAGGAGTTGGAGGCCAGTTAGGAGTTTCTTTGGGTTTATTTGATGTCCTGGGGTGTGGAAGTCTCCCCCTCTACTTCCTGAAATCTACCGTTACAGCCTGGAGGTGAGGGGTGAGGATGGGTGAAAAGAGACTGAATGCAACCCGGGAGAATCAAGACTCAGGAAGGAAGGGTTGGTGGAAGCAGAGGGCAGAAAGAAAAAGGAGTGTTGTACTAGCGTAGACCTAACGCGTTCTGTACCGCCTGCGCTGAGTGCCGTGTTACGCTGGGTCCTGTGTATACCATCTGTCTACCTAATTCTCTCATCCGGCCTGTGAACTGACAACTTGCTTTTGTAAAGGCGGCAGTGGTTGGTAAGCACCAGGATCCCGGCTGGATGACACAATACTAGTTCCCAGACCAAACAGTGGCTGGGGTTCTCTCACACTAAATCCCCAAAGGAACTTCAGGAGCTGCTGGGAGGGGGAGGGGGCAATGGGGGGAGGGGAGAGAGCAAGGGATGTTCTGCTGGGTGTAAGAATCCAGTGAGTGCTGCGCTAGGTGGTGGCGGTGATAGGCTCAACACCTACCTGTTGTTTGACTCTAGGACCCTGGACTCCATGGTCAGTCACTGCCAAGGGCTCTGAGGGGGACCTGGGGAAGGGGAGATGAAGGCAAATTCCTCTGGTGAAAATGAAAATGGGGTGGGAAGGACATAGGGACTGTCTTTAAAGAAGGTGGTAGCTGGGGTGTCCTTCAAGGGCTCATGGGAAGAGACAGCTGTAGAGAAACAGGTGGAGCCAGAGAGGAAGAGGTGCCATATTAGGACAGGATGCCTCAAGATCCATGCAGAAGTGGAAAGGACTTTAGCTAGAAGAGGGAGGCATTCCCTCAGAGTCTTCAGGGTTGCGAGGGAGGGTGGGAGGAGGCAAGAGTTGGCACATGGCTTAGCGCAAACAGCTATTCATTTCCAAAGTGGCTGAATTTAAGTCACCAAGTGACAAGTATCAGGGGGAAGTCCCACCCCCATCTTGCCAAGCAAATTCTAAGGCTTCAGGCCTGGGGTAGGCCTCTGTGTCCCCATTGTGGGCGGGGGGTGGGGTGGGAGTGAGGGTTGGAGGGGCGGGGCTGCCCCTCCCTCCTTTGCATAGGCTTCTCCCATCTTTGAGCATTCTGTCTTCCTCTGGGAAGCCTTCCCTGACTGCTGGGCCTGGACCTCCCTTTCCATTCTTGTTGATAATGTCTTACTACAAGCTCTTTGAATATCCCCTACCTTCTAAACAGAGCATGTGCACTCCTTCTGTAGCTTATTCACATCTTGTACCACAGCGGCATCCTTGTAAACAGTGTATCAATTGCAGTGGCTGCTGGCAGGACAGATCCTGTGATGGATGCCTGGGTAGGAAGGGAGTGGATGGATGGATGGATGGAGGGATGGGTGGATGGATGGATGGATGGAGGGATGGATGGATAAATGAACAGATGGACAAATGGATAGGTGGGCGGATAAATGGATGGATAGGTGGACATACAAGTGTATGGATGGATATATAGATGGGCAGATAGCTGACTGGGTAGAAGGATGGATGATGGATGGATGTGCAGATGAATGGATAGGTGAGCGAGTGTGTGGATAGATGGATAGATGAATGAATGGCAGGTACGAAACATCCCCTGGTGTGTAAGCTGTGAACAGTAAGCCCCCACTGCCTGCCCAGTACGCTGAAGGCAAGCTGCTGAGAGTGGGAGCTCAGGAAAGTGTTCTTTGCCCAGGTGGAGCTGGCTAGGAGTGGGGAGGAGAAGTAGGAAGGGGTACAGAGAAAAGCCCCAGGTCCTTAAAGAGGCAAAGGAATTTAGGAAACAGGATGCCTCCCATGTGATCTGAGGCTGAGAGCTGAGTCGGTTAGTGCAGGCCTTTCTCTCCTGGTGTTCTCTCGCCTGGCGTTCCTTCTGACAAGCATTAAGTGTCCAGCATTTTAAAATGCATCCCGTTCTGCAGCCAATGAAAACGGAAAAGCCCCGAGAAGCATCTTAACGAGGCTTATTCTTCACCTCAAATTTAACCAGCTGGAATCTTTTGGAAAGGAACAAATTGCCCTTAAGTAGGGAATGCGTGCCGCGTTAGAAGGTTAGAACAAAAGCCACAGTGCTCTGTCCTGCTTAGGTTGCCAACCGGGATCTGGAAAGCAAGTGACTCTGAATGTTCTCCAGAGCCGCTTGCTCAGGCATGTCCTACTGCCACCTGTGTCTGCAGCAGCGTGCCTGTGTCCCTTAGGGACCACCTCTTTGTCCACATTGTGGAGACAGATTTCTTTCCTTCCTTCCTTCCTTCCTTCCTTCCTTCCTTCCTTCCTTCCTTCCTTCTTCCTTCCTTCCTTTCTCTCTCTCTCTCTCTCTCTCTCTCTCTCTCTCTCTCTCTCTCTTTGGTTTTTTGAGACAAGGTTTCTCTGTGTACAGTCCTGGCTTTCCTGGACTCACTTTTGTAGACCAGGCTGGCCTCAAACTCACAGCGATCCGCCTGCCTCTGCCTCCCAAGTGCTGGGATTAAAGGCATGAGCCACCACAGTCTGACTGGAGACAAATTTATTTATTTACTTTTGTTTTTGTTTTGTCGAGACAGGGTTTCTCTGTGTAGCCTTGGCTGTCCTGGACTTGCTTTGTAGACCAGGCTGGCCTCGAACTCACAGAGATCCGCCTGCCTCTGCCTCCCGAGTGCTGGGTGGAGACAAATTTCTTAAAGGCTAGCAATCCGGATATAGGCACAAGACCCAGCCTTCTCTTTCCACATAGAGTAGAAGTATGGGGCCGGCTACAGTCACAGAAGAATTCATACCGGGCTTCAGAAACCTTGGAAAATTCGAGGTCGAGCGGCTCCTAGTGGAAGGGACAGATTTAAGGGATGTGGAAGCAGGCTTTCTTCTTAGCAGGGGCGGGGCTGGGGAGTAGTGTACATGCATATAGGGGCTGCTGACTGTAAGCATTTGCTCAAGGGTCTGTGCCTTCACAGGCTAGCTGTGTTAGCAACCGAAGGTGATTCATTGTGCAAGCCCAGCACCATGTACACTCTATTGCCTTAAAGACAGAAGAGGCCAGCACAGAGCTTCTAGGATAAGTGGAGGAGACAGGCAGGTGGCCCCAAAGCAGAGAGGTATAGGGAACCTGTGGGCCACAACTCGTGAGGGACAGAAAGCAGCTGGAATGGCCAGGGTGGAAAGTGGGGTGTGGGAGGCAGCAAGGCCCTCATCTGGAGCCTGAATTTTATCCTGATGCCACTATCTCATGTTTAGGCTGAGGACCTTGAGCAACTTTGGAAGGGCAAGGTCAGCAGATAGGATGGGGGAGGGAAACTGAAGGCATGCCATGGACAATGGAGTAAGAGACGTCAAGTGGTGGAGTTCATGGGGTGCTGTGTCTGTGGGGTATCAGGAGAAGGGCAGGTGGGTTGGACTGAGACTGAACACCCGATTTATCCCCTTTGAGAGTGGAGGCAGCGTTGTTTATAATCATGCCTGGACGTGGTCTCTCTGGGCACAGTCCTAGCATGCATCGGTGTTCACTGATCCTGAGTATGGCACCCTTCACCAAGCAAGGGACACCAAGGAAGCCTTCCTTAGCTTTCTGGGGGGGGGGGGGCAGCAGCTGGCACCAGCAAGTTCTGTTGTTCAGCATCTGAGGATCTTGTGTGTGGAACAGAGGCAGCTGCAGACAGACAGACAGCCTTGACTGATTGAAGTCAGACAAAAAGACTGGGCTGGATACCTGGAATGGGGGCTTCAGTGCCCACGCCTGGGGAAATCGGTAGGAGATCTCTCTTTCTCTCTCTCTCTCTCTCTCTCTCTCTCTCTCTCTCTCTCTCTCTCTCTCAAGTAAAGGATATGGCAAGCTTAGTAGGTGTTGGCCAGAGGTGTCAGGTTAGAATGGTGGTGGAGAATGTGCACTGGACCCCACCACAAGGGAGTCCTCAGTGACCCTCAAGAAGGGACTAGGGAAAGAACAAGAAGTGGACATCTATGGAAAAAGGCTAATTGCTTATATTAGTTAGCCAAGGGAAAAAAGACACCGAGGAGTGTTTAAATCTGACAGGTCAGAGCAGATAGGTAGGGCAATACCAAACTGGAGAGGGGGGGGGGGGAGGAAGCATGGTCCTGCTGGAAACATTTACACTGGAAAAGATGGGCAGTGGGGGTGGGAGGAGGGCTTTCAACTGGCCACAGATGCCTTGGGACTGGACCACCGGATGCAGCAACTCCCAAAGGGCCAGGAAGTGGAAGAGGAGGAGCTGTCAGCCCTGGGGTGAGGGTCCCGTGCACTGGAGTCCAGCCAGCAAAAGCCCCAGCTCCAGGGTGTAGAAACGCTGTGCAATAGTCTCCTGGGAATGAGAGGAAGGGCTTTGGGCCCAGAACGTGAGGGATGCTTCACGCCGCCGGGTGTGAGGAGAGAGGAAAAGAAGGTGAAGGACAAGATGACAGGCAGTGGTAGTGGGGAGCGGTCGTGGAGTCCTTGTCCCCTGCCTTCGCACCACCCTAGAACAGCAGCCTGAGAGCAGAAGGTAACGTATGTCAGGGCGAGGGGACCACTAGCCGGAAGTCCACCACGGAATCAAACAACGGCTTAAGGGAGACCTGACAAAATACGACTTTTACTCGCCACCCAGAGCTTAATAAACGGCACTAAATTGTATTGGGTGTTACAAGGAGAGATGAGGCGCTTTGCAGTTTATCTTGTGACAGGCAAAATGTTGAGGAGAAAGGCGCAGTTCTGAGAGGCTGTGGGGGTGCCTGTGTTGTTGGTGGCAAGAGGCAGGAGCCCCTGAGGGGGAGGCTATAGAAGTGTGGGTGCCAAACGGGCAGAACCAAATCCCAGCGGGCGGATGAGGCTCCACGGAGGGAGATGCGCCCAGGAGACTCTGCTCAGGTGTCAACTGGCTTCTTAGCTTGAGTGGTCCAACTTGTCTGGGTCCCACTTCAGCCTCTGCCACAAGGTCATCAGTTGTCTTGGGGAGTTCTGGACACAGCAGAACCAGGTGATGATGCGGCAGGGGGGGTGGGGAGGACAAGAAATCCCCAAAGCCAAGAGGTAGAGTAGCCCTAGTCAGCGGACAGGCCCCGTTGATCTTTCACACATATAATCTCGTCTCTGAAATAAGAACACCCCTAGTGTTTATGCTAAACTCAGGTGTGCATCTGTCCAGCTCTCAGCATTCATTTACCCTATCTGTGCATCCATCCGCATCTCCATCTATCCAACCATCCATTTTATTGGAACTAATCTTGATGGAGGCTTGTTTTTGATGTTGTTGTTGTTGTTGTTTTGCTTTGCTTTGTTTTTTCAATTCCTGATAGATACTGTTTCAGGAGCAAGGGATGCAGACAGCACACCCTTGCTCTGCCCGGACAGTAAGGATGATCACCACTGCTATTGCGTGCTCCTCAAGCACTGAAAGTGGAATGGAAGCCGTAAAGCCCAGGCACAGTGGAGCTGGGACTGCTGCGCTCCATAAACCGTACCGGCACACGCCTGTCATCCCAGCAAAACTCAAGGGCATCCTCAGATGCACACTGAGTTTGACGCCAGCCTCAAACAACAACAACAACAACAACAACAACAAAAACAAAACAAAACAAAAACAAAAAACAAAAACAAAAAACAAAACCGAACATGTCTCAAAAGCTGAACTAAACTGAAGGGCATGCTGGAGGACCCGTGCCTTACTCCAGGGTGGCAGCTTTAGTTAAGCTCCTTGGTCTTGACCTTTGCCAAAGTTCCCTTTATCCCTGATCTTCTTCTTTGTGGATGAACTCAGTGCTTCAGTGCCTGCAGAACATCCAGTCAGACCTGAGTCTAACCCCAGGGGACTCCAAAAAACAAACAAACAAACAAACAAACAAACAAACAAACAAACCAGCCACCCCAAGCACCGACTAGTGCCTGCCATCTGATGTCTGATCTCAGCTGAGGCTCCCAGTCAGTGATTGAGGAAGCACTTGCAGATGTTTTTGGTTTTTTCTTCTTCTTTCTTTTTCAGATCAAATAGTGTCTCTTTGAACAACTGTGTGGGCTGCTTCATAGAAGGGCACATGGGACCTGCAAGGGGAGGGCTCAGTGGGTTTGCATCTGGTTGAGAAAAAAGGCAGGAACATGTGGGGAGGGGGGGGGGTGCTTGTCGCCGGCCAGGACCTGTTCACAGAGATCTGCTGAGAGTGAGCAGAGGTTTCTCAAGAGTTTCAAATAGCTGCCAGGCCTTCGCTGCTGCCATTTAGAGCGCATGCATCTTGAGCACTATAGACTCCTTGTTTGTTCTCAGAAGGCAATGGGCCCTAAGAGCAGCTTTTGAGAAAGGCTTCGCAGATTTTTAAGAGATACAGCACATGATTTATTGTTCACACTTGCACAGTGTGGTAATGAAGGGAGGAGACGAGCTGAGCTGGGACGGTAACAAGAGAAAGTGCAGTGTGAATGGCTGTTACTCTGACTTTAAAAGTTTCTCTCACTTAGTCTTGAGCAGCTGGGGACCAGTGTGCCATATCACTTTGAGGAGCCCATTGTACATCATAAAGTCTACCTGACCCTAGATCCTAAACAGCATCATGGGCATTATAAGCAAGCTGGACAGATCTCAGGGAAGACACAGTTCAAGGGTAATAATAATAATAATAATAATAATAATAATAATAATAATAATAATAATAATAATATTTTTATTTTAGCCTTGGCTGTCCTGGACTTGCTTTGTAGACCAGGCTGGCCTCAAACTCACAGCGATCCGCCTGCCTCTGCCTCCCGAGTGCTGGGATTAAAGATGTGTACCACCACCACCTGGCAGGAAATTTCTTAATAAACTTTATATATTAGATCAGTTTTAGACTTGCAGTAAAATGAAGTAGAAAATAAAGAGGGTTGCCCTGTCCCTCTGCTCCTGTGCACACAGCTGTCAATATCCATCTGTGTCACCCAGAGCTGGTGCTGTACCAGCCGTGCCATGGTTCTATGGACTCTTGATGGCAGGCAGCCACTATTGCAGAGTAACCAAACAGTAAGCTCACTGCCTTAAGGGCACTCTGTGCTCTTCCTGTTTAGTCTCTCTTCCCCTCAACATGCCTGGCAACTGATGATCCTTTTGCTGTTTCCAGTTTGCCATTTCCAGAGTGTTCTATGCTTGGAATCATTTGGCATGTAACCTTTTCAGATTGGCAGAGCCTCTGCTGCTACTAGGCGTCCTAAGCCCTGTGGTATCTTCCTCTTTTGTGAGGGTTCAGAAAATGCCATCTATCTTGGCTCAAGCCAGTGGTCAACTGCCCTGGGCTCGGCTTTTCCTCTGAGGACTTGCTTTTCCTTTGAATGGATGTTTCTACCAAGACTTTGATGCGAACAAAGGACCACCCACTTATGCCCTTGGGGCAACTTCAACATCCTCTTTCCTCTCCCCCCCCCCCCTCCAATGAGAATATAAACGTCTCCAGGGTAGAGATGTCTATGTGCCTGGGAAAGAAACAAGATCACAAGTAGTTCTCACGAGGTGAGATTCATGCTGCGATACAGAGCAGAGTGCAGGCCACTGGGAGTTTTGTTCCTCGGTAATAACAGGTTAAGCGTTAGGATTTCCAAAGCACTTTCGCTGTTATGACAGCCTTTTCTGTGTGCTCTATGCCATACTGTAATTTCACATTTCTTATCTCAGATCAGTCCCTGCAGACAGGCCGGACAGGGTGTGGGGCTCTGTCTATGGTGAGGTATCTGAGGCCCAGAGAGACAAGGTGATTCTCCACAGCTTTCCAAGAGAAGGCAAATGTGGGCTGGGGTTAGAGCTCAGTTGGTATAGCTCAGTTCTTGCCTGGCTTGCACAGAGCCCTGGGTCTAATCGCTAGCACCGAATAAATATGAACAAACCCAAGCGTGGTGGTGCGTGTCTATAAATCCCAGCACTCAGGAAATGGAGGCAGAAGGATGAGATCAAAGTCATCCTTGGTTATATGGCACCCAAGGCCAGCCTGCACTACAAAAGAGCATGTCAGAGGGGTGCACATTGGCCTAGAGCCTCGCACCCATTGCCTTGCTGTCTCCAGACCTCACTCGAGGCCCATCATAAGCGGGAGACATCACTTTCATGCGACGTGGAGACCAATGCTCTGACACCCCGACTTCTAAGTCAGTCTCTGATCCCTACAGCTTCCCATTTCCACCGTGCCCGGATCATTATGTAGAGACATTTACTGGCCCTGCTCCACGTGCTGAACACACTGTGAATATGGCCACACTTAAGCCCGCTGTCACCCCAGACACTAGATTCTAGGAGACTGAGGCAACAGCAAGAGTCCTCAGCCTAGAGTCCAGAGCTAAGCTCATGGCTAGCCTTGTCTCTTCCTGGTGGAGAGAGGGTTACCTGGAGGGTGTCGCACATGGCCCCCCCCCACACACACACACATCGTGAATCTAGGGAGGGCACACTCCCCTGAGACTGCACGGCCCAGTACCTTCCCATAGTGATAGAAAGAAGACAGGCGAAGATGCCCAAATGGCTTCCTAGGTTCAGAGAAGAAGCCAGGACAGGAAAGAACCACTTCCCTTTACATATGAGGCTAGGATGATGCCAGAAATGTCAAGTGCCTCAACTAAGGAACAGACGGGGTAGGCTAGGTGCGGTACAGGCCCTGCATTTCTGTGCTGCGGTTTTTTGTTTGTTTGTTTGTTTTTTGGGTCTACATGGACGGGGTGAAATTTGGGTGTCTGGGCCTGTGTTCTTTCCATGGCTATGGGAGTGTAGAGGGACTGGGTCATACGTACGCAGGGGAGTGTGGGGTCCCGGTCTCACAGGAGGAGGGCACTTGGCGAGGGGGGTGGGGGAGGACTCAAAGGCGCTCCAGGGGGTTCCCTAGGCTGCTTGGTGGAGGTGGCCTTCTCCTCTCTCTGGGGCTGTAACTGAGAGAGTCGCCACCAGGGGGAGATAGGTGACCGTTATCCTGTCCCCAGTAACCCAAAGGCAGGAAGACACAGGACCCTGCTGGTTGGTGGAGCTGGGCACAGGAGTGGAAGCGCAGAGTTCACCACGTGGGTCTGGTGTGAAGCTTTAGGCCCCACGCCCTGCTGGGTCTTTCTTTTCATCTGTCCAGCGTGAAAACGAACTTGTTACGACAGTGCAAACAACCAGAAGTGGAATGCTTTCCATTTAAAATGTCCCTAATTACCGCCCCCCCTCCTTCCCGATTAGCCCGGTGAAACGGCTGATGAGAAGAACAAGAGGGTCCCTCCCACCGCCTGCCCTAGATGGCAAAGATTTTGAAAAAGCACATGTGATTTCCCAACGCACAGACTTCCTGAGTGGAAACTGCGACCTGCAAACGCTGTCTGCCTCCGTTTACAGAGGCCTGGAGCCTGTGCCCAGAGATAAGGAAGCCAGGGCCTCTTGCAAGGCTTTAAACCTTGGTGCTATTGCTGGGGGCTCTGCCAACCCTGTGCAAAATGCCTGGTCCTCTAGGATTCCTTGCTCTCTGACCTTAGAGTGCCGAGAGTCTCCTGTGCAATCCCTTTGGGCCACATCTGGGACACTTTCCCCCAGTGGGTGGCTCCCTCCTGCTAGAACAAGTGGATTGCAGGACCCACCCTGTCTGGGCTGGCCTCTCTCATTTCTCTGTCACCTCTTTGGCTATCTCTCTTTTCTTTGGATAGCCTTATCCACACACCAACGATCTCAGTCCACATGGCTGCTGAGATGTCCTGTGGGACATATGTGGTGTGTCCATCCCTCAGTATCCAAACCCCACCTTACCCTTCACCAAACCTGTTCTAGCCCCAGTTTTAACTCCAGGACAGGGGTGGAGGCAATGTAGTTTTCCTGTCTCTCTCAGGTGCTACCAGGGCACCAGAAGCTGCCACCTCCCCTTTTCTCAGGGTCCCTACCGTGGCAGTGGCTACCACCCTTATGACCTAGATTGTTGCCATAGTCTAGTTGTCACCAACCACCACTGTCTGTCCCCAGCATGTTCTCAATCAAGCCATCAGAGGGAGCCCTTAAATCTGTGGGTCTGATGAGTTGGAGCCTTTGCTCAAAATTTGTCCCTTGCGTGGCTCTCTCACTCTCTTTTAGAGCACCCTTACCCCCTCAATTTCTCATCCTGTTCCCCACCTTCCCACCTACTTGTAACTTCATCAAGAATTCTGGGGTTTGCTAGTTTGTTTTTTCGCTCCTACCACTGCCCCACAAGTAAATGGAAAGCTCTGTGAGGGCAGGGCTCTTTTATCTGCTTAGCCCACTGCTGCACCCTAAGCTGGAGAGTAGTCTTTGCTGCACAGCAGGCTCTTACTACAGATTTGTTGATTGGATATGATTCAATGAAGATTTATTTCTTTCCTTTCCTTTTTTTTTTTTTTTTTTTAAACTGGGACGTTTTTCTTCTTTCTTTTTTCTTTTCTTATTTTTTTTTTCATGCAAGAGGTGGGGTGGGGTGGTGAGAAGGTAGGGGTGACTTGCTGGTACAAAGGACCCCAGGAATGCTGAGAAGCCAGTAAGTTAGGTGGGCAAAGAGCAGAGGCGCTGAGAGCAGAGATGCGAGGACCAGACCAGATCCCAGAGTGGCTGACAGGTGTCGGTCGTGATGGGGCTTTTACTCAGGAAACTGATGGCGAAGCATGACAAATTCTGACTGTGGTTTCCCCTCCTGACACTCCTCCCAGCCCCCTTCACATACCTCCCCTCCCCTCCCCCCACCCACTCTTCCTCCATTACCCTTCAGAAAAGAGCAGGCCTTCCAGGAATATAACAAGATACAGTAAAAGTAGGCACAAATCCCCATATCAGGGCTGGACAAAGCAACCCAATAGGAAGAAAAGGGTCCCAAGAACAGGCAAAACAGTTCCGGACACCCCTACTCCCACTGTTAGGAGTACCACAGAAACCCCAAGCTAAACACATACAGTCTCTGCAGAGGACCTAGCACAGACCTGCAGCTCGGTGACTGCCGCTTCAGTCTCTGGGAGCTCAACGGGTCCTGTTTAGTTGACTCATGGGCTGTGTTCTTGTGGTGTCTTTAACCCCTCTGGCTTCTACAATTCTTTCTTCCCCTCTTCCACAGGGTTCCCTGAGGTCCAAGGGGGCAGGATCCAATAGAGATCTTCCATTTATTTGTTTTTCTTTACAATTTAATAAATGCGTCTCCTAATGTCTGCTTGGCAGTATTCAGAAAGATCACAGCACTGGTAGTTTTCCTGGCGGTTTGTAGTCTTCAGTAATGATTTGGAGTGGCGTGCATGAAGTCCCTGTCAAGCCAGCAAGCATTTACGCGCCCATCATTTTCAGGATGGTTGACAACTTGGGCATACTCCCCGCAACCGACCTTGCCTCCTTGTGTGACTAGGGCCCAACTTGTTCATGTTCACATAACTAACTGCAGCTTTGGTGATGATGCCCAGGGCTGAATATAGCTGGGGATGGTGGGTTCTTTTTCATACCACGTATCATTAGGCAAAGGGGAGCTTTTGGCTCAGGATGTGTGGCATGGGCTTTTTGGATATATAGGCGCATTGGTTAATATTGGTCCATATTTAAGTGGCTCTCTCGTTAAACCCATCATTAACAAAGCAGCCTTTAAGAACCATCTCCTTCCACATCTTCTTTCTTCCTTTTCTGTTCCAATAACGTTCAATACTTCTGTTTCTCCTTGGGCATGAACTTCAGGTGGAGGGACTCTTCATTTTCCTGCCTTCTCTTATTTTTATTTTACTTTATTTTATTAGTTTGGCATGGTTGGACTGGAGAGAACACTATTTGGAGGAGCAGACCCTCCAGCTCCTGTCTGCACCCAGCATTTCTTCATGATGTGCCTACCATGTCTTTAGGACTGCCCTCCCAGTTCATCTTGCAGGTAGAGCAATGATTAATTTCAGATTTGGCACTGAATCTCTGTTTTTTGTTTTTTTAACATGCTTGCGAGCTCTCCACACATCTGGTGCTCCCCATCCTCCCAGATGGGGAACCCAGGCCATGTGAAGTATGCCTTTCTTGGTGTATAATTGTGGAATGGCTCCTTTCTCCTCCAGTAGTTAGCATTCCAGGGTCCCCAAGGGAAGGCACCTACAAGACCAAGATCAGACAGACAGGAGCAGGTGAGTCAGACATGGCATCTGCTGAGTAGTGCTCTCTGAGCCTGCTGACCACTGGCCTGTGCTCTCTGAGCCTGCTGACCACTGGCTCTCGGAGCCTTCGGGGAAGTGTATGCTCGCCTACCTGTCTTGGAGCACTTGACGTAAACTGAACCCAACCCAGAATGACCAGAAGAGCAGCATTTAGGTAATGGATGCGTCAGAGTGGTGGTCTGCCTAAAGAGAGGATCAGAAGATAGCTGTCAAGGCAAGGACAAGTGCGAGCTTCAAGAGGTAAAAAACTTCTGCCCTTTTCCCCTTGGAGGGCTGAATCTGACACAAACATTTACTATCTTTACATATAAGGGCTCTTGCAAATCAGAGAGATGAATACTCCACAGAGGAAGAATGCAAAGGATGCTACCAGATGATTCTAGGAAAAAAAAAGAAGGTTCATTAAAAATATGGAAGGTTGAATATATAAAAATTTATATATATATATATATATATATATATATATATAGAGAGAGAGAGAGAGAGAGAGGAAGTTCTGTAGCTCAGGCTGGCCTCAGTCTCAATCTGTAGTTGAAGATCTTATCCTTCTGCCTCTGCCTCCCAAGTGCATGCTGGGATTACAGGCATGCAGCCCTACATCTGGTTTTCGTGCAGTACTTAGAACCAAATCCAGAGCTTCAAGCACCCTACCAACTGAGCTGCGTTTTCAGCCCCACATGAAAACATAACTTAAAAATTGTGTCGACTTTATGTAAAACCAGCCAGATGGCAGTTTGTATCCTTATCTGAAAGGGGAGAGCATGTTACAGACAAAAGTACAAAGTGCCACAACCCCTCTGGAAGGTGACTTGGTAAAGTGTACCAAAATGATTAGCATGCTCATCATGTTAGGGCAGTAAGTTCAGTTCTAGGAATTTATTCTAATCAGATGACTTAATCAACCACAGATGGACATTTATGTAAAGGATGTTCATTGTAGTGTTATTTAAAATAGCAAGAAAAAATGGAAACCATCTAAACGTTCAATAATAGGCAGGCAAAGGAGAATGTACGTTATCCATATGAAAAAAATAAAATAAAAAAGTACCAGCAAGCCATTAAAAAAATCACATTCTCAAAGAATATTTAAGTCTATTGAAAATCTCACAGTATATTTTAAGTGAAAGAAAACCAAATTATAAAACAGTAATTTCACTCTAGCCCCAATTTTTAAAAAAAAATGTGTCTTTTTATGATTGCAAATTAAAAAAAAAACTAGACAAATGGGGAATAGATAAAAATGTTGACACTGGATTATCCTGAATGGCTAGATTCAGGGTGGATTTTACTTTCCTCTGTACATTTGTCTGTAATTTCCATATGTTCTCCAGTGAATGAGTATTATTTTAATAATAAAGAAAAAATGCTATTTGGGGAGGGGGAAGAAAGTGAATGCTAAGAGAAAAGACTTCGGCTACCCAAATGGTCTGAGTGCTGGTTGCTATGGGAACCGTAACTTTGAATTGCCCAACTTTTTGTGAATTACTTTCCTGCTCTGTGGGCTTTAGAGCAGGCGCTGGATTCAGCATTCTCCAGGCTGACACGTGGCTGGGGGTGGGGGAGATAGGACGGCGGTGTGGGGGGGGGGAGGGCGCGGGGGTGGGGGAGGCTAGTTTCATTCTGGTTTCTTTTCTTCTCCTGAATGGGGAAGGGCCCTTGCTCCAACAGTAGATGCTTGCATGAGATCCTGCTCCTCTCATCTGGGTTCTTCCAAGCCTCTGAGGAGGACTTGATGGTTCTTGTCCCCCAAAGATGGGGTTCCCAGTCACAGCATGGAGTAAATGCCAACTGACTTTATTCGTGCAACTGCACAATTGAGCATCAAAGGTTATGGGGTTGAAAAGCAACCATTTGCAGAGTTTAGCCTGTAAACGAAAGCCCCGCTAGCTCAAGCCTGGTCTTGCCCGTTTGCTCTGCCTCGCCTTCCTCTTCCGCCATGGGAGCTGAGTGCCCACCTTGAAGCAAAGCCAAAGGTAGAGGCTGAAGACCAGGTAGTCCAGGTTGAGTTCCGCCTATTCCTCCGCCACTTTTCCTCCGCCTATTCTCGGGCCAGCAAATGGCTTGCCACTGCCATTTGCAGATCCTGTTGGGAGCTCTTGGGTGTGGAGAACGGATTGAGGCAGCCACAAGTTGGAATTTTAAAAAGCAATGTGTCCTTTGAGCAGGAGCCCGGGCTGGGGGCTTTGCAGGCTGTCGCTTTGTCCCGGGGGACCAGATGGAACTTGTTTTTCTGTGCACTCCATGGTTTAACCCTTCGTGGCACTCCCTTCCCAGCAGTCCCGTTGAGGAGCTGCCGCCTCTGGGGTGAGAAGGTGGGGGGGGGGGCTTGGAGGGGGGGCAGGAAGATGAAAGAGAACCCATGCGTTTATGTCTCAGAGGTATTGCTTGGGGATGCCTCGCCTTTTTATCTCTCGCCTGTGCCTGGTTATTTTGTTTTATTTAGCAGGCTCAGACATGTGGCAGACAGGGCTCCAAGCACATTGGAAATATGAATCCATCTCCTTCCCAGAACCATTATTATCCCTGTTTCACAGATGTAGAAACTGAGGTCTAAAGAAGTTAAGTAATTTTCCTAAGGCTACACAGTAGGGGGGTGGGGGTGATAAAGCCCAGATTTGGATCAGAAAGCTGGCTGTTTCGTTCTGCCACGGTTTCAAATTAATGCATTTAAACACAGCATCGTGTCCGTCTTTTAAGTAACAGGTAAATAAATCCTGCTGTTAACGTTTCTGGTATCTGGGCTGATTTTTCCCACATAAAATATTAGGAGCGTCAGGCACCATCAAAGAGACATGAAACCCAAGTCTTGAGAAAGGCCATAGCCCTCTTTTCAATCCCACTAGTTTGTAAAGCTGTGCTCGTACAATGTGTGTGGTGTTATGAGAAAGGCTGTGAGGGCCTAATGTCTATCTGTACCCTACCCACAGTGTATACAAACTCAGGCTTGCACCCTGACCCCTGACCCTTCACCCCTGACCCCCTGACCCCCTGACGCCGACCCCCGGAGGGATCTCAGCAACTGAGTTTGAAACTTATGCTTTAGTAAGAAAACTTTATGCACTGTTTGCCTGCAACAGGAGCTCCGGCCTCAGCCTGTAGTGAACTCTCTTACTCCAATCCTCTGTGAAATATCAGAACCCTATCTCTTCCTGGGCAGAGATGCCCTCTTTCTTTCTCTGGTGACACCTGAAGTGATGGAAGCAGGACAGAGGCCAGGACTCAGCACTTACTGTCCTCCACCTCGAGCTGGTGACACCCAGGCTATGGGGGAGAACTTAAGAAAGGACCAGATCCTAAATGAAGGGACCTGAGGTTGGTCACATCTGGTCTAGGTCATGGGTCTGCGTGCAATGTTCACTCTGTCTGCCTCAGGATATAACTAAAGAGGACTTGGGAACTTGAGGACGGCTGCTCTGAAGGGACATGGGCTTGGAGTCAGGAGATATATTTGAATCTTTAATTATTACCTTGATTGACAACGCGATAAGACCACATGTAGGATGGAAGGAGCTGTTCAGCATTCGTCTTCTGGGTAGCGTCAGCTTGTTCATTTATGGTCCCAACTGTCTTATATTCATTATTCCTATCGGATTTCTAAAATGGTTTACATGTGACCTTGTCTTACTAGACTTTGCCTAAAGAACATGATTTGGCTTTTGCTAAGGGTGTTTGTGTCATCCCGTAAACAGCTGTCATTCAGCAATGTCCTAGCTCAAGTCTGATCCTTTGATTTATGTGAGTTGCTGGCTCATATTCTGGCAGGGTTCTATAGGTTTGCTTTTGTCTCGCTGAGCCCACACCCATTTGGGAGCATAGGCAGATCCAAGGATGGAGAGTAAGTACTTGAGGGACAGTTTCAAAACTGACCCATCCACAAAAGGGTCTGATCCATAGTCAGGAATTATGCAAATGGTTATGCAAATGAGGAGCAATGGTGCCAGCAGGAGCTCCAGCCTCTGCTGGGGTTAGCCCCAGATCACCTGGTTTCTTATTGTCCTCTTTTTTTCTTCCCCTTTTGCTGTTCTCAGTCTCAAAAAAAGTCTCCCCTCGCTCTGGTCTGATGCGGTATGGCCCCTGATGATTCATGTGCTGGAGGTTTGATGCCTTGGGTAGTTGAAGCAAGGTGATGGAACTGTTAGGAAGCCTGGCCTATTGGGAGGTGGCTAGGTCATCGGAGGGATCCCTGTTGAAAGGGATTAATATTCTCATAAAATCAGTTTTCTCTCTCTCTCTCTCTCTCTCTCTCTCTCTCTCTCTCTTTCTTCTTCTTCTTCTTCTTCTTCTTCTTCTTCTTCTTCTTCTTCTTCTTCTTCTTTTTCTTTCTTTCTTTTCAAGGCAGGGTTTCTCTGTATAGCTGCCCTGGCTGTTCAGGAACTCAGACCAGGCTAGCCTCGAACTCACAGACACCGCCTGCCTCTGCCTCCCTAGTACCAGACTTATTGGCATGTGCCACCACGCCTGCCTATAAAGGGAGTTCTTACTGAAGCGAGTAGTTATTAAAGAGGCAAGTCTGGCCCTGACTCTTTTTCTGTCTCTCTGTCTCACCACCTTTCCTATTTTCCTCATACATTGCCTCCCTTTCCCATGCCTCAGTTGTGTTATGGTCCCACCATGGCAACCCTCATCAGGGGCCACAGGAATGGAGCCGCTTTGTCTTGGACTTCCAGTCTCTAGAGCTGTGGGCTAAGAAAACCTCTTTTCTGAAATCATTTCCATAATGACGAATAGAGCCGAGGGCCCTGCTGGGTGTCAATCTAGCCCTAGTTCCAGGAGTGGGGTTGATTATGAAGCTGGCTGACTCTCCCTCTGCCTCCTTGAAAAGGCCTGTGTTCTTGTAGGGCGTCTGCTGTTTTCCTCTTTGACTTAGGGGTTCAGGGAGGGACAAGTCCTCCTGTGATCCAGCCTGTCCTCAGTGAGCGATAACTGGGGGTGTTTTAGTCTTATCCCTACTGCCCTGACAGAACACCAGAATCCAACTAGACTGCACCCAGCAGGGCCCCAGCCTTATTCATTATCACGGAAATGATAAAACAAGGCCTACTTTGCATAGGATCCTTCTGGTTTCCTATCTTTTACATATTGCTTCCCTTTTGTGGACTCCCCATCTATACTAAGCGTGTTCATAACTCTTGGCTACTGGCGTGCCAATAAGGACAAGCATAGAACCCCATCACTGGGACGGTGTCTCAGAACGAGGGGAGAAGATCTTGAGGACTTGGGAAAGGCTCGGCTGCCCTACTCAAGGTGGGGGTTTGTTTTCTTGGAGCCTGGCCTGCTTGGCAAATATAGATTTTTTAACTCACACTTATAAGGAGCACAGAAGCTTTCCCACAGTGCTCTAGTGGTATCTTGGGGGATCAAAGAAACTTGTGGGGTTCCTTGCTTTCTCCTGAAAACACCCAAGGCTGCTAAAATTATTTCAACATTTATTTTCCTCCTGTCATCTGTCACTTCTTGCTGCTGTCAAAAGATGATTAGTGTCCTTATGGTCCCTCTAATTCTTGACAGGATGGGAAACCTAATAGCAGAGAATGTCAGTATTATGTCTAAACTATGAGTAAATAGGCGCAGCATGCAGATGCGAATGTAAGGCCTGCAGTTTAGCTTACAAGTCCCAAACACAAATGATGCGTTTGTGTGACCTTTTCCTGTTGGTGAGGGCCAAGAGGGCCACACAGAGAGCCATCTGAGCTCAGTCCATGCATGCTAAGCATGGCAAGACTGAGTTCAGTCCCCAGGTTCTGTATTTTAACTAGCAAAAGAACCTTTCTCTGTCTTTTGGTCTCATCTATAGAAGTGGATGAAGGGGGCGAAGAGATAGATCAATTGGAAAGAAAACCCGAGAACCCTAGAATTTATTAATTATTATGGCGGTGGTGGTGGTGGTACTGGTGGTGGTGGCTGTGAATGAAGCTGGACACTATTTGTAATCTAAGCACTGGGTGGAGTCAGGTGAATCCATGGGACTCACTGGCCAGCCTAGGCCACGTGGTTAGATCCATGGGAGAGCCTGTTTAAAAACAAAAAAAACAACAAAAAAAACACGTGTGGAATGGCAACCTGTGTTTTCCTCTGGCCTCTCTGTGCATGCTCAAACACACCCACCCACAGGGAAAATATACTTAAGGGCCTAGAGCCTTCTCCACAGCAGGTGTTCCACTAAGTGCCATCTTGTACTCCCCCAGGGTTTCTGAGACTCAGCAGTGCTTAGTAGGATGGGTGGCCTCCCTCTGGAGCTGCTTCCTCCCATGTCTTCCACTTAGAGGGCTGGTTCCTTTTCGGCTGCTTTACCATTTCACTGCCTTCATACCAGACCAGCAGGGCTGGGTGGCAGGTCTCACTACCCTCTGTTCTCAAGCCAAAACCTGTAGAAGCTCTTGCCTGAGGGCACACTGGCAGGTGGCCATAGACCCACAACCACCAGCCAGGCCTCCTGTTGCTCTAGAAACTTCTCTGAGCCATGCTTCTGTCATCACTTATCTGGTGGCCACAGGTAGGAAGGTTAGCCATCAAGTACCTTGATTTACCATGTGAGGCTCAGTATGGTGGCCCATGCCTTTAGTCCCAGCACTCGAGAGGCAGAGGCAAGTGGATCTCTGTGAGTTCAAGACCAGCTTGGTCCATATCGTGAGTTCTAGGCCAGCCAGAGCCACACAGTGAGACCATGTCTCAAAGGCAAAAAATATTCCTGGCCATCACTAATGAGTGATCCTATGATTTTCTTCAACTCAAAAATATTAAATTATTTATATTTATTTGGGGGATGGGCATATAACATGGGGTCCTTATGGAGGACAGAGACAACATGGAGAGTCCGTTTTCTCTTTCTACTATGTGGGTTTTAGGCAAAAAAACTCACATCATCAGGCTTGGTAGAAAGCCCCATTTACCACTGAGCCATCACACCAGGCCATCATTAATGTTTTAAGTTCTTTCTAATGTCACCGAATAGATGAAGTGCCCAACACCTTTTGGCCTCCCACTTCCACTGTGACCAGGGAAACAGCTGCTTGGAATCAAAGCTGCTTTTCAGGGAACAAAAAGTGCTCCTACGTAAACCCAGCCCAGCTGCGACGATACAGACACACAAAGTGAGCCCCAGGGGCCAAGAGCCCAGCATCCATGATAAAAGACAGATACTCCCAAGAGCTCCCCTGGGTACAAAGCAGACACTTTTTGCCTACACTCTGTTTCTTGTCAAGCTTGGGGTTTTCAGGATGGTTTCTTTTGAAAGCCTAACTGCTTTATGTGAGCAAGCTGGATCCTCCCCCCCCCCTCCCCTCCCCCTACCTCACCCACACCCCAGCCACAACCCCAACAGGAAGGCCTCAGACAAGTGAGCATGCCTTTAACCTCCCAAGGCTACACAGAGAGGAGATGCCATGTAGCTAGAGAGCCTTTGAGCTGGGCAAAGATGATGCAGGCTGAATGCCCCATCAGCCCTTGTGCCCAGGACTACCTATAGTCTTCTTTAAGCAGTTCCATGGTCATAGAGCAGAGCATGATGGGAAATGACTGTACATCAGGCACTACCCAAAGTTCATGTGTGTGTGTGTGTGTGTGTGTGTGTGTGTGTGTGTGTGTGTAATGTGTGTTTGTACATGTGTGCATGTCTGCTCCATCACTCTACTTTAGTCCCTTGAGACAGTGATTCTCACAGAACCTGGACCCAAGTTGGCTGGACCACAAGGTCAGTGATCCTTCCGGCTCCACTCCCCTCAGTGCAGGGGTTACAGTTGCATACATGGCTTTTATATGGGTGGTAGGTATCGAGTTGGTTCCTCATGCTTGCACAGGAAGCACTCTTCTTCCTCACTGAGCCATCTCTCCAGCTCCCCAAGTTCTTTGCATAGTCATCGTTTAGACTTCTAACGAGACCTCCAGGTGAGTCCTGCTATTATTCTCACTTTCCGTGTGATGAACCAGATGTGTCCGGCCCTGAGCCATTACCGTTAAGCGTCAGGACTGGCCTCCGAAGTCCAGTGCTGTGCTTCTAGAGTCTATGTGTTGACCACTATGCTGTACCGCCTCTCGAGGTCAACGGCTTTAATTAACCAAGACACATGTCCATGAAACCTCTAAAGTGGGGGCCAGCAAGGGAGGTTGGGGCTCAGTTTCTTTTCTCGTATGGTTTTCTTGATGAGGCCATTTCCTCACTGTCTTTCTCAACATCTCCTTTCTGGACAGTAAGGGAGACACTGTAGCCTGCCCTGACCTTTGGCCTATAGCCTAGAGTTATCTTAAGCTTTTCTTTCTTTCTTTCTTTCTTTCTTTCTTTCTTTCTTTCTTTCTTTCTTTCTTTCTTTTTTAAGATTTATTTGTGTATATGTGCGTGTCTTGTCTACATCTACATCTGTGTACTAGAAGAGGGCACCAGATCTCATTACAGATGGTCGTGAGCCACCATGTGGCCGCTGGGAATTGAACTCAGGACCTTTGGAAGAGCAACCAGTGCTCTTAACTCCTGAGCCATCTCTCCAGCTCACTTGTTTCTTTTTTAAGACTACCTTTTACTTATTCTTTGACCATTACATACATGCATGATATGTATCTTGATCATACATACCCATCCTCAGCTGCCCTTCCCACACCCCCTAGACACACAATACATCCCCCTCCCACCTCATGGGGCTGTTTTACTTTATTTTGCACCCACTGAATCTAACTGATGCTGCCTGCTGGAACGCTGACTGATCTTGTGGGCTGGCCTAACCTCTCATGGACAGTCTGCAGGCGAGCACAGCTGCGGCGAGTTCATGAGCACAATAGCCAGGCCACATCCAGCAGACAGCATTTCTTTTCATTTTTGAAAAAGATTTTTTTTAAAAAATTTAAATGGTGTATAAATGTGTGGCCATACATGGAGACGTGAACATGAACACAGGTGTCCGGTGGATTCCCTGGAAGTGGAGTTTTAGGCAGCTGGGAGCCGCCTGACATAGTTGCTGGGAACTGAGCCACTGCGCAAGAGCAGCATGCATTCTGCAGCGCCAAGAAGATAGCATGTCACAGCACCCTTCCCCGTTTCCTGGCCCGCACACCTTGTCTGCTTCCTCTTTACCTGTTTTCCCTAAGCCTCGTAGGGGTTGACATATGTGGGGGGAATCTCTGCAAATGCCGCGGCCAGCAGAGTAACAGTCCACCAGAGGCGAGAAGGCAGTTTGGCTCAACAAGACTCAGTGGCCAGTGCTGGTTCCAAATTCGAGAATCTGACCTCAAGGAGTTTATTTCAGGCACATTTAAGCACATCACAATTCCGGGGGGCGGGGGGGAGGGAGAGTTGCTGATGATAATTGGCTCAATCGCATGTGCACAACAAAGCTTAAGACATGATACCAAAACTCTTTGTAAAGTACAAATGCCATCTTCCATGAAGATAGGTTCTGTAGGTTGACCGAGACAAGCAAGTTCAGAAAAAGGGTCTGGAGGGAAGATCTATTGTGGCTTGGCCTTCCAGATAACACAAAGGTCACCAGGCTGTTAATAACACCCACTCCCAGCATCCTGGGCAGAAAAGAGGTCATCCATCTCTCCCTTTGAAGAGACAACCCTGTGTTCCCCTAGTGCTTATCGGTAAGCACAGGGACCTCCGAGCTTCCTACAGATACACACATCTCATTTATGGCTAAGCATTCAGCAGTCACTTATTCTCAGCACTTTGACCAGCTACCAGCTATTGCATTGTTGCTCACTGCAGAGAGAGGCTGCTCTGGCCAAGACTAACCTACGGGTATAAACATAGATATTTGGGAGGCAGTTTGGCAACATGCCTGTTTATCAAAACAACAGCAGAAGGTTACCCCCTAAGGGCCTATGGCCTCCTAAACCATGGGCTTTTGATCACGTGTCTAATACCAGCATGAATTCCTTCCTAGGGAACAGGACGCAGGGTGAGGGTTAGTTACAAGGTTGGTTACCCTTGTAATCTTCATGCTATTATTGCACCAAGTGATTACATCTTGCTTGGCACTACAGTAGCATTTAGTGTCCGGTGGTTTAGCACTGGGGGAGACCTCTGGTGTTTTTTCTCCCCTAGCGGCCTGCATAGCTCCTTCTGGCACTATGAAGACTAGCTAGCAGGGAGGAAGATTTCAGGTCAGTTCCAGCTTGATTTCTATGATCAAAGTGTGTTGTTTGTTCAGCAGTAGGGCCTTACCAATCTATGGTGGGTCATCGAGAGCAATGGCAGGAGCTAGAAAGATGGTCCAGTGCTTAAAAGTTCTGCTGCTCTTCTCAGACCTGAGTTCATGTCCTAGTAACCACACCAGGCAACTTACAACCACCTAAAACTCCAGCTCCGGGGCTTTTGATGTCCTCTTTTGGCCTCCGCTGAAACCCACACATATGTAGTATGTATACACAGAGACACATATGCATACACATACATTTTTTTTTAATTAAAAGAGGGGGCTGGGGAGATGGCTCAGTGATTAAGAGCAGTGGCTGCATTTTCCAGAGGACCTGGGTTCAACTCCCAGCCACCCCACATGGCATCTCAGAACTGTCTGTCACTCCAGTTCCAGAGGAACTGGCACCTTCAAATATGCATGCAGGCAAAACATCAATGTACGTACAATAAAAATAAATAAATCTTAAAATTTTAAAAAAGAACAATGACATTAGCCTCTCTTGTTTGAGGTGGGACACTCTGGGGCCTTCCCGACAAGAAATTTACAGGGAAGTATTTGACACCTGGAAGTGAGAGTTTTGTCTAATAATCTGTGTCTTCTGGGGTAAGCGTTGTTCATCCATTCAGGGTACCAGAGTTCAAACCCCTTTCTAAAAATTATATTTAAAAATATTTTTTTGTAATTTTTAATTTGTTAATTTTACATCCCGATTGGAGCTCCCTGTCTGATTGCCTCCTGATCCCACCCTTTAAAAAGTACATTTTTAAAGTTAGCTTACAAAGTAGATTTTGGCATATTTTTGGCTTTGGCTAACCCACCCTCGCCCCTACCTCCCCATCTCCACTTAAACCTTGAGTCCCCACTAACTCTCCTTCCCTTCCATACTGCGTGTGTCCTGTTGTCCCCTTACCCTCTATGACCTTGAACTCTCGATCTTCTTACCTGGAGGGGGAGGGGCCCTAGTCCTGGGACTACAGGTATGGACTTGTGTGTCTGAACTGTCACGCATTTTCTCTACAAGGGGCAGCACACCCCCCCCCCAGACTTCCCGAGAAAAGCTTAATAATTTGCAGATAGGAAAGAAAGTGGGGGCTGGGAGACGACAGGACTACTGTACACCCAATAGTCTGTTGGTGGCTGGGAAGGCTGCCATCATGTTCTGAGGTGGGGTGGGCAACCCTTTGACTTTGCCACAGCAAAATACTGTGGACCCAAAGCTTAAAGAATAAGCATTTATTCTCATACTTCTGGAGACCCAAGCTCCAAATCGAGGTGCTGACAGGTTCCCTGTCCTGACAAGGCCCCTCTCTGGTTCTCACCTTGAATTAGAACTCACTATATGCTAGCGTGGTGGTGAAAGGGATTGAGCTGTCCCATTTGTCCTCATCAGGGCACTAACGTCATCAAAAGGGCCTCATCCTCATGAGCTAATCATCTCCCAAAAAGCGCATCTCCAAATGACATCATCACACTGGCGGTTGGGGACTGTCAATTTAGGGGACAGCATTCAGTCTGCCACAGAAGGGAACGGTTAAAAGATTAGTGGTTTTAAAAGGCTGGAACACAGGAACTCCAGGGTTCTGGTCTGGGCCATGGTAAATTTGAGACGCTATCAGAGACCAGGCCAGTATGTGAAGGATGTTTTCATGTGTAAGAGTTTAACGTTCAAGGGGCTCATGTGGGCTGGAGATAGGAATATTCGAAACTCTCCTCCCTGAGATGAGTTCCTCAACTGCAAAACAGGATCCTTAACACCCGTCGCCCAGGGTTGTTACAAGTTTCAAATAAGAAAACAAAGCACTCGGTGACAGAAGTCCGCAGCAGCGGAGAGCTAACTGTGAAGAGTCGAATGGTGACAAGCATTTGGGGAAATCATGAAACCATTCTCCCTTTTCAGCCTTCCACACAGGTTGTGCCCTTTCCCACATCTCCTTCCCTGTGGATATAACAGCATCCTTTCTTCGCCACACTCCCACCGCACGTGTCCCCATCTGTATGTCCCGCTTCTGAAACACACACCAATCACAGGGCAGACACTGGTGGAAACTTAAAGTATTATCTGTTGAGACCCAAGGGACTCTGCATAGTAAGAGGCTAAACAGTCTTAGTTTAAAGGCAGAGCAGGAGGAGGAGGAAAAAGAGGAAGGGGAGGAGCGGGAGGAGGAGGAAAAAGAGGAGGGGAAGAGCAGGAGGAGGAAGAAGTAGAAGAATAAAGGGAGGAAGAAGAGGAGGAAGAAGAGGAAGATTGGGAATAGGAAAAAGAGAAAGAGAAGAAACAGAAAGGAGGAAGAGGAAGAGGAAAGACACATTTTTCAATTAACAGAGAAAAATACAGATTTTTTCATCAATTTTAAGTGTTTTTTCTAGATTCTTCTTGAATCTTTCTCACATATCAATGGCAAGATTAAGACTTAGTACATGCCGGGCATAGTGGCACACTCCTTTAATCCCAGTGCTTGGAAGGCAGAGGCAGGCACATCTCTGGGAGTCAGTTCAAGGCCAGCCTGGTCTACTTACTGAGTTCCAAGGACAGCCAGAGCTACACAGTGAGACCTTATTTCCAAGAAAACCAACCAACAAAGAAGAGATATAGTATACTTGGGTATCTGATTCACACACATGTACACACATGTACACATACACATGCATACACAGGTAGAAAAGCAGTGCTTGGTACCTGAGGAGACCAAAAGAGAGCATTGGTTCCCCTGGAACTGAAGTCACAGATAATGATTCCCCATGTGAATGCCAGAAACTTAATACAGGTCCTTTGTAAGAACGACAAGGGCTTTTAAGCACTGAGCCATCTCTCTAGCCCCTGAAAAATATTCTTCTTTAAAATTAAAAAAAATAAACTATTTATTTTCTATGTGCATTTTCTGATGTTTTGTCTGCATGTGTGTCTGTGAGAGAGTGTTGGATTCCCTAGAACTGGAAAGACAGACAGTTGTGAGCTGCCATGTGGATGCTGGGAATTGAACCTGAGTCCTCTGGAAGAGCAGCCAGTGCTCTTAACCACTTAGCCACCTCTCCAGTCCCTAAAAAATATTATTAATTGAAAGAATATGTAATTGCCTCTGTGCTGAGCATGGACAGACTTTTCCCTTGTTGTTAGTCCCTAAGCAATGAGATAGAACGTTTACTTTTCTAGCATCTGAGAAGATGTGTGTAGCTTTTAAACATCTTTTATATAAGAGTACATTATATAGGGCACCATTTTATGTAAGAGGTGAACATTTTGGTAGCTACATGGGAGGTCCTGAAACCATACCCTTAGACAGCAAGGACCACTATCCACTTTATTTGATTTAGAAATGTGTAACATCTAAATATACCACACACACATATATTCAACTGTACTATATGCTATGGTTTGAATCTCAAATGTCCCCTATAAGCTTGTTTGGAACATTGGTGCCCAGCTGGTGGTACTGCTTGGGGAGGCTGTGGAACCTAGCTGGTGAAAGTGCATTACTGGGTTTAGGCATGGAAGAACACACTGCCCCATTCATGGTGGTGAGAGCTTGTGGTGGAGGCTGCTCACACCATAGCAAAACATGAAGAAAAGAGTGAGGCCCTGGCAGCCTGTCCCTACATCCTTCCCTACCACCACAGATGGACACTCAGGACCCATGAGACCACATAAACATTTCATTCTCTGCGTTGTTTCTGTTGGGTATTTTGTTTTTATTTTTTTGAGACAGGGTTTCTCTGTGTAGCCTTGCCTGTCCTGGACTCACTTTGTAGACCAGGCTGGCCTCGAACTCACAGTGATCCACCTACCTCTGCCTCCCAAGTGCTCGAATTAATGGCATGTGCCACCACACCCGGCTTCTGTTGGGTATTTTGATCACGGCAACACAGAAGAAACTAATATACCGTACATTTTATAACTAATATACCGTACATGTTATAACTTGCATATTACACTTTTCATGTTACACACTATCTGTGGGGGGAAAGAGGCCAGTCTCAAGTTAAAGGAAAGAGACACCATTTGTGGAATTCCCAGCCTCATGTTTGTACCAGACAGTGAGATGTTGAGGCAACCAGTGTTGTGAAATTTCTGTCTCCTGTGCTGTCACTTTCCCCTCTGTCATGATGTTCCTACCAATGACCATAGGAGGCACTCATGGACTTGTACAAAGAGAGAGTCAGACCAAGGACGGGGTGTTGTGGGAAGTGAGAAATGCAATATTCATCATCACGAGAAAGCTCCGTGCACAATGGCCTAAACCTCTGACGCTGTAAGCCAGCCCCAGTTAAATGCTTTCCTTTGTAAGAGCTGTGTGGCCATGGTGTCTCTTCACAGTGATAGGACACGGACTAAGACAATGGGTCAGGAGAAATGTTTGGAGAGATGATGACCAACAACTTCCCCAAAGTGGTGAAAGACAGCAAGCCACAGTGCCATGAAGCTCAGAGAACTTGAGTCAGGATTAAAACAAACAAACAAACAAACAAAACCATCCATACGTTATGACCAAACTGCTGAAAACCAAGGTGTTCTAAAGCAACCAAGGGGAAAAGAGAAAGCTAAGCCTTCTCCTACCAAAGCATCTCTACATGGCCATGAGGGACGGAGCTGGAGAGGTGGGAATGGTGGCCATGTATGTAAGCCGACATTCCTGTAGCTCTCTTAAGTGTTTAGATCATTCCTTCTGGATTACATCAAGGAGTCCCTGTCACTTTGGCTTCATGCAGAATAGATCAGCCATTGTCAGATAACCCACTTACCATATACGACCACACACACATACTACAGCTAATTCTTTGGGTCTAAAATCTCCATTGGTCCACAAGAGCCAATAAACATTTATTTCGTTTTGTATACATACAGGTGCACACCTGTGTGCCTCAGGCGTCATTCCTCAGACGCCACCCTCCTTAGGGCACTGGGGCCTGGAGCTTGCCAACTAGCTTTGGCTGGCTGGCCAGCAAGTCCCAAGGATCTGCCTGTCTTTGTCTCATCAGCATCGGGGAGTGTCTACCATGCCTGACAGTTTTACATGGGTGTTGGAGGTCTAACTTGGGTCAGTCACTACGCTTGCACAGCAAGCACTTTACCAACCCAGTCACCTCCCCAGCCTGGCTTGTAGTTGTTGACATACCTGGAAACTTCACTGTTGCTTCTTCCAAGATTTCTTCCTTTGCCTCTTTCTTCAGGGACTCCATTACTGGTATACTTGGCTGCTCGGAGATGTCCCTCTTCTTTCTGTTGGTTTCTATTGCACCGCCTCTTCTATATAGCTCACCTCCTGTGACATCTCATTCATTTCATTTTCACCATAGGCCCTGAAACGCATCTCTTAAAATCCTATGGGAGTGTCTTCAGAAGGCACTATCCACCTCTCTAGTGATGTTTAAGCGTTCTTATACTTCCTTGGAAATAGGGCATGTGGTCATAGTAAGTTTTAGTGTGCTGGTATGTACCTTTTTGATTATCTGAACCACTTCTGGATCTCTCCCCTCTGATTGAGTTTTGTCCCTGTTTGGGCTTGTCATTCCCTGCATCTTTGCATGCCTAGTAAAAAATTCTAGGTGCCAGACCTTGTGAATCTCTACTTTGTTAGGTGTGAAGTGTGACTGTCATCTTGTAAACATGCCTCGGCTTTGTTCGAGCATGTTTTTGGGGGTCATTAAAGCAGTAGAAATCTTTCTGGTGCTTGATATTTATGCCTTGGGAAGTGAGGCCACAGCAACCAGTTTTTTCCCCTAGAGCCATTTTGTCCCTGCTGCTGTGTGTGTGTGTGTATGTGTGTGTGTGTGTGTGTGACCTTCTGCCTATGAATTAGGAGGTTCTTTACTAGGTTTGGTGAGAATACCACACTATCTGCTTTTCCCAATGTTGGTGGCCAAATACCTAACAAGAAGCTACTGTAGGCACGGATGGGTCATTTTTGGCTCACGGTTTATAAAGGGACACAGTCCAACATGGTGGGGAAGGTGTGATGACAAGAGCACAAAGTGGCTGCTCACATTATGTCAAACCAACAGTCAGGAAGTAGAAAGAGGACAGGAAGTTGGGATGAGTATTACACCCCATGGACCACACCACTGGTGACTCACTTTTTTCAGTCAGGTTGAATCTCCTCAGGATTTTACAACCTTCCAAAGCAGCGACCCCTGCTGGGTGCCAAGTGTCCAAACACACAAGCCTATGGGGGACATTCTACACCCAAACCACAGTAAATACCAGCTATTTTGGTCCTTAAAATGGTTCTCTTTGTTTTGTGGATGTGTGTGGGAGGGGGAGGTGATTTCTCTGGGTTCAGATAGGACCCTATGTTCTGGTCAGCTCTTTGCTGAGGAGTTGGGAGAGCTGGGCATGGTTGTAAGCACCTTTATTTTTAGCATAGAGAAGGCAAAGGCAGGTTAATCTCTGTGAGCTCAAGGCAAGTCTACTCTACACAGTGAGTTCTAGGCCAGCCAGCCAGCCAGTCAGCCAGCCAGCCAGCCAGCCAGCCAGCCAGCCAGCCAGAGCTATATAGTGAGATCCTGCTCCCCACAACCTCTAAACAAAGCAGAACAAAACGAATGTTAGGAGGGCTTTCTACTAATTCTGGAATTCTCTTTCTACCCTGTGAATTCCAGGTGCCTTGACGTCCCTGGACTTCTAGCTCTATCTCCTCAACTCAGGGCAACCATCAGTCTTTCTGGGTTCCCTTTTCTGCATTTCAGCTAGGAACTCTAGCCATGCAGAGAGCTGGGCTAACTGTAGGATTTTTCTCTTTGGTTTATCCTCCCCCAAGGTTCACTTTCATGCATGGTTTGAAATTCAGTCTTAAAAACACTGTCTCTCATGTTTTACTCTAGTTTTTCATGGTCTTAGGGAGTAAGGTAAATCTTATCTCTGACACTGATCTTGGCTGGAGCTGGTAGGTCTTGAAACCCAATCACATAACTAGGCAGTGCCACTCTCCTAATAGGAAGAGCTATTGCTAGAACCCTCTTGTGGTTGCTAATGCTATGTCAGTCAATGGCGCTTGCTTGCAGGAGACTGAAACCAAGAGCCCTCAACACTGTGTGATGGGCTATCCAGCTCAGGCCCCCAGAACAACTCCACCAGGAACAAAGCCACCCAAATTGGTCTGCCAAAGGTTGCTAGGCTCTTTTTGCTTCAGTAAGAAATCCGGGGAGCTGTCCACTTTACCAGCAAGCTATAATCTCTATAGTCCAGAGAACAGGAAGATACGGCCCTGATGACCCAGGAACCCCTAAACTCCAGTGCTGGCTAGTCTTATGCCAATGTGACACACAAACTAGAGTCATCTGACAAGAGGGAACCTCAGTTGAGAAAAGGCCCCCCCGAAAGAGTGATTATGGAAGTACAAGCTAAATAAACCCTTTCCTCCCCAACTTGCTTTTTTACACATGGTGTTTAATAGCATCAATAGAAACCTTGACTAAGACAAATCCCATGCCATGAGGGACTAGACCTGACAACATGAAGTCCAGATGTCTCTCATACCATGACTCTCTCCCCATACCCATGAACTTGGAATGCTGTTGTCAAAACCCTGTCAGTCATGCGACTACAGTAGGCCAGGAAGGAGGAGATAGCCTCTGCCTCACTCTGCTTCAAGAGTGTATCTATCTCCTTGGGGGAAATTGCCTTTGGCACTAGACCCAGCATCCTCAGGGTAGGACCTATGTCCTTTCTATAGTCATCTGCTTTCAGGCGCTTGACCCTCTCTGCCTACGGGGAGTGGTAAGGTCGAGCTGGGACTTTCCCCGCTTCTTCCAAGGAGTGCTGTCTTACAGGTAACATCTGGTGGTACCCAACGCCTTGCTCAGAGACTTCAATATTGCTTGGCTCAACCAAAAATAAATTGGAAAAGAAAATTGAACATTGCATCAATTTGGAGCAAGTTTATAAATTCTGCAGCTAAGCAATACCAATAGAAAATGATAGATCGCCACAACGCAGGCCGTCCCTGCAGTGATGTATAGTCACATTAGCTGAAATACCGTATTACATGATTCTGCTTTATTACCCGTGCTGGTGGCAGACAGAAAAACAGATTACACTTGAGTTCAAATCGATAGGAACTTTATTTACTGGCCTTTTAAAAACATATTTCTGCACTTTATAAAAACATACGGTAGATGCTATTGATAGAGCTTGTCTACTTGTTAAAAAGCAATTTGCCCAGAACGAGGCTTTTAAGCTATAATTTACGGCATTACTTTTTGCCTTTTTTTCAGGGTTCTGTTCATCTGGCTGTGCTTTGACGACTTCCTTAGACTTCTCTTGCCTTTAATTTTCTCTCCCACTTACCATCTCCCTAAACTCTGAGCTCCCCCGGGCCTTTGAACAAAATGGAGAACCAGGTAGCATCTTTTCCCTGGTGGAGCCTGAGAGCATGTATCCCAGAGTCCACCTGCTTCCGTGTCCTCAGCCCATCCATTATGGCTCTGGGCTGTGAGGGGACTCCTGAGGCTTAGATAGCCCCTTAAGGGCACTCTGACCCTTGAACTCTGATTTCAATGGTCCTGGGTGTTGGGAGGCACCATCCTCATTTTATAGCTGTGTAGATGTTGACTCCAGGAGGTCAAACTAAGTCCAAATGAAATCGAGGTCTACTTGGGGTTTAAGATGTGCCTGGCAAGTAGCATGGCACTCTGCAGAACTGTAGACTGCAGCTGACAAATGAGCAGGGCCATCCAAGGGTCAAAGCTGATCCACTTGGGGAGGCCAAATAGATATATTATGACAAGTTTGCATCATGGCATAGTGACACATAATTGTTTGAAGAAGAGCAGGTACAGGTGGTCACAAGCCTGAGGGCCTCCTTGGGGAGACCTAGAGAAGTGCTAGTGTTTGAATAGGTCTGAAAAATCCACTTGTTGGTGGGGGGTGGGGGCTGGGGAGGTTTGGGGTGGGAGTGTTGAAAGGTAACTGATTAGTAAAGTACTTGTAAGCTTAGAGCCTGAGTTTGATCTCTAGAACAAATATTAAAAACAAAGAAGGAAAGGAAAAGAAAGGAAGGAAGGAAGGAAGGGAGGGAGGAAGGAAGGAAAAGATAGTGGCTGGTGAGGTGGTTCAATGGGTAAGAGCCCTTTTCCCCACATCTAATGGTCTTGGTTTGATTCCTAGAAACTGCACAGTGGAAGAAGAGAACTGAATTGGCATCTTATTTCCACGTGCACACCGTGACACATGCACCACACCCATCTCCATCTCTCTCTCACATACGCTAAAATATATGTAAACAAATGTAAAAGAATTAGTGAAGAAAGAATAGGAGGGCACCTGAGGAACAACATTTGAGACTATCTGCCAGCCTTTACACACACACACACACACACACACACACACACACACACACACACACACCTGCACACATACAGTCACACATGCACAAACACATATATATGTGAGTAAGTTTGCATGCTGAAAATTCAACTTCCTACATTACATGTTAAGGCAATTTGGAGTCGAGCTGTCTGGGAGGTAGTTAGGGTTGGATAAGGTCACGAGGATGGGCTCACTGTGGTGGCGTCAGTGGCTTTATATGAAAAGGGAGACATGCTTGAGATAGCACACCAAATCTGCTGTTCCATGTGGTACCCTACCCCATGCTCTGATGGAGCCCGACAGCCTTCTCCAGATCCCTGTGCCATGCTGTTGGAAGCCCCAGGCTTTAAACACTGAGCCCCAACCCCTCTGTCCTTGGTAACTGGTCTTGGGTATTTTATATAGCAACAGAAGATGGACTGACACTCATAGTTTGTCTTGGATTATTTCTGCCCCTGCCCAAGAGTCCCTGCTCTCTGCATAGTGTGGCTAGTACCAGGGCCTTACCTAGAAAGGTCACCCTGTCTCTTATCTCTGTCATTGTCTTTGTGGCTGCTGGGTGAGGGAACAGAGGTTTCGATGGCCCACTAGAGTGGGTCAATACCTCATAGGTTGCCAAGGCTTCAACGTGGTTCATGTGAGCATGTTGGGAGCTAAGAAAACTTTGGAGAGGTGGGGTCTAGTGAAAAGCCATCTAGCCATTGAGGTGCTACCCGTGGGTAAGATTAAGCTCCTGTTCTGAGGTACTGAGTCAAGGGCGAGGAACTACAGATTTAACACACAATAAAACAGCAGGTCCTTCATGCTAAGAGAGCGCCAGCCTTTATTCAGTGTCCAAAGAACCTTTTTATAGGCAACAAAGCAGGACTGCCACTTGCAGGTGAAATCACTCAAGAGGTGATTGCACACAGGAGGAAAAGTCCCGAGGAGGGGAGGGGTGCATTCTCAGAGCAGTAAACATGACTAGCTAACCATCATAAGCACATCCCAAGGCCAGGTGAGACCTGTGTTCAGGATCTGCTGAGCACATCACTGTGTGTGTAGAGAGATTATTCCATTGCTGCTTCCAACAGGGGTGGGGCTTGTGTGCAGAGAGAGGGTAGTGAGCTGTATTTGAGGCGGTGGGCAATTAGTAAACAGTCGGTGCTGCTGTGGTTTGACCATGGAGGCAAAAATTGACAGTGGTGGAAGCAGAAAGTGTGAGGGGGGTGGGCATTGGGAGACTACAGAGAAAGAACAGGATTAAGTCCTGTCCTGGGAAGACTGAAAACATGTGGGAAAGGCAGTTAGAGGCAAAAGGAAAGTACCCTGAGTGTTGGGGGCAGTCAAGCTGAGGAGGGACACCGGCATTTGGCAGGGGTTCCCTCCCCCACCCAGCACCAATCCAAACAGGGCAGGAGCCAAACAAGTCTTTCCCACAGCTCCTCTTTGATTAGCATTCTCCTTCACTCTTACTTGTGGTGTGCGCAGGCTCCTGCCTGATAGCCAGTGCTTCCTGCCGTCCCAGACAGTCTAATAGGCTCAGCATTGAAGGCAGTACTGTCACTGTGGTGGTGACAGCGGGCTCTAAGCGCTGCCAGGTAGCTTTAGCAACTTTCTGGTCTTCCTTGTCTTACTAATTAGGGGAGTCTATCTCCCTGACTTGGGCTATGAATCACAGAGAACAGCTCAATGCTCATAACTGTCTAACTGGCTACTAGAACCAGGTCCCTTAATACCCATTTTAAAGAGACCAAGTGCTCGCAATCCATATGCGAGCCCTCTCTGTCAGTCCTGCATTAACTACTACAGGGACCAGTGGAAATGCTGATGATGACAGACAGTGACATCTAAATGACTCTTCAGCCCTTAGGTTCGGCTGCATCTCCCCCAAGCCTCTCCTCTTGGTTCCCTTCTGTGCCTCAAGGACATGTGTCCAGGGTTCAGCACAGAAGGCATAAATATTTGTAAACCCTAGGACTGACTGACAGTGGAAGGCCGCTCCTGCTTCTTTGCAGGCCTTCCATAAATAGTATACAGCCATCAGAGTTTAAGCCGCCCAAGATAAAATAATTGCTTAACAATCATATAAGACAAAATGATTCAACAAATGACAATGGCGCCCCTCGGTATAAGGAACAGGTGCATTCAGTGTACCGTATTATAATGTGTTACTGCAGGATTGACAGCACAATAATAGGACTGAGGAGCAACCCAGCCTATAATTCCAAACCAAATTCGAGGCTGTCCACAGAACTCAAATCCTAGCAGGCTGTAAAATTAGAGGTAACACCGCGCAGGGTTCAAGACGATTCATTAGCAGGTTGGCGGAGTGTTTCAGGAGCAAATTTGTCTGTTGAAGGAACTAATTTTGTGCCATATTTGGCTCAGTGTTTTGTTTTTTTTTTTAACATTTTATTTTATTTTATTAAGTGTGCAGATATACTCTTCCCTGGAGAGGAACATAAGAGTTTTTTAAAAATCCGGTAGTTGTGCCCCAGCCCCCACCCCGTGGCATGACAAAGACATGGGGTAGGGGGTGGGGGTTGGGGGGTGGGGGATGGGGGTTGGGGGTTGGGGGCTGGGGGGTAGGGGGTGTCAATGACTGGGCAGCCAGAATCAGGGAGTAGTGTGTATGTGTTAAGGGGTGAGACACAAAGCCGAGGTGGTAGATTCATTTTGTTTGTTGTTTGTTTGTTTGGTTGTTGTGAGACAGGGGTTCACTTGGTAGCACAGCTAGCCTAGAACTTACTTTGTAGCCCAGGCTGGCCTCAAACTTATTGAGATTTGCTGTGCCCCTCCAAGTGCTAGGATTAAGGGCACATGTCACCAAGCCTAGTGATGGCATCAAATATTATTTCAGCCAGTCCTGTTGCTTTAGAGATTATCTACTTTATGTGCATGCTTTTCTTTTTTTGCATGTGGAATGCATGTATACCTGTTTGATTCCCTAGAGCTGGGGCTATAAATGGTTGTGAGCCACTATGTGAGTGTTATGAACTGAACCCAGGTCCTCTGCAAGAGCAACACGTGTTCTTAACTGCAGAACGGTCTCTCCAGACCCAATTCCAGTTGGTCTTAACATTTAAGAGCACCTGGACTCCAGCTCTGGCTCCTTAGGTTGTTTCCACGTCATCAGGAAGGGTTTGATCAAGGCTATAATGAAGGGGAAGTGTGACAAGGATGCTTATAAGTCCAGGCTTTCTGAAGCTCTACGAAGACATTATATATAATCCCTGCCTTGTATGGGTGTCGTGTGTACTTGGGATTACTTTTAATGAGGAGATGATGGGCATGAAAGAAAGGCTTTATCCTCATGGATCCTTAGACAGAGGAAGCATGTCATGGTACCCAGAGCCACACAGGGAAGCACCAGGGCTGGTCAGGCAGTGAGGACAAAGCATGCATAGGGCTCTGGATGGCAGTTTCAGAGGAGAGGGTAGGTGAGGCAAGGCAAGCAGGCTTAGGGCTGGCTCTCATCAATAATTTGGCAGGCTCTAGGTGCCAGTGGCATCCCTGTCAGAGGTACCGGCCCTGGGGTACTCAAGGCAGGCAGCTAATGGCCTGCAGCATTCGAGCTTGGTAAAGGATTGGTCACTGTGCACATGAAGTGGCGTTTATTAATTTTCTCTGGCAATTGGTTTTCCCTGGGGGAGGACAGTCTCTCTGGTGTCAATGAGGTCCCAAGATAGCAAAATCCTGAACATGCAGAGTGAAGGCAGCCACGAACACCCCCCCACACACACACACACACACACACACACACACACACACACACACACACACACACACACACAAACCTTGTGCTTACAGTTTCTGCCTGGAGTCATGTTCTGCCTTCTGAAACTTTTAAACCATGATCAAAAGAGAGCATGGATACAGCACATACACACTCAGCACACAGCCACAGGACAACCCCCTCAGCTCCCCAGTGCTGGGGGGGGGGGGGACACTCTCATACATCTCCCTTTGCTACGCCTTGAGGGGTCATGAAACAAGGCCTTCACATTCCTTCACCGGTTAGACTGATCTCCAGTGGGCAGTGCTGGCCGTGTCACTGGTACTAACAATGTACAGGCACCCCGAGTGTGACACAGAAACCTTCTGCCCTCTTCCCAGAACAATCTGTAAGGCTTTAGCCAAGTCCCCTTGAGTTTCTAAGTCATTATTCTAGGGGAGAAGGGGAAGAGCGAGAGAACAGATCCCAACTCTGAGACCTTTTTTTTTTTTACCCCTAAAGCATTAAGGAGAGAAAGATAGGGAGGAACATCAGACATGCTTAAAGAGGTAGGGGTGGGTTGGGCCTCCAGTCCCCATGGACAGTTGATGACAGTGATGCTGGAAAAGCTGCCAGGTCCCATCAGGTCTCCTTTACCAATCCTGCTGAGCTGAGATGCCGAGGGGGATGGCATTGGTCACAATAAGGCCACGTAAGGGGAAAGCCAGAGGGTTACACGTATTGTCCTATTTAATGCTTTTAGTGTATTGTCACTGTCGGCATCATTTTACAGCTGGAGAAACTGAGTCTTGGAGACGTAAAGCCTCGTATCCCCGACATAAGTTATAAATTAACTGGTCCTGGGTTTTGGGTCCCACAGGTCCATTCCTACTTACCGCATCCCATGGCATTCCTCTGTGGAGGGCAGGATCTTCCAAGGTTGGTCTGGGCTTCCGGTGGGTGGGTGGGGCAGGGGGGGAGGGGAGGAGAGATAACCCAGAGGGAGCCAAGCTCCAAAGTAAGAGTCATCGGGCCACTCAAGGGTGTTCTCTTCCTCCAACAAGTCTTGTGTCCAGTATATGTCTGGCATGGCTTGAGGCTCTGGAGGCAGCTATGGCTAGAACGAAGTCCCCGAATTCAGAGAGCATTTGGCCAGAGAGAGGGACAGATGAGAAAAAGATAGATGAAGAAATATAGAAGCTTTAGGGTATTAGCCCGCTTATTCCCTCCATCATTCGGACGAACTTCTTGGTAGAAGCAACTTAAAGGAGGGTTTCTCTTTTGGATCACAGTTTGAAAGGGTCCAGTCAGTCATGGTGGACAAGATAAGGTGGAGTTCATGGCAGTGCTACTGGGAGTTGGTGTATATGTGTGTGTGTTGACAATATATATCACCTCCCTCCCCCCCTCTTTCTCTCTCTCTCTCTCTCTCTCTCTCTCTCTCTCTCTCTCTCTCTCTCTGTCTCTCTCTCTGTCTCTCTCTCTCTGTCTCTCTCTCTCTGTGTGTGTGTGTGTGTGTGTGTCTCGGCAGATCAGGAAGCTGACAAAAAAGAACACTAATGATCGCCTACTATTCCTCTGGGAGTAGGGGAGCCCATAGGAATGAAATCAGCCACACTCAAAGCTGATATTCCACCCAGGTTAACCCTTTCTGGAACCATCCCCACAGACACAGCCAGAAGTGTGCCTCACCACCTCTATCGGGTGACTCAAAATCCATTCACATTGACAATAGCGATGAACCAACCGACTTAGGAAGTGGGACCTGACAAGCTCAGGGCCCTCCGTGCGGCAAGGCCTTGCCAGGTGGGCATCTCTCATCACCAGAGCAGACGTGAGTCCTGCAGCAGAGCTTGCCCTTGGTATCTGGGACAGCTGGGATTTTTCTAGCTTAGTCCAACTCTACACTGAGTACTGAAAATAAAAGGGGTAGTTGTTCTGGGGTAGTTACTCTGGTGTTTCCTTCTGGAGATGACGGGAAGTCGGAGGCGTGAGGGGAGATTGAGAAGCCATCCCAGATCGGCAGCAGCTGGAAGCAGTTACCCTCCTCAGGCTGGAGGCGCTGAATGGGGCCAAGGAGTCCTAGATTCCCTGACCATGTACCCCTGGGGAAGTGTGAGCCCCAACTCAGCAGCAGGGCAGACATGGCCGAGGGCAGGAACATAGTCAATCACCATACCTCTCCACTGAGCAGCAGGGCAGGAAGGGGGAAGGGTGGCTCTTCATGAGGGCAGAGGCTCCCCCTTTTTACAGGAATGCCTCAAAGGCAGCAAAGGCCCTGGTAGGTCAGGGGAACTGCTCATTTTCATGAGTGAAAAGTCACCTTTCCTCCATGAGAAGTAGACTCCAGACGCCCCAGGAGTGGTCAGAACCATTTTGCCTTTACGACTGACTGTAGGGCACTGTGCACAGCCCATCTCTGTCCCATTTGTGGCAGTAATGCCTCGAGTTTACAATGCCATAGGAGTCCCTAAGTGACTTTGAATGTGACTTGACACAGGAGCTCTGGACAGTAAATAAAGTGGCTACAACCATAGCAGGGTCCCCTAGTAGACAGAGACCACTCAGGGCATCTCTGCTTAGCTGAACCTTCCTGAAAGCTCACTAACTCAGAATCTCATCGCTGTTAACCGCCACCCCATTATCTGCTTTATTCTGGGCTCAGGCCCTGTGCAGGACAGAGAGGCAGCAGGGCCTTTGGCTGGCCCATTCTTCCCTATCAGTTCGGGGAGAACTATTCTGGTTTTGTTGTTGTTTATTTGTTTGAGACAAGGTTTCCTGTAGCCCAGGCTGACCTTGAACTAGCCTATGGCTTTGAACTGATCCTCCCTGCCTTCAGCCCCAAGTGTTGGGACTCCAGGCATGTCACCATTCCTGATTGGGTGGACCCATTTTGATTAGAGGCCAAACTCACCCTGTGTGGCCATGTGCTTTTCAGAAAGAGCAAAAGAAACGCCATTTTCAGCTACTTTCAAAAACCAGTTGCATCAGAGCATGGTGGTACACACCTTTAATTTCAGCTCGCAGGAGGCAGAGGCAGTCGGATCATTCTGAGTTTGAGGCCAGCGTGTTCTTCATAGTGAATTCCAGGACAGCTAGGGCTGCATAGTAAGACCCTGTCTCAAAAATAAAATAAAATAAAATAAAATAAAACAAAACAGTTGCCATAGCCAAGAAGTAGGGTTTGATACATTGCATTTTGTGAGGAAATAGGCACACTGAAAAGCATTTGTTCCCTTCTTTCTGTGAGGGAGGGTAAGGGGGATTTTGATGATTACGGCTCCCGTCGGCCATCAGTGCTCCGGTCTCAGAGATAATTGCGTTGCTGCCACAGATGTGGGCTGAATCATACGGCTTGGTTCTCCAGTGTATATGCCTCTCTGTCTGTCCTCTCCCCACAGTGTGGGATGGCGTGGTAAAGTATGCCTGGGAGGCAGTCCTGTCCCTGTTTAAATTGGCCAAGTGTGGGTTTTGTAGGTGGCCTCACCTCTTTAGCACACCATTTTCCCTCCTGTAACCCGAGCAGTTCTGTTTCTGTTTAGGTCTTTTCTTCTTCTTTAAGTTTTTTTTTAACCCTTTGATAATTTCATAATGGACAATGTCTATTCTGATTATTATAGCTCCTCCCTCTAACCTCCTTCCCCGCTCTAGTACCCTCCTACAAGTCCCCTTCCACACGCAGGGCTTTGTTACTATTCGTATTGCTGTTGTTGTTTGCGATCCATTGAGTTTAGCCAGGCTCATCCGTATGACCGCAGGTTTGAAACTATCTGCTGGAGCCTGGTGCCATCCTCAATGGATACAAAACTAATGACAATGACTACCTTCCGCCCAGAATTCATCAATAACCAGTAGTTCAGCCTGGAGGGGTGGGGCCAGGAAGCTCCTCCCTCACACATGATACAGGGACCACAGCTGCTGTGAGGTCATGACTGAATTGGCTGTGCCAACCCAGAAGACATTTCACTGTGTCTATGGTGTTTCTTGAAAGGTTAAAACTTATCTTTGGCATTTGGTGGAATCACACTCTGGCACAACCCCGCTTATCATGTGTCTTTTTTGTGCCAGGGCTGGGGCGTAGATAAACAAAAGTAGCTTTGGTGCGGTCCCTCCCTCTGGGGTGCTCCCAGGCTGGTGACTCAGGCATCCCAGATCAGATACACTGTGACTTGAGTTTTAGGGCAAAATCTCTGGCTCTGACAGTCCCAGTGGACTAGGCTCAGCCTCCCGTTCCAGTGTACCAATCAGAGATGAGCACCAGTGACAGGTAGGCAAAGGAGCTCCGATGAAGTTACTCACATTGGAAAGGACAGCTAAAAGGTCTCCAGGAATGCGGGCTTTGGGACTCCCTAGGACAATGGAGCAGACTGGGGTGCACAGAGCTGGGGCTGTCCGACCACATCCTCAGCTCTGGTTCTGCTAGGACTCTGCTGCGGGGAGTGTGGGGAGTCAAGATGGCTTTCCCCACCTCTTCTGCTTTAGGGAAGAGTGTCTGGTCCATGCCTTGGGTGGATGTGATCTCATCGTGGGGAGGTCTGTTCTGTGAGGCTTGCTGTTGCTTGCATAGTATATTTGATGTCTTGTCATAAAGATGACTTTCTATCAGTCCAGCTACTCCTGGGATCCAAGGGAACTCACAGCAGCCAGCCAAGTGAGTCAGGAGCAAAGGAGTTGTGCATGCATGGGGCCCTGGGTTCAATCGGTACCACAGGAAAGATAGACAAAGAAAAAAGGCTGCAGACCTCTAATCCCAGCACTGAGGAGGTAGAGACTGGAGCAGCAGGAAGTTCAGGGCCATTGTCAGCCACGTAGCCAGGCAGGCAGCAAGGGTCTAAACAGAGTTAGTTACACCCTGTGCCTGGTGCCTTATGCCTGGTGCCCTCTTTTAACGTCACAATAAAATATGTAGATGGCCCTTCCAGAAGGCACATGCTTCCATTCTGCACTCAGATCAGTTAGTTTGGCTTTTTATTCATCAGTTGAAGATATTTTTATACCTGCCTGTCTTAGGGTACCATTGGCTCTGAGTAGATTCTGAGACAGGAAGACAATTTCAGGGCAAGAATTGAAGCAGGTATTGTCTATGTACGAAACCTGTATCTCTCTTCCCACCCTCCCTCCCTCTCTCCCTCCCTCCCCCCTCCCTCCCTTCTTCCTTCCTTCCTTTCCTCTCCCTCCTTCCTTCCCTCCCTCCATCCTTCCTTCTGTCCTCCCTCCCTTCTTCCTTTCCTCCTTCCTTCCTTCCCTCCTTCCTTCCCTCCCTCCCTCCTTCCTTCCTTCCTTCCCTCCCTCCCTCCTTCCTTTCTTCTTTTCCCCCCACAAAAGACGAGGAGGTACCTAGGCAGGTTCCCAGCTCTTGCTCCTCTCCATTCTTCCGCCAGAAACTAGGCTGGCAGCGCGCTAATTGCCCTCCAGCCTCTGGGCTCTTGTTTGTCCCCGGAGTCTTCATTGCAGTAAGTGCAGTTGAAAAGGAGGGACCAGTCCTCCTCACCCTGTCCAGTCCTCTTGTTTTTCCACCCGCCCTGCTTCCAACACATTCCAGGCTCTGTCCTATGCATTCTATGCCCCGTCTTTGGCGAGTTCAGGGAATGTACGCTCCTATCAGCAGTTCCTGGGTTCTACCCCAGGTTGACCAGGAATGAACAACCCACGTGAGGAGCGTGGAAGAGGAGATGCCCGGAGACCAGGACACAAGCCTAACCAAGGGAGCCCTCTCTCTCCGGTGTTTTGCAGCGATACATGAGTTGACTCACAGCCTCCGCGGCAGCAATCTCACTAACTTGGCGCGTCAGGTAAACTGATGCAAAAAAGTGTGAAAGTGCGACCCAGACACAGGCGGCTTCCGCAGCCACACCAGCACAGCTCCTTTTGGGAGTTTCTGCCGAGCATCCAGTCTATCCCAATGAGTCTATACTGAGCTGACCTGCAGAATGTCAAGTAGAGCCCTTCCACCTACCAATGATCTGAAATGCCCTTCGCAGATGCCACGCTCAAGCCCTCTTAGGAGCTACTGCACCTGACTTCCTTTTAATTGCGAACAGCCAGCCTGAAGCAGCAGGGGTCTCAAGTTCCCAGTGTCAGCCTGGGTTGGTTTAGAGGAATTAGGAATGGCTGAATCTGCCTGCCTTCCTGCCTGTCAGTCTGGGCCTGGCCATTTCAACGGAGACCGTAACATTCTTGTGTGTTGGCTGCTGTGATGTATGGGTGTGAGTCATCTCCCTCTCCGGTTGGGCAGAGAACTGAACCCTCACTGCTGCAGGCACCACCCGCTTTCCATCCCCCCCAACCCCCCCACCCCACCCCCTAACCCCCCTCCCTCCCCCTCCTGCGGCTCTGACTCCTATTGTCAAACACTGCAGGTGTCCCGTAGACTATGTTTATGTAATCAGCAAGCTCTGAAAAGCTCTATCAAGCAGCTGTTGTGGATGCCTTACATAGAGAACCCTGATTACCCAGGCAGTTGTCCCGGCAGGTTCTGTAGCTCTCAGGCCAGAGAGGTGAGTCACTACAGGTGTACTGGGCTTGCACCCAGCTGACCTGTGAGCCTCCCAGCTGTGCTGTGCCCGTGATACACAAACACATGACCAAACCACTGATCTCAGGCTTCTAGGACCATCACACCTCCTCCTCCTATCTCCATCCCTCCTGGTGTATTTTCTAATATAGTAGCTATGGAGTACCCAGTAGCACACCCAGGAATGACATAGTAATTGGCCATACTCTCTAAGGACATCTAAGCTGACACCCAGTAAGTAGTCAAGTCTCAGGGACCTGTTCACCCAGTTAGAGGGTACAAAGGTCCGGGCCCTGATGAAAAATAAAAGTGTGAGAGCCTGACCTAGAGATGGGAGCCTTCTACAAGCACAGTTCCTTCTTGAAGGCCTCCTAAGTAAGCACTGACCCTTCCGCGGCTAAGTAGAGGGTTTGATTCATAGCGATGGGACAAGAGCCCCTTAGGTATGCACCAGTAACCTCTCCCAAGTCAGCTGACGTCATCCAGGTGGCAAAGAAAGGAAAGGACAGACAGTTGCTTAATGGCCAGGGAACCTTGTGCCTGAGGCCTAAGGGCTGAGTACTGGGAGTCTCCTCACTGCCTAGCTATTTAGGGACTGTTTCTGCCTCAGTACCCCAAACAGGAAGTCCACTGGATGGGTTTATAATGGCAGAATAGATCCATGAGGTCTATAATTCAAAGGGTGAGCAGGTGTAGAGAGCATTTCTGTTCCAGGAAGCAGGCTGTGTGATTTGGGTTGAGATCTTCCTCACCTGAACCTAAGGAAGGAGACCCTGGCATTATCCTCATTTTAAACAACCGGATAAGGCCCAGAGATATCAAGGAACTACCTCAAGTTCACACAGAGTCTAAGGGAAAGAAAGGTTCCCATCCAATCCCAGTTCTTCCTTTCCATATTCAACTTCAAGATAAATTTGCTTACTTTTCTCTCTCACACACAAAACCTAGCTTTGATTTTGCTCAAAGAAACTAATAGGATCTGTACTTGTCAGGGTTCTCTAGAGTAACAGAACTTATAAAATGAATATCTATCTATCTATCTATCTATCTATCTATCTATCTATCTATCTAAAAAGGACTTATTAAAATGACTTACACACTATGGTCCAACTAATCCAACAATGGCTGTCTATTAACAGAGAGTTCAAGAATCCAATAGTTGTTCAGCTCACGAGGCCTGATGTCTCAGCTGGTCTTCAGTAGGTGCCAGAATCCCAAAGAAGTAGACGCTCATGCCAGTGAAGGAATGGACTTGCCAGCAAGAGCAAGCCAGTAAAGAGCAAACCTCCCTTCTCCTGTGGCCTTACGTAGGCTGCCAGCAGAAGACATGGCCCAGACTAAAGGTGGATTTTCCCACTTCAAATTAAGCCAAAATCCCTCATAGTTATGCCCCTCCATGTTGGGGTTTTAGTTAACTCCAGGTTTGGTCAAGCTGACAACCAAACGCAGCCATCACAGGATGCCAGGAACTCATCCAAAAAATAGCTTTGTCTGAGGAGGAAAAAAAAATTCTTTGTCACTTCCCTTCCTTCTTATTGTCTGCTTTAAGGGTTGTTACACAAGCCAAGCACTGCAAGCATCCCTCATACAGAAGGAAGCCTGTTTGTGATCTGGAGTAGACACAAAGCATAGTACCTCTGTCATAGAGGAGGAAGCCCTTTCTTCAGTTTCTGGTTTCTCAAGTGCCACCCCTACAGATCCTCTCATGCCAGCCTTCTCCTGGAGCAGAGTCCTGAGAAATAGAGACGTGAGCTGAGCACCACTGGTTCTGGGTAGCTAGCTCATTCATTCACTTCTTACTTCGACAGGCACTGGATACTGTTCAGGCCATCACAGCATCAAGAGCTGGGAATACAGAAAGTCCCAAGGCATCGCCTCTGCCCAGTAGGAAGCTTGCCAAGATGGCCAGGAAGCTGAAGAAGCAGACTAGGGGACATCTGAGCTGAAGCTCAGTGGCCTGGGAGACCCAGTTTAGAAAGGCCAGAAGGAGCAGGCTGGTGAAGGATGGATTCCGAAGCAGAGCCCCAATCTGCTGGGTTTCAGGACAGTGTGAACAAGAATGCTGGGAAACAGGCAGGAAGGATGGGCTGGGCTGACTTTCAAGAGCCTTGGGTGATGAAATCAGAGACCTGGCTCCCTGTAACTCCCAGTCTCTGCCCTCACAGATGACAGAGCAGGGTCCTGAGTATTTTATTATTGACAGAAAGGGACTGAGTGTGGGCTGGGGAGATTGGCTCCGTAGGTAAAGTGCATGCTGTACCAACGTGAGGACCAATTGGCATTTAAGAACCCATGTAAAGCTGGGTGTCACCCTGTGAGCAGCCATAGGTTCATCATTCCCACAGGAGGTGGATGTGGGGACAGGAGAGTCCCCGGAAGCCTGGGGGCCAGCTAGCCTGACGAATGCAGTGGGTGTCTTTGTCTCAAACAAGGTGGAAGGTGAAGTCTGACCTCCACACATGTGTTGTGACATGAATATGTGCACACAAGCATGTGCCCAAACACAGAAAATGCCAACATTTGTTGCCTTTTATTTAAAAAAAAAAAAAAAAAGAGCTAATGGTTGGGTATGCAGTGTATGTCTATAGTCCCAGCACTTAGGAAGCAAGAGAACTGTCACAAGTTCAAGTTCAGCTTTGAGAGCGGGTCTCAAAAACAGACAAAAAACCAAAAAAAAAAAAAAAAAAAAAAAAAGTTCGTAGAACTGAGGACTCCAGAGAGAAGGGCGAGAGCTTGGTCCCACACCTGCTCAAGGGAGAGTGTCTCAGTGGGGAAACTGCTGCTTGAGGCTAACTCCCAGGGATCATCCATCACTTCACTAACGAAGCTGTTTCCCAAGGGGTCTGGAAACTCTGGCTATAAGGCCTGAATGAGGAAGCAGGCAGCCACCAACCTTTTTATAAAGCATCAAGGTAGGTGGACCACCAAACCCTCTGTCTGAGTTTTACAGCCCTGAAGAGCAGCTGGAAATGACTTGCCTCTGGAAAGGGGAAAAAAAAAAAAAAAAAAAAAAAAAAAGATAAATTCCACATTATCATTTCAAAGGCTCCTCACATAAATACTAAAGAATCTGGAAGCTCGGGTGCCTCATGTTACCCCCAGAATCTAAGAAGTGGTATCTTTCAGTTATCAGATTTTATTTCTTTGCAGCATTACGTTTTATACATATTTATTCATGCAGAACAGAAGCACGGAGTTATTGAGGCTGCCATGGGAGCGGAAGGAAAAGCTGTTATACATAAGAATGCATCGCATTTACGTCCGCACACTTCCAACAACTGAGCTATATGCAACTGCCTTTTTTTTTTTTAATAATAATAATAAAACACCTCTCTGGTTTGCATTTAATTTGCTGTCTTTTTTTTTTTCTTTTCTTACATTTGAATTTTCATATGATGGTGGAAACCGTGAAAGGGCTGTGGGATCCAGATTTTTGAAGCTACAGAGTTGGGGGCAGGCAAGAGACCTTTGATGAGGAGGGGCTGGGAATCCACAGCGAGTTCAGAACTTTTTTTTTTTTTTTTAAACAGACGCAGTTAACTGAACCGAAAGCATTCGTCTTGCTATTTAATAACTCGTTCTCCCTGTGTGGAGACCCGGCGTATTATAGTGCTGGGCATTGCTTTTCAGGTTTTTGAGTGTCAATGATAAATTCGCATCTGCTAATAAAATACATTTTCATAGTAATTGAAATAATAATTTCCCGGGTACTTAAAAATGAGTCTTCTGCCCCTTTCCCCTTTGCACTCTCCCGACCTTATTATTTATTTTTATTGCTGAAATTCTCTCCACTCCCAAGCTGTGCCATGCACTCTGACACTGGCACACTCCTTCCCTGTTCACAGCCACAGGATGGCTCCAAGCACACAGCTGGTTAAGGGGACGGAGGGAGCAAGACCCGCAATTCTAAGCTGAGTTCGGCTTTTTACCTTAATTTCTTTAGAGCTGAGTGGACAGATGTGGTGACCAGACATCTGGGGAGGAGAGACAGCTGCAGAGGGACACTGAGGGGTGGGCGGGAGCTACGAATCCTGAAGTCACACACTAAGGTCAAGATCTGAAGTAGGCCTTTTTCACTCCACATGTGCCTTCCTTGGGCTGCAAGTAATGCCATCCCCAGGAAGGCACATGAGCAGTGGCACCAGGAGCTGCACTGTTTCTCACACATACAGTCAAGGCAGGAGTGCTGCGGGCCACGGCAGTTCTAAGAGCAGTGCGTTTCAGCTGTGCTCCTGTGAGCAGGGTTACTTTCAACGCTGTCTTAGTGAACTTAACTTGAACTGAAAAATGTAAAGTTGTCTCCTAAGACATCCTTTCCTTCATGGCTGACAGCGAAGAGAAAGAAGAAAAAAATGTCACTCAAGACTGATGGCTGTAAGGTGAACAATGGAAGTACAGCCAGCTTCAGGAGACTTCTGCCTCTTTCTCGGTTGCACCCTTGCCAAGAACAAGGGATTTGGGGGAGAACTTTGCTCAGTTTCAGCTGCTCTTTAACTTTACCTACAGCTGTACTTCCTTGTGTGTGTCTAATTTCCCCTATAAACAAACAAACAAACAGACCCAGGAGTTGGGAACTGGGGTTTAGAAACAATCCTAGGCAGGAAATTTAGAAGTTGTAGAGGAAATTGCTAAAAAGAGCAATGCTTTCATTTATAGTGTAGTCATCTGTTTCCTGTGGCTAGCACAAACTGCCTAAGGCTGTTTACTTTATAAAGAAAAGAGGTTTACTTAGCTCACAGTTCTGGAGGTTCCAGGGCATGATAACACTTCTACTTAGTTCTTATAAAGGCATTGTGGCAATGGCCTTACAATGGCAAGCTGGTGCATTGCTGTAATCACATGGGAAAATAAGAAGCCACAGACTGGGGAAGGGCCAGATTTGCTCGTGTGTGTGTGTGTGTGTGTGTGTGTGTGTGTGTGTGTGTGTGATATGAATGTGCATATGTGTATCTGTGTATAAGTGTGTGTGAGTGGGTACATATATGGATGTGATTTGTGTGTGCATGAGCATGTGTGTGTGAGAGCGTATGTGTGAATGTGCATGTGCCTGCATGTGAGTGTGTGTGTGTGTGTGTGTGTGTGTTGGGGGTGGGCAGGTGGATGTTGCAGGACAACTGTCAGGTGTTGGTTTGAGACAGAGTCTGTTTCTGACTGCCTACAGGCTAGCTGACCTGATTGGCTGGCAAGTGGGTCCCCCTATCTCCACTTCCCATCTCCCCATCGGGGTGCACTGGGATTATGGATATTGAAGCTACTTCAGCTGGCGGGGGGGGGGGGGGGGGGTGCCGCTCTGGGGATCCAAATTTGCACAGAAAGCATTTTCACCTACTGAACCTTTTAAATATGAAAAAATAAGGAATGAAATATGAGATATAATATGAATAAGTGCCACACAACAGATATTATATGGAGAGGTTTATTATATGAGAAGAGAAGAATGGTGGGCACCCCAGAGGGACGGAGCGACAGACAGACAGACAGACAGACAGACAGGGAGAGAGAGAGACAGAGAGACAGAGACAGAAAGAGAAAGAGAGAGAAAGAGAAAGAGAGAGAGAGAGAAACAAGAAAAGGAGAGGAGGGTTTGTCCCTTTATATACTCCTGGGCAGGGGCACGCCCAGTGGCAGGTCAGTAGTGACATCAAAGGTTACTAGGCAGACTGGGGCAGAATCCTAACAGAGCCATCTCCTCAGGGCCAGCCTCACTCTTTTTCCTCACAGTTTACCCTCAAGGGAGCGATTCCTAGGCTAGCATTAATCACTTCTGAGGACAACTGCCCAATGACCTCTCCGCCCCCCCCCCCAACTAAACCTAGTCACCTTTCACGTCACCACACTGAGAACACAGCTTCCAGAACACTAGCCCTGGAGGGACAGACCACAGCCAGACCACAGCATGTAGTAATAAAAATAATGATTTTTTTACTTCCTCACTGAAAAAAAAAATTGTTTGTTTTCCCTTTCTTTTGTCCTCATCTGTATCATTGGCATGTTCTTGGAGTTAGGCTTCCTGCATTTGGCCATGTTGGGGTTGGGGACTCATACATACTAGGCAAGTGCCCTTCCAGTGAGTGATGTCCCCGCCAGGCCAGGAGTACTGTCTGTTGGCCTAGGTCATCCCTTGTATGACTTGACAAGGTAGCCACATTGAATTTTACGTTACTCACTGACTTAACGTCTTCAATTTATTTATTGATGTCATGTGTTTGGGTGTTTTGCCTGCGTGTATGTCTATGTACCTTGTGTGTGCCTGGTGCCCTCTGCCTGCGTGTATGTCTGTACCTTGTGTGTGCCTGGTGCCATCTGAGGCCAGAAGAGGCTATGACTGGAGTTACAGATAGTTGTGAGCTGCCATTAGGATGCCGGGAATCAAACCTGGGTCCTCTGCAAAAGCAGCCAGTGTTGTCAACTGCAGCCCCCTACACTGGACTTTAGCTATACCTTCGCCTGACAGCCTACTGACAATCCATGGTCACTCTTGACTTTAAACAGCCCAGACCCAAATTCATATTCTACTATGTCAACACCAATACTTGCCTCGAGCAAGCAGCTTGATCTTGTACTTTTGTACAACATAAAACTATTTGTACAAGATAAAAACTATTGTGTGGCTCTTTTTAGCACAATCTAAATCTCTAAAGCCACAGTGATTTTCATTCACTCATTCCTTCCTTCCTTCCTCCCTCCCTCCATCTATCCATCCATCCCTCCATCCATCCATCCATCCATCCATTCCTATCCTTGCTGCTCATGAGCTTGAATTAAAACTACATTTCAAGCCATGGCAGATATAAGGTGACAAAGTGTGACGTGAAATGTCCCTAGGACAGAATTTCTGCGAGAGAGAAAAATCAAGGCCTGGCTTAGTCTTGACTTCCAGACAGAGGCTAGACTCCTGGTGCTGCTTACTAGCATCACCCACTTTGGCTCTTCCTGCCTCTCTGTTTCTCCCCATCCCACCCCAGAGCGAGGACAATCTTTCAGTGGCTCCAAGCATCCAGCTTTACATGGCAGGGCCTGGGGTTGAGGGCGGCAGTGAGAAGTCTGTGGTGTCTTCTCCAGCTGAACAGAAGAGGCACCTGCATCCCCAGTGTTCTCGGATCCTGAGGATTTTGAGAGGAAAATTGTTCTAGAACAAACCCACCACCCAACAGTGGCCCAGGGGGGCTTCTTTAGATAGGAAAGACACAGCTCTTCAAAGTTTAAGAGTTTAAGATCAGTGTTCTTACCAGAGTAAATTACACCCCCCCTCCCACCCCCTCAACCCCCCAACCCCCCCACCCCCGCTCATGCAAGCAAATAGAGCATTAAAAGAAAAAGAGAATTGAAATAGGAAAGAGACTTCTTGGAAAGAGGGAAGGGCTTGGCAGGAGGGGAAGGGGGTAATAAGGGGAATGTATATATGTATGTGTGTATATATATATATGTATGTATGAAATTGTGAAGACACAAAACAAAACAAGACAAATGACTTGTGGTTAATTCAACTTAAAAGAGATGGACTTTGCTTTACGATAGTTTTAGATTTATAGCAGCATTAAGTAAAAACCACAGGAAGTTCTCACAGACCACCCTCAAGCTCTCCCATCCCTCAGCCCCACTACACACAGCTCTCAACATCTCTCACGAGAGCATGGGTGTTAGACCCAAGAAACCTGTAGAAGAATCACTGTTGCCCAAAGTCTGTGGTTTCAGTCCTGGAAGTGCACATTACAGATTTGGACTAATGCCCAATTACACCCATTCATCACTATAGCAGCACAGAAGGAACTCCCGTGGCCATAAACATCCACCCTGGCCAACCATTGGTCTCTTTTAAGGTCTTTATAATTTCATCTTACCCTGAATGCCACAGAGTTGAGATCAGCCAGTATCCAGCCTTTTCACACAGCAATAGTGCATTCAAAGTCCCTCCATGATACGTTGTGGCTTCATCTATCACTCCCTCTCTCTCCCTCTCTGCTAGTCCTCAGAAAAGGGGAGGCCCCCTTCCCATCCACCCCAGCTCATCAAGTCTATCAGGACTGAGCATGTCCTCTTCCCCTGTGGCCTGGTGAGGCAGCCTCACCAGGGGAAGTGACCCAAAAGTAGAGTCCATGTCAGAGACAGGCCCTGCTCCCCTTACTAGGGGACCCACATGAAGCCTGAGCTGCCCATTGGCTCCATCTTTGTAGGGGGCCTAAGTCCAATCTATGCATGGCCCTTGGTTGGTGCTTCAGTCTCAGCAAACCCCTCTGGACCCTGGCTAGTTGGCTCTGTTCTTCTTGTGGAGCTCCTGTCACCTCCAGGTCCTTTTCTCCTCCCCCCGCCCCCCACTTTCCCACAAGGCTCCCCATGTATCACTTAATGCATCAGCATCTGGTAGGAGCAGTCTCTCTTTAGGGAAGCCCTTCAGACCATAAATATCCAACAGGAGAAAGCTATGGTGGGCATTACACACACACATACATACATACACACACACACACACACACACACACACACACACACACTAGTTACGCACATACCAGAAGAAAGCTTTGCCATCCCTTTAAGCCTCACCCAGAGGGGAAGTTTTTTTGTAAGAATGGCCCAATAGGCTCGTATATTTGAATACTTAGTCCCCAGTTGATAAACTGAAAAGGATTAAGAGGTGTGGCCTTGTTGGAGGAGGTGTGTCATTGGGGTCTCTGTCAATCCCTGTCTCTCTCTGTTTCCCCCCCCCCCCTTTCTCTCTCCCCTTCTCTGCCCGCTACCCGTGGATCAGGTTATAAAGCCCTGAGCTATTGCTCCAGTGCCATGCCCGTCCGCCTCACTCCAAGATAATCACAGACTTGTAAAACTTGCTTAAGCCCCCAGCTAAATGCTTCCTTATAGGAGTTGCCTTGGTCATGGTGTCTCTTCACAGCCAAAGAATGGTGACGAAGACAGGATCCTCGACAGGACTGTGCCCACACCAATGCCACACGGGACTTCGTTCAGAGCTGCCCACAAGGAACCTTTCTTGGTCTAAATACGACGGCAGGGTGGGCTTCATCAAGAAAGAGGCATTTGATGTAAGCAAAGTGGTTAAAGGAAACCAGAGCAGAAATTAGTGAAACCGATGTACCAGGGGTGTGGCTGGTTGCGTCTGTGGTCTCAAGGACGCTGATGGTGACATGGTGGAAGGATACTTGCTGATCTCCCTAAGCCCCTGCTCCTTGCATAACTGTGGCTTTTGCTTGGAGAGAAACAGGGATTCTCTGAGGAGGGCTTGATCTGCAGAGTGACATGATCCCACTTAGCTTTTGACGACAGTTCTCTGGCTCCCATGTTGAAAGCTGGCCCAGGTGGGAACAGGGAGGCGGGTACAGCAAGCCAGAGGAAACAAGTAGCATCCATTAAATGTGACTGGATTCCTTTCGTGTTCAGTGAGATCTCTGCTGGATTGGCCCTGCACTGAGGAGAAGAAAAAGAATCAGACAGCAGAACACCAAAGTGCACAACCTCACCACTGGAAGGGTACATTTACTGTGACCTAAGTCGGGGAGGAGCGAGGGGTACCTCATACATGAGAAGTCCCATTTGAGACCCGCTCAGCTCATCCTGATAAGCATTTTCCTTGAGACATCAGGTAGATGCACTCGCCTGTGTTGTCCGTGTACGAGAATACAGCTCGTGCTTGGAAGATGAAAAGAATAAAAATCCAGGGGAATAAGGGGAAAATGGGAGGGAGGGAAGAATGGGAGGATACAAGGGATGGGATAACCATTGAGATGTAACAAGAATAAATTAATAAAGGAGAAAAAAATCCTTCTCCTCCTGCCCCCATCCCTACCTTTGCAGGGACCTCCAGAGGAGGTATATAGACTTCAGGAAATCAACTCGTAAAACAGCCACGCTCAACAGAGCAGCCCCTTCCAGACTCTCTTGAGGTTTTAAGGCGGGCAAAGAAATCCAAGCTGCCAAAAACCTCACGCAGGGGGATCAGATAGGGGGACAGCGCCCCCCCCATTCCCTTCCCCTCTCCCTCCCCTCCCTCCACCCATAACTGCTCACCACAAGACAGGGCAGAGGAAGTACTGATGTGTTTCCTACCCCCAGAGGCAAGGACATAGACATTTTGGAGTTTTAGATAATCACAACCGTAGTCTGCTTGCCTCTTCACCTCCAAGGCAGGCAGGTAAAGGAAGAGTGAGAAGTCTGAGGGGCCATGTAGAGGTGGAGGGGGGGGCACAGCGATAATCAGGGACAGTGGTGGTGTGTGTGTGTGTGTGTGTGTGTGTGTGTGTGTGTGTGTGTGTGTGTGTGTGTGTGTGATATTGGGGTGGTGGGCTAACCCACCCACCTCCTGGGTCAACCAGGGCCAACCAGACAATGCTGGCCTGGGCCCCGTTGCCTATGGTCTGTGAGGCAGCCGTGTATGTAAAGAGAAGCGATGTTACAACTGTGGCTTTGCTACCTTCTGAGCCCAGCATTAGGCAAATCCCTAACTTCAGTACCCTGGGTCCTTGGTCTAACATACCAGCTGTGTCCTCACCCTGGAATACAGCCAACTGCCCAAGCGAGAGTTTTCACATTAAAACGTCCCTGACTCTCTTGTTAAGTGGCAGATGGTGGATTTCATGCAATGACGTGAGCAAAGGCCCCTCTATTTCCAGCCTGGAGCAGCTAGGCTGTTTTCCTTGCACTCATAAGCTGCAACTCTGGGGTGGGAGTGGGAGGAGTCAGGGATGCTTCTAGGGGGCTGGACCAGGAGGGGGAAGGAAGAACAATGAATTGGCCTTTGTCCTAGGTTCCTAGGCAAGGAAAGGGGAAGCAGGGCAGCCTGGGGTTAGGAGTAAGGGACAAGACCTGCCATCCACCACCTGAAAATCTAGTGCTTTAATAAGCTAAGGCTGATATTAGGACCTGGTGTGCTTGAGGGGACCTCAGAGAGATGGGCAGAATGGCCAAGTGGGGGTTATTGATGGAATGTCTCCGCAGGCTCCTATCTGAGAGAGAGTCAAACTGAGTTATGAAATAGAACCAGATTAATGAAAATGCGTCCAGAACAGCCCCATTCCATCTGCCTTGATTTCCACCCAGCACTTGGCACCTTCTGACCCAAATATGTTGACGGCGGCATCTAATGTCCTACACCCAGCTCTCCCACCTCCAGTGACAGAAAAAAAGATTTATCATATAATAACCTTCAGGAATTGGCCCCACTTCTGGACCACTCTCTAGGTCCCCAAGGGAATTCTAAGCAGGGCAGGTTGCAGGGGATGATATCAGGGGTTTGGAATCTTCTACCAGGGCCTTCCTAAGAAATGCGACCAACCGAGGCCTCGATTTTTACTCTCTCCCCTTCCTTCTTTCCTTCCTTCCTTCCTTCCTTCCTTTTCATTTTCCCAACAGGCCTATTTTCCTGCCAGGTCTTGTCCCATCCCCCCCAGAGGGGTGTACAAAGCTCTGCTCTCTGTCTGACTTCTCCCAGCTCCCCACTCTATTCTCGCCTCTGCTCTCATGAAGGAGGCAAAATCATCTTTGTGAAGCTTTGCCTTCAAACTATACATTGATTTAAAAACAAAACAAAACAAAACACCAGTTTCCTTCTTAGAAGCTTCATATTGAGCGTGGAAGATAACAGTGCTTATGAAAAAAGGAAAAAAAGAAAAAAAATCACCCATCATTCGAACATAAATTCTCCTAGTCTTGCCCCCCCCACTTCCTGTTTATTATGTATATTTTAATCGAGAGCAGGCTGTGTTTATTATTCCCTTTCCTGGGCGTGGGGGAGTCTAGGAGGCTCACTTCGGGCTAAATAGTTAAACACATAAGAGACCCGCTATCATCATGCTTAGTTGTGGCTGAGTTCTGGAGTCTGGCTGAGTTTAAGTTTGCAGCCCAGAGGCCTGAACAGTGGCTGTAGGTGTTTCTGTGTTTAGAATATGTCACTAAGCTTTTATAGATAATTTTGTTTTCTCTTTCTGGCTGCACGGTGCAGTTTCTGCATTCAGCGATTCCCCACTTTCATCTTTCCTTCCCAGTCAGTGTCATCCTGGGTACACACACAGCCAACCCTTAGGATAGGGTAACATCCTCAAAGGATAATGCCTAGAGAGAGAAGCCCAGGATTTTCTGGTAGGAAGAGAAGTGCTTATTTGTCCCACTGACTGGAGAGAGGGGAATCATAACTATTGTGTGCCGACGATGTTCCCCTTCCTTTGATTGCTAAACTGGGGCCTCAATACAAGCAGGACACCGTGGACCTGTTCAGGAAACCACAGTTTCCAAGCGAAGTTCTAGTGGACTGATTTCAGGGGACTCCAGGCAGGTACTGCATTTGTTTGACAGGGACCACCGCGGCTGAGAGTCCCTAGAAACCCTAGCCGGCTGGGTGCCGCTCTTGCTTAGAGGCTCTTTGCACCCAGCCAGGACCTCTCGGTATGTGAGGCAGGCTGATCTTGCCACCTGCGTGTGGGGTTTTCAGGACACCTTCACAGTTGCCTCCTTTGTCCCCCAGGGTGTGTCCTTTGCCCACCTGGTAGGTGAGGAGAGCTGTCTCTCCTACCATCCCAGCTTGGGCCGAGGGGCACGGTTTGAACTGAATCCTCCATTGCTTGCTCCCACTGGTAGAATAATAGGCTTCTCCCAGGATTGCAGGGGGGTGGGTGGGGGAAGGGGGAAATGGAAATGAGGGGGTAGGGGAGTGAGGGGGTGGGCAGGGACCATACTCTAAGTGGGGGAAATCCTCTCCTGGTGATGGTGGGGGCAGGAAGGGGAGCTCACACAGGTGACAGCTGCATCCTTTTAGTTTTCCCGTGAGGCTCCTTCCTCTCCTTGGCTCTGTGATGAGGGTTGCAGTACCCACCAACTTGTTCTGGGCACAGCACACCCCCACAATAAGGGGCAGGGGTGTGTGTGTGTGTGTGTGTGTGTGTGTGTGTGTGTGTGTGTGTGTGTGTGTAGAGCCCAGGATCCTGAGTCCCTCAGCAGCCAGCCACCTCTGCATTCCCTATGAGCGGACCTGAGGTGATTCCTATCCCAGTGGCTTACACTTCTTACCCGGCTGCCCTAAGCAAGTTGCTTTGTCATTTTTGCAAAAACACCTTCCAACCTCCCCACCCTGTTTCCTAGGCTGTTTCATAAATGGCATTGAGTCAGACCTGAGTCACAGGAGAATGTGGGGCCCGGCTCTCTCCTGAGGTTCTGCCCCAGCTGTGGCCAGCTTTCCACCTACAGCCCTGCAGCTGGCTGGGCTCACCGGTTCCCTCCAGGCTACCTAGCCCTAATCGATGGGCCACCTTTCCACCTCCTAGGGCCAGCTTTGCCCTGGTCTGCCTTACCTGCCATCCCTGATGCTGTAAAGGCAGTGTCTAAGTCCTGTGGTCCGCAGTCTGTTCCCCTGTCCCTTGTCCTCCAGGCAGGACAAGCCATCTGGCTCTCGCCTTCCTAAAGAGAAGACAGGTGTTGGGGTCAGAGCTGGAGAGGACGGACAGTATTGCCTGGTAGTTCACCAGTGTGCACGGCCCTCGGGGACTTGGGCCAGCCACTTCCTCCTCTCACTACCTTTCCTTCACCCCTTCCACCCTTTCCCAGCTCTGTGTTAGAAGGTGCCACACGACTCTATTTTTAGTCCCACCAAGCTGCCTGCTAGGAGCGGCCTCCATCTGCGGCACTCAGAGCCCTTCACAAATGCTAATGAATGGGAGTGCTTCCTCTGAGTGAGGGAGCGGAGTGAGTGCTTCACCCTCCCCCGACTGTGTTCTAGTAGGGGAAACTGAGGCATGGGATTAGGGTTTAGAGACGAGATCCAGCTACCCACATCGAAAACCTCAAGCTTCCCACCCACGTTGGTGGTTCCGCTTTCTGACTTTAGGTCCCAAGTTAAGTTCAGGGTTCAGGCACTAGCTATCCTTAAAGACCAACCACATTCCCAGGACAGGTGAGCCCATCCAGTCTGTACTGGGACAGGATTGAGGGGGAGGTAGGGGGTGGGGGGAGGGGGGAGGACAGGGGGTGGGGAGTGGGGAGCAGTGTTGTTTATGGGCCATTGGGCTTCCTGGAAGAAATGGCACCTGACTGCAGACTGGTTGAGAGCTAGAGTTAAGTGAAGGGCGGTGGGCATGAGGTCAGCCATTACACAGACCCACAGGGCAAAGAAAGACACTTTGGGGTTGCTGCTAATAAAAGTGTGCTGTGTGAGGAGATGAGGGTGGGGGCAAGAACTTCAGCCAGGGTGGGCTGGCATGGGCTAACCAAAGTGGGTCTGGTAGTCAAGGCTGGAAGGAGGGGTGAAGTTGGTAGGTTAGGGGGGTTCTTGCAGTAATGTAGGCAGATGACGATAAATGTCTAGACCAGGTGTCTTGGAGAGAAGCCCTGGAGAAGACAAAAGTGTTCTGAGAAACATCTGACAGTCACTTAGCTGGAGCTTGCCAGTGGCAAGCCTCCTTTCCACTATCAGAGAGACATTTCCTCAGGACCTCAGTCAGGCCTCCTCACAAAGGTAGAAGAAATTGCCCCCCCACCCCACCCCCCTCGAGCTGGATGCTGGGAGTTCCAGGGAGGTAGGCGCCCCGCCTTCTGACTCTGCCATGGCAACCAGAGGCAAGGCATATCTTGTGAGTTTCTGAATGCTTGTTGAATGAACGGTGGGTTGATCAGATGAGCATAAACAAAGGAAGAGGAAACCCTCCTGGCCCCGGGAGTGAGGGGTGCAGGATTGCGAAGTGCTGATCGCTGCACATGACAAGCTTGGAAAAGGGAGCTAGCAGGGTGCCCTGTTCAGCCTTCTCAGCTTTTCTGTGGATCTGGAAACACATCTGCAGGGAACCTCCTCACTAGTCTCAGGGCCCTTACTTGCAAAGCCCAAAGTCAGAGCCATCTTTCGGGTACTGGGTACAGATTCCAATTGGAGAAGACTGTACAGACGACAGACTTGGGTGTCAGCCCTTCAGGATGCCCAGAGGGAATGACACAGGACATATGGCACCTCCGTTCAGCAGTACCATTTCAGGGTGTCAGGGATGCTGGGTGGTGGGTGTCCTTCTTCCCTTTTCCCTTCACAGCATCAGCATCGTGCCTGGAGATTTCAGGCTTTTTTTCCCCCCTCTGTGGATAGTGTCCTGTGGTCATCTGCCCAGGGTCAAATACTGTGGGAATTCTTAGGCAGTATCTACCTCCTCCTTATAAGGTTCAGATGACAACCCAAAATTCAGTTCTACCAAAGTTCACTCTGGGGAACCAGTGAGTTCATTGGGCTTATGTACAAAGAAAGTATGGGTGAGGACTTGCAGGAGCATGGTTCACTCTAAAGCAGACACACTGCACATCCACCCAGCGTGGATGATGGCTCCTGTATTGTCACATAGCTAGAGCCCTCTTCCATTAGCTTTCCCCAGCCTAACTAGTGTAGTGCCTCCAAGACCAGAGCCACATGTAATCAGGGAAAAATTGCATACAAATGGCAGGGAAGACTGGCTGGCAGATAAGGGTCCCTTACCAACCCAACCGCCTTTTATTTGGGAATGACAACAGCCCGTCAGCATGCTCCCGGTGGCCTCTTACAGGCAGGCTCAGCTGATCTGATGGAGACTTGGAAGTTTTGCTTGGAGCTTCTGCAGCAGCAGGGAAAGATGAGGCCAGGCAGGGTTCTGAACCAGGCACAAATTCTGGTTTCCTCACCCCTATTGGCTGTGTGACCTTAGGGAAGTTAGGAGACTTAGCCACCTTAGGAAACCTTGATTTTCCCATCTGTATAATGGGCACATACTAGAGTCCTTAGGGAACTTAAGGTGGCTGATGCCGGTTTCAGCACCTGGCCCACAGTAGGCCTTGAATGGATGTTAACTTGGCCGTGCTGTCTATAAGCAATGGCACAAAGAAACCAATGAACTACATCGCGCTCCATGGTCAGAAAGGAAGATTTATCGGGGATCAAACTGCCAAGGCCATCTAGGGGAGGGGCAGGAGAGAGAAAGGGGTAAAACAGTCAGCAGGGGAGGGATCTGAGCTGATACTGGCCATGGGGTTGACCTGCCCTTGCCCAAGGTAGCTGACCTTTGGGGAAAGGTTAAGGGGGGGCTGCGGTTCCTGGAGGATTAATGTACACAGCAACCGCTTTAAGAGATCTGCTTTTCTAGTGCACAGAAATCTTTAGGCCTGTTTGCATAACAACAATTCTTCCGCTTACCCTGCCGAATTCCTCTGTTTAGTGTAATATCACCAGCACCGCCATTTTGGGGGAAGGAGCAGATGGGAGAGCTGTGTGTGTGTGTGTGTGTGTGTGTGTGTGTGTGTGTGTGTCTGTGTGTGTCTGTGTGTGTTGAATTTGACTCTTTCAGAGTTATCATCTGTGTGAGGCTGACCAGAGACTTACAAAAGTAACCATTGTCCTGTGCTCCCCTACCCTCTGGGGACAAGAGCAAACACTTTGTTTAGGAAAGCTACACTTGCTTTTTGTTGTTGAGACAGTCTTACAATGTAGCCCAGGCTAACCTAGAACGACTGTGCTGGCCTCAGGCTCCCAGAAATCCTCCTGTCTCAGCTTTCCAAATGCTGGAATTAGAAGAGGAAGCCACCATACCTTGTTGGAAAGCCATTTTTTAAAAAGAGATTTTTCTTTAATCATGCGTTATGTGTGTGTATGCACGCACACATGCGTGCCAGCAGAGGCAAGAGGTGTCAGACACCTCCAGAGCTGGAGGTTACAGGCAGGTGTGAGTTCCCAGTGTGTCCTCTGGAAGACGATGATGTGCTATTCGCTGCTGAGCTGTCTGTCCAGCCCTGGAGCTTTTGGAGAGGGATGAAATCCTCCTGTAAAGAACTGACAGGCTTCTGGTCCAAACCACCTGTCTGGTACCCGGAGACCAACTCCCCTGGGTGGACCAGTGGGAGACAGAGATGGAACCCAGGCCCCTACTCTTGTCACTTTCTGAGTAACACTGCTCAGAAGGCTCAGGCTATGTCCCTACTGGACATGGTTGGTCCACCTCTACCCTTTCTGGTCATTTCTTTGTCCTCCCCTCATTTGTGTTAGGTAGCCTTCAACCGCTGGGGGGAAAAAAACCACTCGACACAATGCACTTATAAAGATTAAAGTGATTTTAGCTTCTTATTCCTGAGGTTTTTGTCTAACGGCACAGGGACCCATAGCTGTGGGTCTCTGGTGAACCTGCTGATGGCAGGTGGGGAACACTGCACCACCTGGAAGGCAAATGACAAAAAGCAAGGGTGGGATACAGCTTCGAAGGCATGTTCCCACTACCTAAGAACCTCTTGGTAGGCCACACCCCTATAGGTTTCCCCCACCTCCCAGTCAGCAGTGCCACCCTGGAGCCCAAGCCTTCGAAGCACAGGACCTAGAGGAGTACCACCTACAGCACTGCAGTCAAACACCAACCTGCTCCTTAACCTTCACCTCTGGCCTGCGTATCATCTGAGAGTAAATCAGGCAAGCAGAACCCGGAGGACACACAGAAAGCCCTGGCTTTTATGGTCCTGGTGCTGCCAAGCCCCCAGTTTATGGAGTAAGCTGTGAGGAAGAGCGGGCTAGCAGCTCACTGGCAGGACCAGACCAACCTCAGTCGATAGGCGGTTCTTCCTCCAGGAAATTCCCCAATTGGTCATTAGATATTAATCACAGCCACAGAGTAAACACCTTCACAGCCGTGGTGCAAGCATTAGTGTTTGCCATTTATTTTCAACAGCGAGAGTGAAAGTTCATTTAGAATACATAACTCTGGTTTTATTGGCCACTCGCCACACCGGCAGCATCACACTGAGGAGCTGGTGGGACGTGTACCTTCCTCTCTCCATCAGCCAAGATGGGCCTGAGTGGGGTTCCATAGGCTGACCACACTGACACATAAAGCTGGCCACCACTGTGCCCTCCTACTGCTCGGTGCCGTGCTGAATCCAAAAACCTCTTTTTGCAGCTTTTTAAGTGATGGTCCATGGGTTATGGATAAAAGCCCAGGGCTGTCAAGATGGCCTGAAAGATAAAAGTGACATGCCCTAACAGTTTGAGTTTCACCTCCAGGATTCATACAGTACCAAAAAAACAAACAGACAAGCAAATGAAAAACAAAAACAAAGAAACAAACAAACACTCTAATTCTGATTTCCACCCATGTTTCTCTCTTTCTCAATCTCTCTCAATCTCTCTCTCTCTCTCTCTCTCTCTGTCCCTCTGTCTCTGTCTGTCTCTCTGTCTTTCTGTCTGTCTGTCTGTGTCTCTGTCTCTCTCTCTCTCTCACACACAAATAAATAAATACATAAGTAAATAAATGTAATAATTTTTAAAAGTCATAAAGTTTGCCTGCCTGGATATTCATTCCATCTCTACAATTTCCACTGGAGATGTGGACTCGGGTGTGTTTAGCCTTCATTCCTCGGCTTCACCACCTGCGAGACAGGCATGTGTTCTATCTGTGACCAACACCCATCTTTTGAGCCATTAGGAGGACTCAGTGGGTTTATTGAAAGCACTGAGAGAGCCTGCCCTGTGGAAGAGCGTGGTTCATCTCAGCAATTCGTGCAACCTCTTCTAGGACCTCCAGCTCTCCTTATGCACACGGTGACATTAGTGGCTGTAAGGAGCCACTCTTGTAAGGTGTCCCCTCCCCTCCAGCATGGGCAAAGGAACCCAAGCTTATGTCCTGGACCTGTGTCAGGATCATCTCTGGCAATGAGTGGGCACTGACTTCCCACACATCCTGCCAACTGGTAGCCGGCTAAGAAGGCAGGAAGCCCTGCATTCCCAGGAGTGCGATCCTTTTTCCAGTTAAGCAATGTTTATTTGTGTCTGCTGGGTGCAACACATTGTGCTGGTCCGGGATCTTGATGGAAGATGTGGCTAAGGTCCTATGCTGCTTACAGGCTATCTTAGTTAAGGTTCTATCGCTGTGAAGAGACACCACGACCACGGCAACTCTTATAAAGGGAAACGTTTAACTGGGGCTGCCTTACCGTTCACAAGTTTAGTCCATCATCATCAGGCCAGGAAGCATGGGTGCTGGAGAAGTAGCTGAGAGTTCTACATCTGGATCTGTAGGTGAAGGGAGTGAGATGCTTGAGCATCTGAGACCTCAAAGCCTCCCCCCCCCCCCAGTGACATACTTTCTCCATCAAGGCCACACCTCCTAATAGTACCACTCCCCCATGTGCCCAAGGGGGGCCATTTTCATTCAAACCACCACACGGGTACTACAGGTAATATGGAAAGGACCAAGTAGATGTCACAGCCACAGGTGTGTTGTCACCATGGGCAGCCAGGCTATAGTGGAGAGTCCCTCAAAGTGTTCTTAGGATGCTGGGCTCAGACAGATCGTGAGGGAGAGGCTGGCTTTTCAGTGTTGTGGCCCACGGCCATACAACACAAAACAGGGCCTCCAAAGACCTTTGCGAGTGACCTACTGTGACTAGGAACCTTGACAACAGCTTCACAGGGAGCCAGGGTCTTTAAGCTCTGAAGATATTCTCAGACAGGGAGAGGTCAAAGAGACACCCGAGAGGTGTGACTTCTCCACACAGGGAAGGTTACTCAGCCTTGAAAGGGATGAGCTTTCTGATCCGTGCTATCACACCTGAACCTTGAGGACATGACTGAGGTAGGCTCACCACAAAAAACCCAAAAGTGTCCCATTCTACTTGTATGATGTTCTTAAAATAGTCAAATTCCTAGAGAGAAAGCCCTGGTTGCCAGGGATTGAGAAGGAGGGGAGAATGGGATTTTTTTTTTTAAATGAGTGCAGTTTTTACAGAATGAAGAATTCTGGAGATTGATTATGTATTGGTGTGAATATACTTAGAGTAGGAAATTGTACACTTTGCTACATATACACATGTATATATATGATATATACTTACATTATATATACAAGTATGCACATATACCACACATACACACACATGCTGTTTTGGCTAGTTTTATATCAATTTGACACAAGAAACAGTTACCTGAATGGAGAGAACTTCAGTTGAGAAAATGTTTCCATAAGATCAGGCTGTAGGGCATTTTCTTAATTAGACATTAATGGGAGAGAGCTCAACCCATTGTGGGAGGTGCCATCCCTACACTGGTGGTCCTGAGTCCTATAAGAGAGCAAGCTGAGCAAGCCAGTACGCAGCACCCCTCCATGTACGCAGCACCCCTCCATGGCCTCTGCATCGGCACCTGCTTCTAGGTTCCTGCCCTGTTTGAGCTCCTGCTCTGATTTCCTTTGATGATGAGCTAAGATAAAGAAGTGTTAAGTCAAATAAACCCTTTCCTGCCCAAGTTGCTTTTGGTCATGGTGTTTCCCACAGTAACAGAAACCTGAACTAAGACTCACACGTGTTTATAATATGTATTATAAGCATATAGCTGGAGCGACGGGGATGGTGAATAGTGTACTTAAAAATAGTTAAGATGAAGGCTGCAGAGATAGCTGAGTCAACGCTTGTGATGCAAGACTGATGACCCAAGTCCAGTCTTCAGTACACAGGTCACAAGGCATGGTGGGGCACACTTGTGATCCCAGCACTGGGGAGGCAGAGCCAAATCGGTGAGCCAAACCAGAGGCTCCAGGGACAGACCTTGTCTCAGAAACTAAGGGGGAGGGGGGTAGCTCCCAACAAACAGTACTATGGGCGTGTAGCCTCGTATACCCAAACATGCGGACACATCTAAACATGCATAATTAGTTAATCGAAATGGCAAATTGTATGCTACATGTACAGCTTGGCTCTGAAATGTTTCTTACTGGCTCATGTGTTGGAGCATGTGGTCCCCAGTGGGTGGCACTGTTTAGAGAGGTTCTGATACTTTCAGAAGCCAGGGCCTGGCTAGAGGAGGTGAGCCTCCTCTAAGGGACAGGCTTTCTGTAGGTATGGCCCAGACCCGACTTCAATCTAGCTCTCTCTCCATTTCCTGGTCCTCCAAGGTGTGAATAAGCCATGCCGCAGGGTCCTGTAGCCAGAGCCACCCAGCCGCTGGGTCTCCCCTACCATGATGTACGCTATGCACTGAAATCACGAGGCAAAAACAAACTTCCCCTCCAGACATCATTACTGTCAGGAGTTTTGTCACATCAAGAGAAAAGTAAGCTAGAAGCCTATATTGTAGCGTTATCGAAAGTAAAAAATAGAATAAAGGGGTGGGAGGCGGAGTGCACAAGCTTGACAGCGGAAGTAAGGGGATGGCTGATGGGCAGTGTCTGGACTTAAACTACAGAGAGGGGCAAGATGAGAGACGAGGCTACGCAGAGGCAAAATGGGCCTTGAGTGCCACGTCCAAGAGTGTGGAGTTTGAAGTTTTACCTTCTATTTTGTGTGTTGCTGAGGGCTTCCAAGGATCTCTTCAAGCATGGCTGCTGTAGCTGTTGGGAGGATGCTCTGTGAGCAAGCACGTTGTGCGGCCATCTCCATTCTGCCCGTGGCTTTGGTTTGACCTATTTGCTTCCCCTTGAGTGTTCTAGCTCTAGTGACTGATGAGAGTCGCCTGATTCGCCTGGGTTTTTTTTTTTTCTTTTCCTCCCAACCGGACATTTCCAAGTCACCTCAGTGCTGTGAGCTCAACCCAAAGGCTGTGCCTGGATCTGTGTCAGTTCCCCCTGGCTTCTCTTCTTCGGCTTTCTGTAGGTGGGAGCTCCCAGGGATGTCTGATGGCCATCCGATGAGGCTCCGTCGCGTGTGGGTACCACCCGGTCTTGGTTCGCAAAGGTCCGGCCTTAGCTTAGCCTATCGGCAGCGAGAAAGATTTGCTTTTAGGACATTGATGAATTCAATTGTATCTTATTATCCTTAGTGTTTGGGTGTACTGGGCATACCCGTGGAAGGTTGAATCTAGATAAAACCGGGAGCCAGATGGCCACAAAGCAGGCCTCTCCGTGTAGCTCTATCATGTATTTAGCACAAGAATTTTAGGCTTCTGTTCTCTTCTAAAAGTCTGGGTGTTTTTCTTCTCTGTAATGAGTGTGTCATTCCTCCCTGACTTTCTAGGGATATTGAGATGATGAATGAAGTAGAAACAGGACACATTTTGAACTTGAATAACACGATGAGATAATGTGTATGCTCAACACTGACAGTATTCTGGATGCCCCAGCATGACACAGAAGAAGGGAACCCTGGCCTGGCCCGTGGCTTGGTCAGTAAAGTGTTTGCCTTACAAGCATAAGGACGTGAGTCTAATCCCCAGAACTGCATAAAAGAAAAACAAACAAACAAACTAGGCATAGTGGCTTGTATGTTTATTATCCCAGAACTGAGGAGGCAGAGACTACTGGTTCCCTGGGTCTTAGCCAGCCAGCCTAGCCTACTTGGTGAGCTACAGACCAAGGAAAGACCCTGTCTCAAACAACAAGGTAGGTGGGTGTCTTAGGGTTTCTGTTGCTGTGATGAAACACCATGATCAAAAGAAACTTGGGCAGGAGAGAGGTACACCTCCACGTCACTCTTCATCGTTGAAGGAAGTCAGGGAAGGAACTCTAGCAGGGCAGGAACCTGGGAGGCAGGGCTGCTGCAGAGGCCACAGAGGGGTGCTGCTTACTGGCTTGTTCCTCGTGGCCTACTCAGCCTGCTTTCTTACAGAGCCCAGGACCACCAGTGCAGCCCAGGGTGGCCCCACCCACAAAGGGCTCTCCTTCCTACATCAATCACTGATTAAGAAAATGCCTTATGGCTAGAGCTTATGAAACGTTTTCTCAATTGAGGTTCCCTCCTCTCAGATAACTCGAGCTTATGTCAGGTTATCATAAAAGCAGCCAGCACAGTGGACACGGCCTGAGGAGCAACACCTACGCCTGCCATCCTGCCTTTGGACATGGACACATACATACACACGCAACCCACACACATGCCCAGGCATGCACACACACACACACAGAGAGAGAGAGAGAGAGAGAGAGAGAGAGAGAGAGAGAGAGAGAGAGAAAGAAAGAGAGAGAGAGAAAGAGAGAGAGAGAGAGAGAGAGAGAGAGAGAGAGAGAGAGAGAGAGAGAGAACTCTCCCTTCCCATGGTCCTTTATTTGCCTCTCCTGTCCTTTTGAGATAAGGTCTTATTATGTAGACCAGGCTGGTTTTAAACTCACAGAGATTCACCTGTCTCCTGCGCCCCAGGTGTTGGGATTAGGGTTCCCACCCTTTATCTGCTGGAGAGATTCTTGAGTTGAGATGGATGATAAACAGTCACTGAAGTGGTCATTCATTAAGGACAGTCAGATCCTTTCTTCTCTTCAGCAACACTAACTCAAGACAACTGAATTCCTATGACATCTTTATAGTTTTGCAGCCTGACAGCCAACAACAACAGTAACAACAACATGAAACACACGGCTCTCGCCTATTCCAACATCTGAGTCTGCAGATACAACTCCAGTTTCCTACCCTTCTCTCCGGGGGTGGAGAAAGGACCCTGTCCCTAGTCACAGTAGTGGAAAGGACAAAATGCCTTCAAGGCCCCTCAAAGAATTCTACCATATGATCCCCATGCTGTACAGAAGGTAGAAGAAATGGTTGGCATGACAACAGTTTGCTCCATTCGTGGTTCATTAAAAATAGCCTACTATCCTCTGCACTGTGAGACATCTGTAAGTCACTCCATGGCTACCTCCCATGTCAGGTAGTTCTCACCGGAAATTCTTTGCTTGCATCCTGTCCGTCATTTCCTGCTCATCTCTTTGGCTCCCAGATGCCTGGCTCCATAAATTGTCTTAAAAATATACCAAGCGGGACAGACCAGCGGAGACATAAATCAGGACTACATTAGCATTTGATGCTATTTTCTGGCTCTTCAGTTTACTGACTGTCTTGGTCACCGATCTATCGCTTGAAGGGACACCATGACAACAGCAACTCGCATAAAAAAAAGCATTTAAGTGGGGCTGGCTTCCAGTTCAGAGGGTTAGTCCAGTATCATCATGGTGGGAAGCATGGCGTTCCGCAGGCAGACATGGCGCTGGAGGAGCTATGAATTCCACGCGTGGACCAGCAGGCAGCAGGCAGAGAGAGACAAGGGGCGTGACTTGTGCTTCTGAAACCTCAAAGCCCAGCCCCCAGTGACACACCCACTCGAAGACCACACCTCCTAATAGTGCCACTCCCTGAGCCTATGTGGGCCATTCTTATTCAAACCACCACACTCCCCTGCCTCCACCTCCCACACAGTCTGAGCTCCGCATGCAGTAAAGCCAGCTCCATGAGGTGCCACAACTTGAGGTTGCCCTATGACTTCAGGACAAAGACTCTTTGTATCCACACTGGGTTCAAGGATCCTGTCAACCAGCTTAACGCCGGCCTGCTCTTCTGGCTCTCAACTCTGGCTTTCAATCCTGCTTACTCCTCAGAAGCCGAAATAAAATTGAGCATCTACCCCTGAACTTCTGATGACTCTTCAACAACAACCCGGCTTTGGAAGCTGCGGGTACAGCTTAGTCAGCAGAGAGCTTGCCTGACATGCACAAAGCTCCTCAGGTTCACTCCCAGCGCTGCATAAACCCAGGCAATGTAATCTTGTCACTTGGGTGCTTAGAGGCTACAGGATTATAAGTTTACAGTCTTCTTCAACCACAGAGTGAGTTATAGGCCAGCCTGGGTTGTATGAGATCCCATGTCAAGAGAGAGAGAGAGAGAGAGAGAGAGAGAGAGAGAGAGAGAGAGAGAGAGAGAGAGAGAGAGAAAGAGAGAGAGAGAGAGGAAAAGAGAGAGAGGGGAAAGGGGGAAAGAACTTGGCTCTGGCCATGATGTTCCAGTAAAGTATAACTGGAAGCAAGAGGCAGGGACAGCCTTTGGTTGCCATGCGAGACCCATGTTGGATGGAGACTTTCTCTTCAAATTGTGCACTGTTTCTGAATTGTTTAACGCATTAAACCAAAGTGTGTGTGTGTGTGTGTGTGTGTGTGTGTGTGTGTGTGTGTGTGTATGTGTGTGTGTGTGTTAGGGGAGCCTAAATGTTGACTATATAAAAATTTGGGCTAACCAGACATTTTTAAAAATTTATTTTTATGTGTATGGGTGTCTTGCCTGCATGAATGTCTGCGCACCACGTGCATGCCTGGTGCCCACAAATGCCCCAAGAGGGAGGCAGATACCCTGAGACTAGAATTACAGGCTGTTGTGACCCACCACAAGCTGCGGAGAATTGAGCCTCAGTCCTCTGGAAGAGCAGTAACCACTGAGCCATCTATCCAGATTCTAACTGGACATTTTATGTTTGTTCCATTTTTCAAGACAGAGTTTCTGTGTGTAGCTCTGGCCATCCTGAGACTTACTCTGTGCACCAAGCTGCTCTTGAACTCAGACAGAGATCCTATGTCTCTCCCTCTCAAGTGTTGGCATCAAAGGCATGTGCCACCAGGCCTGGCCTAGCTGGACGTTTTTAAGAATAAAAGAAAGAAAATTAAGTGCCCCCCTGCTTCCATACCAATGACTACCTGTAACACGTGGGTACATATTGCTCCACAAACTGTGTTTTAGTTTACATACAGCTTTCACTTTCCCACATCATAGTTTATCAACTCACGGTATCAAACACTCACCTGTCATTTTTAATGACAGTATTCTGACTAGTATTCCGTGTGTGAGAACAGCACATTGTTTAACCAGCGCCCCTTCTTTGGACACTGAATTACTTCCATGGAATTTCCTTCCCCTTCACTTCAAAGACAACCGGATAAAAGGATATTGCATCTTTTCAGTTTTTTTTTTTTAATTCATTGCTAAATTTGACTTTGAGGATTTAAACCCGTTTCTTTACACCTCACCAATACTATTTTATTTATTAAAAGAATTATTAATGTGATAGGTGAAAATAGTGTCTTTCTCACTGATTGTGTAATAGGCTAGCTTACTTTCTGTGCTTTGGGTCATCTGTATTTGGTTTCTGGTTTTTCCTAGTGTTGTTCGTATTAACACCGACTCTCTAAAAACTGACTGCAGCTTTTAGCTCGTGTCATATGTGTTACAAATGTCTCCTTAATCTTTTGCTCAATTTGACTCTTGTAGTATTTTTTAATGTAGAGAAGTTACATACATTCCTATATAGTCTACTGCACCAATCTTTTCCCTTTAGCATTTTCTTTTTTAAAACGAACTTTTTAGATTTGTTTATTTCACATGTGTGAGTGTCTGCGGCATGCGTCTATGTGCACCTTGTACATGCCTGGTGTCAGTGGAGGCCACAGGAGGATATCAGATCCTCTGAAACTGGAGTTACGAATGGCTGTGAGCCTCCCTTGTGGGCTCTCTCTTAACCACTGAGCCTCCCCAGGTCCTCCTTTTATGACCTCTATTTTGATATCATTATTGGGAAGGCCTTTCTCATTGAGGGTATCCTGAACATCCCAGGCTGTTTATCTTCAGAATTCTGTGCCTCAGTATATTATTCACTGTTTTGTTCCTGTGAAGAGACACCATGACCAACGCAACTCTTATGAAAGACAGCATGTAACGGGGAGCTCTCTTACCGGTTCAGAGATTAAGCCCATTGTTATCATCATGGTGGGGAGCGCGCGGCACACAGTAGGCACTACAGCAGTGCCTGAGAGCTGCAACCTGGTCTGTAGACACAGAGAGAGCCTAGCTCTGGCATGAGCTTTTGACATTTCAAAGCTCACCCCAATGACATACTTCTTCCAATAAAGCCACGCCTACTCTAAGAAGGCCACACCCCTAATCTTTCTCAAATAGTGCTACTCCCTGATGACTAACATTCATATATGGCCTATGAGGGCCATTCTTATTAAAAATACCAGACTCATAGAAGCCATGCTCCAGAAGACCTGTCAGGTAAAAATATGAGAATGTGAAAATGTAGGTCATGACACAGACCCTAAAGATGCCCTAATCAACCCACGCTCTGCTTGAACACTTACATCCGTGGGTTCTATCTGAGAGACTTTGCAAACATTTTTCTGAGTTCAGAATGAAGTTAATATTATCCCGAGTACCTCTCTCCTAGGAGTTCTCAGGGTCATCAAACAGCGTGGTGGCCTGTTCACTGACGTGCATTTCTGCAGGACACAGGTCACCCCAGGCAATTACATGTCAGAGATCTGTGGTTGGTCCATGGTCAAAGAAATATTAGCACCAGTCACTTGAAGGGTCAGAAAATGCCTTTCCTTCCTTCCTTTCTCTCTCTCTCTCTCTTTCTCTCTCTCTCTCTGTGTGTGTGTGTGTGTAAAAGAATGTACACCTGCCTACATACAAACACACACACACACACACACACACACACACACACACACACATCTAACTTAGCTATTATGCTAGTTATTTCCAAAGAGAAGAAACTACCTCTGCAATTTGAAAAGGTAGGGGGAGCAAATAAAACCTAAGGTAGAACTAGAAAAAGAAGTGAGCATGTGCAGAGTAATTTTTCTCCTGCAGCTTTATTAAAGAATTAGATGACATAATTGCACGTTATAATGTCTTTACACATATTTATGGTAATTACGTCAATGCACATTTGATGCTCCGTAATTACAGTAAATACACAACAAGCCTGACAAACACACTTGATCAAGAATTCAGATTCCCTAAATGAAGATGAGGCAAGACAAGGTTAACCCGTCAGCTTCCTGACAGCCCAGACCCTGGGTACCACCCCTGCCTTTCCTAGGCTGTCTGGGGATGGGACATGTGATATGTCCTCTTGGCCTTATGGAGTCTGGGTCCGAAAGTTGGGAGTTGCTGTTGTGTTTTAAATTTTTTTGTAAGTACCTCACTTTTGAGACAGGGTCTTAATGTGTAGCCTGGGCTGACCTTGAATTCACTGTCCTTCTGCCTCAGGCTTCTGAGTCCTGGTATTATAGACAACTACCATTCTTGCTACGTGTCTCTCAAAAACCATGCCAGGAATGGTGGAGCCTACCTGTAGTCCCAGGCATCAGGAGGTTGAGGCAGGAAAATAGTGAATTTGAGACTAGCCTGGGCTACGTACCGAGACACCCTATCTTAATAAGCTGGTGTCATTTTATTTTTAAATACAAATGCTTTATTTAACAGTTGCAGGTCATCCCATGGGTTAAGTGGTGGATATCCAGGACCCAGCAGCAGGGCCAGCGCAACCTCCGAGCCCCTCTTTCTGACTCCAATAGGGAGAGCACATCACCCTCTCGAACGGGGCCTTTGACGTTTCGGATGATAGAGCGGCTGGTGTCATCCATAAATTCCACACGTACCTGCGTGCACTGTCCCTGCGAGCTGGTCCTGCCCAGGATTTGGTTACCCTGGCCAGCTTTATAGGCTGCATTTGCAGCTCTTGTCCATGATGGCGGCGATCTGGCGGAGAGCGCTGGTGTAATTTTTGTCCCAGTGGAGATACATCCTGTGATCATTGTCTGTGAGTCCCAGTCCATCCATCCTAGGGCCAGGAAACAGAAGCACCTAATTATCTTTACCTGGCAAATTCCTGGCTAGAACTACTCATTCACCCAGGCCATACTTTTTTTTTTTTTTTTTTTTTTTTTTTTTAGCCCAAAGAAGGAGCCCTGGGCTGAGTCAAGGTGTTGGCTGCAAATCCCCAAAGGGACAAAACAATGGTTCTCCATACTGGGTTTCCTCCCAGGAGAAAGGAGCTGACTGTGAGTCCGTTGTCAAATTGAGAGTATATAGAATCTGAGGAGGGAAATGCCAATTCTCTCTGCACCTCTTTATCAGTAACTTTACAACCCTTTTTAGAAGGAGATGTGTGCTTTCCCGCCCACCTCTCTGTCCCTCAGCTGATAGGCATTAAATAGTTGTTAAGTTTAAAAGCTTTCAATAAGTGTAAGGACTTGTCAATACACTCTCTCTCCGGCGTGCACACTGACCTCCTTCAGTGTGGAATGGAAACAAGACGGACGGTTCCCCCCTTTGCATTCACTGATTCCATCCCACCTCTGTGACCTGCAGAAACCAATTATCCCCAGAACAGGTAGTCACAAAGGACGGTTCCTCTGGTCCCCACAGACGGGGTGGGGGCAGGGAAAAAATTTACCACCTGGGTTGAGTTTAGTGCAGGAAAGGACTAAACTGAGGGCTGACTAATGACTCATAAAAGTAGCGAACTTATTGACTAATATAATTCTTAGTCATGAATTCACCATATCCCATACGTACCAAAATCAAAGCAATTACGGATTTAAATGAAACCACGGTTTTTTAGTGCAGAAAACACTTCTTTTAGCCCAAGATGGGGCGCAAGGTGAGTGACCTTTTACTCCCCTGTAATGAAAGCACCTTGCAGCCTGAAGGCTTCTGGGTAGTAATTGCTATGGGCTGAGAGAAAGACAGAGAGAGAGAGAGAGAGAGATTGCACTGTGCTAATGATGCTCTGTTTCTTTCTTGAAGCAGAGCTCCCCTGTTCACCAAGGGCCAGGATTGCACAGGGATGCATTGAGGTAGAAGCAAACTCATCAACGCCCGCACCTCAGCTGCTCGCCTTCCCCATCATCACTGTCCTCTCTCTTTTCTCCTTCCCATCTTCTTGCTTCTTTAATTAAGTTAGTTGTTCAGGACCTGGTAAAGTTAGGCCCAGGCCTCATGGATGTATTTAAGCATGTGAGGAAGCGAGAGTAACAGATGCAGCCTTTTCCGCTCTTCCTCTTTTTTTTTTTCTATTCAATGAGGACTTTACATGGCCAGGAAACCATAATTCGTATTTTCTTCACAGTCACAAAAGACTGCTGGAACTGAGTTCCTGTCGGGAAACATTTCTTTCTGGGCTCTTCCTGGTTGGGCCCGGTGGTGTTGTAAACTGCTGCGCATTTACCAGCTACTAGAAAAGATGGGTTCGAGGCACAGTAGGCTGAGCCTTTGTGTGTGTGTGTGTGTGTGTGTGTGTGTGTGTGTGTGTGTGTGTGTGTGTGTGCATAAATTCTGACAATAAATTGAGATGTTTGCATTCGAAAGAGTTAGTGTTGGGAGGGGGCACTCTAGGATTTGTTCCTGTAATCGGAGCAAGACCAAAAAATTTGCTGAAGCAATTTCTAGCCTCAGTACAGCAAGCAGGGGAAAAAAAAAAAAGAAAGAAAGAAAAGAAAGAAAGAAAGGGGGCGGGTAAAGGGAGAAGAAACACGGCTCTTCTCATTTCCAGGGGTTCATGGTTTGGAGGTGGAGGGCAGGAGTTTGAAATTAAATATTCGAGACAGAAATCAGCAAGAGGCCAGCTCTTCAGGAGGGAATGGCCATTAAGCACCAGTGACCGGACTGCCAATAAAGACTGTGGCAACCTGCCTCTAGTTCACCTCTTCCCCACCTGCAAGGGCGCTCGGGAGCTCAATAACTCTCAGGGAAGGCTTGGGCTCTGTTCTCCGCATCTCTGCCTGGTCTTTAGCTGCTGGCCTACCAACCGCAGCCCCTGGGAATTGAAAATTAATTTCGTTCCCTGCCCCACGCACCTGATCCCAGATGGCTGGTGCCTCAGCGGAGCTCTAGGGTCAGATGCGTGAGACCACCAGGTACCTGGAGTAAATGATAGGGGCCTCGGACCAAAAAGACGTCCACCAGTTCAGAAATCACATTTTCCGCTCAACTCGATTTCAGTGTGTCCCTTTGTCTCGCCACAACAAGATTCAATTATCAGGGCAATGGGTGTTCTCTCTTTTATGCATGCCGTTTCCCCCCCCAGCCCCCTCCACCCCTGCCCACTCCACCCCGCCCTCCGCCATCCCCACCCAGGACTTACTCACCTGTGCTCTCCAGTTAAATGTTGAGTGCCGCCTCTCTTATAAGCAAGGAAGAGAGGGGATTTATTTTCCCTCCTTCATTATCAGAAATTGAATAATTTTGATGGTCATTGATATTATGGAAAAGCATCAGAATATCAGTTAGAAGACACTGCTTCTAGCTGTGTGGCCTTGGGTCAGTCAGACACTCAGCCTTTCTGAGGCTCAGTTCCCCACCCGCCGCCTCCCCCAACGCTGACCATACAATAATAAGTTTTATAGCAGGTCTGGGACGATAGCTTAGTCTGTAAAGTGCTTGCCACACAAGCAGGAAGACCTAAGTTAAATCCTCCCAGAACCCCTGTGTGGAGCGGGGGTGGGGGTGAGTGTGAGTGTACAGTATATGCTATAATCCCAGCCCTGAGGAGGCAGAGACAGAGACAGAGACCCTGTGCGTCACTGGCCAACCAGTCTAGCCCTACTTGACCAGCTCCAGGATAATTAGAAACCCTGTTTCAGAACAAGCAGGGTGGATAGTACCAAGCAGTGACATCTGAGTGCATTCTCTGGTGCGTGTGAGACACACACACACACACACACACACACACACACACACTATAATAGATTATCTCTGGATTCATCACCTAGTGGGAAAACCTTGAGGAACCCAGAGCATTGCTTTGACAGAATGCATTCATCCTAAAGGTACAACTTCAAGGGAACTTGAACACACAGTCACAGCAAAGGGCCATTCAGGGCCCCAGGGACAGGCATGTCTGTAAGACACATCAGACATCTAGGCTTCTGGTCCAGGGTGTTGTATGTCCCCTTCCTTCAAATCTCCATAAGGTTCTACATGACAGAACTCTTTCAAGGAGGCTTCTATGCTAGGTGTGCGTGGGAGGAAGGAACTAGAAACTATCCCCAAGATCTATCTGGACATGTTCCCTTAGGGGTTTCCTTCCCAGGTCCTCTCTCTCTCTCTCTCTCTCTCTCTCTCTCTCTCTCTCTCTCTCTCTCTCTCTCTCTCTCTCTCTCTTTCTGTAAGGCTGTCACTAGGAACAGAATCCAAGCGTTGCTGATTCAGTGGTGTTTGCCCAAATGCTGTTTCCTAAGAACTGTTGGATGCCCAAGATGCTCTAGGAGTCTGTTTGCCTTTTCCAACAAAGCCTGTTTTTTTTTTTTTCTGTTTTCTTCTTCTTCTTTCCTGGAAGTGGAATGTGGCATAAAGCCTGCAGAATCTGAACCCAAGGCGATTCCAACTTCCTCCTAACTCAGCAAACACTGCAGCAGCGAGGCTTTCCCCCTACCCTTTCCCGAGGTCCTGAGGCTGTGGCTGTTCGTAGGCCCTGAATGTATGTGACAGACTAATTGGAGCTGCTGGCCAGTGGTTTGGGGCCCCATTCCCTCCTTTGTGTGTGGAGCGGCAGGTTTTGTGTGTTCACGTTGTTATGCACAAGCGCATTGCTTGTGAACACCGGAGGTTGGCATTCAGTATCTTCCTCAGTTACTATCTACCTTATTTTTTGAGACAGCATCTCTCCCGGGGCCAGGAGCTCCCTGCAGGCTAACCTAGTCACCCGGCAAGCCCCAGAGATCCTCCTGGTTCTGAAGTCTGAGCACTGGGCTTACAGGCATGCCCTACCCCGCCTGGCTTCTACATGGGTGCTTGGGCATCCAAACCCAACTCTTCCTGCTTGCAGCTGAGCCATCTCCCCAGGCCCCTGCCCAATTACCCTTGGCTGTCCACTGTCCACTGCCATTGTTTTCAGGCCGCTCCTTCCATACCTGAGAGGCATGATCATTCCCGTTCCATTATTCACTGGTCCAAGTCCTCGAGGTTACTGTCTATCTTTTTGTTTTGTTTCATCTTCAAGTTTATGTAGTTATTCTTTGATGGTTTTTATACATACATGCAATGAATTTTCTTAGTCATTTTTGCCCCCTTGCCCTGGTCTTGGATTGAAACCCTTCCTTCCAGGAAGTCTCTCTTTCATGCCTTTATTTGTGTTGTGACCCACTGGGTTTAGTTATGGTTGCTTGCGTTGGCATGGTTGGGAGGCTATTCACTGGAGTACGGGCAACATTTCAGTTGGGTATGCTACCACCTCCCTCAGAAACTATTAGCTGTCAGTAATCCCTTGGGGAAGGAGAGGGTGGGGCCTCATGAGTAACCCCCCCCCCATTTCGTAATGAAATATTGGCAGGCACAATCTTCTTGAGTCATAGGTTTCTATAGCATCATTATCAGTCTTCAAAGGGTCCAATGGCAATACTTTCTTCACTGGATTCTTGGAGGAAACCAGCAGGTTCACAGAAGTGGAGGAATTGTAGGACACAAGACCCTCTGTGCCACTGTTCCACCTCGGCTGGCAATTTCTTCCCTGCTGTGCACAGATCAAATCCTCAGTCTCTTTAAATTATACTGAAATCATCTCTCCCAACCTCACTTACATACTGGTTGCACTCTAGGGTTAATCGATAGCAGACTGAAACCATTAATGTTAGGGGAATCTAGCTCAGGGGGAGAGCATTCACTCAGCATACACAAGGCCCCTAAGTTCAATCCCCATGACTACAAAAAAACAGACACATAAAACTGTGGGCCCTTGTCTATCTTGGGTTGGCATTAGTAAGAAGCATTAGCTTTTGATATCTTTTCACTTTCTCTCTTCTTCTTCTTCTTCCTATTCTTCTTCCCTCCTTCCCTCCTTCCCTCCTTCCCTTCCTCTCTTCCCCTTTCCCTTTTTGCATAAGAAGTAGATACAGAAAAGCAAGGAGTATAGTAACACCCCAGGCCAAGTAGCACGTTCAAGACAGCATGGCAGGTGACATCCAGGATGTCAGAGAATGTGACAGTAGCTGGGGACGTGAATAGCATAATGCCACACATCAGTGTTGCCGACAGAGCTAGGATAAGTTGGCAGCGGGCATAGAAACACCGTCTGGGTCAGGAGATGCCAAGATGAGCTGGTGTGTTATCATTTGCTCAAGCGACACACAGACGCCATCAAGGCTGCCAACACAAGTAACCACGTCTCAGCTGTCTTCCTGACCTCTTCCTGACCCTGGCTGGTGGCTTCTCATTTCCCTGACCATCTGTGTCCTGCAGCGTCACAAAAGAATTCGATCTTAAGTGTCAGAAACCCCCTGTTGCAGGTAGATGGAACACAGGACCCACAGTCTCAACAGTCACCTCAGTGGTCTTAATTCCGTGCCTCACTTTCTCCATTTGTAAAAGGGAAGGAAATGTTCATGTCTTTTAAAGCAGGAATGAGGAAAAAATTAACATCCCCAGGAGTGTTAAAGCCATCTATTAGAACTTCCAGGACGTTTACTCTTCACTGGATTGTGACCTTACCTGTCTCTCCCTGCTGACACCCTTCTGATCCCAAGCACTAGTCAGGAATGAGGGTGCCTGCCACCTTCTGACCTAGGCCCTGCACTGTCACAGGGAGAGGAAGTGATGGCGGTCACAGCTTACCTTGTCATCTGACCCTGAGGTGAAGTAGTGGACTTTAGTCTTCTACAGTTCCCAAGATGGAAACAATTTTACCCCCTCAGCAGCCTCTCTTTTTTAACCATAGCTCCTTGTCCCTTGATGACAGCATTTCCTCTCCTTGCCCCGCCCCCAAACACAGTGGAGGCTGGGACACCTTTCCTTCCTTCCTGATTTCCACAGCCACTGCCAAAATGCAGCATCTTCACCTTGGGACCCATCTCCTCATTTCTACTTCACCCTTCCTCTGGTCATGAGGTAGTCAGTGTAACCATGCTTTTTGGCTACTTTATTGAGTAATTATATCTATCACTATTTTTTACTCCAATACTTTCCAACACCCCCAGCACTAGGTAGGCAAGGAAGAAGGGTAGAAGAGAAAGAGGAAAGGGGGGCATAGCGCTCCTTAGTCTACTTCCTGCTGGTTAGGGGCATTGAATTATCTATGCCTCATTTCCCCTCTATCTTTCTTTCTTGACAACCTAGTGTTAGGGGCTTGGAAGATACTGGAGTGGAGAAGGTTGGTAGATATAAGAACCCAATATAGTAGCTAAAAAAGCATGGGTACAAGTGGCGCCCAACGTGGGGTAAGTCCGCTTCACTAGCAGCTAGCAATCCAGCAATCCAGCAATAGCAGCAGCAGCAGCAGCAGCAATCAGCAGCAGCACGGGGAGCAGCAGCTGCTACAGGCCCTCTTGGGGCTCTTGCATTTATACCTTCTGAAGAGTCCCCAGAATTCTAAATGTAAACTATCTGCAGCTGGCAAAAATTATGCCCCTTCTAGAGCATGAGACAAACTGTAGTTAGGGGCTGTGAACAATCTGAAGCAGCCCCATATCACACACCTGGGATTAAAACAAAAACATATGTTCACATAGCATAACTGGTTTGCTTTTATTTTTTTTAAAGAAACCAAAATTCTCACTACAAGTCAATGTTGTTGTTGTTGTTGTTGTTTTTAACAATAGGGTGGTCCTCAAATTCTCTATGCAGCCCAGTCAGGCCTCATTTTCATGGTACTACTCCAGCCATCTGCTAGGATTATACAGATGTATGGCAGAACATCAGACTAATAATTGACCTATTTCATTTTTCTTTTTTGATGTTTTGACATAGAGCCTTATATAGCCCACGCTATCCTTAAACCCATAAAGTAGGCAAGGCTAGCCTTAAACTCCTGATTCTTCTGTCTACTTCTCCAAAGTACTGAGAATGCAGCATGAGCCATCATATATAGCTCTAACACAGACCCTTACTTATGGCTGCAGGTGTAGTTTGACTCTGCAGGGAAATAGCCAGGAGTCACTGACAGTGGCATCAGACAGCAGATGCAAACACACACACACACACACACACACACATTCATACACATGCACACACATGCACATATTCACATACAAACATACACATTCACACACAAACACACTCACATGTATACACGGACACATACATTCACACATAAACACATTCACACACACATGCACACACCCACACAAACACATTCACACACATGCACACACACAAACACATTCATACACACAATCACACACAAACACATTCATACACACACACATTCACATATACACGTACACACCAACACATTCACACATGCACACATGCACACACAAACACATTCATACACACACACATTCACACACAAACACATTCACGTACACACACACCACACACAAGCCCATGCACACACATATTCACACACACTCACATACAAACACATTCACACACACACACACACACACACACACACACACACACACACACACACACACATTCACACCCCTCTCTGAGCCTCCAGGCCTCTTTCTCCTTTATTTCCTTTAGCTGGTCCCACACACTCATCCTGTTGCCATCTCCCCGTGGCCCTTACCTCACTCTCTTGAGCAGACAGCCCCCACCCCATCTCTAGCCTCCTGGTGCTGGGGGGTGGAGTGGGGGTTCAGGGAAGCTGAGGGATAATGAGTTGAGAACTTCCAGCCTCCCGTCTCTTCCTGGCTGCTGAGTGACACAAATGGAATTCATCTTTAATCATCTGTTAACTCGTTGTCTATTATAGCTCTTTAATAGCACCATAGATATTCTTAATGAAGCATGATTTAAGGTATTTACAGCGCAAGGACCGACAGACATCACTCACAGTGTGCAGGTAATGAGGCGGAAAACGGCTTTTGAATTTCCCCCAGAAGAGAAAGCACACAGAGACAGAAAGAGCTTTAGCACAGGGGCAAAAAGAAAAAAAGAAAGAAAGAAGGGGGAAAAAAAAAGGATTAAAAGCTTTGTGTTGTGCAGTTTGTTTTAAAATGTTTAGGCATTTAAAGTCATTTTAGCTCTTTTGAGGTGTTTGGCTCACAGAGTTCAGGAATTACGGCTCAGAGGGCAGCAGGCTCCAGGTGTGAGTACTGTCACCATATGCCACCCTGGGGACTAGGGAGGGGCTAGTGGGACTGCTGGAGGAGGCATGCGGAACTCAGTTTTCCTTCAGTTCCCTTCACCACTGTCTTTCCTTAGGGTGCCCCCCCCAATGTTAGGGTGTGCATGTATGAGAAGGTAGCCCCAGGCCCCAGTAGACAGAGACAGGGCCTCTTCTTCCTACCCAAGCACACATGCTGTCAGGGGCTGCACTCTGCTCTTACCTCACAAGATCTCCGAGTTTTCTGCTTTGAAGTGAAGACCGACAAATGTGGGAAACTCAGCCTAGCATCCAATAAGGATACCCAAGGTCACCAGTTCACCAGTGACAAAGCTAAGATGGAGCCAAGGCCTCTGTTCACAGGGAATCCTCCTGCCTGCCCAGTCAGACAGGCTATAAAATCCCTCAGAACATTGGGGCCAGCCTCTCCCAAAGTTAAGGTTTAATAAACACAGAGATCTCCAAAGTAAAAGGGACACAATAAAGCAGCGGTTCTCAACTTGTGGGGGGTCAAATGTACTTTTCACAGGGGCTCCCTAAAACCATCAGAAAACACAGATAGTTACATTGTGACTCATAACAGGAGCAAAATTACTGTTATGAAGTAGCAACATGAATAATTTTATGGTCAGGGGTCACGGCAACCTGAGGAACTGTATTAAAGGGTCACAACTTAGGAAGGTTGAGGACCACTGTCCTACCGGATTGAGGGCTGCCTTGTGACAGAAGAGGAACTGCAGTTGCAGTTCCAGTTCCAATTCTAACTCTTGGCCCTAGCGGTCCTTTGAACACAGTCCCTGGCCTTCCCGCGCGTCCTCTCTTGACCTAAGAGGGTGTCCCTGTCCCTGCCACCTTTGCAGTAAAGGAGACACGTAGAAAACTGACGCAAGGGAAGGAAGCAGAAGTGACTGTCATTCCCACCAGCTGAGTGGTGTCACTTTTATCTTGTGGTCCGGCTCACAAAGATCTCTCCCGCATGCCACTTCCGTGGCTTTCCTTGTCTCTGTGTGTCTGCTTGACCTCAACCTGGGGTGAGGACTGATTAGAGTCCCCAGTGACATCTCGTCAAACCTTCCTTCTGCAGCTGTCTGAGATGGTCGTTTTTAGGCCACCACAAACACACAGAGCAGGAGATTCATGCCCAATGGGCCCCGTTTTCCAAGGGAGTCGTGTTGGGGTGTTTGACATTAGTACCATACATTCTTGCCTGGCTCCCACTTCTGCCTTTTCCTTCCTGAGAGGAGAAAGGGCTGTGGGCACAGGGATGGTCATGCAGCATCCGGAAGAGAAAGCAGCGGGTTGGGAGACTCCCATAAGGCTTTTCAGCCCGGGGTGCTGAGCATCCCTTGTGCTGCCACAAGGAATTCCATTGGACGCTCTGCCAGCCAGAACCTCCTCCTCAAGCCGCAGCCCCTCACTCTTAAGGACACCACCTCATTCTGCCACCTTGAAAAAAAGTGGCACAGGGAGGGGAAAGAGCTAGCCTTGGTCACACAGGATCAAAATTCTGACTCCCAGCGTTTCCCAGGTTCCCTGGCCTCGCGCTCCGTACCAATCTGCTTCTGCGTGGCATGTGTTGCCTCCTCCCACGCCTGAGGGAGCCAGACGTCCCGATCCACACATGGAAATGCTCATGCAGGGAGTGACATTCTGAGGACACAGTCAAGAGGAGGGGTCCTCTAGTGCCAAATCAAAGTAGGGTTCCCTTTGGAGAAGGATAGTGAGCCTCGTATGGGAAGATTCTGTCTGACACGCTTACCTCACCTACACTTCTCGTTCTTTGTGGCAGAGTCTTGCTATGCAGTGTTGGTTTGCCTGGAACTGGCTATGTAGCCCAGGCTGGCTTCAAAGTTATGGCAATCTCCTTGCCTCACCCTTCCAGCTGCTGCTATTACAGGTGTATGTAGCCATACCTAGCTAATCTTTCCTTTTTCTTCTCTTTCTCCTTTTCTCCCTCCCTTCCTTCCTTCCTTCCTTTCTAACACTGGCCATCAAACCTATAACTGTGTGTGCTAAACACGCACTCTGCTCCTGCGTCAGCTTCTCCTCTCTTTCCGAAAGTGCTGGGTCCCATCACAGCCTGTGCCAGCTGAGCTGCATCTCAGACAGGCCCAATCTAAGGCAAAAGGGATAAGAAAAGCAGAGATTGGGGTGTGTGGGAGGGCACCTCAGGGCCTGATGGATTTATTTATTTGTTGATTTATGTATCCTCTACCTGCCCAAGCCTTGTGTGAGTCCTAAGGACAATGGAGCAGCCCAGAGAGAAGCTTCGATGTAGTGTGAGGACAGATTCCTTTAAAAAAAAAAAAAAAGCCTGCCAGTAATTTAAAGAGGTGAGATGAGACATGCCGTACAGAGCCCTAGGGCAGAATATATCTGGGTGGATTAAATATGGCACAGTGTAAGTGTCTCAGCCTTGGGTGGTAAGGCTTTTTTTTTCCAGAACAGCCCAAGCAGCTGGGTACAGAGCTCACCATTGGAGGATGCCACCCACCCCGTTTTTATGATCTCCCCGTCCCACCCCACGTCAGTTGCCAGCAATCCATTGGCTGCTCAGTACAAACTCTCAGGAACGCTCTTCCTCAGGCCGGCTGAAATCTCTCTCTCCTTACTCTCCCTGGGAAAGGCTATGTCTTCCCCTTTCTCCCTCTCAGTGAGGACCAGAGAGAGAGAGAGTGGAAGGCTTCTAGGGTTCAGGGGGCCCTTGCAAAGGAAGTCTCTTGTTTTCTGCCATGCTTACCCTGGGATGTTAAGTCATTATAACTCCTCGCCAGAACCGTAGGCCTTTGGCTGGTTATGACCCTGATTTCTGCTGTCTCTTCCCCACCGAGGTTCAAAGTGCTAAGAGCAGGTAAGATAAGACTGGCTCCACACAGGAGTTGCGGCTGCCCCAGGCCAAGTGCCGACAGTAGTCGGATGATCTAGGGACCAAGTCAACAGATGAATGAAGGCAAAGAGGGAGACCAGGGTCATGTCCCAAACATGCTGGCCTCTTCCTGCCCAGAGCCCTAGTAGAGAGCAAATCCCTCTGAGTACCTGGAGTCAATATGTCTCAGCAAAGCTAGACTTCTTAAGAGAATACACTTAAGTGAAGAGGAAAGAAGCCGCATGGGCCCATTTGTTGGGACAGACTTGAAGTTGAACTTGTTAATATTGGGGATTGAACCCAGGGCCTCACATACTCCAGATAAGTGCTCTACCATGGAGCTATATCCCTATCATCATCATCATCATCATCATCATCATCATCATTTTCATTTCAAGACAGTAGCTCACCAAATTGCTCAGCCTGGCCTTAAACTCACTCTCTAGCCAAGCACATCCTCCTGCCTCAGTTTCCCAAGTAACTAAGATGACAGACCTCTGCCGCCAGGTCTAGCCCCTTACCACTGTCAAGCTTGGCAGCCAGAGTTTCCTCAGGGCAAGTCCTCATCGTAATTTATAATAACTTCTTCTCTCTGTGGAGAAATGCCAGCCTGTAGTGGCACAGGTGGCTAGAGAAATCCCAGGTGAGCCCCTCCCCCTCCACCTTGGGTTTTCCTCTGCAGTTGTCTCTAGGGCCGTTAGAGCTGCCGGGTTAATTACTCCCTCGCTTGTTCCCCTCGTATGTTTCCCCTCGCTTTCCAATGGTGTTTTGAGAACACTAGCTTGGAAGATGGAAAAGTCTGCCCCTCACCAAAGCAAGTGGTTCTGGGAGAGAAATGAGAGGAACTCTTATTTATTTTTTTAAATCTCCCCTTTCACGAAGTCATTGTGACCTTTGTCCTAATTTCTTTGCTCATGCTGTGACAAACACCTAACAGAAGCAGCTTGAGACAGGGAAGGCTGATTCCGGCTCCCGGTTTCAAGGGATATAGCTTACCACAGTGCAAGGCTTCATGGGGTTCCTGGCAAAGGGAATATGTGACGAGGACTGCTTACATTTTGTTTGAGACAGGGCCTCACCACATAGCCTTGGCTGACCTGGAACTCTCCACGTAGCCTAGGCTGGCCTTGAAATCACCTGCTCCTACCTCTCATCTTGGCTTGTTGGGATTAAAGGTGTGCCACCAAGGTGCCTCTCAGCAGAGAACAGAGCACTGCCCTGGAAACAGATGAGGGTATAGATTTCAGGGCCCGCCCCTCACCACCTACCTCCAAGAGTGACAGGGCCCGCCCCCTCACCACACACCTCTACCAGTGAGAGGCTGAGTGAGGTCCCAGCTGCTCCACTGCGTCCCCGGAACAGTACCATCAGCTGGGCACCAAGTATCCAACACACAAGCTGGGGTGGGGGTGGGTAGATGGGAGACACAGTTCACACTCAAACTCTAACAGTCCTGAATGCAAGCTTCCCAGAGATTTCAGGAGCGGCCCTTGTCATAAAGCTGTCACTCACTGGTACGTCTTCCTGAGAAACATTCCGTGACCATTCCGTGACCATCCATCCACAGGCAGGTTGTTGCTCCCAAGCCCCTAAAACATCCACTTGACATGGGGTTCATGACACCACCTCCCTTTTTTGCTCTCTCTCTCTCTCTCTCTGTCCCCTTCTTTCTTCTAGACAATTTCATACACAGGTTTGGCCATTCGCTCAGTTCTTGAGCACCATCTCCGTATTCCTAGGGCCAGGTCTCTATTTTATTCCCAGCTATTAGAAATTGTTTTTAGCAAAGCATGCGTGTGACACTTAGATGGAGCAACCCGTTACCTAGGAAACTGTCCCCTCTATACATGCTTTGCTGCCTGGTATCATTTGGATCCAGCTGCCTCGATTGGCCTTTTTCCTTAGCTTTTCTGTGACCTCCCCCCCAACTCTCCCCACCCCACCCCCCCCCCCCCCGTTTTCCCAATTATTACACCAGATGAGTAGCTCCCAACCAGGACCAGCTATATAATTTGTGGGGTTCTCTGTAAAATAGTCCCCCGTTCAAAATCTATTGAGGTTTTCTAGATAACAGACTATTAAAACAAGCCCCGGACCCTTCTAAGTGTGGGGCTATGTGGGTTGCACAGGTTGTATGTGCTTAGGGCTCATCCTGCTTCTGGGGTGGTTGGTCAGAAGGGCTCTGCGCGGCCTTCATTTGTCTCTGTAGGTTGACTGGGATCCTGGGCTGGTGACAGAGGCATATGCTTTCCGTTTCGTCACAGTTGTGTTTAACTCGTGGTTTTGTTTGTTTATTTGTTTGTTTTAAAGGTTTTCTTTAACAGCATCTAAACATGGGGCTTCTGAGTTTATAAGGGCCAGAAACTGCTTCGTATAAGCCTTATTTTCTCTTCTCGGGGGAGTTTCTGCCTCCTTCAGTCTGACAAGAGCATCTGATTGGCACTCTAGGTCCCTATCAGGCCTGGACTGCGGAGTCTGTGAGTGCTGCCTCCGGCTGATGCAACGCAGAGACTTTTTGTAGCTACCATTCTTCTCTGTAATGCTCATTCCTTGGGAACCTCCTCAGAAAGTCACCTCCCAACCCAAAACCTGTCCTCAATGAATCACCCACAGGTTCCCCCCAAAACCTTCTGGAGCAATTTGTGTTTCCAGCCTGTATCATTTCTGGGCTTAGCCAATTAGAGGAACTGCCACCCCCCCAGGATGTAGGTTAGCAGTTCCTTTTATCTGCCAGCTAGCTGCTTTCTCTTTAGTCTTCCCAGCTCCACCTCCCAGGGTTCCAGGGCCAAAACTCTGTTTCTTTTTTTTTTTTTTTTTTTTTTTTTTCCGAGACAGGGTTTCTCTGTGTAGCCTGGACACACTTTGTAGACCAGGCTGGCCTCGAACTCACAGCGATCCGCCTGCCTCTGCCTCCCGAGTGCTGGGATTAAAGGCGTGCGCCACCACGCCCGGCTAAAACTCTGTTTCTTACTTCTTGCTGATATGAGGCACAAGTCACGCCTCAACTTCTGTTGGCAGGGTCTCTCTTCTTTGTGTCCTTCTCATAACAAGGGGGATGGCCTTCTCCTCGGCCCAGCGCCCCAGGTGAGCACAGAGCCCTCACATTCTGGGCAGAGGAACACTGATCTACCTCATGTGTAGTGACTTACCAGCGAATCTCAACCTTCCATTGTCCTTGTAGGATGCAGGAGACCTTGGGCCGCTGTCTCCTGGGAACCATCTGTAGCCATTCTCATACCTTTCTGAGTAGCTTTGCCTGGGGTTGGCCTGGCACTAAGCCACCCAACCTCTCTGACCCCTTGGAGAATCTAGACTTATGCCCATGAAGTGACATTTCCACAGGCCAAGGACTCCACGGCATCTGATTTCCTGGTGACCTGATGTGAGGGTCCTTTCCTTACCATGCATATAAAGGGAGAACTGAACCCAGAGAAACATGCTAGAGATGCACAGAATGAGACTTGCCTGTTGGTCTCTGTCCATAACTAAGCACTTAAAACTCAGCTCGTAAGACTGGCGACCATGTCCCTTCCCATAGACCCCAACAGGTTTAGAAAGCATGGGTGCCCCAGACAGAGAGCCTAGATTCCCCCATCTTGGATTAGCAGAGGGAGGCCCCAGATGTCCAGAGCCATAGGTAGGATGTGACTGGCTTTCTACCTTTGCAGACCATGATGTGCTGATAGGCAAGTTGCACAATCTCCCTGTGAGGCAGCAGTGTTAGCTGTAAAATGGGCACGGCCATGCTGAGCTGCACATTAACAGGCTGTGCAGTTAAACAAGGCAAGGGAAATAGAGTGTTTGGCAAATATCATAAGCAGGTTTGACTCACGATCCCCGTTATTTGTCTAAGCATCTTTTATGAGTGATTGCATCAATTTATAAGGTCAATGTTTGCCCTTCTGTTTTTCTTTTGGAGACAGGGTCTTGCTATGCAGCCCAGGCTGGTCTCCAATTGGAGATCTTTCCCCATCCCCTTCCCAAGTGACTGTGATTATAGGTCCATGCCACCACACCCTGGTTAGATTAGTTTCTATGGAAAAGTTTTTCCTTTGTGTTCAGCTTCTTAGCATTGTGTATCATCTGTTCTATAGCCTACGTGGTCGGTGCCAGGATTCAGCCTACATGCCTACTATGCCCTTTATGTGTGTCAAGAATGATGGGCAAGTACTCAGGTGACACTTAATAACTGAGCCATGCTCTGTTCATCATTGTGTGGCCATCCTAGAGTGCTTTCATACAAATCTAGGTTAGTGTCAGCAAACGCAGCATGTGGCCTTCCCATGCGATCAAGAGACGAGAGAAAGACTGGATGTAGTGGTGTCCACCTTTGATCCTAGCACTCGGGAAGCAGAGGCAAGTGGATCTCAGGAAGTTTGAGGCCTGCCTGATCTACATAGCAAGTCCCAAGCCAGCCAGGCCTGCACAGTAAGACCCTGATCCAAACAAACAAAGGCGAGGAGCAGGCGGGGGGGGGGGGGGGGGGGGGGGAAGGAGGCATGGGGAGAAGCTGTCTGAGGCTGCTGACAGCCTCACAGCATGTGCCGCATACAACTGTATGTGTCGGGGGGGGGGGGTGCATATTTATGTAGGTACACATGTGAATGAGGATGCACATGCACAAACATACGTACAGAGGCCAGAGGTCAGGAGTCACTCCTCAGATGCCATCCAGCTCCTTCTTTGAGAAAGATTGTCTTATTGGTCCAGGGGTTGCCACGGAAGCTAAGCCAGCTGGCCAACAACCGTAGAGGTTTGCTGTTGCCACCTTCTCAGTCTTGAGATTACAAGCACGGGCACTACATTGGCTTTCATACGTGGGTCCCGGGGGTTGAACTCAGGCCTGAACATTTATGTCCCAAGCACTTGATTGACTGAGCCATCTCCCTGGCCTATTATTATTATTATTATTATTATTATTATTATTATTATTATTATTATTAGTCTTTGTTTTTGGAAGGAGGACTATACCTGAACATAGCAATGAAAAGTATAGTGAATACACAAAGAAACAGGATTCTTTAGTACTATTAGGAACACTAGGTAACTGTCTACACCACACTTGATAGCAGTAATAACACAGCATTTTACTTACACACCACCAAGGGAACACATTGGTTATATGATACACTTTTTTTTTTTGAAACAGGGTCTTATTATATAGCCAAGCTGACCTCAAACCTCAGCCTAACAAGTGCTATATTATAGGCATATGTCATAATATAATAATGTGTTTTTTAGTCCCATTATAATGTTAAAAGATTATAGTCTATGTGTAGCCTGCTGATTGCAGAAATGTCATGCATAGACATTGGCTCAAGGGATTGATTAATTCTCTTTCTCCTCAGTCAGATCTGTGAAGAGAGCAGGTCACTCTGAGAAAGTGTTACCAGGCAGGATCTGGGTCCTCCCACTCCCAACTCCTTGCTCGGAGAAGCAGGTTGTTCTGGGTCCACCCGATGGAGACGTATTTCAACTATACCTCCAATAAAGTCCTGTGGTCCTCAGAGTCTGTTATAAAGCCTGAGAACCGTCTGGTCACATTAGTGAGTGACAGAGAAGAGAAACAGGTGAAATCTATCTCGTGTGTGCAGTTTTTGGCAATGTGGTCGACACCAGTAGGCCTGACCCTTCTCTGACCTATTCTATGAAAGTTATTTAAATCGTTTTAATTTTTTTTTTAACTTATTGGAGGCTGGAAAGATAGCTCAGAGGTTAAGAGTGCTTGGCTGCTCTTCCAAAGGTCCTGAGTTCAATTCCTAGCAACCACATGGTGGCTCACCACCATCTATAATGAGATCTGGTGCCCTCTTCTGGCCTGCAGACACACACACATGCAGGCAGAATACTGTATAAGTAATAAATAAATAAATACATCTTCACTTTCTTTTTACTTATTATTGTTGTGTAGGTATGTGTGGAAGGGATAAAGGCACACATGTGTCACCATGCCAGTTAGAGGACTACTCTTGGGAAGCAGTTTTTGTTTGTTAGTTTGGTTGGCTGGTTGATTGGTTGGTGGGTTGGTTTTGGTTTTGGTTTTTTAAGACAGGGTTTCTCTATGTAGCCTTGGCTGTCCTGAACTCGCTTTGTAGATCAAGCTGGCCTTGAACTCACAGTGATCTGCCTACCTCTGCCTTCTGAGTGCTGGGATTAAAGGTGCGTGCCACCAAGCCTGGCTGGGAATCAGTTCTTTCTTTATCTCTTTCCACCATGGGTTTGGAGACTCAAACTAGGGTCCTAGGGCTTGCATTGCATACAAGATTCCCCACTGGGCCATCTTACCAGCCCTGTTTAAATCTTTTGATGCTTTTGGAGACCAGAACTCACTCTCTCTCTCTCTCTCTCTCTCTCTCTCTCTCTCTCTCTCTCTCTCTCTCTCTCTCTCTCTCTCACACACACACACACACACACACACACACATACACACACACACACACACACACACACACACTTTTTCCCTTCAACCAGTGTCTTATTTACATTGGTCTTGTTACATTCTGTGAGTTTCTTTGAATGGAAACACTCTCTTGACATTGGAAAAAAGAAATAGAAAGCATACAGCTGGCTTCATCCATATGCTTCATCCTCCATAAGAAACCAGAGGTGTCTCCTCCTCCTCCTCCTCCTCTTCCTCCTCCTCTTCCTTCTCCTCTTCTTGCTCCTCCTCCTCCTCCTTCTCATCCTCCTTTGCCATCCCAAGAGGGGCTTGGGCCCTGGGTTAACTCTGCCTTTAGCCTCAAGACATGAGACATGACCCTAGGAGTCAGGCAGCTCACATTTAGGAGCTGTGTGGGGAAAGAGAAGGCGTCAGAACAAGTCCTAACTGGGGCTCACAGTTACACCTTGTTTTACACCCCATAGGGAGAAAACCCTGTGCTGGGTTCACCCTCAAAGCACGTGGCACCTGCCGAGATTTGCTGTGTGTGTTTGATATGAAAGTTTCGCATACGAGGTCCTTTGTGTTGGCTAGCCCTCCCTTAGAAGAATCTGGATATCTTGTAGTAGCCCATCCATTATCCTAATGTCTCTCCAAGGCTCCACCTTGCTGATTTTGTGTGTGGAGAAACAGAGGCCCCAGACAGGGCCAGCTCTGTAGCTCACAACTTCCTTCCTGTCCTGGTCCTCTGCCATCCCCTCCAGGCGAGGGTACCTTGCAGAGCCCTCTGCAGGAGGACATCCAGGGACAAGTCAATCCCCTGCCTCTTGCTGAGGGCTCTGCACTCCCTAGCACTTCCTGCTGGGCCCTCACACCCCAGTGCCCCCACCTCAGTGCATCCAACCCTCCAGCAAACAACCCTGTCTCCAAAAGGCTGAGCCACCAGCCCAGCTACTCACTCACCCCATGGAGCTGGGCTTGGTCACCCCGATGAGTGTGAAAAACGCCGCCTTTGCAGGCCGGAATCCGAAAGGAATTGGAAAGCTGCTGCTCCCTCTATTCCCACTCTCTTCTCATGTTTGCTGTTATTTTTTAACACTTTTTTTTTCCTCCTCAGAAACGCACTATCCTCTTCCCCAGAGCTCGCCTGTAGCGAAGGCATGGTCTGTACAACTGCAATTATTTCAGGAACAGATGGAGTGAGGAGCAGAAAGTCTGTTAATAGTAATAGAAACGCTACATGTTAACCTGGACAGCACATGATGACAGTCCCATGACTACCGTTCTGTTCCCACCAGCTGGGCACCCAAAGGAGGAATGAGATATTCACAAACAGCCATCAGCCACGTAGCCACCTAAAGTTAGAACTCAAATTCCTTCACACTAGGGGCCCTGGCGACCAACCACATCGCATCGGCTTAGGCCCAGCCCAGAGGAAGCCGAGCTATAGCTCAGCACAGGCCTCACAGGATAGTCCAGGCTCAGACTGGACCACAAGCGGCATCTTGGGCCCGCTGAGTCACAGGTCTGGTTTTTAGGCAAATATTTAGCTTGCTGGTGCTAGTGGAAGCCAAAGGGCCAGTAATTTCAATGGATATGTGTTTGGGGGTGGGGGAGGCACAGAACAGCCAGACTGCTGCTCTTGACTTGCTGAAGGGGAATGGGGATAAGTGTAAGATGAAAGCTCCACAGTGAATGGCCCAGAGCAGGGCCTAACCCAGGTCTGGGAGCAGAAACCTTTCTCTCGCCGCCCCCCCTCCCCTTACTAAAATATGGAAAACAAAGTCTTACCCATAGCAGGAGACACACAGGTAAATTTATTTCAAAAACATTTCTTTTTTTTTCTTTTCTTTTTAAAAAGTATATTTTATTAATTTATTCATATAACATCTCAGTTGTTATCCCATCCCTTGTATCCTCCCATTCCTCCCTCCCTCCCATTTTCCCCCTACTCCCCTCCCCTATGACTGTGATTGAGGGGGACCTCATCCCTCTGTATATGCTCACAGGGTATCAAGTCTCTTCTTGGGAGCCTGCTATCCTTCCTCTGAGTGCCACCAGGCCTCCCCATCCAGGGGATGTGGTCAAAAACATTTCTTAAGCACCTACTAGCAAGAGGGGCTCTGACTTTGGAATGTCCCCTACAGGTTCCTGTGTATGAACATTTGGTCCCTAGCCGCTGGCACTGTTTGGGTAGGCCATGGAGCCTGTAGGAGGCTTGATCTCACTGAAGGAAGTGGGTCCCTGGAGGTGGGTCTTGACTGCAGAGGCAGTGTGACCAGCTGCCTCTCGTTTCTTCCAGCATCCCTTCCCTGCCGTTATGGACAGTATCCTTTAAAATCAAAATGAAAAGCTCTTCTTCCATGAGTAGCTCCTGCTCAGATATTTACTCAAACCTTTGCCTACAGAGACACAAGTGTAGCGAGACGTGGAAGCGTGCAGGAAAGGGGCAAGCTGGATGCAATTGGGCTTCATTTCTCTGGCTTGTGAGGGACACAGTAGACTCCACAGGGGGAAAGTGACATGGAGGAATTTCTGATGGCCACGGAGACCCAAACAAACGGAGTCACAGAACTTGGATAGGCAGTCACCCTGGGGACCAGACATGTATGTCTATTAATTGGGCACCCATGAGGGCCTGCTGGATACAGCTGAGCAAGCTGAGCAAGACCTCCTGTGCCAGGGTGAGAGACTTGTATAGTGTGAGGTCTGTGTCCAGTTGTCCTTTAAAGGTATCCCCAGGCAGCTCTTGTCACAGCCAGTGCCCTTAGGTTGACATGTGAACGCCCAACCGTGTGAATGAGCTACAATGTAAATCGGGGTTGGTTTATTCACTGATTTTTAAGAATTAGTTTACCAAGATTCCTCCAGATCACTCTCAAGACCAGCAAGGGCCGCTTGAGTGGGAGGAAGGGAAGGTGGCCATCAGGATGCCGTGAAAGTAGTGGAGACATGAGCCTCCAGGAACCTCCCAGATGTGTCAGAAGAAATGTAGAGAAGCCAGGGTGGACCCCAGACCTCGGGAACCCATAGTGACAGAAGGACAGAAGGAAGAATCCCAAGATTGGAGCATGGTGACTAATGGTGCCGCTGCTGTCAGTAAGAAAAGGCAGAGGATGGGGAGGAAGGAGCCAGGGTGGAGATTTGAGCTGCACAGCTGGACACTGTGGCTGCGTCAGTACTAGAGATGCCCTGTCCCTCCCTGTCCTCAAGGACTCTCGTTTTCCTTCACTTTCCTCTGCTCCTGGCTCCTGGGCAATATGGCCATTTTGTCAATTTGTCCTTCAACATGTAGTGATATTTGCTGCCTGCTAGGCTACTGGTGAAATGGTGATATTTAACTAGATTATTCAGCTTTATTAACAGAAACATTTCAGTGTCCCAGAGGGGGCCAAGTACTCGGACAAGACAGTGAGCTGATCAGGATTTGAACTCATCACTAGGCATACCAGTAGCTTCTTGGCATATGGCCACACGAGGATAGAGAAAGTATCCTTTCCCCTAGACATCTTGAGTAGACCGATGCTGTAAGGAGACCAATGCCTCTATAGAGGACCAGGCAGGCCAGAGGCAACACAGCCAAGAAGTGGGGACTCTAGAACACACGGCCAACAAGTGTGTCCCAGTGAGTAGAAGGCAGCCCTGGTTGCTAGGGTGTGGCTCAGTGGCAGAGCATGTGCCTAACATGGGTGAGGCACTGGGTTCCATCTTTAGTCCAAAATAGTGAGTAGGTCCCCAAATCTGTCCATCTGTCCCCCTGTCCCTTGCGCCCATGCTGTGCCTGTCCCTCTGTGTTAAAGAATAGGGTGAAATTTAGAGACCAGAGACATGATTTAGAATTCCAGACAAGGTCATATGTTCCTAGTGACTGGATGTTTATTGGTTACTTGACCTGTACCGGGTTCTAGTCCAAGCCATTTGTTAACTCATGTAATATGCACAATAACTTAAGAAAAAAGACTTATACTTGATATTATTCCCACTTGATAGATAATGAACATGGTGCCCAGAGAGCTCAGGCAACTTGCCCAAGGCAGCCTAGCAGCTAAGTGGGAGTCTTATTACTAGAGTATATAGCCTCATAGAAACATAAAACTTAGCCACTGATTCTCCCCCCTCCCCCACCAGGCCTCAGTATTTCTACCTGTGGCCTCAGAATAATAACTCTGCTTAAGGGATTTCTATATAGTGGCTCCTTGTCCCCACTTATATATCACTCTGGATACACCAAATTATGATATCTGTATCCCCAACACTGCAAATACACACACACACACACACACAAACTCACACACACACACACACACACACACACACACACACACACACACACACACACACACACACTACTCTTCATGCTGACTGGGCCTGAGCCTGTGTCCCACCTGCCACCAACAACTCTTGATTCTCTCTCACCAGATATTACCTTCTCAGGCGGGGCATGGTGACACATGTCTTTAATTCCAGCACTCAAGAGGCAGATCTCTGTAAGTTTGAAGCCAGCTTGGACTTCTTGAGACCTTGTCTAAAAAAAAAGAAAGGAAGGGAGGGAGAGAAAAAGGGAAAGAGAGAGAGACAGAGACACAGAGAGACTGAGACAGACAGAGACAGAGACAGAAACAGAGAGACAAAGAAACAGAAACAGAGACAAAAACAGATAGTCGGAGAGGCAGAGAGACAGAGGCAGAGAGAGGCAGAGTGAGAGGTAGGGACAGAGGGAGGGAGGGAGGTGAGGAGGGAGGGTGGGAAAGAGAGAGGAGGGGATCACCTTTTCATACTGGGAATGTAGCTCAGCCATAGAGTGTTTGCTTAGCCTATGACTCCCAGGACTCTATCCCCAGTACTGCGCGCGCGCGCGCGCGCACACACACACACACACACACACACACACACACACACACACACACACACACCTTTTCTATGAAGATCACCTCCATCCCACCTTCTCCTGGGTCCCCACATCTACTTATTTTCACCTTTCAGCTGGGATCTAGTGGGGGCCCATCTTACTGTGGCTGTAGACACACTGTAGAACCACTCAGGACAGGTATCAGATAGGCTACAAGGAGCTGAACTAGGTGGAGACCCTAGGAACTTGTGTTTGAACAGAAGGTGGTTGAAAAATGTGTTGGCTCTGACAGGCTGAGACTACTGTGTGTGAGAAGGATGGGGTTTATCATACAATCATGCTTGAAGAACATGTATGTTTCCAGAAAGCTTTTATGAGACCTGACTATAAGGATCAGAGAGGAGCTCAAGCAAGTGGCATTCCCAGGCCACTGAGGGGTACCCAAGGCCTAGAGGCTATGGAAGATGCTAGACACCTTGCTAGGTTTTCCCTGGAGCCACACCCCTGGTCATTCTAGTACTCCAGGATTCAGCAATCCATGCCATTCTGAGAGAGCTTAGTATTCCCAAAGATGAGGATAAAGGGAGAAAAAGAAGCTGTATGTGGGGCACCATAACTCCACCTAGAGCTTTGAGATCCAGGCATTTGGAGAAAGCAGCATCAAAAGAGACGATGCTGAGGGACCCAGTGAGAACAGGTGCCATGACACTTGTTCATGAGAACCTACCTAACCCAACCCTCTAAAACACTGCTAAAAAATATCATTATGCCTGCAACTCACTCCACATCCAGGGTGATCTTGTGGTGGGAAGCAGATATTACGAACAGGTTTCAACTCAGGGCAAATGGTCTCCATTGTAACAAAGAACTGGGACTAGAAGCCAGGTCCCATAGCCTTGACTCAGGCAACATCTGCACATCAGCCTGACTTTCAGACAGCCAGTCTCTAGAACCTGCTTGCCTAAACAAGCATGGGAAACTGACTTATGTGCCACTAGGAATGTGTGAATCCCTGCTACCCAAGCTGAAGGATTTGTTTCATGCAGAGTCTAGGGCAACACTTCTCAGCCTTTTGGGTTACGACCCCTTTGGGGAGGTTGAACAACCCTTTCACAGGGGTCGCATATTGGATATTTATATTATGATTCACAAAAGTAGCGATAATACAGTTATGAAGCAGCAATGAAATAATTTTATGGTGGTGGTGGGGTCACCACAACATGAGGAACTGTATTAAAGGGTTGCAGCGTCAGGGAGGTTGAGAACTTCTGCTCTAGGGGATAGCCACCTGAGCCAAATTCAGACTCTTCACGCCATTTTGCTTTTCACTTTTAGTACATCTTTGTATTTGTTCCCTCTTGCTCACAGGATGGCTGCTGCACATACAACACCATACCTACATCCCAGGAAGGAAAAAGAATGGATAAAAGAGTGAAAGACACCAAGGATTTTCTCTTAGTAACTTTGCCTTTTACTCAGGAAAAGACCTCCTCCCCAGAGAGTCCGTTCGGCATCTCAGCCACCACGATGCCTTGCTTCATCATAGCAGGTCCTGGGAAACCAAGTACTTTAGCCCCCATGCCTCTGGCACAGAGATGAGGAGGGAGAGAGACAGATGGTCCACAGTATGGTGGTTTGGATCTGACTTTGGCTATGGAATCTTTAGGTGGTCTGGTTGGCAGAGGTAATCCATAAGGCACTCACACTTGAGGAGTAGAGCCTGGCCCTTGGTTCTAGCCCTTTGCATCTATCTCCCATGAGGAGGCTCCACTTCTGGCTCCTGCTGCCCTGAATTTTACCTTGCCTCTGAAGCCATGAGTCAAAAGAATCAGGGATTTATTTGGTCATGTGGACATAGGTAACACACACGACACCTCTTCCCAGCATGCCAAAGTGTGATGGTCACTACTCCTTACCGTCTTGATGGGATTTACAATCCCTACGGGAACCCACTTTAGGGCATATCTGTGAGGGCTTTTCCAGAGAGGGTTAACTGTGAAGGAGACCTACCTTGAATGTGGGTGGTACCATCACATGGGTGGGATCCTGCACATAATAAAAAGAGGAAATGAACTGAGCAGTGGCATTCCACTGCTCTCTACTTCCTCCTCACACTCCTGCCACCATGTCTCCCCTACCATGTCGGACCACGTCCCCTCAGACTCTGAGGTACCATAGACCTATTAAAGTTGCTTGCTGCCGAGTATTTGTTCACAGTCACAAGAGAAAGAATTAGCCCGCAAAGCATGCTGGGAGTCCCAGATCCTGGATGGAGTCTCCTCCGTTCACCCACCCTGGGTATTTCTTTCTCAGCAGTCCTGGTATGAAAGGCTTTGGGCTTCAGGGCAGCACCCAGCTGGTATCCTGTCAGTCTCATGCCCCCACCCCGCCAAGCAAGGCTCAGCTGCTCACTGCAGCCTCCCAGGAAGGAGGTTCTTAACTAGATTTCCCATGCAGAACTTTGTGGGGGCGGCTCAAGCCTCTACCCACTGCAGGCTAAATTTGTGTTCCTCCCATCACCATCAGCAGCAGTGGGAGCCCAGGGCAACTGTGTTTGTACTTCAGCTGTTCCACGGGTGCCCAAGTCCCTTCACAAGGACCGGAGCTGAGTCCGCTGAAGGCTCTCTTCCTTATGAAGAAGACACAAGTCATCTACCTGCCCGCCACCCCCCCCCCCCCAACTCCCCTAGGACCACGTGCACTGAACAGGTAGAAAGGAACCCATGCGGTTAGGATGGGTTTCTTGGCAAGGGCTTTGAGGGAATCCTACTTTAGGGCTGTGGTTCTTGTCCCTATCTCTGCATGAGAACCCCCTTGGGAGGATGTCAACTCTGGCCAATGCCTGGGTGTTTGTAAATCCAGACCTCTACCAGGGAAGTGGAGCCGAGGCCTGCGGCTCTGAAAATCACCGCTGAGGCTACTAGGCATCGCCATCCTGAGGAAAGGGGCTCTTCAAGGACCGGGGAGACGGGGAAAGAGCTGGCTCGGCAAACTTGATGACCTGAGTTTTAGCATCCATAGCAGCCACTTATATAGCCAGCTGTGGCATTTATTATCCCAGTTCATGGAGGTGGGGACAGGATCCCTGGAGCTCACTAGACAGCCAGACCAGACAATTGGTGAGCTCCAGGATCAAAGTGAGACGGTGGTAAAGGGTTGATTAATGGATGGTGATTCGTCATTGACCTCTAGATTCCATACCTGTGCGCATAGGTACACACACGCGCACGCGCGCGCACACACACACACACACACACACACACACACACACACACCTTGACTATGAACCTGAACCTGGCCCCGTCAGCCCAGATTCCACTGAAGGAATGCTATAGGCAACAAGCAACACCCATAGTTGCGCTGGAAAATGGGAGCACACGCCCCATATCCCTGTAAGCCTCCAAAATGGCTTCATAGACTACCAACATGACAAGAGTCAAGGGCCTTGCTCAAAAATGAATCTGAGGATAGTTTTACTTGAGAGTGACAAGATAGGCAGGCAGACATGAGTGGGATAAAGGTGGGGAGGAGGCGTTTTTCTCTAGACACGAAGTGCTGTGTACCACGAAGGGCTGCACAAAGGAAGCCAGGTGGCAGATCATGAGGCAGGGGTAGCAAGGGGAAAGCATGGAGTCTTGGTCTATTTGCTGTCGCTATAACTAAACACCACAATCTCAGTAGCTACGAGGAGTGGAGATCTAGTTGGCTCATGGCTCTAGAGGCTGGGAACATGGTAAGAGTCTCACACCATGGCACTGGTCATGTCATCACTGTGATGTCATCACAGGGCCCCACCCTCATGACCTCATCTAACCCTCATTATCGACACAGGCCCCACTCCCAAATTCCATTAAGTCTCCACCACACAAATTTGGAGAAAGCTGTCTCCAGCACAGTTTCCCCAGATAGGGGAGGGCAAGGCAGGCACACAGATAGGCTTTAGACTGACTGGCTTGAACAGTTTTGGTGGCTGCTGGTATACCCGCCCCTCTGCCATGTTTGTCACATTTTGTCTTTGTAAACCTATACACACCTGGAAAGAGGGCATCTCACTGAGGACTTGCCTTCCCAAATCTGGCCTGCATGCACATCTGGGGGGATTTCTTTGCTGATGAAAGAAACCCCACTGTAGGTGGTGTCATCTCTTGGCAGATGGGCCTGGGCTTTATAAGAAAGGTAGCTAAGGAAGCCAGCAAGCAGTGTTCCTCCATGCTTTTCTGCTTCACGCTACTGCCTTGAGTCCCTGCCTTGGCTCTCCTCGGTGATAGATTGTCACCAGTAAACCACACAAGCCTTTTCCTCCCCAAGTCGATTTTTATCACCGGCACCAAATGCAGACCAGAACAGTGATGCCATGGGGAGAGTGGCTCGGCCTTCTAAGGGAGGTGGTTGAGGTTGTGAGCTTCAGTGAGGTCAGTTTGCCTTTGTAGAATGTGCTTTCTTTGAGAAATGGCTAGTTCTAGCAGAAACTGTCTCAGCAGGTCAGCAAGACATCAAAGCACCACAAAATAAAAGACGTGATTAATGTGAGCTTCATCTTTTCAGTATTTCTAGGACTCATGATTGTTCTAAGGGCTACCGAAACCTGGTCATAGTCTGTCCTAGGATTTTTTTTTTATCCCTTCTTTCTTTCTGGGGAGGAAGACTCTGTATAAATGGCCAGGTGAAAGGTAGGAGCCTTGGGGCCTCTCATGTTCATTTTCATATTGGATAGTACCACACTTAGCCTGGACACTTGTCTCAGTCATCTTGGGCTGTGTATTATTTATTTTATGCCTCTGTGTCCAAAATACCCAGCAGAAGTGACCCAAGGGAGGAAAGGTTTATGTCAGCTCACAGTTTCAGTCCACAGTGTTGGGGAAGGCAGGACAGAGAAGCTCCTTCGTTCTTGGCCCGGAGAAGCTCTTTACATTTTAGTAGAGTAATAAGCAGAGACATTAAGTCAGAGCCAGGATGAGCTATAGCCTTCAAAGACCCACCCCTCTGCCAGCCGGGCATCACTTCTCACAGGCTCCACAGCCTCCCAAAATATTGCCACAAGCTAAGGTCTAAGTGATTTACACTGACTAGGCCTTGGTAGCAAGAATCCCATCAGCTGGGTGGCTCACACACCAAGCTTTATTCTCAGAGATCTGTAGGCTAGAAGCCCAAGTTCAATTCCCATGCAGAGTCTGTATCCGGAAGAAGGCCCACTTCCTGATTTGTAGGCAGGAAAGAGAGCAGAGGTTGAAGAATGAGCTCTTGTGCGTCTCTTATACAGACAGTAATCTTCCCGTCAGGACTCTACCCTTGTCATTCAACCACCTCCTAATAGGGCTCACATCCAAACACCAATCTATTGGGGATTAGAGTTTCCAGGTATGAAGTCATCCTGAGTCATCCATACCAGACCCCAGTCAAAGACTAGATTCCAGCTTACGCTGTGGAGAAGTCAAGGAAGGACCTTCAAACAGCTAGCCACGTCACAGTCAAGAGTCAAGAGAAATGGATGTCTGCATGCTCGGTTGCCTTCTTGCTTGCTTGTGCTCATCTTAATTTCTCCTCTCTTATACAGTTCAGGATCTCCTGCCTAGGGAATGGTGCCACCCACAATGGGCTAGGTCTTCCCCCATCAGTCAACTTCAGTCAATCACCCACGGACCAACCTAAGGCAGGCAGCCCCTCATGTATTCTCTTCTCTGGTGTTTCTAGGTTGTGTCAAGCTTAGCAGAGATAACCATCCCACCATCCTACACAGAAATTCCTCTCTAGGCGCCTCCACTGAGACATGCGCAAGTGTTAACGACCGAGACATGCGCAAGTGTTAACGTCGGCATCACTAGTACTAAACGAAACAACCCAAGTGTCCTTTAACCAAAGAAGCAAAATGTCTCCACATGCAGTAAGATGCTTTTCAGCAAGAAAAAAAAATAGTGAAGAACTGACACATATTGATGTGTGGTGCCATGTGGAAGAACTTCCGAGAATGATGCCAAGGAAGAGAAGCTATGCACACAAGACCACATGGGACACGATCCCATTCATATGGAATGCTCAGGAGAGGCGAATGGAGATTGGAAATGCAGAAAACAAATTAGCAATCACATAGATCTGGGGGAAGAAAACAGGAATGCCTGTCAATGGGCAAAGGTCACCTAAGAGATAGAAGTGTTCTCAATGTGGCTATGGGATGGGTCTACAGCTGTTGTCCAGTTACAAGAAAATTGCTGAAATATATATTGAAAGGAGTGAGCAGGGCATGATGGTGCACGCCTTCAGTCACAGCACTCAGGCAGAGACAGGCAGATCACTGTGAGTTCAAGGCCAGCCTGGTCTACAAAGGGAGTCCAGGACAGCCAAGGCTACACAAAGAAACCCTATCTTTAAAAGAAAAGGGAGTGGGTTTATAATATGTCAGTTATACCTGGATAGCTACATTTTAAGAATTCATCAAGGGCCTGGGGCATTGCTCAGTGGCATGAAGCCCTGGGTCCAATCTCCAGCTGGATATGGTAATGCACACCTGTTATCTCAGCTCTCAGGTGGCAGAGGCAGGAGGATAAGAAGTCCAAGATCATCCTCAGCTGCAACGAAAGTGTGGGGCCAAGGCAGGCTACACGAGACCCTGCCTCGGAATAAGAAAACCAACCAACTAACCAACCAATCAACCAACGAACCAAGCAACGAAACAATAACAACAAAAACCACATGTGGCCAAATTCAGGCTTAATTCTGTTTCTGAGTCATTAGCCTGACCCCAGAGATCTGGGTTTCCTCAGCCGTGCCCCCAGCACCTTGCGCATGCGCTGCTCTGTAACTAGGTTTGACTCTAGTATTTCATCCTTTAAAAAGGGAGCATGCATCCGTCTACTTCTCTGCCATAAGGCCATCTCTTAACAACTCTTAGTATGTGTGAGGATGAGCCTCAAGACCGGTCTCTCTCCGCATCTTCCACCCTATGTTATTACTGAAGTCTAGTTTTAGCAGGTACTATGTTCACATGGATCGAAAAGCCAAATGGCAGAATGATACTATTGAAGCCTCTTTGCCACCCCCGTCCCATCTGTCCCTAGCACTACCATGATACACACCCTTTGTTAGTTATTTCAAATATGTTCCTAGAGTTTGAGAATGAGAAACGCCCCCCACCCCAAGTCTTGGACATTTGAACACCTGACCCCCAGTTGGTGGCGCTACTTGGGGAGACTAAGGTGGTACAGCTTTGCTGCAGGAAGTGTGTCACTGGGGCAGACTTTTGAGTTCTCAGTTTACTGCTCCTGCCACCATGCCTGCTGATGCTTGTTGCTATGACTCCACACCGTGATGGACTCTTGTCCCTCTGGCACCATAAGCCCAAATAAACTCTCCCTTCTGTAAGTTGTCCTGGTCATTAGAAAAGTCACTAATACAGTTTGTTTATGCAAACACGAGCACATTTGAAGAAATACTTTATCCTTCTAACATAAAAGTAAGACACTAGATAGATTGTTCATCATCTTGCTTTTCCTACTTACTCTGTCTTGGAGAGCCTTCCAGAGTACACACAGGACATTGCACATGTGGGGTGTGTGGGCAGGGTACATGTATATAATATATATGTAGAGGCCTGAGGTCTATGTTGGGCATCTTCGTCAATCGTTCTTCCCAATATGACTCGAGGCGGGGGTTTCTCATTGAACCTGGAAATCACAAATTAGGTTAGTTTGGATGACCGGTGAGCCCCAGGGATCCTCCCATTCCTGCCTCCCCAGTGTTGGGATTATAGGTGCACACTGATACAACTGATTTTTCAAAAAGAGTGGATGCTGGGGATCCCAACTTAGGTCTTCATGCCACACAGCAAGCTCATTACCAACCGAGCTATCTCCCCAGCCATCTTCGTAGTCTATTTTATTGTGGAAAGAACTCTTAACCACTTAGCAGTGGTCTGTCCTCAACAAATGTTTAAGTTACAGTAAAAGTTTGCTACATTTATAGGGATTGATTAGCAAATCCATACCCCCTCCCTCCCAAGTAACCTCTTTCTCTCCTGTACTGCTGGTTTATCTGTTTTTGAAACCACATACAGGTGGAGTCATATATTAGTTGTCATTTTATGGCAGTTTCTTTTATGAGGGGTAACATCCTCAAACTTAAGTCATGTTGCATATTACAGCCTTTTAAAGGCCGAGTGTGTCTCAGTGATTTACAAAGGTTTGTTTGATTTGGGACTTTTTTGGCTTTACAGTGGTATGAAAGTAATATGTGTTCAGTGGAAACTTGACTTTGAATTTTGTTCTTTCCTAGGCTAGTGATAGCATGACACTCTCTCTCTCTTTCTCTCTCTCTCTCTCTCTCTCTCTCTCTCTCTCTCTCTCTCACACACACACACACAATTCCCAAATATAAGCGAATGTACATCTTCTGAACACATTTTGGCTAAGCTATTATGTTTGGCACATTACATCTGATAAATGCATGTTCAACTTTCAGCCTGATCTACTTTGCCATGGTTTATCATGACAAAACCCCATCACAAGCTAAGCAGCATCTGGATATCCCATTGTTCCTTTACCAGCAAATCCACCAGTGGACATTTAGATAGATGACTCTGTATCTTGGCTGTTGAGAGTCGTGCTAGGTTGAACATAGGAGTGTAGTTATCTCTCAGAGACATCATTTCCAGTTCCTTCACAGCAACTCCAGAAATAGGATCATTCGATTATCTGAGCAGGTCCACCTTTCCAGTGCCTAGAAATCTCAGGATTTAAATATTAGAACCCAAGCAAAGATCAGCTCCCCAGCCCTCTTTGCTTTTTTTGGAAGAAGCCAGAAAGGGAGGGGCTGAGCTTGGATCCCAGGTCAGTGGGTAACAAGCACCTTACTAGATCAATATGATCCCCCCCCCCCAAAGGTTTCCAGCAGTTGCTGGGCTGGGCCAGGTCACATGTAGTGAGTTCAAACAGCTCGAGGGACAACCCCAGTTGTTGCTGGTGTTTTGGGCTAGGACGGTAGTGATGGTTTTCACAATGCTGGAGCTGACTCCAGGCCTGTCAGCACATAATACAAGGTCTCTGCCACTGAGGCACAGGCACCCAGGATCCCACCGTTTCAAGGGCTGACTGTACACATTTCTCTCTTGGCTATGCTTACATACTGGGTCTCCATGGTTGGAAGCAAATTTCCCCTTTCTAGAAGGCTGGCTGGCCCCTTCCTGTCATCATGCCAACCGGTATGCTCCGGGAACACTCAAATTTCCTTCTAGTCAGGCCCAGTTCCTAGATAGCTTGTTTCCTTATTTCTCCTGTGAACAACCTATGCGTGTGTGTGCGCGCACACACACACACACACACACACACACACACACACCCTTCCTAAATATTTGCTAGCAGCTTCTGTTGGTAGTCAAGAGTTGTGAAAGCAACATTGACCTGTGTCCCTTGTAAGAAATCTGCAACACTATTGTCACGACACCTCCCGCCTTTCTGCTAAGTTCCTAAAGAGGTCATCCAGGAGGTAGCAGGGAGGTCACAGTGTTTGTGTGGTTTCTGTTACTCTAACAAAATACCTGAGGCTGGGATGCTTTATAAAGAAGAGACGATTGTCTGGTTCAGCACTTCTAGAGCTCCAAAGGCATGACAACCACTTATGCTTGGTATTGGTGAGGACCTTTTAGTAGGCGACATCACAGTGTCAGGGAACACACAAAGACCTCACGGTGTGCTGTGTAGTCTTACATCGACTTGACACAAGCTACAGGCATCTGAAAAGAGGGAGCCTCAACTAAGAAAAATGCCTCAGTAAGATCAGTCTGTAGGGCATTTCCTTAATTAGTGATTGCCGAGGGAGGGCTCGGCCCACTGTGGGTGGCGCCATCCCTAGGCTGGTGGTCCTGAACTCTAAAAGAAAGCAGGCTGAGTGGGCATGGTAAGAAAGCCAGTAAGCAGCACCCTCCATGGCCTCTACCTCAGCTCCTGCTTCCAGGTTCCTGCCCTGTTTGACTTCCTGTCCTCAAGCAGGTTCCTCAATCATGCCTTTGATGGTGAACTGTTACATGGAGCTGTGAGTGCAACAAACCACTTCCTTCAGGGGCATAGGAGAGCGGTAGCACGGGCAGGGGTAAGGATGGGAGGCAAACCCAGTATGGTCAAGCATGTTCCTGGGTGATTGTAGATTGAAGAAGAAAGACTCTAGACCTTTTTATAGTGGATTTATTTATTTATTTTTGTAGGTCTAAATATTTTCTCTTAATCACAAAAGCATGAGTTTTTTTGTTGTTGCTCAGAAAATCTAGAAAGAAATAAAGAGGAAAAAAGATTTCAAAATATCCCACCCCTAAGAGAGCTGTCTTACACACTTCTTCGTTTTTCTGATCTTTTCATGAATGCTGCTGTGGCTTGAGTGTGAACTGCAGCCCATTGTCTCGTGTGTTTTAACACCTGGTGCCCAGCTGATGGCGCTGTTTTAGAAGATGGTGGAACCTTGAGAAGTGAAGTCTTGCTGGAGGAAGAGGGTCGCCTTGAGGGTTCATGACCTGCCCCAGCTTCCTGCCTGCTCGGTGCCCCCAGGTGGTGGATGCCATGTGACCTGCTGCCTCCTGCCCCTGCTTGCCAAGATGGACTGTCTCCGCTCAAATTCTAAATCCAAATAAGCCGTTCCTCCCTGGAATCTTTTCTTTTCTTTTTCTTTCTTTCTTTAAAGGCATTTGTCACAGTGAATAACTATGGGACTAACTGGGCACTATTGGGAGCACAGAGGGTAACTAAGGAAAGGGTGTGTGCATCGGTGACAAGTGCTCAGAGCCTGCCTTCCTTTTTAAGGAGACAATGAACTTGTGGGGTTCTCTGGGTTCTCTAACTTACCCATTTGTTTTACATATTTTAAAACTCTGGGGAAATATTAGAAATATACATTTGTAGACAAAGATGGAACTTGATTTTATATTTTGCTTATATCTTATTGTAAGTGAAATTCAACAAATTGTTCCTACATGTATCAATTACTTGTGTTTCTTTTTTAAAATTGACATTTAATGCTGTCTATTTTTCTACTGGGTTACTAGCCCCCCTTCTCTGTCTCTCGCCCCCCCCACCGTGTGTGTGTGTGTGTGTGTGTGTGTGTGTGTGTGTGTGTTGTTTTTTCAAGATGGGGTTTCTCTGCATAGCCCTGGCTGTCCTGGAACTCACTCTGTAGACCAGGCTGGCCTTGAACTCACAGAGATCCACCTGCCTCTGCCTCCCAAATGCTGGGATTAAAGTGGCATACACCATCATGGCCACTACTAGTCTTTTTCTTATTGATTCAAAAAAGTACTTTATATATTAAGACTAGTGTCCTTTTTCATGGCTCTTGTAACTATCTCCCCTTAATTTGTTGTCTTTGAATTTTATTTTACATTTTCTTGCCATATAAGAGACTTTAAAATATATCCAGTCAGATTATATCAATCTCTTCTTTCATGCCATTTACTGTTAACAGTTTGGTATGTATTTTTCCAGACATTTTCTGTGCATATGGAGATATATCTATAAATATATTATATAGCTAGATATATAAAGTTTTCTGCACATTTAAGATGTCATACACACTGCTCTTCAGCTTGCTTATTTCACATTAGTAATATAAAGATCTCACTCCGGTAGTGTGTTCCGATCCATGAATCCAACGTTGTGTTATTAAGCTGGCTTTTAGAGGTATTCTTTTTCACTTTCATACTTAAAATGACAGTTTTCTGATTTCTGAAAGAAATAGAGATCTCAATTTATCTGTCAGTATAACAAGCCGGTGTTGGTTAATTGTAGCCATCAACACAACGTGGAACCACCCAAGAAGAGAGCCAAGGAGCAGTTGGTGGTGGTCATGTGTGTGTGTGTGTGTGTGTGTGTGTGTGTGTGTGTAGGAGGGTGGGGGGGACGGGTGCCTTGACTGATAACTGAGGTAGAAGGGGCCAGGACAGGAGCCAGTGTGAACGTGGGCGGCATGGTTCCATTACGTGTCCCTTACCTGTGTAAGATAGTGAGACGCTATCCTAGCAGGTAGGAAACAAGGCGACTGTACCCTCTCTGTGCTCTGGACTATGGATGTGACCTGCCCGGCAGCTTGACTTCCCCAAAATGACAGACTGTAACCTGGAAGCCAAATAAATCCCGTCGTCCTTTAATGCTGCTTTTGGTGGGGGCTGTTTCGTCACAGAGGCAGAGACTAAACTAGGACGTCACCACAGTATTTATATGGATTTTAGACTTTGTTTTGTTTTTCCTAAGACAAGGTCTTGCTATGCAGCCTTGGCTGGAACTCACTATGTAAGCCAAACTGGCCTCGAACTCAGAGAGATCTGCTTTTCTCTGACTTTCAAGTGCTGGGATTGCAGGTGTGCACCACATCTGACTCCTTACGGCATTAATAATAATAGCCCATCCTCACCCTTCTGACTTGACACACTCTGTCACATCTCAAATATCATATGAATATATATATATTACTATCATGTGTTAAATATACATACACTGAAACTTGAGTTTCTCAGTAAATTCTCTATTGACTCTTGAGCCTGTCTTGCAATGCTATGTTGTTCTAATTATTTTAGTTTTGTAATATATTTTTATGCCTTCAGAGTCAATACCATCCCCTACTTCATCTTTTTCAGTGCTGTCTTTAATATTTTTTAATTGCTTGTTTCTTAAATTTAATTATAAGTCTTAGAATAATATGTGAAGTTTTCAAAATACTTAAGATTTTAGTTAGAATTATGGTTATATTGATGAATGAATTAAAGTGTTTTTTAAATTTTTTTGTAAAACACTTATTTCAGTGTAAAAGCAGAAATGTGTCTCTCCATCTAGTCAATTTGTGTTGTTGTTGGTTTTTCTAAATATAAGTCACACATCTTTATCATGTTCTGAGACAGCTTAGATTTTGCTACAACTTAATTAGGGTTTAATGGGGTTTAAAAGTACATTTTATTGCTATTATTAATACGTAGGAAAGCAACAGCTCTGTGTGTTTTAGTTATCAGCTCCCTTTACTTTTGTATTGGTTTAGTTATTTTCAGAGTTTCTGAAAAAGGATTCTCATGTGTATGATAGTGTCATTTGAAAAAAAAGGAAAGAGAAAAAAGTGGAACGTTTAGAGGCTTTATTTCTTCTTTCCCTGTAGTTATATCTTGGTTTGCTTGTTTGCTTTTCCTTATTGCTCAGCTAGACCCAGTTCTGGGATGCATCAAATGTGCAGACTCCTCCTCTGAGCCCCACCAGGATCACACACGTACCCCAGTGGTTTCCTCTTTCCAGCTTTCTTCTCTGAGTCCTGGAGACTTATTTGAGTTTACCCTTGAATTCTCAGATGTAGCCTTCTCTAGTGCCCAGTACATGGCTCACTATCCTTCTGGATTTTAACACTCAGCAAGCAGTGGGGTTTTTGCTATTCTTGTTGATGTTTTGTTTTTGTTGTTGTTGTTGTTGTTGTTGTTTGGAGGGGGCCGGGATTAATCTCTTTCTTGCCTTTAGACAGCAATGAATAGTCCCCAGCGCCACTTCCGCAGTCTCTGTGGATCCTGATCTCCGCACACACTGGCCCATCTCCATCCTCTTAGGGTCCATGGCTCTGTGGCTCTCTGACCCTTGACTAATTCCCTTCTGACGCCTTGTCTCCACACTCCTGTGAGTTCCTGGCTTCTCTGACTACCCACAAGTCATCCCTGGTTGGTCTTCACCACTCGCAGATACATACATGCTAACTTTCCAAGTCTCGGGGAAATGCGTGAAGAGGCCATCTCTGCCTGTATCTCCCAAGGCCTTGCTCACCTGCACCGTGTCTTCCAGCTCAGCTTGGCACGATATGCCCGGGAGAGAACTGTGCATTCAGTCTGGCCTTCTCCCTCTCCAAACAGCCCCATGTTGTCACACACATCATTTGCTTTGCCTAGAAAGAAGCTTTTCTGATCCTTCACGTGCTTATCCTGCATGACCAAGCTCAAACCTGGATTCCTATGGTAGAACAATCCAGACTGCCCTCCTCTGCACTCACCCAGAGCTTCATAAATGCCTCTCTGCTGGAAGGCTTGGAACACAGTGGAGGGGTTACATGTGTGTCCAGGGCGAGAGGGGGGCCCAAGATGCCTCTACCCCTCCCCCGCCCTTACTTTCTCCAGTAGATAGCCAGCCTAAGTCTCCATCTGAGTTAAGCCTGATTACCACAGTTAACAAGCACGCTGCTGTAGGATATAATCCTATCCTTCTCCTTAACCCCAAATTACCCATAATTCCCTCCTCCCAATAACCTTGCCTTCTAAGTCACAAAAAGCCATGAGCAATGAGACGAGAGTGCCAGGGTGGGGTACCATACTGTTGCATCTCCCACTTCTTCATTTGTCCCTGATCTTAACAAAGACCCAGTTTCCAATTTTGTTCTGGATCCTGTGTCTTAGCAGAGACGTGATTGTTTACAGTCACTCCCCCTTCTCTCTGCCATGTACCCCCTTTTCTACTGGATGGTCCCAACTGGGTTACAAGCATCCTCGTGTACCATCCATCAAAAAAAAAAATTCCCTCACCTCTCTCTTCCCTAGTGGAAGCCGCTCCATGTCTCAACTGTCCTCCAGGCCATCCTTACCAGCATCTCCAATTCCTCACGCCGCATCTCTTCTTAGCCATCCCACTCCTTTCAACTCCGCCCAGACAGGTCTTAACACCTGCTCTCCAGGTCTCACCTCTGTCTGTCCACCAGACGCTTCCCTCAGTGTTTGCGTGGTCCGGACCTCAATCACGAGGCCTCTTTTCTCCTGCCTTGACTCTCGTTATGTTGCATGCTTACAGATTCCATGCCTGTGGCTCACAGATGCGTATGCATGCACATCTGGTCCCGCGGTTATCCTTGACCTCCTAGATTCTTAGGTTGTCTTTTTTCAGATCTGAAATGGAAAGCCAAACGTTCTCCCACCCCCACTGCACCCGCCCCCCCCCCCCAACCTCTGTGTGTTGGTTGGTCCAGTTGCTGGCTAAACATAGTGGCTCACACCTGTCATCCCAGCATTCGGTGGCAAGAGCAGGAAGAACATGAGTTCAAAGGCAGCTTGGGCTACACAGCATGACCCTGTCTCAAAGACAGAACAAAACAAAGCGGCCAGGTTCTCAAGCCCAAAATGAAAAGTTACCTCTGACTTTCTTTCTTCCACCCCCGCCCCCATCTCCGCTCTACTAGCCAATCCATTAGCCAGCCCTGTTGAGTCCACCTGAAAGAGCTTCTCTGAGCCACCTGTTGGTTTCTGGTCCCATCTCTACTATTGTCATCCAAGCTGCCATCATCCTTTCCCAGCCTCCAGCTGCCTCTTTTAGCCCCTGCTTACCACTTGTCCTCTACCTGGCAGCCCACTTGACCTCCCCACAAATGTAAAACGAGGCAAGACACTTTCCCGAGTGATCCTGCTGTACTTAGAGTCAAGTTTCACTTCTTATCCAGGTCTAGAAAACCTTCTGTGCATCCCCACGACCACTTTCCACACAACATGTCTACTCCTCCCCTTGTCTGCCCTTGCTCAGGCCACAAGAACTCTTTCCACAAATCCACCAGGAAAAAAAGCCTTAGTGCTCTCTCTCTCTCTCTCTCTCTCTCTCTCTCTCTCTCTCTCCTGCTCTCCCTCCCTTTCTCCCTCCCTTCCTCCCTCTCTCCCTCCCTCCTCCCATGCCTCCTCAGTTTACCCTACTGCACTTTCAACAAAGCACTGGTCACAACTGGGCATGTCCTTTCCTACAAAAGTTTCCTGCGCGTGTGGCTCTTCCTGTGTTGTGTTCTGATGGCTGGAGTAGCTTCCAGCACACAGGTGTTCAGCTAGTGTCTGTTGAAGCGATGGATGGATGCTCCCCAGTGGCTCTGACAGGGGGCAAGCTCTCACAGGTTTGTTGGGTGAACAGTACCCGACAATGTACTGGAAGCTCCTGGGGGGCAGACACCCCACTGTGGTCTTACTGTTTGCCACAGACTTCCACCCCCACTCCCAGGGACTTAGTAAAATCTTGTTGGATTTATTGCTTCATCAAGGCCAAGAGTCCTATGGACTATTTCATAGACTTCATCTTTCTGAGAAAAAGCCTTGCCACACGAGAAAAATACCGCGAGAACAAGAACAAAGCAGGTGGGGTGCGGTAGGCACAGGCTGCATCCTCAGCTGGAAAGGGGGAGAACATCCTCTTCTTTGGTATGTTCCTATCAAGTGCCAGCCACGGTGTCACATTATTTCTTGGTGTATGTGTTACAGGGTTCGCTGTATGTGCTGGTGATGGTGGATCCAGATGCCCCCAGCAGGTCAAATCCCATGATGAAATATTGGAGACACTGGGTAGTGTCCAACATCACAGTAAGGAGACCAGGCGGGGAGGGGTGTTTTCAATTCAAACTGGATTGGAATTGTTTGGAACTGTAGCTGAAAAGTCATCGTTCCGTATAGTTTCTTAGCATTGAACCAAGAGGTGAGGGTGAGTGGGGCCTTCTGGGTCAGATTCCCAAAGTGTCTAAGAACTTCAAAAACACATCTTAAACGTGATCGTGATGGGTTGGACGAGAACAGCATGAAACTCCAATCCCGTGCATTTGCTGTTCTTTTGTGATAGACGCCTCCTCTTCGATACCAATTCCAAGGCATTGATGAGCAAAGCACTGACTCACACAGCTTCTGGAAGTCCACAAGCACATCACTGTGGACTTGGTGGGGCATCCCTGGTTTGGTTGGCAGGAGGGAGGATCATTTGATGGGCCTTTCCTTGGCTGTATGAGGGGCGCAGTGGAGAGTGTTCCCTTCTTTATACAGAAGTAAGCAGCGGCCTGTAAGTTTGTTTCATTGTAGGTGGGGAGAAGCCCAGCTTGCCCCTTTCAAAGGATGTCTGAGGAAGACACTCTATCAACACATAGGCGTTAGATCCTTCTAGTTTGAATCGATTTGATCTCACATCTCGCCAAGTGGCGTTTAAAGATGTTGCGGTCCGGTTGGACCTTACAGTCAACTTTCAATGTCCCCAGGGAAACCCCAAGAGTCTCTTTCTAGAAAACAGGGTTTGAGTCAAGCCTACGCACATCTCCTCATGTACTCTAAACCATCTCTAGGTGATATTCACACCTAATACAATGTAAATGCTAATGAATAGCTTGTTGTACTTGGGTAGGGAATTGGTGACAGGGGAAAAATAATGCCCGCCCAGGTTCAAAGCTGTAATTTTCCCTATTTTTTTTTTCAATCTTATTTTGGTTGACTCTGAGGATGTGGAATCCACAGATACCAGCAGCCCAACTGTATCTAATAACCCACATTTGTTTCCCAGTCCTGTTCAATTATGGGATTTGGTGCTTATGAGCGGCATGGTGGTATACTTTGGAGAAATCCCTACTAGCCCACAGCCTTCAGGATCTGTGCCCAGACAGCCTACAAGTGGCTTTTGCAAAGACTGTGTGAAGGCCTCTGGCCTATGAGATAACAGAAACTAGCAAAATGAAGTTTGAATGTGAGTTAAGAGCTGGGATCCAGCTCAGAGACCAAACAGTCCCACTTTCTCTGCAGTGTAGGAACCATACTCTTTGACTTTCTGTGGCCATGCTGATGATCCCATGAAGAACACTCCAGAAAATGCAGAGAAAACCAAAAGTGCAAAGGCTATTGTCTTGACTGCTAGAACCACAGTCAGGAAGCAGGGACAAGTCAGTTTAACTAACTATTGACTTCTGACAAGGGGAAGACTCTCACAGCAGAGTGGGTAGGGAAAGGGAGGGTTACCCTAGCAACCAACCATGTCCCTATACAGGGACCCTTCATAGGAATCAGGGGGACAGCCCTCCTTGGGAGCTGCCTAGCTGTAGCCCTGATGGGGCTTCTTAAGCTGCAGTGGAGCCAGACTCCAGGGTACCAGAACTTTTCCTTGAGCCAGCTGTGGGAGACTTTAGCAATTAGCAAAGAGGCAGGGAGGAGGGAGGGAGGGGGGGTCCTGGTGTGTGTCAGGGATGGCAGCAGGGACACATAAAAGCTGGGGTGCTTGTCAGATTTGCCTCCCTCTAGAGCATTGTTGTTTTCCAGACTTGGGTAAAGTTCTTGGTGTAGAAGCTCAAGACAAGATCACACTCATAGCCTCCCTCAAACACACGCACACACGCACCCATGGCTCCCTGTGAGAGGGCTCCAGTCAGGATTCTCAGGCTGGAGGGAAAAGCCACGTGGGCAGAATAGTTTCCCAGTTGAGAAGGCCTGCAACTGTAACCTAGCTTCTATTGATGTCTGACACTCCTGTTCCACCCACTCCCTCACCCCGATACTTACTCTGGGACACATATTCCTCACACCAGCTCTGTGCTGTGAACAAGGATTTAGCCCCCAGAAGGCCTGCTTAGAGACACAGCAGGTGGCAGGTGACAGGTGGCAGCTGTCAGGCAAGGCTGCTAAGCCACAGAGCTTAACCAAAGCCACCTGCCAGGGCATGGCCCTCACTTCCCCTTCGCCCAGAGGAGGCTCAGGTTTCAGTCACAATGCCACCCACTTTCCCTCTTCTGAATGCCGGCAGGAAGCTGCGGCTTTCCCTCATGGAGTTACTTGGCCTTGCCACCTGCCCTCCTGTTCCGCTAGCCAGAAAGATGGCATCGGCCAAGTGGGTTCAGGTCTCAGGTCCCGGAGCTCTGTCAAAAGAAAAAAGGGTAGAGGATGGATGCTCTGGACAAGCCTAGGAGCCTGTTCTCTAGCTTGGAGTTCACACAGACGGGTAGGCCGATGCCTTGGAAAAATATATATTCTTAGGCCAACCTCTCTGTAGAACTCCTGATCTCCACAAACTTGGGTGGGGAGGGGGCAGTTACCTGGCAACTGGAAGTCCAGGGGGACAGAGGCAGCCTGACCCCTGGCCTGATTAAGTTGAAGTTTCTTGGACAGTGACTAAGTCAGCTTCTGTGGTGCCACATAGTTCCGTGGCTGTGCTGTGGAAGAGTTTTGCAGACACAACAAATAACATGGTCTCTAAGTAGTCCAGAGGAACTCATAGCGTGGGGGAAGTGCTCGGGGCTGGGACGGCTGATGACAGTCATTCATTTGTAGGGCTGTTTTCAAGTAAAAAGCACTTTGGAAACTACTGAAACCTCAATTGCTTTGGGATCTAGCATTGCCTCACTGAATGATGGAAAAGCAGAGCCTGGGGAGGTTCAGTGACATCTTCTGCCAGCAGCAGTAGGAGACTGTAGCTGCAGGTATTAGATGTGTGTCCCAGACTCTTAAGCGACTCATACTGTGCTACACCAATGTGGGGGTCCCACCGTGACCACCATGCTCCTCTGCTTTTTGTTTGTTTGTGGGGGTTTTCTGTTTTCCTTAAATTTATATATTCACTTTATATCCCAATTGTAGCCCCTCCCTCCTCTCCTCCTGCTCCCATCCTCCCTTCCTCTTCCCCCCACCCGGCCTTCCCTACCCCTCAGAGAAGGGGAGCCCCAACCAACCATCCCAGCACATCGAGTTGCATCAGGACTGACCAAATCCTCTTCTGCTGTGGCCAGGCAAGGCAGCCCCGCTAGGGGAAAGTGATCAAAATGCAGGCAACAATAAAAGAAAGAAAGAGAAAAGAAAAACAGGCAACAGAGTCCATGTCAGACACAGACCCTGCTCCCCTTACTAGGGAACCCACATGAAGACCAAGTTGCCCACCGGGTACATATGTGTAGGGGGCCTAGATCTAGTACATGAATGGTTTTTGGTTGGTGCTTCAGTCTGCAACCCACCCCACACCACCCCTGGCCCAGGTTAGTTGGCTCTGTTGGTCTTCTTGTGGCACTCCTGTCCTCTTTGGGTCCTTCTATCCTTCCCCCCCCCCTTCCACAAGACTCCCCGTGCTCCATCTAATGTTTCACTGTGAGTCTCAGCATCTGTTTTGACCCGCTGTCGGGTTCAGCCTCTCGGAAGACAGCTATGCTAGGCTCTGGTCTGCAAGCATAGCCGAGTGCTTTTAATAGTGTCAGGGGTTGCCTCTCTCCCGTGGGATGGGTCTCTCAGGTTGGGTCAGGCATTGGTTGGACAATTCCCTCAACCTCTGCTCTATCTTTATCCTTGCACATCTTGTAGGCAGGGTAAATTTTGGTTTGAGGTTTTTGTGGGTGGGTTGATGTTCCCCTCTATCCACTAGGGTTCCTGTCTAGTTAGAAGGTTTTCTCTTCAGTTTCCATGACCCTTACTACTAGGAGTCTCGGCTAGAGTCACCCCCATGTCCTCCCAGAGGCCTACCCTGTCATGGGTCCCCAGCTTGTCTCAGACTGCCCCGCCCCTGCCCATGGTTTCTCTTCCCTCTGCAAGTCCTCCCAACCCCCACTCTCTGCACATCTGATCCCTATCCTCATTTCCTTCCGAACTCTCTCTCCTATCAGGTTCCCTCTCTTCAGCTACTTTGGCTGTCTACTCTATTTCCCTTCTGAGAGAGGTTCAAGCGTCCTCCCTTGGTCCTTCTTGGTCCTTAGCTTCTTCACTATGCCCCCTCTGTATGATGAAAACAATCTCTGTGCCTCGTTCCCATGATTCCAGCTCACTCCCGGATGGGTGGAGGCTTCCAGGGCACACTGCCCGAGGAATGCTACCTTGGCATATAAAGTACACCTGGTCTGTATCTTAGACCCCATAAAAAAAATACACCCCACATACCACCAACACCCACCCAACTACACCCAAACACACTCACCAGTAAGGCACGGGGTAAAGTCGCCACAAACAGATCAACAGTGGCCCTGTGAATCCCAACTGGCACAGAGAGAAACCTGGAGGTTTCTAAGCTGGCATGGTTATCAGGCAGCCCTTCAGTGGAGATGATGTTTCGAAAGGCTATCCAGACTAGAACAGTATAGAAAGCAGCTCTTAGTAACATGGGGAACGCCCTCAGCCCCCTCCCCATACACACACCCTAAATACAGCCTCAAGGGGGTCGAGATAGAATACGATAAGGTGGGCATCCTAAAGAGCAGGAGGCAGAAAGATGCCCCGAAATAGAAATCTGTCCTTGTGTAGTGGTTAAGAGCAATGACTCTTAGAGTCAGTCTTCTCTGGTTCAAATCCCAGACTCACAACTTTTGGCTGTATAGTCTTGGGCTAGTTACCCGGCTTCTTTGGGTCTCAATATACTCACCTGTAAGGTGGAAATATTTATAGTCTCTGCCTCACACTGTCAGAAGCGGTATTTCTCTAGGTCAGCTCGGGTAAAATGCTTAGCGCAGAAACCATAGCACAGAGCTAGCTTTAAACAGCTGGGAGCTACACTGTAACTCCCATTGCTCCAAGCCAAATACCCCACACATACAAATGAAACCCAGGAAGGCGCTGTCGCGTCCCCAGATGTTATGAGAGTTACCAGGGGCAGGTCTGGGTAGAACTCCCTTTGCTTGTCGGTTCCCATCAGCTCAGCAACAGGAGTAGGTGGAATCCACCCCACCCCCAACCTAGCCACGCCAAGGAATGCAGGGGTGCAGACATAACACACAGGGTGCTCCTTGGCCCCTCTATGAAACTCTTATCACTGAGTGAAAGAGCTATCTAATCAAAGCCAGCCGTGGTGGCTCACACCTGTGATCCCAGAACTCCCCAAGCTAAAGCAGGAAAACCAAGGCGTGCTAGGCTAGCTTGGCCTGTGTACTTAGAACACAAAGGAATTGATTCCCAACAGTGCATAGTGAGATAGCATCCTCCTCCCCAGGGGCCATGCCCTGCAGTTTCTTTACAGATGCTTTTCAATTTCACTGAAGCCCAATTGAGACATCAATTGGTCTGTATCCTTCACAGTAGAGTTTATTGGCTCCTTGTCTTATTTGTCCCTGAAATTAGCACTTGGGGCTTTTCATGAAGATATTTTCATTCGACTTTTTTTTTTAATTGTTAATGGGAATATTAAACACTGGAAGATGGTACGTGAATACTTTTCCACAAAGACTATCATGATTGGTGACAAAGAATACGAAGAATAATTAAGGAGACAAGAGTATCTTTTTTTTTTTCCTTCTGAAAAAGAAAATCTTCCTAGAAACAGTCAATGATTCTAAAATTTGTCCTGAATGTCTTTTTTGTTTTAAGAAAGAAAAAGAGCCGCCAAGTTCACGCTTCCCCTTTCATTCAGTGCCCTCAACCTTTGGCAGCCATAAATGGCAACCAATTCTGAGTTGAATCAAAAGGACCTCTAAGGGGTCATTACTCTGTCTACTTTTCTATAGGGTTGATTTTTTTTTTCTGTAATAAGAGGGTTGTGTATGTGTGTGTGTGTGTGTGTGCGTGTGTGTGTGTGTGTGTGTATGTGTGTGTGTGTGTTTAAACATCCTCTAAGTATGTTAGATTAATAAGAGGAATAGAAAACCAACAAACAGAACAAAGATACCACTGCTCCCTGTTTTTGACTTCCGTGGTCAGCATGTGACCCGCATTGGGGCTAGGGAGGCAGCTCCTTTGATAAAGTACTTGCCTAAGAAACACGAGGACCTGAGTTCAATTCCCAGAGCCCATGTGTGGAAAAGAAAATAGATTCAAAAACAAAACTGGGCCTGTACTAGTAACCCCAGCACTGGAGAAGCAGAGACAGAAAGACCGCCCGGAGCTCTTCTAACTTGCCTGGTTAAATACCAGCCAATGACCAACTTTCTCTCAAAGACACCATGTGAGAGGAGTAGCTGGGCTTGTCCTTTGTCTTACACACACACACACACACACACACACACACACACACACACAGAGTAAATGCATTTTTAAAATGTATATTCCAATGTGCTCCTGGATGATCTCAGACAAGTTCCTGACATCTCTGAGAATTTGGCTCCTCCACTGAAAAATGGACACAGGGTGTTCTTCCCCAGGGCCAGGAGTGAGGAAGAAGATTAAATACATGAAGAAGAAAGCCTTCCTAGAAAGAGCCACCACGGAAAGTAGCATTTTGTCTTCATTCCTAATAAACCAAACAGCAGACCCTATAGAGATTTGCATATGTACCTATAAATAATCACGAAATGTTTTTTTTTGTTGTTGTTGTTTTTTATATAACCAGAATCTAGCTAACAATGAAAAGCAGAATAAATTATCTTTATCAGGACTTCCAGTTTAGATAAAGAGGGCAAATTGAAGAGATGGGATTGATAGATAATTGCTTCTTATTGTTTGTTTATTTGTTAATGTTTGGCAGGTGTTTTATTATTACTGGGGTGTGTGTCTGTCTGTGTATGTGTGTGTGTGTCTATTTATGTGGGGGCGAGAAAGAGAGAGAGAGAGAGAGAGAGAGAGAGAGAGAGAGAGAGAGAGAGAGAGAGAGAGAGAGATTGATTTCCTGTAGCCCAGGCTACCCTCAAACTTGCAATTGCAGTTTTCTTACCCCTGACCCCAGAGTGCTCGGACTACAGGGATGTGCCCCAGTGCAGGTTTGGGAGCAGTCAGTCTTGTCATGCAGTCTCTGGTAACTGCCCTCTGACCTCAGGTCAGAGATCAGGCTTCTCCCACCCCCTGCCTCCGGGCAAGGCGCAGGCTTCTTGGTCAGGCTTCGATGGACTTCTTGGGCCAGGGCTGCAGGCCCTTCCTCCCCAAACACTTTCTGCTTTTGTTTTTAACCCCTCACCAATTTCTTATCACTCAACAGTTCCCCCACTCAGCTGCCATTGTCCTACCCCAGAGATGCCTTCAGTCCCATTCAAAATAATTTAAATAAAATGTTGCTACAAAGTAGAATATTATCTTTTGATGAATGTTTTTAAAGCCCTTTAGGTTTTCACGGTAATTTGCGGTGTAAAATTATTTGGAGATAAGAGCCAAATTAGCTCTCCTATGCTGAGGTCGCTGTGTCCTGTTATCCATGTGAGCAGTGTTTAAATATAATCAGCCCTTAGACTAATGCAGCATAATTGTTCATTTGAAATAGCTTTTTTTACTCCATTCAATGAGTCATTAAAATATTCAAGGGATAATGCAGTGAATTGGAAATGAATTTATCATATTATCCCATACATACTGCAGTGCTTCAGGTAACTAAGGAGAGGAAGAGAGGGAGGAGGGAGGGAGGGAGAGAGGGAGGGAGGGAGAGAGAGAGAGAGGGAGAGAGAGGGAGAGAGAGAGAGAGAGAGAGAGAGAGAGAGAGAGAGAGAGAGAGAATAAATAGAGGCACACAGGGAGAAAGGAGGCTTGTGTACACAGGATTATGTAAAGGTTTTCAGTGGGTTTATGTTAAGTGGGGTGGGGGGGGACAAGAAAGAAAATGCTGTTCTTCAATTCTTCAAGGCGCGCTCTCTCTCTTTCTTTCTCCCCCTCCTCTCTGCACTCCGAGAATCTGCTCTACCACAGCTCCACTGTTAACTTATTTTTATCAAATATGTTTATATCAGAAAGTCGTTATGGAAACCAATTCTACCATCCAGGAGAATTCCTGGAGCAGGCAGAAAACATTCTCTCTCTCTCTCTCTCTCTCTCTCTCTCTCTCTCTCTCTCATACACACACACACAGAGAGAGAGAGAGAGAGAGAGAGAGGGAGAAAGAGAGAGAGAGAAAGAGAGAGAGAGAGAGTCTTGCCCTTCTCCACCACCAGCAGCTCAGAAGGGCAGGGCTGGGCCTCTGACTCGGCTTCTCGGACAAAGCTGTACAATGAACCCAGCTATTCACCCACAGTCCCAATCTATTCCTGTCCTAACATAAGGGACCAGAGCTTGTCGCTGTCCCCTGGGCCTCAGTCACCTAGTCAGTGTGTTGTAGTTCCTTTTCGATTGCTGATTGCTGTGATACAGGCCATGACCAGGAGCAACTTGGGAAGGCAGGAAAGAGTTTACCTGACTCACAGGGCACACTCCGTCATCAACAGAAGTCAGGGCAGGGACTGAAGCAGAGACCATGGCGAAGTGCAGCTTACTGGCTTGCTGTCCAGGACTCACTCAGCCTGCTTTCTATTTCCACCTGCCCAGGGGCAGTACTGCCCACAGTGGGCCAGGCCCTCTTCCATTTGATCATTAATCAAGAAAGTATCCCCCAGTGAGTTGTTTACAGGCCAACCTGACTGGAGCATCTTCTCAGTTAAGCTGCCTCTTAGATGACCCTATTTTGTGTCAAACTGGTGGTGGTGGGGGGGGGTGGCGGTGCACTGGGGGGCACTAACCAACACCAACACACGGTGTGGCAGGTGCATCTCAGGCAAAGCCAGATGGAGGTGGGGGGGGAGGAGGAGCGGAAGGGGAGGGGGTGGGACTATGGTAGACTTTCTGAATGCTCCCAAGATCTGAGAAAAGTTCCGCCTGTCTGCAATGCTGTTGAGAATGAATGAATGAAAGCAACGAGTTAGGTGGGATGTTCAGAACGAGGGGCTTCTGCCCTGGCCACCCTTCCCTAGGATGCTAGGTGGCCAGGCCCCAAGAAAGCAGCAAACACCACCAAGAGACTGTCTAGAGTCGGGAGCAGAGTAGCCTTCTCGGGTGACCCCAGGAAGCGGTCAATGTAGCTGTCTTTAAAAAATGTGTGGGGACCTCACCAGGAGCCAGGGACCTCCTGCAGCCCCCTTTGGGTAACAGAAAGACCAGTGGGCACTGCTTGACAGGAGGAACTTTCTAAGAATTTGTACAACCCCAAAACGTAGTGTGTATCCTAAGGGGGAGTGAGGTCCTTGTCACTAGAAGCAGCAGTCCATGGGTGACCCAGGCAACTGCTCCCCTGGGCAAGAGATAGAAATCAGTGACTCAGAAGATGAGCCCCCTTGCAAGATTCACAGCATTTTTATACAGTCAGCCTAGGTTTCCATCAGCAGGTGAATGGATTAGAAAAAAAAAAAAATAGCATAGGGCCTGGAGAGATGGCTCAGTGGTTAAGAACACTTGATGCTCATTCAGAGGGCCCGGGTTAGGTGGCCCTGACACCTATATGGTGGCTCACAACCACATGTAACTGTAGTTCCAGGGGATCCAACGTCCTTTCCTGACCTCTGTGGGCAGTAGTCATGAACTTGGTACACAGACACGCATGCAAGTATAAAATAATTATTAAAAAAAAAAAATAGAAGAGCTGGGCGTGGTGGCGCATGCCTTTAATCCCAGCACTTGGGAGGCAGAGGCAGGCGATCACTGTGAGTTCAAGGCCAGCCTGGTCTACGAAGTGAGTCCAAGACAGCCAAGGCTACACAGAGAAACCCTGTCTTGAAAAACCTAAATAAATAAATAAATAAATAAATAAATAGGCAGAGCCTAGTAGAAGGTTAGGTTGTGGGATTGAGGCAGGCTCTAAAAATGTCTAAAATCTGAACATGATCAGACTGTTCTCCGACCGGAAACCATATTCTGCCCTATCCCCAGGCCCAGACCCATTTTTGAAGACTACACAGCTTCCTGCTGATCCATCTGTGGTGTCTCCAAGCCTTTCTGTGGCCACAGCCTCTGGGAACCACTTGCTTTTTGCCTTCATCCCATAAGCTCTACTGCAATCTGCAAACACGAGGTGCTTTAAGCTCACAGGAACCTCCAGATGAATTATACTTTGCGGGGTCCAGAAAGAGCCGAGAGGTGCGACCGTGACACCTGCTCTAGAAATGGGAAAGGACAGCACAGTTCCCTAAACTCACCCTGGTGTCATATTAATCCTCATCAAAAGTGGTTTTATTTTTCTAATTTTTCATTTATTTCATTGTGTGTGTGTGTGTGTGTGTGTGTGTGTGTGTGTGTGTGTGTGTGTCCTGAGTATGTCCACTACAGGCACCTTCGGAGGCCAGAGGAGAAGGTCAGCCAGCTCCGCTGGAATGATGGGTGGCTGTGAGTGAATTGTCTGATGTGGGTGCTGGGAGCGGAGCCCAGGGTCCTCTGCAAGAACAGCAAGTGCTCTTCCTTAACCAACGAGCCATCACTCTCGCCAATCCCCATCAAAATTCAGAAAGTATTTAATAAAGACATTCTGAGAAACTCAACACAAGAAATCCACATAGGTTCGCTAGAAGCCCATCACTCCAGACCACTTAGACGTCTTCATCGTCACAGGCCTTGGTCCCTTGGGCAGAAGGGAAGCCATGAGCGAGACCAACCGTACCAATCCTGGGAGGCTGCGGGAGAGGAGGGGAGACTTGGCTTCAGTGGCTGCGGCATGATGTGGGTTTGTGGCTCGCTGGCAAACCAGTTCTGAAGAGCATCAACAAATGAATTGAACCAGTTCTGAAGAGCATCGACAAATGAATTGTCAGCCGCTGTGAAGTAGGTCACTGGTGGCAAGCCGTACGATCCCGGTGTGAGCCTTGCCTTGCTCTGTGTTAGGGATAGCATGCCACAGTGTTTAACCATGGTAATAGTCAATACTAGGTGACACAAAGTTTCAAGAAGTAGCTGATATGATGAGTAACATAAAACGGCTGATTTTGACAAACAGGAAGTAGGGGCCCTCACTGCAAAAAAAAAAAAAAAAAAAAAAAAAGGATTTAATAGGGATTGATATTAAAGTTCTATATTTAGGCTTCAAATCAGTCTTGCGCGTACAGAACGGAGAAGATCTGGCATGTCAGAGGTTCATGAAGGAAATGATCAAGAAGAGTTGTTGTTAACTTCTAAGCTAATTTAAATCTGAATTTTCAGATAATAATAGAATGTCAAACCATAACGCAGGAGTGAAGACGGTTAAGATAATCTTAGGCTACATCAGAAGAGGAAGAGCCTTCAGATCACTGAAGATGCTCACGACTGGTCTTTCTCTGACCTGGTCAAGCTGTGACTGACCGTCCATCCATCCATCCCTCGTTCATTCATTCGGCAAGCATGCAGCCCATCCTGGGCAGTAGGTTCCATTCAGTTATCTGCCAACTCAGGCAAATCCCTTCCTTTTAAAGAACTTCATGTCTGGCGACAGGGGCCAGGGAAGAAAAACAATGACTGGTACAGAGTGGGAAGGTGTTGGGGTGGAGTGAAGCCTTGAGAACCACGGGGTGGGGGGGGGGAGGGGGGGAGGGGGGGCAGGGGGGGTGAGAATGAGGGCTAGGAGCAGACTCCCCCCAGAGGTCTGGACCTGTGAGCCAAGGAGACGCTCACCATGGCCCCAAGTAAACAGAAGACTATCCAGGCAGAAGAGGGGGCAGGGCACCAGTGTGGACGGAGCTAGTGGTCCAGGAGATCTACTCAGAAGATGAGGTCAGTGAGATGATGAGAGAGGCCATGAAAAATGGAGGTTCTAATGGTCCTTACCGCTCACTAGAGCCTCCCTGGACACCACACCCAAACAGGTTAAATCAGTGTCTTGGGGGTGAGGGTGGGTAGACCTCAGGTTTCCACTAATTCTTAAGGCTCCCCAGGTGAGGCAAGCATACATGACAGGTGATGGGTAGGGGAGGAGTGTTGTCATAGACAACCTCTCAAGGGTTCTGCAAGATGATGACGTCAACAATGTTGTATTAGACCCTCAGGACTCAAGAGGGTAAAGCTCATATAAGCTGTTCTCACCACAATAAAGGCCAAAGGAATTTTAAAATAATAGATGCACCAGAACTGAGAAACATCAATGCATGACCTTTACCTAGACTAGGGCAAGGAGTTTAGCACATTCACTACAGAAGGGCTTTGACCAGAGGTTAGAAACTGCCTGAGGAGGTGCTGAAGAGAAGCTCCCAGAGGCTACGGGCACTTGTTCTTATAGAGGACCTGAGTTCAATTCCCAGCACACACATGACAGCTAACAGCCATCCATAGCACCAGGTCCAGGGGATCAGGCATCCTCTTCTGACCTCCTCAGACACCAGGCAATCACACACATGCACACACACACACACACACACACACACACACACACACACACACGCACGCGCGCGTGCACACACACACACACACACGCACACACAAACATCCAAATAAAACACTCATATACATAAATAAAACCATAATTAAGAAAAAGAAAGAAAGAAATTGCCCAGGAGTGAGGCACAAAGCCAGACACCTGCAGTTCCCTCTCTAGGAAGATCACCTGAGCCCAGCCAAGGCAGCATGGCAAGACCTTTAATAAATAAATAAATAAATAAATAAATAAATAAATATCAGGAAAAACTCCTGGCTTGCATTTCTAAAAGTTCTGTCTGTCTACCATGGTTGCAGGTAGCCCCAAGAGAATTCTATTCCTTCAGGAAAGAAGACAGTGGTCTTCCCCAAGATAAGAGTAGAAGATATTGGGGCCGGGGACAGCCCCAGGACCTTCCATGAGGTCAGAAGCCATCAGGACCTGCTGATGGATTAGACAAAGAAGGGGAAGGGCGGCAGCTCCTAGATTCGGGTACCATTTACCAAGATGGAGACCCTCAGACGAGTTCATGTTAAAAGGCCTTTCGGATCTCCTTGTGGAGTGATCCAATAAGAGAGGTAGAAGTCTGAAGACCCAGGAGGGCACGACGGGAGCCTGGCACAGCACGGTGTGCAGGGTGCTTGCAACCAGGCCCTGCTGCCTCGAGAAAGGAAGTGAGTTGTCCTTGGATTTGTCCAAGGAGAAGCTGCCTTGAAGGGCTTGGGCAGGAGGCTGGGTTAGATTGGGCAGTCAAGTGTGGGCTTCAGGCACTGCCCAGCAGGAGCCTGCATTGATGGAACAGAGTTGCCTTTCTGAAAGGAGATGAGATAGGAAGAGAGGTTGAAGCATTCAGGGCCTTGGAAGCCACGACCAGCCAGCCAGATCAGGCTTGATGGGGACCAGGTGATACTTCAGAGTTTGGGAGCAGCGTTCAGAAGGCTTGTCTACTAGGCCTCTTGCCAGGTCGGTGACATTACTGTAGACTCTGCTCCTGGGTGGATCTCCGATGTCCCCTTTACAAACTGAGACGGGCTGGTGGACTTTGGCGTCGGTACCATGCTCCCAACCCGAACCTCTACAAAGCAGCCCTCACTCTTTCTGCAAAAACATAAGCACAAACTGCTCTCCCAGATCTCAAAACACATAAAGCAAGCCATAAGTTCCAAGCAATTCCCTGCGTGCTTGTGTTTACCATCTATCCCGGGCATTTCTGAACACCGGGGAGAATGGCATTGTTTAGATGGAGAACATGGGAAGCCACTCTCACTTATTTTGAAAGGTTAAAAAATGCTCAGTGGGACTTTGTGGCTAGTCACACCTACCTGGAAACCCGCCTCCCTCAGTGATCTGCAACCAGTGGCTGGTACTACTTGCCTGGCAGTGCTGTAAACCTCAGCTAGATCAGAGTAAAGTAGGGTCTGAACAGCTCTCATTTGGGAGGGAAGAAGGGAGTGGAGCCAGCAGCATCCTGGCTACTTTGGTGATAGAGAAGGAGGTATGTTTTGGGGGAGCTACAGGAATCCAGACTTGCCAGAGTGAGAGGCTCAGGTTGTGACAATGAGGCTAAGGGGAAAGACCCAGGAGCATCCTCGGACTCACGGGCTAGCCGGCGCCCCTCCCAAGTGACCCATGAGCATCCTAGGACTCAGGGGCTAGCCGGCGCCCCTCCCAAGTGACCCATGAGCATCCTAGGACTCAGGGGCTAGCCGGCGCCCCTCCCAAGTGACCCAGGGGGAGCCAGCGTGGAGACGAGCGCATGAAGAACAAGTGGCCCAGAGTGCAGTGCCCTCAGTCACTGGGGTTTCTGTTTCTCAGAGAGGAGGAAGGAAGACGCTGAAGAAGAGGATGAAGACAAGGAGGGAGGGAGGAAGAAGGTGATGAAGAGGAGGAGGAAGGGGGAGGAAGAGGGCAGCGAAGAGGAGGAGGAAGGGGAGGAGGAGAAGAGGGAGGAGGAGAAAGCCAGTCCAGAGTTCCTCGGTGCTCCTGGGGAGGAGTCCGCCGATCTGTGGAACGGCGGGGAGGGGCACACGGATGGACTCCCCCACCTCCAGGGGTGGAAAGACAAATGCACAGAGCTCTATGGGCTGCTGGCCTACCAAGCCTTTTGCTAAGAACCAGCTCTTTCCTTTCAAAGAGGGTGGAAGTCACTGTTCTCTTGTCTCCGTTGATGAACAGATTCTGGGTGGCAGGAGTCACCATAGAAACAGGTGCTATCTTAAGCAAATGAGCCTTATTAACCTTAAGAGTGGTGGAGTTTTCACAAGATTGCACATATAGGGTAGGAGGGAGACGGGGCTTGGTGGGGGGAGAGTCGAGGTGGCTGGGAAGCCGTGTTGCTCCGAGTGGGGAGGCATGTGTGCGTATGTGTGCATTGCGTGTGTGTGTGTGTGTGTGTGTGTGTGTGTGTGTGTGTGTGTGTGTGTATCCATCTATATGTGTTATGCAAAACTGCTTCTGAGGAGGTAAGCTCAGGTCCTGTTCCCCCTCCTTTCTCTAAGAAATATGCATCCTCCCCATCCCCCCCCTCCGTCCCTTCCCCCTGCCAAGAAACCTTCTTCTAGAAAGTAGCCTTAAGGCTGCAAGTGCCCAGCACTCTATCCATGACTCCTCTTCCCCTACTGTTTATATAGGCCTTGCCTGTGTCCCATGGCCTGCTGTCATTAGAAACAGGTGTTTCTGGAGAGAAAACAGGAAGCAGGGCTCCGGGAGGCAGTTTCGAGCAGGAGCAGGAGCACGTGCAGGAATAAAAGCTTCTAGTGGACTTGGGTCTGTGAGACTGGCCCATGACTTGCTGCTTATGTGCCTCAGTGAAACCCCACTGATTCGCCAGGCATGTCACAGGGCTGAAACCAGACTCCTGTGTGGTCACCTCAGCACTCCCTATGGTGACCCCCCCCCCTCCTTTCTGGGGAGGAAAGAGGCCTTTCCCCACATTGATATTTCTTCAGTTTGCTTCTTCAGTCAATAGCCTTGCCTGAGGTATTTGCCCCATCCTGTGCTCTGGAGGCAGGGGTGGAAAGGGGTATGTGTGGCTAGAAAGATAAGGACAGAGAGTCTGGCTCTCAGAGAAGCTGTGGTAGACAGGGAAAGGTTGGGTGGGGCTTTGAAGTCAGGTAGGGTTGGGATGGGCCTTCTCCCTCATGAACGGTGAGTGTTGGTTCCAAGGCACACATGTGCTGCCCTCTGCAGCCCCTCCTTGGGCAGGACACTCCACTACCCCAGCCAGCATGCCACCTGCCGGAGTCTGGCTCCCCTTCCTAGGTATAAATCAGAACGTTCACTCTAGGGACTCTGACACCATGCTATATGTTCCCTGTAGTCAGGGTGCTGCTTATCAGGGAGACAGGTTAGCAGAGACTGTATGGCTTGGAAGGACTCTCAGAATGGGAGATCTTTTATTGCCTTGCTGCCAAGGGCCAAGAGCCCCAGGGCTGGGGATATGGCTCAGTAAATAAAGTACTTATGTGTTCAGCCTGAGTCCAATTCCTAGCACTAGGAGGCAGAGATGAGAGGATCCAAAGAGTTCGTCGGTCTAGCTAGTTGGTAAGTTCCAGGTTCAGTGGGAGGCCCTGTCTCAAAATGTAAGGCGGAGAGTAATAGAGGAAAATAGCCAACACTGACCTCTACACACACACACACACACACACACACACACACACACCCCACATACACACACCACATGCACACACACACCCCACATACACACACCACATGCACACACACACACCACATGCACAACACACCACATGTACACACACACCACACACATACACATACACCACATGCACACACACACACACACACATACACACACACACCACATGCACACACACACACCACATGCACAACACACCACATGTACACACACACCACACACATGCACAACACACCACATGTACACACACACCACACACACACACACACACCACATGCACACACACACACACACCACATGCACACACACACACCACATGCACAACACACCACATGTACACACACACCACACACATACACACACACCACATGCACACACACACACACACACACACACACACACACACACACACACACAGCCCAACACATGCCTGAAACTGAGGCAAGGCTTCATAGTTTTCTAGATCTCCAGAGCTGGTAGATGTCTCAGGTTCGTTTGGTCATAACCATGGAGATACTGAGCCCTCAAGGCCTCACAAGTCTGGTATGGACCACAATGAAGGAAGAGTCCTAACTTTTAGTCTCTAGTTTGTCAACATTGTTGAAATGAGAGAAGCCACCCTCAGGCTTGCATTTGGTGGGCCATTATAGGTTAGTAGGTGGTTAGCCAGGTCATCAGGGCTGCCAGGGAACCCATCTTTTGGGACTGACTAATGGAGAAGAAAGGGGAAGTTCACCCCTGGGCAGCTCAGTTTTTACATCTCCCTCCAGAAACCAAAACCTGCCATTTGGAAATTTCGCTTGGCCCAGACAAGGGATGTGCCTTTAAGGATACCAAAAAACGTTTCCCAATCCCCTCATCCTTAGCTCCAAAGCATCTTTCCCATTGGCTTTAGAGATGCTTAGTAACAGTGGAAACAACACAATTGAATGCCTGGGTGGAAGGGACAATCACAGGGAGAAGCTGGAATCACAGGGAGAGGTTGGGAGCTGGCTTGAGCCCCAGACTCAACTTGGCAATAAATAAAATGGGAAAGTTGCATGAGCTACTCAGAGAACAAACCAGGAGGCCCCGGCAACAAAGGGGAGTCAAAGGAAAGAGAATTTGACCCTAGTTTATCTCCCAGCAAAATCTGTGCCTTCCTCTATCCCAGTGGCCCCTAGAAATAATAATTGTCTCCCTCCCTCCCTCCCCTCTTTTCTTTCTTTCTTCCTCTCTTCCTCCCTTCCTTCCTTCTTTCCTTTTTTCCTTCTTTTGTTCTTTCCAAGGGCATCCAGGTCATAATTTATAGGCATGGCATGGAGAGATCAATGTCATAGAAGGAAGTTATTATTACTCATAGTCTCAAGGGAAGGAGACCTGCCAAACTGTGCCACACAAAGCCACATGGGGAAGTCCCGGGGTGTGTCAGGAAGAAGAGGCCACAGAGAAGAGAGTACGGCCTGGAGCCTTCGCTGTGGTTTCTGCAGGAAAAGAGCAGAATCAGGGCAAGCAAGCACCAGCAAGCTTAGGACTGGTGAGCTGGCATACTATCAGTGGGCTCTGGGGTAATAGGGATATGTTCCAGCTGCCTGGTACCTGCCCTATGGTGGCTCGGGGCAGGGGAATATTGGCTAGGTCTGAGAGAGTAAGGGAAAGGAAGTGATGGGAGGGTCGGGCTCAGAGCTGGTTAGTGTGTACGTGACAGGTGTGCTTGCAGCCAGTCTTTAGGAAGCAGACAGCTTTGGCAGGGATGTCTTTCTAAAAACAAGTGCCCCTCAGGTTATCAAAGCATCAACACAAAACAGAGAGCTTAAAAAAGTCTGATCAATCTGCTCTGCATTCCCCCCCCCCCGCCCCCAGCACTGCTTTTTTGGAACTATTCAAAACCCTCTTGTTCAGGTACCTTCTTTGGGACTCTTAAGACCTGGCCCTCCCCCTCCCAACCCCCGCCCCCGCCTCCCACTTAGCACAGGCTGCACCGGACAATTTAGCACCCAATTCCACGCTATCTTGTTCCCCAGCCATTCCGGGGTGCTTGCCCCAGTTTCCCAGCCCCCTGGGAAGGCTCTGTTCGCCTCCTCCCTGCACTGGTGCATGTCCAACCCTGTACGCTGAGCTCCACCGTGTGCATTGGCATCAACCCTTCTACTGTCTAGAGTACCAATTCTGACCACATTGTCTTTGACACATTTCTGCTGGCCTGACATAACGGCATGTGTTGCCCCTCTCAAAGACTACTTTCTTTTCCAGGTCCTTATGATGGCACAGTCCTCGTAGAGGCCTTCTCACAGCTTCCTCCAATCATCCTGCGCCCTCCGGCACTGACCACACATCACTGCTCACCATCCACGACCTCCCCGGCCCCCAAACACCCTCCACTGCCTTCCCCTTCAGCAAATAGCCTCTTCCTTCTTCTCTCCCACAGCAAAGTGTTCTGTAGCTTCCAAACTGGCTTAGGCCACATGACGGCTTCCAGAGAGACCGTGAACTTGCCTACCATGAGGATATTGACTCTGGTGAGATTGCTAATCTTCCTGGCCTCGGTATATTGCCAGCTTGAATGAAAGGGTGGCTGCATGACCACCAAGGCCCATTTGGGCATCACCATCTAGAGTACTGACATTTGCTATATAGCTGCATGTCTTATTAGATGGCATTGGGCAGATACGGGAACCGTGACAGCCAACGTGCCCTCTCCCCAGAGCCAGCACCCTATGCTGGGCAGAGAAGCCTTCTTTCCATTCTGTACTATTGACCATGTCACTGAGAGTTTCAGTAGCAAAAGATGACTCAACCCATGCTAAGACTGGCCAGGCGGACACCTATAACCCCCTACCCCTTCCTTACTCAGCTCTCTGCTGGGCATTATAGGAAGTTGTAGAAGGCTAGCATTGAATACCCTTAGGAAACTCAAAACTCCATGGAGAAGTGAAAACACACACACACACACACACACACACACACACACACACACACACACAGAGAGAGAGAGACAGAGACAGAGACAGAGACAGAGACAGAGAGACAAAGACAGAGACAGAGTGCACCATAACCATGGAGCAATGGCCTGGTACTCCACCAGTCTGGGGTGCCACTTGTCATCCCCCCTCTGGATTTGCCAACATCTGACTTTCAGTCTCTGGCAATGCACAATGTGAAGCCATATATGGGTACCGAGTATCTACCACCTCAAAAGACCTGTGTTGTAAGACATCGTAAACACTGCACATTGTGGTCCTCTTAGCCATAGAAAGGATCTGGAATCAGCACATCTCCATATCTACAATGCACATCTTAAAATGTCCTTGACACTTAGAAGCACAGAACCCATCATGTTTGTACTGATACTTGCTTCAGAAAAGATGATAGATCCATTTATATGTTATACTAGCAGAAGGGTCTAAAACAGCAATAAAATAATATCCAATAAATATGAAGAACTTTATGAAATGTTTCTGAAAGTAAATGAAAGGCTTGAAGAGGTAGATAGATGATCGATAAATGAATATGTAAGTAGGTAGATAGATACATACACATATATAGGTATATCGAGACAGACATGTAGATAGAGATAAGTTCGTAAGTTGATAGTCTTTAAATTAATTTGTTTTATAAACAATGATTTTATTGACATATAATATGAAAATTTGATAGACTAGAGAGATGGCTCAGCAGTTAAGAACACTGACTGTTCTTGCAGAGGACCCAGGTTCAATCCCCAGCACCCACGTGGTGGCTAAAAACCATCTGTAACTCCAATTCAAAGGAACCTAACATCATTTTCTGGCCTCTATGGATACTGCATACACGGTGGTGCACAGACATACATGTAGGCAAAACACTCATATACATACAATAAAAACAAACAAGTAAAATTTTGTAAAATTTTTATTGGGGCTTAAGGAATCCAGGATTCCCTAGAAGAAGGAGGGAGGCTCATAAGGACTATTCAAGAAAATATTGTACAAAAAAGAACTAATGGGGGGGGGGCTTGTGGAGCAGTTTTATTTACATTGAGGCATATTGCAAAACTACATTAATATAAAGTATAGTTGTGGTGGGAGAATACACAGACATATCCTTGAGATGGAACAGAAAGATTTGGAGCCAACCAGAACACTCAGCCCAGGGTGAAGAGGCCACTTCAAACAAAAGAGCAAGGATGTACTACCCTGCAAGAGGCTTTAGAGAGAAAATTATATTAGTTCAGTGGCTCATTCCTGTAATCCCAGCCACTCAGGAAGCTGAGGCAGGAAGATCACATGTTCAAGTCTAGCCTGGGCTATATCATGAGCTTCAGGGCACTCTGGGCAACTAACTGGGACTGTGTCTCAAAACATCAAGAATTTAGAAGGAGCCAGGTCTGCAGCTTGGTGGTTGAGCCCTTGCCTAGCATAGGAAGGTCCTCTGTTCACTTCGCAGCACAACAGCAAGGGTATTGAAGTTCTTTCTCATTCCATAATCAAATAAATTCTAAATTCACTGTGTGAAATTACATAGGTGAGTGTTAATTTTAAATGTGAAATCATAAAAGAATAAAATGCACTAATACTTTTACACCGTTGTGTAAAACCTTGAAACTGTAAATACAAAAAGGCAACACGTATTAGAAAAATATGACATACAGATGACAAAATGTCACTGTCATGGACATACACAGCAATTGCAGTGGGCTAATCAATGCACATACCTCATGGGGTTGTAGGGAGGGAGAAAATGAGTAGTGTATAAAATGCTCGGGACACTGTCTGCAACAGTAAGCAATCAATACATTTTAGCAGTTATCAATCTGCTTTAGCACTCAATAGAAAAACATTACATTAAAAAATTCACAAAGGCCAGAAACAGGATAACTGGGGTGGGTTGGAAATGGAACTCAGAGCCTCGTCAATATTATACAAGCACTCTGATGCTGAACCACATCCCTAACCCAGGAAATTCTATTTAGAGAAAGGTTCATAAGCCTATGAGAAATGAGCAGCAGATATACAGGCAGTGAAAAATGCAGAGCAATCAAGAGACCATTTACCTTCACACCCTGTGGTGACTATGGCCATTAAATTGGCAGAACTTGAATGTGGCTTTATTTTAAAATTAATTAATTAATCAATTGATACCCAGAATCCTCACATATGTTGCTGGTGGGAGTGGAGTATAATTTGCTGGGAACCCTCTTGCAAGGTAATTCTGCGCTAACCTTCCTTATGCCCTGCCCCCCCCCCAACATTGTGTATTTGTCAATGCCTTTAAATGCCAAATGCCTTTAAGATGTATACAGACTTGGACCCAAGGTTCCTTCCCAAAATCTGTACAAGAATTGTGTTTAAAAAAAAAAAAGTGGTATCTGCCAAAGTAAAATCAGACACATTAAGTGCAGGAAATTAAAGAGGATGTGACCAGTGTACCATCCATAGTACAATTCATTGCCAGATAGCTTATATTAGTCACAAATTAGAATGCCCCAGTACCACCAAAAAGTTAAAAATTAGAAATGACCTATTTACCCAGTGACAGGGTTGGCAGCTAATAGTGGCATGTGGGATACTTTGCAGCTGTTAAAATACACACAATATTAAAAGGACCTCATTGAGATATTTGTGCCACGTTGCTGTGTGAAATGAAAAAGCAAATTAAAAGTTAAGATATGGGGCTCCGCTCAGACAGTGGAGTTCTTCCCAGCATACCAAAGCCCTGATTTCTGTTTCCAGCACTACTTAAGCTAGATGTGGCAGTGTGAGCCTCCATCTCAGTGCTGAGGAGATGAAGACGGGAGGATCAGATTTCCAGGGTCAGCAGCAGCTGCACGGCAAGTAAGAGACCAAGCAGGGATGTGCGAGACCTGCTCTCAAAACAAAAGCAATACAAGTTATTAGACAGATGTTGGACATAACTGTGCACATCTGTAATCCGAGCATGTGGGAGGCTGAGATAGGAAGATTCCAAACTCAAGGCTAGCCTGGGCTACATAGCAAGACACTGGAAGGAAGAAAGGAGGGAAGGAAGGAAGGAAAGAAGAAAAGAAGGAAGGAGGGAGGGAGGGAAGGAAGGCGGGAAAGGGGGAGGGAGGGAATAAGATGGGGGGGAGAGAGGGAGGGAGAGAGAAGAAAAGAAGAAAGGAGAATTGCTCCATACTTGATTGAAGAGCACTCAGGGGATGTCTATGGGTACATTTATGAAGGACACTGGTTCTGCCCCACAGGGTGACTTCAGCCCAGTAAAATGAATGAGATGGAACCCACCCCATTTGGGTGTATGGGAAGAAATATGCACAAGAGAATAAGCTGGAAAGCATACCGTGCTCCTAAGAGTCAAATCTAGGCGGCAGCTGTAGGATTGGAAGTGGTTTTTATGTTCTTCTTTGGGCCTAGATGTTTTTCCAAATATTATATAATATGTATTTTTATCGCCATATTTTAAGTGCTGCCTAAAAAAAAAAAATTAAACTGCAGAGCAGAGCATATGACCATCACAGCTACAGGGGTGATGGGGAGGACTGCACAAGGTCCCTGGGGCTTCCTTTAGGAGGCACTGAAGCCCTGAGAGCACCCTGTTCCCACCACCCTCCCTTCTTACATCCTGCACAGGCCTCTGCCATCCACCCAGAGCTCCATTTGCAATTACAGGTGGCATATCTGTCCTACAACTGGGCTGAGAGTGCCCTAAGGGCAGAGCCAGGATTCTGAGATACTGAGTGCTCTTTGAAAGGGTTACTGCTACTTAAAATAAGGCAAGGTGTGTCGGGAGCCGGATGAATCACACAGGCATGAGGAGTCTAAGTCAGAAACGTTGGTTCTCACTAGCAAGAACAAGGAAGGGAGATTTTTTTTTACAGAGGAGGGCGAAGCTCGGAAGCCTGGCAGCATGGGTAGGAAATAACCAAAAATCACAATCCAGCATCATTGCAAGCTAAAAAGATAAAAGGTCCCCAAGGGATCTGGGGAGATGGCTCAGTCAGCAAAGCCCTTGTTTTACAAGAGTGAGGAACTGAGTTTAACCTAGAGTCCATGTTTGAAAGGCCACGCACAATAGCACACACTTGTAATCCTACCGCAGATCTCTGGGGCTTGTGGGATCCACCAGAACAGCCTAACAGTTCTGGGTCATTGAGAAACTCTGTCCCAAAAGGCAATGTAGATGGCACCCGGAGGAGCAGCACCCAAGGTTGTCCCCTGGCCTACACACACACACGTATGTGCACATATATACATACATGCACAAAACACAGGGCAACATAGAAATATCCCACCGACCCTGCCCCCAGCTCTTCTACTGACACTGGACCAAGCTCTGGCAGCCCTGAGAGGCTGCCTTTGGCAAGGAACACTAACACCACTGTTGTGCTCAGAAAGGCAGTTCTGTATATAGGGACCACTGGTCTGCGACATTACCATAGCCATTTCACTCAATGACCTTAATACTCATCTGTTTACATTTGTTGGCAACCTTTTATTAAGAATCCCATGAAATTAAATATTAGCTCCCCAAGACTGAGGCTTTTAATTTTTTTTTTTTTATCTGACTCGCTCACTGCTTTATGCCTAGGGCCTAGGATGGTGTTTAATGAGTCGTAAGTACTTATTAAATGTTTGTTGCATAAATTAAATAGAACTTAAATATTGGCTTACAAGCACCTACACTGTATTGTACATATATGTGACAAATACATATGTATATCTACACACTTCTGTGCCTGCCTTGTGAATATGTATTATGTGTTTGTACATAAGATATGCAGAGAATCCAAAAGTGAATCTGCATGCATGTGTACGTGTACACACACACACACACACACACACACACACACACACATGCCATTTGGGAAAATATCAAGAGGAGAAGCCCACAGCTTTCTCCGGAGTCAACTGCATCCTTTGAGAATAGAATTCCAATAAAATAGAATTTGGATGGTGTCACAAATAAATTTGCCTTTCTAAAAGCTCCCAAATTAAAATTTGAGAGGCTTGAACATGAGGACGGGGATGGCAATGAATAGATATGAATTTGCTTTATTTGTGCAGCATAAAAATCTCACTGTACCATTTCAGGGAGAGGGAAGAAAAGCTGAGGTGAGGGAGGCAAGCTGCCTGCCGGAAGCACCGAGGCTCGCCTGCCCAGGCTGCCTCCTGTCACAACCTACATTTCTGGGTCTTTCCAGGAGCCCAGTGGACACGGTAGCCCACTGCACTATCCTACCCCAGAAGCCCCCACAATTCAGCTGCTCCTTGGGTGCGCGTTGGGGTTGGGGGAGTGGCATCCACAGAAAACCATTGCCTGAGGCTAAGGGTGCCTGTGAATTACCAGCTTAACTGATTTACTCTTTTGGGCCTCTGGCCAACCAAAGGGTGCTGGCTGTCTCTATGTCCTCCCCCATCACAGTGAAAGAAAGTGACTTCTGTCACACCCATCCAGCCTCTCAAAGCCCTGGGGGATTATTGCGTGTCCCAGGCACGCGCAGATCTCGGTGCCTCGTGCTAAAGACTGTGTTTAAGGGTAATAGAAACAGTTTGATCTTTAAAGAACCCTGGATGCATAATATCTATACATAGTTCTTGAATTTTTATCCTAAAAACAATTAGCCAAAAAGCCCTTTTTATATGATATTTGCAACTACACTGACAGTAACAGCAATTAAACCCCGTCTGTTTGCTGAGAGGAGCCAACTCCCCCTCTCTCCAGAAGCCTGTAAAATGTACAAAGTGGGGACTGTACCAGCGAGCCTGCAGAGATAGCTCGAGACCCTCCAAAGACAGGCTCCAGCTCGTCTGTGTCCTCCATAACCCCAAGAACCCTAAAATCTCAGCCAGCCATAGCAACCCAGGAATAGTCTTGATATTTCCTAGCATACCTCCCCCGCCACACTTATGACAGCTTCTGGTCTACCCGTTCCCTGACCCTCTCCCGTGATTTCCTGTACCTGCCTCTCAGAAGGGCCTTCCACTTGCTATGGCCCTGGTCAGTCCCGAAGGCCTCTGCGCTCTATGGACCAGGGGTCTTCTAAAGGAGAAACCGTGTCTATGCCTGTGCCAGTGGGTGTGATGAATAAATGAATGAGAAGTTGACTGGGCGAATTAGTCAGCACACAGCACTTACAGTAATGGAGGGCAACAAAAGAAGCCTTTGAGACGTATGCAACAGAGACTGGGGTTCCAGAGCCCAGAAATGGGGGGTCTGGGGTGAGAGCTAACCTTGTACCTATATTTGCGCTGCCATTCTTACCCACGAACACTGAGCATGACCTAAACGCTCCTCTGTGTGCTCTCCTAATGGGGAAAGGTTCCCAAGCTCTTATCATCTTTTTTTTTTTTCATCATTAAATACAAATTTTTGAGTAGCATCTCTGAGACAGACGGCTCCCAGGAGCTTACTGGCATGCCACAAAGCAGCAAGTTTCAGGTTCGGTGAGAGTCCCTATCTCAAGGGGATAAGGTGGGAAATGACAGATAGGATGTCCAGTGTCCTCACCTGGCCTTTCTGTGTTCTCAGGATCAGGAGCGTGTGTAACTGCACATACCTGCAAACATCATACACACACACACACACACACACATACACACACACACACACACAGAGAGAGAGAGAGAGAGAGAGAGAGAGAGAGAGAGAGAGAGAGAGAGAGAGAGATCAGTGCAGCTGAGTCTAGTCGTCACAGGCCTGTAATTCCAGTTAGTCAAAAAGATGAGACAGGAAGAGACCTACCTGGCCTCCAAAATAAATTCAAGACCAATCTAGACAACTTAATGAGACTTCGTCTCAAAAAGTACAGAGAGTTGAGGACATGGCCCAGCAGTAGACCATGCACAGGGCCCTGGCCTCAATCCCCAATGCCACGACCAAAATTAAAAATCAAAAGCAATGCAATGCAAAGTAAAGTAGATTACCAGGTACTTGGTACTGTGGAACAGGGCTGCAGAGTGAGGTGGAATATGCAGTCTGTACCGACAAGGTAGCATTGGTATGAAAATGGAGAAGAGGCGAGGGAGGGGGCTTACAGAAATCTGGGAGGACTCTGGGAAGAAGAACCAACCAATGCAGAGAGCCTAAGGCAAGTATATCCCTGGGTGTCCACGGTGGAGCTAGGAGGCTGTAGCTTCAGCAACTTGAGCTCAGACCAGAACAGGGGCATCTGAGATACGGCAGGCAGGAGTCTATCAGGAGCTACAGAGGCATGCGGGCAGAGAACGGACATGTTTTTACAGAGGTTCTAGCAGGGTTCCTCTGGCTGCTTTTAGGATTCCAGGTAGAAGCAAACTGAAGTCAGAACTACAACAACAGTCCAGGCGAGCGAGAAAAGAAGCCACAGGTCACTATGGCGACAGGCGCCAAAGCTGTCTACAGTTGTACTTTGCCTCAAAGCTGAGCTCAGCAAAGAGGATGTATTACCTTGAGTTGGGAAGATCGCCAACCGGGGAACAGGAGAGGAAACCCATTTTAAGGAAGGAGAATCACTTCAAGCAAGTGCCTGACAAACTGGTTTCCCCTTGGGACCCAAGATAAGCTCCAAAGGATCCAACATCCCTAAAGAAGTTGCCCTAAAACTGTGCCCTAAAACTGTGATCTTGGGCCCCACCCTGTCATCCTTTGAACTGCCTGGGATGTCCAGTGATGCAGGAAGGAGGAAGCACGGTCTCCACTCCCCGAGGGCTGTAAACTGGAAGTTGAGAGACTGTAGGTCTCGGCAGGGCGTCCACCTTTGTTCTAACTAGCTGCCCTGAACATCTGAGCAGATCTAACTTAATTTGCAAAGTGAAGGGCTTGCATCCCCTGAACTTAGGGAGGCTCCCACTCCTAAAAACCCTACAGTTTCTCAGCCTCTCCACCTCATTGACTTGCCAACAGCCTATTCTCCATCCTAATGATTTTAAAGCTCCACGTGATACACTTAGTGTGGGACTCTGTCTCTCTGTTTCATTTTCTGGTTACATTATCCCAGATAATACTCCTCTTGCTTGCCAAGAGAAGGAGAGGAAAAAAAAATGACATTAATTAAAGATTTGGTCTGTGTCCTAATCAAAAATTTTGAAAATGAATGTATCATACTGTACGTTCCGTAATGTAGTCGGCTTTTTTACTTAGCAATATATCATTAACATTTTCCCATGTCAACACATAATCTTCCGAACCATGATTTTTACTGCAGAAGTAGTTTACCATATGGGTGTACTATAATTTCCTCAGCCAATCCTTTACTGTTGGACATTAGGTTGTGTCTCATTTTTTTTCCCCTCAAATATATATAATTATCACCAAGGCTACAGTGAACACGTGAGTGGATACCCCTACGCTCACCTCTCTGGCCACTCTCTTAGGCTGAGCCTCCGCTTTAGGAAGCTTCATGTGCTCAAAGGCATGATGGTCCATGTCACTAAATCACTCCCCAGCTTTCAGAATTTCTTTATTTTATTTTTAATTTTTTTTATTATGCATACAGTGCTCTGCCTGCATGTACACCTGCACGCCAAAAGAGGGCATCAGATCACATTATAGATGGTTATGAGCCACCATGTGGTTGCTGGGAGTTGAACTCAGGACCTCTGGAAGAGCAGTCATTACTTTTAACCTCTGAGCCATCTCTCCAGCCCCTCAGAATTTCTATCTATTTAGAATTCTTCCAACCATATTTGAGGGCTGACGGGAAATAAAGCAAGGCTATGGCTCTAGCCCCTCCGTTTTACACATGGGTAAACTGAGGCCAGGTGGAAGCATGGTCAAGTATTGGTCCTTGACCTCGCTCCTCACAAGTGAGTGAGACCTAACACAGCTGTTTGTGTCCCCCAGCCTGCCCACCTCAGACCCCACTGCCGTAACTCAGCCTTCTGGAACCTTCCTCTCTCTTTCACAGCCGTGTTAACTCTGAGACCTGCCAAGGTCTCCCTCATTATTCCTCACATATCTTTCCCCCAGTAAACTGTTCCTCCTCTGCCCTCTCAAGGCAAATATGTTGGTTCCTATCCCAGGGACATCTCCAGGACATTGACGAGATGTTTCCTGTCACAAAGCTGTCTGCAGGAGCTTCCAGGGCTTTCCAGGGTCAGGCCCGTCATTGTCCTCCTCAGGTACCTCCCACTGCCCTGACTGTCCTCCGCTCAATTTCCCAGCATCCTTTCCCCACTGTGCCTCCCAGCAGTAGGGGCCCTACTCTCAATGGCTTCAGCCACACACACCCTTTATCTCTGTCCCAGGATTCCTTCAGTTAGGCCGGTGACCTGTTTCTCTCTGTTCACTCTACAAGGGTATTTACAGTGCATGAGACAGAATATTAGTTCCGTTTTGCCTGGCCCAGCCCACACTTCCCCACTCACCTGCCTAGAGCATCCTTCAAGGCTGAATATAAACATCTCGTCTTCTGAGGCAGTCCTGGGATCTCTTCCTTTTGGGAAGCCAGGTACCCGCCAAAGTGTACACCGTCCCCCAGCCTGAGCTTCACTAGAGCAGCACATTTAGAGGTCACCCACGGCAGTTCATTTCTCTGACTCTCTCCTATTAGGCCCAAGCACTAGAGAGAACTTAACCCCAGTGTGTGCTTGAGGGCTGAAGAGCAAATACCGTCCTCAACCTATCAAACCCTCTTCTCTCTGCCATCGCCAACCAACTGGAAATCTAGACCAGGAACAGTATCTGACTTCAGCAAGAGGGCATGGGTACCACGGAAAGCAAGCATATCTCTCAGAAAGCTGCTACCCTTGTCTGCTTTCTCTACTTCTATCAATCCCCAGGCCTGAACAATAGCATCCATCGGGAAAGGCCATTTGGGAATCTAAGACCTGCTGTGATTTCTTGTCTTCTGACCGCTTCTCCAGTATAAACTGCGAGACAACCTGACATCCGTGTCTAAAGCTGGCCTTCATCTCCCAAGGGTCCTCACTATACCCTACCCGCCCTTCTAAAGTACCACTCTGTGGCCTTGAATATAAATCCTGTCACCTTCCCAGAGAGGCATTTGGGAGTGTTCTCAGAGGGGCTCACTAGTAAAGACTTTGCCCCTAAACATCGGGGATCCAATCCCAGGAGAGAGCTCGCCTCCCTTTGCACATCCCAACTTTACTCTAGGAGAAAGCACGCACAGGATACAACAATGTCTTTGGGGGTTCCCATCCTGCTATGGCTAATCCAGAACCTTCCAGAGTGGAAGGATTAGTGCTTCTCATGCAGGAAAATAAAAAGGATGATTGGCGTGGGAAGTGGGGGAGGGGAAAGAGGGTGGATTCCATTTCTACTCTGGATGGGACACTTCCTAAACACCTATTGTTTAGGCTCGTTTCCTTCTCACACTACGCTGGGAGAGCGTCGTGAGCTTCCATTTGACACACGAGGAAAGGATGACTCAGAGAAGTCACCTCCTTTACTCAAAGTCCTATAAGGCGCCTCCTTTACTCAAAGTCCTATAAGGCGTGGAGCGGAGATTTAAACCTAGCTTCTCTTGTCTCGACGTGTTCCCTCTTTCCCATACAACTGTTGTCTCCAGACTCCACTTCCAGGCACCCACAAAGCCCAGGGACCAGCTCCTGTGTTGGCGCCATCCATCTCCTTCTCTGTTAGCACTCACTGATAACATCTTCAACGCCCAACTCCCAGGAACCTGCCTGCTAACTAGTGTCTTCATTTCCAAGGAGGAAGCCAGCCACTACCACCACCTCCTCCTCCTCCTCCTCCTCCTCCTCCTCCTCCTTCTTCTTCTTCTTCTTCTTCTTCTTCTTCACTGTACTTCTACCAAGGGGCAGAGTTGGGTGCATCTGGCCTAGCGGCACTTCTGGTCATCTCCCTCTTCCAGCTTTTCTCTCAGCCCTCCTCTCCTAAAGAGCAGGATCTGTGGCCGTGTCCCCAAATATCCCACCCCTTAGCCCTTCCCCTAGAGGGATAGTCATCAGCCTGGAAATTTGAGAAGGCCTAGGCCGTGACCTGGGGAGGCCAAGGAGACCCTGGTCCATATTCTCAAAGGTGTCTCTTAGGGACAAGGACAAGGACAATTCCCAGGCCTTTCATCTTCAAGTACTGTGTCCTTGGTGAGGGATCACTGAAAGCCAATGGCTTTTCTCCTCCTTCAGCGCACCAGAACAGCACTGAATCTGACCTTTGGTCATAAGCTCCCATCATTTAAAAAAAGAGACAGTTCCTAGGCGAGGCTACACTGTCCCAAGGCCAGGCCCTGGGCTGGTGCTCGGCTGCTCCATGATCCCGCTGCAACTTGTAGATCAGGGGCAAGCAGAGTCAAACTGAGTATCAAAGGTGGACACACCATGGTGCTGTGGCATAGGCATAGTGAGTACATGCAGGCATCATGTGGACGTAGCTACAACTATAGCACCCCCAAAAGGCAGCTGCACTCTGGATGGAGCCTGAAGCATCTTTGATGGCCCTCTCTACGGTGCCATGCTTTTTCTCCTGGTGTCGTCACTGTTGACAGAGGCTTATGTAACCCAGAGTGAAGGCCTGGAGTTCTCCCCCAAAGCAGCAGAGTGAATCAGTTTTCCTTTTTTTTTTTTTTTTTTTTTTCTTCTTCTTTCTCTCTCACCGTCATTTTCTCTGCAGGAATCTGCTTTATGCAGATTGGATTTAGGGGCTTTTCCTGGATGCTTCTGTTTCATTTAACATGCAAGGGCTAATAACTTGTCACAATTCAATAAGGCGGTGGTTACAAACACCCAGGCAGCTGCTTATTTAAATGCAGGTTTGTTAATTAGCTTCTCTTAACAAGGCTTGTGCTAAATCAAGCTCCCGGCTGGCAGCACCCAAGCCTGGCACTGCTCCCAGGACAAGGTCGGGATGTTGGCAACATTGGGTCAGAACTCAAGGTGAGGAGACCTGTCCTGGCCAGCCTCAGTTTCCTTAAAATCAAGGTGCCAGTGACATGGTTTTTAAACAGCTACAAGAGACCTCCCCTGCCTCCCCCTGCTGATTTCTAGTGCTTCCTCTGACTCTGGCTTCTGAGGCCATCCTCCCATCCCAGGCTGTAGCTTGTGCTCAGTACTGTGGTCCCTCTCCCCTCCCCCGACACCCCCCCCCCCATCTCAGCCCTCCCCCATCTCCACTTCCTCCACTAAGCTGTCCTATGTTCCCTCATCCCTCTCTGGCATCGCTCTTCCCCTGAACATCACTATGTGTTCAGTTCTGGGGACAGGGGTGCCAGGAACGAAAGAGAACCAACCAACATAGCGTTCTGCTGCATGCCAGGGACTAGCTCTGTAAGCCTCGTGACCGCCTAGAACTGATGCCCTCAACCTGCTACAAAGATAGACGCTGAGACCTGGAGAGGTCACGTGAGGCCAGTGAGAGCCACTCTGGGCTTTCCTACAGGCGTGACTCTGAAGCCTGGGATCTGTCTGCTCCCAGCAAGCGAGAGGCGCTTGGAACCACCCCCTCCACCCCCACCCCCGTTGGGTGGGCATTATTAGTTTGTCGATTGATTGCCTGCTTAAAGAACATGACCCTGGTTGAATTATGCCTGAGTTGTAGATTCTGGTTCCACTTGGAGCCTGGAGACCTCTCACTGAGTACCTGACCACACCGGCCCCCAAGAATGCTGCTGTTAGCCTGTGAAGACATCTAAGAGGCTGCTGTTGGGGGCCCTGTCCTTTGCAAGGCTTAACAGGACAGCCCCAAGTGTCAATACTCAGAGAGGAAGTGCAGGCAGAAGCCAAAGACCAGGAAGAGCTGGCCTTGTGGAGATCTGAGGAAGTGTGTGCCATGGATACCTTCTAACCTGACAGGATAGCCACACCCACCTTTCCTCAGAAGGGCAGCAACATAAAAGAAATAACAAGAAAATAGCAATAAGGTGCCTTACTCTCAAGAAAGGACTGGGAACCAGGGCCGGTGGTGGAGTACACCTTTAATCCCAGCACTCGGGTGGCAGAGGCAGGTGGATCACTGTGAGTTTGAGGCCTGCCTGGTCTACAAAGCAAGTTCAGGAGAGCCAAGGCTACACAGAGAAACCCTGTCTTGAAAAACCAAAAAATTAAAAAATAAAAAATAGATAAAATAAACAAACAAATAAATAAATAAATACTGAGAAACATCAAGATATAAAAAGGGAACAAAGTGCAGTTTGACCTTGAGAACCTGGTTGGCAGAACTTAATCCCAGAGCAGCAGGTGCCCAGCCCACTTGGGTACCCCCAAATCATGCAGGTGGTGCCCTTTTCAGCAGGGTATTCAGGTGTGCTCCCCAGAATCTGTGGGTCATACCCCGCTCGGGGTTACCTAAGACCATCAGAAAACACAGATGCGGCCATTTCTGCCTCTCCCCTCAGGGTATCCGGGCTCCTTGTGCACTGAGCTGGACTGGAGGGAAGGAGGCTTAGCCTGAGAGGGGTGGGTGCAACACAGGCTCAGTGGTCTGCGGTGAGGTCACAAGAAACAGCCTTCTCAGGAGACATCTTCAGTGAGACAGCTCATTGGGGCAGAGAAGGAAGTATTTATGCCCCTTGGGGAGGTAGGTGGCCAAGGTCTCTGGGGGCAAGGTTTGTGTGACCAGGGCAGGGATGTTGGAAGATACTTCATCCGCAGACTCAGGAGCTGCAGGGTAGTGGGGGTGGTTATAAGGTCAAACAAAGACTGACGTCTGATAACTGACCCGGTAGTCAATTCTTACTAGGGTTGATGGTGGGGCGGCTGACTTGAGGGCACCAGGTTGGGAGAGGGGAGGGGGCCAACTCCTGCCGCCCTCACCTGAGGTCACCAGGGTTGAAGCTCTCCTCAGCCATTGCTCCATAATCACGGGCCATCATGGTCCCACCCACAGATGTTTACAATTCATAACAGTAGCAAGATTACAATTATGAAGTAGCAACAAAACAATCCTTATGGTTGGGGGGGTCACCACAACCAGGGGAACTGTATGAATTAAGGGGTCACAGCACTAGGAAGGTTGAGAGAGCCACTCACTGCCCTAGAGAAACACTTACTCAAACTTGCTCGGAGGTGTAGAATTTTCTAATTCCTGCCCACTTGCCAATGTTTTGAAATCTGCTCATGGTTCCTACACGTTTTCAAGACCTTTCCCCTAGTTAGCATCCCCCTGGGGGTGGGGCTTGTGAGACTTTCCACACGCAGGCCACAGGCCCTGTGGGAAAACGCCTGTCCTCTAATGCTCTGATGGATAACTTGGGCAGTTTCACACTGCTAGAGGCAGAGGTCTGGACCTAATGGTTTTTAAAGACTGTGACAACTCTTAGCGCGTAGTAGGTATTCCACAAATGTGTGTTGAATGAAGGAGCAAAAAGACTCTATGTGTGCTGTGATACTGCCCTGGGTTGTTTTTAAACTCCGTGCAAGTGTTCTCAACTCACAACCTCAGGCGCCTTATGTCATTACAGTCAGCGTTAAGGTGGTCAGCGAGATAGCTCAGTGGGTAAAGATGCTTGGCACTAAGCCCAGTGACCTAAGATTGGGACCCAGGACAGAGAGAACCAACTCCTACAAGTTGACCTTTGACCTCTACAAATGCATTGTGACATGCATGAACCTGCAGCTACACACACACACACACACAGAGAGAGAGAGAGAGAGAGAGAGAGAGAGAGAGAGAGAGAGAGAGAGAGAGAGAGAGAGAGAGAGAAGCAGACAGAGAGACAGAGAGAGAGGAAGACACAGACAGATTTAGAAAAAAAAATACTATGGCCTTTTAAAGGAAGTGAAGGAAGCATACAAGGTCTGAATTCTCCGTCCTGGGTTTCTTACTTCATTGAGAGACCTGCTGCCACCACGCTGCTACCTGGACTCTAATTTCCCCAAGCCACTGGGCACTGCTGTGTAACCAAGGCTGCCATGGGCAGTTTCAAGAGAGCCAAAGACGAGGAAGGAAGTAGGCCCCTTCACATCCTCTCCCTACACTGAGAGGAAAAGAACCAACAAAACCCCAGGCTCTTCGCCTGAGGTATAGCAGCAGCATGGTCTCTACAGTCCTCAAGTTCCCTGGGCCTTGTTGAGACAGACCGGCTTTGTCACTTCACTGGGATTCTTGGCCTGCTTTCTCTCCCTGAGAGAAGAAGGAGAGCCAGCCACATCCAAGGGCCCATATGGGCATCTCCAGACATGGGTTGGGGGGCTGTGGGCCTAAGCCAGGGGGTCCCAGATGAGATCCGAGGCCGAGCACAAGAGTTTGGTCTCCCCAGATGTCTCTGGCAGCTGGGCCACCTGACTTGCCAACTGAGGCAGGAGTGGCTGTGTGGGAGGCCTGGGTACAGGGGGAGGGAACTCCTACCCCCGCCCAGGCCTTGGAGCATTTGAAAGGCAAATGTGCTGGGTTGCCTAGGGAACAGGAGAAAAGGGACTTCCCTAGCACCGGTGACTAGTAAGGGATGGAGACGGGGAGCTGTGATGCTGAGAAAATTGTTTCCAAAAAAAAAAAAAAAAAAAAAGTAAAAAAGCAGTGACTAAGCAGGCCTGGTTATGTAAAGCGATCCCTGAGGAAGTGTGGGGAAAAGCCTGGGACCCACCCCCGTGTCCCTCCTCCCCACTCTCAGCCCCGTGCCTGGGAGTTTCCACCAGCCCCTGCCGGCCCCCTCCTATGCTTCCGGAACTCCCAACTCCTCCACAGGACTGATGGGAGAGAGGCCACCCACCTGCCGAGGGCGGCCCAATTCGGGTGGGCAAGGCAAAGAATGGAAGAGGGACTGTCACGCCCCGCCCCCTCGTGTTCCCCGCCCACTCATGTGCCACGCCTTATCCTGTGCCCTCCAGGTGAGGGTTCTGGAAACTCCGACCCCCGATGGCACCCAAGGTCAGCTCAACATGGGGCAAGGGGCTATTTATTTATCATGCCAGGGTCAAGGGCCATCCACCCAGAAGACAGAAATCCAGATTTGAACCCCAGCACTGTTGTTTGCTAGCTGGGAGACCTTTGGGGGTGGGGCGGTCTCAGACTTTGAGCTGGTTGGTCCGTTTATCTAGGGATTTAGGTGGCCGCCTAGCCCGTGTGCCTGTTAGAGTAACTCACTGAGAGGGCTTGGGTTCAGCGTGACAGGAGAGAGCCAGGGAAGGTGAGTAGCGCTTGGGACCTGAGAAGTGTACTCAACAGTCTAGCATCCTCCATCCTTGTTTCTTCAGCTGAAGGCTCCCAGTCACCCAGTGTACCTGCCGCAGGGTGGACCTGTGCCTTTGGGCCCAGTAATCCCCACCAAGGGGATCGTCCCGAGAGCATCTAAGGAGAACTGTGGAACCTTAAAAGTTATGTCTGACCGCCCCCTAGACCCTCACCGGGGGGCTCAGGCAGGATCACAAATGCCCTAGTTCCCCATGCTATATATTTGGCAGACTCCTCTGGACATGTAGATTTTTATTTAAGATTTATTTTATTTTTAATCATGGGGGTGGGGCAGGGAGTATGTTTCTACGAAGGCAGATGTCCCCCGATGCTAGAGCTATCGGAACCCTTGGCCCATGCAGGCAGTTTATAAACTGCCTGCCTGATGTAGGTGTTAGAAAATCGAGCCCTGGTCCTCTGGAAGAGCAGGACAGTAACTTTACCACTGAGCCATCTCTCCAGCCTCGGACAAATGGAGTTCAAGGCATGGGTTACCCTGGGCTTCACAAACAGGGAAACAGGGGCTTCTGTCTTCAGTGAACCTGACCAGGAGGAAGGAGGCTAGCATCCACTCCCCCACCCCCAGGTAAAAAAAGGCAAGACTCCCCGGTGCAGCGCCCAGCAGCCTTCGTTAAGGGTTCGTCTTATAAGAGTCCACTGTGGGCTAGTCTAAACCTTGGTCCCTCTCTCATTTGCCCTCCTTGGGAAAGGGGAGCAGCTAATTTCTTTCCACATGCATTTACCAAAAAACAAAAACAAAAAAATCCACAAAAACACAAAAAAACAAAACACAAGAAGGAAACTATCATGAAGGTCTTGGAGACCCACCTCCTCCCATTTTTCCCAGAGCCCTCTGCTGCTTTTCAAAGCTCTGGTCCCTGCACTGCTCTTGGACCCACTCTTAATGGGGTGCCTTGGTTCCAAGGGCCTGTCTCTAGCTAGCCTGAGCTTTTAGCAGAGATTAAGGGAGAAAGGCCGAGATGGCTCTTCCGAGGCCTCAGTCCAGCTTCCCTCTCTGACATTCTGTGTCCTCCCCTGAAGGCAGATCGCCTTTCACTCTGCTCCAGATGAGGGTTTAAATCCAGCCTCTCCCAGGCCCAGTGAGCCAATTCAGTTTTCTTCTGGGCCTCTCAGTACCTCTTACAAATGCTACCCAACTTCAAGTACAGGCTGAATCTCTTTTTGTTTTCTTGGAGGCTTGGATTCCCTGGCCCTGGCCCTCCCTGATATGAAGCCCAGGCCTGGGGATGTAGCCTAGTTCATCAACAGACAATTACGTCAAATGGATAAGCATCTCAGTAGAGCTGCTGCCCAGATTCCCATGACCTCTGCCCATCATTGGGCAAGCAGAGTGGGGGAGGGGATCCAGGGACCTACCCTAGCTAGCTAGCTCCCTGAGTGTCTAGTCTCTCCACAGACTGGGGGATGGGGCGGGGGGGCGGGGGGGGAACCTGTGACCTTTGACACAGGACCTCTGGCTGAGACCCTCAGAGCTACTGTCTTACATACATCATGAAACCCCACTGGCCTTAGAGTTATACATTCATCCAATCCTGTCACCTCTTAGCTAAGTGACTTTTGATATGTCACTTACTTCTCTGTAGCTCAGATCCTATTTGTTGTTGTTGTTGTTGTTGTTTTGTATTTTGTAAATTGAGGCCACCTTAGAGTTGTGAAAAGGGTACCTTGGACCCCACTGTAGGGCGTGCCCTTCCTGTGAGGGGACTGAGCCCCTGTGGCTCTGATTTCTAAGGATCGCACACTGTCTTCTGGCCACCTCCAAAGGCCCAGTTTGCCCAGCAGCAGCTAACTGGGTGAGGAAACCCCCTCCTCCCACCTCCCCACCTCCCCCGCCCCCTTCACCATCCCACACCTCCTCCCTAGAGACTTGTAATTGGTGGTGTGAGGATTAGTCACCTCACCAGTGCTAGGAGCCTCCCCCACAGCCCAGGCCCCCACACAGGCAGACTGGCTGCATGCTTAATTGGGGTTCCTCACACCTCTAAGGACAGCCTGTAATGAAATGACAGAGGAGCCAGTGCCTGGGTAGTGGCAGGCTCTGACTCTGGAGGGGTGCTAAGGCTCACCAAGGACCTCACCTTCCCTTCCAATGGACCCAGCAGAGCTGGAAGAGAAGGGTGAGGAAGAAAATCAAGAGACTTAGAAATGGCCTGGGTACTCAGCTACCAACCAAAGGATACTTCCAGAACCTTCTACTCAGGGGCCCGGAGTTGGGGCCAGTCAGGGGAGGGGATGGTTTGCCACTCAGGCCCATCCATCTCAGTAGAAAGGATAAGCCAGGCCAACCTCCACCAATAGGCTCTTCTCCTCCTGGGATACTCAAAGGGGAGGGAGCAGTGGCTGAAGCCTTGAGGAGGTCAGGGGCCTGCCCAGGGTCACAATAAGCCACTTTTTACCAACATGCTTGGGTGTCCACCCATAGATGTCCCTCAGTAAGGATAACCGGGATACTTCCGAGGTAGGAAGATCCAGGCTGCTAGGGGCAGTTAGGAAGAGTGGTTTCTGGAGGAGCAAGGTCACCAAGGAGATGAAACAGGTGCTTCCTGGGGAGTTTAGATATGCTCATGGAGGTGAGAAGGATGGATGCCCAACGCCCAGGGGAGCAGGAGGTAGCACCCTACCCAAATTTAGAGGCAAACTAAAGAGAACAGAACAGTGGTGCCCATTTCTTTTGGGGTGCTCCTGACTCAGGGTTTCACGCTTTCACTCCACGTCAGATGGGGTGGTGGCCAGAGCAGCAATCTTCCCCTTGGAGAGGAAAATGGGACGTGAGGGGCTGCCATGAGGGAGCCAAGCTGTCACATCCCGCTGAGGGCTGGGGAAGCCAGGAAAGCGAGAAGCAAGCTTTGCCCACTCACCACCCAGCTCCCAGCCTTGCATGTCTAATTGGATTCTCTCTCCCTCCTACAAGGTTATCCCTGGCGCCTGGAAAATACCTCACGGTGGGTCGGGTTCTCTCCTCCCTCTCAACAGAGAGGTTGTGGGCTTGCAGCAGCTCTGCCATTCACCATTCCTATTCCCCCTGTGTCCCAGCCACCCCTGGCTCCGGGGTGACAGGCATGTTGTGGCAGCAATGTCAGAGGATGAGTTCCCTAGTTGTCTTCTGCCTGTTACAGGGAGACCCCGCCCTGTCCAATGTAGCCCAGCAGACACCTGCTCATCTTCTTCAAGATGCGACCCTGCCTGAGGGTCTTGGGACTGTACAGCGAGCTTCCTCCCTGCCCATCCTGGACTCTGTCTCAAGGAGTCCTCATAGTCCCTACCCACCACCTCCCCAACCCAGTGTGAATCCTACCTGTGGTTTAAGGGACCCACTTTGGTGTACTCAGGATTCCAGTCTTTCCTAACAACATTCAGCAGCTTGGAAAGACCTCCTGAGAAGCACGATCACCTCCTGCTGCCTCTCTCCTATCATGCTTGAGGGCTGGGCTTAGAGAAAAAAAAAACCCTCCATCACAGATGCCTCATCTGTTCTCATCCTGAGGGTCAGGGACGGGATATTATGGTTTGAACATAAAAGATCTCCTATCATGAGCTCCTATTTGAACACTTGTTTTGGGGTGGGGGGTGGGGCTGTGGAACCTTTCGGGTAGGAGATGTGGCCGGTAGAGGTGGTCCCTGGATGCGGATTGTTGTAGGCCATAGCCTAGTCCCACTTGCAACCAGAGACCCCTGCTTCCTGACCCACCAAGATGTGAAAAAGCCACACCGCAGCCGCCCAACTCCTGCCACAATGGAGCTGTGCCCCTCCTCAGTATGAGCCAAAATAAATTCTTCCTCCCTTCAAACAAGGGCGGGTGCCATTTAGCTCATATGGTCCTGGGCAGCAAAAAGTGATGAGGTGGTATGTGGCCCTCCCCAGAGATGCTTTCCTTTCGTCAGTGGGTTCCCAGAGGGAGTGCTGGCGTCATCTGTGGGATCCACATAACACACAGCATCACATGTCACAGGAGAGTAGGAAGTGCCACAGCACCATCCGCAAACCTCATAGTTCACAGTCACTGATGAGGACCCCAGCTGAGTTCCAAGGGCCCTTGGCCTGTGTCTACATGCAGGCCAGTGTTGTGTTTCCAGCTTTCCCACAAACATCTGGTTCAAGGAAGGGCTGTCTCTCTCCTTAAGGATAACTTATAACCCGATGCTACCAATTTAATATTCTCAAAGTGGACACGCCTCCCCCTCTCCAAATTCTCTGCTTTTGGCCTCCTGTGGTCCCCTCCACCTCTACTTTAGACCTCTCCTCTAAGCTGCTACCCATATTTCACCTTTCTATCAAGAGACAGAGAGGATACAATGGCTAGAGCCAGGACTGCACTCCTCTGTGTGACCCAGGCTCTATCGTCTTTTGGGCACTGAACTCAAAACCCTGACAGGGCATCTTCAGAGACGGTCTTGTCTTCTCTGCTACAGGGGGCTCCTCTGAGGCATCCACGACCTCTTTTTCCCACCCTATAAATATGGGAGATGCTACAGATTGGGGTGTAGGGATAATGGGAGAGTAAATGAAGGAAGCAGCAGAGATGAAACAGGAAGAAGGGAGCAAACAGGGAAAATAGGACAGAGGTTGTCATTTGTATTCCTCCTTGGATGATTAGTACCAGACTTCCTTCCCAACTGCCCACTGCTGACTCTGGCCCAGCCCACTTATCAACACAACTGTCCCCCTCTCCTTCTAAATGGTGTTATTCCACATTCTACCCAACATCCATCCCATCGCTCTACCAGGCTTGCCTCCCTGGTACCCGTTACCAGCTATCCCAGTTGTGGCCACATGCCATCCTTCAGGCAGGCATGAAGCCATTCACCAACCCCCTCCATACCCAGCAGGCTTCACACCGGGCCTGCTCGGAAGAGGAGGTGCTTGGTAGCTTGGGATGAGTCAACCAACATCTTGGATGCCTTGATCAGAAAAAAAATATATACCCATCTGACATTCTCCTTCTCCCCTTCTGGATCAACCCAGCTACTTTGCTTCTTAGGTGCCCAAGGGATTATATTTTCATTCATTAGCAGTGAATTGGAGGTGAATTGGAGGTGGGAGTGGTGGTAGAGCAAATAAAGAGAGAAGAAGACTTAAGGGGAAAAATGCCGGGGAATTGACCAATGGCGAAATGGGTGGGTGGGGTGTAAGACAGCAGTTTGAATGGACAACCAGTGTTTTGATAGCTAAGACTGAGAAAGACAATGACTAACCATTGGCTAACCATCTCTGTGGCCATGCTCACAGACCATCAGATGTCTCACATGGGGGCCCTCACGCAAACCTCCTCAAAGCCACATGATCTCACTATCAAAAGACCAGCTCTATCTGGGTCAATGTGGATTGATCTTTGTAGTCTAGAAAGCATTTCTGTTTTCTCCATTCCGCATATGAGGAATAAGAGAACTCTCAGGGACAGGAAAAAAAAGTCTGCAACAGTTTCTGAGGACCTGTGTAACCCCAAAGTGCCTCTGCATAACCCTCAAACCAGCACCACAGGGGTGTTTTCTACAGAGAAATCACTGCCCCAGTGAGGCTCCCCTGGTGCTTCTTTGGACTAGAGAGGTAGGTAGGAGGAGGTTGGTCAGTCTTCTAGGCTAGTGGTGCCTTCCCTGTCTGCAGACACTCCTCCACTTATCAGAGACCCTGCCAGGAGTGAGCCCAGACCACCCTGGCCATCCTACCCTGGCCATCCTCAGTGGGGACAGACAGCCGCCCCAGAGGAGCTCACTGCTAGCATCCGGAAACACCCTCCCCCCCAAGAGCCAAGGAATCGGGCAATCCTTCCTGCCCACTCAGAAATTCCGGAAGCCCTTCCAGCCGGGAGCCCGCCTCCCCAACCTCTCTCTAGCTTCCTCTGTCTGTCTCCTTCTTGCGACTCCTGCGAGTGCACAGGAGGGCTGAGGGAAGCCCCGTGTGCCTGTGATGAACGGAGCTAATTTCTGGTTTGCTGGTATGCCGCAGAGACGCTGCCTCCATCCCCCTCCCTCCAGCAAACCCTCTCCCACACACAGACAAATAGGCTGCATATTTAATTGGAATTCCTCACACCTACAGGGTAAAGCCTTGTCAGTAGAAATAGAGCCCACAGCCAGCTGGCTTCCCCCGTTCCACCCACCTTGTCTCTTAAAAAGAAATCCCCCCCCCCATACGTGAACACCACCCACAGGCCCTTGCCAGTCCCTCCCAGCATGATTGTAAAGGAAGGATTGGTTGGCAATGCTGCTGCTCGCCTGGGCTGCTACAGCTGGGCCCACCCAACATAGACCACCCAGGGACTTCTCCCCAATAGACAGACCCTGGCGGCCTTCCCACTGCCGACCTCAAGACCCCCTTAACCAAAGTCACCAATGGATGCCGCCCAGATATGCAGGCTACTTGATGTCAGGGACCATGTGGGGGTGAAGGAGACAAGTGGGGAGCTTCTAGAGCTAGCACATTCCCTTCAAACGGCCCCTGGAGCCAATCTCTCATGGCACAGGTGGGAAACCGAGGCTGAGGAGGCAAAGTAAAACATAGTGCATGGCTAGCTTAATGCAAAGCTGGACTGAGCCTTGGCCACCACCCCGAGGGTGCTGCTATGGCTCCTAGCCCTGTGACCCTCTCTCCCAGAATGCAGGAGGGAAGTGGCACACCGAAAGGAACAAAGTGGGGGGCGGGGAGGGGAAGAGGGGGGACTCCTGAAGGAAAGCAGAGAAAAGATGGGAAGGCTCGAAGGACAAGGGACACTCGTCGACCTCACAACGGACTGTTTCCGTGTGCCAGCAAGGAAGGAGGTCTAGGGCCACAAAACAGGGCATCCGAAGATAAAGGATGACAGCTTCAGGGACACCCAGCCCAGAAACACAACTGAACGTTTTATCAGGGACAAATGGATGAGGGGTTCTCCTCTCTGCCAGCACTTCCAGAATGGAACCCCACCACCACCAAACCTCACCATTCAAGTCAGCGACCCCAACTGGCTTTGCAGCCTAGGTGCCCGCAGAGGGCTTCCTACCCTGCCTCTTTCTCCCATCTCCCTGGCTCAGACTCAGCCTGGCACAGGCCCCGTGCCGCCAAACCTGTGTGTGTGTGTGTGTGTGTGTGTCAGCGAGTAGACAGCTGCCTAGGGGGCTCTGAAGAGCACTGTGACATCCTCGCTCCCCCACAAAATATCATCTCAGTTTGCCTGAAAGTTCACCATTAGTGACTCACTTCTTTGGGTTAAACATAGCCCTCCCTTCTGAAACGCGGCTGCTTGGGGAAAGGAGAGTTCATTGAGATCCTAGCATCCCTGTGTGAATGGGGAGACTAGAGCTCTGGGAGACAGCCCAGGGGAACTGAGGAAGTAGAAGCTGAGGAAGAGAGAAAAAGGGGGAAGGACGCTTGTTGAAAGGGAAGAGGAGGCCAAAGAGAGAAGAGGTGGGTCCAGCTCCAGCCGCGGCTGTTGGGCAGTGAATGTGGAAACCCAACTCTACTGATGCCATGGGCTCGGACTCACAGGTACACGTCTGTCCTCACAGGTGGCGGAGACTGTGGTCCTCATTTTGAGGAAACTACTGAAGCTTGTGGAGTTTTGAGGGCTTGTCAGTGGAGCCAAGGAGCCAAGGACTCCACCCGACTCACCTCTGCCGAGCATCCGCATGCATTCAGGGCGAGTGCCCTTCCCCCATCTCTCAAGTCAGACATGGGGAAACAGAAGGGACTGGGAGGAAACAGAGTGGGAAGATTGAAGAAAGCAAAGAAGGTAGAGTGAGTCTCAGGCCCCTCCCCCCCCAGCAAGAAGAAGGTGGTGTGGCCAAAGACAAAGACCCAGTTTGGTACTGGCTGGTACCAAACCTGGCTCTAAGCCGGGGACCACATACCCCCTGTGCCATCCACTCAGACATCCTTCAAGAGTCTCTACTCGAGGGTCTTTGCTGACTGGCAGGGGCTGGCAGGCCCAAGCTCCTACACCCTGGGACCCTCTACTCCGCTCCCATCTTCTCTGCCTGCCTGTTGTTCCTTCCAGCCACAGCCCTGCAGGCAGTGGCCTGTCGGCCATATTGAAACTGTCTGCTCCTCTCCCTCTTAACGAGCCAGGTTAAATACGCTGTAATCAGAGTAATCATACACCTGGGCTGGTTCTCGAGAGAACTGCCTTTTGTACTGCGATAGGACATTAATAGCAATTATTCTGCTTTGTAATTGGAGCTTTAAATACTAATTCAAACAGCCAGAGGAAAACCAATTAGTGCTAATTTATCTCTATGTGTTTTCCAGAGCTGGTGTCTGTCACACTGTGAAGAAATAGGTTGGTAATTAGTACAGTTGGGTGGTAGATAGAAGTAATTATCAGATTCTTTCATTTTTCTTTGGGGGAGAAAATAGGTAGGGGGCAGGGAAGGCCAAGATAGGTATTGTAAGTCTTTGTTGTCTTGAAGTTTACTGGGAGGGCCTATGAGTGCCCAGCCCCGGGCACCCCAAGCCAGAGAGGTATTCCTAAGCCAGTTGGGTTCAGGTGGAAGAGGCATTGAAGGCTTTAACAGGGACTTTCTCATTAGCAGGCCTGTGGAATACCATCAGCAGTGTTGTGGTAAGCATCCGTTTCCTGTTTGTCTGGAAGAAGGCTTGGGAGCCCCACCATTGATAGGGTTAAATGGACAATAGGGCCTGGACCGCCAAGCCAGCCTTTTATCCCCTAGCTGGATGGCCTGGCGGAGGCCCTGGATCTCTGTGGTTGCTGCTCTCCCCCCCACGTAAAATGAATAAGGAGTGCTCTGACGCTGTTAGCTGTCAACTTGACAGTGTAGAAACACTTGGGAAATGAGCCCTTGGGCATACCTGAAGAAGGTTATCTTGGCTGAGCTAACTGAGGTGGGAAGGCCTGTCCACTGTGGGTGGTTCCATCCCCTGGCTGGATCCTGGATTGTATATAAGTAGAGAGAGGGTGCTGAGCAGCCTCAAGCAGGTATCAATCCCTCTCGGTTTCCTGACTGTGGCTGCAACGTGGCCAACTTTTGCCCTGACTTCACTACCACGGCGGACTGTGCTTGGAACCATCCTCTCTCTCTTATGTTTCTTTTGCCAGGACATGTGATCACAATAACAGAAAAAGAAGCTAAGACAAATACTTTCCTCACAGGGTTATTCTAAAGGCTGATTTAAGTAAGCTAAGCTTTCCTGGTGCCAAACAGTAATATGTATATATTACTGCCCACTTGTAGTTTGCCGGAGACTCTCCCGGCTGCCTTTGTAAGTGTGATCTGTGGTGATCTAAATCTTCTGGCTCATCATGTCCTCGACTTCCCTGCTCCCTGTGCAGACCTCTCACCATCCGCACAACTTAATCCCTCATCCATACTGTAAGGGCGACAATCGTACCTTCCTTGAGGACCCTACTGTGACGATTCTATGAAGCAGCGATCAAAAAGCTCTTAGCAAGGTGTCAAGCGTGCAGTAGGAGCTCCGTCAAGGTTACTTGTCACTGTCGTTATGTTATTATTCCACTGTGCTTGGTCGTGTTGGAGACTGTGTAAATCCTCCATGGAAGGAGGTAGGTAGAATGCTCTAAATGCATTCCATAAACGAATCCTTGTATAGCTCTTCAAAAGCCCGGTACACCCTTGCAACTGTTGGGAGCCAGCCACCGCCTCTCCGAAACAGGAGACTAGCACACCTCGGACAAAGGAAGATGGGATGATGCCAATGGCACTTCCCAGAGTTCCACAGTGTGTAAAATGCCGTCACATATATGATTCTTACAAGCGAGGGGGCCAAGAGTTGCCTTAATCCCCATTTCACACGCCAGAAAGTGAGGGTTGGAGAGTGCAAGTGACTCGTTGCAGAATGTTCTGGAATCAGAAGCAGAACACAAGTGCTGTGAAATCTGCAAAGGACCCTCATGCGTCCTCATTAAGTGGATGAGTAAAGATGAGTGTTTGCCACTGCCTCGGGCAGCCTGAGCTGCCAAGGTGGGGATGGCCCTTCTGTGTGAGCATCAGAGTTGACCATGAAGAGGTGGGCGGAGGGGCAGACCTCTGTAAAGGGGAAATAAGTTGACAGAGAGTTGGATAGCTTTGCTCTCCCTAGGTTAGGCCTTTAAAGTATTGGGTAATGGTCTCAACTTGTAAGAGTGGCTCAACTTGTCATTTTCAATGCAGGCCTATGTGAACATGATTGTGTGTTCAGTAGAACCCATGTGTAAATTTGGTGGAGTTTCCTTATGCTTTGTTTTGAGATGGAGTCTTGCTATGTAGCTCAGGCTGGCCTGGAACTCACTACATAGCCAAGGCTGGCCTTAAAGTCCTAGGGATCCTCCCACCTGATCTTCCCATGTGCTGGGCTCATAGCTTTGTCCAGCACTCCCACCCAGACTTGGATTTGGAGTTTTGACTTCCTCCCAGGCTAGCAATATACACACCATGAAACTCACAGTCCCAGGCAGAGCCTCAGCTCTTGGTGAGTCCCAAAAATACAAGGGGCGGCTGACAACACTTTACAGTGTGATGTGTTTTAAACTGTGGTATGCTGTGAGTTAGGTGGATAAAATGCATCTAGAGCTAATGCTGGCCGCTATCTGTGATGAGTTTGTCTGGACATAACCCAGCCATAATTGAGAAGCATCTCTAGCAAGCAACACTGACAAGTTGGGAGGCTGTCTTAATAGGATGGAGGGAGCTCTTGTAGACCCAGGCCCTCACCACAGAGCCCCACCCCACCCACTGATGCCTTCAGGGACACTGTCTGGACTCCATAGGCGTTAGAGGGCTGACACTGAGCCACAGACGTGGGTACATAAGAGTAGGGAGAGCAAGGGTGCTGGAGAAGGGTAGAGCTCCAGCAGGAGTCTGGGAAGGGGTAGAACACAGGTTTTTGAGAGGCAGGGTGTAGCCCAGCTCCAGCAGGGATGGTAAGTGCCAGGAAGCCAGAAGCTGAGGCTGGTGAGTTAGGTTTTTTCCCAACCACGTGGCAGAGGACATTTAACCAGGGCCACCATCTAAGAGTTGATCACTGCTCCCCTAGAGGAAGTTTGTTCTCTACCTACCAAGTCATTTACCCATCCTTGGTGTCTTTGTATGTGGTCTGCTGCTATAACAAAATACCTAAGAATGAATAATTTACAAAGAACAGGGTAGATTAGGGCTGGGGAGACTGTTCAATCAGTAAAGTGTATTCTATGCAAGCGTAAGGACCCAAGATCAAACCCCAGAATCCACATTAAAAAAAAAAAAGCCAGGTTCCCTAGTACACTGTGGAAGTGTACAGGAGGATCCTTGGTACTTGGTGCCTATTCACTGAGTCCCGAGTGAGAAACCCCAACTCAAAAGGTACATGACGTTCCTGAGGAGCAACCACCTAAGGTGTCCTCTGGCCTCTGCACATGTGTGTATGTGCACAGCACACACATGCACCCACCCGCACACGAACAAGCACACACACACATACAAAAAAAGTGGAAAAAATAACAGATTTGCACAGTCATAGTTCTGAAGGCTGAGAGGTCTAAGTGCATGCCCCCTCCCATGCTCCCCCCCTACTGCCCCCCAACCCAGCATCTGGCCAGCATGTGAGCAGCACCCAGTGGGACTCAAAACAAACATGGGTGCCCGAATCTTCCTTCACCTTCTTACCATTAATGTCATCTACCCATGGCCTCTTCTAGGCCCAATCACTTCCAAATACCATCAGCATATTAATGTGGGGATGAAGTCTTCACTCTATGGACCTTGGGAGATACGTAGATGAACTTCTACCCTGAATAAGGCAAGCCTCTTTCTAGTTCCCACAAAGGAACTGGCCATAGGCGTGCCAAACTTCGAGCTTCTCCCTAGAATGGGGCACTTGCTTCCTGTGGACTCTCATCTTCTCTGAATTCAACAGGTTGGGAACAGGACATTTTGAAGACTGTTTGAGGAGCTTAGACTGGCCAGAGCAGAAGAGAGAGGGAGGAACAAGGGACAAGAGCTTGAGACCTTGAAGGGAGGGTGAAGGCAGGAATGGGGAACAAAGAGAGGAGAGAGAACAGTGAAGGGTACAGACCCTAAAGCAGGCATAGGGGACTTGGCATGTAGCCAAACAGCGGGACTAGTTAGCTATCATGGGAACAGATGCCAGTGATTTTCTTCTTTCCTTTCTTTCTTATTTACTTATTATCGTCTCCTTTGGTTATGGGAACTGCATTTTCTAAATATTTCACACTGAACATATTTCTCCTTTATACAAAGGAAAACAATGAAATTTGCTTTTAAGGAAGGGAGGGACATATGCTAGAGACATTTTGAAGGAAGAGCTGACAGAATTTGATAAGCGACCAGATAAGGGTGATAGAGGAGATGGAGGAATAAAAAATAACTCACAGGTTTTTGAGACTGGGTGATCGAGGGAAATGACAGGCAGACAGGGATTGTTGCGGGCGGGGGGGGGGGGGGGGGAGGGGACTCAGTAGTGGGGAGAAGATTGACATAATGTCAAGGTGTGGTTTTCCAGCTGTTGGCAAGACCACAGAGGATACCCACACCACCCAGAGGAGAGGATCTTGGAAAAGAAGTAAGGATGGTCCGAGGGGAGGGGCTTGAGAATGATGTACAAAAAGGCCCAAGGTAGGGAGCCAAAACATACTGATGGGAGGTTCCAAGGATCCTGACATTGATGCAGGTGGTGAGATAAGGATGGGAAGCCAAAAAAGTTCCCCTCAGGGACACTTTTCACAGAGACGTATCTGCCTGCGTTTAGCACTAGCCTACGCCCCTTCCCAAGTTGTCCATGACAAGAAATTCCTGGCTCTTGATGCTGTAGTCTGCAGATGCTTTGGACCTGGTAACGCCCCACAAATACCAAGGCAGGATGGACAGTTACCACTGCCTGATATGTGCCTTGTATCTGCTGGGAGCATGGTGAAGGATGGGTCTCTAGAGACTGTGTGTGGCTGGGACCTGCAGCCCCCCCAACCCCTCATCCCACACTGCTCCAGTTCCTCCTTAGTCCTAATACCTGACCACCCCCCTCCACTTCCCAGACCGTGCCCTCAGAAGACTCTATTGGCCAGCTCTGGCCCCACCCTGGGATGCATCACTGTTTCCTTAGCAACTGAAGGGCTAGGTTGAAAAGTAACATACAAAGCAAATAAATGAGCTAGAACAGTCACCTCAGCATCCTGGAGCCTCGATTTTAAAGAGGGTTGTCTGTCCACCCCCTTTTACTGAGATTGCTCAGGGAAACCCCAGGCAAAGAACACTTCCCAACATGCTGTGGGCCTCACACATGCTCTTACTGCACCCACAGAGCTGTCACCAGAAATTAGATCTCTGATGAAGATCCCCATCTGTATAAGCACTGGTGCTAACGAGGCAAACAGAGTCAGTCATCTCCCCCAAGCCCCGGGGGTGGGGGTGGCATGGGGGGTGTAGGTAGCTCAGAGCAGACACCAAGCCACTAAATGGAATAGGCAGATGCAATGTAAACACAGCTCATGGGCAGAACCTACAGGGAAACCCAGCCTGCTGGAGACCCCAAGGCTCCCAGAGCCCCTGGGTTATTGTCATAGTGCAGCTGTCCCCTCCCAAGACCTTAAGAGCATTTGGGGAACTCCCTAATCCAGCTGTTGCAGGAAAGCCCCTTTAAGAGTATGACTAGGACCCCACGGAGATGCGCAAACATTTTCCTGGGAAGGTACAAACATCGAGAACAAAGCCACAGATCTTTTATTGAGGGAAGGGGTGTGGTAGTCCTGGCTGGCCGGCAACTCACTGTGCAGACCAAGCTGACCTCAGACTCAGAGATCTGCCTTCCTCTGTCCCCTGAGTGCCCGGATTGAAGGCGTGCGCACTACGCTCAGCCCAAGGAGGCAGACCTCATCTTTGTGGTGTTTCAGTTGTAGGTCTGCCACCAGAACCAAACCATAGACTCTCTTCAGCACCCCGAGAGGCCCACCGCATTGCCTTTCTTTCATCCACTTCCTCCACTTTGGGGACATTTCTTCGACTGTGCTGTCACCACCAACTGAGCGCATATTTAAGCATCGTTGATTGGCATCATGCGGCAGGTGCTGGTCTGTGTCACCTGTGCAGATGCAGATGGCAGGTGTTTGTTCCCTTGTGTGTGTGTCATACACCTAGTGCGTCTCTGTTTCTCATAGCCTGTCACGTCTGGGTTTCTCTGTCTCCCAGGCAGGAGCTTGTGCTCATGACTTCTGGGGCACCCGTGACCTAGTGATCAAATATATCGTCCCTGTAAAGCCAAGCACAGTCCCCAAGTCCTGCCTCTTTACATGGGTGTGAGGATGGGTCTGATGACACGGGAGAGATAACCTTGAATTCCCTCTAATTTACACAAAAGAAAAAAAACAAGGGGAAATTATTCGAAAACTGCAACACTTTATTATTAGTAACGTATTTGTCTGTGATGCATCTCACAACTGCTGGTCCCACACCAGCGTGTCACAGCTTTGAGGCTGAGAACTGCTAGTCTAAGTGGTGTGATTTCAGAAGTTAAATGAGGGGCCACTTCCTGCCCCCAAAATATCTCCTGTCTCCACCCTACTGCTTTCCCCTGAAGTCTTGCCCCTGCCAGTCGGTGGATTGCACTGTGTTAAACAGACCAGCACCCTCTTTTAAAGTGTGAGGACTCCTGAGGGGAGAGACTCCATTAAGGCAGCGGTACCCTTTAGTGAGACTTACAGAGGACCCAGAAACCCACATGCCACGCCCTTGCACCCATGTGCTACTCTCTCCATCCCCACCCTAGCAAGGTAAGCAAGATAGTACCATTACCCCCACTTTTCACACGAGGAAACTGAGGCACAGGATGGGTGCACAACTATCAGGCTGTAGGCAGTCATCCCAACCCAGTTTGGTCTCTTCCAAAGCCTGTATGTTGACACACCATGGGGTGGAGCAGGAGATTTTGAGCATCTGTAAGCCAGGACAAAGAAGGCTGCACCCAGGAGGAAATCTACACCTTTGGGGTGTAAGGAGGCAGGGGAGGCATTTCATGCATTATAGCACTTTTCCCAGGTGGGCTGCTTTTACACCAGAGGCACAGATGCCCTCCGTATTCACCAACATCTGTCCCATTCTTGGTTACCATCAAGGCCAGGGACAGAGACACATCAAGGTGTAGAGTCACAGCCTTAAAGATTTGCACACAGATGCTCCTGTCTCAGAAGAGCCAGTTTCCACCTATCCTCCTGGGATAGTGAGGAATACCTACTTAGAAATTTACTCCTCATCGAGTGTCTCCACTATAGTAACTCTGTGAATGGACTCCCTGGGCTCCTTTGGTAAATGAGAAAGCCTGTTAAAGAAATCACTGGAGCTCAAAAGCTCCATGAAGGCGAGGATAGTGACCAATAAGATGCCCACCTATTGCCAGCCTCTTGCCACTACCCACAGGCGTGTCCAAGTGCTCACTGCCTATGCGTGCGCTTCACAGCCCGGACATCACATGAACCTGTATGACCGGGTCTTATCTGACCCCCAACAAGCACATCCTTCCCACCATGTTCCCATCACCTAAAGGCCTCACTGCAACAGGACTGTCCAGAGATGCAGTATGAGAGCAAGGAAGCAAGAGTGAGCTTGGCAGAGAAGCAGGGACCATCCAAGTAAGCCAAAGAGCTGGTAGCTAGATCTGCTGGGCTGGGGCAACAGCTCTCCCTTCAAAAGAGCATCCACACCACGCATGATTCCACCAGGGTATGGTTATTCCTTAGGGTCCTAAATGTAGATAACCGTGATTGCGTGATTTGCATCCAGGACCCAGTCGATGCCTGAATTGTGTCAGGCTGGGAGGTGACAGGCTAGATAACAGGCTAGATAAAATTCAGTGTACCTTTCGGTTCTATAAAACAAGAGGTAAAACCCTAAAACCAAACCAAACCAACCACACAAAAACCATGGCAATCCACCCAGGTGGTGGCGGCACCCACCTTTAATCCCAGCACTCAGAGGCAGAGACAGGTGGACCTTTGTGAATTCGAGGCCAGCCTCATCCACAGAATGAGTTGCAGGAAAGCCAGGGCTACACGGAGAAACCCTGTCTTAAAAAAACAAAAACAAACAACAAAAACAGAGAGGAGAGGGGAGAGAGACAGAGAGAGAGACAGAGAAGAGAGAGGCCTGGGTTCCTCTAGCTAAGGAGCACGCCACATCCAGGAATCTCAAGCACTACACAGTTTGGGGAAGAGAAGCTCACATTTGCCGCCCCTTTCCTTCATCCTTACGCTAGTCCTTCTTTCTTGAGGTTTCCCTCAAGGAAAATGGGTAGGACAGTTATGGCATCGTGCCAACGGAGCAGCACACCAAGGCTTCAAAGAGCCCCTCTGAGAAAGACAAGCTCAGAGCTTGAGGTCTTTGAAAGCAGAGACCAGGAGTCCCTGATGGGCAGGAGTCACCTGGTGAAAGCGACACGTGTAAGTTAATGAAACATTTGAAGGCAGCTAGGATGAACAACAGTTAATCTCAGTCTGTGGTGGGGCCAAAATTATTTCTTGGAAAGACATAAATTTTGTTTGTGTGTGTGTGTGTGTGTGTGTGTGTGTGTGTGTGTGTGTGTGTGTGTCACAGAGTGTGACAAGTCAGAGGATAATCTCTGGTTTCAGTCCCCACTCTCCTTACCTTTTTATTATTAATTAAAACTTAAAAAAATAACTTGTTTATTTTTATTTTATGTGCATTGGTGTTTAGCCTGCATGTATGTCTGTGTGAGGGTGTCAGCTCTTGGAGTTACAGACAGTTGTGAGCTGCCCTGTGGGTGCCGGTCCTCTGGAAAAGCAATCAGTGTTCTTAATGGCTGAGCCATCTCTTCAGCCCCTATTAATTAAAACATTATTGAAAGAACTTTCAAAAAAAAAAATACACACACACAGAGCAAAACTAGCCAGACCCAAAGTCCGCACACCTCAATGAACTCTATACAGTTAGAATGGCCGTTCTGAAGTGTGGGGCTTCACACTGGATTTTATGCCTTCATGTCAACTATATTTTTATGCACTTATTCTCACCACATATCAAAAAAATCAATGACAGAGTTAAAACTAGAAAAAACAATTTCATTTTCTCCTTCATGGCTCAAGTCTCAAGCGTCCTTTACTTGCATTCCTTCCTTCCTCACCACCTGATATTTAGCCTTTCTTGATCTCCTTTCCATGTGTTATACAGCAATCATACATGCATTGTTTACATACATATAGATACATACACATATGTAGTAGATTAGGATCCCCAAATGAGGGAGAACCTGGGGTTCTCTTTTTTTCCTCTTTTTTTCTGAGGTTGTATGATCTAGACCAATATTATCTTTTCCAAATCCGTCTTCTTTCAGATTTTGTGATTTCATTCTTCTTCAGAGGTGAATAGTATTCCATTTCATGTTGGTAGCAGATTTCATTATAGCTTCGCGTACTGAGACAAGGAGGCTGGTTCCGATTCCTTGCTGCAGTAAATAGAGCAGCAGTAAGGCGCCCATGGGGATCAAATACCTCTCAGGTAGAACGTGGGATTCCCTGGGAATGTGCCCAGAAGTCAAATAGCTAGTAGTTCTATTTTTAAATTCTTGGAGGAATTTCCAAACTGATTTTCATAATGACTGTATTAATGTGTGTCCCCACCAAAACTACCTTGTCGCGAAGCATGCAACCTTGTGTTTGTCACTGTGCCATGTGCTATACCTAGCTGGCCCATGGGCTCCCAGGAGAGTCTCCTGCCTCTGCCTCCTGTCTCGTCACAGGACTGCTAGATTTATAGCCGCTGCATGCAGGTTTTGGATGGGTTTGGGGGATCAAAACCTTCAACTTCAAGCTTGCATGGCAAGCCATTCTTCCTCACTGAGCCAGCCCCCCACCCCCACCCCTGCCTCGCCCAGCCCCTACCCCTCTTTGCACTTTCCATTTTGAGACAAGCAGGCTTGGGGGAAGTCTTGCTAATTTGCCAAGACCAGAACTGAACTTACTCTGTAGTCCAGGCAAATCCTGAACTTTCTATTTCCTCGAATGAGCCTCCCAAGGAGCTGGGATTACAGGCCTGTGCCTCCAGACCCCAGCTAGTTAGTTCTTCTGAGTCCTTGTCTACAGCCACAAGTGCTTGTCATGCTCAGCTAATAGCATTACTTATCTTACAATAATAATAATAATGAATCTGAGGTGGCCCCGGCAGGCTAAAAGTAACATGTTTGCTCTCCTACCTCCTCACAAAACCCTGCAAGGTAGGCTCTCCAATTAACCAGTCTACATGGGGAGGCGGAAACAGAAGCAAAAAGGAAACATTGTCACTTACCCAAGGGCTACTAAGTAGCAGGTGACTGCACAAGATTTGAAAGCAGGAGTGCCAGCTCTAGCTGTCACTGCCATAGGAGAAGAGCCAAGAGCAAATAGATTCGTGGGTGGGGATGTTGGAAAGATGACCCATCAGCAGTGAGCGAGAGGTGGACTCAGTGACTTCTAGCTCTCAGAGTGATAGCTGTAACTCCGTTCCTTTGCCCTTGGCCACGCTTGTCAGAAATAGTTGCTTGGAACTACTCTTTCTGAAGTGGATTCCTCAGGAGCCCGAGGGTCCAGCTGTAACTAACTGCAGGTGGCTGTGGGATAGTAAATGCTGTGCCCTGCGTAATACCATCAAGGCCATCCTACTGTAAAACAAAGAGCAAAGGTAATTCTGTTCCTTTCAACTAGACCCAAGGCTCAGCGTGCAGCAAAAATGATCGGCCATAGAAGAGACACACTCTGAGAGCTGTATTGTTGATGTTGTTGGATCTCAGGTAGCCTAGGCTGCTTTCATAACCCGCCCCCCAGCCCTCCCCCCTATATAATAAAATATAACCGTGAACTCCTGATCTTCCTGTGTCCACTTCCCAAGTTCCGGGATTACAAGTATTCATGGGCTGGGCTAGTCAATGGTCAAGTAAATCTATGTTCTGAAGACACGAAGTCTCTGTTACCTGTAGTGCCACCAGAGGCCTTTGGAGGCCTGGCCAAGATGGGACAACACCAAGCCATCCATCACAGTGGAACTTGGCCTTTTTCTGTGTTCTGGACTTCAAATTTGAGTCTCCAGAGCATCTCAGCACCGCCTTGGCTAACTATGGGCAATGGTAAAAGTCAGAAAGACCCAGGAAAGGATGCAGAAGCAAGATGCTGGCAGCATCTGTGGGCAGGCATGCTCTGTGGAAGGAATGCCCCCCCACAACCACCACCTCATGGCTTTCCACCCCTGTGTTGCTTTACAGATAGATATTTATAGACATATAAATACCTTTTTCCCTGAGGGACAGTGAAACTCAGCCAAGTGGGAATTCAGTGTGATCTGGTATGATTTGTTGCAAAGGAATTTTACTGGATTGGGGAGGGAAATTGTGTATTCAGGACACCACCTAGTTAATAAATCAAACACACAGCTCCCAGAACACATGAGATTTCTCTCCGTCCATCCTTCTTTTCCTTCCTTCCTTCATTTTCTTCCTTTCTTTTCTTTAAGTTAACTAAGGGTGTATTCTCTCTACTCCCACCCCCTTTACCAATTTAAATTGTGGGGGATATTTTTCCTCCTTTGATACAATAAGCAAACTAACACTTAGGGGTTAAATAATTTGTTAAGGGGTGGTGGATAGAGAGGAATTGGGGGTAGGGGACTAAAATCTGCCAGCAGCAGCAATAAATACAGAGTTGTGCCTCAGGCATAATATATCAAAGACAATATAATGCATCCAGCTTAAAACTAATGATTGCCATATAATTAGATGAGAAGCATTGTGCTATAAATGTGTATTCTTTAGCGTGCTGTGATTTTACTGTAAAAAAAAAAAGGAGAGAGAGAGAAAGAGAGAGAGAGTAGACAGAAAAACACAGAGCCCAGCAACATACTATAAAAAGACCCCTCTGTTGACTTCTCTGCTGTTTAGTATTCCTTGGCTGTTCTCCCTTGGGAGTGTGTAATTAGTGCTTTATGAAGAGTACATTTAAAGCAATTTAATATTCACCTCATTCAATCTGAAACAATGTGATCCATGCTTAGACAAATCAGTGCTCCTTACTGACATGATCTGTCAGAACATTACCTCTGAAAAGACCTTTCAAGAGGTTCTGCTGTTAATTAGTTGTCTATCATGTATAAACAGAGCAGTGAGCAGAAGGGCCTCGACAGGCCAGAGGGATACGTTGGGAAATGCATTTTGTATGAATGCGGGTTGCAGGGGGGGTGTCTTCTCACTCACCAGCCTCCCTCCTCCCCTATAGCCTCTCCTTGCCACGCCTGCAACCACACACGCCTTGGGCCTCTTCCAGGCAAGCAAAGTGCTTTCCAGCTGACTTCAGGGGGCACTGCCAGTCACCACAATGAAGTGTTCACACACACACACACACACACACACACACACACACACACACACACACTCCCCTCCCTGGACAGACCCACCTGCAAGATACAACAGCTGCTTTTACAGCCCAGGGTGCATGACCTCACAGGCTATCTCAGCATCCTGGGAGGCTCTATAAGCTTTGAGTGGGACAGCACCTGCTCCCCCCCCCTACCACCACCCCAATGGGAAAAGGCCAGGCAGAAAATAAAGGTCTCACATGCGTCTTTCTGTTCTACTCTAAACGAGAGAGACTAACACAGGGCATTTATACATAGGAACCTCCATGGCTGCCATGGACACAAAGATTGACAGCAATGTTCAGAGCCCTGTTTAAGGTCACACAGTCCAGACCTTACTCTTCAGGGGGTGCATCCTCCAAGGGTGAGTGCTGGCTCTCCCTGTGTATGCTGTCTAAGGATTTGAATAGCTCTTCTTTATTCTGGACTTAGAGCACCTCTGTGCAAAGCATCCTAGATCTTGACAGGGATGCTTACCAAGCAATAGGTCAAAACAGAATTCTGCTGCCTTCCAGAAAGGCAAGAGGACATGACATGGGCACATCCTTCCCCTGCAGGGCTCCAGAAACCCCAGGACTGTCTCCATATGTCTGCCTCTCATGCCTGTTTTAAGATTTGTCACAGGCCAGGTGTGGTAGTGCAGAGGCAGGCAGATTGCTGTGAGTTCAAGGCCAGCCTGGTCTACAAAGTGAGTCCAGGGCAGCCAAGGCTACACAGAGAGACCCTGTCTTGAAAAACAAACAAAACAAACAAACAAATATTTGCAACATTCCTCAGTGGCCTCAGCACTACAGTTTCAACGTTCACTTCATAAACACCCATTAGGCACCTACTGTGTGCATCATTCTAGGTACTGTATTCCAGGGGCAGCTAAAACGACTAAGTCACAGCCTCTGCTCAGGAGATGCTTACAGACCCATAACTTCTAATTACAGTTTGGGGCAATTATACGTAATGAAGAGAGGCAATATAATTGTGTAACTAAGAGGGAGGGCACTGGAATCGAACTGCCTGGACTGAGATTTGAGACTACTTACCAGTTAAGTGGCTCTGGGCAAGTTATTTGACCACCCCTAAGCCTCTGTGATGGGACCTAGACCGTTCGCCTCATTGGATTAACTGAGGTAATGACTAAAGTGACTAGGCCAGGGGAAATGGGCCCAAGTGCAAGGGAGCACAGAAATGAGCAGGTTTTTTGGATACTGTTGAGTGACATCCTAGGATGTGGGTCCCTGCTGAGCCCTTCAGAAGAAGCCATGAGATGGCACAGGCTGAGTAATAATCAGATATCCTGAGGATTTAGGGAGCCAGAGCCAGCCATTTCTCCCTATTTTTCTGAGAGAAGCAGGGAGACAAGGAAAGAAGAGAGTGGAAGGGAGAGAGAGAGAGAGAGAGAGAGAGAGAGAGAGAGAGAGAGAGAGACCTCAGGCCACGCAGAAAGCTCTGCTGCTCTGCTCTATGCTCTCCCACAGCCATGGCTTGAGGGTCCTGACCCATTGCCATTCCAAAGGCGGATTGGGGGAAGGGATGGCCAAGTCCACCCAGCCCTCACACAGCCTGATGGCCAAAAGGTACTCAGTCCACGGTCCACTTTGGCATTAATGGCAGGCATAGAGTTGGGTCAACATGATTATGTCTGAAAGAGGGTAAGTGGGGTGTTCGAAGGCACACAGCTACCGAAAGCTTTCTAATCCCCCAGCTCCCTTTATTCCAGTTAAACTGCAGTCCGCAGGACACATCAGCCTGCTTTTGCAGGGCCTGTGAGTTAAGAAAGGCTTTTGTGCCAGGCATAGTGGCACACGCCTATAATCTCAGTCCTTGGGGAGGCAGAGGCAGAGGCAGGCAGATCCCTGTGAGTTCAAGGCCAGCCCGGTCTACAAAGCAAGTCCAAGACAGCTGGGCTACACAGAGAAACCATGTCTCGGGAAAAAAAGAAAAAGAAAGAGAAAAAAGAGAATGGCTTTTGTTTTTTCAAAGGATAGTAAGTAAAGATGCAAACACACAGGGAACATATGACTAATAGCATGTGTAGCCCACCAAGGCGCAGGCATCTGCCATTTGAGCCTTTCTAGAAAATTTGTCGTGAGACTGCCCAGGGATGGCTCATATATTGAGAATCAGGCATTGAGAGTATCACACACACAAACATGTGCGCATCACATCAGCTTGAGCAGGAGCCCTCTCACTTCAAAGCCATTTTCTCACACACACACACACACACACACACACACACACACACACACACACGGTATGTAGCAGAGGAAATAGGACTGGGGGGCGGGGACAGCAGCTGTGTCCCTCTGTGCAAGCTTTGTGGTGGAGGATGAAGCAGTTCACACAGTCTTCTTTGTGAGTTCGCACTCCCACTGTGTGTGAAGAGCAGGCATAGAATGAGTAACTGAGGGATCCCCCCTACCAGGGGTCCTGGGACCCAAAGATCAGCTTCCATCCCCTACACGAGGATGCCAGCACAGGAAGCTGGAAAACGTGGGCAGGTGGGAGGGTCCCGGGCCACCCCTGCTCTCTGTAAGACTTGAATTTCTGTGTACCTCAGATTTCCCTTTTCAATACCACTCCAACTCTCTTGGAGTTGTATCAGCCTCTGAATCATCCCCCACACACACACACACACCGCAGAAGGGGCATCCCACCCCACCCCCAAATTTCAAGATCTTGGGGGGTGACTTTGACTCCTACCCATGAAGCTAAGCGATTGTCCTAGAGGACAGGAGAGGGCAATTTCAGCCCCAACTAGCTATGTGACTGAGGGCGGGTCTCTGCGCCTCTCTGTGCCTGCCTTTTCTCCCTGGGAATCAGAAGTCAGAATCTCCACCACTCCCAGGTCTTAAGGGATCTGGGAGAGCGAATGAGGTCATGTCTGTGAGCCGCCCGACGCCCGACGGAAGGAAGCAGCAGGGCGAACACAAGGCTGCATTATCTTCTGAACTTGGCAGGGCAGCTGCTATGAAGTCTCCGGGACAGGGGAATGTCTCAAGGGCCTTAGAACCAGCCCTGGGAATGCCACGGGGAAGTAGTGTGTCACACCAGATCCAGCTTCCCAGGCTCTGAGACGTAAGTTCAAGTCCCAGCTCAGCTGCTTAACAGCTTTGGGAAACCACACACTCTCTTCCAGCCTCAGCTTCCTTACCCATAAAATGGGAATAATCCAAGTTCCGGAGAAAATAAAATGAACCCTGGCCTACAGTGTGTATGCTTACTGTGGCAAGTACCCTGGGACTGTCACCGAGAATAACCTGCCTCTGTCTCTCTGTGAGCTGTCTCCACATATGCGCCAACACGTGCCGCTGTTTTCTGCAGTAGAAAAGGGCTGAGTGCTCCACACACCTGCTTTGGAACAAGAAAAGAGAGAACTATGGCTGTGAACATAAAGTCCCCAGCATCACCCAGGAAGCCTGTAACCCACAAAGCCAGGAGCCCAAGGTCGGAAGTCTGGGGGTGGCCCTTCCACCCTGAGTCACCACGACAAGCTTGGCCACTGAGTTCTGAGCCCAACACTCTCACCCTTTGCAAGCCAAAGCTCCCAGCCTGGCTGCCTGCTTCTCATGGTCACTGTCACCCAGCAACAGACGACAGACCTCAGTGAGCTCGCAGGCAAGTGGGTCTCTTCCTCTGGCCTCCTTTATCGAGGCTGGAAAACACACAAAAGTGGGAATGGAGCTGGATCCATAAAGGAAAGGCTTGCCTCCCTCACTACCCAGGTCTTGGTAGCTTCTGGAGAGAGTTTACACTGGGAGAGCTGAGGCCAGTGAAGAGGGAATCTATCCAGCAGAGGGTGTGAGGCCCCCGTTCACATAGTGGCTGAGCCCTCCGAAGCTAACAGCAAGGCTGCAGAGCCAATCTGGCAGAGACTGTCTGAATTAGTCACCAGTTTTGATGAGGAGGTAAACTGGTTACATAACAGCCTCTCTCTCTCTCTCTCTCTCTCTCTCTCTCTCTCTCTCTCTCTCTCTCTCTCTCTCCAAATGGTTCTCTAGAGCTGGGGGATCTCCTCTCTCCCTCTGGCCATGAAGGGGCTCCGGGCCAGCGAGGGTCACATCCTAGAGCCCTCCCCAGACATGCTCAAGCCCCGCAGGGCCAGAAGGAGGCGCCCGCAGTTCACCTCCCCGCCTGCTGCTCGCCACCCTGCCTCCAAAGCAATCCCACGCTAGTCTTGCAACCTGAGGCTCTCAGGCTCAGAGAGCCTGGAAGATACCCCAGTCAAGGAAGTGGAGACTTCTCCGTTTCCAGAAGCTCCAGGACCCCTGGGTTATTATTCCAGGCCCCCTCCCCCTGCCAAATGTATCATAATTCATCATTACAAAATCACAAAAATGAATATCAATCAATGCGGAGCCGAGACTGTTTGCTGTACCCTGGTGAAGGGATTGCAGAGGTAGGGAGAATTGGAAGGCACAAGTGTGATGCAACAGCAGGAGCATGGGATACTGATGCTTATCTTCCCCCAGAAGAGCATCCTAACAAACACAAGAGCTCAAAGCCTCTGGCTTCATGTCCTGCCACGAGTGAGATTTGGCCTCTAGGTAGAGGTCAAGTCCACTGGTTTCTAAGAGACACCTAGGATGGGGCCAGTGTCTGTGACCAGATCTTCCTTCGGGTTTACTCACCTACTGTACAGGGCTGAATAAAGAACAATAAATGTTTAGCAATATTAATAATGGGCAATGATGACGGTGATGACTGGTGATATCAGAACGAGGTATGCGTGTCCTGTTTAGCCCCAAGCCCTGGAGGCTTCAGCTCTTCCTGCCTGCCTGGTGGTACTTCTATTGCACCTACTAGACAACTGAAAACCAGAAGCAAGAGTCTGAAAAACTGTAGGAATCACACTGACCTCCTGACCCCACACAGGACTGGGCTCCATCAGCCCAGAAAGAGGAGTCACCATAACGCAAGTGAGTCAGTCCAGCACTCAGCAAGTGAAGTCAGTGTCTCTTGAGCCTTCCTCCTTTTTTCCCAAGCTTGAGGGAAGGCAAAGTAACCAGCCCCCCCCCAAAAAAAAACCACAGAAGACAGTAACAACCTTCAAAGGCCGCATCCCCACCTGCCACCCTATCAGATTCCAAGATGGAAGAACTTAGAGGGGTCTTGGGGACCCTATGGGCCCAGCCTCCCATTCTACAGATGAGAGTACTAAGGCTCCAAGAACCGTGAGTGACAGAGGCGTGCCCACGCAGGGCTGGGGTGTGAGCTCCCATCTCGGTTCCTTTGCACAGTGGGACACTGGGAAGGTGGCACAGGAGTAGATGCAGGGGGAATCTATCAGCTGCCGGGATTGCTGAGGTCTGTGTGACATCCCACCTCTCCAGCCCCATACCAGGCAGGTGACAGTTTTGCAGGGAAGAACGGAAAACCGCTCCCCATGGCGGCTACACAGATGGCCACGATGACAAGCCAGGAGCTGCGGTTTCTGGAACAATGAACCTTGCCTCTCTGCCCTGCTCCAGAGAACGTAGCAAAAACCTAGCTTACCCCTAAGCCTGAGGGTAAATTCCCCAGGAGAAGTCTGATCCTGCTTCTATCTCTCAAGGATCTCTCCCAGGTGTCTATCTGGGATAAGCTTCCTGGCAGTATTTGAAGCTAATTAGAGGAAATTTCATGCTAGTTTAGGCCATGAAAACCATTTATTCATTCAACGAACTTCTGCTTTGCCCCTTGTCTCTTCCCTCTCCCCATTGCTCAGCCACATTCCTGGTTTCCATCTGAACACACACACACACACACACACACACACACACACACAAAACACAGATACACACTCCCACACACACAGATACACACTCTCCCCCACATACACACACACACACACACACACACACACACACACACACACACAAAACACAGATACACACTCCCACACACACAGATACACACACATACAAACACACAGATACACACTCTACACACACACACACACACACACACACACACACACACACACACACCCCGGCTTCCAGCCCCAGCCTCTATTTTGGCCCTTTTCTTTCCCATCATTTTCCCCATCTGGGACCCAAACCCAGCCCACACTCAGCAGAGAGGCTGTGGGAGGGGCCCTGCCAAACTTACTCCCAGACAGATGTGCTCTGTTCCCTGCACAGCTGTCCAGGCCTGTCCATCTGTGCTCACTTCCTGCCTCCCTGCTCCAGCCCCTCACACTTCCCACGCCGAGGTGGGGAAGTCTAGTTCAGATTTTCTTCTTCTCAACCCAAAAGCCATCAAGTGGCACAGCACAGGGGAGGACCGGGTTCCTGCCCTCGCCCTGGCCTCCAGGAGGAGTGGTGGCCTAGGAAAGACTCCAGCAAGTCTGCATCTCCCCTGAACTTAGACTTCAACTTGAGCACCTTGACAGCTGCTCGGGACCCACCTGGCTCTGAAGTCCTCCCTCCCAGCATCCTTTGCCCACATGAAACACACCAATATTGATACTGTTGTGATTTCATTATTTTCTCATGCCTAAGAAGTCTGCTTCTGGTAGGTGCCTAATGGGAGTAAGCATTACTTTTTTTTAAAAAAGCCTGAGAACTGGAGAGGTGGCTCAGTTGGTAAAGCCCTTAATTGTGCAAGTGTGAAGACCTGTGTTCAGTTCACCAGCACTCACACAGAATCTGGATGTCATGGAACATCTTTTGTAGTCCCAACACCAGGGGAGCCAGAGGCAGGCAGATCCCTGGAGCTCTCTGGCCAGAGAGGCCCCGGGTCCTAGTGACAGACCTTGTCTCAGAACACAAAATGGAAGCTGGAGAGATGGCTCAGCTGGGAAAGTGTTTGTCACACAAGTGTGAGGACTGAAATTCAGATCCCCAGAGCCCATGTAAAACCCAGACAGGCCTACTGGCTGCTTGAGGTCACAGCACTTGAGAGGCAGAGGCAGGTGATCCCTGGGGCAAGCTGACTAGCTACACTCACCAGAATTGGTGAGCTCTGGGCTCAAGGAGAGATCTCTCCTCAACAAATAAAAGTGAGAAATGATCTCAAGGAAGACTATAGGTGTCAATTCCACTCATGCAGATGCACACACTTGCACAGACATCTACACATACACACACACGTGAACACACACACAAAGACATGCAAACCACAGACATATTTACACCCTAAAAGACTAAAAGGAATCACACCCAAAGTTGTCCTCTGACCTTCACACACATGCACATTAGCAAATATACACGTGTATGATTGGTGCAAAAAAGGATTCGTCACCTTTGTGACTGATTCTTACAGAAACCCATGCAGCACTTTCTAGCCTTGCTGCCGTGTGGTAGGGTCTGCTTTGTTGAAAGGAGGTGGCATCTCAGGAACCCAGCTTGTTTTATAGGGTTCCCAAAGCTCCTTGCTGGCTCCTGAGCATGGAGCATCATTCATTTATCCCCTGGACTTCAGAATGATTTGGGAGGCCCGGTAGTGTCCATACGATAACCCCTCCTCCAGGAGCTAGAGGACTATGGGTGCATTCCCTTCAACCCCCAACCTTGACTCTAGACATAAAAGGTGCTTGCTTAGTAAGGGTGTGCTGAACTGGGCTGGTGTGCTGAACTGGGCTGCCAGCCCACTTATCTGGCACACATCAGCAACAAAAGGCAAATGGGGGAATCTGAGTAACCCTTGCAATTTGCCTTTGGGAAACTCAGATTAGGCAATCAGGAAAAGGTGAGGCAGAGACATGGGTCTCCGTGGTGGAGAATGGTGTGGGAGACGCCGTAGCCTCATGTGTCGGCAGCAACCAGAAAGATGGGCAGTCACTTCCTTCTTCTAGAGGTATATTAGGAGAGCGTATGAAAACCCAGAATCATGCACTTTCCAGAGTAAGGATGTAATCTGCATGAGAGCTGGCTCCTCCAGGCAGAACGGAGGCCCAGATCGAGTGCTGATATCCAGGACCGGAGCAGAGAGCTACTCCAAACTTTGCTGTTACAAGGCAGGGCTCACTTTCTGGGCTCTACTGTCTGTAAATGAGGCATCATTTCAATTCACCCCACTCTCCCAGCTTGCAGGGGGGGGCATACATGGTCTGGTGTACGGCTTTAAGTGAAGGCAGTTGCTGATCTTTTCTGTCAGGCTCCCCCCCCCCCCGCCCCCTGAAAAAAATATGAACCGCAGGACTCAATTTTGAGTTTTCAGATGGCACCCTTGATGTAAACTTCCTCTGAGCAACCAGCCGACTGTAGATATGGGTGGTCGTGTTTTGTGTTTTGTTTTAAACCATTTTCATAAGCATCTAAGAGAGAGAGAAGTTCTTGGGGCTTGGAGTGTGACTCAGTAGAATGTGTGTGTACAACGCACAAGGCCCATGATTCAGTTCCCAGCATCACATAAAGCAGGCGTGGCGGCAGGCACATGCCCGCAATCCCAACACCCATGAAGTAGAGAAGACTTAGAAGTTCAAAACCATCCTCGGCTACACAAGTAATGTAAACCTTTTTGGCCACAGGAGACCCTCTCTTGTGAAAGGAGAAGGAAGGGGAAAAGGAGGGTGGAGGAACAGAAAGGAGGAGGAGGAGGAGGAGGAAGGGGGAGAGAGGAGAAAAAGAAAAGTTCTTTCACACGGGCATTCATGTCACCTTTCCCTGACTTTACTAATTTGGCCACCATCATTGTGATGGAGTCCCTTGCCACTCAGGTCTCAGCCTGAAAAGTTTAATCTGATTAAGTCGGAGCCTCACATAACAGAAAGAGAGGGTGAACGATGACAGGAGGGCTGATGACAGGCAAGCAGGAAGGTAGCTGATGGGCACAAAGGCCCAGGCTCATCCTCACCTACGGCCTTGGAAGCAGGCGGCCTGGCAAAAGGAACTCTCTATTTGAGAGATCAAGAGGACTTATGGTCCCTCCTATGGCTTCAAACAAGAGCAGACACACACACACACACACACACACACACACACACACACACACACACACACACCTCTTCCAAGGCAAAGTTCCTATTCTGCCAGCCCACCAATGGACCGATGGTTGGCGGCCTCTCTTCTCCTGCCCTATATTTTATAGAAAGGGAAGCTCCATGGGCACACATTTGCCTGGATGCCTCTGGTAATTCTTGAAGATAGGGAATTCCCGGGGTCTCACAGATGTCCCCAGGTGTCAGACACACGCATTTTAAGGCAACTGGGGTTGAGAAGGCAAGAACAGGCCTTCAATTCTGGCCACCCCACCACCACCACCACCACCACCCCTCCCAGATCACAGACAGCCTCAAGCAGAAACGGTCGCAACCCGAGGCTTCCGAGTCAAGGCTCTCCGCCTCTGTTGTCCTACTCATAGGATCTCCGTCAAGGGTGGCCATCCCAACCTATCTGGGAGCAGAGACCTTGGCCTCAGAGCCCCCCCCCCCCCACAGCATGCATTCCCTGGGACTAATTTCACAACCCAGCACCAAGTTTACTACACGTTTCAGACGAAGGTGTGTCGGAGCCGAGAGCATGCTTCTGCCCGCTGCGTGGGCGTCAAGTTCAGTGCCTTCTTGTCAACACTTGAATGTGTTGAACATCACTCACAAGGGCATTCTTTAAGAAACCTATTAAGTTAATTACCCAGGCATATTTTTTTCCCTCTCTCCCCCTATCCATGCATCTCACATAAGGTGCACGAGTACACACACACACACACACACACACACACACACACACACACACACACTGGCTTTCTTCCTTTCTGAGATACTTTTGATGTACGTCCTCTCTTCTTGGCACAATAGCATCTTGTTTATTCCCCCAGCGGTTAGTCTGGGTGGCTACAGTATACACGATGCAGGCCTACTGCTTTGCTCAGGTCTCGGGACCGTGAGGGAGCTAAAAGAGGACTTGTGACTGGAGAGATGGAGAAGTAGTTTGCCTGCTATCCTCATTTCTAGCTAACCTCCCTCAGGAGTGGCAGCGATGAGGATGAGAACAGTGACAGCAACACAGAAGCTCCCGAGAGATGTAAGTCCACTGGCAAGCATTGATTATTAAACAGCAACCCTGTGCCTAGTCCCTCACACCGCTGGTTTTGGAAGAAGAAAACGTCCCACTCAGATAAAATTTTCCCAACTCCAGGCACAACATCTGAATCCTAAGAAAAAAGAAAGTATTGTCTGCTTAAAGATTATCAAACCGAGTGAGGAGGTCAGAAGAGCTGGGTTTTGGACCCTTTCTGCTGTGGGTCCTACAGATGCCGGGGTCATGAATGTGTCCTTTTGTTCAATGCAGGGGTGGCCCTAGCTCATCAGTTATGGTGCTTTCACGGAGCTGTTGTTCACGACTCGTGCATGCCTACACAGCATCCGAGAGCAGCCTACCTGGATCAGGGGTCTACTCAAAGGAAGGGGAGGCGAGCGTTCAGACACACTGTAAATAGAAACCACCCAGGAGAGTTGATGTACACACTATGCTATGTACAGCCGAACGGCTGTAACCCCGGGGTGATGACACTTCTGCTCAGGGAGATGGGTAGGGGCATGGCCTGGGGCAGAGAGGGCTCTCCAGCTCTAACAGGTAGCTGTGATGTTTGTGCCCACCTGGCACAGATGGGAACTTTTGGGAGGAAAGCAAGCAGAGCTAAAGAGGGCAGGCTATAAAGACCTAGAAGGAGGTACCAACCAGCCAGACCCCAACGTCACTGTATCAGATCCTATCAGGGCCGCTAGCATTAAAAAGAGAACCACATCCCATAGCTTCCCTACAAAGACCCTACATGACCCTAAAACCATCCCCAGGATTTTCTACCTACAAAGAAGCAAAAATAAAACAAAGCAAAACAAACAAAAGACAAAACAAAAAAACCCTAGGGCAAACAAAAGCACTGTAAGAGGCCTCTGGGAGACACACTACCCTGTACCCACACCCATATTGCTCTCCCAAATGCAGCTTGTCATTCCTCTAATCACAACAAGAAGCCAGCTCAACTCTCAGTCAGAAGTTCTGTGTCTCAAGGCAAAGAAGCATTGATAGGGCGAGGCCTCTGAGTAGAATTACAGAGTTCCGGTGAACTCTAGGGATCTTCCATCCTTTCCCTACCCCTAAGCAGCCCGTCTCCTAAGTCACTCAAGCTTTTGGTGTCCTGTCCTGTTCTGGGCTGTGCAGCAGTGGCCTGTATATCTGGGCACATTAGAATCCTGGGACCTTCCAGAAGGCTTCGATTTCCTCAGGATGCTTTTGTTCCTAGGGAACCAACCACAAGACTTACAGTCACCCCCACCTTCCTTCCCTGCCTTCCCTCTGATTCAGGGCGGATGAAAGCCTGGTCACTTCTGACTCACACTGCCCCCCCCTCCAAACAGCCCCCCTAGAGACCACTTCCATCTATGTTGGTCTGGTGGAGTCTTGTTGGAAGTGTAGAGAAAAAAAAAGGGCTGGTGGAGTCCAAGGACTTGACCCTGAGCACCTCAGGTTTGGAAAATCAGACTCAGAAGCCCTCACTGTCCTCTCCCCGGAGGCATCTAGCACAGTTTCACTCTGATGCAACACTCTGACAGGCAGGTTCTATGACCCAGGATGCCCGAAGCCTGGATACCATCTCAGGGAGGAAGAGCGAGGCCTCCATTGCTGTCCAGACTTCAGCCATGGTTTAGCCAATGCTGATTTCTGCACCTCTCTCCACTAATGTCAGGCCCTCATCTCAGTGATCCATCAGACCTCAGCCCTAGACTGGGAACGTGCCCTAAACCCAAGCAGCCTGGCCGCTGGTCTCCGTCAAGAATCGTCATCCTTTCTCTGGATCTGGGGGAGCCTCTAGGCAAAGGCTTTGCAAAGAGGATATAGCAGCAAGTGATAATTTTCTCCCTTTCCTATACATCTCTACATAAAGTGCATGCATATCTGTAGGCGCTCACACACACATTCCTCAGTTGTGCAAACTGACATGAGTTTTAAGTAGTTCATAAAGCCAGGGCCCCAAGCCCCAGATCCCTTCACCTACCCAAACTGGGGCGCACACACACACACACACACACACACACACACACACACACACACACACACACACACACGCACACAGAGCCCTTAGTACTAGGCCATGGCTCTTTGGGATAGTATGCTCAGTGACTGTGCACACACACTCACACATTCCCTGAGAAAGCCCCTGAGGCCTCTGTGGGAAGGCTTTCCGGGAGACTTTTATGGTCAAAGAGGAAGTCTAGGTACTATGAAACCAACAGCCTAGGCCAAGGGAACCTGCAGGTGCCTGCCTAGAGTGGAGTCAGGGAACAACCATCTCACTAGCTCTGTAGCCTTCAGCCTGTTTCCTAGATTCATGCTAGTTGGTGAAAGCAGCCCTGGGTAGAAAACCAGATGCCACTGTAATCCCAGCACTGGAGAGGCAGGAGAATTAGGAATTCAAGGACAGACAGTCTAGGCTACATACTGAGACCCTGCCTCAAACCCTCCCCTACCTTCCCAAAAAGAAAAAAAAAATCTGCTCACTGTTCCTGCACATGTAAATGCACACACAGGCATAGACACAATATGCGCATATGGGCAATACCTGCCTACCCTCCAATTCACACCCACCCAGACCTGATCAAAATTATCCAGGGACCAGAAGGAAAGAAACTCCACGGCTTATGAGGAAGTACCTTCAACACTTAACAGAAGAGGCAAGAGAGGCACACAGATCAAGCCACTTGGCCAAGGTCATCCGTCTCCAAGGCCAGCACCTGTCCCGGGTCAGGAGGTAGAGCCGGACAAAGTCACTGGGGCAGGGTACAGCCTGGACTGTGCAGAGGGTGCTGCCAGAGGATTTTCTGGAGTCTAATGCTTGGTACTGCGAGTGCTACCAAGGTCTGACGTCTAATGTAGTAACTAACCACTGGCTCCAACTAGCCCCTTCCATTCAGATAAAGTCAAATGAAGTCATTGTTGCTCTAATTCCCTTCCGGGGTAGCATGAGCACGCAGGGTCACGGCTGCTCTGTAGGCGGGCACAAAGGAACACACTCTCACCTGCAAAGGACAAGGCTGGCCTGGAGGGAGGTGAGTGGGAAATGACATTATCTGAAGGATCTGTCCGTGGACTCGAGGGTGATGCTGGTGGGCTCCACAAAAGAAGGAGAGGAGGATATGGCAGCAAAGAGAAGGAGAAAGAGAGGCAGAGGATGGGAGGGTGGGGGAGGGACATAAGAGAGGAGACAGAACAGGAAGCTCTCAGGAGGCAACACTAAAGAACTCTGTCACACAGTGACCCCCACCAACTGGCCCTGGCCCCAGAATGACTCACACTGTCTCCTACCTACTAGGAAAGGGCCAGGGTCTCAGATCACAGATGCCACAGCCATCCAGTGGCCAGAAACAGCACAGATCCATAGAGCCCAACTTGTTTCTGATTGTGCTCTTCTACACCCCCCCCCCCCACCCGCACAACACCTAAGCTCATAATGGCACAGAGAATGCCCGTTGAAAAAGAAAGAGAGAGAGCAAACACAACACACACACACATACACACACACACACGGGGGGGGGGGGCAGGAGAGACAGAAAGAGATAGACAGACAGAGACAGAGACAGAGAGACAGAGACAGAGACAGAGAGAGAGAGAGACTGGAACAGTGAGATCTAATGATACAAAAATGCATCTCCTGGGCCAATGAGATAGTTCATCAGGTAAAGGCACCTGATGCCAAGCCTGAGACGCTGACTGCAATCCCTGGAACCCACATCTTGAAAGGAGAAAAACATGCTGTGTGTGTGTGTGTATGTATGTGTGTATGTGGGTGTGTGTGTGTGTGTGTGTGTGTGTGTGTTCGTGCACATACATACATAAAACTGTGTGTGTGTGTGAACTCTTTAAACTTTTTAACAAAAGATGCTTCTCCTGCTACAAACAGACCACTCTTCCCAAAGCAGAAGGCACCATGATTCCATCACAGGGACACACCCATAGTCCATTTTGTGACTTCTCTTGGCATCCTTCTAAGTAAGCATTTGAAAGACACCATGAGGCTGGGCAAGGAGCATCACCCACGCAATCCCAAATGGCTAGCTTTCGTTCAAAGTTTACTACCCAATGACTTGAGGGGGCTTTCTCCTCTCTGGCCTTAGTTTCCCTCACTTACAGGGCCGTGGCCATTATGAATGGCTCCAACGGACATAGAGGTCATGGGCAAAGCAGGTCTTCCAGCCCCAGTGTTCCACAAGAGGCGGAATGCGGGCAATGGGATGATGATGCCCTGTCAGATTGCGTTCACAGAAGAAAAGGAGAAGGGACAGCCAGGTCTGGCCACAGAGACCAACACAGAGGGTGAGGGAGGAGCACCTGGAAAATGACGGTGTAGGAAGGCTTCATAGAGGAAGCTGTGTGAAATGGAAAGAGAAAGGAGATGAGCCAGAGACCCCCACAGGCCAAGCGGAATAGTAACTCACTAAGCTCCTCCTGGTCAAGTCAGACAAAGGACACGCAGGCTTGCGCAGAGAAACCTCCAACCACTGAACCCTAGCCCCACTCACTCACAACTTTGACCCATATCCTTGCAGGACCCTATCCCCAATCTGATTACAAAGGATATATATACCCTGTGGGGTCGAGACCCACTGACTCACCACATCCCCATTCCCTCTCAGCCCATGGCACCAAAGACCCCTAAATTAAGCAAACGTTGCTGAAAAATGACCTGTCCCTGTCTGGAAACTCTTTCTGTCCCTGGGCCTGGCATGATGCTGGAGAATTGTACGAAGCTTTGACCCAACCACCGTTCAACCCAACGTTGCCAGAGTGGTTTCAGCAAAGAGAGGAGAAAGCAGGCCTGCCCTCAGAACTGGTTCTCTTCACACAGCCCCCGCTGTGTTCCAAAGTGGAAGCTGAAGTGCCTTGGGCCATGAGTCAGGAGGCAAACATGGGCCGGGAGGGCTTGGATTCTATTCCCAACTCTAGTCCCCACTGGGACGACGATTCAGCTGCAAACTGTGGGTGACGGCTTCCTGAACGGGGGAGTCTATGACACGGTGGACACAAGGCCTGGAACACTTTGTGGCAGAGGGGACCACCACCTCTGTGCCCTGCAGGAGGCCGAGTGAGACACAGAGGCGCTCTGTTGGTCCCACTTTAGAAGGAGAGGCCATGGAAAGGGAAGGTTGGCTTAGGGTGCAGGGAACTTGAATTCCGGTGATCCTCTGCCCTCCGCTGGCCCCAGTTATCTGCAGGTCACCTGGAAGCAGGGTTGGGCCAGTGCCTGCATGGTGGCAGCAAGGCTGCTGACCCGAGTCAGAAATGACCATGGCCATTTGCTGCAGACTTTGCCGGGGCAGACTGGAGACCTTATCTAGACCATGACCAGAAGACCTTGGTTAGGCAGTTCCCAAATCTGCACTCCATCCTTGGAGGCTGGGGTGGGGAGTGGGAGGCAGGGCTTTTACGATGCCTATCCTATCTCCCTCAGGTGCTATGGCTTTCCAAGATCCTTCGTGCAGGCCCAGGTATTTATCTATAGTAAGTGGGTGGGGCTACTTCCCATTTCATGGTATATCATGGGTCATTTTATGTTCAGTGACCAATTTCTACTAACCTAGAGGGGCATGGACTCACCGGACAGACCCTCCCTTCTCTCTCTCTCTCTCTCTCTCTCTCTCTCTCTCTCTCTCTCTCTCTCTCTCTCTCTCTCTCTCTCTCTCCTCTCTCTCTCCCAGTGAACTAGTCCTGGGAACACAGGGGCAAGTATCTCTTTAAAAATCCTCCCTGCATAGCAGGTCACACTGGCCTGGAGCCATAACACCCTAGGCTGTGATCTCACCAAGCTCCAGGAAGCCAAACAGGGTCAGGCTTGGCTGGTCTAGGAGCAGGAGACCTCCCAAGCAAAACACAGGTGTTGCTGGTGATTCAGCAGTCCCGCCCCTCCCTCCCGGAGCTGAGTTCTTCTCAGGTGTTGGCTGGAGCCTGGGATGATTCCGTGAGCTCCTATCAGCACCCAGTCAGGGGAAGGGGGGAGGTGTGGTGCCGCCCCTGGGCACTCACGTGCTTTCTGGATCTCTGTTGGGTCCACAGGTTCTGTTCTTATGAACTAGGGTGTAAGTTATGTCCTCCTTTCATAATCCCTGCCCAGTTCCTCTGGCTGAGCATCCTCAGCCATCGGCCCAAATTCCTCAGACTGTTTGTACCAAGGAAGGCATGGAGGAGCAACAGGCAACCTCTCAGACCAACAGCAGCCTCCACCTGTTCCCCCACCCCCACCCCCTGCCCCACCAACTCCCAACTCTAGCTGTGGCTGCCTTCAGGCTCAAGGGCCTCAGCACAACCCCACCACCACCACCACCACCAAGATAGTCCCTTCCAGTTTGGGAACAGTGAGGATAAAAGGGGTCCACGAAAATGAGGGCCGTCATTAGCCTGTTTTATGAGAACAGAGACATTCATTACACCTCAACCCCATCATTAGAAGCTGCAGCGAGAGCTCTGGCCCATTCTTTATAGCAGCAGAAACTTGAGGGGGGTTTCTCCCCCAAAGGGAGTAACGTGTCTCCCTC